>NC_072418.2:50242500-51720000 GCF_028858775.2 Pan troglodytes
AAGAGAATATTATAAGCCCCTATGAATCCACCACTGCCATTCTTAGTCATCTATAGCCCTGCCCTCCTTCCTCCCTCTGTCCCTCTGTCCCTGTCTGCTTTCTTCCTCCCTAATTCCCTCCTCCCTCCTTTGTTTCTTTTCTTTCTTCCTGCCTTTCTCCCTTTCACCCTTCTTCCCTTCCTCATTTCCTCCTCCTTCCCTCCTTCGTTCCCTCCTCTCTCTCTTCTCCCTTTCTTCCTCTTCCCTTCCTTCCCGCCTCCTTCCCTTTCCTCCTCTCTCTCCCTCTAGTTATTCCTTTTGCTGGAGTGTTTTTTGTGGAGTCCTAATTAGGGAAAAGGAGTCAGGCTGGCAGGACCGAGGGAAAGCAAAAAGAGGAAGCAGATAAACTGTGCATCTGCCTCTCTTCAAGGTCTAGGACACACAGCTCTCCTGTGCAAATAAGTCCCAATTTTCCTGCATCCAGCTATCGCCAGCCACTCAGCTAATAGAAAAGTGCAAGTTAGCTCACTGCAACCTTGGTGTTGTTGGTACTTCACAGAGCCCTTTTCACACACAGCACAAGCCCCATCGTATAAAATCACTAGCGAGCCTTTGTCTCTTTGCAGTTAGATCCTTTCTTGCTGACCTGCCCATTGCACTCTTGCAACACATTTTCCTACTTTCTCTAATAAATCTACTTTGCTTTACCTACAACTGTCTTGGTAAATTCTTTTACCCTGCATCACTGGCCCCAAATAGTCACATTTACCTGTGACATTATTATTATTTTTGTGAGAGAGGGTCTCACTCTGTTGCCCAGGCTGGAGTGCAGTGGCGTGATCACAGCTCACTGCAGCCTTGACCTCCTAGGCTCTAGTGATCCTCCCGCCTCACCCTTCCAAGTATCTAGGACCACAGGAGCACACCACCATACCTGGCTACTTTTTTTCTGTAGAGACAGGGGTCTTGCTATGTTGCCCAGGCTGGTCTCTAACTCCTGGGCTCAAGCAATCCTCCCACCTTGGCCTCCAAAGTGCTGGGATCACAGGCATGAACCACAATGCTTGGCAAAAAAAATCTATTTCTTATTCCTGTTTGTATCTTCCTCTTGCTGCCCCCAAACATTTTGTTCTGGGTTGGTACCATGATCCGACAATCAGTCTTAGTGTCCCAAGAAGAGAGGCAATCGGGGATTCGGTGCCATTGATGTGAGGCAGCAGGAAAGACGCAGAACCATCTGTGAAGTAATTTTTGCGGAAAAAAAAAATCGTACCTAAATTTAATCAAAGTTCTAAATCTCAAACTACCACTTTACAGCAAAACCAAGGGAGAGAGGAACAGGTTAAATAACACTACACCTAAAAAATGAGCAAAATCTACTTGAAATTGATAACTCCTGGCCAGGCGTGGTGGGTCTTGCCCGTAATCCCAGCACTTTGGGAGGCTGAGGTGGGCAGATCACAGGTCAGGAGTTCGAGACCAGCCTGACCAACATGGTGAAACCCCGTCTCTATTAAAAATACAAAAATAAGCCGGGCATGGTGGCACGCCACCTGTAATCCCAGCTACTCAGGAGGTTGAGGCAGGAGAATCGCTTGAACCCGGGAGGCAGAGGTTGCAGTGAGCCAAGATCGCGCTGCTGCACTCCAGCCTGGTGACAGAGTGAGACTCTGTCTCAAAAAAAAGAAATGGATAAATCCTCCTCCTAATGGCTTAGGGTTTTGAAATGATATCAGTTAGAACAGATGGGCTGCTGGCTAGGCGTGGTGGCTCATGCCTGTAATCCCAGCACTTTGGGAGGCCAAGGCGGGCGGTTGGGAGGCCGAGGTTGGGAGTTCGAGACCAGCCTGACCAACATGGAGAAACCCCATCTCTACTAAAAATACAAAATTAGCCGGGCATGGTGGTGCATGCATGTAATCCCAGCTACTCAGGAGGCTGAGGCAGGAGAATCGCTTGAACCCGGGAGGCGGAGGTTGCAGTGAGCAGAGATCGCGTCACTGCACTCCAGCCTGGGCAACAAGAGCAAAACTGTCTCAAAAAAAAAAAAAAAGAACAGATGGGCTGCTTGGCTCTCTATGGGAGTTAACAAGGAGAAAAAGGGAGGTGTGGAGCAGTAGATGAACTTGCAGAGGGTCATGCGGGCTTCACATAGGGCAGTCAGGAACTGAACCCCAGGGGACTGACTCCAAAGCCAGTGCTCCTAACCTGAGTGCCATTCTGAGCTCACCATAACTGGACTACTGGAGCCCGGGGCAAAAGCATTCCCATAGATTCATGCCTGTAATCCCAGCACTTTGGGAAGCCGAGGCAGGTGGATTGTTTGAGGCCAGGAGTTTGATACCAGCCCTGGTAACATAGCAAGACCCCATCTCTACTAAAATTGAAAAAATAAGCCAGGCATGATGGTGTGTGCCTGTGGTCACAGCTACTTGGGAGGTGGAGGCTGCAGTGAGTCATGATCGCACCACTGTACTCCAGCCTGGGTGACAAAGACCCTGTCTCTAAAAAATTTTTTTAAATAATATTTTTATACAATCTTTTTTTTTTTTTTTCTGAGACAGAGTCTCGCTCTGTTGCTAGGCTGGAGTGCAGTAGCGCAATCTCGGCTCCCTGCAACCTCCACCTCCTGGGTTCAAGCGATTCTCCTGCCTCAGCCTCCTGAGTAGCTGGGACTACAGGCATGCGCCACCACACCCGGCTAATTTCTGTATTTTTAGTAGAGACAAGGTTTTACTATGTTGGCCGGGGTAATCTCGATCTCTTGACCTTGTGATCCGCCCGTCTTGGCCTTCCAAAGTGCTGGGATTTCAGGTGTGAGCCACCACGCCCAGCCCCATACAGTCTTTTAAAGAATCAAAATTAATGCAAAAAAAAATCCATGGTGAGAAAAAAAATCCAAATTTTAAGTAAAGACCATCTGCTTTCATTTGTTTGCTTTAGCACACTGCATTGTTGCACAACAGAAACTGTCGAGGCTGGTCCCCAACATTCTATTTTTATGGCCATTTTATACAGGCGCCCACAAGCCCTTTTCCCAACAAGGAACATTGTTTTCCAATCTACAGATGCCTCGAATTCTCAGCTGGGCGGGTTTACCCAGGTTCACAGTGTGACAAGAACATGCAATCAGATTGGGCAACGTGGGGCTTTGTGTATAGTCATGGGTGTTTTGTGGTCTTGGGTACTTTTTCTAAGCTTTATAAACTTTTTCTTCTTCGTTCAAACTATGGGAATGGCCGGGCACAGTGGCTCATGCCTGTAATCCCAGCACTTTGGGAGGCCGAGGCAGACGGATCACCTGAGGTCAGGAGTTCGAGACCAGCCTGGCCAACATGGTGAAACCCCATCTCTACTAAAAATACAAAAATTAGCCAGGCATGTTGGTGGGCACCTGTAATCCCAGCTATTCAGGAGGCTGAGGCAGGAGAATCGCTTGAACCCAAGAGGCGGAGGTTGCAGTGAGCTGAGATTGTGCCACTTCACTCCAGCCTGGGCAATAAAGTGAGACTCTGTCTCCAAAAAAAAAAAAAAAAAGTAACAAGCGTTGTGTTGTGTACTGACCAGTCCGAATGGGTAGTGGCTACAGCCTTGCAGCAGGGCTAGACTTTTTTTTTGAAATGGAGTCTCGCTCTGTCGCCCAGGCTGGAGTGCAGTGGCACAATCTCGGCTCACTGCAACCTCCGCCTCCCAGGTTCAAGCAATTCTCTGCCTCAGCCTCCCAGGTAGCTGGGATTACAGGCGCCCACCACCTCACCCGGCTAAGTTTTTATATTTTTAGTAGAGGCGGGGTTTCACTGCATTGGTCAGGTTGATCTTCAACTCCTGACCTCGTGATCCACCCACCTTGGCCTCCCAAAGTGCTGGATTACAGGTGTGAGCCCCCGTGCCCGGCCAGTAGGGCTAGACTTTGACATTAGGTTGCTGGATCGTGGGGAAGCCCAGGGGCTTCGCAGGATGGGACTGAGGGGAGAGGTGGCAGGCTGGCAAGCGGTCCAACTAGCAAGGAATCATTTCATTTTTTTTTTTTTTTTTGAGACAGGGTCTCACTCTGTCACCTAGGCTGGAGTGCAATGGTATGATCTCGGCTCACTCTAACCTCTGCCTCCTGAGGTCAGGTGATCCTCCTACCTCAGCCTCCGGAGTAGCTGGGACTACAGGCAAGTGCAACCACGCCCGGCTAATTTTTGTATTTTCAGTAGAGACGGGGTTTTGCCATGTTGCCCAGGCTATTCTCGAACTCCTGGGCTCAAGCAGTCCGCCCGCCTCGGCCTCCCAAAGTGCTGGGATGACAGGCGTGAGCTACGGCATCTGCCTCAATATTTTAATAAGTGGTGTGACTCCCTAGTTGACTCTCAGCCCTCAGCATCCCCATTTCCTAGTGAGAAAAAGCCACACGGGGGAAAAGCCACATGCCTGAGCCAGGATGCCCCCTACCCGGGCACATGTCTGCAGACTCATCCTCTCTGCTCTCTCCGATTCCCCTTAGGACTCCTTCGATTATACCACCCCTGATTATGGGCACTATGATGACAAGGATACCCTGGACCTCAACACCCCTGTGGATAAAACTTCTAACACGCTGCGTGTTCCAGACATCCTGGCCTTGGTCATCTTTGCAGTCGTCTTCCTGGTGGGAGTGCTGGGCAATGCCCTGGTGGTCTGGGTGACGGCATTCGAGGCCAAGCGGACCATCAATGCCATCTGGTTCCTCAACTTGGCGGTAGCCGACTTCCTCTCCTGCCTGGCGCTGCCCATCTTGTTCACGTCCATTGTACAGCATCACCACTGGCCCTTTGGCGGGGCCGCCTGCAGCATCCTGCCCTCCCTCATCCTGCTCAACATGTACGCCAGCATCCTGCTCCTGGCCACCATCAGCGCCGACCGCTTTCTGCTGGTGTTTAAACCCATCTGGTGCCAGAACTTCCGAGGGGCCGGCTTGGCCTGGATCGCCTGTGCCGTGGCTTGGGGTTTAGCCCTGCTGCTGACCATACCCTCCTTCCTGTACCGGGTGGTCCGGGAGGAGTACTTTCCACCAAAGGTGTTGTGTGGCGTGGACTACAGCCACGACAAACGGCGGGAGCGAGCCGTGGCCATCGTCCGGCTGGTCCTGGGCTTCCTGTGGCCTCTACTCACGCTCATGATTTGTTACACTTTCATCCTGCTCCGGACGTGGAGCCGCAGGGCCACGCGGTCCACCAAGACACTCAAGGTGGTGGTGGCAGTGGTGGCCAGTTTCTTTATCTTCTGGTTGCCCTACCAGGTGACGGGGATAATGATGTCCTTCCTGGAGCCATCGTCGCCCACCTTCCGGCTGCTGAAGAAGCTGGACTCCCTGTGTGTCTCCTTTGCCTACATCAATTGCTGCATCAACCCCATCATCTACGTGGTGGCCGGCCAGGGCTTCCAGGGCCGACTGCAGAAATCCCTCCCCAGCCTCCTCCGGAATGTGTTGACTGAAGAGTCCGTGGTTAGGGAGAGCAAGTCATTCGCGCGCTCCACAGTGGACACTATGGCCGACAAGACCCAGGCAGTGTAGGCGACAGCCGCATGGGCCACTGTGGCCCGATGTCCCCTTCCTTCCCGGCCATTCTCCTTCCTCTTGTTTTCACTCCACTTTTCGTGGGATGGCGTTACCTTAGCTAACTAACTCTCCTCCATGTTGCCTGTCTTTCCCAGACTTGTCCCTCCTTTTCCAGCGGGACTCTTCTCATCCTTCCTCATTTGCAAGGTGAACACTTCCTTCTAGGGAGCACCCTCCCACCCCCCACCCCCCCCCCACACACACCATCTTTCCATCCCAGGCTTTTGAAAAACAAACAGAAACCCGTGTATCTGGGATATTTCCATATGGCAATAGGTGTGAACAGGGAACTCAGAATACAGACAAGTAGAAAGATTCTCGCTTAAAAAAATGTATTTATTTTATGGCAAGTTGGAAAATATGTAACTGGAATCTCAAAAGTTCTTTGGGACAAAACAGAAGTCCATGGAGTTATCTAAGCTCTTGTAAGTGAGTTAATTTAAAAAAGAAAATTAGGCTGAGAGCAGTGGCTCACGCCTGTAATCCCAGAACTTTGGGAGGCTAAGGTGGGTGGATCACCTGAGGTCAAGAGTTCCAGACCAGGCTGGCCAGCATGGTGAAACCCCGTCTGTACTAAAAATACAAAAAATTAACTGGGCATGGTAGTGGGTGCCTGTAATCCCAGCTACTTGGGAGGCTGAGGTGGGAGAATTGCTCGAACCTTGGAGGTGGAGGTTGTGGTGAGCCATGATCACACCACTGCACTCTAGCCTGGGTGACCGAGGGAGGCTCTGTCTCAAAAGCAAAGCAAAAACAAAAACAAAAACACCTAAAAAACCTGCAGTTTTGTTTGCACTTTGTTTTTAAATTATGCTTTCTATTTTGAGATCATTGCAAACTCAACACAATTGTAAGTAATGATACAGAGGGATCTTGTGTACCCTTCACCCAGCCTCCTCCAATGGCAAGATATTGCAAAACTACAATGCAGTCTCATAACCAGGATATTGACATTGATACAGTGAAGATACAGGACATTCTCATCACCACAGGGATCCCCAGGATGCCCACCTCCCTCCACCCCCACACCCCAGCCGTGTCCCTAACCCCTGGCAACCAGGAATCCACTCTCCATTTCTATAATGTTGTCATTTCAAGAATGTTATTCAATGGAATCATAAAGTATGTAACCTGTTTTGAGCTTAAAAAAAAAGTATACATGACTTTAATGAGGAAAATAAAAATGAATATTGAAATGTTGTGTTATTTCTAGTGAATAATTGACTTTGCAGTAGGTATTAGTCCATTTTCACACTGCTGATAAAGACATACCCAAGACTGGGAAGAAAAAGAGATTTAATTGGACTTACAGTTCCACATTGCTGGGGAGGTCTCACAGTCATGGCAGGAGGCAAAGGCACTACTTACATGGTGGCGGCAAGAGAAAATGAGGAAGAAGCAAAAGTGGAAACTACTGTGAAACCCATCAGATCTTGTGAGACTTATTAACTACCACAAGAATAGCAAGGGAAAGACTGGACCCCATGATTCAATTATCTCCCCCTGGGTCCCTCCCACAACACATGGGAATTCTGAGAGATACAATTCAAATTGAGATTTGGGTGGGGAGACAGCCAAACCATATCACAATATTTCTGCTTTGATTGTGTAGTGTGCATGTGCATGGATTATCTAGAAATAGCGTGCAGACCAGCCAGCTGTGGTGGCTCATGCCTGTAATCCCAGCACTTTGGGAGGCCGAGGCAGGCAGATCACCTGAGGTCAGGAGTTTGAGACCAGCCTGGCCAACATGGTGAAACCCCGTCTCTACTAAAAATACCAAAATTAGCTGGTGTGTTGGTGCACACCTGTAATCTAAGCTACTTAGGAGGCTGAGGCAGGAGAATTGCTTGAACCCGGGAGGTGGAGGTTGCAGTGAGCCAAGATCACGCCACTGCACTCCAGCCTAGAGTGAGACTCTGTCTCAAAAAAAAAAAAAAATTAAATTTAGAACTAGTGTACAGACCCAATGTCGTCCAACAGAAATATGATGTGGGCCACATGTATATCTTTGTTTTCTAGTAGCCACATTAAATAAGTAAAAAGAAATAGATGAAATACTTAATAATATAATAAATCATATGTTATATTAAGAACAATGAGGCTTATGTCTGTAATCCCAGCACTTTGGGAGGCCAGACTGGGCAACATAGTGAGGCTCCATCTTCAAAAAAATTAGTCTGAGCGTGGGGGCTCATGCTTGAAATCCCAGCACTTTGGGAGGCTGAGCTGGGCAGATCACAAAGCCAGGAGTTCGAAATCAGCTTGGCCAACATGGCGAAACCCCATCTCTACTAAAAACACAAAAATTAGCCGGACATGATGATGCACATCTGTAATCCCAGGTACTCAGGAAGCTAAGGCATGAGAATCACTTGAACCCGGGAGGCAGAGGTTGCAGTGAGCTATGATTGTGGCTCGGCACTCTAGCCTGGGCGACAGAGTGAGACTCTCTCAGAAAAAAAAAAAATTTTTTTTTTAACGAAAAAATTAGCCATTGTGGTTGGTAGTGCCTGTGGTCCCAACTACTCGGGATGCCGAGGCTAGAGGATCGCTTGAGCATAGGAGTTTGAGGCTGCAGTGAGTTGTGACGCTGCACTCCAGCTTGGGTGACAGAGCAAGACCCTGTCTCCAAACAAACAAACAAACAAACAAAAAATTGCCTGAGTGTCTCGATGGACAGATGCTGCAGTCTCTTGAGCTTGCAGAAGTGGCTGTGAGTGGTGTCTGTGCCTGCTTGAGAGTAGACGTTGGTACCTGGGACAAGATCCTCTCTGTAACTTGCGCTCATTAGTACAGATTCCCCAGGCATCGAGGTCACGGGGAAGGACCTGAGCCCCAGCCGCCTTCAGCTCCTGGGGGTGGGCTCCCGGCAGCTCCTTCCTCAAGAAGACAACACCAGCCTTCTGGCCTCCTGGCCTTCTCCCACCTGCTCCAGTCTCTTCCATGGCTGCCCCTGACCTGGATAGTTTCCCTCTGCCTCTTTGCTGGACCTTTCTCCGCGTCCTTTGCAGAGTTTTTTCCTCTTCGACGTTGGCGTTCCTCAGCTGTGTGTCCACCTCATTCGGTGTGCTCACTCCTGCAGCTTCATCCAATATCTTCAGCATCTCTCTTCCACACTGGGCCTCCCCACCCCCTTGCCACGGCCAGACTGACCTCAGCAGTCTCCCCGGAACCTCTTCCTCCCCTTCCCTCCCGACTCCAGAGACAACCCCGCGGTGCACCCAGTCACCCAGGCTTGAGCCTGGGGCCCATCCTGGATGCTACCTCCTTCCCGCCCCACGCCCTGCCTGGCCCATGCCCTCCATCCTCTCCCATTTGGCTCTCTGCCTTGCCCCTTCCCTGATTTCCTGGCTGTCCAGTCTGTTTTTCCCAGACCATCCCTGCCTCTATTCTGCCTTCCTTCAGGGGTTACCTCCTCCAGGAAGACCTCCCTGACTTCCTCCTCTGCCTCCCCAACCCCTACATTCTATCTCTATTCCCAGTCATCCTGTAGCTTTCCTGGCTTCGGGAGTTGCAGGCAGTGGGTATTTTCTACCCACCCTGATTTGGGAAGGAGATAGTGTCCCAAAAGCTGGGAGGCCAAAGAGTAGGAGTCGGAGGCCAAGGAGTGGGATCCAGGTAGTCTTTCCAAGGCAGCCCCCATCTGGTGTTGACCTGCCCTGCCCAGTATGGAAGTGGGCTGAAGGGGCAGACAATTGCCAAATCTGCAGCTTGGGGAATCTGCTGGGTCAACAAGTTCCGAAGGGGAAGTGGTAGGGAAGGGAAGTGGATGATGGGCTTGGCTGAGTCAGGCTGTGTCCCCTTTCCGGCACCCACCCCCACTCCCTGCAGCCCTGGGATCTTATTCACGCATCTACTCTGCAGACCAGGATGCCCCTAAGTCCCGGAGCCAAAGCCTTCTCCTCTTTATCTGTGCCACGTGACCGTCCTGAACCTCACACCTCTCAGAGCCAGGAGGGCATTTCTCTAGATGAGCACAGTCCCATAGAAATAGACTGTGAGTGGCCGGGCGCGGTGGCTCACACCTGTAATCCCAGGGCTTTGGGAGGCCGAGGTGGGTGGATCACCTGAGGTCAGGAGTTCGAGACCAGCCTGGCCAACATGGCAAAACCTCGTCTCTACTAAAAATACAAAAACTAGCCAGGTGTGGTGGCGCATGACTGGAGTCTCAGCTACTCGGGAGGCTGAGGCAGGGGAATTACTTGAACCTGGGAGGCGGGAGTTGTGGCGAGCTGGGATCGTACCACTGCACTCCAGCCTGGGTGACAGAGCAAGACTCTGTCTCTAAATAAATAAATAAATAAAATAAAATAGAAGAGAAAGTAATAGACTGTGAGCCAGGAGGCAGGAGGATCGCTTGAGCCCAGGAGTTTAAGACCAGCCTGGGCTTAACATAGGGAGACCCTGTCTCTACAAAAAATAAAAACAAACAAATGAAATAACTGGGTGTGCAGGTGTGCACCTGTAGTCCCAGTTACTCAGGAGGCTCAGGTGGGAGAATTGTTTGAGCTCAGGAGAGACTGAGGCTGTAGTGAGCCAAGATCGCACCACTGCACTCCAGCCTCGGTGACAGAGTAAGACCCTGTCTCAAAAAAAAAAAAAAAAAAAGAAATAGAATGATATTTATATTTTCCCACAGGCAAGCGACAAAAAGAAACAAAAAGAATCAGGTAAAATTAATTTTGATAATACATTTTATTTAACACAATATATTTAAGGAGTCTCATTTTAACATGTGTTCAATAGAAACAAATTCTTGAGACTTCATATTCTGTTTTTTTTGGTACTGTGTTTTCAAAATCTGGTGTGTATTTTCCACTCACAGCACTTCTTATCTCGGACCCGAAGACATTTCAAGTGGTCCGTAGTCTCTTGTGGCTGGTGGCTGCAGTGTTGGACTGCTCAGGGCCAGACTTCCTTGACTAATGTATAGAGCGTCTACAGAATTTGAACATCTAACTGTTGGAGCCGTGCTTCTAACCCTCCGAGGTTCTGGTGTGATATTCTAGGATCCTGTGATTCAAATAGCCTGTAACTCACATTGTAGGATCTGTTAGGTTCAATAGTCTATGATTCCAACATTTTAAGAGTCTGTGATTCCAATATTCTAGTCTCTAGAGTCTTTGATTGATTGATTGATTTTGAGACAGAGTCTTGCTCTGTCACCCAGGCTGTAGTGCAGTGGTGCGATCTTGGCTCACTGCAACCTCTGCCTCCCAGGTTCAAGCGATTCTCCTGCCTCAGCCATCCGAGTAGCTGGGATTACAGGCACCTGCCATCATGCCCGGCTAATTTTTTTTTTTTTTTTTTTTTGAGACAGAGTTTTGCTCTTGTCACCCAGCTGGAGTGCAATGGCACAGTCTCGGCTCACTGCAACCTCTGCCTCCCGGGTTCAAGTGATTCTCCTGCCTCAGCCTCCTGAGTAGCTGGGATTACAGGTGACCGCCCCACGCCCAGCTAATTTTGTATTTTTAGTTTCAGGGTTTCACCATGTTGGCCAGGATGGTCTCAATCTCTTGACCTCGTGATCCACCCACCTCGGCCTTCCAAAGTGTTGAGATTACAGGCGTGAGCCACCGTGCCCGGCCGTGACTGTGTTTTATGACTCTCATATATGTTAAGACATTCTCTCCTATGCATCAAATATCACATAAATATTGTTTCATATTATATTGTTCAAAAGAGAAAAAGTCTATGGTCCTCCCCATCTTAGTCACTCATCCTGTTAAGCCCTGTAATTCCATTAGATTGAACCCTACGAAATTGCCAAGATTCAGTCCTTTTGGGGTGGGATGTGTGTGTAACAATTTATTTATTTGTTGCTTTTGAAAAATTGTGGTGCCATGGCACAGTGGCTCATGTCTGTAATCCCAACACTTTGAGAGGCTGAGGTGGGAGGATCACGTGAGCCCAAGAATTCGAGACCAGCCTGGGCAACATAGTGATACCCTATCTCTACAAAAAAAAAAAAAAAAAATTAGCCAGGTGTGGTGACATGTACCTGTAGTCCCAGGTACTTGGGAGGCTGAGGCAGGAGGATCGCTTGAGCCCAGGAGGCAGAGGTTGCAGTGAGCTGAGATCACACCACTGCATTCCAGCCTGGGTGACAGAGTGATCCGAGGTGGGTGGATCACTAGGTCAAGAGATCGAGACCATCCTGGCCAACATGGTGAAACCCCGAGTCTACCAAAAATACAAAATTAGCTGGGCGTAGTGGCGCGTGCCTGTAGTCCCAGCTACTCAGGAGGCTGAGGCAGGAGAATCGCTTGGACACAGCAGGCAGGTGGAGGTTGCAATGAGCCAAGATGGAGCCACTGCCCTCCAGCCTGGTGACAGAGCAAGACTCTGTCTAAAAACAAAAACAAAAACAAAAACAAAAACAAAAAAAACGAGTAAAAGAAAAATTGTAGGAAAATGCACATAACATAAAATTTACCATTAGTGGCATTTCATGCATTTGCAGTGTTGTGCATCCATCACCGCTATCTTGTTCCAGAACATTCTCATCACCCCAAAAGGAAACCCAGTACCCATTAAGCAGTCACTCCCCATTCTTTGCCTTCAACCCCTGGCGACCACCCAGGTACATTCTAACTCTACAGATTTGCTGAAATTTGACCTTGTGGCCTGACATGGTATCTCATGCCTGTAATCTCAGCACTTTTGGAGGCCAAAGTGGGAGGATTGTTTGAGGCCAGGAGTTCAAGACCAGCCTGGGCAACATAGTGAGACCCCTGTCTCTTTTGAAAAAAAAAAAAAAGAAAGAAAGAAAAATAAAAAGAAATTCAACCTTTTTGACCTAGAAAAATGAAAATTTCTTTTTTTTTTTTTGAGACGGAGTCTTGCTGTGTCGCCCCGGCTGGAGTGCAGTGGCACGATCTCGGCTCACCGCAAGCTCCGCCTCCCAGGTTCACGCCATTCTCCCGCCTCAGCCTCCCGAGTAGCTGGGACTGCAGGTGCCCGCCACCATGCCTGGCTAATTTTCTGTATTTTTAGTGGAGACGGGGTTTCACCATGTTAGCCACGATGGTCTCGATCTCCTGACCTCGTAATCCACCTGCCTCGGCCTCCCAAAGTGCTCGGATTACAGGCCTGAGCCACGACGCCCGGCTGAAAAATGATAATTTCATATGGATTGACTTAAGAACCTTTTAGGATGGTTGGATGTGGTGGCTAATACCTGTAATCCCAGCACTTTCGGAGGCTGAAGCAGGTGGATTATTTGAGGTCAGGAGTTTGAGACAACCCTGGCCAACATGGTGAAACCCCGTTTCTACTAAAAATACAAAAATTAGCTGGGTATGGTGGCAGGTGCCTGTAATCCCAGCTACTCAGGAGGCTGAGGCTGGAGAATTGCTTGAACCTGGGAGGCAGAGGGTATAGTGAGCCAAGATCACACCACTGCACTCGAGCCTGGGCGACATAGCAAGACTCTGTCTCAAAAAAAAAAAAAAAGAAAAGAAAAAGAAAAAAAGAAGCAAAAAAAATCCTTGTAGGATGTTCTGATTCAAAATTTCTCCCAGGAGGAAATGGCTGGTGAGTTGAGGGGGTGGTGCTCGGCTTTTCACAGGGTGGCTGAGAGAGAATCCCCTGCACGTACACACTGGCCCCCCTCCTGCCTTCCGAGGCCTGTAGAGACCCTGTTCTTGGCCCATAGCAACCCCCAGACCTCCAAGTGACAGCCCTCAGCTCCAGGGACACCAGAAAATCTTTGCCTTCCCAAATCTAAGATTTTTGTTTTGTTTTTGTTTTTTTGGAAACGGAGTCCCGCTCTGTCGCCCAGGCTGGAGTGCAGTGGCACCATCTTGGCTCATTGCAACCTCCGCCTCCCAGGTTCAAATAATTCTCCTGCCTCAGCCTCCTGAGTAGCTGGGATTACAGGTACTCCCCAACCAAGCCTGACTAATTTTTTTTTTTTTTTGTATTTTCAGTAGAGAGAGGGTTTCACAATGTTGGCCAGGTGGGTCTGGAACTCCTGACCTCAAATGATCCACTGGCCTTGGCCTCCCAAAGTGCTGGGATTACAGAAGTAAGCCACTGCGCCCAGCCTCAAATCTAAGACACTTAAATTTTTTTTTTTTTGAGACGCAGTTTCGCTCTTGTTGCCCAGGCTGGAGTGCAATGGCGCGATCTCGGCTCACCGCAACCTCCGCCTCCCAGGTTCAAGTGATTCTCCTGCCTTAGCCTCCCAAGTAGCTGGGATTACAGGCGCCCACCACCTCAGCTAATTTTGTATTTTTAGTAGAGACGGGGTTTCTCCATGTTGGTCAGGCTGGTCTTGAACTCCCGACCTCAGGTGATCCACCCACCTTGGCATCCCAAAGTGCTGGGATTACAGGCATGAGCCACCATGACTGGCAATTTTTTTTAAATTTTAAATTATTTTTTCGAGTCAGGGCCTTTCTCTGTTGCTCAGGCTGGAGTGCAGTGGTGCATTCACAGTTCACTGCAGCCTTGAGCTCTTGGGCTCAAGCGATCCTCCCTCCTCAGCCTCCACCTCCCACTTCAGCCTCCAGAGTAGCAGGACTACAGGCTCGCTCCAACACGCCTGGCTAATTAAAACAAATTCTAGGGGGGCAGATGCTGTGGCTAGCACACATAATCACAGCACTTTGGAAGGCCAATGTGGGAGGATTGCTTGAGCCTAGGAATTGGAGACAAGACTAGGCAACAGAGACAGACCCCATCTCTACAAAAAGTTTTTTAAAAAATTAGCTGGGTGTGGTGGCTTGAGCCTGTAGTCCCAACTACTTTAGGGGCTGAGGTGGGAGGATTGCTTGAACCCAGGAGGTCAAGGCTGCGGTGAGCTGTGATCACACCACTGCACTCCAATCTGGGTGAAGAGTGAGACCCTGGATTAAAAAAATATATTTTTTTCCCCCAGGGACAGCATCTCACTATGTTGGTCAGGCTGGTCTCAAAATCCTAGCCTCAAGCAGTCCTCACACCTCGGCCTCCTAAAGTGTGGCGATTAGAGATGTGAGCCATCCTGCCCGGCTGTAATTCTAAGAAATGTATGTTGAGAAACTTAGTGGCTGTATCAGGAGTTTATCAAGATGAAGCATCTGAGGAACAGACCATCGTTAACTTTTCAAGTTAAAGAAAGTTTGAGCTCCCGGGCGTGGTGGCTCACGCCTGTAATCTCAGCACTTTGGGAGGCCGAGGCGGGCGGATCATGAGGTCAGGAGATCGAGACCATCCTGGCTAACACGGCGAAACCCCGTCTCTACTAAAAATACAAAAAAAATTAGCTGGGCGTGGTGGCGGGTGCCTGTAGTCCCAGCTACTCGGGGGGCTGAGGCAGGAGAATGGTGTGAACCCAGGAGGCGGAGCTTGCAGTGAGCCGAGGTCACGCCACTGCACTCCAGCCTGGGCAACAGAGACAGACTCCGTCTCAAAAAAAAAAAAAAAGAAAAAAGAAAAAAAGAAAGTTTGAGCTGATAAAGGGAAGGTTCCACCTCGGTTTCTTTCCTCTTAATCTCTTCTTCAGGCCAGGGCAGATTCCCACAGGAGATTGGGGCTGGCAGGATGTCCCTCCTCTCCCAAGGAGGGGGCCTCCCGGGACAGAAGAGGAGGGGAGAGGACTTGGGGGATGTTTTCCTCTCTGAGGGTCCGGGGTGAGGGTCAGCCAATGCAGGGTCACCTAGTCAGGGAAACAGAGTGGAGGAAGCCCTGGGTCAGTGAGTCCCAGCTCCTTGTCTCACGAACAACTTCCTCTAGCAAAGTGATTTCATTCTCTAAAACAATAACAAAAGAAGTGTGTAAATATATCCCTTGAATCCCTAAAGCACGCACAAGAAAAGCACAAACAGAAAGAACTGCTGAATAAAGAGGTTCCAAAGTTGGGGTTGGAGCCACTTCCTCTTGCTAAGCCTGCGTGGTATGTGTACTTTAAGAATTCAGGTTACAGTCTTGTTGCTGTTGCGTGAGCCTAGCGTATACTATGTGCCAGGCACTGCTCCGGTTTTTTTGTTTTTGTTTTTTTGAGACAGAGTCTCACTCTGTCGCCCAGGCTGGAGTGCAATGGTGAGATCTCGGCTCACTGGAACCTCCGCCTCCTGGGTTCAAATGATTCTCCTGCCTCGGCCTCCCGAGTAGCTGGGATTACAGGCACGCACCACCACGCCTGGCTAATTTTTGTATTTTGAGTAGAGGTGGTGTTCTGCGGTGTTGGCCAGGCTGGTCTTGAACACTTGACTTCAAGTGATCCACCTGCCTCGGCCTCCCAAAGTGCTGGGATTACAGACGTGAGCTACCACGCCCAGCCAGTTCTGTGCGTTTTAAATGTATCCAACGCTCATAGCAAACATCCACTGCACAGATGAGGAAGTTGAGGTTCAGAGGGGCTGAGGCCCTGAACTTTGATGAGGGTGTGTCGACCTGGAATATGAATCTCATCATTCTGGCCCTTGAGTTCTTGTTCTCAGCCACTGTGATATTCTGGAAGAGGTTAAGAATTGCTATCACGGCTGTGGCTCACTTCTGTAATCCCAGCCCTTTGGGAGGTCAAGGTGTGAGGATGGCTTGAGGCTGGGCAACACAGCAAGGCCGCACCTCTACAAAAAATTTTAAAAAATTAGCCAGGTACGTTGGTGCATGCCTGTAGTCCTAGCTACTCAGGAGGCTGAGGTGGGAGGATCACTTGAGCCTAGGAGTTTGAGGCTGCAGTGAGGCATAATGTTGTCACTGCACGCCAGTCTGAGCGACAGAGCAAGACGCTATCTCTAAAAAAAGTAAAGCATCGCTATGGCCAACAACATCTTCCCATTCTACAGATGGAAAATTGAGGCCCAAGAAAGGAGTTGTTTGTGCTTTTTCTACCACTGAGGCGTTGGGCCCTGCGCTCAGCTGCTGTGGTCTTTTTGTGGAGAATGTGACCCCAGGCTGTCTTCCTCAGAGCCGAGGAGGAGGGAGGGATGTTTGTCTGTCCTGAGGCTGCAGAAGGGAGGGGTTGAACACAGTTAAAGGCCTGGAGGTGGCTGGGGGCAGCTGGCATGTTGTGGGCAAACAGAATCCAGGCCAAGACCTCTAAGGCGTTAAAGAGCAAACCGCATGCAGGTCTGGCTTCCAGGAAGGTGGGACTTTGAGACTAGGGTTGGGGACTTGGGATCAGCCCTCCACCCAATGGAGCCCTCTCCTGCCCTGCCAGCCACCCCGTAATTTTGGGTTCTGTGAGTCACGGGAAGAAGACAGGACAAACACACCCTGAGAGCGAGACAAGGCCACTCCTATTTTGTACTGCTTATAAAGATTCACTGGGACCGGTGAGGTGGCAGTGCTCAGCAGCATCCGACAGGAGCCCTGGCAAACAGGACGGATTTCCAGGACTCTACCAGCTGCCAGACACGGCAGGGAGAGACCCCAGACCTCCTGGGTCCTGGCTGTGGGCCCGGATTGGGCTCCCAAGTGGCGTTTGACTCACGTGGGGACACTCTTGGAAGAGACGGTAAGGATGGAGGCAACAAGGGCGGGAAGGAGGGAGAGAGAGAGATTGCATGATCTTGGCTTCTCGGAATCATTACTTTCAGAATCTGGGAAGCAGAACTAGAGTTTGAGAAGTGCAGTCTTATTACAGCCACACTGGAACGCACGTCACAGTCCTGGGCTCTTGGAATTAACTTGGGCAGCCCAGCAGCAAAGCTCGTGTCAAAGGATCTAAGCATTTTTTTTCTTTCTCTTTTTGGAGACAGGTTTTCATTCTTGTTGCCCAGGCTGGAGTGCAATGGTGCCATCTCGGCTCACCGCAACCTCCACCTCCCAGGTTCAAGCGATTCACTTGTCTCAGCTGGGATTACAAGCGCATGCCACCATGCCTGGCTAATTTTGTATTTTTAGTAGAGATGGGGTTTCTCCATGTTGGTCAGGCTGGTCTCGAACTCCCGACCTCAGGTGATCTGTCGGCCTTGGCCTCCCAAAGTGCTGGGATTACAGGCGTGAGCCACTGTGCCCTGCCCAAATGGCTTTTCACACACAGGTGTATGGGAAACAGCCTCTCTCAAACCTGCAGGAATTCCTGCAGCTTTTGGTAGATCCACCAAACTGTAGCATGCGTAGCAAGCAAGCCCTTTAACTCAGCGATTCCAATTCTTTTCTCTTTCTTTCCTTTTCTCTCTTTCTTTCTTTTGACAGGGTCTCACTCTGTCTCCCAGGCTGGAGTGCAGTGGTGCGATCTTGGCTCATTGCAACCTCCGCCTCCCAGGTTCAAGTGATTCTCCTGCCTCAGCCTGCTGAGTAGCTGGGATTACAGGTGCACGCCACCACACCTAGCTAATTTTTGTATTTTTAGTAGAGACAGGGTTTCACCATGTTGGCCAGGCTGGTCTCCAACTTTTGACCTCAGGTGATCCACCTACCTTGGCCTCCCAAAGTGCTGGGATTACAGGCGTGAATCACCGTGCCTGGCCCCCTCAATGTTCTATCACAAAATCTGTCCACATTCTTGTGTGGTGTTTGTTCATTCTCATCGTGTAGAATATTCCACAGGGTGAACACCCCATGATGTGTTTATCCATTCTGCTGTGGGTGGCTATTTGGACGGTTTCTCATCTTGGGCTGCTGTGAACATTCTGGCACATGTATTCTGGTGAGCATATGTGTTCTTTTCTGGGAAGGAGGCTGATTGCTGGGTCGTGAGGGAGGAATCCTAGAAGATGGATGTTCAGGAATAAAGAATGTTCAGACTTCTTTTTTTTTTTTTTTTTTTTTTTGAGATGGAGTCTTGCTCAGGCTGGAGTGCAGTGGTGCGATCTCGGCTCACTGCAACCTCCGCCTCCCGGGTTCACGCCATTCTCCTGCCTCAGCCTCCTGAGTAGCTGGGACTACAGGCGCCTGCCACCATGCCCAGCTAATGTTTTGTATTTTTTAGTAGAGATGGGGTTTCACCATGTTAGCCAGGATGGTCTCGATCTCCTGACCTCGTGATCCACCTGCCTGGGCCTCCCAAAGTGCTGGGGATTACAGGTGTGAGCCACTGCGCCCGGCCAGCCTTCTTTGATTCTGCTCCAGGGTTTTCCAGAGCAGAGAACCCAGCAAGACTGGATGCACAGACAGGCGTGCACCAAGAGGCACACGTGAGGGTGCTTGCAATCACAACAAAAGAAACCTAAGTGACCACTTAGTCTCTCTGTGCCTCAGTTTACTCTTTTATCCTTTCACTTACCAAATATCGACCATGCCTGTGCTGTGTGCCAGGTTCTGTCCCAGATGCCAGGGGCACAGCGGCACCCTAGGCCGGAAGGAGCTGATGTTGTGGGATATGAGGATGATAATATTGACCTCAAGGGTTTGTGTTGAGGGTTATATCTTGTAGGTCATAGGTGCTCAATAAAAGCCATGTATTATTTTAATTATTATGAAATAATAAGAAGGGTACCTATGATTTAAAAGCTAGATATAAGTACAGACGCTCTTTGACTTACAATGGGGTCCCATCTCTATCAACCCATCGTAAGGCTGGGCACAGTGGCTCACGCCTGTAATGGCAGCACTTTTGGGAGGCTGAGGTGGGAGGATTTCTTGAGCCCAGGAGTTTGAGATCAGCCTGGGCAACAGAGTAAGAGCTGTCCATACAGAAAAAAAAAAAAAAAAAAAAAAAAAAATTAGCTGGGCATGATGGCGTGCACCCGTAGTCCCAGCTACTCCAGAGGCTGAGGCAGGAGGATCAGTTGAGCCTAGGAGGTAGAGGCTGTGGTGAGCCGAGGTTGAACCACTGAACTCAGCTTGGGTGACCGAACAAGACAAAAACACAAAACAAAAGCCCCCAACATTTTCAACATAAGTTGAAAATATTGTAAATCAAATTGGATTTAATACACCTACCTTACTGAACATCATAGCCTACTTTTTTTTTTGAGACAGGATCTCACTCTGTTGTCCAGGCTGGAGTGCAGTGGTGCGATCTTGGCTCACTGCAGCCTTGACCTCACGGGCATAGCCTACCTCAAATGTGTTCAGAACACTTACATTACCCAACAGCAAGACAAAATCATCTAAGCCAAATCCATTTTTTTTTTTTTTTTGAGATGGAGTCTCACTCTGTCACCCAGGCTGGAGTGCAGTGGTGTGATCTCAGCTGACTGCAACCTCCACCTCCCAGCTTCAAGGGATTCTCCTGCCTCGGTCTTCTGAGTAGTTGAGATTACAGGCACTCGCCCCCAGGCCCAGCTAATTTTTTTTTTTTTTAATCTTTAGTAGAGATGAGATTTTATCATGTTGGCCAGGCTGGTCTCAAACTCCTGACCTCAAGTGATCCGTCTGCCTAGGACTCCCAAAGCGTTGGGATTACAGGTGTGAGCTTCTGCACCTGGCCCTGTTTCTCATTATTCTCCTTACCATTGTTATTGAATGGCCTTTAGTTAATAAGCACCACTTGGGCAGACAGTGGACTGTTTTTGATGCTTTGAGGATGAATGGGGTTGATATCTGTACAGATAGACAGGAAAACAGGTATCAGGCACGTTAAGTGGAAAAGATGAAGAAATGGAACAACGTATGTTGAAAGCTCCCATTTCTGGTTAAGACGTTACAAAGGAAATGCCATCTACGATACCATTGCTTTGGGCTTACAGCTGGGCAAATTATATGCACAGAAAGTTTCCTGGATTGGGCTGGGCATGTTGACTCACGCCTGTAATCCTAGCACTTTGGGAGGCCGAGGCAGGCGGATCATGAGGTCAGGAGATTGAGACCATCCTGGCTAACACGGTGAAACCCCGTCTCTACTAAAAATACAAAAAATTAGCCGGGCGTGGTGGTGGGCGCCTGTAGTCCCAGCTACTCGGGAGACTGAGGCAGGAGAATGATGCGAACCCAGGAGGTGGAGCTTGCAGTGAGCCGAGATCGCACCACTGCACTCCAGCCTGGGCGACAGAGTGAGACTCCGTCTCAAAAAAAAAAAAAAAAAAAAAAAAGAAAGTTTTCGTTTTCTGGATTGTAATCAACAAGGGCCAGGAAGGGTGGAGTCTTTGCGGGGTGAGAGGATGCGTGTGGACAGTGATAACAGCAGCTAGCATACGTATGACACCCACTGAAAACCAGCGCTATACACTCAGCTCTACCCTTCTAACTTGTTGAATTCTTACGACACCCCCTAAGGCAGGTATATTATCATTCCCATTTTACTGAGGCACAGATAGTTTAGGTGACTTGCCCAAGGCCACACAGCTGGTAGGAATTTGAGGGTTTTTGTTGTTGTTGTTTGTTTGTTTGTTTTTTGTGATGCAGTTTCGCTGTTGTCGCCCAGGTTGGAGTGCAGTGGCATGATCTTGGCTCACTGCAACCTCTGCCTCCCGGGTTCCAGCGATTCTCTTGCCTCAGTCTCCCGAGTAGCTGGAATTACAGGAGCCCACAACCATGCCTGGCTGATTTTTGTATTTTTAGTAGAGACCAGGTTTCATTCACCGTGTTGCTCAGGCTGGTCTCGAACTCCTGGCCTCAAGTGATCCGCCCGCCTCGGCCTCCCAAAGTGCTGGGATTACAGGTGTGAGCCACTGTGCCCGGCTGGGGGGGGGGTTCAGTTTTTAAATGCTGTACTCTCTTTCTTTCTTTCTTTCTTTCTTTCTTTCTTTCTTTCTTTCTTTCTTTCTTTCTTTCTTTTTCTTTCTTTCTTTCTTGGGACAGGGTCTCACTCTGTTGCTCAGGCTGGAGTGCAGTGGCCCGATCATGGCTAACTGCAGCCTCAAACTCCTGGACTCATATGATCTTCCACCCCAGTCTTAGAAAAGGTTGGGATTGCAGGCACGAACCACTATGCCTGGCTAATTTTTAAATTTTTTGTAGAGACAGAGGGTCTCACTGTGTTGCCTAGGCTGGTCTTGAACTCTTGGCCTCAAGCGATCCTTCCTCCTCAACTCAGCCTCCCAATGTACTGGGATTACAGGTGTGAGCCACTGCAACTGGCTAAATTCTGCACACCTTTTACTCTAGGGATAAAAATAATACGAAAGTGGAATGCCAGACTCCAAATACACACACCAAGTGGCCTGGACTCTTCACTGCTACCTGGCATGGGGGAGGGGAGTGCCCCAACTTCCTCTCTGTCCTTCCTGTTGCGTCAACACCAGCTGGAGTGCTGAGCAGTGCCAGCCAACCCATAATAGCAGAGAGCCGCAGGGCCAGGTCACTCTGACATTGTGGGGGTGTGGGGGTGGGGACTCCTGCCTGGGTCCTGTGCTACCCACAGCTTTGTCTACCGGAGCCTGTGTGCCACATGCTGGACAAATCTTAACTCCTCAAGGACTCCCAAAACCAGAGAGGTAGGTTCACCTCAATGACTCTTGTTTCCCCGATGAGGAAATAGGCACAGCCAGCTGCAACTGACACCCACAGTCATGGAGGCCAGGGCTGCTCAGGGCCACTTGCTGTACTGCCTGCCAGCTCTCCAGAGCCTGAGATTTGGAGATGGTAGTATTCTAGGGCATGGGGTTCTGCAGCGGGGACTAACACACTTTGAAATTTACCTACTTAGGGCTGGGCGCGGTGGCTCATGCCTGCAATCCCAGCACTTTGCGAGGCTGAGGTGGGCGGATCACAAGGTCAGGAGTTCGAGACCAGCCTGGCCAATATGATGAAACCCCGTCTCTACTAAAAATACACAAATTTGTTGGGCATGGTGGCAGGTGCCTGTAATCCCAGCTACTCGGGAGGCTGAGGCGGGAGAATCGCTTGAACCCTGGAGGCGGAGGTTGCAGTGAGCCGAGATTGCGTCACTGCACTCCAGCCTGGATGACAGAGCGAGACTCCGTCTCAAAAAAAAAAATTTTACCTACTTAGCTGAGTGATCTTAGGTAAATTACTTAACTTCTCTGTGCCTTGTCTGTAGAATAAATATAACAATAGTGTCAAATTCAGACAGTTATTATAAGGTTTCAGTGAGGTCAGGCACGGTGGCTCATGCCTGTAATCCTAGCGCTTTGGGAGGCCGTGGCAGGCAGACCACTTGAGATCAGGAATTCCAAACCAGCCTGACCAACATGGTGAAACCCCGTCTCTACTAAAAATATAAAAAATTAGCCCCGGGCATGGTGGTGCACGCCTGTAATCCCAGCTACTCGGGAGGCTTGTGGCAGGAGTATTGCTTGAACCCAGGAAGCAGAGGTTGCAGTGAGCTGAGATAGCGCCACTGCACTCCAGCCTGGGCAGCAGAGTGAGACTCCGTCTCAAAAAAATAAATAAATAAATAAAATAAAATAAAATAAGGTTTCAGTGATACGGTGTTTAAAGCTGTGTGGTGGCCACTGCCTGTAGTCCCAGCTACTCATGGGGCAGAGGTGGGAGGATCGCTTGAGCACAGAGTTTGAGGCTGCAGTGAGCCGTGATTGCACCACTGCACTCCAGCCTTGGCAAGACGGCGAGACCCTGTCTCTAAAAATATATATATATATATATATATATATATATATATGTATATAAATTTGCCAGGTGTGGTGGTGCACACCTGTAGTCCCACGTACTTAGGAGGCTGAGGTGGGAGGACCACTTGAGCCCAGGAGTTCGAGGCTGCAGTGAGCCAAGATAGTGCCATTGCATTCCAGCCTGAGTGACAGAGCAATATCTGTCCCTAAAAAAAAAAAAGTTGACACAAAACACAAAGTGTTCAAGAAACAGTGGCTTCCAATAATAATTTTATTATTATTATTATTGTCAGGCACAGTGGCAATCATGCCTGTAATCCCAGCAGTTTGAGAGGCTGAGGCAAGGCAGGTTGCTTAAGCCCCAGAATTCAAGACCAGCATGGGCAACATGGTGAAACCAGATGACCTCCAAAATAATAATAATAATAATAATAATAATAATAATAATAATAATAAATCAGGCATGATGGTGTGCACCTGTAGTCCTAGCTACTTGGGAGGGTGAGGTGGAGGGTTGCTTGAGCCCAGGAGATGGAGGCTGCAGTGAGCTGGGAAAGTGCCGCTGCAGTCCAGTCTGGGCTACAGAGCCAGACCCTGTCTCAAAAAATAGTAATAATATAGTAATAATATTATTGTGGCCGGACATGGTGGCTCACGCCTGTAATCCCAGCACTTTGGGAGGCTGAGGCAGGTGGATCACCTGAGGTCAGGAGTTCGACACCAGCCTGGCTAACGTGGTGAAACCCCATCTCTACTAAAAATACAAAAATTAGCCAGGTGTGGTGGCATGTACCTGTAATCTCAGCTACTTGGGAGGCTGAGGCAGGAGAATTGCTTGAACCCAGGAGGCGGAGGTTGCAGTGAGCCGAGATCATGCCACCACACTCCAGCCTGGGCAACAGAGCAAAACTCTGTCTCAAAAAAAATAAATTATTGCTATGATAGATTATGTCGCTTCCTTGCTCAGCACCCTCCTATAGCACCTGTCTCATTTGGAATAAATGATGATGTCCTTGCGTTGCCCACGTGGCCCTACATGCCGTGGCCCCTGATAACTGTTTTTTATTTGTTTTGTTTTGTTTTGTTTTTTTCTTTTTTTGAGATGGAGTCTTGCTTTGTTGCCCAGGCTGGAGTGCACTGGCATGATCTCAGCTCACAGCAACCTCCGCCTCCCTGGTTCAAGTGATCCCTCCTGCCTCAGCCTCCTGAGTAGCTGGGATTACAGGCGCCCACCATCACTCCAGGTTATTTTTGTGTTTTTAGTAGAGATGGGGTTTCATCATGTTGGCCAGGCTGGTCTCAAACTCCTGACCTCAGGTGATCCACCCGCCTTGGCCTCCCAAATTCCCGTGATTACTGGCGTGAGCCACTGTGCCCGGCCCCTGATGACTCTGCTATTGCCTCCCACCCTCTCCCTCTGGCAGATTCCACTCCAGCCACACTGGGCTCCTTGCTGTTCTTGGACATGACCGTCATGTTCCCACCTCAGGGCCTTTGCACTGGCTGTTCTCGATGCCTGAAACACTCTTCCCCCAGATCTCGATGCATCTCTCCCACTGTTCCTTCAGATTTTTATGCAAATGTCACCTTCTCGAGAAGCCTTCCCTGACCATGCCTGTACAACTCCAACACAGCCAGCTTCCCTGTGTGATATTTTTCCCATAGCATTTATTATCTTCTAAAATACTGTGGATTTTGGATTTTGCTCATTTCTTTCTTTCTTTTCCTATTTTTTTTTCTTTTTTGAGACAGAGTCTCACTCTGTCATCCTGGCTGGAGTGCAGGGGTATGATCAAGCTCACTCAATCTCCTGGGCTCAAATGATTCTCCCACTTCAGCCTTTTCGGCAGCTAGGATCACAGGCACGCATGACCATGCCTGGCTATGTTTTAAGAAGTTTTCGTAGAGATGGGGTCTCCCTATGTTGCCCAGGCTGGTCTAGAACTCCTGACCTCAAGTGATCTTCCCACCTTGGCCTCTCAAACCGTTGGGATTACAGGCCTGAACCACCGTGCCCAGCCCCAATATTCCAATGTACTAGGGTTCTGGCATTGTAATATTCTAGAATTCCAAGATGCCACTTCTAACAACACTAAGTTCTAGAATTCCAATTTTTTTTTTTTTTTTTTAAGATGGAGTCTCACTTTGTCTCCCAGGCTGGAGTGCAGTGGTGTGAGCTCAGCTCACTGCCACCTCCACCTTCTGGGTTCAAGAAATACTCAGCCTCCCAAGTAGCTGGGATTACAGGTGCCTGCCACCACACCCAGCTAATTTTTGTATTTTTAGTAGAGACGGGGTTTCACCATGTTGGCCTGTCTTGAATTCCTGACCTCAAGTGATCCACCTGTCTTGGCCTCCCAAAGTGTTAAGATTACAGGTGTGAGCTACCACACCCGGCCTAGAATTCCAATATTCTAAAGCACTGGAGTCCTTATGATGCAATATTCCAGTTTGCAAGGTGCTGGTGGGCCAGGCTGATGGACACCCTAGATCTCCAGGGCCGTGGAGTTTCCTCCTCTGAGTTTTCATCGTCTTTCTCTCCTGCCCAGACACCAGGAGCCTGAATGGGGAATGATTCTGTCAGCTACGAGTATGGGGATTACAGCGACCTCTCGGACCGCCCTGTGGACTGCCTGGATGACGCCTGCCTGGCCATCGACCCGCTGCGCGTGGCCCCGCTCCCACTGTATGCCGCCATCTTCCTGGTGGGGGTGCCGGGCAATGCCATGGTGGCCTGGGTGGCTGGGAAGGTGGCCCGCCGGAGGGTGGGTGCCACCTGGTTGCTCCACCTGGCCGTGGCGGATTTGCTGTGCTGTTTGTCTCTGCCCATCCTGGCAGTGCCCATTGCCCGTGGAGGCCACTGGCCGTATGGTGCAGTGGGCTGTCGGGCGCTGCCCTCTATCATCCTGCTGACCATGTATGCCAGCATCCTGCTCCTGGCAGCTCTCAGTGCCGACCTCTGCTGCCTGGCTCTCGGGCCTGCCTGGTGGTCTACGGTTCAGCGGGCGTGCGGGGTGCAGGTGGCCTGTGGGGCAGCCTGGACACTGGCCTTGCTGCTCACCGTGCCCTCCACCATCTACCGCCGGCTGCACCAGGAGCACTTCCCAGCCCGGCTGCAGTGTGTGGTGGACTACGGCGGCTCCTCCAGCACCGAGAATGCAGTGACTGCCGTCCGGTTTCTTTTTGGCTTCCTGGGGCCCCTGGTGGCCGTGGCCAGCTGCCACAGCGCCCTCCTGTGCCGGGCAGCCCGACGCTGCTGGCCGCTGGGCACAGCCATTGTGGTGGGGTTTTTTGTCTGCTGGGCACCCTACCACCTGCTGGGGCTGGTACTCACTGTGGCGGCCCCGAACTCCGCACTCCTGGCCAGGGCCCTGCGGGCTGAACCCCTCATCGTGGGCCTTGCCCTCGCTCACAGCTGCCTCAATCCCATGCTCTTCCTGTATTTTGGGAGGGCTCAACTCCGCCGGTCACTGCCAGCTGCCTGTCACTGGGCCCTGAGGGAGTCCCAGGGCCGGGATGAAAGTGTGGACAGCAAGAAATCCACCAGCCATGACCTGGTCTCGGAGATGGAGGTGTAGGCTGGAGAGACACTGTGGGTGTGTATCTTCTTATCTCATTTCACAAGACTGGCTTCAGGCATAGCTGGATCCAGGAGCTCAATGATGTCTTCATTTTATTCCTTCCTTCATTCAACAGATATCCATCATGCACTTGCTATGTGCAAGGCCTTTTTAGGCACTGGAGATATAGCAGTGACCAAAACAGACACAAATCCTGCCCTCAGGGAGCTGATATTCTAGTGGAGGAAGACAGACTATAAACAAAGATATATAGGGCCATTTGCGGTGGCTCACGCCTGTAATTCCAGCACTTCGGGAGGCTGAGGCAGGTAGATCACTTGAGGTCAGGACTTCAAGACCAGCCTGGCCAATATGCTGAAACCCTGTCTCTACTAAAAATACAAAAATTAGCCGGGCATGGTGGCGCATGCCTGTAGTCCCAGCTACTTGGGAGGCTGAGGCAGAAGAATCGTTTTGAACCTGGGAGGCAGAGGTGGCAGTGAGCCAAGATCGAGCCCCTGCACTCCAGCCTGGGTGACAGAGTGAGACTCTGTCTCAAAAAATAAAAAAATAAAAGATTTTATTTATTTATTTATTTTTTTGAGATGGAGTCTCGCTCTGTCGCCCAGGCTGGAGTGCAGTGGCACAATCTCGGCTCACTGCAAGCTCCGTCTCCTGAGTTCACGCCATTCTCCTGCCTCAGCCTCCTGAGTAGCTGGGACTACAGGCGCCCGCCACCATGCCCAGCTAATTTTTATATTTTTAGTAGAGAAGGGGTTTCACCTTGTTAGCCAGGATGGTCTTGATCTCCTGACCTGGTGATCCACCCACCTCAGCCTCCCAAAGTGCTGGGATTACAGGCGTGAGCCACCACACCCGGCCGAAAGATTTTTATAGGATCCCTCTGGTTGCTGGTGGAGGTGAGAGTATGGTGTAGGGGCAGTGAAGATCCCAGAGAGGAGGCTACTGTAATGGTCCAAGCAGGAGGTGATAGCGATTTGAATCAGGGTAACAGAGCTGAGGTGGTGAGAGGTTGACAGGTCATGCATCTATTTTGAAGGAAAGGCCAAGTCCAGGCTCCTTAGCTCGGCATTCAAGGCTTCTCTCCATCACTGGACACACTTACTCTCTAGCTTCTCAGACCCTGTAGCAATCAGAATCATGACCCCCGGTGATGTCCACATCTTAATCCCCTGAACCTGTGAAGAGGTGACCTTCCATGGCAAAAGGGACTTTGCAGGTGAGATTAAGTAAAGGATCTTGAGAAGGGGTGGTTATCCTGGATTGTCTGGGTGGGCTCAATGGAGTCACAAGGGTCCTTTTAAGAGGGAGGCAGGAGGGTCAGGGTCAGTCGCAGGAGGTGACAACGGAAGCAGATGTCATAGTGACGTGAGGAGGTGCCAAGAAATGCAGGCAGCTTCCAGAAGCTGAAACAGACAAGGAAACAGATTCTCTCTGAAGCTCCCAGAAGGAACACAGACCTCCTGACACTTTTAGACCTCTGATCCGCAGACCTTTAAGAAAATACATTTGTATTGTTTTAAGTCACTATGTTTGGGGTGATTTGTTACAGCAGCCGTGGGAAGCTAATACACACCCTTCGGGCTATATTCACGCTTCTGCATCTTTCCTGAAGCTGTGCCACTGGCGGGAATGTCCTTCTGATCTACGATGTGCAGTTCAACAATCAAGAGCCATCTGTGGCTATTCAAATTCGAATCAATTGGCCAGGCATGGTGGCTCCTGCCTATAATCTCAGCACTTTGGGAGGCCGAGGCGGGAGGATTGCATGAGCCCAGGAGTTTGAGACCAGCCTGGGTGACATAGCAAGACCCCATCTCTACAAAAAATACAAAAATTAGCCAGACGTGGTGGGGCGTGCCTGTAGTTCCAGCTACTGAGGAGGGAGTTGCTTGAATCCTGCTTCAATCCTCCTTAAAGCAGGTAGATTGCTTGAGCCCGGGAAGTGGAGTTTGCAGTGAGCTTAGATCACACCGCTGCACTCCAGCCTGGATGTCAGAATGAGACTCCATCTCGAAAAAAAAAAGAAAGAAAGAATAAATTTTCATTTCAAATTTAGTTCCTCGGGCACACTGGCCATAGTTCAAGTGCTCAGTAGCCACATATGGCTGGTGACTGCCATATTCGACAGCACAGCTATAGAACATTGCCATCATAACAGAGATTTCTGTTACAAAATGCTGTTCTAGAATTTACTTTTGAACTCTACCTGCTCAGATCTTTTAAATTACATGGTAGGCCAGGCATGGTGGCTCACGCCTGTAATCCCAGCACTTTCGGAGGCCCAGTCGGGAGGATCCCTTGAGCCCAGAAGCTGGAGACCTGCCTGGGCAACAGAGCAAGACCCCATCTCTACAAAAATAAAAAAAAGAAAATTAGCCTGGTTTGGTGGCACATGCCTGTAGTGCCAGCTACTAGGGAGACTGAAGTGGGAGGATTGCTTCAGCCTGGGAGGTTGAGGCTGCAGTGAGCCGTGATCTCATCACTGCACTCTAGCCTAGGTGACGGAGCCAGACCCTGCCGCTAAATAAATAAATAAATAACATAGTAGTGATACCTGTGTCTGCAGTCATTACTCCAGAACAGCACTTCACACATAGGTTCTCCTTTAAGGTCATTCTCACAACAGCCCAGGGAGATAGGGTGGCATGCTTCATTTTATAAGCTGAGGTCCTGGGAGGGGAGGTCATTTACCCAAGATCACACAGCAAGAACACCAGACAGCTGGAATTTGATCCCAGTTTTGACTCCAATGCTCTTGCTCTTCATCATCAATAATTTCCTTCAAGGCGTCCCTCAAATGTCACTTCCTCCAGGAAGCCCTCCCTGATTTATGCTCCTTCCAGAAAGAATGGGCTCTTCCTTTCTGTGAGTCTCTGGAACACAAGGTCCCAGCTAAACTGTAAATTCCCCAAGGGTAACAACTGGACTAATTTTTTTAAATTTTATTTTATTTTATTTTTTTGAGATGAAGTCTTGCTCTGTCACTCAGGCTGGATTGTAGTGGCATGATCTCGGCTGACTGCAACCTCCACCTCCCGGGTTCAAGCGATTCTTATGCCTCAGCCTCCCGAGTAGCTGGGATTACAGGCGCTGCCACCACACTTGGCTAATTTTTGTATTTTTAGTAGAGACAGGGTTTCACCATGTTGGCCAGGCTGGTCTCGAACTCCTGACCTCAGGTGATCCACCCACCTTGGCCTCCCAAAGTGCTGGGAATACAGGCATGAGCCACCGTTCCCGGCCTTATCCTTGACTTAGAATACCTAACCTCCTGGGAATGCAGCCCATAGGTCTCAGCCTTATTTCACCCAGCTCCTGTTCAAGATGGAGTCACTCTGGTTCACATGCCTCTGACATTTCCCCACTCCCTTTTATAAGAGAACCTTTAATCCTAAGGGTTGTAGAGGGAGGAAGATCCAACTTCTGTGACTTCTTCAGGCTGGACAGGGGTGACGATATACCTGCCTAACTCTTAGGATCTATTGGATTCAGGGTAGACAGGAGCTCAGTCAGAAAGCATTGGTATCACTTTTTTTTTTTTTTGAGACGGAGTTTCACTCTTGTTGCCCAGGCTGGAGTGCAATGGCACCATCTCGGCTCACCACAGCCTCCGCCTCCCAGGTTCAAGCGATTCTCCTGCCTCAGCCTCCCCAGTAGCTGGGACTACAGGCGTGTGCCACCAAACCCAGCTAATGTTTTTTTTTTTTATTTTTAGTAGAGACGGGGCTTCTCCATGTTGGCCAGGCTGGTCTCTAACTCCCGACCTCAGGTGATCCGCCCGCCTCGGCCTCCCAAAGTGCTGGGATTACAGACATGAGCCACCACGCCCGGCCTGATATTTTATTACTTAGTATTTTACTCTGAATTATCATGCGTGAATTAAGACCAAGGCTGTCTTGTAAAATAAAATTTGTTGTGGAACAATTTATACAGTTCCTTTGAGGTAGGAGGCAGGACTCAACTCTGGAGATGGGGCTCGGCTCGAATATTGGACCAAATTGAGGACCAGCTAAAACAGGGAGGAGGCTGAAGCAACTTATTATTTTTATTTATTTTTATTTTTTGGAGAAGGAGTCTTGCTCTGTTACCCAGGCTGGAGTGCAGTGACACGATCTTGGCTCACTGCAACCTCCACCTTCCGGATTCAAGTGATTCTCCTGCCACAGCCTCCCGAGTAGCTGGGACTACAGGCGCATGCCACCATGCCCAGCTAATATTTTTGTATTTTTTAGTAGAGATGGGGTTTCGCCATGTTAGCCAGGCTGGTCTTGAACTCCTGACTCAGGTGATCTGCCCACCTCGGCCTCCCAAAGTGCTGGGATTACAGGTGTGGGCCACCACGCCTGGCCCGAAGCAACTTTCTATGACACGCCTACCAGTGTGCCATGTCAGTTTGCCATTGCCATGGCAACACACCCAGGAGTTACTGCCCCTTTCCATGGCAATGACCCCATGACCCAGAAGTTACTGCCCCTTCCCTAGATATTTCTGCATAAACTGCCCCTTAATCTACATGTAATTAAAAATAGGTATAGGCTATTTTTATACCTATATAAATAGGTATAGGCTAAAAATAGGTATAGGCTGGGCGTGGTGGCTCATGTCTGTAATCCCAGTACTTTGGGAGGCCAAGGCAGGTGGATCACCTGAGGTCAGGAGATCAAGACCATCCTGGCTAACATAGTGAAACCCTGTCTCTACTAAAAATACAAAAAATTAGCCAGGCGTGTTGGCGGGAGCCTGTAGACTCAGCTACTCGGGAGGTTGAGGCAGGAGAATGGCGTGAACCCAGGAGGCGGAGCTTGCAGTGAGCCGAAATCACACCACCGCACTCCAGCCTGGGTGACAGAGCAAGACTCCGTCTAAAAAAAAAAAAAAAAGTAAGAAAGAAGGAAAGACACAAAGACAGAAAGAAGGAAGGAAAGAAAGCAAGCTGTTTTCCCCTGCCTTGCCCCTGCTCACCTTTGAATTCTTTTCTGGGCAAAGCCAAGAACCCTCGTGGGCTAAAACCCCACTTTGGGGCTTAAAGTTTGCAAAATCCTCCCATTAATCTATTGGGACCAGTTGCCACTTAGGAGCATTCTTTGATAACTTTTACAAAACATCTTTTGTGGTTTTTGAAATGTTTTCATTTTGTAGATCATTAGCCCTTCTTTTTTGAACTGGAATACATTTCACGGGAGTTTTCAAATGTAAGTCTGTGCAATGTTACATAAAATACCTTTGATTATTAAAAAGCCATCTGTTTTGTTATAACTTCCCTTTTTTTGTTCTAAAGTTTATTTCTGCTATTTGTTTTTTTTACCATAGAAATATTGATTTCCTTAAGTTTTCAAAGAACCAAGTTATTAATAATTTCTCTAAGAACTAGTCTCAAGCTTGCTATACAATCCTATGGTTGATAGACTGTGGCTTTCTTGTTGATTTCCATTTGTTGTTCATTTCCTCCAATTTTCCTTTTTTAAAAATTATAATTATTGTTTGGATTATTTATTTATTTATTTGTTTGTTTGTTTGAGACAGAGTTTCTCCTTGTTGCCCAGGCTGGAGTGCAATGATGCGATGTTGGCTCACTGCAACCTCCACCTCCTGGGTTCAAGCGATTCTCTTGCCTCAGCCTCCCGAGAAGCTGGGATTACAGGTGTCCGTCATCATGCCCGGCTAATTTTTAATATTTTTAGTAGAGACGGGGTTTCATCATGTTGGCTTGGCTGGTCTCGAACTCCTGACCTCAGGTAATCCACCTGCCTCGGCCTCCCAAAGTGCTGGGATTACAGGCGTGAGCCACCGCACCTGGCCTTGTTTGGAAATTTTAAGCAGAATGCTTAGTCCATTTATTCTTCTTCTTTTGATAATAATGTATGAATTGGCTTCTCTATCTCTAAGTTGTTTTCCAAAGGCTTGATAATTATATCCAACGTTCCACTTGACATCCCCAGTTGATGTCCAATGCATAACTCAAACAATATGCTGAAAACAGATCTTCGGATTTTCTCTCTAGCCTCTCTCCCACGTCTTCCTGATGGTAGTAGATGGTGACTCCATATTTCCAAATGCTCAGGCCAAAAACTTTAGAGTCCTTCTTTTTTTTAGACATAAAACTTTTTTCTGGCCAGGCACGGTGGCTCATGCCTGTAATCCCAGCACTTTGGGAGGCCGAGGTGGGCGGATCACGAGGTCAGGAGATCGAGACCATCCTGGCTAACACAGTGAAACCCCGTCTCTACTAAAAATACAAAAAATTAGCCGGGCGTGGTGGCGGGCGCCTGTAGTCCCAGCTATGCGGGAGGCTCAGGCAGGAGAATGGCGGGAACCTGGGAGGCGGAGCCTGCAGTGAGCCGAGATTGCGCCACCGCACTCCAACCTGGGCGACAGCGAGACTCCGTCTCAAAAAAAAAAAAACAAAACTTGTTTCTTTTTTTGAGACAGTCTGGCTCTGTCACCCAGGCTGGAGTGCGGTGGTACCATCATGGCTCACTGCAGCCTCAGTCTCTCAGCCTCCTAGGTTCAATCGATCCTCCCACCTCAGCCTCTTGAGTAGCTGGGACTACAGGCACACACTACCATATCCGACTAACTTTTGTATTTTTTTGTAGAGACAGGGGTTGGCCATATTGCCCAGGCTGGTGTGGAACTCCTGACCTCAGGTGATCCACCTACCCCGGCCTCTCAAACTGTTGGGATTACAGGCGTGAGCCGCCGTGCCCAGCTGTTTCTTCTTTCAGTTAATAAAAGAGAGGGTGCATTGCTGGCTAATGAGATTGTTTCTATACTTGGGGGCCTTCCTGAATGTGTGTGATTGAGTTTATTGCAGAGAAAGGTAACAGAAAATGGGGTTGTAGAAAGAAAAGAGGTAGAGGCTGAGTGAGATGCCCCACATCTGTAATCTCAGTGCTTTGGGAGGCCAAGGCGGGCGGATCACTTGAGATCAGGAGTTGGAGACCAGCCTGGCCCAAATCGTGAAACCTCGTCTCTACTAAAAATACAAAAATCAGCCTGGGGTAGTGGTGCGCGCCTGTAATCCCAGCTACTCGGGAGGCTGAGGCAGGAGAATGGTTTGAACTTGGGAGGCGGAGATTTCAGTGAGCTGAGATAACGCCACTGCACTCTAGCCTGGGAGACAGAGTGAGACCATGTCTCAAAAGAAAAAAAAAAAGTTCCTGGGCCCCAGACCAGCTCTGTCTTTGGGTTAAAACCCCGGCGTCCCGGAGCTGAGGCGCACGTGGCTATGCTTGGGGAGGAGAGGGCGGGGCCGGGGAGGAGGTGCTTGCAAGTCTGTACCGCAATGCCTCTACTGGCCTCTAGAGGGCGCAATCACTCGAGGCTCCGCCCCAAGCGAGGCGGGGCGGAAGCGTGCTGTGCACAGGCGCAAGATGGGTCTTGGGCAGCCCAGAGCTTCCGATTGGCTCTTCTGTGGTGGCGGGGCGGGGTCAGAACGAGATGGCTGTGTGCGCAGGCGCAAGACTAGCGCTCTTGGGACCGGAAGTTAAGGCGTTCGCGGCGTGTGGTAAGTGAGGGGGGCGGGACGGGTGTACCGGGTTGTGGCGGCGATGGCTGTCGGAGTTGGGCCGCTTGGGGGTAGTTTGGGGTGCGAGTCCAGGGGCGAGGGAAGTCTCGAGATGAGGAGAAATGTAGGAGACAGCCGAAGGGCCGGCAAACGCGGACGGAGATGGCACCTGAGCGTCCCTGGGAGAACCTGGGCGACAGGCCAGAGACCGAAAGAAATGGAGGCACGTAAAGAAGCTTCGAGAAACTGAGGGACTGAAAGACGAGGGTGTTGGGAGAGGAGGGAAGCTGAAAACTAGAGAGCGTGGGCGAGAGTGCCGATGGGTTCCAGCGAGAGTCTTAGAGCCCACGAGGCCGAGAGGCGTGGTCGCCCATGAACTTGGGGAGTGGAGGGAAAAGTCGGAAACTGATCGTGGACACTAGAAACAGAAAAAATGGAATTTAGATGGAGAAACGAGACACTGAATCACGGGGGAGACCGAGAGATACGGAAGGATGGAGACAGTTGAAGTAGGGAGAACCCCACAAAAGCTGGAGATAATGGAGAATGATGCTGAGAAATGGAAAAGCGAGGGAGTGGAGCCCGAACCCCTGGATTTGAGTGCCTCATCTAACACTCGGCTACTCACTTAGCCTCTCTATTGCTCAGTAAAATAGGGGGTGATCATAGTGCCTGACAGTCGTGAGAAAAGTGTGTGTGTGTATGTACATAGGTGTGGGATAGGAATAGATCATGCAGATAGGATAGGTCTGTGTGTTAATGTGAGTAAGTAAGCATGAGCTATTATTAAAGCTTCTGATATTGGGAGATAAAGTATTAGATGGGGAAATGGAGAGAGGTGGTGATGGAGAGTGAATACTGGAAGGACAAAAGGGAGGAAAAAAAGATTCAAACAGAAAATGAGAAAGGGCGTGGTGACTCACTCCTGTCATCGACAGCACTTTGGGAGGCTGCGGTGGGAGGATCACTTGAGCTTGGGAGGTCGAGGCTGCTGTACGCCGTGATTGTGCCACTGCACTTCAGGCTGGGTGACAGAGTGAGACCCTGTTTCAAAAAAACAAAAATGAATTTTTTTTTTTTTTTTGAGATGGAGTTTCGCTCTTGTTGCCCAGGCTGGAGTGCAGTGGTGCGATCTCGGCTCACTGCAACCTCTGCCTCCTGGGTTCAAGCGAGTCTCCTGCCTCAGCCTCCAGAGTAGCTGGGATTACAGGCAGGTGCCACCACCCTGGCTAATTTTGTTTTTTTAGTAGAGACGGGATTTTTCCATGTTGGTCAGGCTGGTCTCGCACTCCCGACCTCAGGTGATCTGCCTGCCTCAGCCTCCCAAAGTGCTGGGATTATAGGCGTGAGCCACCATGCCCGGCCTGAAAAAGCATTTTTTTTTTAATGAGAAAGATGGAGAAAGTCAAATGGAGAACTGAAGAGAGATGGAGAAAGGAAGAGTTGGATTACAGAGAAAAATCAGACTACAGAATGACTCATAAGTGAAGAGAGATGCGAGCTGACTAGGACAGGGAAGAGAGATGAGGGTGATGAACAAGACGGATTGAAAAAGAGACAGAGGCCTGAAGATGGAGTGCAGAGAGATGGAGGAGACAGAGGGGGAAACAAACCCACTGAAGGCCATGAGCCCAGGGCAAATAGGCCAAGAGACCAAAAGATGGTCAGAGACACAGTTATACAGAAACTAGAAGATGCAGACAACCTAGAAGCCAAAAAAGATAGATACCTTGAGAGGAGCGGGATGCTGTCAGTGGGGCCCAGCATGCGTAAGCAGTTTCTAGCCTCAGAGGAATGCTCTCATTTTCTTTCTTTCTTTCTTTTTTTTTTTTTGAGACAGAGTCTCACTCTGTTGCCCAGGCTGGAGTGCAGTGGCTCAGTCTTGGCTTCCTGCAAGCTCTGCCGCCAGGGTTCAAGTGATTCTCCTGCCTCAGCCTCCCGAGTAGATGGGACTACCCGAGTAGCCAGGTGCCCGCCACCACACCTGGCTAATTTTTTTTCTCCAGCCTGGGTGACAGAGCAAGACTCCATCTCAAAACAAAAAAGACTCCAACTGTAAGCAAAAAGGCATTTTCTGGTGTAGCTGAGAAGTGGGGGGTTGAAGGGAACTAAGCTTCAAGACCTAAATGATGTTGCCAAGCTTCTCTTCCTCTCCCTCTTTCACCTCTCCCTGTGGTGCACAGTGACCATTCTTGTGCCTGTATCTAGTTATTTCTCTAGGATAGATTTTAGGAAAGACTCTGTCATGTTCCAGAGCTACCACAAACAGCTCCAGGCTTATATCATACTTGCCTGATTATGATGGATAAAATGAGAGCTTTTCTGTCCTAGCAACCCAGTGTAAATTCCACAAAAGGGCCCTGATTGGCCGTTCTTGGATCATGTGTCCGCTTCTCAGGCCAATCCTTGGTTAGAGGGGGAGTAGAATACTAAGATTGGCCAGGTCTTTGTTACTTGCCTACCTAATAGGGGTTCTTTGTCTTAAAGGCCCTCAGAACCATGTAGAATCGAGGAAGGGCTGTTGTCCAAAGGAAGGTGGATACTGTCCTCAGAAAAGAAGTAAAGGGTTGTGCCAGGCAGGCAAAAATTACATATAACACTTGCAAAATTTTGCCTTTTATCTCAATGTTCTGAATCTCACTGGACCCCGGGTGAAGAACCCTTGCCTTATTCTTTTCATTATATCACACCTCTCTCCTATTACTGCTTGTGGAGACAAGGTTCTGCTGTTGGTTGGCCATGTGACCTACATCTCTCCTTTAGGTCTCAGGTGAAACATCCCCTCCTCCCAGGATCCTTCCCTGATTCCCAAGCATGGGAAGGAGGAGGAACCTCCTTTGGTGTCCCACAGCTCCCTAGGATTCTGTTATCACAGTCCCCATCACTGGATTGTCACAGTCTGATGATGTGTGTGTCACATGAGAGATCATGTGATCATGGCCATCTGTGAGGACTCTGGTAGTCATATTCATTACCTCCTTTTTCTAGTTCAGTGCTTAAGAAACAGGCTGTTAGTAATGTTTCTAAAAATGGGCTGGGCATGGTGGCTCACACTGGTAATCCCAACACTTTGGGAGGCTAAGGTGGGGGAATTGCTTGAGCCCAGAAGTTTGATATCAACCTGGGCAACATAGTGAGATCTCATCTCTACAAACAGTAAAAAATTAGCTGGGTGTGGTGGCATGTGCCTGTAGTCCCAGCTGCTCGGGAGGCTGAGGCGGGAGGATTGCTTGAGTCCAGGAGGTCGAGGCTGTGGTGAGCCATGATTACGGCACTGCACTCCAGCCTGGGAAACAGAGTGAGACCCTGCCTCAAAAAGAAAAAAACAAAACAAAACCAAAAAAAGCAATGTTCCCAAAAGAGAATTAATGTCTTCTGTTCTCTCTCTTAAGAATCCAGGGCCTGAAAACCCAGAATGAACTTGTGTCCATCCCAGAGATCACTGCAGATGTCATGAGGTACCCTTTGTGTCACCAGCTCAAGCAGGCCTCTGGCCACTTTATCATCTGTGGTGGTCCTGTGCCGTGACCAGGAGGAAAAATTAGCTCTTTGAAGAGAAAGTAGTTCTCTATTGCAGGCACTGGCCTCTTAAATTGTTGCAGGTGGGGAATGGATGAGAATATTTGTTTTGGATGATCAGAACTGAGACTCCTATTGTGGATTAGTAACATGCCTCCTCCTAGAACAAGGGAGGGCAAGGATCGCCGAGACCACCACCGGGCTCCCAGCGAGGAAGAGGCCTTGGAGAAATGGAACTGGAATTGTCCAGAGACGCGTCGCCTCTTGGAAGATGCCTTCTTCCGTGAAGAGGATTACATCCGTCAGGGTTCTGAGGAATGTCAGAAGTTTTGGACCTTCTTTGAACGCCTGCAGAGATTCCAGAATCTCAAGACCTCCAGGAAGGAGGAGAAAGACCCTGGACAGCCCAAGCACAGCATCCCAGCGCTGGCCGACCTACCTCGCACTTACGACCCACGTTACCGCATCAACCTCTCTGTTCTTGGCCCTGCCACGCGGGGCTCTCAGGGACTGGGCAGGCACTTGCCCGCGGAGAGAGTGGCTGAGTTCCGCCGAGCCCTGTTGCACTACCTGGACTTTGGCCAGAAGCAGGCATTTGGGCGTCTGGCCAAGCTGCAGCGTGAGCGGGCAGCCCTCCCCATCGCCCAGTATGGGAACCGCATCCTGCAGACGCTGAAGGAGCACCAGGTGGTGGTAGTGGCCGGTGACACCGGCTGTGGCAAGTCCACTCAGGTGCCCCAGTACCTGCTGGCTGCTGGCTTCAGTCATGTGGCGTGCACCCAGCCCCGGCGGATCGCCTGCATCTCACTGGCCAAGCGTGTAGGCTTTGAGAGCCTCAGTCAGTATGGCTCACAGGTGAGTGGGACGCACCAGGTTTCCGATTTTTCCAGCGTGACCTTGGGGGAATAGGTTGCTTGTCCATATGGCAGTATCAATAAAAATGAAGCACTTACCCTTGGACCCAGCGATGATTCTTCTAGAACTTTATCCACAGAGTGGCTTGTCTGTGGTCTACATGACAAAGGAGCTAGCATTAACCAGTGTAGCACTTTAACAGCAAAACAATGGGAAATGTCCTAAAGGCTCATCACTTTTTTTTTGAGACGGAGTCTCACTCTGTGGCCCAGGCTGGAGTGCATTGGTGCGATCTTGGCTGACTGCAACCTCTGCCTCCCGGGTTCAAGCAATTCTCCTGCCTCAGCCTCCTGAGTAGCTGGGATTACAGGCACCCGCCACCATGCCCAGCTAATTTTTGTAATTTTAGTAGAGACGGGGTTTCACCATGTTGGTCAGGCTGGGCTCAAACTCCTGACCTCAGGTGATCCACCCACTTCGGCCTCCCAGAGTTTTGGGATTACAGGTGTAAGCCACCACGCTGGGCTGCGAGGGTAATTCTTGACGATCACTACAATGCAAACTGCCATCTTGGAAGGCCAATAATAGTCCTTCTGTCTCATGGTGGTCATGAGGATGAAATGGGTTGATATACATAAAGCACTTAGAGTGGCATATAATGTCCTGGCACATAGCAGGGACTCAAGAAAAGGTTATTGCTATATAGTTAATATTATATATACATGAGGCACAGTGCTAGATACTTTCTGTGCATTGTCACATGGAATTCTCACAGCATCTAGGAGGAGAACTATAAGGGATGGCATTGCCTGCCCAAGGTCAGTTGGCACTAAGTGGCAGAGGTGAGATTCAAACCCAAGCTGTTGGACTCCAGAGTCTGATGGGTAGGCATGGTATTTGCTTAGATTTTCTTTTTGCTTTTCCTTTTTTTTGAGATGGAGTTTCACTCTTGTTGCCCAGGCTGGAGTGCAATGGTGCGATCTTGGCTCACTGCAACCTCCGCCTCCCGGGTTTAGGTGATTCTCCTGCCTCAGCCTCCCAAGTAGCTGGGATTACAGGCATGCGCCACCATGCCCGGCTAATTTTGTTTGTATTTTTAGTAGAGATGGGGTTTCTCTATGTTAGTTAGGCGGATCTCGAACTCCCTACCTCAGGTGATCCGCCCGCCTCTGCCTCCCAAAGTGCTGGGATTACAGGCGTGAGCCACCGCACCCGGCCTGCTTAGATTTTCAATTTGGGCAGGGCCAGGGGCTGGTACGCAGGCTCAGGGTCCTCTCCTGATCCTTTCTTTCTCCCACCCCAGGTCGGCTACCAGATCCGCTTTGAGAGCACACGTTCGGCGGCCACCAAGATTGTATTCCTGACAGTGGGGCTGCTCCTGCGACAAATCCAGCGGGAACCCAGCCTGCCCCAGTATGAGGTCCTGATTGTGGATGAAGTCCATGAGCGGCATCTCCACAACGATTTCCTCCTGGGCGTCCTCCAGCGCCTGTTGCCCACGCGGCCTGACCTCAAGGTCATCCTCATGTCGGCCACCATCAACATCTCGCTCTTCTCCAGCTATTTCAGCAATGCCCCTGTGGTACAGGTGCCTGGGAGGCTGTTCCCCATCACGGTGAGTACTTCCCCCTCCTCCCACATCCCCAGACCTCCAACCTGGTCTCTGTCCAAACCTGGACATGCCTCTTCTCTCTGCTGCTGTATCTCCCATCTCTTTTATTTAAAGATGTTCTCTCTTTTTAAAGCTACCATTTTCTGAGCATTCATAATCAGCTGGTTAGAGTGCTAAGTGCTTGTTAGAGTAAAAGCTGTTACAAGAAGACCCAAAAATGGCTGGGCGCCGTGGCTCATGCCTGTAATCCCAGCACTTTGGGAGGCCGAGGTGGGTGGATCACGAGGTCAGGAGATTGAGACCATCCTGGCTAACATGGTGAAACCCCATCTCTACTAAAAACACAAAAACAAAATTACCCAGGCATGGTGGTGGGTGCCTGTAGTCCCAGCTACTCGGGAGGCTGAAGCAGGAGAGTGGCGTGAACCTGGGAGGCGGAGCTTGCAGTGAGCCGAGATCGCGCCACTGCACTCCAGCCTAGGTGACAGAGTGAGACTTTGTCTCAAAAAAAAAAAAAAGACCCAAAAATGTAAAGTCTCAAATAAGAGAAGTTTATTTCTCTCATATAACAGTGTGGCTGGTCCAGGCTGTTGGGCAACTCTGTTCCATGTGGTCATTCAGGGATCCAGGCTCCTCCTTTCTCATTACTCTACCATCTCACTGGGCAGGATTTCTCAAAGTCAGCAAGATTGACATTTCAGTCTGGATAATTCCTTGTCGTGGGGGCTGTCCTGTGCATCATAGGATATTTAGCAGCATCCCTGGCCCCTACCCACTAGATGCTAGTAGTCTTCTCCACTGGTTGTGACTATTAAAAATGTCTCCAGATATTGCTATATGTTCCCTGGGGGGCAAAACCACCCCTAATTGAGAAACACTGTCCTAGTGAGTTATCCTTGTCTATATAGTCAAGACTTACAGGAAGAACTTCATTGTCTCTTGTGATTTCTGGTTCCAGATGCCCATCAATTTGCCTTCTAAGCAGCCATAAAAAAAGAAAGAATGGGTCGGGCACAGTGGCTGGTGCCTGTAATCCCAGCACTTTGGGAGGCTAAGGCAGAAAGATCACGAGGTCAGGAGCCCAAGGCCATCCTGGCCAACATGGTGAAATCCCATCTCCACTAAAAATACAAAAATTAGCTGGGCATGGTGATGCACGCCTGTAATCCCAGCTACTTGGGAGGCTGAGGCAGGAGAATTGCTTGAACCTGGAGGTCGAGGTTGCAGTGAGCCAAGATCGCTCCACTGCACTCCACCCTGGGAACAGAGCAAGATCCCATCTCAAAAAAAAAAAAAAGAAAGAAAAGAAAGAGAGAGAGAGAGAGAGTGCGAGCCGAGTGTGGTGGCTCATGCCTGTAATCCCAGCACTTTGGGAGGCCGAGGCGGGTGGATCACCTAAGGTCAGGAGTTTGAGACCAGCCTGGCCAACAAGGTAAAACCTCGTCTCTACTAAAAATGCAAAAATTAGCTCGAGTGGTGGTGCGCCCCTGTTATCCCAGTTACTCAGGAGGCTGAGGTGGGAGAATTGCTTGAACCTGGGAGGTGGAGGCTGCAGTGAGCCGAGATCATGCCACTGGGTGACAGAGCGAGACCCTGTCTCAAAAAGAATGAGGCTGCTTCCTGAGAAATATTTTCTAGGGTTTTTGTTTTTTGTTTTTTGTTTTTTTTAGTAGAGACGACGTGTTGCTATGTTGTCTGCCTGGTCACGCATACCTGAGCTCAAGCAATCCTCCCGCCTTGGCCTCCCAAAGAGCTAGGATTACAGGTGTGAGCCAACTATGCCGGGAAATCAGCCAACCAACCTGGCTCAGGCTCAGGGTCCTCTCCTGGTCAGCCAACCAACCTGATTTCTAGGTTTTTAATCCTGGTTTCATCACCTAGAATATTTTTCCTGTTGAAGCTACTCTAAACATAAGATAATGCATGCATTGTAAGTATATAGCTTAATTAGTTTTCACCAGTTACATACATCTGCGTAGCTAGCACCCAGGTTTAGAAAAGTCAAACATTGCCAGCACCCCACAAGCCTTGCAGTTGCTTTGTTACTTTGTCTTTTTATTACATCCTTCAGAAATTATCTAGCTGGAGTGTGCTGTCTATCACCTGACTGTTTCTCAATTAGGGGTGGTTTTGCCCCAGAGGGAACATATGGCAATGTCTGGAGACATTTTTAATAGTCACAAGCAGTGGAGAAGACTACTAGCATCTAGTGGGTAGGGGCCAGGGATGCTGCTAAATATCCTACAATGAACAGGACAGCCCCCACAACAAGGAATTATCCAGACTGAAATGTCAATCTTGCTGACTTTGAGAAATCCTGCCCAATGAGATGGTGGCATAATGAGAAAGGAGAAGCCTGGATCCCTGAATGACCACATGGAACAGAGTTGCCCACCAGCCTGGACCTGTTGCACTGTGTCTTCTCCGTTAGCCTGTGGTCTCCCCCGTCAGCCTGCAGCCTCCCCAGCCCATTGCTCTGAGCTGGAGGGACAGGGTGTGCTTCTACCTGGGGCTGTCTCCTTTCAGGTTGTGTACCAGCCGCAGGAGGCGGAGCCGACCACGTCCAAGTCAGAGAAGCTGGACCCGCGGCCTTTCCTGAGGGTGCTGGAGTCCATTGACCACAAGTACCCGCCTGAGGAGCGGGGTGACCTCCTCGTCTTCCTCAGCGGCATGGCGGAGATCAGCGCCGTGCTGGAGGCTGCCCAGACCTATGCCAGCCACACCCAGCGCTGGGTGGTACTGCCACTGCACAGCGCCCTGTCTGTGGCCGACCAGGACAAGGTATCACAGGAAGCCCGAGTGGGGCAGGCGGGGGGTCTGCATGAGTCAGGGGTGGCTGCGCACAGGACTTGTGTAACTCCACAAACACAGGGCCCGGAGGCTGTACTTGTGCAAAGTCGTAGCCACCTAGTGGCAGAGCCAGGCTGCGAACCCAGGTAGTTTGGCCCCGGAGCCCATGCTCTAAACCAGAGGTCGGCAAACTTTCTATGAAGGGTCGGAGTAGATGATGTCAGTCCTATCGACCATGGGCTCTCTGTCTGTCACAGCTACTCAGCCCCACTGTTGCAGCATGAAAGCAGCCATAAACTGAGTGGGTGAGGCTGTGTTCCAAAACAGTTTTTTTTTTTTTTGAAACAGGGTCTTGCTCTGTTATCCAGGCTGGAGTGCAGTGGCACGATCAGGGCTCACTGCAGCCTTGACTTCTTGGGCTCAAGTGATCCTCTCTCCTTAGTCTCCCAAGTAGCAACTATAGGTGTGTGTCACTAAACTCCATTAATTTTTTTTTCTTTTTGAGACAGAGTCTCACTCTGTCATCCAGGCTGGAGTGCAGTGGCATGATCGTGGCTTACTGCAATCTCCACCTCCCGGGTTCAAGCGATTCTCCTGCCTCAGCCTCCTGAGTAGCTGGGACTACAGGCACCCGCCACCACGTCCGGCTAATCTTTTGTATATTGAGTAGAGACGGGGTTTCGCCATGTTGGCCAGGCTGGTCTCGAACTCCTGACCTCAAGTGATCTGCCTGCCTCAGCCTCCCAAAGTGCTGGGGTTACAGGTGTGAGCCACTGTGTCCGGCCTCCGTTAATTTTTTTTTGAATTTTAGTAGCAAAGAGGTCTCACTGTGTTGCCCAGGCTGGTTTCAAACTCCTGAGCTCAAGCGATCCTCCCCTAGTGGGGGCAGTGCCAGTTTATGCTTCAGCAGATCCCTCTGGCTGCCATGTGAGTCTACAGGCCAGAGATCTGAGGGGAAGCTGGAGTAGGATCAGAGTGGGCGAGGAGAGGCCTGGACCAGGGCAGGGGCTGGGCTGTCGGAGGAGGAAAGGATTTCAAGAAAAGTTCCAGATGGCCTGGTACGTTGGCTCACGCCTATAATCCCAGCACAGGAAGCTGAGACAGGAGGATCACTTGAGCTCAGGAGTTAGAGACCATCCTAGGCAACACAGTGAGACCTTGTCTCTACAAAACGAAAGAGAACTAGCTGGGCATGGTGGCATGTGCCTATAATCCCGGCTACTTGGGAGGCTGATGTAGGAGGATCGCATGAGCTCGGGAGGTCAGGGCTGCAGTGAGCTGTGATCATGCCACTGCACTCCAGTGTAGGCCACAGAGTGGGATCCTGTCTCAAAAAAAAAAAAAAAGTTCAAGATGTTCAGGTCGGGGGAGCAGGTGTGGTGGCTCATGCCTGTAATCCCAGCACATTGGGAGGCCAAGGCAGGCAGATCACCTGAGGTCAAGAGTTCAAGACCAGCCTGGCTGACATGGTGAGACCCCCGTCTCTACTTAAAATACAAAAATTAGCCGGGCATGGTGGCGGGCACCTGTAAATCCCAGCTGCTCAGGAGGCTGAGGCAAGATAATTGCTTGAACCCGGGAGGCAGAGGTTGCAGTGAGCCGAGATCACGCCACTGCACTCCAGCCTGGGCGACAGAGCAAGACTCCGTCTGAGGGTGGGGGAGGGCCCAGGATGGCCCAGGTGATGGGGTGGATGGTGAGCCATCTCCAAAAGGGAGGTCTCTGAAGGAGGAAAGGGTTCCAGGGAAGCTGCTGACACGGGGGTGGGCAAGAAATTGGACACATAGGTTAGTCGGGGCTGAGTTAGTTCCTGACACCACCCCCTCCCTTCCTCCCAGGTATTTGATGTGGCACCCCCTGGAGTCCGGAAATGCATCCTCTCCACCAACATTGCTGAGACCTCAGTCACCATTGACGGGATCCGCTTCGTAGTAGATTCCGGTAAGGACCACCATGAGCCCCTACCCACCACCCCCAAGGACTTAGGAGCATGGGGTCCGGAGGTGTGTGTGTGTGGCAGGGGCGCACCAGCTTGGATTGGGAAGTACAGTTGACTTTCCCATATCCAAAATGCTTGCAACCAGAAGTGTTTGGAATTTCGGGTTTTTTTGAATTTGGAATATTTGTATCGATTTTATTATTTGAGTATGTCAAATCCAGAAATCTGAAATCCTCCAGTGAGCATTTCATTGGAGGGTCACGTTAGTGGTGAAAACATTTCAGATTTTCGAGCAGTTCAGATTTTGGATTTCCAGAATTGGGATGCTGGAAGACGATGTGTGGGGCCATGGACCAATGGCAACATCTTAATTTTTCTCACACCTTCCAAGCCTGCTTCTGCCGTGGGGCCTTTGTACTGTTCTCTCTGCTGAGAGCTGTCTTTCTCCAGGTATCCACACAGGTGACGCCCTCACCTCATTTCAGGGCCCGCATAAACGTCCACCCGTCAGAGAGGCCCATACTGTCCACTCTGTCTAAGAGATATCCCCCTCCTCCATCCACTGTTGCTTGTCATATGAGGGGGATTGACATTCTGTTTTTTGTTGTTGTTGTTGTTGTTTTGAGATGGAGTCTTGCTCTGTTGCCAGACTGGAGTGCAATGGTGCAAGCTCTGCCTCCCGGGTTCAAGTGATTCTCCTGCTTCAGCCTCCCAAGTAGCTGGGATTACAGACATGCATCACCACGCCCGGCTAATTTTTGTATTTTTAGGAGAGATGGGGTTTCACCATGTTGGCCAGGCTGGTCTCGAACTCCTGACCTCAAGTGCTGCCTGCCTCAGCCTCCCAAAGTGCTGGGATTACAGGCGTGAGCCACCACGCCCAGCCCGGCATTCTATTTTATGTGCTGCTCTGTTTGCTCACTTTCTGTCTTCCTGACTGGAATGTTCTCTGGGAAGTCAGCATAGCATAGTGTTTGGAGACACTGGAGCCTGCCTGGCCAGGTTTAGTGCTGGCTGTGTGGCTGGGGTCATGTGACTGACACTTCATGTATCGGTTGGCTCATCTGAAAAATGACAATGACAGGCCGTCCCGGCTGGGTGCGGTGGCTCACACATGTAATACCAGCACTTTGGGAGGCCAAGGCAGGCAGGTCACTTGAAGTTAGGAGTTTGAGACCAGCCTGGACAACATGGTGAAACTCCGCCCCTACTAAAAATACAAAAATTAGCCAGGCATGGTAGTGCGTGCTTGTAGTCCCAGTTGCTCAGGAGGCTGAAGTGGGAGAATCACCTGAGCCCAGGAAATCGAGGCTGCAGTGACCTGTGATTGTGCCACTGCCCTCAAGCCTGGGCAACAGAGCGAGACCCTGTTTAAAAAAAAAAGAGAGAGAGAGAAATTAAAAAAATAATGTCTGCCAGGTGCTGTGGCTCATGCCTGTAATCCCAGCACTTTGGGAGGCTGAGGCAGGTGGATCACCTGAAGTCAGGAGTTCAAGACCAGCCTGGCCAACATGGTGAAACCCCGTCTCTACTAAAAATACAAAAATGACCCGGGCATGATGGCGGGTTCCTGTAATCCCAGCTACTCAGGAGGCTGAGGCAGGAGAATCGCTTGAACTCAGGAGGCAGAGTGAGCCGAGATCGTGCCATTGCACTCCAGCCTGGGCAATAAGAGCGAAACTCCATCTCAAAAAAAGAAAAGAAAGAAAATGTAAAAAAAGGTTGTTCTGACACTGGAGGAAATATGGTGCTCTGTTCAGTCCTGTGAGACTAGGACCTTTGTTTAGCTCACTGCTGTTCCCCTAGTGCCTAGTGCAGTGCCTGGTATATAGTAGGTGCTTAATAAGTATTTATTGGATAAGTGAACCTCTGAAGAAACAAAGACTTGGGAAAATAAATGAAAAGATGTGTGAGTGAAAGGCTGGGTGCAGTGGCCCACGCTTGTAACCCCATCACTTTGGGAGCCTGAGGCAGGCAGATTGCTTGAGCCCAGGAGTTTGAGATCAGCCTGTGAAACCCCGTCGCTGCAAAAAATTAGCCGGGTGTGTTGGCGTGCACCTTTAGTCCCAGCTACTCGGGAGGCTGAGCTAGTAGGATCATCGCTTGAGCCTGGGAGGTTGAGACTGCAGTGAGCTCTGACTGAGCCACTGCACTCCAGCCTGGGAGACAGTGAGACCCTGTCTCAAAAAAAAAAAAAAAAAAAAGAAAAAAAGAAAAAAAAAAGATGTGTGAGGAAATGAAAGAATAAATGAACAAAATGTCAGAGTTGGGTGCAGAATAAGCCCTCAGTTAGCATTAACAGAATAAAGGAGTAAGTGAGGGTGTTGGCGAGTAACAAGAGCCAGGCGCGTGGCCGGCCGCACGTGGCTGCCACACACAGACTCCCTTTCCTCATTGCTCCCATCCAGGAAAGGTGAAGGAGATGAGCTACGATCCGCAGGCCAAGCTGCAGCGGCTGCAGGAGTTCTGGATTAGTCAGGCCAGCGCAGAGCAGCGGAAGGGCCGGGCGGGCCGCACGGGCCCCGGAGTCTGCTTCCGCCTCTATGCCGAATCGGACTATGATGCCTTCGCCCCCTACCCCGTCCCGGAAATTCGGAGGGTGGCCCTGGACTCGTTGGTGCTGCAGGTGAGGCACGGGCAGAAAGGGGACTATATCCTAACTGCTGGCACAGGGAGGAACCTGGGAGGCCTTTTTTATTTTATTTTATTTTATTTTGAGATAGCGTCTTGCTCTGTCACTCAGGCTAGAGTGCAGTGCTGTGATCATGGCTCACTGCAGCCTCCATATTAAAGGCTCAAATGATCCTCCTACCTCCACCTCCCAAGTAGCTGGGACCACAGGCACACACCACCACGCTTGGCTAACTTTTAAATTTTTATTTATTTATTTATTTTTGAGACGGAGTCTCCCTCTGTCGCCCACGCTGGAGTGCAGTGGTGCGATCTCGGCTCACTGAAACCTCCGCCTCCCAGGTTTAAGTGATTCTCCTGCCTCAGCCTTCCGAGTAGCTGGGACCACAGATGGGTGCCACCAGGCCCAGCTAATTTTTTGTATTTTTTTTTAGTAGAGATGGGGTTACACCATGTTAGCCAGGATGGTCTTGATTTCCTGACCTTGTAATCCACCCTCCTCGGCCTCCCAAAGTGCTGGGATTACAGGCATGAGCCACTGCGCCCGGCCTAACTTTTTTTATTTTTAGTAGAGATCAGGTCTTGCTATGTTGCCCAGGCTGGTCTCAAACTCCTGAGCTCAAGTGATCTTCCCACCTTGGCATTCCAAAGTACTGGGATTACAGCCATGAGCCATTGTGCCCAGCCAGCCAGGAAGCATTTACACAGGACCCAACCCCAGAGTGTCAGGGTCAGGAAGGACAGGGCTAGCCAAGCCACTGAGGGGAACCCATCCCTTCCAAATGTCAAAACCCTTGTTGAGGGGAGAATTGTTCCTTAAATCCATAGGGTCAGCTGGGCATGGTGGCTCACACCTGTAATCCCAGCACTTTGGGAGGCCAAGGCGGGTGGATCACTTGATACCAGGAGTTTGAGACCAGCATGACCAACATGGTGAAACCAGTCTCTATTAAAAATACAAAAAATTAGCCGGGTGTGGTGGTGTGCACCTGTAAGCCCGGCTATTCGGGAGGCTGAGGCAGGAGAATTGCTTGAACCCGGGAGGTGGAGGTTGCGGTGAGCCGAGATCACGCCACTGCACTCCAGCCTGGGCGACAGAACAAGACTCCATCTCAAAAAAAAAAAAAAAAAATTTCCATAGGGTCAAAGGAAGAACCAGTGACTCAATCAGAATGCTTTCAGCTGTAACAGGAAACCTAGCAGGAAAGGGCTTTTAAAACCAGGGTTTCTCAATACATTTTATGTCATGATTTGTATCTCATTTGTTAATTTAGCATAGGTTAGACTGCCATGACAAATACACATGGTCACGAATGGCCAACAGCGGAATGGTGGTTTACAGGTTGGCAGGCAATTTTCTTTATTCAGGGACCCAGGGTCCTTCACTCTTGTGGCTCTATAATCTCCCCAGGGGCTTTTCCTGCATATGTGTCCAGCCAGCCAAAGGGTCAAGGGTGTGGGAAGTGAGTACAGGAGGGTTTGCGGGTCGAGCCTGCAAATGGTGCACTTGCCTTGCACTCACCACTCCTGGTCAGTCCTCAGTCTCGTGGCCACGCCCAACCGTGAAGGAGGCTGGGAAGTGTAGTCCTTGTGCCTAGGAACAAAAGGAAAAGGAAAGTTGGGAGCAGCTGATGGTGTCTGCCACAGGCTCACGTGCGGGTGTAGCACAAACCAGTGGCCTTCCTGCAGGAGGTGCACACTATTTTCTATTCTGTTTGATTTCATCTTTAAAAAAAAAAAAATACTAGTGCTGCCGGGCACAATGAGTGACTCATGCCTGTTATCCCAGCACTTTGGGAGGCTGAGGCAGGAGGATTGCTTGAGGCCAGGAAGTCGAGACCAGCCTAGGCAACACGGTGAGGCCCTGACTCTAGAAAAAATTTAAAAATTAGCCCAGTGTGATGGCACACACCTGTGGTCCCACGCAGGAGGCTGAGGCAGGAGGATCGCTAGAGCCCAGGAGTTCGAGGCTGCAGTGAGCCTTGATTGCATCACTGCACTCCAGCCTGAGTGATAGAGCAAGACCCTGTCTCATAAAAAAACAAAGTCCATGGGGTAGGTAGTCTTACCCTAATTTTTGGACCAGAAGAAGGATGCAGAGAGAGAGAAAATATTGCCCCAGGTCACACAGCTGGCAAGTAGTAGAGTCAGGGCTCCATCCGAGGCCACCAGGTGTCAGAGCCTGCTTCGTGAGTGGCCGCTGGCTCCAGGCACAGTGGGCGTCACCTCCTCCTCCTCCTTTACCATCCGGAGGCAGAAGGAAGGAACTGCCCTTCTCTGTGGGTCTAATTTTTAAGGCCACAGGAACATTTTCTAGACTCCTCTGGCCAGTCTCTCATCCTCTCTTGTCAGCAGAACCGGGTCATATGTGTTCACCCTATGCCCCGCAATTGTCTAGGGTTGTGGCATTGCCTGAGTTGATCAGAGCAGCGTCTCAGCCCCAACTGCATACTAGAAACACCTGGAGAATTTAAAAAACCCCAGGCCCTGCCCCCTGCCTCTTTAAATTGAGCTTCTAATGTAAAGGTTATTTATTTATTTATTTATTTATTTTTGGGACAGAGTCTCACTCTGTCACCCAGCCTGGAGTGCAGTGGTGTTATCTCGGCTCACTGCAACCTCCACCTCCCAGGCTCAAGTGGTTCTCCTACCTTGGCCTCCCGAGTAGCTGGGACCACAGATGGGTGCCACCAGGCCCAGCTAATTTTTGTAATTTTAGTAGAGAGGGAGTTTCACCATGTTGGCCAGGCTGATCTTGAACTTCTGACCTCAGGTGATCTGCCTGCCTTAGCCTCCCAAAGTGTTGGGATTACAGGCATGAGCCACCGCGCCCGGCCTATAAAGGTTTTTAAATGAGTATTGGGTGAACTCATAGACGGCATCAAGGCTTGGTCAGCAGGGAGGAAGGAGCAGCAGCTGCTTGCAGGTGGACGCCAGAACTTCTAGTGCCCTCGGATCAAAGCCAGGCAAACAGAGTTCTCTGAGCTTCCTTCTCGCTCTCTGGCTGTCACATGAGCTGCCTTGCCAGCCTCTCTTTCTTCCAGTCACCAGAGAGGTGCTGTTTGCTTACGTATGCCACGCCAGACCCCGGGGTGGACATATGCTGTCACTTAATTCTCCCACCATCTACTGCCTGCCTGGACTGCTGCATTAATTGGGATTCTTTTGGTTGTAAGTGAGAGAAATACAACTGAAACTATTGTAGGCAGAAAGGGGGATCTTACCATTTTGTGCATTCATGAGGCGGCATGTCTAACTTAGGAACAATCCAAGAATTTCTCCATCTGCTGTAGATGGGCCCATTTCCAAAAAATGGACAAAGTCAAAGGTCACAGCAGTTCTGGGTTAATAAGATAGGCTTCCATCCTGGCCACAACCAGAGAGGATGCTGGGAATGCTCTTCCTGGCTCCAGTCTCATGGAAGGATTCTGATTGGTCCAGCTCAGGTCACGTGCCTCTCCTCCATGGTCAGAGTCTGGGGCAAGATGTGCTAGGCAGACAGATACAGAGACAGCAGCCCTCCTTGCCTGCCTCTGCACAGTGGATCTTGACATTGGGAATTTTATTTTATTTTTCAGATAGAATCTCACTCTGTGGCCCAGGCTGGAGTGCAGTGGTGCAATCTCGGCTCACTGCAACCTCCGCCTTCCAGGTTCAAGCAATTCTCCTGCCTCAGCCTCCCAAGTAGTTGAGATTACAGGCACTCGCCACCACACCCGGCTAATTTTTGTATTTTTAGTAGAGATGGGGTTTCACCATGTTGGCCAGGCTGGTCTCAAACTCCTGACCTCAAGTGATCCACCTGCTGCGGCCTCCCAAAGTGCTAGGATTACAGGCATGAGCCACTGTGCCTGGCTGACACTGGGAATTTGAGATGGAGTCTCGGTGTATTGCCAGGCTGGAGTGCAGTGCAGAGGCGCGATCTCGGCTTACTGCGATCTCCACCTCCTGGGTTCAAGCGATTCTTCTGCCTCAGCCTCCCGAGTAGCTGGGATTACAGTCATGCACCACCACTAATTTTTGTATTTTTAGTAGAGACGGGGTTTCACCATGTTGGCCAGGATGGTCTTGAACTCCTGACCTCAAGTGATCCGCTTGCCTTGGCCTTTCAAAGTGCTGGGATTACAGGCGTGAGCCACAACACCCGGCCAACACTAGGAATTCAGAGATCATGAATTTGTGATCTCTGAGCCCCCCTGTGCTGCACGGTGGCTCTTGTGTTCCCCAATCTTGGGGGTTTTGCTTCTCATTCTAGATGAAGAGCATGAGTGTGGGGGACCCCCGAACCTTCCCCTTCATCGAGCCCCCACCACCAGCCAGCCTGGAAACCGCCATCCTCTACCTCCGGGACCAGGGGGCCCTGGACAGCTCAGAGGCCCTCACACCCATTGGGTCCCTGCTGGCCCAGCTGCCTGTGGACGTTGTTATTGGTGAGTACCCACCCCCCTCGTGATCACTCAGGGCCCCAGGAGCGGGTATGGGCACAGCTCACTCTCTGAGTGGCCTGGGGGCAAGTCTGTTTCTTCCCTGGGTCCAGTTCATTTATTCACTCTTCACTGGGCCAGGCACTGTTCTAGGTGCTGGGCATATAGCAGTGGACAGAACAGACACAAATCTCTGACCTCAGGGAGCTGACATTTTGGTGAAGAAGACCAGCAATAAATTAGGACAATAAGGAAAAGGCATAGTAGATCAGATGGTGCCTAGTGTTCTGGAGAGAAGAAACAACGGGGTTGGGGAATGGGGAGTTGCAGTTTGTAATACAGGCCTCATGTATAAGGCAGACCTCATGGGGAAGGTAACATCTGTGCAGAGAAATGGAGATGAGGGCTAGGAGCCATGCAAATACTGGAACATGCTTGCCAGCAGAAGTTGAGAAACATGGCCGGCACAGTGGCCCACACCTGTAATCCCAGCACTTTGGGAGGCCAAGGCAGGTAGATCACGAGGTCAGCAGTTCGAGACCAGCCTGGCCAACATGGTGAAACCCTGTCTCTACTAAAAATACAAAAATTAGCTGGGTCTGGTGGCACACGCCTGTAATCCCAGCCACTTGGGAGGGTTAGGTAGGAGAATCGCTTGAACCTGGGAGGTAGAGGTTGCAGTGATGCAGTGAGCCGAGACCATGCCATTGTACTCTAGCCTGGGCAACAGAGTGAGACTCCATCTCAAAAAAAAAAAAAAAAAAAAAGCAAAAACAAACAGGTGAGATTCATTTTGATAAAATAGCTGATTTAACCTAATATACCTAAAACATCACAATTTTAACATAATCAATATAAACATTTTTGCAAGATTTTATGTTATTTTTTACCATACGACGTCTTGGAAATCTTGGTTTGGACCAGCCATGTTCAACTGCTCAGTAGCCATGTGTGGCCAGAGGCGGCCGTATTGGACAGTGCAGATGGTGCATGAGGGTGTTCGGGCAGTGGGAACAGCCAGTACAGAGGCCCTGTGGGGGCACGTGCCTGCTGCTACGGGAACAGTGAGGAGCCCCGTGTGGCTGCAGTGGAGTGAGAGGGAGAAGGTGGGAGATGTAACCAACAGTCTCATCATTCATTCATTAAATCCTTTTTTTTTTTTTTTTTTTTTGAGACTGAGTTTCGCTCTTGTTGCCCAGGCTGGAGTGCAATGGTGCCATCTCGGCTCACCACAACCTCCACCTCTTGAGTTCAAGCGATTCTCCTGCCTCAGCCTCCCGAGTAGCTGGGATTACAGGCATGCGCCACCATGCCCGGCTAATTTTGTATTTTTAGTAGAGCTGGGGTTTCTCTATGTTGGTCAGGCTGGTCTCGAACTCCCCACCTCAGGTGATCTGCCCGCCTTGACCTCCCAAAGTGCTGTGATTACAGGCTTGAGCCACTGCTCCCGGTCCATTGAATGTGTGTGTGTGTGTGTGTGTGTGTGTATATATATATATATACACACACACACACACACACATATATATACACACACATATATATACATACACATATATATATACACACACATATATATATGTTTTTTTTTCTTTTTGAGATGGAGTCTCGCTCTGTTGCCCAGGCTGAAGTGCAGTGGTGCGATCCCAGCTCATTGGAACTTCTGCCTCCTGGATTCAAGCAATTCTCCTGCCTCAGCCTCCTGAGTAGCTGAGACTGTAGGTGCCCGCCATCATACCTGGCTAATTTTTGTTTTGTTTTGTTTTGAGACAGTGTTTTTGCTCTGTTGCCTAGGCTGGAGTGCAGTGGTGTGATCTCAGCTAACTGCCACCTCCTGTGTTCAAGCAATTCTCCTGCCTCAGCTTCATGAGTAGCTAAAATTACAGGCTCACGCCACCACGCCTGGCTAATTTTTGTATTTTTAGTAGAGACGGGGTTTCATCATGTTGGCCAGGCTGGTCTCGAACTCCTGACCTCAAGTGATCTGCCCACCTCAGCCTCCCAAAGTGCTGGGATTGCAGACTTGAGCCACCGTGCCCGGCCAGTATTTGTTTTTTCAGTAGAGAAGGAGTTTCACCATGTTGGTCAGGCTGATCTCAAACTACTGACCTCAAGTGTTCTGCCTGCCTCCCAAAGTGCTGGGATTACAGGCATGAGCCACTGCGCCCGGGCAATATTTGTTTTTTTAGTAGTGTCAAGGTTTCACCATGTCGGCCATGCTGGTCTTGAACTCCTGACTTTTAAGTGATCTGCCCACTTCGGCCTTTCAAACTGCTGGGATTACAGGTGTGAGCCACAGCTCCTGGCCCATTCATTAAATAATTTTTGAGCACCTGCTCTGTGCCAGGTCCTAGTCTAGATGCCAGAGATACAACAGTGAATAAAACAAAACTCCTGCCCTCACGGAGCTCACATGTAACGGGAGATGGACAGGGGCAGATAAATGAGGGAAAACACGGAATGTCAGCCGCTGATTGCTGCTCAGGTGGATGCAGGGCACGGTGGGCACAGTGGGGGCTGGGAGCAGTGTTAATTGGCTGTCCTGGGAGGCCTCACTGAACAGTGACATCTGGGCAGAGGCCTGAAGGAGGGGAGGGGACAGCTGTCCCTCTGGCCCTGGGTCAGGTGAGGAGCTTTGAATTAAATGGGAAGTGTTTAAGTGGAACTGGGTCCTAAGTGGCTGAAGGTGGCCAGAAAATTGATCAGTTGACCTGGCGGTTCTGTGAGGATCTGGAAAGGGCGGGTCCACAGAGGTCGATGGAGACCATTTTCAGTTCCCAGCCCTCCTGATCTCAGGTCTTCAGTAGCCAGTCACAAGCAGATGTGGTGCTCCTCGTCCCCATGCTGTGTCATCAGGAATAGGGCGTTAATCTTGAGGGATTTGGGGCCAGCAGACCCTCTGACCCTGTCGTTCTTGTGTGCACCGTCAGTGTCTCAGGCACTCACCTGACGCTGCAGATGCCACCACCAGAGGCTGGGTGTGGCCTGTGGTGTCTGGCTTGCAAGGCTGTTTCAGAGAATGTGACGCAAAGTGCCCTGGTTGTGCGTGAGTGACAGGAAAGACAGGCTCTCTCGCTTGGATTCCCCAGCACTTGGGGTCATGACAGGGCCTCCCTTGGGAGGCACAGGCAGGTGGAGTACCCAAGATCCCCCAAACGCAGAAAGAAGTCTTGGCTTTTCCACAGCTCAGACCCCTCCCACCTCTCTCCTCTGCACAGCGTGTCCCCAGCTCTGCCCCACACCCCTCTCTTGCGGGCTCAAGGATGTCAAAACTCTTCCTCTCCCTCATTCCTGAGTCATGCTCGCCCCTCCCGGGGAGCTCACTGACTGAGGCTTGTTCATCTTGCCCGATTCTCCTGACTCAAGACTTTCTATTTCCAGCAGCCTGAGGCCCACCATGGCAGGACCACCCATGTGTGTGTTAACACCATTAAAGCCCCCCATCCTTGCAGCACAGCAGGGCTTCAGTGTGGGCAGGCGGCTGGATCCGCTGGACTTGGAGGGCTGCCCAGGCTAAGAAGATGGTTCATTTTTGTTTTATTTATTTATTTATTTATTTAGAGATGGAGTTTCACTCTGCTGGCATGATCTTGGCTCACTGCAACCTCCACCTCCCGGGTTCAAGTGATCCTGCCACCTCAACCTCCTGAGTAGCTGGGATTATAGGCATGTGCCACCACACTCAGTTTTTGTATTTTTTAGTAGAAACAGGGTTTCACCACATTGGCCAGGCTAGTCTTGAACTCCCGACCTCAAGTGATCCACCAGCCTCGGCATCCCTAAGTGCTGGGATTACAGGCATGAGCCCCTGTGCCCGGCCTCATTTTTGTTTTGGAAGGAAACAGGGCTAGAGCAGGGAGAATCTGAACTGAGAAGCACAAGAATGTTCTGTGAGCACTTGCTGTGTGCCGGTGAAAGGCTCTGTGGACTTTCCATTATTTCATCCTTACCTGCTGAGGGCAGGGCCTCTGATCGCCCCCAGTGTGTAGATGGGGAAACTGAGGCTGGGCCCAGGAGGCTCCTGAGGGCATGGCCTCTGATCGCCCCCAGTGTGTAGATGGGGAAACTGAGGCTGGGCCCAGGAGGCTCCTGAGGGCATGGGGAAGCCTGGCTTTGATCGGAGGTGATGCTAAATGCCTCACACACATTATCTCCCTGAGGGCTGGGGGCAGGTGCCCCCACTTTCCCGGTGGGGAAAACGAGGCTCAGAGAACTGCTGCTCAGGGTCACAGTGGGAACTGAGAGGCACGGATGACCCTGTGCTGGGCATCCTCTGTGCCAGGTGGAGTTCTGAACGCTTCACAGGGTGAAACACAAAGCACCCTCTTGGCAGCCTGAGGAGAGGCCAATGCTGTTGTTCCCCCGTTTACAGATGGGGAAGCAGCGTCACGGCGAGGTGGGGCCACTTGTCCCTGGTGACAGAGCTGGGGTGTCCTGGAATAGGACAAGGGCCTGCACAGTACAGCCCCAAGCCCTGCTTTACTGCCACCTTTGTTTTATGAGGCCAGCTTTTTTTGTTTGTTTGGTTTTTGAGACGAAGTCTTGCTCTGTTCACTCAGGCTAGAGTGTAATGGCAAGATCTCAGCTCACTGCAGCCTCCGCCTCCGCCTCCAGGGTTCAAGTGATTCTCTTGCCTCAGCCTCCCAAGTAGCTGGGATTACAGGCGCCTGCCACCACACCCAGCTAATTTTTGTATTTTTAGTAGAGACAGAGTTTCACCAGGTTTGCCAGGCTGGTCTTGAACTCCTGACCTCAGGTGATCCACCCGTCTTGGCCTCCCAAAGTGCTGGGATTACAGGCGAGGGCCACCATGCCTGGCCTTTTTTTTTTTTTTTTTTTTTTTGAGATGGAGTTTCACTCTTGTCACCCAGGCTGGAGTGCAGTGGTGCTCTCTCTGCTCACTGTATCTTCCGCCTCCCGGGTTCAAGCGATTCTCCTGCCTCAGCCTTCCGAGTAGCTGGGATTACAGGCACCCACCACCATGCCCAGCTTTTATATTTTTAGTACAGATGGGGTTTCACCATGGTGGCCAGGCTGGTCTCGAACTCCTGACCTCAGGTGATCTGCTTGAGTCCAGTTTTGTGACAGGCACTATGGAAAGTCAGCGAAGGTCAACAGTGGGGGCGGGTCAGACACATGACACAGACCACTAGTTACAGGACAGGTGGGCAAGGGAGTCCCCAGAAGTCCAGCGTCAGCTTGGGCGCCCAGAACCAGGGGATGTCTAGATGCCCGCTGTGGAGCGCTCACAGATGGAGACAGGGTTCACCTGTCTCCAGGTGAGACTCGGCCACCCTGGGAGACGGTTCCTGCCACTTTTCCTGTCTGTGGCCTCCCCTCTGTCCTTCCTCCCCTTTCCCTACCTCTCCCAGCCCCTGCCCCATGTTTCTCCATGTCTTCGCCTTCTGTCCCCTCTTCCTCTTCCACTTCCACCTTGACCTAAACAAAGGCTGCAGGAGAAGATTCATCCTGTGATAGGCACAGGAGTCAGTGCCTGCCTGTGCCAGGGCAGAGCGAGAGGGACTCACTTACAGGTGACACTCTAGCGCGGAGGAGAGACGTCCACCGCAATGGGTCAAAATGAGCTCCTAGAGCAAAGACCAAGCCAGGGAAGCATCAGAGCGCTGGGGGAGTGGGTTGTAAATAGCAAAGTGGGGAACTTGGTGACAGGAGTAGTCAGCGCTTAGACAGTGTCTCCTGTGTGTCCAAGGAGGCAGGGACTGGCCATCTCCAATCTACAGATGGGGAAACTGAGGCCCTTGCCCATGGCCACGTGAGCAGAAAGCACAGCGCGTGGGTTTGAATCTCCATCTGGGTCACGAGACCCTTAGTGGGCAAGATGGAGGGGGTGGGAGCAGGAGGGCAGGCGGAAGGGCAGGCTGGGGCCCCGAGGGGCGAGCGCTGCTCCTGTCCTGGCACCCAGGAGCCTCAACCCCGTGTCCGCCGCTGCAGGGAAGATGCTGATCCTGGGCTCCATGTTCAGCCTGGTGGAGCCTGTGCTCACCATCGCAGCCGCGCTTAGCGTCCAGTCGCCCTTCACCCGCAGCGCCCAGAGCAGCCCAGAGTGCGCGGCAGCACGGCGGCCGCTGGAGAGCGACCAGGGTGACCCCTTCACGCTCTTCAACGTCTTCAACGCCTGGGTGCAGGTGAGGCTGGTGGTGGGGACCCTCTGTCACCCTGCTCAGGGCCAAGGCCTTCTGTGGCTGTGGCTCCTCCTCGTGTCCCACCCTCAGCCCCACCCTGGGAGGACCACTGAGCCCTCCACAGACTGGGCCTGCCTGGGGAGGGCCATGTCTCCATCATCCATGCTTTCGGCTCAGGACAGCATGTGCCCAGGCCCGGGGCTGAGAGGAGCCTGGGGTTTCTGAAGCACTGATGAAAACCTGTGCCACCTGGAGAAAGTCCAGGCTCCTTGGGAGGCATCTGGAGATCCAGTATATGTCCCTTGAGTCCTCACCCTAACCCTGGCCCTGTAGTGTAGTGCTGGGGGCCCATCAGTGCCAAAACTACCCTGGCCCTGCCCTCCTGGGGCTCACAGCCCAGTGCAGGGAGACAGACCACTGATGTGACAGTGACAACCCAGAGAGGGCTGGAATGGGGAGTCCAGGGGGCTGGGAGAACCCAGCAGGGCGTCTAACCCAGTTTGTGGGTAGTCTGGGAGGGCTTCCCATAGGAGGGGGCACTGGGGCTGAGATCTGGAAGCAGGAGAGCAGGTGTCCCTGAGGGATGCCCATTTTGGGGCTCTGGGTGCTCGGTCAGCCCCTCCCTCCCCGCACTGGCCAGGCCCTGACACCCTGGCGTCTGCTCCTCCACCCAGGTGAAATCTGAACGGAGCAGAAACTCTCGCAAGTGGTGCCGCCGCCGGGGCATAGAGGAGCATCGACTGTACGAGATGGCCAACCTTCGGCGCCAGTTCAAGGTGAGGCTCGGGAGGAGGGGTAAGGCCGGCCCCACCCAGGCAGACGCGTGTAAGCACACTCCAGAACACTGCTTCCCCTTCCCGGACAGTGGTCAGACCAGAATCCCACCCTGCACCCACCTCCCCCACCACCCGGTGACCAGGTGTTGGGGCAGCTGGGCAGAGCAAAGGGAGCAGAAATCCAGGAGGGCTTCCTGGAGGGGTGGACCGAGTCAGTGGACATGCAGCATCCTCGGGAAGAGCTCGCCCTCCGGACTGGGGATGCTGAGCTGGCTGCATGGGCATGGTGTTGGAGGCAGCCTACGGTTGTGGTTGGCTGGCACATCTGGAGCCAGACACCTCAGCCACGAATCCCAGCTCTGCCATTTCTGACAGCGTGGCCCCGGGTGTGTTACTGCTTGTCTCTGGGCCTCAGCTTCCCCTCGATAAAAAGAGAGGATAAAAATAGCACTTGCCAGCCTGGCGTGGTGGCTCACGCCTATAATCCTAGCACTTTGGGAGGGCGAGGTGGGTGGATCACGAGGTCAGGAGATCGTGACCATCCTGGACAACATGGTAAAACTCCGTCTCTTCTAAAAATACAAAAATTAGCCAGGCATGGTGGCACGTGCCTGTAATCCCAGCTACTTGGGAGGCTGAAGCAGGAGAGTCGTTTGAACCCAGGAGGTGAAGGTTGTGGTGAGCCAAGATTGAGCCATTGCACTCCAGCCTGGGCAACAAGAGCGAAACTCCGCTCAAAAAAAAAAAAGATTTGGGTTTCTCCTGTGCCCACACAGTTCTGCAGCTTGTTTCATAGATACTGTTCTCCATCTGAGTGCAGACAGACCTGCTGTTAGGTCCTTTTCCATGGTTGTATCCATGGATTGAGAATAGAATGAAAGGGTTCCTGGTGTAATCCATTCTGTTTGGTTGGAGATGGGCAAGCTGAGGCCCAGAGGGTGCAGTCACCCAGCCGACACCTCCTGTACCATTTCTGGGGTCCCGGTATTGGGGACCACAGGTGCCCCGATTGCTCTGAGCATGGGTCCCGAGTTCTCTCTGGCTGCTAGAGCAGTGTTCAGGCTTCATTGGTCCCCAGATGCTTTGAGAATCTAATGGAAAGTGTGAGCCCTTTGCACCCACATGCACACATACAGACACACATGCACGCACAATCTCCTGTGTCCTCCATCGGTCAGGGCTCAGCAGGAAACAGAAGGTCCAACCAAATTGGGTCACTTGAGGAATGTTGACAAGATGTGGGCACGGGGAGGGCAGGGGTCTCAGATTTATGGGTCACAGGCAGCTGGAGGGTCTGTTGGGTCCAGATGGCCAACCCCGCCGAGCCCCCTCCTCTCTCCACTTGGTCGTTCTGGGATGAGGCCCAGGACTTGGCATTCCCAGCATGTGCCCAGATGCCCCAGGGCTACACTCAGAAGCACTATTGCAGGACGCCCACCAGGGCTGTGTGGGAAAGCAGGGCCCCCCAGACCCAAGGGGCAGGTGGGGCAGTCAGCAGAGCCTGGAGCCAGCTATGGGAAAAGGCACTGGATGCCCCCGCCTGCCTCCTCCTGCCCCTGGCCCCGGTGTTCCCTCCGCCGACCAGCGAGGACAGCTCTCTCTCTGGAGCAGCGATCCATGCCCAGCACCATGCGAGGGGCTGTTTTCAGCCCCCTTTGGGCACTAGCAGCCCTGCCACTGGGAGGGTCCCCATTTCCATGAGTCCAGAGCCCACTGAGCCTGCCCTGAGGCCCTCACCCCTACCCACCTGCCCCTAGGAGCTGTTGGAGGACCACGGGCTGCTGGCTGGGGCCCAGGCCGCGCCGGTAGGGGACAGCTACAGTCGGCTGCAGCAGCGCCGGGAGCGCCGGGCCCTGCACCAGCTGAAACGCCAGCACGAGGAGGGCGCGGGGCGCAGGCGCAAGGTGCTGCGGCTGCAGGAGGAGCAGGACGGCGGCTCCAGTGACGAGGACAGGGCTGGCCCAGCCCCCCCAGGGGCCAGTGATGGCGTGGACATCCAGGTGGGCGCCATGGGCTGTGGGGTGTGGGGGTAGGTGGGTGGGGTTTACCAAGGTGGGCCTTGGCCTCTCCTGGGGGGTCCCAGGGGACATGGCCCTGTCCTCATTTCAGGAGCCGGGTTTCCATGGACGGTGCTTGGTCCCAGGTATCTGCAGAGCCTGGGGGTCTGCGGATCATGGTAGGAGCCCCTCAGGTCCCCTAAGACTCTGCCTCCCCGTGCTCCCCCCAGGATGTGAAGTTCAAGCTTCGGCATGACCTGGCGCAGCTGCAGGCCGCCGCCAGCTCAGCCCAGGACCTGAGCCGCGAGCAGCTGGCTCTGCTGAAGCTGGTGCTGGGCCGGGGCCTGTACCCGCAGCTGGCCGTCCCCGACGCCTTCAACAGCAGCCGAAAGGACTCAGACCAGGTGGGGCCTGTTCTGCCCCATCCTATGTTTTGTCCTCCAACACACGAACCCTGAGTGCCTGTCCTGTGCCGGGAATGCAGTGGTGACTGAAACAACCCTGGTTCTGTCCCCATGGGGCTCACAACCCAGTGGGAGGACAGACCCATCCCCAGACAACCCAGAGTGGGCAGGGCTTGGGGAGTCAAGAGCACTATAGGAGCCCACAGGGGGCATCTGCCCCAGATTTGGAGGAGTCAGGGAGGGCTTCCTGGAGGAGGGGACCTGGGCCAGAGGGTGGAGGAGAGGCATCCTGGGCAAAGGAGAGAGCAGATAGGAGGGCTAGGAGAGAGCAGATAGGAGGGCTTGTGCTTTCTGTCTGTCCTCCGCAGATTTTCCACACGCAGGCCAAGCAGGGCGCCGTGCTGCACCCCACCTGCGTCTTCGCTGGCATCCCCGAGGTGCTGCACGCACAGGAGCTGGAGGCCAGCAACTGCGACGGAAGCCGAGGTACAGTGAGCCCAGGCGGAAGGAACCCCCATCCGGGATGTGAGGGGCAGGGATACCGTGAACTCCCGGGCCCCTCTGGCTGGGGCTCCCACACCGGCCCAGGCTGGTATTGACGGGGGCCCACAGGAGGGGAAGTTCCAGGGCCAGGCCTCCCTGGGTAGCCTTGGGTGACTCACCCCTGCTGGGCCTCACCTTCCGCATGGTGGTGATAGTCAACCTAAGCCAGTGTGGCTGTGCCCAGAGAGTGAGCACCGGTCAGGGGGCCTGTCCTATGGACTCTGAGCTCCCAGCTGGGTCCTGCAGAGGGAGGCCCCCCTGGCACCCATGTGCATGGAAGGGTGTCTCGCTGCAGGCATGGCTGCGTGCTGGGAGTCACATTCAGATTTGGCTGACCTTCTTGTCTGAGCCAGGCCACCAAAGCCATGCCATAAGCATACTCTTTCTATCGATGTGTACTTTGACCGGGTGGGACAGGCGGGCTTCTGATGGGCCTAGGTGGGCCAGGGTGGGCCTGAGCGGTCCTCCTCAACCTTTCAGACGACAAGGACAAGATGAGCAGCAAACACCAGCTCCTCAGCTTCGTGTCCCTGCTGGAGACCAACAAGCCGTACCTGGTGAACTGCGTCCGCATCCCTGCCCTCCAGGTGGGCCTCTGCCCCACCCCGCCCCCATGCCCAGATATGAGAGCTGCGTTGCCCAGGGTGGTGGGTGGGGGCACCGCGTGGGCTTGGAGGGGCCACCTGGCACCTGGGCTGGCCGCAGGCGTCAGCCTTGGGCCGTTTCTGTGGCTGCTTTTTCTCTCATTCATGGACTTGCTCAACAGTTAACCTGCCGAGTGCCTGCTGGGTGCCAGGTGCTGTGCCAGGTGCCAAGGGCGCAGCAGGGAACCAGGCATGAAGCCCAGCCCCTGCCCTCTCGGGCTCCAGTGGCAGGGGACAGTGACAGCAGTAGCACAGTGATGCCCTGAGCGATGTGTGGGAGGGTGGTGCTGGGCAATGGAGAGTAGGGTGGGGGTGAGGGTGGACACAGGGTGTGGTACAAGATAAGGCCACCTGGTGTCCCCAGGCAGAGACCCAAAGAGGAGAGCGTGTGGATCTCGGGGCAGAGTGTTCCAGGCAGTGGGGTGGCCTGCACAGAGGCTCCGAGGCAGACATGTGCCTGGCGTGCAGTCAGCAAGGGAGAGCGTGTGGAGATGAGGCCAGAGAGGCGAGGGAGACAGGACCCTGGGGACTTCTCAGCAGAGCTGGGACAGGGTCCCAGCCAGGAGGGCTGGCAGCTGCCAGGAGGGAGAGGAGGGTGCTGCCCCGGTGGAGGCTGAGGCCGAACTCAGATCATGGATGCCCTTGCATGGGCACCGGCAGCAGAGCCATGGGCCCCACGGCAGCCACTGCCCTGCCCCTAGTGCTCCTCGAGCGTCTTTGTGATCCTAAGCCTGGCCTCGGAGTCCTCACGCAGCCCTGTGGGTCTCCCTTTATAGAGGGGACTGAAGCTCAGGCAGGGGCGGGGATACGTCACCTAAGTCACATAGCGAACAGGTGGCCAAGCCAGAGCTCCTGGGTCACACTGCCCTCTCCTGCCTCCCGGCTCACTACCAGCACTCCCCGGCTTGGGTCCCAGGGAACGTGGAGGGGAGAGAGGAACCTGCAGGCTCCTAGAGCCTCAGGGTTTTGTTGACACTGCGATTGCCACCAACACCACAAAAGCCAGCTCAGCTCAGTCACTTCTGTGCGTGTCCACACCTCCCTTGAGCCCGTCTGGTGGGCCAGGCACTGTTAGTGTTCTGGGGCCGGGGGTGCAGCTGTGGTCAATGTCAACCAAACTCCCCACCCTCATGGGGCTCAGATAGGATGGTAGAGGCGGACAGCAAACCAAAAGGGTGATGCCAGGTGCTCATGTGAGCATGGGAAAGCAGGCAGCATGCAGGCCGAGGGATAGAGGATTGGCGACCAGCCGGGCCGCAGGAAGCGGAACAGACCTGCTACCTGAGGCGCTCTCTCCCTGCACTGGACTGCTTGTTGAGAGAATCTGGCCAGCTCACACCTGGAATCCCAGCACCTTGGGAGGCTGAGGTGGGAGGATTGTTTGAGCCCAGGAGTTCAAAGGCAGCCTAGGCAACATAGGGAGACTCTATCTCTACAAAAAATTTTAAAAAGTTAGCTGGGCGTGGTGTTGTGTGCCTGTAATCCCAGCTACTCGGGAGGCTGAGGCAGGAGGATCGCTTGAGCCTGGGAGATTGAGGCTGCAGTGAGCTGTGATTGTTGACACTGCACTCCAGCCTGGGTGACAGAGTGAGACACTGTCTCAAAAAATAATAAGCCAGGCATGGTGGCTCACGCCTATAATCCCGGCACTTTGGGAGGCCGAGGTGTGTGGATCAGTTGAGGCCAGGAGTTTGGGACCAGCCTAGCCAATGTGGTGAAACCCCATCTCTACTAAAAATACAAAAATTAGCCGGGCGGGTGGCACGTGCCTGTAATCCCAGCTACTCGGGAGGCTGAGGCAGGAAAATCGCTTGAACCTGGGAGGTGGAGGTTGCAGTGAGCCAAGATTGTGCCATTGCATTCCAGCCTGGGCAACAGAGTGAGACTCATCTCAAATAAATAAATAAATTAAATAAATAAATTAATAATAATAATAAAAAGAAGATGGAGAAACTTCACATTCACATAAGCAGGCAGAACAGTATATGGAGCCCTCCTGTACCATCCCCGGTCCCCAAACCATCCACGCATGGCCAGTCCTGCCCTTTCCTCTGCCCTGGCCCCAGCCCTGAGGATTTTCCCCAATATCTTATGAGCCACAGCACTGGTAATTACAGCACTGACTTCCGTCCTCACAGAGGAGCGTGTGCTCAGGGTCTGGGCTCTCCCTGCACGTCGTGTGTGTCTGAGTGCCTGCTGTCCCTCTGCCACCCTGCCTGAGAATGCAGCTGTCTCTCTCCCAGCACGCTCCCATCTGCCGCCCCGCCACCCCAGCCCCCTTCCCTGACTCAGCGGCTGCCTTGTTCATGCCGTATCCCCAGCACCCGCAGGGGTGCCTGGTACAGCAGGTAGATGGCGGGTAGGTGGATGCCTCGCATAGACAGGGCTGGTGGGTGGGCAGGAGCCCAGCCGGGCAGGGCCTGTCTCCAACAGCGCCCTGCCCCTCACACCTACTCCCTGTCTTCTGCCCCCTTTCTTTCAGTCCCTCCTGCTTTTTAGCCGGTCTTTGGACACCAATGGTGACTGCTCCCGCCTGGTGGCCGATGGCTGGCTGGAGCTGCAGCTAGCAGACAGTGAAAGTGCCATCCGACTCCTGGCGGCTTCCCTGCGGCTCCGTGCCCGCTGGGAAAGTGCCCTGGACCGGCAGCTGGCGCACCAGGCCCAGCAGCAGCTGGAGGAGGAGGAGCAGGATACGCCAGTCAGCCCCAAGGAGGTGGCCACCCTGAGCAAGGAACTCCTGCAATTCACGGCATCCAAGGTACCCTCCACCAGGGTGCCCGTGCCTGCCTATGGCCAGAAGGGGTGTCCGTCACTGGGCTTGAGCCTCGGGAAGGCCTGGCTTCCCATTCACTCCACATGGGCACATTTGGGGGTTTTCAGGCCGCAGAGGTTCAGTCACTTACACAAGGTCACTCCACTGGTCTGGGTGGAGCCAGGATTTGATCCCAGGAGCCTGGTTCCAGAGGCCACACTACCCACTGCTGCCTTGTTTACTAAGCACCTTCTGCAAGCGTGGCTGATCCCCTCTTGCTAACAGTCAAGGACAGGCAGGGTGTGAGAGGGAAGCTGTAGACGTCTGCTTGTGGATGGGAAGAACTGAACTGAGCAGACTTGAAACCAGCCCCTGACTCTTAGGTGGGGAGTGGAAATTGCTCCTGGTTCTACTTCATGTGGGTGGGGTGGGGAGAAGGGTACAATCCAGGCTGACTTCCTGGAGTAGAAGGGCTTGAGGACAAAGGAGCAGGAACCCAGTGAGCCATGGAGAGGGGACCAAGCCTGACATGCTAGGAGGAGGAGGGGGGAGGTGGCCAGACTTGAAGGTTAGACTCAAGGTCTGAATGGGGTCCCACCAGTGACAGGGGCAGAAGAGGGGCCTGGGGAGGGCAATTTAGATGGGGGTGGGTTATCAGGTATATTCTAGACAGACCCCTGGTCATGTGTGTCTGCAGCCAAATTGTGATTGGCTTAAGCACTTGGCTCCCGTAACTGCAAAGCCCGAGGGAGGGCTTCAGGCACAGCTGGATGCAGGTGCTTTGGCGGCATCTCCCTGAGTCTGTCTCTCCTTCCTTAGATTCCTTACAGCCTGCGGCGGCTCACAGGGCTAGAAGCCCAGAACATGTATGTGGGACCCCAGACCATCCCAGCCACCCCCCATCTTCCTGGCCTCTTTGGCAGCTCCACCCTGTCCCCCCACCCCACAAAGGGGGGCTACGCAGTCACTGATTTCCTCACCTACAACTGCCTCACGGTAAGCATGAACCCTCCTTCCCTGAAGGTGGGATTTCAGGAAGACCCCACCCCTGACCCCACCACCCCGTTTCACCTTAGTCCAGGGACATAGTTCCCAAGTGGGGCCCGTGGCCCTGAGGGCTTCTGGGAAGGTCCCGGAGGGGCACTTGGGTGGTGGGTGGCACTTGGCGGGGGCCCAGCCCTGACAGCTGGCCTGCCACAGAATGACACAGACCTGTACAGCGACTGTCTCCGAACCTTCTGGACCTGCCCCCACTGTGGCCTGCATGCGCCCCTCACACCCCTGGAGCGCATCGCCCATGAGAACACCTGCCCCCAGGCCCCACAGGATGGGCCCCCAGGTAAGCACAGGACTGTGGGGACCCGGCCACCTCTGCCCAGCCGTCTGCCCATCCCATGATGGTCTCCTGTGCGTGTGGGCACTTGCTAGAGCTTCGAGGACTGACGACCTCCACCCGCTGGCCCTGGCTGGTGCCACACACAGGCCTTGTCCTGAAGATCAGGAGCCCAAGGCAGGGAGAGCCTGGAGCGCCACCTCTTTCTGTCTGCCTGTCCCCTGTGGTGTCTCTGTGTTGCTGTCTTTGTCTCTCTGTTTCTGTCTCTCTGTGGCTATGTCTCTTGTTATTTTTCTCTGTCCTGCAGCTCTCTCTGCCTTGGTCACCTCCACCCTGTTGTCACCCAGGGATGCCACACACTGGGGTTCAGTGGGGGAGACAGCACTGGGGCCACATGCCCCCATCCCCGGCTGGCTGTGTCTGCCTCTCAGTCTCCATGTCTCTCCTTGTGTCTTTCTCTCTGTCTCTCTCACTGGCAGGGATGCAGAGTAAAGACAGACCTGTGTATTTTTATTAATCTGGGAGGGCTTCCTGGAGGAGGCAAAACTGAGTTCTCCAAAGGCCAGGAGAGAACCTGAGCCCCACGGGTGCCTGGCATTTGGGTGCGGGTAGACCTGTGCACTGGAACACGCCCCTCACAACCTCCTCCTTTTCCTCCCTTAGGGGCTGAGGAAGCTGCCCCCGAAACCCTCCAGAAGACATCTGTCCTGCAGAGGCCCTACCACTGCGAGGCCTGCGGGAAGGACTTCCTCTTTACACCCACAGAGGTGCTGCGCCACCGGAAGCAGCACGTGTGAGCTGGGCCAGGAGCCCTGCCCACCTCCCCGCAGCTGGCCTGCTCTCCAGCCCAGGACTAGGGGCAGGACTCTTGCCTGAACCCCCAGCCTGGGCTTAGCCCTGTGGTCCTGTCCCAGTGCAGAGGGCCTGGAGCACGGATTGTGAATAAAGCCTCACATGCTGACACACACTGTTAGGCCTGCACCTGCCCATCCAGAAAGCAGCAGCTGCCCCGTTAGTCCTCCCCAGGGTCTAGCTTTCCTTCTTCCTGCTGCAGGGTGCTGCCTGAGGGGTCCTGGGTAGGAGGGGCGTTAGAGCCAGCAGGGACCTCCCATGTCTCCAGATTCCAGGTGCAGGTTCTTAGCACCTCCGCAGCCGCTCTCTCTTGAGTCCATCCTCAGTCTCTCCTTCCCCTTGAAGTAGGGGGACCCTGAATTTGCCCATCCACCTGGGTCACTTTGAGAGTTGTGCAGGGGGGCTGGGAGCACTGGTGTTCACGTGGGACCACAGGCTGCACCATAAGACCCACTCACAATAAAAAAATAAAAGAACAGGCCGAGCCGGGCATGGTTGCTCACTCCTGTAATAAAAAAAGTAAAAGAACAGGCCGAGCCGGGCATGGTTGCTCACTCCCGTAATCCCAGCACTTTGGGAGGCTGAGGCGGGTGGATCGCCTGAGGTCAGGAGTTCGAGACCAGCCTGGCCAACATAGTGAAACCCTGTCTCTACTAGAAATACAAAAACTTAGCTGGGTGTGGTGGTGGGCATCTTTAATCCCAGCTACTGGGGAGGCTGAGGCAGGGGAATCGCTTGAACTTGGGAGGCAGAGGTTGCAATGAGCTGAAATCATGCCATTGCACTCCAGCCTGGGCGACAAGAGTGAAACTCCGTCTCAAAAAAAAAAAATCAGGCTGAGGCAGGTGGTTTGCCTGAGCTCAGGAGTTTGAGACCAGCCTGGGCAACACGGTGAAACCCCATCTCTATTAAAATACAAAAAATTAGCTGGGCGTGGCAGCGTGTGCCTGTAATCCCAGCTATTCAGGAGGCTGAGACAGGAGAATTGCTAGAACCCAGGAGGCGGAGGTTGCTGTGAGCCGAGATCGTGCCACTGCACTCCAGCCTGGGCGACAGAGCGAGACTCCATCTCTAAAAAAAAAAAAAAGAAAAGAAAAAGAAAATGAAAAGAACAATAAAACCACTCAGGAGAAAAAGAAGGCATGGCATAGGAATGGAAGGAGGACAACCTGTAGGTCCTACAGATGCGAAAAGGAGAAGAGAATACGATAAACAACGTGCCACACAGAAATTCACTCATTTGAAATGGAAAAAATTATTGAAAGACACTAACTACCCAAAGCTCATTCAGAAAGAAATAGATAACCGGAACAACTCTATTAAGGAAATGTAATTCATAGTTAACAAAGATAACAGGCTCAGATGGGTTCCCTGGTGACGTCTACCAAACATGGAAATGATACTCGCCCACACCCACTTGGCCACAGCATAGGGGAGGACGCCTCCTGACTGATGTTATGAGGTCAGCATTATCCTGCTGCTAAAAGCAGGCTATGACAATGCAAGAAAAGAAAACTCTAAGCCAGTATACCTTATGAACGTAGACAAAAACCCTAAATAGGAGTTCAGCACATCATATTCAGCAATATATAAATACAGTACATCATGGCCAACTGGGGCTATTCTAGGAATGCAAGGTTGATTTAACATTTGAAAATCAATCTGATTCACCATATTAGAAACAGAAAAAAAAAAAAAAAAGTTGGGCATGGTGGTTCATGCCTGTAATTCCAGCACTTTGGGAGGCCCATAAGGGTGGATCAGTTGAGTCCAGGAGTTCGAGACTGGGATGGGGAACATAGCGAGACCCTGTCTCTATTAAAAAACACAAAAATTAGCCAGGTGTGGTGGTGCACGCCTATAGTCCCAGCTGCTCGGGAGGCTGAGGTGGGAAGATCACTTGGTGTCAGAAGGCAGACATTGCAGTGAGCTGAGATTGTGCCATTGCACTCCAGCCTGGGCAGCAGAGCAAGACCCCGTCTCAAAGAAAAAAAGTATATAAACCCCTAGTCTTAGTCAGGGAGATGGATTTGAGACTCATTTCCCATCTCCTTGGCTGCACATCTCATTAAAGCCTTCTTCCTTGGCAATACTCGCTTTAGTGATTGGCTTTCTGTGCGACCAGCAGCAGGACCTGGACTGAACCCCTGATTTTTGGTAACAGATTCCATTCAACAATTTTTTTTTTTTTTTTTTTTTTTTTTTGAGGCAGGGTCTTGTTCTGTTGCCCGGGCTGGAGTGCAGTGGTGCAATCTCAGCTTACTGCAGCCTCCACCTCCTGGGCTCAAGTGATCCTCCCAAATCAGTCTCCCAAGTACCTGGGATTACAGGCGTGTGCCACCATGCCCAGCTAATTTTTGTGTGTGAATAGGTTTTTTTGTTTGTTTTTTGTTTTTTGTAGAGAGTTTCGCCATGATGCCCAGGTTGGTCTGGAACCATGGGCTTCCTTTCTTTCCAAGGAAGAAGGCTTTAATCAGATGCGTGGCTGAGGAGATGGGAAATCAGTCTCAAATCCGTCTCCCTAACTAAAACTAGGGGTTTATATACTTTTTTTCTTTGAGATGGGGTCTTGCTCTGTTGCCCAGGCTGGAGTGCAGTGGCACAATCTCAGCTCACTGCAATGTCTGCCTTCTGACACCAAGTGATCTTCCCACCTCAGCCTCCCGAGCAGCTGGGACTATAAGCGTGCACCACCACACCTGGCTAAATTTTGTGTTTGGTGATCTGCCCACCTCAGCCTCCCAAAATGCTGAGATTACAGGTGTGAGCCACTGCACCCGGCTCATTCAACAGTATTTATTTATTTATTTATTTATTTATTTATTTTTGAGGCGGAGTTTCGCTCTTGTTGCTGAGGCTGGAGTGCAATGGCTCAATCTCGGCTCACTGCAACCTCCGCCTCCCGGGTTCAAGTGGTTCTCCTGCCTCAGCCTCCCAAGTACCTGGGATTACAGGCGAGTGTCACCACACCCAGCTAATTTTGTATTTTTAGTAGAGACGGGGGTTTCTCTATGTTGGTCAGGCTGGTCTCGAACTCCCGACCTCAGGTGATCTGCCCGCCTCGGCCTCCTAAAAATGTTGAGATTACAGGCATGAGCCACCACGCTCAGCCTCAACAGTCTTTTAAAACGTTCCTCTTGAAGGCTAACATGCACAAATTATAAGTAAACAGCTTGGTGAATTTTCCCAGATGAAACATACCTGTGCCAGCAGCATCCAGATAAAAAAATAAAACACCAGCAGCCCTCCACCCGCTGCTGCCCAGCTCCTCCGTCTCCCAGGAGTGACCAATATTCTTTTTTTTTGAGATGGAGTTTTGCTCTTGTCGCCCAGGCTGGAGTGCAACGGTGCAATCTCGGCTCCCTGCAACCTCTGCCTCTGGGATTCAAGCAATTCTCCTGCCTCAGCCTTCCGAGTATGTGGGATTACAGGCACCCACCACCATGCCCAGCTAATTTTGCATTTTTAGTAGAGACGGGTTTTCACCATGTTGGCCAAGTTGGTCTTGAACTACTGACCTCAGGTGATCCTCCCGCCTCAGCCTCCCAAAGTGCTGGGATTACAGGCGTGAGCCACTGCACCCGGCCGTGACCAACATTCTTAATCTGTCCTCTAGTGCTGGCCACTCTAAAACTTCACAAGAATGTGCTGTCTGTGTCTAGCTTCTTTTACCCAACATGAGGTTGCATGGGCTTGGCTCATTCATTCTGTTCCATGAATTCATCACAATATATCCATTCTTTTGTCCAGGGACATTTGGCTTCCAGAAACCTACCCCTAACACCAGCCCTTCCCTCCCTCTGCAGAACAAAGGCCCCATCAGAGGGGACGTGCTGGGTGTCAGCGTCAGCTTCTGGGAGGAGGAAGGTCAGAGCTAAGGCCTGAAGGATGATGAGGTATCAGGTGGGTGGAGGGGAGACGCTCAGGAGGTGGGAAAGGCGGAGGTGCACAGGCTTGGTTCCAGGTACAAATAATGTTACTAGGAGCACACAGTACCTGGATTTTGATGAATACATTGTACATTTCTGTCCTGTATGTATCCAGGGTTATAGGACGTGATTATAGGACATGCATATATGTTTGGTTTTAGTGGACTCTTAAAAATTGTTTTCCAGGGGCGGGGCACAGTGGCTTACGCCTGTAATCCCAGCACTTTGGGAGGCCTAGGCAGGCAGATCACCTGAGGTCAGGAGTTCAAGATCAGCCTGACCAACACGGAGAAACCCCGTCTCTATTGGGAGGCCGAGGCGGGAGGATCACGAAGTCAGGAGATCAAGACCATCCTGGCTAACACGGTGAAACCCCGTCTCTACTAAAAATACAAAAAAATTAGCTGGGCGTGGTGGCGGGCGCCTGTAGTCCCAGCTACTCGGGAGGCTGAGGCAGGAGAATGGCGTGAACCCGGGAGGCAGAGCTTGCAGTGAGCCAAGATCGTGCCACTGCACTCCAGCCTGGTTGACAGAGCAAGACTCCGTCTCAAAAAAGAAAAAAAAAAAAAAAAAAAGAAAACCCGTCTCTACTAAAAATACAAAATTTAGCCAGGCATGGTGGCGCATGCCTGTAATCCCAGCTACTCCGGAGGCTGAGGCAGGAGAATTGCTTGAACCCGGGAGGCGGAGGTTGTGGTGAGCTGAGGTTGCGGTGAGCTGAGATTGCACCATTGCACTCCAGCCTGGGCAACAAGAGCGAAACTCCGCCTCAAAAAAAAAAGAAATTGTTTTCCAGGCCAGGTGCAGTAGCTCACACCTGTAATCCCAGCACTTTAGGAGGCTGAGGCGGGCGGATCACGAGGTCAGGAGTTTGAGATCAGCCTGGCCAACACGGTGAAACCTTGTCTCTATGAAAAATTCAAAAATTAGCCAGGTGTGGTGGCGGGCACCTGTAATCCCAGCTACTTGGGAGGCTGAGGCAGGAGAATCGCTTGAACCCAGGAGGTGGAGGTTGCAGTGAGCCAAGATTGCACTACTGCACTCCAGCATTGATGACAGATCTAGACTCCATCTCAAAAAAAAAAAAAGAAAAAAAAGTTGTTTACATATTCCTGAAACAAGTCGTTTGTTAGATATGCGTATTGTAAATATTTTCTCCAAGTCTATACTTGCCTTTTCATTTCATTATTTCTATTTTTTGTAGAGACAGGCAGGGTCTTGCTGTGTTACCCAGGCTGGTCTCAAACTCCTGGCCTCAAGTGATCCTTCCGCCTCAGCCTCCCAAAATGCTGGGATTACAGGTGTGAAACACTGCGCCTGACCCATCTTTATCATTTTCTTAACAGTATCTTTTGCAGAGCAGAATTTGTTTTTTTGAGACAGGGTCTCACTGTGTTGCCCAGGCTGGAATGCAGTGGTGTGATCATGGCTCACTGCAGCCTCAACCTGCCCGGGCTCAGGTGATCCTCTCACCTCAGCCTCCTGAGTAGCTGGGACTAGACGCACATGCCACCACACCTGGCTAATTTTTGTATTTTTTTGTAGAGATGAGGTTTTGCCATATTGCCCAGCCTGGTCTTGACTTCCTGGGGCTCAAGTGATCCTCTCACCTTGGCATCCCAAAGTGCTGGGATTACAGGCATGAACTACTGCACCTGACCCACGTTTATCATTTTCTTAACAGTGTCTTTTGCAGAGCAGAAGTTGTTGTTGTTGTTTTTTTGAGATAGGGTCTCACTGTGTTGCCCAGGCTGGAGTGCAGTGGCATAATCACAGCTCACTGCAGCCTCAGCCTCCTTGGGCTCAGGTGATTTTCCCAGTTCAGCCTCCTGAGTAGCTGGGACTACAGGCAGGTGCCACCACACCCAACTAATTTTTGTATTTTTTGTAGAGATGGCATCTGGCCATGTTGCCCAGGCTGGTCTCGAACTGGGCTTAAGCAATCCTCCCACGTTGGCCTCCCAAAGTGCTGGGATTACAGGTGTGAGTTGCTGCTCCTGGACAAGAGAAGTTTTGTATTTTGATGGAATTTCAAATTATCATTTTCTTTTATCATTTCTACTTTTTCTGTTCTACCTAACAAATCTTTGCCTACCCTCAAGATCATGAAGTTTTGTCATATGTTTTCTTCTAGTTTAATAGTTTTAGATTTTTAATATAAACCGTTAGGTCTATGGTCCATTTCCAGTTAGGCATTGTGTATGATGTGAGTTAACGCTCATGGCTCATTTTTCTGCATATGGATGTCTAATGGTTCCAGAACCATTTTTTGAAAAAAGTATTCATTTCCCCATTGAATTAATTTGATACCTTTACTGAAAATCAGTAGACTAGGCCGGGCGCAGTGGCTCACGCCAGTAATCCCAGCACTTTGGGAGGCTGAAGCAGGCAGATCACTTGAGGTCAGGAGTTCAAGACCAGCCTGGCCAACATGGTGAAACCCTGTCTGTATGAAAAATCCAAAAATTAGCTGGGTGTGGTGGCGTGCGCCTGTAGTCCCAGCTACTTGGGAGGCTGAGGCGGGAGGATCGCTTGAACCTGGGAGGCAGAGGTTACAGTGAGCTGAGATCGCACCATTGCACTCCAGCCTGGGCGACAGAGTGAAACTCTGTCTCAGAATAAATAAATAAGCAAAAATTAGCCTGGCGTGGTGGTGGGCACCTGTAATCCCAGCTACTCAGGAGGCTGAGGCAGGAGAATCACTTGAACTTGGGAGGCAGAGGTTGCAGTGAGCTGAGCCGAGATCACGCCACTGCCCTCCAGCCTGGGCAACACAGTGAGACTCTGTCTCAAAAAAAAAAAAAAAGGAGACAGATTCTCGCTTTCGCTTTGTCATCTGGGGTGGAGTGCAATGGAGCAATGGCTCAATCTCAGCTCACTGCAACCTCCACTTCCTGGGTTCAAGTGATTCTCATGCTGCAACCTCCAAAGTAGCTGGAGTTACAGGCAAGCACCACCACGCCCAGCTAATTTTTTATTTTTATTATTTTTTATTTTTTTATTTTTTGTAGGGACAGGTTTTCACTCTGTTGGCCAGGCTGGTCTCAAACTCCTGGCTTCAAGTGATCTGCCTGCCTCAGCCTCCCAAAGTGTTGGGATTACAGGCGTGAGCTACCGTGCCTGGTCGGTTCTTCTTTAATTTAGCAATATTTCATAATTTTCAGAATACAGATCTTGCACAAACATAGTGCAGGCGCCCAGGCCACAGTTTCCCCTCACCAGGGGCCAACCATTGCTGAATCACAGAGAGCCCTGTGGGCCGGGAGTAGGCAAGGAGAATGTTGTCATCCTCATTTTGTATGGCTGCTTTATCATTTGTAAAAGGAAGTTAAGGATCATTCCCACCTCACAAGTTGTTGTTGAGAGTTGATGCATTAGTCCACGTGCTTAGAGCAGGGATTGGCACATAAACGGTTCTCAGCAAACATCAGCTACAGTGATCACTAAGGCAACAGGAAAAGTAACCAACATTTGACTGTCACTCTTCTCCTGTGACATCAGAGACAAATAGGGCTACTTCCCAAGTCAGCAATATGGGTATAGGTTTTCTCTCTTACCTGCTGCACCCAATGAGTCCGTAGGCCCTGTCCTTCCTCCCTCCATCTTCTGCTGTGTCTGTGTGTGTGCGCACGTGTGTTTGAGACAGAGTCTTTTACTGTCACCCAGGATGGAGTGCAGTAGTGCAATCTTGGCTCACTGCAACCTCCGCCTCCCAGATTCAAACAATTCTTGTGCCTCAGCCTCCCAAGTAGCTGAGACTACAGGCATGCACCACCACGCCTGGCTAAACTTTTTGTATTTTTAGTAGAGGTGGGGTTTCGCTATGTTGGCCAGGCTGGTCTTGAATTCCTGGGCTCAAGCGATCCTCCTGCCTCTGCCTCCCAAAGTGCTGGGATTACAGGCGTGAGCCACTGCACCCAGCCATGTTTTGCTGTTTACCCCCTGCCAGTTGCTGTAGCAGCCACACACTGACCATCCCTGGAAGGTGACACATGCTCATTTTGGTGACACCCTCATCTCCAAAATGCCTGGCTCTGTTTCCCAATATCCTTTCTCTTTCTCTTTTTTTTTTTTTTTTAGATGGAGTCTTGCTCTGTCATGCAGGCTGGAGTGCAGTGGCACCATCTCAGCTCACTGCAGCCTCTGCCTCCTGGGTTCAAATGATTGTCCTGCCTCAGCCTCCTGAGTAGCTGGGATTATAAATGCCCGCCACCGCGCCTGGCTAATTTTTGTATTTTTAGTAGAGACAGGGATTCACCATGTTGGCCAGGCTGGTCTCGAACTCCTGACCTCAAGTGATCCTCCCACCTCGGCCTCCCAAAGTACTGGGATTACAGGCATGAGCCACCGTGCTGGGCCCCAATATCCTTTATGCACCTTCCTGCAGTCCCTGGATGAGCCCCTCCCCCCCTGTGCTCCTCCCCTCCTCGCCACCCTCTCGCCTCCACTCTGCCTCCCTGTGTACCAAAACCCCACAGACTGGATGACTTGAAACAACAGATCTCTCACATTCTTGGGGGCCAGAAATTGGAAGTCAAGGTGTTGGCTGGGCTGAGCTCCCTCGGGAACCTGCCAGGAGTCTTCCCCGCCTCTCTCTAGCTTCTGTCACACTGCTGGCAGTCCCCTTTTGTAGAAGGGCATGTGTCATATTGGATCAGAGCCCACCCTATGACCTCATCTGAAAAGACCCTTTTTCCAAATAAGGTCACATGCACAGGCGCTGGGAAGAGGAATTTAGCACACCCTCTGGCGGGACACAATTCAACCCATCCTACCCCGTCTAATCCACTGGAGGGATAAAGCGCTAGCCCGACTCTGTCCCTTCTCTGCTCAAAGTTCTTCCAGGACAATGAAATATCATTCAGCAATGAAAAGGAATGACAGGTTGGGCATGGTGACTCACGCCTTTAATCCTAGCTCTTTGGGAGGCTGAGGCTTGAGCCCAGGAGATCGAGACCAGCCTGGACAACATAGTGAGACCCCATCTCTAGAAAAGATACAAAAAATAGCTGGGCGTGGTGGTATATGCCTGTAGTCCTAGCTATTCGAGAGGCTGAGGTGGGAAGATCGCTTGAGCCTGGGTGATCCAGGTTGCAGTGAGCCGAGATCACACCACTGCACTCAGCCTGGGCAACAGAGCGAGACCCTGTCTCTAAAAAAGAAACAAAACAAAAAATACACACAAAAAAACGGAATGACTGACAGACACTACAGCAGTGCTGCAGCTGGAAGACATGCTACTGAAAGCAGCCAGTCACAAAGGGCAGTGTAGCGTGATTCCACTTACGTGAAATGTCCAGAATAGGCAAACCCATGGAGACAGAAAGGGGATTAGTGGTTGCCGAGGACTGGGGGCCGGCGATCACTGTTAGGGTGTTCAGAGTTTCTTTTGGGGATGTTGAAAATATTCTAGAATTGATTGTGGTGACAGGTGCACAACCCTATAAATACACTAAAAGCCATTGAACTGTATGCTTTAAATGGGTGAATTTTATGTATGAATCAGGTCTCAATGAAGCTGTTAACAAAAAGAAATCTATGGCTCTCCAGCGCCCCCTGGAGGGATGCAGGATCATTGCCTTCCCTCAAGGTTCCACCAGGCCGGCCTCCCTCCCGCGGCTCCCTCTATCCTGTCAGGGCCTGTGCACCTCCGCCTTCCCCATCTCCTGAGCTTCTCCCCTCCACCCACATCACGCCTCATCATCCTTCAGGTCTTAGCTCCCACCTTCCTCCTCCCGGAAGCCGACCCTGACGCCCAGCATGTCCCCTCTGATGGGGCCTTTGTTCTGCAGAGGGAGGGTAGGGGCTGGTGTTAGGGGTGGATTCCTGGAATTCTTTTTAAAAATGTATTATCTTTAGAGATAGAGTCTCATTCTGTTGCCCAGGCTGGAGTGCAGTGGCACAATCACAGCTCACTGCAGCCTCGACCTCCTGGGCTCAAGTGATCCTCCTGCCTCAGCCTCCCAAGTAGCTGGGACCACAGGCCTGCACCACCACATCTGGCTAATTGTTTAAACTTTTTGTAGAGACAGGTCTCACTATGTTGCCCAGGCTAGTCTCAAACTCCTGGCCTTAAAAGATTCTCCCACCTGGGCCTTCCAATGTGTTGGGATTACTGGCATGAACCACCGCCCGGCCAAGTCATAGCACTCTGGTGGCTGCTCTGACTCTGCTGTCCAAGCGGTAACCACCCACCTTGCCTTTGGTCATTAAGTTCCGTCACTTGGTCCCTGCCACCCTGAGATCCAATTATCCCCATTGGAGTCAGGCTTTCCGATTCTTGCCCTGTCCACCCAGGCTGGAGTGCAGTGGCGTAATCTCAGCTCACTGCAACCTCCGCCTCCCAGGTTCAAGCAATTCTCCTGCCTCAGCCTCCTGAGTAGCCAGGGATTACAGGCACCCGCCACCACACCCAGCTAATTGTTTTGTATTTTTAGTAGAGATGGGGTTTCATCTTGTTGGCCAGGCTGGTCTCGAACCCCTGACCTCAGTGATCCACCTGCCTTGGCCTCCCAAAGTGCAGAGATTACAGGCAAGAGCCACCGTGCCCACCATAATTTTTGTATTTGTAAAGAGCCAGGATTTCACCATGTTGGCCAGGCTGGTCTTGAACTCCTGATTTCAGGTGATCCACCGCTTCGGCCTCCCAAACTCCCACTGTAAGTTCTGACCTAGGAGGAGCGCGATCGCAACACAACAATGCCGTGGACACAGACACGGTTGATAGAGACCAGCTTGTCACACAATCCCAACCCTAGTTCAGTCTTGTCAGGCCTCTGAGCCCAAGACAAGCCATCGCATCCCCTGTGACTTGCACGTATACTCCCAGGTGGCCTGAAGTAACTGAAGAATCACAAAACAAGTGAATATGCCCTGCCCCACCTTAACTGATGACATTCCACCACAAAAGAATTGAAAATAGCCTGTTCCTGCCTTAACTGATGACACTATCTTGTGAAATTCCTTCTCCTGGCTCATCCTGGCTCAAAAGCTCCCCTACTGAGCACCCCCACTCCTGCCCGCAAGAGAACAACCCCCCTTTTTCCTTTACCTACCCAAATCCTATAAAACGGCCCCACCCTTATCTCCCTTCACTGACTCTCTTTTCCGACTCAGCCCTCCTGCACCCAGGTGAAATAAACATCTTTATTGCTCACACAAAGCCTGTTTGGTGGTCTCTTCACATGGACGCGCATAAAATTTGGTACCATGACTCGGATCAGGGGACCTCCCTTGGGAGATCAATCCCCTGTCTTCCTGCTCTTTGCTCCGTGAGAAAAGATCCACCTGTGACCTCAGGTCCTCAGACCGACCAGCCCAAGAAACATTTCACCAATTTCAAATCCGGTAAGCGGCCTCTTTTTACTCTTTTCCAACCTCCCTCACTATCCCTCAACCTCTTTCTCCTTTCAATCTTGGCACCACACTTCAATCTCTCCCTTCTCTTAATTTCTATTCCTTTCATTTTCTGGTAGAGACAAAGGAGACACGTTTTATCTGTGGACCCAAAACTCCGGTGCCGGTCACGGACTGGGAAGGCAGCCTTCCCTTGGTGTTTAATCATTGCAGGGACGCCTGTCTGATTATTCACCCAGGTTTCAGAGGTGTCAGACCGCGCAGGGACGCCTGCCTTGGTCTTTCACCCTTAGCGGCAAGTCCTGCTTTTCTGGGGGAGGGGCAAGTACCCCAACCCCTTCTGTGTCTCTACCCCTTCTCCACCTTTTCTAGGGGGCAAGAACCCCCAATCCCTTATTTCCACATCCCGACCCCTTTCCCACTTTTCTGGAGGATAAGAACCCCCGAACCCCTTCCCTCCGTGTCTCTACGCTCTCTTTTCTCTGGGCTTGCCTCCTTCACTATGGGTATCCTTCCACCCTCCATTCCTCCTTCTTCTCCCTTAGCCTGTGTTCTCAAGAACTTAAAACCTCTTCAACTCACACCTGACCTAAAACCTAAACCCCTTATTTTCTTCTGCAACACCGCTTGGCCCCAATACAAACTTGGCAATGGCTCTAAATAGCCAGAAAACAGCACTTTCGATTTCTCCATCCTACAAGACCTAAATAATTTTTGTCGAAAAATGGGCAAATGGTCTGAGGTGCCTGACGTCCAGGTATTCTTTTACACATCGGTCCCTTTCTAGTCTCTGTTCCCAGTGCAACTCGTCCCAAATCCTCCTCCTTTCCCTCCCGCCTGTCCCCTCAGTCCCAACCCTAAGCGTCGCTGAGTCTTTCCAGTCTTCCTTTTCTACAGACCCATCTGACCTCTCCCCTCCTCGCCAGGCCGAGCTAAGTCCCAACTCTTCCTCAGCCTCCACTCCTCCACCCTATAATCCTTCTGTCGTCCTCACACCCTGTCCGGCTTACAGTTTAGTTCCGTGACTAGCTCTTCCCCACCTGCCCAACAATTTCCTCTTAGAGAGGTGGCTGGAGCTGAAGGCACAGTGAGGGTACATGTACGTTTTCCTCTATCAGACCTCTCTCAGGTGAGTCAGCGTTTAGGCTCTTTCTCATCAGACCCCACTAAACATATACAGGAATTCCGATATCTAACTCTGTCCTACAACTTAACCTGGAGTGACTTAATGTCATCCTGACTTCTGCCCTCTCCCCAGATGAGTGGGAAAGAGTGTTTTCTCTAGCCCAATCTCACGCTGATAACCGCCGGCTTCATGAGCCAGACCTCCAGGAAGGCAGTAGAGCAGTTCCCCGAGAGGGTCCCCAATGGAACTATCAGGCAAATTCCCCAGGTATAGCTAGGTGAGATTACATGGTTTCCTACCTAGTTGAAGGGCTTAAAAAGGCAGCTTACAAAGCTGTTAATTATGACAAACTTAAAGAAACTACCCAAGGTAAAGACGAAAACCCAGCCCAGTCCGTGGCCCACTTAGCAGCAACCCTTACACACTTTACCGCCCTAGACCCAGAGGGGCCAGAAGGCCGCCTTATTCTTAATATGCATTTTATCACCCAGTCCACTCCTGACATTAGGAAAAAACTTCAAAAATTAGAATCTGGCCCTCAAACCCCACAACAGGAATTAAGCAACCTCGCCTTCAAGGTGTACAGTAATAGAGAGGAAGCAGCCAGACGGCAACGCATTTCTGAGTTACAATTACTTGTCTCTGCTGTGAGACAAAACCCAGCCACACCTCCAGCTACAAGAACTTCAAAATGCCTAAGCCGCAGCAGTCAAGCATTCCTACAAGACTTCCTCCATCAGGATCCTGCTTCAGGTGCCAGAAATCTGGCCACTGGGCCAAGGAATGCCCACAGCCCAGGATTCCTTCCAAGCCGTGTCCCATCTGTGCAGGGACCCACTGGAAGGCAGACTGCCCAGCTCACCCAGGAGCCACTCCTAGAGCCCCTAAAGCTCTGGCCCAAGGCTCTCTGACTGCTTCCCAGATCTTCTCGGCTTAGCGGCTGAGGACTGATGCTGCCTGATCGCCTCGGAAGCCCCCTAGACCATCACAGACACCAAACTTCATGCAACTCTCACAGTGGAAGGTAAGTCCGTCCCCTTCTTAATCAATATGGAGGCCACCCACTCCACATTACCTTATTTTCAAGGGCCTGTTTCCCTTGCCACCATAACTGTTGTGGATATTGACAGCCAGGCTTCTAAACCTTTTAAAACTCCCCAACTCTGGTGCCAACTTAGACAATACTCTTTTAAGCACTCCTTTTACTTATCCCCACCTGCCCAGTTCCCTTATTAGGCCGAGATATTTTAACCAAATTATCTGCTTCCCTGACTATTCCTGGATTACAGCCACACCTCATTGCTGCCCTTCTTCCCAACCCAAAGCCTCCTTCGCATCTTCCTCTCATATCCCCCCACCTTAACCCACAAGTATGGGACATCTCTACTCCTTCCCTGGCAACCGATCACATGCCCATCACCATCCCATTAAAACCTAATCACCCTTACCCCGCTCAACGCCAATATCCCATCCCACAGCACGCTTTAAAAGGATTAAAGCTTGTTATCACTCTCCTGCTACAGCATGGCCTTTTAAAGCCTACAAACTCCCCTTACAATTCCCCCATTTCACCTGTCCTAAAACCAGACAAGCCTTACAAGTTGGTTCGGGATCTGTGCCTTATCAACCAGATTGTTTTGCGTATCCACCCCATGGTGCCAAACCCATATACTCTCCTATCCTCAAGACCTCCCTCCACAACCCATTATTCTGGATCTCAAACATGCTTTCTTTACTCTTCCTTTGCACCCTTCATCCCAGCCTCTTTTCGCTTTCACTTGGACTGACCCTGACACCCATCAGGCTCAGCAAACTACCTGGGCTGTACTGCCGCAAGGCTTCACAGACAGCCCCCATTACTTCAGTCAAGCCCAAATTTCATCCTCATCTGTTACCTATCTCAGCATAATTATCATAAAAACACACGTGCTCTCCCTGCTGATCGTGTCCAATTAATCTCCCAAACCTCAATCCCTTACAAAACAACTCCTTTCCTTCCTAGGCATGGTTAGTGCGGTCAGAATTCTTACACAATAGCCAGGACCACACCCTGTAGCCTTTCTGTCCAAACAACTTGACCTTACTGTTTTAGCCTAGCCCTCATGTCTGCGTGCAGCGACTGCCGCTGCTTTAATACTTTTAGAGGCCCTCAAAATCACAAACTATGTTCAACTCACTCTCTACATTTCTCATAACTTCCAAAATCTATTTTCTTCCTCATACCTGACACATATACTTTCTGCTCCCCGGCTCCTTCAGCTGCACTCACTCTTAAGTCCCACAATTACCATTGTTCCCGGCCCGGACTTCAATCTGGCCTCCCACATTATTCCTGATACCACACCTGATCCCCATGACTGTATCTCTCTGATCCACCTGATATTCACCCCATTTCCCCATATTTCCTTCTTTCCTGTTCCACACCCTGATCACGCTTGATTTATTGATGGCAGTTCCACCAGGCCTAATCGCCACACACCAGCAAAGGCAGGCTATGCTATAGTACAAGCCACTAGCCCGCCTCTTAGAACCTCTCATTTGCTTTCCATCGTGGAAATCTATCCTCAAGGAAATAACTTCTCAGTGTTCCATCTGCTATTCTACTACTCCTCAGGGATTATTCAGGCCCCCTCCCTTCCCTACACATCAAGCTCAGGGATTTGCCCCCACCCAGGACTGGCAAATTAGCTTTACTCAACATGCCCCAAGTCAGATAACTAAAATACCTCTTAGTCTAAATAGACACTTTCACTGAATAAGTAAAGGCCTTTCCTACAGGGTCTGAGAAGGCCACCACAGTCATTTCTTCCCTTCTGTCAGACATAATTCCTCAGTTTAGCCTTCCCACCTCTATACAGTCTGATAACAGACCAGCCTTTATTAGTCAAATCAGTCAAGCAGTTTTTCAGGCTTTTAGTATTCAGTGAAACCTTTATATCCCTTACTGTCCTCCGTCTTCAGGAAAAGTAGAACAGACTAAAGGTCTTTTAAAAACACACCTAACCAAGCTCAGCCACCAACCTAAAAAGGACTGGACAATACTTTTACCACTTTCGCTTCTCAGAATGCTGCAGGGTACAGCCCATTTGAGCTCCTGTATGGACAATCCTTTTTATTAGGCCCCAGTCTCATTCCAGACACCAGACCAACTTAGACTGTGCCCCCAAAAAACTTGTCATCCCTACTATCTTCTGTCTAGTCATACTCCTATTCACCGTTCTCAACTACTCATACGTGCCCTGCTCTTGTTTACACTGCCGGTTTACACTGTTTCTCCAAGCCATCACAGCTGATATCTCCTCGTGCTATCCCCAAACTGCCACTCTTAACTCCTGAAGTAAACAAATAATCTTTGCTGGCAGGACTATGCTGAATCTCCTTAGGCACTCTCTAATCAGATGTCCTGAGTCGTCCCAATTCTTAGAACTTTTATACCTGTTTTTCTCCTTCTCTTATTCCATTTAGTTTTTCAATTCATACAAAACTGTACCCAGGCCATCACCAATAATTCTAAATGACAAATGTTCCTTCTAACAACCCCACAATATCACCCCTTACTACAAAATCTTCCTTCAGCTTAATCTCTCCTACTCTAGGTTCCCACGCCGCCCCTAATCCCGCTTGAAGCAGCCCCGAGAAATCGCACATTCTCTCTCTCCATACCACCCCCCAAAAAAATTTTCGCCGCCCCAACACTTCAACACTATTTTGTTTTATTTTTCATATTAATATAAGAAGGCATGAATGTCAGGCCTCTGAGCCCAAGCCAAGCCATCGCATCCCCTGTAACTTGCACGTATACGCCCAGGTGGCCTGAAGTAACTGAAGAATCACAAAACAAGTGAATATGCCCTGCCCGGCCTTAACTGATGACATTCCACCACAAAAGAAGTGAAAATAGCCTGTTCCTGCCTTAACTGATGTCACTGTCTTATGAAATTCCTTCTCCTGGCTCATCCTGGCTCAAAAGCTCCCCCATTGAGCACCTTGTGACCCCCCCCCACTCCTGCCCACCAGAGAACAACCCCCCTTTTTCCTTTACCTACCCAAATCCTATAAAACAGCCCCACCCTTATCTCCCTTCACTGACTCTCTTTTTGGACTCAGCCTACCTGCCCCCAGGTGAAATAAACAGCTTTATTGCTCACACAAAGCCTGTTTGGTGGTCTCTTCACATGGACGCGCATGAAAAGTCTCATCGTCACAGGAACCTACACAGAGACACAACCTATACCAAGGCACGTGTGATGGACACCGCCACTCAGCGACACACACACACACCACATTCAGCAACAGGACACAGGGGCGGTGGCTCCAGCCACACCGACATCCCTCAACCTCGACCACTGCCCTCGACCACCACATTCCAAGTCCACAGGCCCAGAGGACACACAGGGGTCAGACACACACCAACTGCAGCCCCCGAGCCCTGCCTGCCTATCCCCTGGGTCCTCACCCCACGACCCAGGATGCCCCTGAACCAGGGGCCCCTCCTGCTCTGAGATGCCAACCTACCATACACGCAGGTCCGGCGGCTGCTCCCTCCTCTCAGGAAGTGGGGGGGATATTTTTAGTTACAATTAACCTCCCACCCAATTTCCCTTCTCCCCAGGCACATCCAATTGGTTTAATTAGAGATGATTAAGTTAATGAGAGGCATTTCCAGATTCTGGGAAAAGGGGGAGGAGGGGAAGAGGAGAGCTGTCCCCTCCCCAACTTCCCAGTGTACCAGCCGCTGGGACCCCTTCCCAGCACCAGGCAGGGTATACACTAAGCAACTGCCTCCCCTCTCAGCCGACCTCAAAGACTTGGCCTGGCCCTGCCCCTTCCCCATATTCCTTCCCCCACCTGCCATCAAGGGAGGGGGATTGTTTGAAGTCCTTCCTGCTGTCTACCCATCACCCATCCCACCTGAGTCCCGGGGAGTTTTGGGAGAGAGAAACTCTCATCATAGTCACGAAAACAATATCAGGCCAGGTGCGGCAGCTCACGCCAGTATTCCCAGCATCTTGGGAGGCCGAGGCGGCTGGACGGCTTGAACCCAGGAGTTCAAGACCAGCCTGGGAACACCGTGAAAAGCCGTCTCTACCAACAAATATAAATAATTAGCCAGGCATGGTGGTTTGTGCCTGTAGTCTCGGCTGCTGAGGAGGCTAAGGAAGGAGGATTGCTGGAGTGCTGGAGTTTGAGGCTGCAATGAGCTGTGATTACAGAGGGAGACCCTATCTCAAAAACAAAAGCAATTTAAAAAATTAAAAATCAGGCCAGGCACGGTGGCTCACATCTGTAATCCCAGCACTTTGGGAGGCCGAGGCAGGTGGATCACTTGAGGTCAGGAGTTCGAGACCAGCCTGGCCAACACGGCAAAATCCCGTCTCCACTAAAAATTACAAAAATTAGCCAGGCCTGGTGGTGCATGCCTGTAGTCCAAGCTACTTGGGAGGCTGAGGCAGCAGAATTGCTTGAACCTGGAAGGAGGAGGTTGTGGTGAGCTGAAATCACACCCCTGCATTCCAGCCTGGGTGACAGAGTGAGACTCTTGTCTCAAAAAAATTAAATAAATAAATAAAAATTAGAATTTCAGAGAATTCTATTTTAAGAAAAAGAGCCTGGGGCCGGGCGTGGCAGCTCACGCCTGTAATCCCAGCACTTTGGGAGGCCGAGGCGGCGGATCACCTGAGGTCAGGAGTTCGAGACTAGCCTGGCCAACATGGCGAAACCCCATCTCTACAAAAGTACAAAAATTAGCCGGGCATGATGGTGGGTGTCTGTAATTCCAGCTACTCGGGAGGCTGATGTGGAAGAATCACTTGAACCTGGGAGGTGGAGGTTGCAATGAGCTGAGATCGCGCCATTGCACTCCAGCCTGGGTGAGAGAGACAGTGAGACTCCATCTCAAAAAAAAAAAAAAAAAGAGAGAGGCTGGAAGCACAGTGGTTAGTGTCCAGGCCCTGGAGCCAGGCTGCCTGGGTTCAAATGGAGCCCAGCCTCACAATCTCCAGCTGTGTGACCTTGGATGAGCCACTTCACCTCTCTGGTCCTGCTTCCTCACCTGGGAAATGGGGACCGTGATGGCACCCACCTCCTGGGGCTGCCATAGGGTTTCACAGATTCCCAGGTATACGGCTCCTAGAACAGAGCCTGGAACACAGCACTTACTGAAGGGCTCCATAAGGTCATAAAAGTGGCAGCCCATGCTCTCGTCCTGTGCCTGTTCTGCTTTTTGTGACACTCATCCCTTTCTTCCTTTTTTGAGATGGAGTCTCGCTCTGTCACCCAGGCTGGAGTGCAGTGGCATGATCTCAGCTCACTGCAACCTCTACCACCTCCTGGGTTCAAGTGATTCTCCTGCCTCAGCCTGCTGAGTAGCTGGGATTACAGGCATGTGCCACCACACCTGGCTAATTTTTTGTATTTTAGTAGAGACGGGGTTTCGCTATGTTGGCCAGGCTGGTCTTGAACTCCTGACTTCAAGTGATCCTCCCACCTCGGCCTCCCAAAGTGCTGGGATTACAGGCATGAGCCACCGCACCCGGCTGAGTGTGGCATATCTTCTGTGCATCCTTTATGTGTGTGTATGTTTCCGAGTGTGCATGTGCGTATTTGCATGTGTGTCTGTTTGTAGCGATGTGTGTCTCTGTGCAAATCTCTCCATCCAGGCCCACCCCAAAGGGACTCCGGGGGTCCAGGAACACATTTTTCACGGGGTCCTTCAAAAACCCACACACGTGCCCCTTGGGCCTTGAGCACAGAGCAGCAGTGTACGTGGTTGGGGGTGCCCGAGAGACTCAGAGGTCCAAGGATGGCTCTGGGGAGAGGATGGCAAAGGGGGCGCTTGGATGGCGGAGGGGCTGAGGGGCACTTGGGAGAGGGGACTGGAAGGCAGTGAGCCAAGACGAAGCAGCCCGGGTCTGAAGGAAAGAGCTCACCTGGCCTCTGAAGGAGAAGGGAGGGGGAGGCCCTGAAGATGTGGGTTTCCAGTGGGGAAGGGGACAGAGAGAGACAAGGTCTGAACAAGACAGAGACAGAAAGAATGGCTGGGCGCGGTGGCTCATACCTGTAACCCCAGCACTTTGGGAAGTGGAGGTGGGTGGATCACCTGAGGTCAGGAGTTCAAGACCAGCCAGGCCAACATGGTGAAACTCCGTCTCTACTAAAAATACAAAAAGTAGCCGGGCGTGGTAGCGCATGCCTGTAATCCCAGCTACTCAGGGGGCTGAGGCAGGAGAATCGCTTGAACCCAGGAGGTGGAGGTTGCAGTGAGCTGAGATCCCAGCATTGCACTCCAGCCTGGTGTGGGCAAGAAAGTAAGACTCCCTCTCAAAAAAAAAAAAAGGTACCAGAGGGAAAGAGACAGAGCCATACAGGGGAGCGATCCACACTCTGCCTTGGTGGTCTCTCTCTCTGGGGGGTGGAAGGGACAGAGATCTGGAAAACTGAGAACCCCAAGGGACTCACACTGGTTTCTGAGCCTCAGTTTTCCTAGTTACAAAGGACAGCCTCTGCCTGTGATGGGCGCTGACACACGTGGCACAGTTCCCCATGTGTCCCTCGAAATACCTCCACCATCAGCACAATCATCCTACGAGACAGGCACGGCCGCTCTCCCCATTCTCCAGATGTGGAAACCGGGGCCCAGCCAGGTGAAGTCGTAACCCGAGGTGCCATAGCTGTTGCGTTCCAGAGGCGAGATTCAAACCCACGTCCGTCTGGAAGCCTTGGAAGTGAGGGTGTGCATGCCTAACCTGCTCATTTCCCATGGGACAGAGGACGTGATCGGACAGCCACAGCTGGTGAAGTGACGCAGGCATGGCCCTGAGTCTTCATTCTCCCCTGCACACACATCTCTTGCAGGAATTCTGCAGCTCCCTCTAGTTAAGAGGTGGAGTCTTGGCCAGGCCTGGTGGCTCGTTTGTAATCCCAGCACTCTGGGAGGCTCCCAAGTAGCAGAAACCGCAGGCGTGCACCACCATGCCCAAGCAATTCATTTGCTTGCTTCGTAGAGATGGGGTCTCACTATGTTGCCAGGCTGATCTTGAACTCCTGGCCTTAAGTGATCCACTCGCCTTGGCCTCCCAAAGGGTTGGGATTATAGGCGTGAGCCATCGTGCTTGCAGCCGGCCAATCAGTATTCTTATTCGTGATTTACGAGCTTCAAATTGGTAAGAATTTGAAATCTTGGAATAGACACAAGAACTCCACTTGGTGGCTCCGTGTTTTTAAGACTTTATCATTAAAAAAAAGAAGCAATTAGAGAAGGGAGGTAGGGGGGACAGGAGGGTGAAGGAATCTCTCCAAAATGTCGGATCCGGGCGACCCTCCTTCCCTGACTGCCCAGCCACCCCGTCCCTTCTCTGTCCTGGCGGCGAGGCCCTAGCCGCCATCTTCTGGGGACCAAGGCCCAGGAGCCCAGCTCGGGTCCCAGGCAGAGGTGAAGGCAGAAGTGGGGCTCAGGGCCTGGAGGCCTTGCCGGTGTCCTTGAGAGCCCTTGGATGGGCACTCAGGCCCCCATGTCCCAGCAGGGCCCTAGGGAGGTAGGCGTTGAGCAGAGGGGCCTTTGGAGGTGGGGTCCTGAAGCTGGAGGACCAGGCGGGAACCAGAGGCAGGTGTAACGCTGGGGGTCACAGCCGGAGGCTGGGTCTGTGGAGAGGGGAGGTGAGGCCAAGTCAGGAGCGGGCAGGGGGCCTGGCCCCACCCCAGCCCGTCTGTGCAGGCCTCATCAGCCCCAGTGTGAGGGGGACACAGAGAGAGTGGCTGGCGGGGAATGGCACAGGGATGTGGGAGGGTCACAGAGAGAAGAGATGCAGTGACGAGAAAGAGGGAGACAGAGAATCAGAGTGGAGGTGAGGGAGGGAGAGACCTACAGACAGAGACAGAGAACAAGGAGAGAGACAGGCAGAGTAGGACAGAGACAGACCTGGAGGGAGTCAGAGAGAACGACATGGGAAGAGAGAGAAGTCATGAAGAAGTAGACGAAATGCAGAGAGAGACAGGAGGCCGGGCGCGGTGACTCATGCCTGTAACCCCAACACTTTGGGAGGCAGAGGCAGGGGGATCGCTTGAGCCCAGGAGTTCGAGACCAGCCTGGGGAACAAAGCGAGATCCCTGTCTCTACAAAAATAAAAATAAAAATTAGCCAGGTATGGTGGCGCATGCCTGTAGTCTCAGCCACTTGGGAGGCTGAGGCCAGAGGATCGCTTAACCCGGGGAGGTCGAGGCTACAGTGAGCCATGATCAGGAGTGGAGAGAAAAGGAGACAGAAAGGAGCAGAGAAAAGAGCCCACTGGGCAGCCAGGCAGTGGGATGAGAAGACCCCTCCATCACTACTGACCCCAAAGGTCCCCTGACACTCACCCTAGACCATCCCTACCCACACTTGGCCATGAAAGAGCTGAGTCGCCCACTGCCCTACCTGGCCTGGATACGCCTGCCCATCTCTCTCCCAGGCTTGGCCTCCAGCACCCGCCTCCATGCATAAGCCCTGTGCAGGCCTCCACTCTCATCCCCAGGGCTTTTCTGCTGGCCCTGAATTCATTAGCCACCTGTCCGGCCGCCTGCCTCAACCCAGTCCAAAGAGAACTTCCTCCTTGTGTGTAGGGGGCTGGGGCTGTCTCACAGCCACGAGATTTCCAAGCTCTCCTGGCCTTGGCACGTGCTATTCCCTCTGCAGATGCTCCTCTCCTGCTTCACTCCTCCCATTCTCCTGGTCTCACCTCCAAAGTCCTCTCCTCCAGGCAGCCCTCCTTGAATCCTCTAGTCTGGGTCAGATGCCCCCTCCTCCAGGAAGCCCTCTCTAAACACCTCCCCCCATCCCAGGTCCAACACCCGCCCCCTGTGAGCTCCTCCAGTTCCTTGGCTTCACCATCCCAGCCCTGCCCATTCTGGGGCATCACCATCTGGGGATGGGTCTGTCCCCTTCACTAGACTTTGTGCCCCATGAGGGCAGGGCTGAGGCTGTCATGGTCACTGTTGTGTCCCCAACATTACCCAGCACAGGGCTGGGTACAGAGGGGCTCAGGGGATGGATGGACAGATGGATGCTAAACTAAGGAGTTAGGACTTTGTCCAGATGGCACTAGGGAGCCACAAATGGTTTAATTCAGAGAGAGTCAAACTCTGATCTGGGCTTTGGAAACTCCAGGCTGCCTCCCCAACCTGGGCCTTTGCACATGCTGTTCCCTCTGCTTTTGTGAGCAGGGTAGACCTGTGCAAGTGACCTCTTCTCTCTGAACCTCAGTCTTCTTATCTATGAAATTAAAATTGTTAATAGTCTCCCCTTTCGGGGTTGTGGTAAGGACCAAATGAGAAGATGCTCTAAAGTGCCACCATCATACCAGGCCACAGAAGACTCAAGGCCTGGGAAAGTCAAATAATGCCCCCCTTCCACATTACTCCCTACTCTGCCCAGTGGACTCCTATTCATCCTTCAGTGCCCCATCCAGAGGCCACTTCCTCTAGGAAATCTTCCCTGATACCCCAGAGATAGCTGATGACTCCCTCCTATGGGGAAACTATGTTTTATTGTTTGAACTGTTGCACTGGATTGTCACTGGGGTTGCCAACTTACCCACAAGACCAGAATCTTCTCAAGATCCAGACCCTACCTGAGGCATGTCAGGACGGAGTGAGGGCTCAATTTTTTTTTTTTTTTTTTTTTTTAGATGGAGTCTCACTTTATTGCCCAGGTTGATCTTGGCTCACTGCAACCTCCGCCTCCTGGGTTCAAGTGATTCTCCTGCCTCAGCCTCCAGAGTAGCTGGGACTATGGGTGCATGCCACCACACCTGGCTAATTTTTGTATTTTTAGTAGAGACAGGGTTTTACCATGTTGGCCAGGCTGGTCTCGAACTTCTGACCTCAAGTGATCCACCTGCCTCAGCCTCCTAAAGTGCTGGGATTACAGGCGTGAGCTACCGTGCCCAGCCAAGGGCTCAGTTTATGTTTGGAGATGTATCATAGATGAATGGGTGTATGTAGGTATGGACGGATGGATGGATAGTGGGTGGTGCGTGGGTGGATATATGGATAATGGGATGTGTGGGTGGATGGATGGGTGAGTTGATGGGTAGGTGGGTGGATGCCTGGGTAGGGAGGTGGGTGAATGCACAGATAAATGGGTAGATGTGTGGGTGGTTGGTCAGTGTGGAGGTAGATGGATGAGTGGGTTGGCGAGTGGAGAGATGAATGGAGTGAGTGGGTGAATGTGTGGTCAGATGGGTAATGAGTGGGTAGGTGGGTAGACTAGGTTTGGATGGATGGATTGCGGGTGAATGAGTAATTGAGTAACGGATGGATAAAGATATGGATGGGTGAGTGAGTGGGTAGATGGATGGATAGATGGAGGAGGAGGATGGATGGATGGATGGATGGATGGATGGACGGACGGACAGATGGATGAATATCTTCCCATCAAGCCTCAGAGAACCCACAGTACAGGGACCCAGGCTGACCCACTACTCTGGATGTGCCCACTCTTGGAGTCCTGAGGTCTAATGGAGGTTTGAGAATTGCACAATCCCCAGCCCGTAGACCCTCACACCTCTCCTGCATCAGCCTCTATAGATAATGCCATTCTCCTTCCAAGTTCAAACTCATCCCCACTGATCCTGGAAGACAAAAAAAAAGGAGGGTAAGTGGGTCTTTCAGAGGCACCCCCAGATGCCTCTAAGTCTCCCTCACCCCTTCCTACACCAGGGGATCCCTCTATCAGGATAGACTGAGTCATAAGAAGGTGCTGGCCCTTTAAGAAAAAGTGGAGCCTTCGGGGGTGTTGGGCTTGAAGTCTGGAAGAAGTGAGGTTGTAAGGAAAAGATGGGGGACCAGGAAATCTGCCTTGGCATCACTTGCTTCTCACTAGGCAAGTGACACACTGTATTCCGCTTGAATTGAATCTCAGGTGGGCATCTTTGTTTTACAGGTGGGTCATGGTGCGCAGGGGCGGGGCCTAGCTAAGGGGGCGAGGCTTACCCGGAGGCCGGACGGCCACGTGTGGCTGCGTCTCGGTATAGCCCCCGATGGGCTGGCCCTCCGGGCTGAAGGCTGCACCCTGCCCTGCGAAGCGGGTTCAGAGGTGCAGGCTGAGCCCCAGGAAGCCCGGGACCCGGCTTTGACGCCCTCCTAAGAACCCCAGGCTCTCCGTCCCCGCCTTCCCCCTGTACCTGTGCGGTTGGATTGATCGATCATAGGTTGCACGATGCGTCTCCGGGCGTTAATGAACCTGGGAGGCGGTCATGGAAACGGAGGGGAATGAAAAGAGGGAGTGGGAGAGAGGCCAAGACGAACACAGAGCGGGCCGGAGGACAGCGGCGGGGGAGGCAGAGCGGGGCGAGCAGGGGCAGTGGCTCTGCGGGGCTCGGGGCCTCCGTCAGCACCGCGGACAGCGCCCGGGCTCTCGCCCCGGGCCGGCCCGCGGGCCCTCCTGGGCCACTCACCAGTTGTTGACTTGCAAGATGGTGAGCCCCGTGTCCTGCGCCAGCTGTTTCTTCTGCTCCTCCGAGGGGTACGGGTGCTGCGGCCACCAGCAAGAGTCACTCTGCCTGCCTGGCCGGCCGCAGTCTGAACCCCAAGGTCTGGCCCACCGGGGTCCGGGGGATGGGGAGCCCAGGCCCAGGCAGACGTCTGGGAGAACCGGCGCGTCTGAGCGTCTCTGCGCTCCCCGGGATGGAGACCAAGGGAGCCTCAGGCTTGGGGCAATTACATGCCTGCCAGCCCCCGCCTGTTCCAGCGATTAGAGGTTAATTGGCCAGCTCTGATTAGAGAGACTGTGTTGGGGGAGGGGGCTCCTGTGGCGTGGGGGAGGGGCTTTACTGGCGTCGGGGAGGGAAGCAAAGCCCAGGCCCTCCCTCTCTGAATCTGTCAGAGTCTCTGTGTGGCCCTCTCCCTATCCATTTATTTATTTATTTATTTATTTATTTATTTGAGATGGAGTCTTGCTCTGTCGCCAGGCTGGAATGCAGTGGCGCGATCTCTGCTCACCGCAAACTCCACCTCCGGGGTTCAAGGGATTCCCCGCCTCAGCCTCCCCAGTAGTTGGGACTACAGGTGCGCGCCACCATGCCCGACTAATTTTTTGTATTTTAGTAGAGATAGGGTTTTACTATGTTGGCCAGGATGGTCTCGATCTCCTGACCTCGTGATCCGCCCGCCTCGGCCTCCCAAAGTGTTGGGATTACAGGCATAAGCCACCGCACCCAGCCCTCCCTATCCATTTCTTTCTTTCTCTTTCTCTCTTTTTTTTAAACAGGGTCTCACTCTGTCACTCAGGCTGGAGTGCAGTGGCGCCTTCATGGCTCACTGCAGCCTCAACCTCCCTGGCTCAAGCAATCCTCCGGCCTCAGCCTCCTGAGTAGCTGGGATCACAGGTGTGTGCCACCATGCCTGGCTAATTTTTTTTTTTTTAGAGATGGGGTCTTGCTATGTTGCCCAGGCTGGTCTCGAACTCCTGGGCTCAAGCGATCCTCCTGCCATGGCCTCCGAAAGTGCTGGGATTACAGGCATGAGCCACTGTGTCTGGCCCTCCATTTCTCTCCTTGTGGCTCTCACATTCTCTCTCTGACTCACTATCTCTGTGTGTGTGTGTTTCTGTCTGTATCTCTCTCTCTCTCTGGGATTCAGTCCATCCCTGCCTCCGAGTTTCTGTCTGTCTCTGTCCGTCTGTGACTCGGCCTCTCCCTGTCTCCATCTTGCTCTGACTTGGTCCTCCCCAAATCTCTGTGTCTCTCTGTTTCAGCCTCTTCCTGGCTCTATTTTTCTCCTCTGTCCTGGAAGCAGTATGGTGCGGTGGTTAAGGCCAGACTGCCTGCATTTGAATCCACTTCTGGCTGTGTGACCTTAGGCAAGTCTCCTAACCTCTCTGTTCCTCAGTCTCCTCCTCACCTGCTAAATGGAGATAATAGTAGCCCCTCCCTCCGAGGGTACACTGGGTGGACGGTGGGCAGGTGGATGATTGATGCGCGGGTTAATGGACAGTTTGCGGGGAGGACTTAGTGAGTTAAGTGTCCTGAGCAGCACCTGCTCTCAGGTGACACTCAGTGCTGCTGGCTCCTGTCACAATTCTCCACCTCCATGAGAGTCTCGAAAAATTTCCCACCGTCTGTCTCCCACTTCTGGGTTTCTCTGGGGTTTCGGTCTCTGTGGTCCACCCTTTTCCCTCTCTCCATGCCCATCCTGCACCCGGGCAGCAGGGCTCTCACCGAGAGGTGCTGGAACAACCAGGCTCGCATGATGTTGGTGGCCACCTTGGGGAAGATCCCCCTCTTCTTGTTTCGCCGTCGCTCCTGGTCCAAGTCCTCATCTTCTCCACCAGAACTGGGAGAGGCCACGCTGGTGTCCAGCCCGTCTCCTGAGGGAAGGCAGGCATGCTGTGTGTGTGGGTAGTGAAGAGTGGAGGACCAGAGGGCCCCAGAACTCTCCCCCAAGACACCACTCCACACCCCAGCCATCTCTGCCCCTCTACAAGTCTTACTTGCGATCTAACTTCAATCCTCTGGTTGACTCCCATGTTTCCCTTCCACCTCCCAAGATTCTCACCTTGGTCACTGGAGTTGTCCCCACTCTGGGAGGCCAGGCCCCCACTGGATGGACCTGGGGTCCCCAAATGTACAGACCCACTATCCTCATGGTCTCGAATCCACATATTATTCTAGAAAACAAGAGTTAGAAGTTAGTGCCAAGGCGGCCGGGAACAGTGGCTCACGCCTGTAATCCCAGCACTTTGGGAGGCCAAGGCGGGCAGATCACAAGGTCAAGAGATCGAGACCATCATGGCTAACATGGTGAAACCCCGTCTCTACTAAAAATACAAAAAATTAGCCGGGTGTGGTGGCATGCACCTGTAGTCCTAGCTACTCAGGAGGCTGAGGCAGGAGAATTGCTTGAACCCGGGAGGCAGAGGTTGCAGTGAGCCGAGATTGCGCCACTGCACTCCAGCCTGGGTGACAGAGCAAGACTCCGTGTCAAAAAAAAAAAAAAAGTTAGTGCCAAGGCTTTGGGCATGGACTCTGGAGCTAGGACTCCTGGATGGGCAGCCAGTCCCTGCCTCCTTCCTAGCTGTGTGATCTTGGGCAGGTCACTTCCCCACTCTGAGCCTCCGTTTCCTTAACTGGAAAATGAAGGACAGGACCAGGCACGGTGGCTCACGCCTGTAATGCCAGCACTTTTGGAGGCTGAGGCAGGCAGATCACCTGAGGTCGGGCATTCGAGACCAGCCTGGCCAACATGGTGAAACCCCATCTCTACTAAAAATACAAAAACTAGGCTGGCTTGGGCACGGTGGCTCACACCTATAATCCCAGCACTTTGGGAGGCCGAGGCAGGCGGATCACCTGAGGTCAGGAGTTGAAGACCAGCCTGGCCAACATGGTGAAACTTTGTCTCTACCAAAAATACAAAAATTAGCTGGGCATGATGGTGGGTTCCTGTAATCCCAGCTACTCGGGAGGCTGAGGCGGGAGAATCGCTTGAACCTGGGAGGGGGAGGTTGCAGTGAGCCAAGATTGTGCCACTGCACTCCAGCCTGGCCGGGGCGACAAAGTGAGACTACGTCTCAAAAAAAAAAAAAAAAGAAAAGAAAAAGGAAAAGAAGGGCCGGGCGCGATGGCTCATGCCTGTAATCCCATCACTGTGGGAGGCCCAGGCGGGTGGATCACAAGGTCAGGAGATTGAGACCATCCTGGCTAACATGGTGAAACCCCGTCTCTACTAAAAATACAAAAAATTAGCCGGGCGTGGTGGCGGGCGCCTGTAGTCCCAGCTACTCAGGAGGCTGAGGCAGGAGAATGGCATGAACCTGGGAGGCAGAACTTGCATTGAGCCGAGATCACACCAATGCACTCCAGCCTGGGTGACAGAGTGAGACTCCGTCTCAAAAAAAAGAAAAGGAAAATGAAGGACAATAATAGTCCTGACGGTGTGTGGCCAGTATTCAATGATGAGTTTGTCTACACAGGGGCTCAAACAAGATGACCTTACACAGGTCTATGGCATCTTATCTAAAATCCTTGGGGCAAGAAGTGTCTCAGGATTCAGAACATTTCACATTTTTATCTTTATTTTTAGTCAGTGTCTCACTCTGTCGCCCAGGCTGGAGTGTAGTTGCATGATCTAGGCTCAATGCAGCCTCTGCCTCCCAGGTTCAAGTGATTCTCATGCCTCAGTCTCCCGAGTAGCTGGGATTACAGGTGCCTGCCACCACGCCTGGCTAATTTTTATATTTTTAGTAGAGACGGCGTTTCACCACATTGGCCAGGCTGGTCTCGAACTCCTGGGCTCAAGTGATCCGCCCACTTCTGCCTCCCAAAGTCTTGGATAACAGGCGTGAGCCACTGCGCCAGGCCCATTTCACATTTCTAGGCAATAAATCAGCGCATACACCACGCAGTTCGCAACCATCCTAGGCAGGGTCTGGGGCACAACCTCGTCATCAAACTCATAAACATTTCCATAGCAACATGGATGAGTATTTAACTAAGTGGAATAAATAAAGGCTATAAATAGCCCCTCATTAGTTCAGGTCAGCTTTTGCTGCCAAATGAGTTTGCACTAAATTTATGGGACAAAATCCAAAACTTTGAAGTTTCAGAGATTCTGGGGTCTCAGAATTGTAGCTAAGGGGGTCTGGGGCTGTATTATCTTTTTCTTTTCTTTTTTTTTTTTTTTTTTGAGACGGAGTCTCACCCTGTCCCCCAGGCTGGAGTGCAATGGCATGATCTCAGCTCACTGAAACCTATACCTCCTGGGTTCAGGCGATTCTCCTGCCTCAGCCTCCCGAGTAGCTGGGATTACAGGTGCGTGCCACCATGCCCGGCTAATTTTTTGTATCTCTAGTAGAGATGGGGTTTCACCATGTTGGCCAGGTTGGTCTCAAACTCCTGACCTTGTGATCCACCCCCCTCAGACTCACAAATCGCTGGGATTACAGGCGTGAGCCACCGTGCCCGGCCTTATCTTTTTTTTTTCTTTTGAAGAGACAGAGTCTTGCTCTGTCACCTAGGCTGGAGTGCAGCGGTGCAATCTTAGCTCTCTGCAGCTTCAAACTCCTGGGCTTAAGCAATCCTCCCACCTCAGCCTCCCAAGTAGCTGGAACTACAGTTGCGCCTGGCTAATTTTTCTTATTTTTTGTCGAGATGGGATTTCACAGTTTGTCCAGACTGCTCTCGAACTCCTGGGCTCAAGCAATCCTCCTGCCTTGACTTCCCAAAGTGCTGGGATTACAGGCATGAAGCCACTGCAGCCAGCCTCACAGTTTCTTTATGCAAACTCCAACACACTTTGAGGAACTCAACAATCGGGTAGGATTTACCCTCTACCCGGCTCTGTGCCCCAGGAGGTCAGCTCACCCATATGGACTGCAGTAACAGTTCTTTGTTTTTCAGTTTAAGGTTGGGTTAAATCTGCCAAGTGGTTTAGATTAACTGTATTCTTCTACCAAAAATCTTAGCCGCTGTCAAGCAATCTGCTCCTCTCTCCAGTTCTGGTGACCACGCCTCCTCCCACCCTTCTTTTTTTTGAGACAGAGTATCACTCTGTCGCCCAGGCTGGAGTGCAGTGGCGAGATCTCGGCTCACTGCAGCTTCCGCCTCCCGGGTTCAAGTGATTCTCCTGCCTCAGCCTCCCAAGTAGATAGGACTACAGGCGCACGACATAACACCCAGCTAATTTGTTGTTGTTTGTTTTTTTGAGACGGAGTCTTGCCCTGTCACCCAGGCTGAAGTGCAATAGCGTGATCTCGGCTCACTGCAACCTTCGCCTCCCGGGTTCAAGCAATTCTCCTGCCTCAGCCTCCTGAGTAGCTGGGATCATAGGTGCATGCCACCACGCCCGTCTAATTTTTTGTTTTTTTTATGTTTAGTAGAGACGGGGTTTCACCATGTTGGCCTGGCTGGTCTCAAACTCCTGACCTCGTGATCTGCCCACCTCAGCCTCCCAAAGTGCTGGGATTACAGTCGTGAGCCACTGCACCTGGCCTAAGTTTTGTATTTTTAGTAGAGCCGGGTTTTTGCCATGTTGGCCAGGCTGGTCTTGGACTCCTGACCTCAGATGATCTGCTCACCTCGGCCTCCCAAAGTACTGGGATTACAGGCATGAGCCACTGCACCCAGCCATCACCAGGCTACATTTTCCTTTCTGTGACTGCAGTTTGAAGGTTTGGTTGTCCTGTTTGTGACACTGTTGTTGCGATTCCTGTGCGAGTGGGTATAAGGCTCCAGGACTTGGCCGGCTGCAGTGGCTCATGCCTGTAATCCCAGCACTTTGGGAGGCCGAGGCGGGAGGATCACTTGAAGTCAGGAGTTCGAGGCCAGCCTGGCCAACATGGTGAAACCCCGTCTGTACTGAACAAAAATTAGCCGGGTGTGGTGGTGGGCACCTGTAGTCCCAGCTACTCGGGAGGCTGAGGCAGGGGAATAGCTTGAACCCAGGAGGCAGAGCTTGCAGTGAGCCGAGATCGTGCCACTGCACTCCATTCCGGTCTGGGTGACAAAACGAGACTCCGTCTCAAAAAAAAAAAAAAAATGTCTCCGGGACTGTGTCTGGGTGGGTCTGGCTGTGGCGTGGTCGTCATAGGAGTGTATCTGAGGTGGTGTGGAGGGGGTGTGCGTGTGCTGTGAAGATGTCATTGCCAGGTGTGTTGACAGTAGGATTGCCTGAGTGTGGCTCTCATGCGACTTCTCAAGGCTTTGCCCCTGTACTCTGTATGGAGCTGTGGCAAGTTGGGATCCACACGGCTGTGCTGTGTGTGTTTGCCGTCTGGTGTCCTAAGTGGATAAAACTGTAGTGAGGCTGCGTCTGAGATGGTGCCACCTTACTGAGTTGCTTTGCTGGGTTTGATCCTTTTCTTTTTTTTTTTGAGATGGAGTCTTGCTCTGTCGCCCAGGCTGGAGTGCAGTGGTGTGATCCTGGCTGACTGCAAGCTCCACCTCCCGGGTTCATGCCATTCTCCTGCCTCAGCCTCCTGAGTAGCTGGGACTACAGGCAGCCGCCACCACGCCCAGCTAATTTTTTTTTTTTTTTTGTATTTTTAGTAGAGACGGGGTTTCACCGTGTTAGCCAGGATGGTCTCGATCTCCTGACCTCGTGATCCACCCACCTCGGCCTCCCAAAGTGCTGGGATTACAGGCGAGAGCCACCGCACCCGGCCTGGGTTTGATTCTTTGTGGCCGCATCTGAGCCTGTGAGTCTGTTTCCAAGTCTGCGTGGATGAGTCTGGGGCCATGTGGCTGTGAGTGGTGTGTGCGTGTGATCTCGGCTGCAGCCCGACTGTGATGTGGCCAGGGTCACGTGTGTGCAAGAGGGCACCGTGGTCAGTCCGGGCCCAAGTGTGGTTATATCTGAGTTTGCCGGGCAGTACCTAGGGCTGTTTGGCTCTATGTCCATCTGTGTGGCTGGAGCGGGTGTGTGTATGCAGTGGACACATACTCAATTGAGAATGGCGTGCGGAACCCGGCTGTGTATTCTATGCTGCTGTCGTATGGCTGGGCTGGGGGGCATGTGTGAGTACACAGTGGATGCTACTGTCTGGCTGTGAGCAGAAATGGCTGTTGCTGAGTTGGTGTGGCTGTATGTGGACCTGTGTGGGTGTAGCTGAGTCTGTGGGTGGCATCTGCAGCCGCTGGTGTGCGTGTGTGTGTGCACTGTCGCCCAGCCGCATCCGAGTCTGCGTAGCTGTTGTGTAGTGGGTGTGTGGCTGTGTGCATATGCGTGCCCTGTGATCAGGCTGACTGTGGCTTCGTCCGAGGCTGTGTAGTGCACATGCGCCCTCATGCGGCGTCCAGGCACAGCTGTGGCTGCAGGACGATGCCTGGTGTCCGTCCCGGGCCCACCTGGTCTGGGAGGCTGGGGCAGGAGGCTGGGTAGTCCTCGAAGTCCTCCCTGTAGCCGCCGTCCCGATCCTCGATGACCAGGTCGATGGGCATCTTTCCCTTGAGGCAGGTGATGTAGCGGTGACAGAAGTTGTCGCACAGGTCGTGGACCTGGGGGGGCACCGGGGTACTGGGGGGGGGCCACCCGGGGGGGCAGGGCTGGGGTGCTCAGGGACGGGGGCGGCATTCTGCTTCAACTCCGGTGGGGAGAGAGCTGGAAGGTGGGGGGCAGAGGCGACGAGAGGGGGTGGGATGACAGGGGCAAGTGAGGGTGTGGGGAGGTGAGACGCGCTCACCTTCTCCAGCTCCAGCAGGTGGAACCGCAGCACTTGGATGGCCTGGATCATCTGAAAACGCAGGCGGGAGGTGGGGGGAGACAGAGGGAATTGGGGGAGGGAGCAGGGAGGAAGAAGGAAGAGGAAGAGAAGGAGGAAGAGGAGACACAGAGAAACAGAAAGAGTGAGACAAAATGACAGGGACAGGGAGATGCAGCAAAGAGAGACAAAGACACCAGGTGCAAGGGGGAAAGAGAGAACAGAGATGCAGCCCAGAATTAAGGAAAGAGCGGATGTTAGATTGAGAGAAGCAAGAGACGAAAAAGGGCCCATCACAAGGGGGGAGAGCTAAGGTGAGCCGAGCCATGCCGACTGGCATTCCCACCCTCCGCCTGTTGGCCCCCAGCTCCAGGCCCCACCCACCTGCAAGCTACATTTCCCAGAACACTTGCCAAAGGGTTTGGCCAGTAGGAAGCCCTGGCAAGAGCTTGGGGAGCAAAGGATGGGAGAAGCTGGGTATTTCTCCCTCCTTTCTTCTCTCTCTCTCTCTTTTTTTTTTTTTTTTGATATGGAGTCTTGCTCTGTTGCCCAGGCTGGAATGCAGTGGTGTGATCTTGGCTCACTGCAACCTCTGCCTCCCAGGTTCAAGCGATTCTCCTGCCTCAGCCTCCTGAGTAGCTGGGACTACAGGTGTGCACCACTGTGCCCAGCTAATTTTTGTATTTTTAGTAGAGACAGGGTTTCATCATTTGGCCAGGCTGGTCTCGAACTCCTGACCTCAGGTGATCCGCTTGCCTCAGCCTCCCAAAGTGCTGGGATTACAGGCGTGAGCCACCATGCCTGGCCTCTTCTCTCTTTCTCTCTCTCTCTCTCTCTCTCTCTCTCCCCTTTCCTCCCTCCCTTCCTCTCTCTCTTTCTTTTTTTTTTTTTAAGAGATGGAGTCTCGCCTTGTTGCCCAGGCTAGAGTGCAGTGGCAGGATCTCAGCTCACTGCAACCTCTGCCTTTCAGGTTCAAGCAATTCTGCCTCAGCCTCCCGAGTAGCTGGGACTACAGGCGAGTGCCACCACGCCCAGCTAATTTTTGTATTTTTAGTAGAGAAGTGGTTTCACCAGGTTGGCCAGGCTGGTCTCGAACTCCTGACCTTGTGATCCGCCTGCCTCAGCCTCCCAAAGTGCTGGGATTACAAGCATGAGCCACCGCACCCGGCCCTCTTTTTCTTTCTTTCTCTCTCTTTCTCTAGCTATCTATGAGAGACAGGGTCTCGCCCTGCTGCCCAGGCTGGTATGCAGTGGAGCTGATCAAGGATCACTACAGCCTCGACCTCTTGGGGCTCAAGCGATCCTCCCGCCTCAGCCTCCAAAGCAGCTGAGACCACAGGTGCACGCCACCACACCCCGTTAATTAAATGTTTTTGTAGAGGTGGGGTCTCGCTACGTTGCCCAGGCTGGTCTCGATCCCTGGCCTCAAGCTATCTCCTGGCCTTGGCCTCCCAAAGTGCTGGCATTACAGGCGTGAGCTGCCGCACCCAGCCTCCTCTCCTTGGGCAGCAGTCCCTGCGCTCACTTTGGCATAGGTGCTGATCTTCTGACGGATGGAACATCAGACACTTTTTGAGCCCTATTCTGTGCCAGGTGCTGTTCCACACACTTGAACCGCATTCACTCATTAAATCCCCACAGCAGCCCTCCAAGACAGACATTACTACCAGCCACACTTCACAGACGGGACACCAAGGCACGGAGATGCAGAGTGACTTGCCCTGGGTCACAGAGCTGGTGAGTGGCAGAGCTGGGATTTGAACTCGGGCCATGGGTCCCGTTCTCAGACTCTAGGCTGTACCACACGGCACGTGGGCAATAATCATGACGGTTTGGGAACATGGACCAGGTGGCCTTCTCTCTGCACCCCCCCTACCAACCCCAGGGATGGGGCATCAGGGAAGGAGACCCCTTGGAGGAGGGGGTGTGGGGGAGGGCTCGGGTCTCACCAGATTGTCCAGTTCTGGGTTGGAGGAGAAGAGGGGCCTCTCAGAGCGAACCTGGGAGGGAAGAGAGAGGCCGGCAGGGGGATATCCCGCCTTCCACCCACCCCTCCTCGCTGGCTCTCTGATTCGGTGTGTGGTGGGTGGGAGGTGCCCACCTGCTTGGCAAAGGCAGCGATGTCCTCATTGAAGGAATCAGAGGAGCAGACGTCACCTCCATGGGGTGTCCCCAGCCCAGCTCCGGCCCCGTCACGGGGAGAGCATGTAGCCAGTTCACATTTCTCAAAGACCAGGGCCAAGAGGGGGAAGAGCGGGTGTCTGGGGAGGCAGGAAAGGAGAGAGGTTGAGGGAGAGGCCGGGGGGTGGATGGAGGGGCTGCCAAGATGCAGAACAGCTGGGAGGGGACAAGAGACCCAGAGAGGAAAGGAGACAGAGGCTCGTACACAGAGAGAGACAGAAGCAGACCCAGGGAGCAAAGAAGCAGAAAGACAGAGAGAGAGAGACAGGAGCCTGAGACCCGGCCCCACTCACCCATAGATCTCATCCTTCTCCCTCTTCAGGCCGTCGCTGTCCAAGCCTGGGGGCAGGGGCTGGGGAGGCCGGTGCGGGCCATAGGGCCCTGGTACTGCGGTCACTGCCTCTGGGAAGCCAGCCAGGGCTGCGGGGCCATCCACGATGCCTGGGTAGTGCGGCAGCTCATCATACTGGGGGAAGGTGAGAAGAGAAGGGCGGAGCCCCAGGGAGGGGTCAGCACCCCGAGACTCAGCTGAGGAGCTTCTCTATCCTGGAACCCAGGAGATGCCCTTCTGTGTCCCAGAAACCTGCCTGTGGTCCCCAGGTGTCTGAGCCCCCACGCTTTAAGCCCTCCAGGTCCCCTGGAGCTGCCTCGGTGGGGAGTGAGGACCCCGTCCAGGCAGAGATTCCTGACATGCGGGCAGGAGGACCCAGAGGGAGAGACGGCAGGGTCTGGCTGGGAGGGAAAAGAGATGGAGAAAGTGGCGTGAGAAGACGATGACAGAGACAGAGAGAGAGACAGACAGAGAGGGAGATCCATGGACACCTCCTGTAGGAACCGCGCATTGTTGTACACAAAGTACACATACGAAGCCTCCCTGTCTTCTATTTCATTTCACAGTTGGCAGATAAGCACATCAGAGTAGGTCTCAACAACATGTCACACTCCACTCGCCACGTGAATCTACCACACATGTAGACACAGCCATACACACCAACCCACGTGCACACTCATGTGTCAGTCACACCCAAATCCCCCCCCCCCCACACGCACACATGCACACACACATGCACACAGCCCAACACCAGGCACAAGAATGAATGCATGATTGAGACATTTGGCACATGGATGAATGAATGAATGAGGCATTTAGCACAGGGCCTGGCTCATGCTGTGAGCACTTGTTGCCGGAGAGGGTCACTCCGCGCCACCATACAGACACGATTGCGCACCCAAGAGAAACACCATTATGGGGTAGGACGACCGCGTCCTGTCGTCACAGAACCATGCACCTGGGAAGCCAGGGGCACCTTCCTCTCATCAGGTCAAATCCCTTCCTCAGTGATGAAGACACGGAGGCTCAAAGAGGCAGCAGGACTCGCACGGGAAGAGGCTAGAACGTTCCTGCCTCCGACCCTCGCCTGGCTGGGCACCCTGGTTCTGCGTGTCCCACTCTTTCCCTCTCCCTCTTCTCCTAACTTCTCCTGTGCCCTGAAGTTGAATCCAACTGCTCCCCGCTGCTCAAGGCACTCTCACCAAAAGCAGTCCTCACAGCCTACCCGGAACCCCCAAAGCGGGCGCGCGCCTCCTCCCTTGTCTTCTATCCCCGTTCCCATCCCCAGGGAGACAGGCTCCGTGGGGCCAGCAGCCTGGTGAGACCACCTCTCCCACCCCTGTCCCACTCCTAGCCCTGGAGAGGCAGGGGCGGCTTGGAACAAAAGTAGAGCGAAGGGAAGGACGGAGGAGAGCAGAAAAAAAGGGGGACGGTGAGGTGCGGGCGGCTGAGATGGAGGAGGAAGCCCAGGAACAGAGAGAGACTGCGGGTGCGGGAGGGCAGAGAGAGGGGGATAGAGAGGCAGAAAGAGGGGGGAGACCCAGGCAGAGAGAGGGAGATAGAAAGGCAGAAAGAGGGGGGAGACCAGGGACAGAGAGAGGGGGACAGAGAGGCAGAAAGGAGGAGGAGAGTGGGGCAGACAGAGGGGGCAGAGAGGCAGGGAGAGACTCGGGGCAGGGAGAAGGAGAAGCTAAACGGTGGGGAGGAGGCGAGGCCGAGGGCCAGGAAGAGGAGACACTTGGGGGCAGAGAGGGGGCACACAGGGACTGGGAGACCCAGGGGCGGAGGGAGGGGCAGAGAGAGAGCGAGGTGGTGGAGAGGACGGATGGGCTAATGGGGGCCAGCGCCGGAGAGGGGGGGATGCAGGGACAGGGGGTGCGGAAGCGGCCGGGACGCGGGGTCCCCGCCCTGAGACCTACCCTCCGGGCCATGGGCTGAGGCCGGCGGCAGCTCCTGGGTCCCTCCAGAGCCTGGCCGCGGGGGAGGGCGCAGCCCGGGGCCGCAGCCCCTGACGGCCCGCGGTGTCGACGCCAGGGGGTGGGCAGGAGGCCGGGCGCGCGCCCCCCCACCCCCGCCGCCGTCAGCGGCAGGCGCCGGGCCGGGTGGGGACTCCGCGCATGGACCCCGGCCCCCGCCCCCAGCGGGGGTCACGGCCAGGAGCGCATCGCCGCCGGGGCGGGGGCAGCAGGCGCAGGCGGGGCGCCCGAGGCCCCCTCCTCTGGGCGCCCCCCGTCCCTTCCCCGGCTCTGGAGGGAATCGAACCGTCCCGAGACGGACACACCGGGGACCGAAGGGGGCGGAGGGCGGCCCGGGGCGACGGAGGGTCCGGCGGCGGCTCAGGGGTGCTGGCAGCCGCGCTCCCCGTTCCCGGTCTCTCCCTCTCTGTGGTCACATCCGGAAGTTCCACGGCGGAGATGCTTAACCCACTGTCCGCCGAAGCGAGCGGACGGGCGGGGCGGGGCGGGGCGGGGCTGGAGCGGCGGGTCCTCTCCCTCCCCTCCCCTCCCCTCCCCTCCCCTCCCCTCCCCATCCGCGCCGCGCCCCGCCCCGCCCCGCCCGGGCCCGCGGCCTCTCCCGGCGGCTTTTGTATCGGAGTCTCCCTGAGACTCGTCCTCCTCGGCCCCCGCCCCTCCCGCCGCGCTCGCTCCGGGTCGCTCTCCCCCACCCCGCTCGGGGTCGCCCTCTCCCCCTGCCGGCAGCCACCCGCCTCTGTCTGTCTCTCTCACCCCCTCCTCTCTCTCCTCTTCTCTCTCTCTCTCTCCCCCTCTCTCTCTCCCCCCACCCTGTCTCTTTTCTTTCTCATTTTCTCTGTTTTTTCTGTTTCTTCTCCCACCTCTTCCCGCCTCTCTCTCCCTGTTTCTCTGTCTCTCCCTCAACCCCCAACCTCTCTCCCTGTTTTTCTCTCTCCCTGCTTACCTCTCTCTCCTGTCTCTCCCCCCTCTCTCTCTCCCTCTGTTTCTCTCTCTCCTCTCTCTCTCCCCTCCACCTCCCATTTTATCTGTTTCTCTCCCCCTCACCTCTCTCCCTCTGTCTCTCTCCCCCCTCACCTCTCTCTCCCTCTGTTTCTCTCTTTCTCCCTTTCCCCACCTCTCTCCTATGGGACAGGATCAGAGGAGAGGACAGGAGGCCGGAAGGAAGCCAGAGCTTAGATTTTAGCTTCTCTTCTTGCCCTCACCCCTTTCCCTCCCTCCTCTGGGAGACAGGGGCCCCTGTGCCTGCGCCTATGTGTGTGTGTGCTTGCATGTGTGTGTGTATTGTGTGTGGTGTGTATGTGCCTTGTGTGGTGTGTTTTGTGTGTGTAGTGTATTTTGTATGTGTGGTGTGTGGTGTCTGTGTGGTGTGTGTGTGTGTGTGGTGTGTGTGTATGTGGTGTGTGTGGCGTATATGTTGTGTGTGCACGTGTGTGTGTGCGTGGTGTCTGTTTTGTGTGTGTCGTGTGTTTTGTATGTGTGGTGTACTTGTTTTGTGTGTGTGGTGTGTGCATGTGTGGGGTGTGTGTTTGGTGTATGTTTTGTGTGGTGTGTAGTGTGTTTTGTGTGGTGTGTGTTTTGTGTGTTTTGTGTGGTGTGTGTTTTGTGTGTGTGGTGTGTGTGTGCGTACCTGTGTTGTGTGTGTGAGTACCTGTGTGTGCGTACCTGTGTTGTGTGTGTGTACCTGTGTGTACGCATACCTGTGTGGTGTGCGATTTTTTTTGTGTGTGTGGTGTGTGTATTTTGTGTGTGTGGTGTGTGTTTTGCATGTGTGGTGTGTATGGTGTGTGTGTGGTGTGTGTGTGCGTAACTGTGGTATGTGTGGTGTGTTTGTGTGTGGTGTGTGTTTGTGTGTGGTGTGTGTGTGGTGTGTGTGTGTGGTGTGTGTAGTGTTTTTGTGTGTGTGTCATGTGTGGTGTATGTGGCATGTGTGTGTGGCATGTGTGTGCGTACCTGTGTGGGGTGTGTGTGGTATGTGATGTGTGTGTTACTGTGTGGTGTGTTTTGTGTGCGTGGTGTGTGTGGTGTGCGTGTGTGGTGTATGTGTGGTGTGTGCATACCTGTGTGGTGTGTGTTGTATGTGGTGTGTGTTTTTTGTGTATGGTGTGTGTGTGGGGTGTCGTGTGTGTTTTGTGTGTGTGGTGTATGTGTGGTGTGTGCGTACCTGTGCGGTGTGTGTTGTATGTGGTGTGTGTTTTTTGTGTATGGTGTGTGTGTGGGGTGTGGTGTGTGTTTTGTGTGTGTGGTGTGTGTGTGGTGTGTGCATACCTGTGTGGTATGCGTGTGGTGTGTGGTGTGTTTTTTGTGTGTGGTGTGTGGGATGTGTGGTGTGTGTGTGTGCTTACCTGTGTGGTGTGCGTGTGGTGTATGATGTGTGTGTTTTTTGTGTGTGGTGTGTGTGTACCTGTGTGGTGTGTGTGTTTTGTTTGTGTGGTGTGTAGGAGTTACTGCGCGTGTTGTTTCTGTCTCTGGATGTGGTGGGTACTGGAGGCCCCTCTGCCGTCTTGGGCCCCTGTCTTGAGCCTGTGGCCCCCTCAGCTGCTCACAAGGAGTCCGTGGGACCTGCAGTCTGTGGGGTAAACCCTGGGCCCCCACACAAGGTGCTGGAGGGCAGGTCCGGGGCTTTCATCGGATTCCTAAGGCGAACTTTCAACCTGGCGTTCTGAGATCAAGAAAAAGATTCATGCAACAGCAACTTCTTGAGCACCTACTATGTGCCAGGTGGTGTTCTGGGGACTAGCAGGGAACAAAAGGCAAACTTCTTGGTCTTATGGCTCTCACTTTTCCCTGGGGATGGGGTAGGGAAGGGAGGGTAGTCGAGTAAATGGATGCATAAATATTAACTAGTGCCTGGAGCTGGCCCATGCTCCGAAACAAAGCTGTGTAAGAACGGTGGGGGGAGGGCGGCTTCTGTAGACTGGACAGGGACAGCCCTCAGAGGAGGCGACATCTGAGCCGTGCACACACCAGGGAAGAGCATTCCAGGCAGGGGGAATCGCAGGTGCAAAGACTGGAAAGGTCGGGGGAGCAGAAGGTGCTTGGTGTGTCCAGAAAACATCTAAGAGGCTATCGAGGGAGGGGGCGAGGGGTCTGGGGGAGACCCTTGGATTCATTCTCCCCATGGCATCTTTTACATTGGGGTCTTTCATCCCTGGTGTCTTCAGCTTCCCGCGGGGGTGTACAGGTGGCTGTCAGGAGACCTGTGAACCCAGGGGAAAGTTCCCTGGGAAATTGTGGACTGGGTGCTTCTGTGTTTTTCCCCCAGGGAAGTGGCCCATAGCCTTTATCCCATTCCCACAGAGGGATACTTGACCCCCACAAAATCCTGAAACGTCACCCCAGAGGAATAGTGCCAAAGAAAAATGGGACAGAGATCCAGAGACAAGGGGACAGGGATGCGGGGAGGGGAGGACAAGGACCCTGGTGGGGGTGGGGGTACAGAGATGTAGAGACAGAGGGGGACAGATCCAGAGAGAGAGGGGGACAGACCTAGAGAGAGGGGTCAGACCCAGAGAGAGAGGGATACAGACCCAGAGACAGAGGGAAATAGAGACCCCGGGAGAGGGCTGGAGGCAGCTCTAAGGACGTAGTTCAGAACTTTCATCAACAGCGCTACCTCTGCTGCCACCTGCTTCTCCGCCCTCCTGTCTTGTGGAAATTAAACAGAACCACCAAGGAGCGGGATAGGGGATGAGCCAGAGTGAGCCTGCAGAGCTACAGCACGAGGGATTGGGGTTAGGGCAGCAGCAGCACTTCCGGTGGGAGTCGGGGAGGGGCAGGCTGTGGAGGGAGGAGAGGAAGAGACCGCGGCCCTGGTGCCCCCAGGCCCTTCCTCTCCTACCCAGGGCTGGGGTTCCTGCTCCGGGTTTCTCAGTCTCCCTCTCTCCCAGTCTCTCTCTCCTTGTCTCTCTCTCTCTCCGCTTCTCCCGTCCTTTCTCTCCTCTGGCTCTCTGTTCTCCGAGCCCCCTGGACACACCACGGACCCCCTCCCTGGCCATCTCCAGGGGTCACGTGGGAATCTGGAGTCTGGTCCCACTGTAGGCTCTCCCCTCTCTGAGGCTCGATTCCCCCTCTGCAGGATGGGCAGTGCGCTGGGGGCGGCGGGGTGGGCTGTGGATAATGGAAAAACAGTTAAGCTAGAGGGTGCCAGGACTCAGGGTCTTGGCTGAGTCTGGGGGTCCCCATGCCGGCGGGCTCTGCCCCCGTGGCTGTTCTGCGGTGAGGCTGGCCGTTTAAGGCAGTCCGAGGGGAAGGGTCTGGAGGCCTTGCCTTTCCTCAAGGCCGGCGCACCCCAGATAGGGGTTTTGGAGCAGAAAATTAATTTAAATCACTTTTTAATTAAAGACACAAAGCCCTTTGGTCTGCTCCACCCCCACCTCACCCTCAGCCAAGACTTGGGGTGAGGGATGCAAGGGTTAGGAGTCTCTGGCTCTATTTGCTTTTTTAGGGGGTGGTGCATGCTAAGGTCCCCTTAGCCCAGGCTGATTCTAAAACCTAGAGGAGCAAGTGCGGCCTCATCTGACGGCCAGTGGTGGGGGGCGTGGACAGAGCAGGAAGGGAGGGAGGGGGCACCTGGGATGGGGATGGGGCCTAACTGGAGGGGGGAGGGAGGTAACTCCAGTGACGGTGTGATTCAGAGAGAGAGAGAGACAGAGACAGACGGGGGTGGGAGGAGAGAGAGAGAGAGAGGTGCAGACAGAGTGAGACAGACAGGAGGGGGAGGGAGTGGGGGACAGGAGCTCCAATAGAGACCCCGGAGTCGTCCCTGCCACCCCCAAAACAAGAGCAGGGGGCTTGGACTCTGAAGCATAAATCTTTCTAATTAAAGAAAGAGACGAGATGTTGGGAGGGGAGAAATAAGTGTGTGGGAGAGAAATTGATTGGGGGAGGATGGAGGATGCCGGCGGGGGACGGAGGGAGCAGGGGGGAGGCTCTGGCTTTCTGAGGCTCTTCCTCCAGTCTTTCCCTCTGTCCGTCCATCCGTCTGTCCGTCTCTGTCTCTCGCGCTCTCTCTCTCTCTCTCTCTGTCTCACACACACACACACACACACACACTCTCTCTCTCTCTCTCTCTTCCTGGCTGTCTCCCTTAAATAGTCCTGGGACCCTTCTGTTCCCAGGGGGAGGGAGCAGGTGGCGGCCAGGCCTGGTGCTGGAGGGGGGGTGCCTGTGTCACTGCGTCGCGGCTGCCTGTCGGCTCTTCGAGGGTGTGCTGGGGCCTCCCTGTGACAGTGTCTGGAAGCGTCTTCCCTGCCCGGCTGAGTGGCTCCCTGGGTGGCGTCAGAGTGACCCCAGCTCCCAGCCTGCAGGGGTCTCCGCCCTCTAGCCCTGTCCTGCACCTGTTTTACAGACGGGAAGCGTGGAGCCCTCTATGAGTAGATCTGGGGGACCTCATGGGTCTCCCCAGCACGGGCTGGGCGATCTCTCAGCGGACTGGCCCCTCAGTGCCCCAACCTGAGCACCGACCACTGGGGCTATGCCCACCAGGCAGCCATGTCCCCCGGGGATCCGCAGCGGTCCCCAGGATCCCCTCTGAAAGCCTGCAGGAGCAGACCGAATGAGCGAGGATCCACCTTGGGTTCCTCCTGTCCTCTCTCTCGGGCCTGCTAGCCTCCTGCCTCGGTTTCCCTCTTTATCAACCGCTCTGTGTCTGTCTCTCTCCTTCTGGGGGCCCAGGTGTGCTTCCTCCTCCTCATTCCAGGCTCTCTCTGAGAATCTGTGTCTCTGCTCAGGAGGGTGGGGGAAGAAGGGACCCTAAAAGACAGGCCGTCTCTGTCTCCATCTCCGCCTGGGCTATGTCTGTCTGTCTGTCACCTGGGCTGTGTCTGTCTGTCTGTCTCCTGGCTTTTTTTTTTTTCTTGTATCTCTGTGTCTCTTTGTCTGGATGTCTTCTCTGCCTCATCTTTCTTATCTCTCTTTCTCTCCATCTTTCTCGGTCTCTCTCTCCAGGGGCCTCTGTCTCTTCTCCCTCCTTCCTCTCCCTCTCTCCGCCTCCCTGTCCCCCCCACCGTATCCTCCCTGGGCTTCTGTCTCCCTGGCTGTCTCCCCTCTCCTCCACCCGGGCCCTTCATAAATACATCACCCCCTTCCCGTCCTCCCGCTGCCTGGCCCAGCTCCAGGAGAAGGAAACATTTATCTTGGTGGGGGCGCCCACCCCCGCGCCCGCCCCTCCGCCCGCCGGCCACGCCATCCATCACCCGAGCCCAGACTCCTGTGGCTCATTCGTCACCGGCCCTGACAAATGCCTGCCGCCCCCTTCCCCTCCCGCCCCACCAAGCAATCATACCATTAGCCACGGCTCAGCGGTGGCGGGAAGGACCCGGCCTGACCCGGGCGGGGGGCGGGGCACAGGCTGCGGCTCCCACCAAGACCCCTCTCTCCCCCTTTTCCTTCCCTTTCTATCTCTCCTCGCCCTCTCCGTCTTTTTTGTTGGAATCTGCTTTCCTCTGCCAGTTTCTCGCTGTGCCTCTGGGTCCTGTCTCCGGTCCGTCCTCCTCCTCATCCTCCTTTTCCTCACCCTCTCTCCTTCTCTCCTTCTGTCTGTCTCTCTCTCACTGAGTCTCTTTCCATTTCTGACTCTGTCTCTGTGTCTCTCTATAACTCTATCTCTCTGTCTCTGCCCGTCTGTCTTTCCCTCTCTGTCTCTCATCTCTCTGTCTCTCCCTCTCTGCCTCTCCATCTCTCTCTCTGTCTCTCCACCTCTCTGTCTCTCCTCTCTCTTTGTCTCTCCCTCTGTCTCTCCCTCTGTGTCTCTTCATCTCTCTGTTGCTCCCTCTCTGTCTCTCCATCTCTGTCTCTCCCTCTCTCTCTGTCTCTCCATCTCTCTGTCCATCCCTCTCTCTCTGTCTCTCCATCTGTCTCTCCATCTCTCTGTCTCTCCATCTCTCTCTGTCTCTCCATCTCTGTCTCTCTATCTCTCTCTGTCTCTCCTTCTCTCTCTGTCTCTTCATCTCTGTCTCTCCCTCTCTGTCTCTCCATTTCTTTCTCTGTCTCTCCATCTCTCTGTCTCTCCCTCTCTCTCCGTCTCTCCCTCTTGCTCTCTGTCTCTCCATTTCTCTCTGTGTCTCTCCTTCTCTGTCTCTTCATCTCTATCTCTCCCTCTCTGTCTCTCCATTTCTCTCTGTCTCTCTCTTTCTGTCTCTCCCTCTCTCTCCCTCTCTCTCTGTCTCTCCCTCTCTCTCCATCTCTCTCTGTCTCTCCCTCTTGGGGTCTGTCTCTCCATTTCTGTCTGTCTCACCATCTCTCTGTCTCTCCATTTCTGTCTGTCTCACCATCTCTCTGTCTCTCCATTTCTCTCTGTCTCTGTCTCTCTCTGTCTCTCCATTTCTCTCTCTGTCTCTCCCTCTCTCTCTGTCTCTCCATCTCTCTCTGTCTCTCCCTCTGTCTCTGTGTGTCTCTCTCCCTGTCTCTCCATGTCCCTCTGTCTGCCATGGGCTCTGTCGGCCCAGCCGTGCCTTTTAAATCTCTGGTCTCTGAGAGTACCCTCGGCGTTGGCCTCACTGGCTTTGTGTGCTGGGAATGGGGTGAGGGTCTTGCCCTGGCGCCCTGGGACGCCCGCCCCGCCCCGCTCCCCACCTCGCTCCCCTCCCTGGCGCTGTGTTCTGAGTCTCTGGGCTTCCTCCGTCTGCATGTCTGCATCTTCTCTGCATCCTGTCTGTATCTCTGTCTCTGCTGCCTCTCCGGCCCCTGTGTTTTGTTCTTGGCTCTCTGCTCCCTCTCCAACTTCCCCTCCTCTTTTTGTGTCCCTTCTCCACCTCCTCCACCGTCTGTGTTCCCCCTCTACTGACCCCACCTACCCCTTTCAATCCACCACCCATGACATTCCCTTCCCCGCACTTCCCCAGGGAGAGAATTGCAGGGAGCAGGCAGGGAATGGGAGGCAAAGGTGGCGAGAAGGAGAGAGTGAGGAGGTACCTTGGGAGGCACTGAAGCCTGGAGCCTCATCCCTCTCTCCTTCGGCCATGTGTGCCTGGAAGTCCTCCCTAGTGTCTGATTTCAATCCTCAGGGGGACGGCAGAACGTGGAGGAGATGCCAGGTACCAACCCTTCCCGATTCCCTGGGAGAGGCCGAGGAGGGAGCTGGGGGCATCAGACCAGGAGAGAGGGCAACCTGGGCACAGTCAGTGCTGTGCTGGTGGCCACCCATTGCCTTACTGGAAGAGGGAGGTAGTGAGACCCCCGTTCTGGGGAGTAATCATAGCAGAGGCTGTCTCTGACCCACTCATACCACCTAGGACCCAACAGCATTTCTCACGCTGGCACCTGCGACCCTTCCCTGAATGCTTTCCAGACCAGGGTGGGAGGCGCTGGAAGTCAGCACCCCTAAAGAGGTCCTGGGCCACCATCAGACAGGAGTTAGTGGATACATAACCCAAAGTCTTCAGGTGGGGAACTCCAGAGTTCCCTGAGAGGTCCCCAGCAGGATGGAGACCTCATTGTCCACAGGGTGACCTGCTCATTCAACACTGCCTTTATTATTTATTTATTTATTTATTTGAGATGGAGTCTCGGTCTGTCACCCAGGCTGGAGTGCAGTGGTGTGATCTCGGCTCACTGCAGACTCTGCCTCCTGGGTTCAAGTGATCCTCCTGCCTCAGCCTCCCGAGTAGCTGGGATTATAGCCACCTGCCACCGTGCCCGGCTAATTTTTGTATTTTTAGTAGAGATGGGGTTTCACCATGTTGGCCAGGCTGGTCTTGAACTCCTGACCTCAGGTGATCCGCCCACCTTGGCCTCCCAAAGTGCTGGGATTACAGGCGTGAGCCACCCCGCCCAGCCTTCAACACCACCTTTAATGGTTTTCTTTCCCATCTCCCTCCAGTGCCTCCTGGGATCACCTCGCAAATAAACTATTTCCCTCCCATCCTTGCTGTGGGCTGGCTTCTGTTGGTGCTCAGCCTAAGACGGTGGCCAGCGGGGACATGATGGATGGGCAGAGAGGAAACAAAGGGAAAAGAGGGACCTCTCGTGGTGGTGAATCATATGTGTCTACGTGGCTAGGCTGTGCTGCCCTCATGTTCAGGCATCAGCCTAGATGTTGCTGTGAAGGGGGGTGTGTGTGTTTGAGACAGGGTCTTGCTCTGTTGCCTGGGTTGGAGTGCAGTGGTGCAGTCTTGGCTCACTGCAACCTCTGCCTCCCGGGTTCAAGCGATTCTCCCACCTCAGCCTCCTGAATAGCTGGGACTACAGGTGTGAGCTACCACGCCCAGCCATTGTAAAGTTATTTTAAAAATGAGATTAATAGCCGGGCGCGGTGGCTCACTTTGGGAGGCTGAGGCGGGCGGATCACAAGGTCAGGAGATCGAGACCATTCTGGCTAATGCGGTGAAGCCCCGTCTGTACTAAAAATACAAAAAATTAGCCGGGCGTGGTGGCGGGCGCCTGTAGTCCCAGCTACTCATAGTCCCAGCCACTCGGGAGGCTGAGCCAGGAGAATGGCGTGAACCTGGGAGGCGGAGCTTGCAGTGAGCTGAGATCGCACCACTGCACTGCAGCCTGGGCGACAGAGCCAGACTCCATCTCAAAAATAAAAAAAATGAGATTAACATTTAATATCGATTGACTGAGTGAAGCAGATTGTATGGGTGGGCCTTATCCAATCAGTTGAAGGCCTTAAGACTGAGGTCCCTCCAGGAAGGAGTTCTGCCTCCAGATAACTTTTAGGTTTTGCTTGGGTTTTGTTCATTTGTTTGTTTTTTGAGACAGGGTCTCACTCTGTCACCTAGGCTGCAGTGCAGTGGCATGATCGTGACTCACTGCAGCTTCAACGTTGTGGGCTCAAGTGATCCTCCCACCCCAGCCTCTGGAGCAGCTAGGACTACAGGTGTGCACCACGATGCCTAGATAATTTTTATTTTTAGTAGAGATGGGGTCTCACTGTGTTGCCCACGCTGGTGTTGAACTTCTGGGCTCAAACAATCCTCCCACCTTGGCCTCCCAAAGTGCTGGGATAACAGACATGAGCCACCACACCCGGCCTGTGAGGCTAATATATATTCACTTAATCCCCACAACAACCCTGTGACATAGGTACTGTTAGCATCATTATCACCCATTTTCCAGATGAGGGAACTGAGGCACAGAGAAAGTCAGCCGCTACACTATGCTGCCTCCCAGGACAATGTTAATCACTCCCAAGCTGACCCCATAGAGCTCTTTGCATCCAGGTGAGAATCATGACCTTCGGGGTGAGGTGACGGGACAGGTATGAAAGTCCTCATGTTTTCCAAGCCTCAAGCTCTCAATGTGTCTCTCTTTGCAGCTGAGACCTTACTCATCTTCCTGCACCAAGACTCTACATCCCCTTTGTTTGCATTTGTTAAGATGAAGGTGTCCCAGACCTGGCACGATGGTTCACGCCTGTAATCCTTTGGGATTACAGTAGTTCACTTTGGGAGGCTGAGGTGGGTAGATGACCTGAGGTAAGGAGTTCAAAGGAGTTTGAGAACAGCCTGGGCAACGTGGTAAAACCTGTCTCTACTAAAAATACAACAATTGGCCAAGTGTGGTGGCGGGCGCCTGTAATCCCAGCTACTTGGGAGGCTGAGGCAGGAGAATCGTTTGAACCTGGGAGGTGGAGGTTGCAGTGAGCCGAGATTGCGCCATTGCACTCCAGCCTGGGCAAAAGGAGTGAAACTCCATCTAAAAAAAAAAAAAAATTTGAAGGTGTCCCTTGTCCCATTCTACATCGTGGACCTCATCCTGTCCCATCTTTGCCCTTCTACCTGTGAAACTTTGGGCACGTTGCTTCACCTCTCTGAGCCTTAGTTTCCTCTTCCGTGGAATGGGGTGATGTATAGAACTGGCAATAGGTTTAAGCAGATCATGCTTGGGGGGGGTCCCCATCACTGCCAGCTGCTGTTAGCACAGGCCTCCCTTGCTCTCCTGTGCCCCTGTAGTCAATGCCCTCTACTGCTCCTCCAGCAACCTCCCCTCCTCACATCAGGACTCTCCAGAGAGTGATCTACATGCCCTGACTCAATTTCCCCACCTCCCACTGCAGATCAGTGCACCGTCTGCCCCTACACCTTCCACAAACCTGTTCTCATCAAGGCCTAAAGCCAAAGGTCGATTTTTTTTTTTTTTTTTTTGGTAGTGGGGAGACAGGGTTTTTCTCTGTCACTCAGGCTGGAGTGCAGTGGTGCAGTCATAGCTCACGGCAGCCTCGACCTCCTGGGCTCAAACAATCCTCCAGCCTCAGCCTCCTGAGTATCTGGGACTACAGGCACATGCCACCACGCTTGGCTAACTTTTAAAGTTTGTGGAGACACGAGGACTCGCTATGTTGTCCAGGCTGGTCTTGAATTCCTAGGCTCAAGCGACCCTTCTGCTTTGGCTTCCCAAAGTGCTGGGATTACAGGCCTGAGCCACCATGCCGTGGGCCTATTGTCTTACCTTGGACTTCAGGTTGGGTGCGGCCGGTGGGAGGAAGTGGCAGGAGACTAGCAGGTGGGAGCAGAATGAGGTCGAGGTGCTTACTCTCCCGGCGCCCCGCCATCCCCAGTGCAGGTTGGTGATGCCTGTACTCTTCTACTCTACAGACCCAGGTCCCCAGGTCTCTGCGGCCTCGGGTGCCTCTGCTCACCCCTTCTAGCCCAGGTATGGCAACTGCTCCCTCTGCTGCTAGCCCTGGGGTACTACACCTTCCCTCGTTTTCCCCAACCCTGCCCACTCCTCAGTAGCCCTTTCACCCAGCTCTCCCTGGCTACTCCGTTTGAATGAACACACCACCTCTCTCCTGCCAAGATGCACTCCCTGAACTCCCTCACGCAGCCCCATCCATTCTCTCTCTCAACCACTCCCTTCTCACCATCGCCCTCCCACCCTCCTACTCCCCTCTCCCCTCCTCTGCTGCCTCTGTCCCTGCTCCAGCCTTGTCCCTGGTCTCCCAGCCCCCAGTAGCCAGGAGGAACGTCTCATAAAATAAATCAGGTGATATCAACCGCCTGCCTCCTTCCCCCACTTAAATCCCTTGCAAAGCTCCCCTTTACTCTTAGGATAAATTCCAAGCTCCCTAGAGTGGCTGATAAAGTCTCTTATGATTTGTCCTCAAGTTCACTCCCCACGCACCCCATACCTCGTTCATGATAACCATTTCCAGGGTTCTGAAAAAGCCATTATCTCCCAACTCTGCACACCTTTACACAGGCTGTGTCCTTTGGCACAACACACACACACACCCCTCCTCCTGTAGGATCTGAGAAAATTACTTGCTTTATTTAGGAAACCCCATCAACCCCAGCTCTTTGGCTCAGGCAAATGAACGTCTCTCTCTTTTGTGTTCCCAGGATGCCCATAAAGAGAAACAGTTTGTGGCTCATGCATGGGGGCGTGGCTAGTGGAAGCCCCTGATTGAAGCAGGAAGGCGTGGCTGAAGCACGACTGATAAGTGGGGGTGTGATTAGTGGAAGAGCTAGGCTGATAAATGGGGGCGTGGTTAGTGGAAACCCGTAATTGACGGATGCGGGCGTAGCAAGTGGAGGAGCTTGGCTGATGAATGGGGACGTGGCTAGTGGAAACCCACGACTGACGAATGGGGGCGTGGAGAGTGGAGGTGCGTGGCTAGTGGAAGCCCATGACTGATGGATGGGGGTGTGGCTAGTGGAAGAGCTAGGCTGACGGATGGGGGCGTGGCTAGTGGAAGCTCATTACTGATGGTGGCGTGGCGAGTGGAAGAGCTTGGCGGCTGGACCCCGGCGCTGCTGCTGTATGTGGGTGTGTCCCGCAGACGACCGCGGGCCGCAAAAACCCAGATTACTTGGTTTAACAGTTGCCCAAATCTCAGTCAGAGACCTTATTAGCCCCCTCCTCCTGAATCCCAGCTTCCCACGGGACTGTTTTTCAGGCAGAATTTCAAAGTTTTATGGCAACTTTTACAGAAATCACAGAAAAGAGACAGCGACTGATGATGAGCTGGGGGAGAGAAGGGTAGTGGGTAACGGGTCTGGGATGTTGGGGCTGAGCACAACAGGACGATAGAATGCTGAAAACCTGTGGGAAGCAGAAAGTTATGGGGGTAGTTGGGTCATCCTAGGGGCCCAAGGAGTGGGTGGCACTGCCCAAATGTGTCCTTTGGGCAGGAAACATCAACAGTAAGAAAATGCAGATGGCCTACCGACAGATGGAAGGCCTCCAAAGTTAAAAATGCCCACCCAGATCCCTTGGCCCAGTCCCATCCCCCCACCCACCCCCACCCCCCATCAGGCAGAGATGTGGCAGCATTTGCTGGCTTGTAGCATTGGTCCTCTGGGACCCTCGGTCTCCTCTTCGAGGGTCCTGCCCGGATTGGCTGGCACTGAGGGCAAAATGAACCTTCCAGATTGTCAGGGGAGATCAACTGGACTCGCTTTGATTCCCGGCCTCCTCCCCAAAGCTGGTTCTCATGGCTGAGGGAGTCTGCTGCCCTCTCAAAAGTTGTCTGTCACCCCCTTTTCCCAAGACATGCACCCTCCCGCGTCCCCCCTCCCCCAAACACACTATATACACACACAAGCCCCTCCCTCCAAGGCGTGGCTGGGCTCTCAGAGGTAGTGGAGGGCGAGTGGGGGAGCTGGAATGTCTGAAGTTGCAGGTTCAAAATGTGCTTCCTCCAGCTAAGCCCTGGGACTGAAACCCCAAACTTCTCCCCTCCCGTCTCCGAGCCTGGAGAATGAGTGTCCTCCCAAGAACCCGAGTGGAGGGATTGGAAAGGTGTGCGGCCTCCTTGCGCGCACACCCACCCGCTCCTCCCCGCCGGGGCTGAGCGGAGCTCCCTGAGGGCTGGGGGGAAGGGCCGGGAGCTGAGACGGCCTCTGACAGCCTCCTTCGAGGGTCCCCCAGGGAGGGTGGGTTCTGAGGCTCTGGGACATGGGGTGAAGTGGGGGGGGTCACTAGGGGAAGGGAGACTTTGGGGGCAAAGCCAGGCTGGGTGACCAAGGAGAGAGACCTTAAACTCCCCAGGATGGTTACTGGGGGTGGTTCCCTGGGGAGGGGACTGGGGTGGAAATTTCCCCAGGGATATAGACGGTCACCAACAGGATGGGCTGGAGTTGGGGTCACCGCAGGGGAGGAACCGGGGAGGCTCCCGAGAGGAAGAGGGAAGGCTGAGCTACTGGGGACACAGAACAGGGGCAATCAAAGCCAGGGGAGGGGGCGGAGAAGGGAGGCCGGGTCCCAGGAGAGGAGGCCGAGTCTGGGGGGAAAAGGAGACCAGGGTCCAAGAGCAGGTGCAGCCGAGTCCCTAGCCCCGGGCGGGCTGTGGGGACGAGTCTCTGCGCGAGGCCCTAGAAGCCCCGGATGTGGCAGTACGCCTCCAGGCTGGCGAAGAGGATGTACAGGAGCCAGAGGCCCAGGAAGAGCGCGGTGGTGGCGAGCTTGGGTCCGCGCGGGCCGCCCAGCTCGCCGCCGATGTGCGGCCGGCGCCGGTACAGCAGCACGGCAATGCCCACGAAGGCGAAGACGGTGAAGAGCGTGACGGAGAAGGCCAGCGTGCCAGTGCGCACCTCGAAGGGGCGGCCCTGCACCGCCCAGTACACGGCAGCCACAGACCAGGCGACGCCCAGGCCCAGGAACACGTTCACCGCGTTGGAGCCGGTCACGTTGCCGATGGAAGCGTCGGCGCACTGGTCCTGCAGCGCCGCCACCTTGCTGGCGAACGTGTCTGCGGGGCAGAGACATACAGGTCGGAGGGGCTTTGCGCCGCCACCCACAGGGGCGGGCATCCGCCTGCCCCCTCCCAGCCTTTCCCCGTCGCCTGCTTTCTGCGGGCAGTGTGGGCTCAAGACCCCTGACCCCCACCCAAGAGGCAAAGTCCATTACCACTTCTAGGCCTGCTCGCCACTGGAACCGCTGCCGGCTTTCTATGGGACCCACCGCCTGCTTTCTGTGGAATTCATTCTCTTCTATGGGACTCACTGCCTGATTTCTTTTTTTTTCCTCCGAGACGGAGTTTTGCTCTGTCACCCAGGCTGGAGTGCAGTGGCGTGATCTCAGCTCACTGCAACTTCCGCCTCCCAGGTTCAAGCGATTCTCTTGCCGGAGCCTCTGAGTAGCTGGGATTACAGGCGCCCACCACGCCCTGCTAAGATTTTGTGTTTTTAGTAGAGACGGGGTTTCACCATGTTGGCCAGGCTGGTCTCGAACTCCTGATCTGAGGTGATCCACTCGCCTCGGTCTCCCAAAGTGCTGGGATTACAGGTGTCAGCCACCGCGCCTGGCTATATTTTTTGTTTGTTTTATTTTGAGACAGGGTCTTGCTCTGTTACCCAGGCTGGAGTACAGTGGTGCGATCATGGCTCACTGCAGCCTCATTTTCCCCAGCTCAGGTGATCCTCCCACCTCAGCCTCCCGAGCAGCTGGGATCACAGGCATGCGCCACCACGTCCAGCTAATTTTTGTATATTTTGTAGAGACAGGGTTTCACCATGTTGCCTAGGCTGGTCTCAAACTCCTGGGCCCAAGCAATCCTACCCCCGCCGTGGCCTCCCAAAGTGCTGGCATGAGCCACCACACCCCACCTGCCCCCTCATCTTAGTTAAAACTTTGAGGTTTGGCCAGGCGTGGTGGCCCACGCCTGTAATCCCAGCACTTTGGGAGGCTGAGGCGGGCGGATCACGAGGTCAGGAGTTCGAGATCAGCCTGGCCAATATGGTGAAACCCCGTCTCTACTAAAAATGTAAAAATTAGCTGGATGTGGTGGCGCACGCCTGTAGTCTCAGCTGCTCAGGAGGCTGAGACAGAAGAATCGCTTGAACCTGGGAGGCAGAGGTTGCAGTGAGCCGAGATCACAAGATCACTGCACTCCAGCCTGGGCGACAGAGCGAGACTCTGTCCCCACACCAAAAAAAAAAAAAAAAAAAAAAACCAAAAAAACCAACTTTGAGGTTCACTGGCCTGGTTTCTGTCATGTCCCCTAACATAGTTCCATGGACTCTTCTGTCTGGTTTCTTGCGGGATGGGGCATCAACAGCTTGTTTCTATGGAACCCACTGATTGGCTTCTCTGACAATCCCGTCTTCCTAGGAACCCCTCTCCCCACAGCTGTCTCTTCCCCACCCTGCCACCTTCTATGAAATCCATTGTCTGGTTTCTAGCATTTCCTGCTACCTTAGTTTTATGGGACCTTCTACCTGGGTGCTTTTGGGGAGGATTCAATTCACATCTTGCACCTAGGGGACCCACTGCCTGGCTTCTATTATGCCCCACCTCCGTATTTCTCTGAGACCCACCACATGGGCGCTGTGTGACTCCACCCACCTCATTTCGGCAGGATCCTGTGTTGCCCCTGCCTGGCTCATCTGAGATCCTACCCCACCAAAGTCTCCCAGGGTGTTACCAGGGATGGAGGTGCCCAGGGCAACGAAGACAACAGCATTGACAGAGTCCTTGAGGCCAACGGTGCAGCCGAAGTGGGAGGCGAGGTCCCCAATGAGGGCGGTGAGCAGGCCGATGACCAGGATGGAGACGCCAAAGCAGGCCCAGCCGTGGCAGTACTCGGTGGGGGGCACACAGGCAAAGAGCACCTTCCAGAACACCGTCAGGAAGTGCATCACGTAGTCAAAGCACGACGGCAGCCGCTCCTCCCGGGACCCGTCCTCCTCCTCCTCCTCGTCCCCTGTGGGCACACGACCCAGCTGGGGCATACACTCAGACTTCCTTCCTTGCCTACAGAGGCCCCATTTTGTCTAACTTCCTGACAGCAAGTCCCATTGAATGAACTTCTTTCCCAGAATCCCTTGCACCTACATGTGGCCAAGTCAACTGCTAAAAACAGTTACTTTCCCAGAATCCCTTGAAGCTAGGAGCTTGATTGGGCCCGGGTGAAAAATATTTACTTTCCCAGAATCCTTTGGATCTAAATATGGCTAAGTCAGCAGTAAAAACAGTTACTTCCATAGAATCCCTTGGAGCTAGGGGCATGACTGAGTCCAGGTAAAAAAATTTTACTTTCCCAGAATCCCTTGCACCTAAGTGTGGGCATGTCAGCAGCTAAAAACAGTTACTTTCCCTGCATCCTTTGAAGCTAGGAGTGTGAATGGGCCCAGGTGACAAATATTTATTTTCCCAGAATCCCTTGCACCTAAATGTGGCCAAGTCAGCAGCTAAAACCCATTACTTTCCCAGAATCCCTTGAAGCTAGAGGAAGCCACATCTGCCCAGCTAAAAACATCCAGTTCCCCAAGACCGTTTGCTGCCAGGGACAGCCATACCCCTAGCTAAAATTATTCATTTTCCCAGAAGCCTTCACAGCTGCTGAAAGCCAGTCCACAGCTAGAAGTATTCACTTCCTCAGATTCACTGCAGCTAACCAGAGCCACAGTCTCCACTAAATGTACTCACTTTCCCAGAATCCCTTGCAGCTAGAGGGCTATATACCCAGCCAAAATTAATCACTTTCCTAGAATCCCTTGAGACTAGCAACAGCTATGGCCTCAGATAAAAATATGGTATTCACTTTCCCAGAATCCCTTGCAGTTGGCAGTTGCCATGTCCCTGGCTAAATACTTGTTTTGCCAGAATTCCTCCTGTGAGTGACTATCTGACCCAGTCTGCCAATGAGATATAAACAGAGGGTTTCTGGAAAGCCCTGGCTTTCCTGATATGGGCATTGGGTTACAGATGTGTTTTCTGAGCTTTGTAAATGATGCCTCATGCTTAGAGCTGTATCACCTATTGTGACCTAATTTGACCAGCTTTTGACCTGCAGTGACTTTTTTTTTTTTTTTGAGACAGAGCCTCCCTCCGTTACCGAGGCAGTAGTGTGATCTCAGCTTACTGTAACCTCCGCCTCCTGAGTTCGAGTGATTCTCATGCCTCAGTCTACTGAGTAGCTGGAATCACAGGTGTGCACCACCCCACCTGGCTGATTTTTTTGTATTTTTACTAGAGATGGGATTTCGCCATGTTGGCCAGGCTGGTCTTAAACTCCTGGCCTCAACTGATCTGCTCTCCTAGGCCTCCCAAAGTTTTGGGATTACAGGTGTCAGCCACCGTGCCCAGCTGACCTGCAGTGGCTTTTATAACCTGAAAGCCCTAAGGCAGTGTTTTGTTTACCTCACCCTAAGCTGATTAGTATAAAGCAATGAATGAGAATCAATGAGCACACTTGTGTGTGGCACGCATTACATCTGGAAGGATGGTCATGAGAACGAACGTAGCTCCTGACCAGTCACTGCTGAACGCATCCCTAACTGATGTAAGACATGGCTGAGGTCAGAGCAGGGAGGCCACACTCTTTGGGAGGGAGGTGGCTGCTATTACCGCATCACTGTGTCAGTTGAGGCTTCTGCCTGCCCTGCTTCAAATCCTTCCTTGGTTCTGTACTACCTTCAAACCCAGGCCCACACGCCTAGGCTTGGCATTCTGCGGACTCTGGCCTCAGCTGACTTCCCCAGCTGCTCCCCTCTACAGGGAGGCTGGTGGTTATGCCTGTCACTCTGAAGTCACCTCTCTGGTGTCCAACCCTGGATCCACTGTGTGATCCTGAATCAGTGTCCTCACCTTTCTGGGCTTCTGGGTGCCTATCTGTGATAAATAATTGGACCTGCTTCATGGGAAACTTGTGATGACACAATGAGTTGGTTCATGTAAAGTGCTGTCAATGGTCTCGGACACCTCCAGCGTTATTACTGTTGTTTCGATTGTTATGATTCAAGGCCTTTTTTGGTGCCTGGGGGAAATTCAAAGATGCTCCATGCCAAGTCCAGCCCGCAAGGAGCTTACAGTAGGAAGGGAGGTAAAGGAAGTCCAAAAGCTCTGCGTGGAAGATGGGACCCGACTCATCTCCTAAGGGAGTGAGGACTACCCTTCTCCCTCACCCCTCCAGCAGCTCTGTGCTCGCACAGCAAAGAACCAAAGGCACGTGCTGGACAAAGTGCAAAGTGACCAAGCTCTGATCCAGACACTGAGGATACATTAATTAAAATGAGTTCACACAGGAAATAAATTTCCAACCATGCCTGGCACTCAAGACACGATAGGGTCAGCTGGGCACAGTAGCTCACACCTGTAATCCCAGCACTTTGGGAGGCGGATGTGGGCAGATCACTTGACGTCAGGATTTCAAGACCAGCCCGGCCAACATGGTGAAACCCCATCTCTACTAAAAATACAAAACTTAGCCAGACATGGTGGTGGGTGCCTGTAATCCCAGCTACTCAGGAGGCTGAGGCAGGAGGATCGCTTGAACCCAGGAGGAGGAGGCTGAGGAGGCTGCAGTGAGCCGAGATCACACCACTACACTCCAGCCTGGACGACAGAGACTACATATCTCAAAAAAAAAAAAAAAAAGACATGATAGGGTCACCGTTGTCATAATCAGGATTATTATTACTGTTATTATTATTGTTATGTTGTTATTCTTCCTCCACCCTGATCTAATCACCTGATCTAACCACCTGGTTTCTATAAACTCACAGCGCGATGTACGCTGGGTCTCTACGACCACCACCTCACACCTCGTTTCAGTTCCGCCTCATCCTCCGTCTCCACTAAGTCCCCAGAGGAAATGCTCCGAAGCTCAAAGAGCCCCTTGCCATCTCCCCATTGTTCGTGGAATGAACCTCAAAGGAGCCTCTGCAGGGCCCGTCTCCTGCTAGTTTCTTTTCTTCGTTTTTTTTTTTTTTTTTTTTTTTAGACGGAGTTTCGCTTTGTTGCCCAGGCTGGAGTGCAATGGTGCTATCTCGGCTCACCGCAACCTCTGCCTCCCAGGTTCAAGCGATTCTCCTGCCTCAGCCTCCTGAGTACCTAGGATTACAGGCGCAGGCCACCATGCCCGGCTAATTTTGTATTTTTAGTAGAGACGGGGTTTCTCCATGTTGGTCAGGCTGGTCTCGAACTCCTGACCTCAGGTGATCCACCTGCCTCGGCCTCCCAAAGTGCTGGGATTACAGGCGTGAGCCACCGCACCCAGCCTCTACTGCTACTTTCTACAGCCTCTACCCACACCCTCTCCACTTTCCTCCCACAAGCTCTCTCTAGCCCCAGGGGCTTCCCCCATTCAAAACCCTCCATGGCTCCCCAGTGTGTTCAAATGCCACCCAAGCTCCCTACTGTGGTCCACAAGGAGCAGTGTGGAAATGTGCCGATTTCCAGCCTCATCCTGGTACTCTTCCTCCCGCCCAACACCAGGCACCCACCCAAAAAATGTGCCATAATCTCGCACACTCCAGGGCTTCTGTGCTTGGCTCTCCCTCTGCCTGAAACACTCTCCCTGTCTTCTCCCTCCTCCTGGCTGACATCTTTTCCCATTTGAAGACTCAGCTGGGAAGCCACCCCCTCCAGGAAGCCCTCCCTGACTTTCAGGCTGGGTTAGGAACCGCATCAGGGCTTTCCTCTGGGTCTCCCATCCCAGCCCTGCCTACTCTGGGTTGTCTCTGTCTTGTGACATGTCTGTCTCCTGCACTGGGCTGTAAGCTCCATGACAGGGCCAGAAATCACTTCTGTGTCCCTGGCAATGTCTCACATAGGGTCGGGCCCAGAAGATCCCTCAGAAGTATGTCAGAAGAATGTGGCTTCAGAGGGAGATGCCACTTTGTTTCTACTGGGCAAACAGTCTGGTGTTTCTAGGACTGCTACCTTGTATTTTCCCATCCCCTTAAGCCTGGTTTCTTTGGATCCTGCTCGCCCAGTTTCTTTGCAACCACAATTCCATGTACGCCTTCAGTCCCCAAGAGCTGGGGGCCTTAACCCTGATGTTATGTAAGAGATTGAAGCCCTGAGCTCCGACCTCGGGCCTTTTCTGGACTTCCTGTGGGACTTCAGGCCACTCCCTCCTCTGTCTCTGAGCCTCAGTCTCCCCAGTCCATATCACAAAGGGCCAGTGTTGGCTTCCAAGACCATCCGTGGGTACAAGTGTCATAGTGTCTCTAGCCACAAGGGGGCAGTGTGGGCCTGTCTGAGGCCAAGTAGGGTGGTGACCCGCGCAGGTGGGAAAGAGCTCGGTGCCCTGGTGACTGTCTCCAGGGCAACGGAGGAACCCAGGCTCTCTCTGGGGTGGCCACGCCATTTAATCTGTTCCCACCCTCCTGATGCCTGACGCTGGGAGAAAGCCCAGGCTGGGAACCCTCCCGGTTCAGCCCAGAGCCAAACACAAACCCTCCCAGCCGCTCCAGCCACCGCCTCTCCCTTCTCTGCCCTTTCTGTATCCTCATCTACCCGCCTCTCCCTCTCCCCGGCCCATTTCAGTTTGCACCGTTCATTCTGTCTCATGTCTTCTCCATGTCTCTCTGATTCTCCCTGTGTATTTCTGTGTGTCTGTCTCTCCTGCTTGTATTTTTTTTAGAGACAGGGTCTTGCTCTGTTGCCCAGGCTGGAGTGCAGAGGCACGATCATGGCTCATTGCAGCCTCAAACTCCTGGCCTCAAGCAATCCTCCCGCCTCACCCTCCCAAAGCGCCGGGATTCCAGGCATGAGCCACCGCGCCTGGCCTGTTTCTTTATCTTTATGCCTGTCTCTCCATTCATTTCTCCCCCTTTCCCTGTGTCTCTGTCTCTCCATCTTTCTCTCTTCTCTCTCCTCCCTCCCCACTTACCTGCGCTCACCGTAATTGCCTCTAAAAACTGCTCCCTCCATGAATGGGTCCCAATTACCAAGGCCAAGTTCGTTTTCTTGATGAGTTTATCCACCGTGTTCTGGGGACGAGAGGGTTGGGGAGAGGTCACTGCCCCTGAGCGAACCAGGGAAGCTCCATCTTGGGTCCTGGGTAGGGGGCTCACAGCCTGTGCCCAGGGGTCCTCAACTTTCCACACCCCGGTTCTGAAGGCAAGCAAGGAAAAGGGAGGCATGTGCTGTCCGTGGTCCTGACGTGGGACCCTTCTTTGGCCTGATCTTAGGAACCTTGTGGCTCCCCGCTTTCCGGACCCTCCCCAAGGAAATGAACCAGGCTGGACTCCAGGAAGGTGAGGCCCCGGAAAATCACCTTAAAATCATATGACTCCTCGATGATGACCTCCAGCCGGCAGTTTTCCCCAAGAACTGGCTTGCCCATCTCTGCTATCCTCCGAGCCTCCTCCTCCTCGGCTGTTAGCTTCCTGTCCCCATCCCCTGCAGCATGAGGGATGGGGGTTAGACTCCTGGGAGACCTACCTAATTGGGCCTGTGACGCCTTTACTACCTGTCCCCATAGTTAGAGAAAGCCTATCTGTTCTCCTCTGGGAAGCTCCTTGGTGACTCCTCCCAGCCTCCCACCTGACCACCGTCTCCTTCAACCCTGAGGTCCAGCTCCCAAGGGTTGGTTCATGATCTTTAGTTGGTGGGCTCTGGGGTTCGTATGGTGGAGGCTGTGAGACCTTAGGCAATGCCTGAGCCTCTCTGTGCCTTAGTTTTCATACCTGTTAAACGGGCACAATAATTAGTACCTACCTCATGGGGTGGTTGTGAGACTTAAATGAGTTAATTCGTGTGAAGTGCTTAGAACAGTGCCTGGCACACAATAAATATTCAATACATGTTACTATCTTTATTATTATCACCAACATTATCATCATCGTTGCCACCCTGATAGGGGAGGCCTGGTCTCTACATCCAGTTTCTGGAAACACCCTAGAGTGTGACTGACGTGGTAAGGAAAGGGGAGGACATCCGATTTTGGCACAAATCTTGGAACCAGACCCACCTACATCCTGGTCCTGAGCTCGCTTCTCTCCCCAAAGTATGCTGACCCCTGACTCCAAGCCCAGCAGCAGCCCAACCCTAATTCTGGTCCCTAACTCTGAGCTGGACTCTCACCGTGGCCCCAAATGGAAGCCTGTCATCAACACTGACTCCAAACCCCAACCCTCAGCCCTGGATCTGACCTCAGCACAACCCTAGCCCTAAACCCTAATCCCGACTCTAACATTCACCATAACCTGGAGCATCAATAACCCCAAGCCAAATCCCACACTCTATCTCCAGATCTAACTCCAGTCCTACACCTGACCTCAAACCTCAGTCCCAACTCCCAACTCTGACACCATCACTCATGAGGAGCTTGACCACATGGCAGAAGCTGAAGTGTGTTCACCTGAACCTGTTTCCTCTCCTTCCTGGGCAAAGAGCTGAACTACATTTCCCAGCCTCCCTTGCAGCTGGGCGTGGCCATGGCCTGAGTTATGGACACTAGAATGTGGGCAGAAGTGATGGTCAGTCCCTCCAGGCTTAGCCCCCGAAAACCTCCCATGTGAGCCTCGAAACTCTCTTGCCCTGTTCACCAGCAGCAAACCCAGCCACAATGCCAAAGCTCCCTGGCATAGTGGAGTCACAAGATGGAATGGCCACATGGCAGAAGAAAGCCACCCACCAACTAGGAACACTCTCGTAAAACTTTGCCTGAGAGGCCAGGTACAGTGGCTCATGTCTGTAATCCCAGCACTTTAGGAGGCCAAGGCAGGTGGATCACCTGAGGTCAGGAGTTCGAGACCAGCCTGGCCAACATGGTGAAACCCCATCTCTACTAAAAAATACAAAAAAATTAGCTAGGTGTGGTGGCAGGTGCCTGTAATCCCAGCTACTCGGGAGGCTGAGGCAGGAGAATCTCTTGAACCCGGGGGGTGGAGGTTGCCATGAGCCGAGATCGCACCATTGCACTCTAGCTTGGGCAACGAGAGCGAAACTCCGTCTCACAAAGACAAACAAAGAAACAAAAAACAACTTTGCCTGAGCAAGAAATAACTTTTTTTCTCTCTTCTCCCTCCTTCCTTCCTTCCTTCCTTCTGTCCTTCCTTCCCTCCCTCCCTCTCTCTCTCTCTTTCTTACTTTTCTGAGATGGAGTCTTGCTCTGTCACCCAGGCTGGAGTGCAGTGGCACGATCTCGGCTCACTGCAACCTCCACTTTCCAGGATCAAGTGATTCTCCTGCCTTAGGCTCCTGAGTAGGTGGGATCACAGGTGCCCACCACCATGCCTGGCTAATTTTTGTATTTTTAGTAGAGACAGGGTTTCACCATGTTGGTTAGTCTGGTCTTGAACTCCTGACCTTAAGTGATCCGCCCGCCTGGGCCTCTCAAAGTGCTGGGATTACAGGCATGAGGCATTGTGCCCAGTCAAGAAATAACTTTTATTGTGTTAAGCCCCTGGGACTTGTGGGTCAGTTTGTTATGGCAGCTTGTATTGCTTCCTCCAACGAATACAATCTTTAATCTAACTCTAATCCTAACCACGGATCCCAATTCTGATCTTGACTCCAAAATGACTTTGTCCGTCTCCAAGCCACTGACCTTAGCCCTAACTCTTACTCCAATCTCTGACCTTGGCCCCAATTCTAACCTAAATTCCTCAAACTCTATTACTCACCTCAAAGTCCAACTTTAGCTTTGACCTAAATCTGACTCTAATTCTAATCTGATCCCACCAGCAGGAAAGAACCTCCACTGTGACTCTCACCTTAACACAGTCCTAACCCCGATCTCCAATCCAAACCCCACCTCACTCCTAATCAACCCCAAACTGGATTCTCTCTGACCTCACTCTCACGAACCCAGATCTGATTGTATGACTTACAACCCTGATTACAGACATAATCTTTTTTTTTCTTCTGAGATGGAGTCTTGCTCTGTTGCCCAGGCTGGAGTGCAGTGGCACAATCTTGGCTCATTGCAACCTCTGCCTCCCGGGTTCAAGCGATTCTCCTGCCTCAGCCTCTCAAGCAGCTGGGATTCCAGATGCCTGTCATCACACTCAGCTAATTTTTTTTTTTATTTGAGGCAGAGTTTCGTTCTTGTTCCCCAGCGTGGAGTGCAATGGCGTGATCTCGGCTCACCGCAACCTCCACCTCCCGGGTTCGAGTGATTCTCCTGCCTCAGCCTCCTGAGTAGCTGGAATTACAGTCGTGTGCCATCAGGCCCGGCTAATTTTGTATTTTTAATAGAGACGGAGTTTCACCATGTTGGTCAGGCTGCTCTCTAACTCTTGACCTCCAGTGATCCACTCTCCTCGGCCTCCCAAAGTGCTGGGATTATAGGTGTGAGCCACCGTACCTGGCCTCACCCAGGTAATTTTTGTATCTTTACAAGAGATGGGGTTTCACCATGTTACAGACATAATCTTGACCTCCAAAATGCTAACTGTAATCCCAAACTCATACAGGCACCACCAACTCTCAGGCCAGACTCCACTGTCCCCCAGCCCTGAATCTGCCTTTATCTCACCTCCAATCTGCCTCAAACCCAACCTGGAAGAGTAGCTTTGGGGCTGGGACCCTCCCCCAGGCCCTCTTCCAGTGGCTCCTCCCCACTCAGAGCCCAGAGGTGACTTCACTCACCTTGATTGAGTAGCAGAGCTGGGGAGAGACAGAGACAGGCAGACAGTGAGATCAGTTCCCCACGAAGCTCAGGTCCACGAGCTTTAAGGAGTGCCTGCAATTGAGCCCCTGAAAGTCCCCCGACCCTGGACCCCTTACTTCTCCCACAGCCCACTGGTCACCCCTCACCTGAAATCCCTCGCTTAAGCCACTGGGGCTGGCCCAGCTCAATGAAGAAATTATCCTTTTTCTCATATTCCTCGTCATCAACTATCTTCACCTGAAGAGTTTTCCTGTGCAGGGGGCAAGGGGGAGGCAGAACACTCAGTGTAAGGCCCCCTCCCCAGACTCATCAGGCAACCCTCCTGGCAGCCACCCAGTTTTCCAAGCACCTCCTCTGTCCCAGACTCCACAATCTCATTTACTTCTCACCACCACGCAGGGAGGAAGGCTCTATTATCATCCCCATTTGACAGAAACAAAACCAGGCACTGGTGAGGAAGCTGAATCTGATTAAAGTAAAGCATTCTGGGTGCGGTGGCTCATGCCTCTTATCCCAGAATTTTAGGAGGCTGAGGAGGGAGGATTGCTTGAGGCCAGGAGTTCAAGACCAGCCTGGGCAATATATTGAGATCCCATCTCTATTTAAATTAAATAATTTATTTTTAAAAATAGGCCGGGCACGCCTGTAATCCCAGCAGTTTGGGAGGCCGAGGCAGGCAGATCACGAGGTCAAGAGATCGAGACCATCCTGTCCAACATGGTGAAACTCTGTCTCTACTAAAAAATACAAAAATTAGCTGGGTGTGGTGGCACATGCCTGTAGTCCCAGCTACCTGGGAGGCTGAGGCAGGAGAATTGCTTGAACCTGGGAGGTGGAGGTTGCAGTGAGCTGAGATCATGCCACTGCACTCCAGCCTGGCAACAGAGCGAGACACCATCTCAAAAAATAATAATAATAAAAAAATAAAGCAAAGCGGTATGAGCTCATGGTTGAGACAGGATTTGAACTTACAACTGTCAGAATCCAGACTGTTAACCCCTGCACTCCAGCCCAGCCACTATGGTCTCCTACCTAGATTACTAGTTGCCTGCTAAACAATCCCATGCTTCAGCCTCACTGCCCACAGTCTGTTCTTTCAAGAGCAGCCAGAGTGATCCTGATAGAACCAAAGTCAGACCACGTTCCTCCCCTGTGCAAAACACTTGCAAGGCTCCTATCTCTCACAGAATGAAAGTCAAAGTCCTTAGAATGGCCCACAAGACCCCCTGCAATCTAGCACTCATTCCCTTTCTGGCCTCCTTGCTATTCCTTGAACAAGCCAGGCCTGCTCATGCCTCAGGGCTTTTGCACTGGCTGTTCCCTCTGCCTAGAACACTCTTCCCCCAGGCTCCCTTCCTCAGTTCTTCATTCAAACTTCACCTTCTCAATGAGGCCCACTTCTTCCATCTTATTTAATGGTGAAATCCCTCACTGCTCCCCCTCCAGCACTCCCTTATACTGCTCTGTTGTCTTTCTTTTTAATGTATTTATTATTATTTTTGGAGACAAGATCTTGCTGTGTCACCCAGGTTGGAGTGCAGTGGTGCAATCATAGCTCAATGCAGCCTCAAAGTCCTGGGATCAAGCGATCCTCCTGCCTCAGCCTCTCATGTAGCTGGGACTACAGGTATACACCACCATGCTCAGTTAATTTTTTAGTTTTTGTAGAGATGGGGTCTCACCACATTGCCCAGGTTGGTCTTGAACTCCTGCCCTCAAGTGATCCTCCCATCTTGGCCTCCCAAAGTGCTGGGATTACAGATGTGAGCCATGGCACCTGGCCTGTCTTCTTTAAATATCACCTTCTAACACCCTCTAACATTTATTTAGTTTATTGTTCGTCATTTACCATTTGCTTCCCCATCTTTAAATTTAAGTTCCCCCAGGTAAGTTCATTTATGTTTTTTGTTTTATCTCCAACACCCAGAACAGTCCCTGGCATGGAGCACACCCTCCATGCATATTTTGCTAACTCCAATCCTTCAGCACAGAAAACCCTCAGCTTCCTGCTCTCTGTCCCAACCAGATTTGGAGAGTTAACCAAGTGCTGATGCTAATTGATTTTCTCAGCATCTCTGCTCCTATGGTAACCAGGGGGTGGCAGGAAACAGCCAGAAGTTACCTGTCACCTTCAGGCACATAACCCACGCCCCTCGACCCCAAAGACCCACAAACCCAGAATGTCCACAGCTTTGCCACTGGCAACTCTTTAGGCTGTAGGAACCATGTAGTCCCACAAGGCCTGGCCCCAGAACCCAGAAACACAAACACCCAGCCCACACAGTCACCCAATCGAGGAAGCACAGCCGATCACACCACCCACACCCACACGCCATCACACCCTACAGCCATTCCCACTGCAGTGGCAAGACTGCATGGACCAGATGCCCGTCAGTTAGCACGACTCCCCCACCACAGCCTTGGCGACATCGCCACCCTGCAGCCCCTCACTGTGGTACCACGTAGACGCTCCTACCTTATATCTAACTCCTGACGCCTCTTGGTGTCTCTGTTTACTTCCTTCAGTGCCTCTCTGCATCTCTGTCCCTACATTTTCCATCTTCTTTTCTCTCTCTGCCTCTCTCAGCTTCTCTGGGTCTATCTCTCTATCTCTGACTCTGTCTCTCTGACTCTCCAGCAGTCTCTCTTTCTGACTCTGACTCTCCCCGTTCTCTGTCTCAGTCTCTTCTCATCTCTCTGCTCTCCTTTTTTTTGAAACAAAGTCTCGCTCTGTTGCCCAGGCTGGAGTGCAGTGGCATAATCATGGCTCACTGCAGCCTTGATCTCCAGGGCTCAAGCAATCCTCCCACCTCAGCCTCCTAAGTAGCTGGAAATATAAGCGTGTGCCACCACACCTGGCTACTTTTAAATTTTTTATAGAGACAGGATCTCACTATGTTGCCCAGGCTGGTCTTGAATTCCTGGCCTCAAGTGATCCTCCCACCTTGGCCTCCCCAGTGCTGGGGTTACAGGTGTGAGCCACAGCACCTGGCCCGCCCTTCTTTATCTGGATTCTTCTCTCCCTGTCTCTGTCTTTCAGAGTCTAAAGAATGGAGTAACAAAAGTCAACACACTTCAAGCAGAAGAGTTTCAATCAGGCAGTCATTCAAAAGACGCATCTCAACACACAAACACGCACAAGACACAGCGACACCCGCGCAAGGACAGGCGCACACAAGACGGCCATGTGGGGACATCCGCCCACCTCCACCCTCCTGGTTTCAGGATATTTTCAATTTTCTGTGGGTGGAAAGAAAGGGCCGCCCCCGACCTCGGCGTGGGCTGTGAGCTGTCCGCGGTGCTGAAATGCTGGGGCCGGCGAGGAGGGAGGGTCTCCCGAGACATGCTCCTCACACACCCTGACACACACAGACAGCTGCCGACACAGTGACATGCTGACAGGGTGACACACACACCTCTGTCGCTCACTCTCGCAGACACGCTGCGATCCGCTGACACACAGTGACTGACGTGCAGTGACAAGCACGTCAACTGCGCCTGGGAGGCGCACCCTCAGGGGACCCAGATGCAGGAGAAACCCAACGCGCAGGAAACAGCAAGAGGGACTCGAGCTAGACCAAGACAGGATTTCCTGAGATCAAAGGAAGCAGATTTCCTCCCCAGCCTGCCCCCTTGTTTCCTGAAAACTCCACTCTCCTGCCCTTCTCCCCTGCCAGTCTCTGATCTAAGACCCAGTCTCCTCATCCTGTCTCTCACTGACCCAAACTCCCTTTTCTCTCTGCAGCATCGTGAGAACCTCTCCTTCCCTGGGTCAGTCTCTCTCCTCCATGAGTGTCTTTATCGCGTCTCCATCTCTCTGCCTTTCAGTCTCCCTCCATCTCAGCTTTCAATATCCACCTCTCTCCCTCTCTCGAAGCATCTCTCTCTCTGTGTCTCTTCCTTTTTTTCGGGGGGGTGGGTGGGTGGGAGATGGAGTTTCGCTCTTGTTGCCCAGGCCAGAGTGCAATGGCGTGATCTCGGCTCACAGCAACCTTCGCCTGCTGGGTTCAAGCGATTCTCCTGTCTCAGCCTCCCGAGTAGCTGGGATTACAGGTGCATGCCACCACGCCTGGCTAATTTTTGTATTTTTAGTAGAGACGGGGTTTCATCATATTGGTCAGGCTGGTCTCGAACTCCTGACCTCAGATGATCCACCCCGTGTTGGCCTCCCAAAGTGCTGAGATTACAGGCATGAGCCACCGTGCCCGACCTCTAAGTTCCTGTCTTTCTGTGTCTCTGTCTCTCTGTTCTGTCTCTGTTTCTCTCTCCAGTTCTGTTATTCTGTCTTCAGCTCTCCCTGTGTCTATCTCTGTGTCTCTGTCTCTGTGTCTCTCATGCTCTCTCTGCCACCCCATCTCTGGGTGTCTCTCCTCCATCTCCAGCCCAGCTGCTTCAAAGCGCCTCTAATTAGTGCCTGCCCATCAGAGGAAGGAAGAGTTTCCCTAAACACTAATTAGCCTCCTGTTCTCTGTCTTCTGAAGCCACAGCTGGGAGCTTGTGGGGGTGGGGGACAGAGGGTGTCCCAGCCTGGGGAAGCCGTGTGGGGGAGGACAGGGCCGTAAGGTTGCAGCAGCAGGAGGGAAGCAGGTTGGACTATAAGAAGGACCGGAAAAAGCAGAAAGAAAACTCTCCATTCCCCCATCTCTTGGTGTGAGAGAGGGGTCTGGGATGGTGCCTCTCGCAGCCCCCAACCCAAGTTCTCAACAACCCTCAGACAGAGACCAAGCCAGACAGAGAGAAGGAAAGGTGTGGAGTGTGCCTGAAATATAAGCTGAGTCAGAGAGCGAGGTGCTGGGGACAGACAGCCGCAGATGAACAGAGACGCAGAGACCCAGAGAGAGACAGCCCAGGGAGTGAGAGATGCAGAGATGCAGAGGGAGAGACGGAGAGACAGCGAGAGCAGTGAGAAGCTGAGTGCTGCCCGAGGCGGAAGCGCAGAGGCTGGGAGGAGGAGGGAGGGGGAGCGCGGTGGGGACTCCGCTTGAGTAGGAGGCGCGTGGGCGGCACGGAGGAGGGAGACAGACGGGCATGCGGGGGCGGAAGGGAGCGGGCAGAGGAGGGGCAGGCGCTGCCTGCATCCTGGGCAGGGGGGTGGGGGAATGTGAGGCTTCAGGCACACATTGGGGGACACTCGGTCACCTGTGTAAGGGGTGGCCAGGGATCTGGGCGTGAGAACAGCCCTGACTTAATAATTTAGTGTACGTGTCCGTGATTTTATGTGTGTCTGCGTGTTTTTTTTTTCTTTTTTTGAGACAGGGTCGCACTGTGTCGCCCAGGCTGGAGTGCAGTGGGTGATCACAGCTCATTACAGCACCTAACTCGTGGGCTCAAGCCATCTTCCTGCTTTGGCTTCCCAAGTAGCTGGGACTACAAGTGCACACCACCATGCCCAGCTAATTTTAAGCAATTTTTAGCAGAGTAGAGGCTGATCTCCAACTCCAAGGCTCAAGCCATCCTCCCGCCTCAGTTTCCTAAAGTGCTGGCACTACAGGCATGCGCCACCACTAATTAGAAAAATTATTTTTAGAGTAGGAGTCTTGCTATGTTGCCCAGGTTGCTCTCAAACTCCTGGCCTCAAATGATCCTCCTGCTTCGTCCTCCCAAAGCGCTGGGATTACAGGTGTTGACCACCACGCCTGGCCCTGCCGTGTGTGTCTATGTGTGTGTGGTGCGTATAAATGGCTTTGTGTCCAATCTGTAAACGTCTGTCTACATGTGTGTGTCTGAGTGTATCCAGCCAGCCCACCTCCCCAGACCCCATTTTCCTAAATCCCAGCCCTCAGGCTCCCCAGTGTCTCCCCAGGCCCTGCCCTGCCTTCCTTCCAGCACCATCTTTTCCCAAATCCTCGCCCAGATTCGCGTTAGGTGCCCCACTATTTCCCCAGGTTCTTCCTCATACCCAGAAGCCCCACCCCTTCCCTAGCTCCGCGCCCCCAGGCCCCACCCATCTTGTTAGGCCCCGCCTTCTTCCGCAGCCCACATCCATTTTCCCATTTCCTGATGTCGTATGTCCAAACCCAGACCCCACCCATCGCCCTGGACCCGCCCCCTCTCCACAGCCACCGACAGCGTCTCATCTCCACAGGCCTCTCCCCACATCTCCCTGGGCACTCTTCTTCAGGACACACTCCACGAGCTACCAATTAAGGCCCCACACCGCTCTCCCCAGGCCCCGTCCCATCACTCCTCACCTCGTCCACCCTTCCTCCTTGGGGCCCTCTTCTCACCTGTCCGGCCGCCCTTCTAGGCCTCGCCTCTTCATTTCACAGTCACAACCCCACCAGGCCCCGCCCACGTGGTAGACACAGCACACCTAGGCCCCGCCCCTCCCGAGGCCAGGCCCACTTTGGAGAACGATTCACTCAGGCCCCTCCCCTCCTGAGGGCCCAGCTGTTCAGTGAAGCCCCGCCCACGTCGCGGGCATGGGTCACAGTCCCCGCCCACGTTGCGGGCACGGCCACGCAGGCCCCTCCCCTCCCGAGGCCCAACCAAGACCCGCCCACTATGTGGGCATGGCTCACCCAGGCCCCGCCCCTGAGCCCCATCAGGCCTCGCCCATTCCGAAGCCCCGCCCCTCTCCGGGCCGCCTCGGGCGTGCTCACATGGTCTCGTCGTCGCCAAACTCCAGCTCTCCGCACGCGTCCTCGTAGTGCACGCCGCCGCCGCGCGCCGTGCCGTCCACCGTGCGGTAGGGAAGGCGCACGGTGCCGCGCGCGCCCGAGCTGCGCACGACGCGCACGTCCACGGTGCCCATGCACTCGCTCACGTGCAGCAGGCGGTCCTGGAAGGAGAAGATGCCTGCGTGGTCGTCGTCCAGTATGGTGACGGTGGCCAGCAGCGGCGCCACCAGCCGCCCCTTGGGCCGCCCGCCGCCGTCCGGCTCGAACATGCCCTGCGCGTCGCCCACGCGCAGGTTCAGCAGCCGCACGAAGAAATGCTCGTCCTCCTCGAAGATGTCGTCGTCGATGATGCCGATGCGCAGCTCCTTCTGCGTCTCGCCTGGTTTGAACACCAGCGTGCCCTCGCTGTGGCGGGGTGGGGAGGGGGAAGAGTGGGGTGAGGGTCGGTCATCGGCTGTGTGTTGTACGGGGGGAGTCTGGACGTGCTTCCCAGAGGAGGGGCAGGTGCCATAGAAGAACTCCCAAGTATGAGGGTCGACAGGCATTAAACAAGTAATACTGAGGGTGAATCGGGGTGGGCGTCCTGGAGGAAGGGCTGCAGAGCGGGAACAAGACACAGTGGGCCCCTCCCCGCGTGGAACTCGTGAGGAGCAGAAGGTGGGAATTAAACAGGTAATGATAAGGTTGAGATCAGGGCAGGCTTCCTGGAGGAGGCATTAGCAGGTGGGCATACTCCAGGCAGAAGGAACAGCACATGCAAAGTCCAAGAGTTGAGAGGGAGCCTGGGGTGTTCTGCATCCCTGCTTCTCAAACCTTAATGTGCATATGAATCCCCTGGTGGATCTTGTGAAAATGCAGATTCTGGTTTAGAAGCTCCCGGGTTTCTAGAATCGCATTTCTAACGAGCTCCAGGGGATGTCCTGGTCACATTTTAAGTGGCAGGGATATAGGACCCAGAGAGGACTCTGTCATTCCTCTGATAAAAACCCTTCCCAGATGCCCCCAAGAGGAAGTCCATACACCTTAACTTGGCATCATTCATTCATTCAACAAACACTCCTAAGGGCACCCGTTCTGTGCCTGGTGCCGAGTGGTGCTGGGGACACAGCAGTAACCAGGCCCTGTCCTCACAGGGTTCACAGCCCCATGGGAGAGCCATATCACCATGACAATTGCACATTTAATGATTTAATTACGGTTCATTCATTCAACAGATAACTGACCGTTGTGTGCCAGGCATTGTTTTAAGTGTTGGGGGAACAGCAGCAATAAGAAGCTTTGAGATTCTGTTTTAGTGCAGAAGAATGAACAATAAACAAACACAGGATGTCAGGTGGTGATGGTGCTATGGAGAGAAACAGGAGGTTAGGGAGTGAGGAGAGGGAGCTGTTGGCATGGTCAAGAAAGCCTTTTGGAGGAGATAACATTTGAGCAGAGACCTGAAGGACGGGAGGGAGTGAGCCATAGGGAGGATGCCTGGAAAAGAGTTTTTTGTTGTGTTTTGTTTTGTTTTTTTGAGGCAGAGTCTCGCTGTCATCCAGACTGGAGTGCAGTGTCTCCATCTTGGCTCACTGCAACCTCCCCTCCCGGGTTCAAGGGATTCTCCCACCTCAGCCTCCCGAGCAGCTGGGACTACAGGCGCCTGCCACCATGCCTGGCTAATTTTGTGTACTTTTTTGTAGAGACAGGGTTTCATCATGTTGGCCAGGCTGGTCTCGAACTCCTGACCTCAAAAGATCCACCTGTCTTGGCTTCCCAAAGTGCTGGGATTACAGGCGTGAGCAACCGTGCCTGGCCAAAAAGAGTATTTTTGGTAAAGGGAACAGGCAATGTGAATGCTCTGACCTGGGACTAGACAGCCGGACAGGGGACAGGATCTGACTTAGGGACAGGTCACCTCTTCGAGGAACTGCAGAGAGACCAGCATGATGACAGCAGAGGGAGCCAGGACAAGAGGGTGGGAGATGACATCACAGTGGGAACAGGGGCAGATCTCCTAGGGCCTGGGTGGGCCACGGTGAAGACTTCTGCGTTTACCCTGAGTGAGGAAGGAGCCCTGTGAAGCTTCCGAGCAAAGGAGGGACGTTCCGAGCAGAGGAGGGACACGAGCTGGCTTGGTGTTAAAAGAGTAACAGTTGTGTAAATCTCTGAAACACCCATAAGATACTCTGTAATGGGGGGAGCCAGGGAGGGAACAAGGCAGTGACATTAGATTAGTCAGAGTGAAATTCTGAGGGGTCATGGAGTAAGTGGGCTCTTCCTGGCAGGGCTGCAGACATCAGCGTGACTCTGGGATATTAAGAAATCTTGAAAATCTATCATTTCCCCCAATCCCTCCTACTGTACATGTAAGGGGCTCAGCACCATCTCTGAACCCTGCTATGTGATCCATATGCATTCACTATCACTTTCATATTAAAGGGGTTCTGGGGCCGGGCGCGGTGGCTCATGCCTGTAATACCAACACTTTGGGAGGCTGAAGTGAATGGATGACTTGAGGTCAGGAGTTCAAGACCAGCCTGGCCAACACAGTGAAAACCCGTTTCTACTAAAAATACAAAAATTAGTGGGGTGTAGCAGCGCATGCCTGTAGTCCCAGCTACTCTGGAGGCTGAGGCATGAGAATTGTTTGAACTGGGGAGGTGGAGGTTGCAGTGAGCCAAGATCACGTCACTGCACTCCAGTCTGGGTGACAGAGCAAGACTCCGTCTCAAAAATGTGGGGGCGGGGAGTCAGGCTCCAGTTTTCCAGCTCTGTGGGAGGAAGAGAGGGACCGCAAGGTTCTGGCAAGAGGTAGGGGGCATAGAACCTGGTGAAAAGACCTGCAGTGGAGGGATGAGGGAGTCCCTCAGCTCAGGATTCACTGTCCATGGTGATGGAGCACCCAGGAGGGTGGGCTGACCTGCTTCAAGCCCAGTTTGGCCGCCATGCCAGCTGTGTGATCTTGGGCGGTCAGGATTCTGCAGTCCTCTGAGCCTTGGTTTCCTTATCTGTGGAATGGGCTAATAATAGTGTTTACCTCCTGGCGCTATGGTGAGGACTGAATTGATACAGGGGAAGCACCCGGAGGCACAGTTAGCTAGTGATATCCACATATTAATATTATAATCTTAGAGCCCTAAAAGTCGTGGGATATGAGACATTTACATGTAAGGGATAAAGGGATCAGTAAAATGTGGAGATTGTAGCACTATCTTTTTTTTTTTTTTTTTTTTTTGAGACGGAGTCACCCTGTCGCCCAGGCTGGAGTGCAGTGGCACGATCTCGGCTCACTGCAACCTCCGCCTCTTGGGTTCAGGCGATTCTTCTGCCTCAGCCTTCCAAGTAGCTGGGATTACAGATGTGTGCCACCATGCCTGGCTAATTTTTTGTATCTTTAGTAGAGATGGGGTTTCACCATGTTGGCCAGGCTGGTCTCAAACTCCTGACCTCGTGATCTGCCAGCCTCGGCCTCCCAAAGTGCTGGGATTACAGGCATAAGCCACCGCGCCCAGACCTTTTTTTTTGTTTTTGTTTGAGACAGGGTCTTGTTCTGTCATCCAGGCTGGAGTGCAGTTGCACAATCCCAGCTCACTGCAGCCTCAACTTCCTGGGCTTAAGCAGCCCTCCTGCCTCAGCCTCTCGAGCAGCTGGGACTACAGGCTCGTGCCACCACACCTGGCTAATTTTTATACTTTTGGTAGACATGGGGTTTTGCCATGTTGCCCAGGCTGGTCTTGAACTCCTGGGCTCAAGCAATCCGCTGGCCTTGGGCTCCCAAAGTGCTGGGATTGCAGGCATGATCCACTGCATACATCCTGTAGCATCATCTTTGCCAAACAATTAATCCAAAGATTTAGCAACATCTTTACCAAACAATTAAACTGGGCATCACAGTAATGGACGAGTGGACATCATGTTCCTCCTGATACAATGCACCCAGGGGGATAGAGCATCGCTTGCATGGGATTCCTGCCAAAAGTGCAGGACTCCAATCATCAGGAAGCATTAGACAAACCCAGATTGAGAATCATTCTAGTAACTGGCCTATCATCTTCAAAAGCATCAGGTCACAAAAGTCATGGGAAGGCTGAGAAACTGATCCAGACTGAAGGAGACTAAAGAGATTTGACAGGGAAATGCAATGTGTGTTTCTGGATCAAATGGGAAGAGAGGGCAGGAGTGAAAATACAGCCACCAAGGATATTACAAGGATGACTGGGGAAATGGAAACACGGGCTGTGCATCACTCAATTGACGTTGAGTTAACAGTATCAGTTCAGTGTTAGATTTCTTGAGTGAGATCATAGTATTGTGATTAGGTAGGAGAATGCCATTATTCTCAAAAGATGCATGCTCAAGTATTTAGGCATGAAGGTCATGGTATTTGCAACTCGTGGTCACAGAGTGTCACAATTATTGTTATTATTTTATTATTATTTTGAGACAGATTCTGGCTCTGTCATCCAGGCTGGAGTGCAGTGGCACAATCTTGGCTCACTGCAACCTCTGCCTCCTGGGCTCAAGCGATTCCCCTACCTCTGCCTTCTCAGTAGCAGCGACTACAGGCACATGTTACCATGCCCAGCTTATATATATATATATATATAGAGAGAGAGAGAGAGAGAGAGAGAGAGAGAGAGAGTGTGTGTGTGTGTGTATGTGTGTGTGTGTCTTGGTCTGTCTCCCAGGCTGGAATGCAGTGGCGCGATCTTGGCTCACTGCAACCTCTGACTCCCGGGTTCAAGCAATTCTCCTGCCTCAGCCTCCCAAGTAGCTGGGATTGGACTTTAGAATCCAGGCATCAGAATCATAGAAGGCTAGATTCACAGGACTTCTGTTCCAGCACTGGACACAGAATCTGAGAAGATAAAAATCTTAAAGCCATCAAATCAGAGACTGGATAGGGTTTGGATTAGAATACCAAAATGTTGGCTGGGCGTGGTAGCTCATGCCTGTAATCCCGGCACTTTGGGAGGCCGGGGTGGATGGGTCACCTGAGGTCAGGAGTTTGAGACCAGCCTGGCCAACATGGTGAAACCCCATCTCTACTAAAAATACAAAAATTAACCAGGTGTGGCGGCGCACACCTGTAATCCCAGCTACTCAAGACGCTGAGGCATGAGAATCACTTGAACGTGGGAGGCAGAGGTTGCAGTGAGCCGAGATCGTGCCACTGCACTCCAGCCTGGGCAACAGAGTGAGACACAGTCTCAAAAAAATAAAGAATATCAAAATGTTAGAATTCTAGAATCTTAGAACTTCAGACCCTTAGTGTGTCAACATCATAGGGGATTAAATCTCAGAATCTTGGAAAAACTGTGCTGTTTGGGGTTCTCAGAGATCACGTTTAGTTTGGAGAAACTAAGGCTCACAGGTGTGAACCTGTGGGAAACTTAGAAAAAGAAAAAGGCTTTCCTTCTTCAAGACACTTATTTCCATAAGTCAGAAAACTTATAATAGAAATGCAAATCTACAATGTCCACTATGAAGAGAGCTTCCTCAGATATGGTGGTTTTATGCAGTGCACAGCTTCAACAACTGTACATGGCAGACCTGCCTGCTCAGACTGAGGCAGGAACTCGCCCAAGGAACAGGATCCAGGGCTAAGCTTGGAGTGGAACCCAAGTCTCCTTCCTCCCAGTCTTTGGCCTAAGGTACCTTGATAAGGCAATGCCAGGCCTTGAATGTCCACCAGGATAGGAAATCAAGGAAGGATAGGAAGATGTTGACTCTTCTTAGCCCTTTGGTTCCACCACTGAACAGCATTTCCTCCTTCACTTCAAACATCTTGGTCCTGGCCAGGTGCAGTGGCTCACACCTGTAATCCCAGCATTTTGGGAGGCTAAGGCAGGTGGATTGCTTGAGCCCAGGAGTTAAAGACCAGCCTAGACAACATGGTGAAACCTTGTCTCTACAAAACATACCAAAACAACAACAGCAAAAACAAAAACAATTAGCCAGGCTTGGTGGCATGTGCCTGTAGTCCCAGCTATATTGGAGGCTGAGGTGGGAGGATTGCTTGAGCTTGGGAGGCGGAGGCTGCACTGAGCCATGATTGCGCCACTGTGCTCCAGCGTGAGTGACAGAGTGAGACTCTGTCTCAGACAAAACAAAACAAAACCACACCAGCCTGGGCAACATGGCAAAAACCCATCTTTACAAAAAATATAAAAATTAGCTGGGCGCTGTGGTGCACACCTGTAGTCCCAGCTACCTGGGAGGCTGAGATGGGAGGATCACTTGAGTCCAGGAGGTTGAGGCTGCAGTGAGCTGTGATTGTGCCACTGCACTCCAGTCTGGGTGACAGAGCAAGACCCTGTCTCAAAAAACAATAAAAAACAATCTTGGTCGTGAGGTCATTTGTAAGTGACAAAGTGGGCTGTTATCCCAGGAGGTGACACCTGTATTCACTTCCTTCTGCAAAGCCTCAGTGCTCTAGATGGGGACAGTGCGGACCAGGGGTGGGTAGGAGTGGAAAGGTGAAAAGATAGTTGAAAGCAGGCCCCAATATGGTGAATGCAGTTCCCTCAACTGAGGGCATGTGGATGATGTGGTGCACTGGGGAGAGGATGGACCGAGTGGCCAAGGGGATCCCATGCTGCAGGGTGATGGAACAGAGACCTGTGAACAGCTGCACTTTGTTGTTTTGTTTGAGACAGTGTCTCACTCTGTCACTCAGGCTGGAGCACAGCACACTGTGCACCTGTAGTCCCAGCTACTTTGGAGGCTGAGGTGGGAGGATCAGTTTAGCCCAGGAGGTGGAGGCTGCGGTAAGCCAGGAAGGCTGGGGTGGGCAGGGTAGGAAAGGTGGATGGAGATGGGCAGACAAAAGGATCCTGGACTGACTGAGGTGGAGGGAAAGACCTGCAAATGTCCAAGCGCTGGAAAGAGAAGTGATGAGGGCAGAGAGGGAAGAAGACTGGCTACGAAAAGCAGCCAGGCACACAGTGGTGGAACTCAAGGTCGATGAAACAGAGAACTGCCAGGTACGGTGGCTCACGCCTGTAGTCCCAGCACTTTGGGAGGCCGAGGCGGGTAGATCACCTGAAGTCAGGAGTTCAAGACCAGCCTGGCCAACACGATGAAACCCCATCTCTACTAAAAATACAAAAGATTAGCTGGGTGTGGTGGTGGGCACCTGTAATCCCAGCTACTTGGAAGGCTGAGGCAGGAGAATCATTTGAACCTGGAAGGTGAAGGTTGCAGTGAGCCGAGATCGTACCACTGTACTCCAGTCTGGGCAACAAGTGCGAAACTCTGAGAAAAAGAAGAAAGGAGGAGAGGAGAGGAGAGAGTAGAGGAGAGAGAGGAGAGAGGGGAGAGAAGAGGTGAGAGGAGAGGAGAGAAGATGAGCGAACTGAGTCCCAGGAAGAGAAGGGTTAAAGGGATGAGGGATTGGCTGCTGCTTGATGGCAGAATCAAAGATCTGGGAATAGTTCAGCCTCAGCTGTACCCCAGGGAGAAGATTAAAGGGGGATGTGTCAGGCTACTGAGCAGGTAGAACCTCTGAAAAGCTCAGCCATTGGCCCTCTTTCTCCCTGTCTCCTGATTTATTTTTCTTCACAGCTCCTACCACTACCTGGCATTTTTATGTAATCAGTGTTTACTTCCTAACTGCCTGTCTTTCCCAGGAGAATGTCAGCTCCATTTGGGCCAGGACTTTATGAGTTTTGTTCACCACTAGTCGCCGGTGCCAGATCTGTTTGTTTCTTGCACATAGTAGACACATGATAAATGTCATTATGGGAAAAGGGAGACCTGTGCTTGAATTAACAACACATACTGTTCAAAGCATGATGTAGGCTGGTGAAAATCATTGAAAAGAACATACTGTAAAGCTATAAGTCTTAAAATAGTGTGTCATGGACAGAAGAACTACAAATAGATGAATTTTGTGGGCCACATGAGGACAGAGATCTTATCTATCTTGGTTATTGTTCTAGGTTGATCCCCTAAATAAAGACATCTGGCACACAGTAGGTGCTCAGGAGGAACTGTTGAATGAGAGAATATCACAGATTTGCAAGGAGAGGGGTAAGGAGAGGGACTGGGGCTGTGAGATATGGTAGAGGGTGATGGGTGGGTTGCTTTATGGCACAACCAAAGACCTTTAGCCATCATCTCTCTCCTCCACTCCTATTTTATTTTCCTCCATAGCACTTATTGCCACTTCAAGTTTTTATATGTTTAGTAGTTTATATCCTCATTGCAATTTGAGGGCAGGGACCTTAGCTGCTTGTTCCCATGGTATACCCATTGGCATACAGTGCATGCTCAATAAGCATTTTTACTTTAGTAATGGTGGGAGAAGGCTTGTTCTACCAGGTAGCAATACACATAATGGAACTATAATAATTAAAACAGTGTGGCACCAGCACAAAACCACAGAAATATAAAGAATGCAGGAGGAGTGGTGTGAAGACTGAGAGTTTGTCTCATTCATCATGTGCACTGAGTGCCTGGAGGCAGCACCTGGCACATGGTAGGTGACCACTAAACATTAATGTTCTTATGCACATGAGGAGACAGCTGTTTTACCAGACAATAAAACACAGAACATGGCCGGATGATGGCTCATGCTTGTAATCCCAGCATTCTGGGAGGCCGAGGCAGGTGGATCACTTGAGGCCAGGAGTTCAAGACCAGCCTGGCCAACGTGGTGAAACCCCATCTCTCTACTAAAAGTACAAAAATAAGCCGGGTGTGGTGGCACACACCTATAATCCCAGCAACTCAAGAGGCTGAGGCACGAGAATCACTTGAACCTGGAAGGCGGAGGTTGCAGTGAGCGGAGATCGTGCCACTCACTCCAGCCTGGGCAGCATAGTGAGACTCTATCTCAAACAAACAAAAACCCAGAGGTAGATAATGAAGGCGGGAGGTGTAGCCTTCGGATAGCCATGCTCTCTGCCTGGCCCAGTGGTGTGTGCCCCGCGTCTAGAGCAGCGCCTGGCACAAAGCAGGCTCTCAGGAATGAATGAATGAACAAATGAACGAATGAATCCTGCAGGAGTCAGTTGGGAGGCGAAGAGCCTGGAGGCCGCCGGACGGCGGGACCCACGGCCTGCGCCAGCCCCCTGCACACCCCCCACCCCGGGGGACCCACCTGTACTCGTAGTCGGAGCCCGCCTTGGCCGAGCCGTCCTCAGTGCGGTAGTCCACGTAGAAGGTGCTGTTGCCCTCGCCGCCCTGGCACGTGACGGACAGCAGCACGGAGCCGCAGTTCTCCAGGCAGTGGTAGAGGCTAGGCTCGAAGAAGATGCGGCTGGCGCCGTCGTCTTCGTCCTCGCCCGCGCCCTCGGCCGGCGCCGCCCTGCGCGAGGCGTCCGCCGCGTGTCTGCGCAGCACGTTCCCGGCGCCGGTCATCAGCCGCGTGGCCTGGATGCGGTAGAAGGCGCGGCTCTTCTGCTGGTGCAGCAGCGCGTAGTAGTTGGCGATGCCCACCAGCTGCTCCAGATCCTTGTCCGGGTGCTTCTGCTTGAGGTCCTTGAGGATCTGGATGACCTCGCGGCGGCTGGCGTCCAGCTCGCGCGCCTCGGCGGGGCCCGGGCCCAGGCCGCCCAGCTCACCTGGGGCCTCGGCGCCCACGAACGTGCCGTCCAGCTCGATGCTCTTCGGGGGGTCGCCCTCGGCGCCTATGATGATGCCGCTGCGTGGGTCGGTGCGGTAGCGCTTGTACACGTACTTGTAGAAGAGCAGCCGCTTGTCGGCCATCCAGGCGAATACCACGCACACCGGGAAGAAGACCAGGGTCAGCAGCGCCTCCCACACCTGCGGGCGGCGGGCGTCAGGGCGAGGCCGGGCGGGCCGCCTTCTCCCTCCCCGCCTCTCTGTCTCAGTCTCTGTCCGCCTCTGCCACTCCTCATCTCTCTCCCCAACCCCCAACCCCGCCCCGTCGTCTCTCCCTATCCCTTTCTGTTTCTTTTTCTTTCTTTCTTTCTTTCCTTTCTTTTTTTCTTTTCTTTTCCTTCCTTCCTTCCTTTCTTCTTTCTCTCTCTCTCTCTTTCTTTCTTTCTTTTTTTTTTTTATTTGAGACAGAGTCTTGCTCTGTAGCCCAGGCTGGAGTGCAGTGGTGCAGCCTCGGCTCACTAAACCTTGAACCTTGGCCTCCCGGGTCCCGGTTCAAGCAATTCTCCTGCCTCAGCCTCCCGAGTAGCTGGGATTACAGGCATGCGCCACCATGGCCAGCTAAGTTTTGTATTTTTTTTAGTAGAGACGGGGGTTCACCATGTTGGCTAGCCTGGTCTTGAACTCCTGACCTTGTGATCCTCCCACCTCGAGCTCCCAAAGTGCTGGGATTACAGGCGTGAGCCCTGTCTCTTTGTTCATCTCTGCCTCTCCCCATCTCTCTCTCCTCCCCACTCCCCGTCTCTCCCCACCTCTTTCTGACTGTTCATCTCTGCCTCCCCCCATGTCTCTCTCCCCCAAGTTGTTCCCCCCATTTCTCTCTCTCCCTCTTCTTTCCCCATCTCTCTCCATCTCAATCTCTGTTCATCTCTGCCTCTCCCTGTCTCTATTTCCTCGCCTCTCCCCATCTCTCCCCACCTCTTTCTGTCTCTATTCATGTCTGCCTTTCCCCATCTCTCTCCCCCGAGTTCTCCGTTTCCCCCCATTTCTCTCTCCCTCTCCATCTCGTTCTGTCTCTGTTCATCTCTGCCTCTCCCCCACTTCTCTCCTCCTCCTCATTTCTCTCTTCTTTCCCGTCCCTCTCTTAGTTTCTCTCAACCTCCCTCTTGTCTCTGTTCATCTCTGCCTCTCCCCATCTCTCTCCCCCCATTTCTCTCTCTCCTTCCCCCCATCTCTTTCTATCTCTGTCCTTCCCTTTTTGTCTCTGTTTGGCTCTTGCCTCTCCCCATGTCTGGACATGTCTCCATGTCCTGTTATATCCTGGTAGATCTCCATCTCCCTCCCTTGTGAGTTTCTTTCTCTTTCTCTCTCAATACCTGTGTTTCTCCAGAGCTAATTTTTTTCCCTCTCCCCATCCCCGTTTCTCTCTCTCCTTTCCCTTGTCCTTCTCTTAGTTTCTATTTCCCTCTTGTCTCTGTTCACCTCTCTCTCCCCATCTCTCTCTCTCCTTTCTCCCACCCCTTTCCATCTTGTTCTGTCTGTTCGCCACCTCTGTCTCTGTCTCTGCTCATCTCTGCCTCTCCCTATCTCTCCCCACCCCCTTTTCTCTCTCTCTCCTTGCTCCCGTTCCTCTCCATCTCTGTCTCTCTGTTCCTCACTTATTCTCTATTTCCCTCTCATCTCTGTTCACCTCTGCCTCTCCCCATCTCTCTCCCTCCCCTTCCTCCCATCTCTTTTTAACTCTGTCCTCCCTTTTTGTCTGTGGCCTCTCCCCATCTCCCCCACATTTCTCTCTCTCCATCTCGTTCTATCTCTCTCTGTCCCTGTTTGTCTCTGCCTCTCTCCATCGCTCTCTGCGTGTGCCACTGTCTCTTTCCCTCCTTCCCTCTGTCTCAGCGGTTTTCTTAGCCTTTCCTCCTCCTCTGTCTCTCTCCCTGGCTCCCTCTCTTTTCTTGTTGCCTCGGTCTCCTTGGCTCCATCTCCTTCTTTTATATCTATTGGTAGATATCTATTTCCCTCCCTTGTGAGTTTCTTTCTCTTTCTCAGTATCTGTGTTTCTCCAGAGCTACTTTTCTCTCTCTCCCTCCCTCTCTTGCTCCCCATCTCTGTGTGTGTGCACGTGCGTGCATGTGTGAGCGTATGTGCATGTGTATGTGTGTATGTGTATGTGCGTGTGTATGTGTATGTGCGTGTGTGTCCTGTGTGCGTGCTTGTGTGTGCATGTATGTGTATGTGCGTGTGTCCATCTGTGTCCTTCTGTGTGTGCATGTGTGTATGTGTATGTGCGTGTCCGTCTGTGTGTGTGTCCTTCTCTGTGTGTGTGCATGTGTGTGTGCATGTGTGTCCGTCTGTGTGTGCACGCATGTGTCCGTCTGTGTGTGTATGTGTACGTGTGTGTCCTTCTGTGTATGTGTGTGTCCGTCTGTGTGTGTGCATGTGTGTGTGCATGTGTGTGTCCGCCTGTGTGTGTGTGTGCATGTGTGTGTCCGTCTGTGTGTGTGTGTGTGCGCGCGCATGTGTGTATGTGTTCTCTTTCTCTCCTAGTCTCTTCATTCATCCATCTATCCACCTTTTAGATGCTGAGAACCATGCCCAGCTGCCCAGGTGCCAGGAACCCGGACATCCTCATCCAGTACCAAGCAACAGACAATCCCCACCCTGTGGTCCCAGCTGCTGTCAAGGGACAGAGCCTGTGTGTCTTCTGGCCTCTCTCTCCCTCCATCTTTTTTCTGCCTGCTCCATTTCTCCCCCATCACCTGGGGGTGCCTCCACTTCTCCAAACCTCGCCCATCATCCAGGGCCTGCTCTCTGTTCACCCAAACGCCCTCAATGCCCCACCCATGACCCCTGCCAGTGCCTCCTTAGCATTTGCCTGGCCCTCATGGACAGGCTGTGTCTCTAATAGAGACACACATCTGGCTCTTCTGCCTCATAAAACCAGTTCCCATGCACAGCCAGGGCAGCTCTGAGTTGGGAGCCTGGCTTTACCACAGGGATGGCTGTCTCATCTCTTGGTCTATACAATGGGGACATTTCCAAGACTGAATGAGCACCTGCATTCCTAGCGCACAGCATTCTCAGTTTCTGACACATGGAAAAGACTCAAGATGTGAAATTAACATTGCCTGGCCAAGCGTGGTGGCTCACGCCTGTAATCCCAGCACTTTGGGAGGCCAAAGTGGGTGGATCACCTGAGGCCAGGAGTTCGAGACCAGCCTGGCCAACATGGTGAAACCCCATCTCTACCAAAAATACAAAATTAGCCAGGCATGGTGGTGTGCATCTGTAGTCCCAGTTACTCGGGAGGCTGAGGCAGGAGAATTGCTTGAGCCCAGGATGGGGAGGTTGCAGTGAGCCGAGATCCCGCCACTGCACTCCAGCCTGGGTGACAGAATGAGACTCCATCTTAAAAAAAAAAAAAAAGAAAGAAAAAGAAAAAAAAGAACATCGCCATCGTTATTATTTAGTACTATTATCTTGGGCTTGCAGAGGCCTAAGACTCAGTCTGCTGGTGGCCCAGCACAGGCCTGGCACATGGAAAGCATCCACCAAGACTCAAGGGTTTGCCTTGAAGATATTCATGGAAAGACTCAAATGTTACCTTTCTCATCAAAGATGAAGAAGAAAAGATAAAAGAGTATTTATGGGCCAGGCGTGGTGGCTCATGCCTGTAATCCCAGCACTTTGGGAGGCGGAAGTGGGTGGATCACGAGGGCCAACATGGTGAAACCCCGTCTCTACTAAAAATACAAAAATTAGCTGGGCGTGGTGGCAGGCGCCTGTAATCCCAGCTACTTGGGAAGCTGAGGCAGGAGAATCGCTTGAACCCAGGAGGCGGAGGTTGCAGTGAGCTGAGATCACCCCACTGCACTCCAGCCTGGCGACCGAGCGAGACTCTGTTTAAAAAAAAAAAGAGTATTTACGATGACAAGGCCCCCGAAGGCCAGGCACAGTGGCTCACGCCTATAATCCCTGCACTTTGGGAGGCCAAAGTGGGTGGATCACTTGAGCTCAGGAGTTCAAGACCAGCCTGGCCAACATGGTGAAACCCCATCTCTACTAAAAATACAAAAATCAGCCAGGTGTGGTGGTGTGCGCCTGTAATTCCAGCTATTAGGAAGGCTGAGGCAGGAGAATCGCTTGAATCTAGGAGGCGGAGGTTGCAGTGAGCTGAGATTGCACCCCTGAACTCCAGCCTGGGGGACAGAGTGAGACTCCATCTCGAAAAAAAAGAAGGCCCCCAGAGTATCTTAAAAATGAGCCTGGTAGGAAAAATATCTAAGATCCAGTTGCCACACCTGCTATCACTGTGTTTACTGCTGGCTCAGAGAACAGTCAAGACTTGCAAATAGTAAAACTGCATGAAGCCAACAGGCAGATTTGGGAAAAGGAGCCGAATGTTCAGCGCAAGCTGTGAAATGAACTCTCTCCCTTGTATTAATTGAACCTACCATTATGTATATTGCAAGGAAGTCTCTATTCATCAGAAGACAATCCCAAACCCCTAAGATTTTCCTTCCTCCCTGCAGGTCAATAAAAAGTGATTCTAGCCGATTCACAATGTCTTTCTAGAGCACCCACTAAGAATGTGTCCAGCCTGGGAGGGCACTGTGACATTTTCAGGTCTCAGTGGAGCAGGCACACCCCTGAGACAGAGTATTGGAAATCTCGGGGTATTTATGGGCTGCCATCATCACTAGGGAGGGGGACATGGTCTTGGCCTTTCCTGGCCTGATGACATCCAGCAACTCACGGGACAGTCCCACACAATACAGAAATGTCCCATATGCCGGCTCATTTCAGAACCTGCCACTAACATTCTTATCTGCACGGGACAGTCCCACACAATGCAGAAATGTCCCATATGCCGGCTCATTTCAGAACATGCCACTAACATTCTTATCTGCACGGGACAGTCCCACACAATACAGAAATGTCCCATATGCCGTCTCATTTCAGTACCTGCCACTAATGTTCTTATCCGTGAAAACACTGTTTATGATAGTTAGAATTTATAACTCTGTTTTATGTATTTCTTTCTTTTTCTTTTTCTTTCTTTCTTTCTTTCTTTCTCTTTTTGAGACAGAGTTTCGCTCTTGTTGCCCAGGCTGGAGTGCAGTGGTGCAATCTCGGCTTACCGCAACCTCCGCCTCCCGGGTTCAAGCGATTCTCCTGCCTCACGCTCCCAAGTACCTGGGATTACAGGCATGCACCACCACGCCCGGCTAATTTTGTATTTTTAGTAGAGTTAGGGGTTCCCCATGTTGGTCAGGCTGGTCTTGAACTCCTGACCTCGGGTGATCCGCCCACCTCAGCCTCCCAAAGTGCTGGGATTACAGGCATGAGCCTTTGCGCCCGGCCTATGTATATCTTTTTTAAATTTCTTTTTTTTTTTTTTTTCTGAGATGGAGTCTCACTCTGTCACCCAGGCTGGAGTGCAGCGGCTCAATCTCAGCTCACTGCAACCTTCACCTCCCAGGTTCAAGCGATTCTCCTGCCTCAGCCTCCCAAGTAGCTGGGATTACAGGCGCCTGCCACCATGCCCAGCTATTTTTTGTATTTTTAGTAGAGACAGAGTTTCACCATGTCGGTCAGGCTGGTTTCGAACTCATGACCTCAGGTGATCCATCCACTTCGACCTCCCAAAGTGCTAGGATTACAGGCGTGAGCCACTGTGCCCAGCCTTATGTATATCTTATATGAAGTATTTTCCTGTATGGTTTAACATACTGCAAATACACTTGTTTTAAATCTCGTGGCTACCTGCTCCTCTGCCTAGACTTCTTGCATGCAATGGTTTCTGATCTTTTTCTTTCTCTGAAGCCCAGCTTATTCATTATAAATAGATGCCTGCATCTGGCTCCCTTGTCATGAGGGTAGTTGTGATGAAGCATTTCCAGGTGGAAATGCAGACTGTTCTGTTAGAAACCTTTCCTTTTTTTTTTTTTTTTTGAGACGGAGTCTCGCTCTGTCGCCTAGGCCTGAGTGCAGCGGCGCGATCTTGGCGCACTGCAAGCTCCGCCTCCCGGGTTCACGCTATTCTCCTGCCTCAGCCTCCCGAGTAGCTGGGACTACAGGCGCCCGCCACCATGCCCGGCTAATTTTTTTGTATTTTTAGCAGAGACGGGGTTTCACTGTGTTAGCCAGGATGGTCCCTATCTCCTGACCTTGTGATCCGCCCGCCTCAGCCTCCCAAAGTGCTGGGATTACAGGCGTGAGCCACCGCGCCCGGCCCAGAAACCTTTTCTTTAGGCAGGGCACAGTGGCTCACGCCTGTAATCCCAGCACTTTGGGAGGCTGAGGCGGGCAGATCACTTGAGGTTGGGAGTTCGAGACCAGCCTGGCCAACATGACAAAACCCCGTCTCTACTAAAAATACAAAAATTAGCTGACGTGGTGGAACACACCTGTAATCTCAGCTACTCAGGAGGCTGAGGCAGGAGAATCGCTGCCTCAGAGCGACAGAGAAAGACTCCGTCTCAAAAAAAAAAAAAAAAGAAAGAAAGAAATAGAAATCTTTTCTTTATAACACAGTTTGGACATTATACTGACTTTTTGGGAAGCCAAATGCATAGAGGAGTTTGTTAATGAATAGCTAACATTTACTCTGTTTCAGGCAGACTATTTTAAGTCTTTCCACACGGAACAATTCAGTTAATCCTCATGGTAGCCCTATGAAGTCAGCACTCTCATGATCCCCATTTTACAGGTGAGGAAACTGAGGCCTGGAGAAGATAAGGAACCTGCCCTAGGTCACACAGTGAGGAAATGGCAGAGGTGGGATTTGAACCCAAATCTCTGGCTTCAGGTGCATGGATCAAACTCTGAGGCCACAAGATCTCTCTTTGATTACCTAAGAATTTCATATCAGCAGAAATAAAGGGGATGTAACAAAATATCTGTTATATTCTCCTTTCTTCCTTTCTTTCTTTTCTTTCTTTTTTTAGATAGAGTCTCACTCTGTCACCCAGGCTGGAGTGCAGTGGGGCCACCTCGGCTCACTGCAACCTCCACCTCCCAGGTTCAAGCAATTCCCCTGCTTCAGCCTCCCGAGTAGCTGGGATTATAGGCGGGTACCACCATGCCAGGCTAGTTTTTATATTTTTAGTAGAGATGGGGTTTCACCATGTTGGCCAGGCTGGTCTCGAACTCCTGACCTCAAGTGATCTTCCTGCCTTGACCTCCCAAAGTGCTAGGATTACAGGCATGAACCACCACACCTAGCTTCAAAGGCCTTTCTGAAAGCCTAAGTCAGGACACCATTCATTTTAACAGCACCTTAAACTGTACGATATATCACTGCACACTTTTCACCATGGCAGATGGGAAACTCTCTCCTCTTTCTCTCTCCCTCTTTCAGGAACCCTGTCTTCTGGTGCCACTGTCCTCCCCTTTCCTCACTGTGGCTTCTGATCCCTCTGTTATATATCCTCCTTCACAGAAAACCCACAAGGCATTTTTCTATCTCTAGCTTCAGATCCTTCCTGGGAAGAAACTGTAACTGGCAGAAACCTGACAGTTAGATTACACACATGTGTGAATGAATCCTGGACACCTGCAAATAAATTATGCATGTGTGTGACTGAATTAGGCCAGGCCCATAAATAAATTATGCAAATGTAGGAGGCAGTCATGGGGTTGTGGGAAATACATTAGGCAAACGTTGTCAAGGAAGACTACATAGTATGCGAGTTAAGACATGGGGTGAGCGAAAGGCTAATGATTATGAGAATATAGGTATAAATTATGCAGCTGTGGGTCTAAATTTTGTCTCACTATTGGAATAAATTATGCAAAGTGGTCACAGGGCTTATATTGATGTTGGGTTGGATGGGAGTATACATTACACTGAAGTGGCATAAATTATCCCAACATCAGAAATTGATGATGAATAATGAATGAATTATGCAAACCGTGATCACATATCTGGCAAATGGCTAAATTATGCAGATGTAGGTATGTATCTATGCGAGCCCATGGATAAATTATGCAAATTGCACTAAGTTACTCAAGCCAATTAGCAATGTCAGAAAACACCAGGCTGGATTATATGCAAGGGTAGTATGAATTATGCGAATGGAGGGTGTCTTACTGCAAAAGCGGGAATCAATTATGCAAAAGGTAGGGAGTGTAGGAAAACATGTGAACATACGTAGCATGCATTACACAGATCACAGGGGCACCGTTAGTACATACAACACCCTTTTGGGAGCTAAAAGGTGCCCCTTCCAAGTGAGTGTACTGTTATTAAGTGCAAAACAGTGCGTCCCTCTGGACAAATAAATGTTTGCTGCACCCTCCAGAGATATGGCTGGGTAGCATCAGCAGGACTCCAGCCCCTCCAGCAGGACTTGCCCTGTTTGGCTCAATCCCCTTGTGTAGTCTGTGACCTGCACAACCGTACTTGGCAGCCCTCTCAGATGTGAGTGTGCATTTCTGCAAATACAGCAATCAACATTCCAAGCCAAGAGCACCTCTCTGGATTTTGCAGACACACATGCACCAAGAAAGCATCTATGGGTCTTTGCTCACCTGGACCACACCGGGGGAAAAAACAGCAAGGATGAGATAAAGCCAGACATAGGCGAAGATGCTCCAAGAGGCAGTGACAAAGAAGACTCTCAGGTGCTTGATCTTGCGGCTCTCGCCGGCTGGGATGACGTAGATGCACACGGCGATGACCACAAACATGTTGAAGGCAGCGCTGCCCACGATGGTGCCTGGGCCCAGCTCACCCGCCTGGAAGTTGTGGCCGCAGACTTCGATGACTGACAGCAGGATCTCAGGTGCGGAGGAACCCAGGGCCATGAGCGTGAGGTTGGACACCGTCTCATTCCAGATGCGAACGGTGCCCACGCTGGTCTCACCGTTGGCCTTGGTGATGGTGATCTCCTTCTCTTTTGACGTGATGACCTCGATGGCCGCCATGAAACGGTCGGCGATGATGGACACTCCCAGAAACATGTAGACCATGGCCACAAAGTACACCACTGCCCGTGCCGCCTTGTCACCCAGCGACGGGTCGTCGGGCTCCCACACGGGCAGCAGCACCCCTGGCTGGCAGCGGTAGGACCCCTGGCAGCCCCCTGTGCTGGTGTCGCTGTCATTGGCCGGGGGAGGCGGCAGGGAGGGGGTTGGGGTGGCTGCCCCGGAGCATGGGGGAGCCGCCAGGAGGAGTGTGACCCCCACCAAGGCCAGGGGAGCCATGGGGGGTGGTGGGGTCCTATGGGGGAGGAAGAGGAGGTCTGGGTGAGGGAAGCAGACCTCTTTCTGTCACACAAAGGCCAAAGCTCATTGGGGAAGGAGGGTTGGGGGAGAAGCTGAGGACCAATGCAGGCAGGATGGGGACTGAGGGCAACAGAGACACAGAGAGTGACAGACGGAGACCCACAGAGAGAGAGAGACTGAAAGATAAGGACAGAGGAACCCCCATGCACTGCTGGTGGGAATGCAAATTGGTCTATGCACTTCGGGCAACTACAGCCGAACACCACGCATCATGCAATTCAGCAGTTTTGTTCCTCGGTATGTGCCTGAGAAATAGGTCCTTATGTCCACCAAAAGGACCTACAAGAATGTTCATAGCAGGCCGGGTGCGGTGGCTACGCCTGTAATCCCTGAACTTTGGGAGGCCGAGGTGGGTGGATCAGGAGTTTGAGACCAGCCTGGCCAACATGGTGAAACCCTGTCTCTACTAAAAATACAAAAATTAGCTGGGCAGGGTGGCGGGAGCCTGTAACCCCAGCTACTCGGGAGGCTGAGGCAGGAGAATCACTTGAACCTGGGAGGCGGAGGTTGCAGTGAGCTGAGATGGCGCTACTGTACTCCAGCCTGGGTGACAGAATGAGACTTCATCTCAAATAAAATAAAAAGAATGTTCATAGCAGCTTTATTTATAATAGCGCCAATCTTCAAACAACCCAGAGGCCTATCAGCAGTAAAATGGAGAAATACGTTTGGAGGATTTGCACAGTGGAATATTATAGAGCACTGAAAAGGGAGTGAACTATTTGCTGCTGCACCCAGCACATGGATGAATCTCACAGATGTCACAATGGCTGAATGAAGCCAAGCACAAAAGCACTCAAACTGCAAAATTCACTGAGAGGCAGGGAGCAGGAGGCTCTGAGTTTGTTAGGAGATTCAAATGGTCTCCAACTCGGCCCTTTGAAAGCTCTTGCTCAGGATTTGGGCTGTGGCGGGTGTTGGGCCGTGTTTGTCTGTTTCAAGTGGGGCTGGGGAGGGGTTGCTGGAGGGTCTCATTCATGTCCCTCCCCAAGGTGGTAGCAGGCATCAGTCTCTCCAGCTTCCCTGTGTCTGACCTGAGGTTTTCCCCAGGCTCTGTAAGTGGTGCAGTTCCTTAGGGGCTGTGACATCTAAGACCCTGTGCTGGGCTTTCTGTCCCATTTGTGGGTGTGGGGGTTCTACTGTTTCATTATTTCTCTCCCTACCTCTGGTGCTGAGTTTGAGTGGCTATTACCGTGTCTTATCTGGGTTTCCTTTTAAAACACAAATTGCTGGACACGGTGGCTCACGCCTGTAATCCCAGCACTTTGAGGCTGAGGCGGGTGGATCACTTGAGGTCAGGAGTTTGAGACCAGCCTGGCCAACATGGTGAAACCCTGTCTCTTCTAAAAATACAAAAAATACAAAAAAAAAAAAAAAAAAAAAAAAAAAAAAGCCAGGTGTGGTGGCGTGTGCCTGTAATCTCAGCTACTCGGGAGGCTGAAGCATGAGAATCGCTTGAGCCAGGGAGGCAGAGGTTGCAGTGAGCCGAGATCATGTCATTGCACTCCAGTCTGGGCGACAAAACCAGACTCTGCCTCAAAAACAAAACAAAACCAAAACCAAAAAAAGCCCACAAATCAGCTTGCCTCATCCCCCTGCTGTTCAGAACCCCCCCAGCTCCCATCTCACTCACAGCACCAGCATCCTCTCCAGGGCCCGTGAGGTCCTGCCCAACCTGGCCCCGACTCCCTCTCTGGCCTCTTTTCCCACCCTCTCCCCCTTGCCCAGTCTGCCTCAGCCACCCTCTCCTCCCCTCTGCTCCTCAGCCTCACCAGACAAGCTTCTGCCTTGGAGCCCTGGCACCTGCTGTTCCCCCTTCCTCAAACACACTTCTCTATTTATGTATTTTTGAGACGGGATCTCACTCTGCCACCCAGGCTGAAGTGCAGTGGCGCCATCACATCTCACTGCAGCCTCGACCTCCAGGGCTCAAGCAACCCTCCCTCCTCAGCCTCCCAAGTAGCGGGAAGTACAGGCGTGCGCCACCATGCCCAGCTAATTTATTGTAGAGCCCAGAGTCTCTATGTTGCCCAGGCTGTTTTTGAACTCCTGGGTTCAGGTGCTCCACCTGCCTTGGCCTCCCAAAGTGCTGGGATCACAGGTGCGTGCCACCTTGCCCCACCCACTCTTCCCCTCATATCCGCTAGCCTTGCTCTCTCTGCCCTTTCAGGTTTCCACTCTGATGTCAGCTTCCCCGAACACCCCATCCAAAATGACACCCTCCCCCTCTGGGGAGCACCCCTCCATTCCACAGGTGAGAGGACCAAGGCGCAGAGAGGTTACGGAACTTGCCCACATCATCCAGCACCAACTCTGGCTCCCAGGTCGCCTCTCCAAGAGTGGCCCTGACTCTGAGCTCCTCCGCCCCACCCTCATGTTGCCATGGTAACCCAGTGGCTTATCAAAAAGAGAAGGAGAGAAGAAGAGAGGTGTCCTGGGAGCCTCCACCCTCCCAGACCCCTCTGCCACCAGCCTCATTTCTTCCAGGGGCTTCCATTTGCTTGAAAAGTTCTTCTGAGAGTCTAACCCACAGCCTGTCCCCAACTCACACCTACATACCCATGGGCTGGGAGCTGGCTCCTCTGGGGGAGGGAGGCAGCGTGTTGGCAGAACTTCCCAAGAAGGAGAGAGCAAGCGAGGAGCATGCCTGTGTGCGTGTGTGTGTGTGTGTGTGTGTGTGTGTGCAGGCAGGGGTGGGGGAGAGGGGTGATTCTTAAAGGGCCACCGCACAATTAGCCCCCTCAGCAAGGCCCCTAATGATACGTCTAATTAGCAGCCCTCTAATTAGCAACAACTTAGGCATAATTACAAACCCACCAGGATCCAAAGCAAAGGCTCATGCTCCCTTCTCCCTCCGCCTCCCCGGCTTTCAGGAGAAACAGGGGCCAGCCGGGAGTCAGGAATTCTCCTAAAGCATCAAACCAAACCCCGCTCTCTCTGGGAGGAAGCCTCGGCCTGGGAAGTCCTCCCTCAGGTTTAATCACCTGTCCTTCCTGCTGCAGTCCTCAAGAGAGACTACAGCCAGGTGATGGGTTCTCATGTCCACCCTCCTAGCCCAGGGGCTGGGTCAAGCACAGCCTAGTGCAATCCCTTTTTCCTGCAAAACCTGGTTTCTCGCTGGGGCCTTGCGGGAGGAGCAGTCAGGGAGAGAAAGCACTAGATAAATATTTGTGAAATGAATGACCAAGAGGTCTGAGCCCTGTCACCGGGGACCGTGGGCTCCCTCTGCTCCTGGCTCCTGCCTCTGCCTCTCCATCCACCAGCAGCCCTGAAACCCAATCTGCTTTTGGAATCCAGGGGCAAAAGGATCAGGTGGAGCCCAGGGTGGGAGCGGGGAGGGCAGATGGCAGGTACCGTCTCCCAGGGCCATCTCTCCCTCCCTTCGTGGGCCTGCGGCCAGCTGCGTCGGCGGTGAGCACCCCTGTTCTGCCTCACGTGCCTCTTAGGTCCTTGATCAGAAGAACGGGACTGCATGCCTGGGGGTGGGTGCAGTCTGGCGTGCCAGGTAAGACCCCTCCTTCATATCCCTCACGCTACCACCCCACAGTGGGGCGGCAAGGGAGGGTGCTTTTCTGACTGTGCCTGTGTTGGGGGCTGGCCCTTGCAGGACCGAGTTGGGGACTCAGACTTCTAAACATGCACATTTACTGCCCCAGCATGAGCGCAGGTGCTCCCATCACCTCAAAATGGTCCAGTGTGGGGATCACACCACAGAGCTTGGGTGCTCGAGGCTGTGATACACTGATAATAGGTAAACTGAGGCCCAGAGGAGGAACAGGGCTCTTAACCTAGTGCTCTTTAAAGCCATCTGAAGTCCCCCCCGTGGGCACTGTCACACAGGGCTGGGACCTCACCTGCAGCCAGGGAGACACACACACACACACACACACACACACCAGGGCTACAGGCACAGCCTCGTACCTTTTCGCCATCACTCACTCTCTTGCCCACCTTCTCCAGGGCCCCCTTCTCTCAAGGAAGGCAGACAGTGTGTTGGCCAGGGCCCTCTCAGCACCCCCCAAGAGGTGGCGGAGAAGCTTTTGAGACCCACCCCCCACTGAGACAGTGTGAGGCTGGCACACCAGGAAAGGGATGGAAGTGAGACTGCAGGAAGGACTGGCCCGGTCTAACTCAGTACCTAGTGCTTGCCCAGAGCAGGAAAGGCGCTCAGTAATTATCAACAAGAATGAATGAATCAAGAGCTGGACAAACAGCAAGAGGTATGGAAGTTAGACGGCAGGAAGGACTGGTCCAGTTACACGAGGAAGACTGGGGAGGTTAGATTGAAGGGAGGTCTGGTCTCATCTCTACTACAAAGGCTACCGGTTAAACTGCAAGAAGGACCGGCCTCAGAACGCCAGAAACAAGGCAGGGGGAGGTGGGCTCGGTCCTCAGGGGAGAGCTGGGGTGGGTGCCGGCTGGGAGGACTGGAGAGAGCAGGGGAGCTCTGCTGAAGTGGGGAGAGGAGTTTAGAGGACTCCAGGCCTGGGGGAGCCCACTCTGCGGGTGGGGGGGGGTCTACTTCCTCCAGGTACCCCCTGCCAGGGGCGGAGACAAAGGTGTGTGGGAGGAGGGTGCACTGGCTCCCAGGGAGAGCCAGAGAAGAGGAAAGAGTGAGAGAAACAGAGACTGAGATATCCAGAGACAGAGATGGAGACGAGGGGGAGATGGGGAGGGAGGGAGGGAGGGAGAGAGAGAGAGAGAGAGAGACATGCGGACATGGGAAGAGACAGAGACACAGAGAAAGCAGAGACAGAGAGAGACACAGGAAAGCTGAGACAAGGGAGAGAGGCAGAGACACAGAGACATAGAGAAACAGAGATGGCGCAAGAGGAAAGGAGAGAGAAACCCAGGACTTAGAGACAGAGCCCCGGAGAGACTCCGAACAGACCCCGGCACAGAGACACAGAGAGAGGGAGACAGGAGTGAGAGACTGAGAGACAGGGACTCCCAGAGGCGGCCAGACTCTGCTAGACAGAGACCCCTGAGACATGTGGAGAGACAGAAAGATGAGACCCAGACACAGGAAGGCGGGGGCAGAGGTAGAGAGCGCGAGGGGGGGGTGCCCCAGACGGGGTGGGGGCGGGGTGTCCTCGTCCCCCAGTACCCAGGCGGTCCCCCTCCCCAGCCGCCCGAGAACCAGGAGGGACTGAAGGTGTTGGGGCGGCTGGTGGCACTCCCACCCCACAGAAGGTACGCGTGCTGGGCCAGGCAGCCCCCCACCTCCATAAACCAGCCCAGGGAAGCCAGCTCCAGGCTTCCCGAACCGCCCCCACTCCGCACCTGGGGTAACCCCGTCCTTTTCCCACGCCCCCACCTCCCCACCAATGGGGTCTCTTACCTGCGGCTACAGCCTGGAGCAGGTCCCCCCAGCGCTGGGCTGGCAGTGGTGGGCGACTCCGCCCGAAAGAGAGAGAGAGATTGAGAGAGAGAAAAGCCTGAGACTGAGAGGGAGAGCCGGGGAGGAGGGGAGGGAGAGGGGATAGAGGGAGGAGAAGAGGAGAGGGGAGGGACACGGGGGAGGGGGAGGCGGCGAGGGAGCGAGGGAGGGGGAGGAGCCGGAGAGAGGGGGAGGAGGCGGAGGCGGGCAGAGGGGAGGCGGTGCGGGAGGCGGGGGGAGGCCCGGGGAGGGGCCTGGGGGAGCAGGGAGCCCGAGCCTCCTCCCCAGCCTCCGGGTTCAGCACCAGAGGCAGGGGACAGCACCGGAGGGCGCTCCTGTGCGTTTCAGAAGCAGCCCCCGCCCCCCAACACACACACACACACACACACACACACACACACACACACACGCACGCACATAGTCTCCCAGCCATACAAGGGCCAACAGCTACAAATAGTTACAGACTTACAGAACTAGGGGGAGGGCAAGAATGTTTAGCTGGAGTCAGATCCAAATTCACATACTGTGCCTGCACAGCCTCACAAAGGAGGCCAGAAACAACCACAAAGACACCCATTAATAAGAATAACAACAGCTGCCATACATACAGGCAGCCCTGACCACGTGCCTGGCATCAGCAGCACATTATTATTATTTGAGACAGGGTCTCACTCTGTCACCCAGGCTGGAGTGCAGTGGCACGATCTTGGCTTACTGCAGCCTCAACCTCCTGGGCTCAAGCAATCCTCCTGCCTCAGCCTCCTGAGTAGCTGGGACTACAGGTGCCCGCCACCACCACGCCAGGCTTTTTCCCTCCATTTTTTTTTTAAGAGACGGGATCTCACCATGTTACCCAGGCTGGTCTCCAACTCCTGGGCTCAAGCGATCCTTCTGCCTTGGCCTCCCGAGTAGCTGGGACTACAGGTGCCCACCACCACCATGCCAGGCTTTTTTTCTCTCCATTTCTTTTTAAGAGACGGGGTGTCACTATTTTACCCAGGCTAGTCTCCAACTCCCGGGCTTAAGCAATCCTTCTGCCTCGGCCTCCCAAAGCGCTGAGATTACAGGTGAGAGCCACCGCACCTGGCATGTTCTAACGTTTTTTTATAAATTTAGGTAAATGCTATTATGAGCTTCACTTACAGACAGGGAAACCAAGGCATGAGGTGGTAAATATGGCTCCAGATTCTACACCCTTAACTGCTGCACCGCACAGTTCCCCAGGCTGAGGACGGGTCAGGTCAAGAAGAGACTTGCAGGCTGGGTGCGGTGGCTCACGCCTGTAATCCCAGCACTTTAGGAGGCTGAGGCGAGCAGATCACTTGACGTCAGGAGTTGGAGACCAGCCTGGCCAACATGGCGAAACTCTGTCTCTTCTAAAAATACAAAAATTAGCCAGGCCAGGTGGCACACGCCTGTAATCCCAGCTACTTGGGAGGCTGAGGCAGGAGAAATCGCTTGAACCTGGGAGGTGGAGGCTGCAGTGAGCTGAGATCATGCCACCGCACTCTAGCCTGGGTGACAGAGTGAGACTCCATCTCCAAAAAAAAAAAAAAAAAAAAGGAAGAAATGAACTGCAAAGGGCCAGGCAGGTGGCCTGGGCTCCTGAAGACACAAACTCATGCGCCCTGCGATGGGCCCACACACATACCCCCACGCAAGCACACACCTCTGCAAGGCACACCAGCACTACACCCACCCCCAATCCCGCTCCCCCCCATGACAGGGGGTGATGGCGTGTCAGTCGGTGTGGAGTGCTCCTTCTCTAGAGGTGGACAGTGGGAGGGAGGGGGCCTTGCTCGTGCCACCGGTCCTGCCCACTGCCAGTCCTGGCTGGACACTGTCAGGCCTGCTGGCCAGGGGAGGGAGAGGATCCGGCTTCCTGCAACTTCCCACGCCTGGGCCTGGCTTCTGGGAAAGAGGGTGAAGACAGGGGTGGCCAGGAGTTGCTGAGCTCCTAACTCCCATAAACGCTCGGTAGAGAACTGGTGGCTGGGTCTTCCCTGTCAGTGCTGGTGGTCAGACTTCTGAGTGGACCTCCATAGCGGGAGGTAGACAGATGGCCAAAATGACTACAGTGTCTGCCTCTCCCCTGAACCCCCAGGAAGCAGATGTCCTGCCCAACCCCTGCCCCCAGCCTGGATACGGCCCAGGGAATGATCATCCCCCAACCCTGCTGACCCAGATTCTATTCCTGGCCTGCAGTGGATGGAGGACAAGACTTCCATCGTTCCCGCCCTCCACTGGTCCTAGAGACACAGGCCTCTGATTCCTTCTCCTGGTAATACAGAACGGAGCACAGGAGGCCGGGCTTAGTGACTCACACCTGTCATCCCAGCACTTTGGGAGGCCGAGGCGGGCAGATCACCTGAGGTCAGGAGTTTGAGACCAGCCTGGCCAACACGGTGAAACCCTGTCTCTACTAAAAATACAAAAAAATTAGCCAGGCGTGGTGGCGTATGCTTGTAATCCCAGCTACTCAGGAGGCCAAGGCAGGAGAATCACTTGAACCAGGAGGTGGAGGTTGCAGTGAGCCGAGATCGCGCCACTGCACTCCAACCAGTGCATCAGAATGAGACTCCGTCTCTCACACACACACAAAAGACCACAGGCAAGGCAACTCCTACCACCACAGGCTGGGAGAATCAGGCTTGTCTCCCACTCCCTGGGCCCCCAACCCCTTAGGCTTTTTAGATTAGGTCTAAGCTTAGCCCTTTCCAGCATGGTCTAGCCTGGGTCTTCTCCCTGGGTCTTGCCTCAGTGCTCTCCACTGGGAACTAAGCTCACTTTCTGCTGGGGTTTAACCCTGGCCCCTTGCACAGGGTCTGGCCATAGCAATTTTTTGTTGGGGTCCAACCTCAGCATTATTCATAGGGAGTCTAGCCTCAGACCCTCTGCTACAAATGGACCACTGCTTTCCCACAGCAGCCCTTTCTACCCACAAGTTTTCCTCTAAACGCTCAAGCTCCTTGCCTTTCCACTGGGATCTACCCTTAGATCTAGATCTTTCCACTGGGGTCTCATGTCAGCTCTCTCCACTAGGGTCTAACCTCAGCTCTTTCCCTTCCATTTTACGTAATCTGTTCCACAGTGGTTTAACTTTTAGCCTTTCTGCTAAGGTGTCACCTCATTTCTTTCTCTTGGGTTCTACCCTGGGATCTAACCTCCGGCCTGTATCTGCGTCTAGCCTTGGATTCCCTCTCCCCCAAATCCCTCTCCCTCAATTCCTCTGGGTGAATCCAGCATCCAACACAGAGCCAGGCATACAGCAGGTGCTCACCAAATGCTTGCCGAAAAAAAGAATCGAGACAACTGGGAAATGATGTTCTTCTGGACGTATAAATAACCATCAGGTGGCCAATTCTCATCCAGAGTGGACAGGGTGGAATGGGATCATCCCCGCTTTCAAATAGGGACATTGAGGCACAGAGAGAGGAGTGGGTTAGCTGGGGTCCCAGGGCACAGCTTCACCACCCTGGGGAGGTCTGGGGAGAGCATCCTGTCCTTCAGGACACCCCCCACCAGCGGCTGGAGGTGAGCACGCCATGAGTCGCCCCAGGTCTGGGAAGAGTGGGTGCATGGGTGCTTAAGAGGCTGCATTCTCAGCAGGCCCTGCACCTGCCCCATCCTCCAACCCTTGTAGCTGATGTCTCCTCTGCTCCACTTGATGTCGAAGCCGGGTCAAGACCAGCTCCGAGGCCTGAATCAGGCTGTGCTGTGGGGAACAAGAGAATGAGGGGGATGGAGCTGAGGAAGAGCTGCAGGCGTACACAGGTTAGACCACAGCGGGACCGTCTGAAGTGAAGCAACTCCAAAGGCCAGGAGCTCGGCCCACGTGGGAGGGCAGAGAGCAGACCACAGTGTGTGGGATGGGAATGGGCCTCTGTGACAGGGGTGAAGAGGAGTGGCCTTAAGCGAATTTCTAGTGGGAGGGACAAAGCCTAGACCCAAATGTAAGGAAGTGAGATTAGAAGGAATATAAAAGGAATATAAAATTTAGCCAAGCTTGGTGGCAGGTGCCTGTCATCCCAGCTACTAGGGAGGCTGAGGCAGGACAATCACTTGAACCTGGAAGGTGGAGGTTGCAGTGAACTGAGATCACGCCACTGCACACCAGCCTGGGAAACTGCACTCCAGCCTGGGAAACAGAGCAAGACTGTCTCGAAAACAAACAAACAAAAAAACCAAAAAAAAAAAAAAAAAGGCCAGGGTGTGGTGGCTCACACCTGTAATCCTAGCACTTTGGGAGGCCGAGATGGGCGGATGACTTGAGGCCAGAAGTTTGAGACTAACCTGGGCAACATGGTGAAACCCCGTCTCTACTAAAAATACAAAAATTAGCTGGGCGTGGTGGCGTGCGGCTGTATTTCCCAGCTGCTTGAGAGGCGGAGGCATGAGAATTGTTTGAACCTGGGAGGTGGAGGTTGCAGTGAGCTGAGATCGAGTCACTGCGCTACAGCCTGGGTGACAGAGCAAGACTCTGTCTCAAAAATAAAATAATAAATAAATAAATAAATCTCCTTCACCAGGCCGGTGCCCCCACCCCAGCTGCTGTGAGCGCTCACAGCTGCCCCTTTCTCCTGGGAGTTGTCCTGACTGGTAGGAACTGCCTCCCTGAAATGAGTTCCTCCCTCCCCCAGGAGGAGGCCTGCACCCCCTGCTCGAAACTGCTGAGGTCGACTCCCCTCCCACCCCAAGAGCTGGGGTTACCTGCAGGATGTGCACGCCCTTCAGGGAGACCACGGCAAGCTCCTGCAGCCCATCCCCGGTCAGGTCCACGTGAGCCATGGCCAGCAGGGGACTGGAGAAGCTCCGCTGCCACAGCAGATGGAACCCGTGCTGGGCCTCAGGAAGCCCCGACTCTGGGCCCCGGTACTTATAACACAGCAGTTCCTGCGGGGGTGAAGAATCAGGTCACACAGGTTGATGGGGGGGACAGTGGAGGGAGGCCGGTGGGTGTGGCTCCAACTGTCAGGTCCCACCTGTCCATAGGTGGCCACCAGGACTTCTGGCCGCCCATCCAAATCCACATCGGTGACCAGGCCGCAGAGGACGCTGTCAAACTGGTCACTGCCGGGCAGGAGAAGCTGGTCTTCAAGACCCCGGTTCAGCAGGTCCCTGAGGGTCCCAAATACAGCATATAGACTGGGGTCAGCTTGCAGTGCCCAGCACCCTTGGCGGACGCTAAGCTGGGTACCGGTACTGCTTCCCTTCTCAGGCCTAGACACACTGGTCCTCCGGAAGCCTAGACATCATCATCTCAGATTTGGACATATTCATAGACCCAGCAAGGGGTCAACCTGTGCACTCAAGCCCTTCATCTCGGAGACCATCTCACTCCCAAATGGAAAGCCACAGTGTCCCATCTGGGGATTCAGATGCACGTGTCCTCAATCTAGACACCCACACTGCCTTCATGGAGCCCGAAGAGGGCTTGGCCCTGGCCTGGACACCTTCACCACCCCTAGAGGGGTGCCAGAGCTGGCTATAGTTGCTTCCGAGAGCTGACTGGGAAATGTTCCCATGTAATCATGTTCATGGTTTGAAAGCCACCATGGTGGGAGTATTTACACTTTGGAAACTCTGGTAAATGCTACAAACCTGGGCTTTCCTCGTGCATAGCCACTGATTAACCATTTGCCAGCACACCTACTACATCCACTCCAGGGGGCACCGGCATCTCTGCTCCCACCCCCCAGCCTCAACATATTCCCTACAAGTCTAGACTTCAGTATTCACAGCCCCCACCCCTGGGTCACGAGTATCTGTACTTGTCCAGCTCTGGGTAATCCACCCAGAGGAACTTACTGTGGAGAATGACAAGGTTAGACCACAGTGCAAAGAAACAAGGTTAGACCACACCCATGTGTCTCAGGCCCCCTCACCGATACACCACTGCTGGCTCCAACATGCTGGCCACGAGCACGCTGTACTCATCTTGTGGTGGCCTGTCCTTGGTCTCTGGAGAAGAAACATGAATGGTAATCCCAGCACTTTGGGAGGCCAAGGCGGGTGGATCAGCTGAAGTCAGGAGTTCGAGACCAGCCTGGTCAACATGATAAAACCCCGCCTCTACTAAAAATACAAAAATTAGCCGGGCATGGTGGTGGGCACCTGTAATGCCAGCTACTCAGGAGGCTGAGGCAGGAGACTTGCTTGAACCTGGGAGGCGGAGGTTGGAGTGAGCCAAGATCACACCACTGCACTCCAGCCTGGGTGACAGAGCGAGACTCCGTCTCAGAAAAAGAAAAAAAAAAAAAGAAACATGAATGAAGAGGGGAACGGTTTTGTGGGGACAGGTTCCAGGCTCCTCGTCATACCCCAGGCTCCATGTATGAGAGACATGCAGGTTAGATCTCAGGAAAAAGTCTTGAGGCTGTGCTACACAGGGAGGGTTAGAGATTGGCCCATGAGACAAATTATACGTCAGACACCAGAAGGAGAAACAGGTGTTAGATGATGGCTTAAAAAGTCTGAGGTTCCGGGTGTGGTGGCTCATGTAATCCCAGCACTTTCGGAGGCCGAGGCAGGCGGATCGCCTGAGGTCAAGAGTTCGAGACTAGCCTGGCCAACATGGTGAAACCCTGTGTCTACTAAAAACACAAAAATTAGCCTGGCGTGATGGCATACACTTGTAATCCCAGCTACTCAGGAGGCTGAGGCAGGAGAATTGCTTGAACCTGGGAGGTGGAGGTGATAGTGAGCCGAGATTGTGCCACTACACTCCAGCCTGACCAAGACTCTGTCTAAAAAAAAAAAAAAAAAAAAAGACATTTGTGCATGTATGTTTACAACAGCCCAATTCACAACTGCAAAGATGTGGAACTAACCTAAGTGGCCATTGACTAATGAGTGGAGAAAGAAAATGTGGTATATATAGACCATGGAGTACTACTCAAGTCATAAAAAGGAATGAAATGTTGTCTTTTGCAGCAACTTAGATGGAACTGGAGACCATTATTCTAAGTGCAGTAACATAGGAGTGGAAAACCAAAAAATGTATGTTCTCACAGAAGAGGGGGCCAACCTATGAGTATGCAAAGGCATACAGAGTGTATAATGGTGTTTGGAGATTCAGAAGCAGGAAGGTGGGAGGGGGTGTGGGATAGAAGCTACACATTAGGTACAACGGACACTACCTGGGTGATGGGTGTGCTAAAATCTCAGAATCCATCACTATAGAATTCATCCATGCAACCAAAACCACTTGTGTCCCCAAAGTGATTGAAATAATTTTTTTTTTCTTTTTTGAGATGGAGCCTGGCTCCGCCACCCAGGCTGGAGTGCAGTGGTGAGATCTCAGCTCACTGCCACTTCCACATCCCGTGTTCAATCGATTCTCCTGCCTCAGCCTTCCGAGTAGCTGGGATTACAGGTGCCCGCCACCACGCTCCGCTAATTTTTGTATTTTTAGCAGAGACAGGGTTTCACCGTGTTGGTCAGGCTGGTCTTGAACTCCCGACCTCAGGTGATCCGTCCGCTTCGGCCTCCCAAAGTGCTGGGATTACCGCGCCTGCCTAGTCAAAACTTTTTTAAAAAAGCAAAATGCCAGTCAGGGACAGACTCCAGTAAAGGAGCAGGAATGATCAACATATTGGGGGAAAAGGCTAGACTCTGAGTGGTGGGACAGCGGTGAGTCCAGGAGCATAGCCGGGAGCTAGAATGCAACAAGAGACACAGTGAAGGGGCCACAGAGCGGGGTGAGGAAATACCGATGTGAGACGTGCAGGTTAGAGTACAGAGGGAGAGGTGGATGCTCAGCCCCAGGGTACGGGGCTAAGGTTACACCAAACTGAGGAGAACAACTATGGACCCTAAATGAAAAGATATGGGTTAGGCCCCATGTGCCAGTCCTGGAAGTTAAATTCACAAGAGGGGAGGGGAGGGAAGAGGTGCACTGTAGCTCAAGGCCTGGAGTGGGGGATCCAGGAGAGAGGGACTGGGGTCTGCACACTTTGGGAGAGGGGTGCAAATCTGGGTAGAAGGACCCAAGAATGCAGAGTTGCCTCTTCCCTCCCACCCGCTCTCTCCCCATCCCCTCAAACCCAGAGCTCACCCTTGGCGGCCGAGAGGCTGAACACAATCACTCGGGAGATGGGACCGTCCTGCAGGACCGACCACATCTGCAGAACCTCTGCGTGGAGAGCGAGGATTCAGAGCCCCAACCCCACCCCGGTCCCGCCCCCAGCCCTGAAACCATCGACTTTCCGCCCCCACCGTTCATCCCCACCCTAGCCCCGCCCCTCTGAAGCCCTCAACCCCACCCTAGCCCCGCCCCCAAGCCCCACCCTCATCCCTTCCCCCACTTCCCCTACCTCACCCAGCTCTAGCCCTCGGCCCCACCCTAGCCCCACCCGGCAAGCCCCACCCTCATCCCTCAACCCACTTATCCTCCTCCCCTACCCCACCCAGCTCCAGCCCTCAGCCCCACCCTGGCCCCGCCCTCTAGCCCTCAACCCCACCCCCTACCCCGCCTCACCGCGGCTCTCACCTCGACTCCGCTGGTCCACGTGGGCGACACGGACATAACCACTCTGACAGCCCAGAGCTGAGAGGCGCCGGGACGTGCCGGGGAAGTTGTGGACGTCCAGCCAGAGGACGCTGGCGGGCGGGTGGATGGACAGGACGGACGGCCATTGCTGGGCCCAGCCCCGCCCCTCTGCCTCCCCAGGGGCAGCCGCCCCTCCCTGTAGCCCTAGGACCCTGCTGCCTGATTCCTCCTGGATAATCCCCACCGCCCAATTCCTCTGAGGTCAATTCTCACCACCCGAGGGCTGAGTCCACCTCTTGTTTTTTCTGGGGTCACCCCTGCTGATCAGTTTCTCTGAAGTCATGCCGTGGACTGATTTTTCTGAGCTCCTCCCCGGTGACCAATTTCTCTAAGGTCTCACCGCCCGATTTCTCTGAGGTCAATGCCCCGGTCCCCAGTGGCCTCTTTCGGGGCCTCCCCTACCTACTGGTCAGGTTCGTCAGCTCTGGGAAGAGGTTTTCCACGGGCTGTTCCTCAAACTGATGCAGCCCCTCGTTCTGGGGAAACCAAGACCCACCCCACCCCCGCTTAAGTCAGCCGTCAGCTTCACACATATACCCACCCAGCGCCAGCCCACAGTGAATCCCACAGGGCTCTGCCCAGCACGCCACCCCACCTCACCTCCTTGTAGAGATGAATGGCCGGGTCGTTCCCACTCAAGAGAAACACGGTCTCAAGTTGATCCCCGACCTGGACCCTGAAAGCAGAGAAATCTAGAACCCAAGGTAGTGGAATCCACATGGTCTGAGAACCAGAACTCTCCTCCTGCAAAAACCCCTGCCTGTTGAGAACCTTAACATTCTGGGGTCCAGACACTAGACCCAGGGTTAGAATCTCAGGGCTCAAGCTCCTGAGTACTGTATCTCCTTGAAATACATAACTGTAGAAACGAGCCGTCATAGAATCTCAAAATCAAGGAATGTACCTCCCAATCTCAGAATTGCGGGAACATGGCTTGCTAGAACCTCCCGCTCTTAGAGCCCGCATCTACTCCTACCTTCGCTCTGTGGATTCAGGAATGGAATGTGGAACTCTAGAATGAACTGCAGAACCTTAGAAAGCTAGGACCTCTTCATTCTGAAACCCCGGTATTCTAGAAGTGCTGTTTTCTGTCTCCTTAAAAATACAAGAACTTCTAGAATTTGCCATCACAGATTTCAGATTCACGGAATGACAGAATATCCAAATCCTAGCAAGGAGAACATTAGTGCAATTAGAATCTTCAGTTTTGGGGACTCTCACCTGTTAGACCAGAGGTTGGCCAAGTATGACCTGCAGACCAAATCCAACCCACCATCTGTTTTTGTAAATAAAGTTTTATTGGAACATAGCCACATCCATTCATTTATAGTGTCAATGGCTGCTTTCTGGCTACAATGGCAAAGTGAGTAGTTGTGACAGACTGGCCCTCAAAGCCTAATATTTACTATCTGGACCTCTACCAAAAAAAGTTTGCCAATCCCTGTTCTAGACCATCTGTGTTCTGGAATGGAATCTGGAACTCTAGAATGGAACCCACACACTTTGGGGTTCTAGCACCTTGGTATTCTAGATGGTCTATGTTCTATCTCCTCGAAAGATGAGAATGTCAGGACTTTATCATTACAGAACCTCAGAAGATTCTGGCTTCTGTTGTACTGTAGAATATTCAAATGTTGGAATCTTAGAGCCTACGACTCTAGAAAACTTAGCATCTCTGATCTTGGAATGTCAGACTCTAGAACATTAGAATCTGGGAATTCTAGATGTGCAGAATTCCCAGAATTCACAGGTGCTCCATCAACTCTCTCAGATTATCTAGTTCAGGAATGGCAGTGTGGTGGCCCCTTGGCCATCTGGTCCATGGCCACCTTAAAAGCATGATGCTCCGGCCAGGCGTGGTGGCTCACGCCTGTAATCCCAGCACTTTGGGAGGCCAAGGCGGGCGGATCACCTGAGGTCAGGAGTTCGAGACTAGCCTGGCCAACATGGCAAAAACCTATCTATACTAAAAATACAAAAATTAGCCGGGCATGGTGGTGTGAGCCTGTAATCCTAGCTACTCAGGAGGCTGAGGCAGTAGAATCACTTGAACCAGGGAGGTAGAGGTTGCAGAGATCGAGCCACTGCACTCCAGCCTGGCAACAGAGCGAGCGAGCGAGCGAGCGTCTATCTCAAAAAAAAAAAAAAAAAAAAAAAAGCACAATGCTTTAAAAAACAAATGTAGAATCTGATTGTCTATGGACAAGTTCGTGGTCTCCAGTTAGCTACAGCTTTCCAACCTCAGCTGCATATGCGTGTGTGCACATATGCTCCCTGTTATATTACATTTGTGCTTTCCATTCTCACATGACCTCTCTGGTCCCCAAAGGCATTTTAGTTTAATTTAATTTTATTTTATTTATTTATTTTTGAGACAGAGTTTCGCTCTTGTCACCCAGGTTGGAGTGCTGTGGTGCAATCTTGGCTCACTGCAACCTCCGCCTCCCGGGTTCAAGTGATTCTCCTGCCTCAGCCTCCTGAGTAGCTGGGATTACAGGCACACACCACGATGCCCAGCTAATTTTTGTATTTTTAGTAGAGACGGGGTTTCGCCATGTTGGCCAGGCTGGTCTCAAACTCCTGACCTCAGGTGATCCGTCCGCCTCAGCCTCTCAAAGTGCTGGGATTACAGATGTGAGCCACCGTGCCCGGCTGGCATTTCAGTTTTCAATCCCTAATCTAGTACAACCTCTTTATTTTCCAGAAGGGGAAACAGACTACAGGGATCTGTAAGTAAAGAAGGGGTTCGAGAAGCCAGGGTTTCTACATTTACAGTGGGGTGGGCGTCGATGCGCAGGGGACACTCACTCCGCATGGCACAGCTGGAACGGAGTGAACTGGAGCTCCAGGTTCAGGCAGCTCTCTGTAGGCAGAGCACAGGCAGGTTAGCATGGGGGACCTGCTGGGGACTCTCTCCCTCCTCCCGTCCACGCCTCACTCACGGGCAATAGAGTCAAGGTTGTACTCAGAGCCGGGCTCGTAGTCGCAGTAAATGTTCAGGAAGGGGCTGCCCTTGTCCCCTGAATCCTGGCGGAGGACACGGGGTTCAGGGGAGGGCAGGGGTGGCAGGAGGGATCCGGGGCGGCTCAGTGGAACTCACCATGTGTGTAAGGAGGAGGGCGAAGGGAGGTGGAGGGGGCTCTAGGTACCTTGATGAACGTGATCCCCACAACCAGACCCCGCTTGGGGGGTGACTTGTTGAAAGTGTCGATGGAGACAATCTCCGCATCCACTGGGAGGGGAGAGTTCTAAGTTCAGTGTCAGGCAGACTCATGATTCCAATCTCCCCAACATGGTGAGCTCTGGCTACCGCAATGATCATGCCCTCTGGTCTGAGTCCTGACCACCATCACCTGATCTCTGTTCCCTGGGTACTAGGGATCCTGACCTTAAGTCTGAAGAATCCTGAAACCCTAGGCTCATCCGGGCCCCAACTATGCCTGCCCCCTGATCCCAGTGACCCCCTTAAAACCACCTGATCCCATTCTTCCAGCACGGTGACCCGGCTCAGACAGAGCCTCAGAAGCCTTCTCAACACCACGTTCCAGGCCCCCGCCCCCCAGCACCATAGCGCCACCCACCGGGAATGTAGTTGAACTGCAGCTCCTTGGCCACTGGCCGGATTTTCTGTCGGAGGTCTTGGTAGCGGAAGCCGAGCACCTTGCCTTTAAGGGTGGCGGCCAGCAGCTCCCCGCGCCCGCCGGCACCGCCTGCCAGCCCGTACACATTGCTCTGCGACGAGAAGCGCGTGAAGCTGTCCTCGCGCAACGGACAAGGCCCCGCGGCCACGGCCGCCTCCCCCATCATGCCCCTCAGTTAAGCACCCTCTCCGCAGCCCCCGCCCCAACCCGCACTACCCAACCTACGACTCTCTAAGCGACCTGAACCGCCGGGTGCCCGGCCGTTGCGCGGGCTGATGACGTACGGAAGCTGCCGGCGTTGCCCTCTCCCAAGATGGCGGCCAGGTCGCCTGCTCGGGCCTCCCAGGCGACTTTGCCCCACTGCGCCCGCGCTCTCTTCTCCTTTCCATTTCTGGACCAAGGGGCTGCCATAAGGAGTCTGTGACTAGAGATGGGAGGTGGTGGCCACGGCCTCTCGCTGTATGCTGTGTGGAAGGTCGAATCATCATCATCATAAAACTTAATATTGCCCTTATGTGCCAGGAACTACTGTAAATGCATTCCATCTAATACTTTATTAAAAATTCGCAAGGGGGTGGAGGTAGGTACTTAAATCCATTTTAGAGATGAAGGAATTGAGGCACAGAGGGGTAAAGTAACTTGCCTAAGATCACACAGCTAGTAACGAGCGGTCAGTACTGGAAACCAAACAAGGTAACTCCACAGTTCACTATTTTTTTTTTTTTTTTTTTTTTTTTTTGAGACGGAGTCTTGCTCTGTCACCCTGGAGTGCAGTGGTGCGATCTCGGCTCACTGCAACCTCTGCCTCCTGGGTTCAAGCGATTCTCCTGCCTCAGCCTCCCAGCAGCTGGGATTACAGGCGTCACCACACCTGGCTAGTTTTTCTATTTTTAGTAGAGATGGGGTTTCGCCATGTTGCCCAGGCTGGTCTCGACCTCCTGACCTCAGGTGATCCGCCCACCTCGGCCTCCCAAAGTGCTAGGATTATAGGCGTGAGCCCCCTTGCCCGGCCTATAGTTCATAATCTTAACAGTATCACCTTTAAAATAATTAACACATTCTTCTTGCCCCGAAGGAAAAATGATCCAGCTATAATAACCACCTCCTTTAAACACCTACTTGGTGACAGTCATGCTGGCTCTGATAATCTGATTCCTTACAACTGTTCTGCAAGGGCCTACTGTTACCCTCCCTGCCGGTTCACTTATTCAGGATTCATTGAGCTTTTACTATGTGCCCGGACGTCCTTTGCAAATCTGTCTCACTAATCTTTGCAAGAAAGAAACCTCTACAAAGAGGTTTATTATCCCAGTTTACAGAGAATCAAATGGAGGCTCAGAAAGAGTAAGTCCACTGACTGATATGCTAGCAAGTGGTGGGGACAGGATGTAAACCAGGTGTTTCCGACTCTGGGGCCTTCAGGGGTTCCTGTCTGTGCTGCTTTGTCCCTAGAAGGCCATGGAGGTTTGGGTACTATGTGCACATCCGTGTATCATTTCCAGAAGACATGGGTTGGCCAGCTGTCCTGGACACCTCGAGCACACACAGACTGCAAGCTCCATGAAGGCAGCAGGCTGATCTCCCTTGATCACGGCCTTATCGCCTGTACCTGGACCACAAGGCCTGACACAAAGCAGGCATTCAGAAAATATGTGTCAAAAATCACAAACTATGTGCTGAGCATGTAAGAGACAGCTCTTACATGATGGAAAGTTCTCAAAGGCAGACTGGATAACGGAGGTGGCAAGGAATTTGTGATGATTCCAGATTTCTGGATGTGGAGAGTAGAAGTTCCTGGAGGGCAGTCTGGGAATGCCGTCAGTGCTGCTGTATTCCCAGGGCCTGGCATGCAGCAGGTGCTTAGTGAATATTCGCTGAGGGAGTGGCACATGGGTCTAGTGCCACTTCAGCAGTGCGTTTCCTTCAGGCGTCTTCCCACCCTAGTAACCTATAAGCCACATGTTGAGCGGATGAATAAAAAAATGAAGTTACAGGTTAGGAAGGAATCATCCTGTTAAGAGGTTTCCAATCCTAGCTGCACACTTGAACTGCCTATGAAGTTTTAACAAAACAAACCAAAACAGGCCGGGCCTGGTGGCTCATGCCTGTAATTCCAGAACTTTGGAAGCTGAGGCAGGCGGATGAACTGAGGTCAGGAGTTTGAGACCAGCCTGGCCAACATGGTGAAACCCTGTCTCTGCTAAAAATACAAAAATTAGCTGGGCATGGTAGCGCACGCTTGTAATCCCAGCTACTCGGGAGACTGAGGCAGGAGAATCGCTTGAACCCGGGAGGCAGAGGTTGCAGTGAACCAAGATCGCACCACTGCACTCCAGCCTGGGCGATAGAGCGAGACTCTGTCTCAAAAAAAAAAAAAAAAAAAAACCCAAAAACCCCCAAAGGGTAGGAAACCTCAGTCAAACCACAATTTATCAGAGTGCGGCCCCAGTCTGGATACTTTTATTTTTGCACCATCATGCCTAATTTTTGTATTTCTAGCAGAGACAGGGTTTTGCCATGTTGGCTAGGCTGCTCTCGAACTCTTGACCTCAAGTGATCCGCCTGCCTCGGCCTCCCAAAGTGCTACGATTACAGGCATGAGCCACAGCACCCAGCCCCAAGTCTGGATACTTTTAATGACTTTAAAGCATAGCCAGGGCTGACCATCACTGATTTAGGTCATGGATGACAGAAACAGATTCTCACACTATCCTTCAGCCAGCACCCATGATGGGGGCAGACATGGTAATCAATTTCAGGTCTCAGAAGTCTTTGCTGCCATTATCAATGGACTGGAGCTGTGGGAGAAGCTGCAGGGGAGAGAGGAGCAGGGCAGGTGTCAAGGAATTTGAACCTCACGTGCACTTCTCTAGGCTTTCTGGGCTGGAGCCCCTCTCCCAGGAGTCCACCCTGGTTTCCTAGGCAGCCCCTCCTCTGTGCAATTACTGCCCCTGCTCACTTCCTGACATTTTCCCATCATGCCTGGGCACTGAGCCTCCTTCAGCTGTCTCCTCCGTAGCGAGGGGCCCTGCGCGGGGCAGGGTAAAGCACATGTGTACCAGACAGGGCCCCCAACATGCACATCGTGGAGTGTGGTGGAGGCAGCTGGTTTCTGCCCACCTTTCCTGGGCAAAGGCTCCTGCTGTCTCCTCCCCCACTCCCCAGACCCACTCGGGCCTCAGACTCTGCCCACCAAAGCCGCTTCCTCCCCCGTCCTGTGACAGATGGAACAACTGTCACCGGGGCGTTCAGCCTTCCTGCCAGAGAAATGTGGACATGGGAGATTCGGTGGGCTTCCACCCATTCTCATCCAAAGCAGTCATGAGGACCGTCACATTCGACCCTCCCACTGGCTCTGAGGGGTGGCATCACCACCGTGCATCCCAGTTGAGGAAACCAAGGCCCCTGGACCCCAAGAACCCAGAGAAAGATCAAGATGGGCGCTCTGGGACTCCCAAGCCAGAGCTCCTCCCCAGGCCCACCGTCCCTGGGTCTCCCCCACCTAGAAACTGACCCAGCCCACACGTGTTTCAAGGATGCATGCGCCTGACCTCCGAAGAGCTCGCCCAGAGTCTGGGGGACCAGGAGTGTGAGAGGGACTGGTGACTGGCCCAGGGGCAGAGTGGGTAGCAGAGGTGAGGAGGAAGAGAGACTCATGCAAAAGTGTTGTTTTTTATTTTCTTTCTTGGGCCAGCTGCAGCTTCCAACCAAGAAAACCTCAAAGCATTAGGGAAGGAGCAGGTGTGGGGCTGGGGTGGGGGAGAATCCCCTAAGCTCCAGGGCCCAGGGTCTAACCTGAGAGGTCGGGGCTGCAGGAAGCTGGGGGAGGCTCCCGGGGCTGGGGGAAGAGGAGCCTGCCCCCAGCAGAGACAGCAGGTCTCAGCGGCTACATGTGCTTTAGAGCTTGGCTGGGGGACAAAAGTGGGAGAGAGAGAAACCGGCCTCATGACTCAGCTGGTCAGGAGATAGGGGGCCAGATGCTGACCCCAAACCCCCGGCAGCACCCCTAGCAAATAGGTCTGTATCAAAGATTCTGTACAGCTGGTTTTGGGGGTGAAGGGCACCTATGGGGGCTTAAATAAATGGACAGGGGGCAAGGGATGTAGCGAGAACAGAGGGTGACTGTCCGGCCAGCAGCCTGGGCCTCTGGTGCCCCTGCATGCTGACCCCCGGTTCCACCTGCCCACTGTGGCCCGCGGGACTCCCCAGGTGGGAAAGGAGGGAAGCTCTCCAGCAAGTCTCGGCCCCACCTCTCTCTGAGCAGATGGGACAGGAAGACGGGCACTGGGGGGCTGGGTGGGGCTTAGCGCAGGTCCTCCTCATCGCCCTGGATGGTCTTCTTGATGCGCAGCAGCATGGTGGTGAGCCACTGGTCCAGCCGGGAGATGGAGTCGTATTCCTTCACCTGAGGGCACACCAGGTAATAGGCTGGCCATGCTCCCCCCGTTGCCAACCCTGCAGCCCAAGGGCACTTGTCCCAAGGTTTTCAAGATCTGTCCCTGTCAGCCCTGGTCTCTGAGAAGGAGTAGAGGGAGGGCTTGAGGCCCCAACTCAGCCATGGGAGCTCCCTCTTGTCTGTCTTGACTATGCTGGGCACAACATTTCCCTTGGGGGAGAAAGATATTGTAGCTTTAAAAAAAAAAAAAGGTCCATGGCTGGGCGCAGTAGCTCACGCCTGTAATACCAGCACTTTGGGAGGCTGAGGCGGGCAGATCACGAGGTCAGGAGATTGAGACCATCCTGGCTAACAGTGAAACCCCGTCTCTACTAAAAATACAAAAAATTAGCCAGGCGTGGTGGTGGGCGCCTGTAGTCCCAGCTACTCAGGAGGCTGAGGCAGGAGAATGGCGTGAACCCGGGAGGCGGGGCTTGCAGTGAGCCGAGATCACGCCACTGCAATCCAGCCTGGGCGACAGAGCAAGACTCCGTCTCAAAAAAAAAAAAAAAAAAGTCCAGCATCCTCACTGAATGGGTGGGAAACTGAGGCCTGGAGATATGGAAAAGGCCACTCCTGAGTGCCATGGGACACGGGGGAGAGAAGCCATGGCCTGCTGGGCATCCCCTCCCTGAGCTCCTGGCTGAGTTGCCACCCACTGTCTGGGGCAGGAGGAACCGGATGGCATTTGCTAACTGTCCTCAGTTAGGGGCTTCCATTCCCAAGGGGCACCCTAGGGAGAAATGCTTGACATGTGCCATTAGAGGAGTGAATCAGGACCTGAGCCGGACGCCACTAAGCCCGGGAACGCTGGGAACAGAGAAAGGGAAGGGAGAGAGAGCCGCGTGGGCAGCTCCACCAGGCAGAGGGAAGCTGGCGCCTCTCCCATGTCCTCAGCTCCACTCTCCTTCTCACCCCTTCCCTCCCCGTCTGTGCCTCCTGGGTGCCCAAGGCGCCCACTGTGAGCCTCACACACTCACCTGGGGGACTCAAGGAACCCTGGTCTTCAGAGGTAGACAGATGTGGCTCTGAACACCAGCTCTGTCCCTGAAGGGCCAAGGCCGAGCTTCCTGACCTCCCCAACCTCAGTGCCACCATCTATAAAATGGGGAGAACACTCCCTGCGCCTCTTGGCGCTACTTGTAAGGTTTCTGGGGTGACTGGAGAAAGAAATTCACAGTGGGCTGGGGGCCAGATAAAATGGGTGAATGTCATGGGAGATGTGTCTGAGAAGGGCAGCTTTCCTAGGAGACCCATCCCCGTGAAGGGGCCTGGCCCCCCATGCTGGCCACTCACCGACTCGGTGTAGCTGTCCACATTCTGCTCCTCGTGGGCCTCTAGCAATTTCTGCAAGCAAATGGCAGAGAGGGGTCAGGGGCCTACGCTGACCTGAGGTCTGGCCTGGATTAGATGAAAGGACACGCTATCTGTATGCCAGGCCTGGGGCTGGGGCTTCCTGAGGACTCTCAGAGGGTCAATCCGTGTGGGTTAAACTGGGGATGGGTACGGGCGTGTTGCAATCCTGCTGCCCTATTCATCAGAAACGGCTTGCTCTCAGGGCAACCTTACCAACATAGAACATCACACAGAATGTGTGTGTATGTGTGGGGGGTGTGTGTGTGGGTATGGGGTGTGTGTGTGTTGGGTGTGGTGTGTGGTGGAGGTGTGTGTGTGTGGTGTGTGTGTTGGGGGGGTGTGGTGTGTAGGGGCACGTGTGGTGTTTGGTGTGTGTGAGTTGCGTGTGTGGTGTGTTCGGTGTGTGTGTGTGGGGTGTGTGTGGTGTGTGTGGCGTGGTGTGTGTAGTGTGTGTGCAATGTGGTGTGGGGGGTGTGTCGTGTGTGGTGTGTGTGCAGTGTGTTTTGTGTGTGTGAGGGGTGTGTCATGTGGTGTGTGTACTGTGCAATGTGTTTTGTGTGAGGGGTGTGTCGTGTGGTGTGTGTGCGATATGTGTGGTGTGTGATGTGTTTGCTGTGTGTGGTGTGTGTGTAGTGTGTGTGGGGTGTGTGGTGTGTGTGTGTAGCGTGTGGTGTGTATAGTGTGTGGTGTGATGTGTGTGGTGTGTGTGTGATGTGTGTGGTGTGGGTGTGATGTGTGTGGTGTGGTGTGTGTAGTGTATGTTTGGTGTGTGTGGTGTGGTGTGGTGTGTGTAGTGTGTGTGTGTGTGTGTCCACCTAGCCATCCCGAGCTCCAGCACTCCCCGAGTTGTACTTTCTTCATCTGGAAAATGGAGACTCAAATGGCCAAACAAAACAAAACAAAACAAAGACACCCTCTGAGAACTACTGGACAAGTCTTGGTGATTGTCCCACCTGGAGCCCCAGCCACCCCCGTCTGAGGTTCGGGAAGGGGGAGGCCGGAGCACCCAGCACTTACTTTCATCAACTTGCATTCCCGGGAATCAGAGAAAGCTGGGAACAGCTCCTCATACTTTTGGACAGCCAGCTGGGCAGCAGGGAAGGGGGAAGATGAGTTAGTAACGAGAGGGTCCTCAGAGCTACTGGCCTAGCAGCTGAGGGGACTTGGGGATGTCGGGTGATATTGAGTCAGCTCTTGCACCCCTCCCCCAGCCTCAGGTGTCACCTGGCTCTGTGTCTGTCAGTACCTTCCCGTAGCTGAGCTCAGCAGAGATGGCTGCAGGGAGAGGTGGGTGGAGGGGGAAGGTTCCCCAGATAGGCACCCACTGCCTCCTCCCACCTGGCTCAGCCGGGGCAGGGGACAAATGAGCACATCCTCCATGCCAGGCCTGGGGCTGGTGCTTCTTGAGGACCCTGAGAGGGTCAAATAACGGTGAGCCCCCTTTTCAAAGTGAGGAAACAGATCCAGAGAGGGGCAGTGACCTGCCCAGGGCACGGTGAGACATGGGGTGGGAATGGGAACCTGGTCTGACAAAGCCCAAGCTTTTGCCCACCACCGGTGCCCACAGCAGGGCAGGGCTCTGTGGGGTGTGTGTGTGTGGGGTGTGTGGGGCCACCACCCCAGGCCGTGAGCCAGGGACACCAGGAAATCCTGGACTCCGTGCTTCTGCCAGGCAATGGTAAAAAAAACTCCGGCCAAGCAAAATCTAGCGCCAACCCTCCAGCTCCTTCCCGCTGGCCACGCCCCCTCCCACTGCCCTCTTTGGCCCCTCTTTTGCCAAGTGTCCCGAAAATAGGTGGGCATGTGTGAGCTACAGCTAAAGCCATGACAGCAGGAGTCACAAAGATCTGGAACACTGGGGCTGCAGGTCCCTAGTCATGTGGCCTCAAACAAGGGACTCTCGTCCCAGCCTCACCATCTTCACCCATAAGACGCGGTGACAATGGTGCTGACTTTAATGGGGTGCAGTGAGGATTCAAAAAGTGCACCCATGAAGGAAAGAGCACTAAGTGAGGCAGGAGCTGGACCCGCAAAAGCCTCCAGGGCCGGGTGGGCAGGTGATGCCAGCACAGAAACACAGCTGTGAGAACCACACTTCTCATCCAAAGGCTGGCTGGCAGGGGCCAGACGTGAGGGAGGAGCACGTCCCTCTTGGGGGGCAACAGGACCTGGCCTGGAGATAAGCACATGGTGGCCTGGTGCGGTGGTCCTGCGGGCGTGGGGTGCGCTACCTTGGCGTTGAGCATGTCGATGCAGAAGTGGCAGAGGGCCGCCTTGAAGAAGTAGTCTTTGGCGCTGTACTTGAGGAGGGGGCTGTCCATGGCATTGGTCCCCACCTGTAGCCATGGAGAAGTGGCACTGGTGAGCTCAGGGCAAGCAGCCAGAGGGCCAGAGCCACTGCCAGGCACTGGGGGGCCAGCTGGGAGCTGGGTTCATGTCCCGGGGTGAGGCCCTGTTAACCCAGGACCCCAAGGGCAGGGAGCCAGGGACCAGCTTGGAGAGGTCAGCGGCCAGTGCGTGAGCGACCAAGATCAGGGTGTGATGGTGGCTGGGTGGGGGTGGAGGCTGTAGCCAGGTGTTCGTGGGCCTTCTGAGAGCCTGAGACAGTGGGAAGGAGGCAGCCTGGCTGTCAGGACCAACGGGAGGCTGGCATGGCGGTGGGCAGAGCAGCGGCAGGCGGTGGGAACATGAGAGGCGGCGCCCGCCCCTCTCTCCCAGGGGGCCAGCTGCCTGCCTTTTTCTCGGCCATCACCCAGGGCTCCGTGCACGCTGGGGGGACCCCATGTGACACTCCCTCCCTCCCACTGTGGATGAGGACCATCGGGCCATGGGGTGGGGTGCCCACGGCCACCCTGGGCCTCTTGGCACTTCTTCCCATTCCCTCCCTCTGGATTCTTTAGCCAGCCTCACTCTGGGCCCCTCCAGGAAGCTCTGCGAGGGGTGTGGGAGGGGCACAGCCAGGGAGAGAGACGGTGCTGGCACGGCATGGAGTCGTAGGTGGAGAACATTCAGCCAGGCTGAAGACAGGGTTGGGGGATGACATGGCAAGGGATGTCGGGGGAGAGGCAGAGGGTGAGCCGGGGGAGGGGTGGTTCCAGAACAAGGTGCCGGGGCTTAGGAGGAGGCACAGGCCCTGAGAGGGGGCAGGGTGGAAGCCGCCATCCCCACCTGTCCCCACCTGTTCGTAGATGTCAATGGCCTTCTGATACTGCTCCAGCAGCGCGGCGTAACCAGCCACCTTCAGCAGACACTTGTTGGCTGAGCTGTGTGGGGAGGAGTAGTGAGGGGAAGTGGTGGCGGTCCCTGCGGGGCTGGGGCAGGCAGGAAGGGGGCTACCTGTTGGACTCCTCGCCTTTGTAGTAGTCTGCGGACTGCTCGTAGTGGGCAATGGCCTGGGGAGACACGGGGGATGGGTTCCAGGGGAGGGCAGGGAAGGGAGAGGAGGCCTCCGTGAAGCTTCCACACCCTCCGCCCTGCCTGCCTGGGACACAGCCAGACCCCATTCTCCAAGCTCTGCCGGCACCCCATGCCCCCTTCTCGGCACTCAGACACCAGAGGACTCCCCTGGTGGGAAGAAGAGAGAGCAGCACTGGTCCTGGCTGCCAGCCCATGCAGGGCCCTGCTGCCACTCACCTTCTCGATGTCCACCAACTCCGTCTCATAGATCTCAGCAATGGAGATGTGGTGCTTGGCCGCAATCGTGAATCGGCCCTGGAGGGGACACAGGAAGGGGCTGCCTGCGACTCATGACCTCCTGCGTGCCTGCCTGCTGACCTATGACCCTTCAAGTTCCCACCCCTCAGCCACGCCTGTGAGGAGGTATGAAGACGACCTGAGGTGTGAAGAAGACCGAGAGGTGGGGGAACACAGGAGTGAGAAGGGAGGGCCCCAGCACTAGAGGCCTGGCTATACGTGCTGGGCTGAGCGGGTGACCTTGGACAAGCCACTCCAGGGCCTTAGCCTAATTCCATCCCATCCACGAGGGCACAGATGGTGTGACACCAGAGAGGATGTGAGCACGAGCACTTGGCCAAGGCCCTGGCCCTTAGGAAGCCTCTGATAACAGCCAGAGAGGCGGAAGGACCAGTCCAGAGCCACTTGGCAAAAGGCTCTGGAGAAACCAGGATGGGAGGGAGGGCTTGAGACCTCTGCCCAAGAGTACCAGCTCTGCCCCCAGGCCAACACCTATCTGTCAGCCTCCCCCAGGCACACCCAGAGCTCCCCAGGGAGGCCTCAGGTTCCAAGGGGCCTCGCACCTTCTATCCGCCTCCACCCAGTGTCCAGGCGCTTGCCTAACTGCTCTGCACCAGGGGCTGGTCCAACGCCACCCCCTTGCTGAGGGCAGTAGGAAAGGGCAAGGCCCTGGGCTCAGCCAGACCTTGTTTCGGGTCTCAGTGACTCCTGCTTGTAGCCGCATGTCCCTGGGCAAATCATGTCACTTGTCTGAGCCCCTCTCCTCCACTAAGGAATGGGGATGACAATAATGCTAACCTCACAGGGTTGTGGATTAAACCACCCTGCAGTGTCTGGCCTAATAAATGGCAGCTGCTATTATTGTTCTAATCACAGTCATCCCTGCAGCACTGCCCTGAACGCAAGGGGTAGGGCTCGTGTCCCTGCCTGGGGTTGGAGGGCTGAGACAGACAGGGCGAGCAGAGAGGCAAAAAGGAGCTGGCCAGGCACGGTGGCTCATGCCTGTAATCCCAGCACTTTGGGAGGCCAAGGCAGGTGGATCACTTGAGGTCAGGAGTCTGAGACCAGCCTGGCCAACATGGTGAAACCACATCTCTACTGAAAATACAAAAATTAGCCAGGCATGGTAGCACACGCCTGTAATCCCAGCTACTCGAGAGGCTAGGGCACGAGAATCGCTTGAACCTGGGAGGCAGAGGTTGCAGTGAGTGGAGATCACGCCACTGAACTCCAGCCTGAATGAGAGAGAGACTCTGTCTCAAAAAAAAAAAAAAAAAAAAAGAGGGAGAGAAAGCACTGACAGGAGCCCCGGCCTGGGTGGGACCCTTCACTCTGGCTCCAGTTGGCAGCTGCCCATCTGGTCTGCATCTGTCGTTGGCAACACGCCCTGGGGGCAGGGCAGGTGCTGAGCCTCCTGTGGGCTCTGCCTATCCCTGTGGCCTGCTACAAGATGCTTATCAAATGTGACACTTGCAGGAAGGCTGGGCAAGGGGAAGTGCCGGACACACACTCTCCAGTAACCTAATTTCTTTTTTTGTTTTGAGACAGGGTCTTGTTTTGTCACCTACGCTGGAGTGCAGTGGTGTGATCACAGCTCACTGCAGCCTCAACTTCCTGGACTCAAGCGATTTTCCTGCCTCAACCTCCCAAGAACTAGGACCCCAGGTGCATGCCACTACACCAGGCTAATTTGTTGTAGAGAGGAGGTCTTGCTATGTTGCCCAGGCTGGTCTCGAACTCCTGTGCCCAAAAGATCCTCCCACCTCAGCCTCCCAACATGCCAGGATTACAGGCATGAGCCACCCTGCCCAGCTCAATAACCTAAGTTCTATGAATGAAAACCATGACTGCCTGTGGAGTGAGGGGGCCGTCAGGCTGGTGGGGAGCTGGGTGAAGACCCAGCCAGCCCAGGCCAGCTCAGGTGACCTAATCCCCCCAGCTCCCACTTCCCCCTCCCCAAGTGGTTTGGCCGCAGAATAAGAACAGTGCTGGGGGTGCTGAAAGAGGGGACGCAAGGCTGGGGCAATGCAGTGGGACCCGGGGGTGTCAGGACAAGCAAGCAGCCCTTACCATGTCTGTGTAGATCTCGATTGCTCGCATCAAACAGTTAATGGCCTCTGGAGAGAAAGGGAGGTGGGAGGAGACATGAGAAAGTGAAGTCGTTTCAGCAGAAGCCGAGGAGAGGAGGCGGACGCAGGCGCACCTGGCTGCCAGCAGAGAGATCAATAGGCACTCAGAGCTGCCAGCGCTGCCACACACTCTCAAGGGGCTGGGAAGAAGGGGACGGAATCCCTGAGCCCCAGGAAATCTGGTGAGAGGGCTGACTCTGCAGACTGTGACTTGCTGGGCACATGCTTCTGGGGGAGCCCTTCTCTCCTCGGGCTGCCAGGATGCTACCAGCTTCCCACAACCCCAGGGACAGGGCACAGCAGTGCTAGGCCAGGATGATGGCCAGACTCCCACGGGTGTTTTAAGACAGACCTGCCAAGGCCCTGCTCTTGAAGGACTGAGCTGCTGGCAAAGGGGAAGGAGGCATGGGAGGCGGCCAAGCCAGCATCTCAGGTGGTCTTGGAGGCAACAGGGGTGCCAGGTTCTACCTGGGCTCTGCCACCATCTCTGCAGGATCCTGAGCAGCTTCTGTTCCTGCACCAGGAGGACCTGGACCTCTGGCACGAGGAGGCTGGATGTCATCAACACTGAGCCCTCAGTGTGCTCTCCACTGCCCCCTCTTCCTCGTAGCTCAGCAGTCGGGAGCCCTCTGCTCAGTCCCTTTAACCTAGTCCTGCCACCCACCAGCTCCTCAAAGGTTTTGCCAAAAAACCTGAACACACCAGGATGGCACTGAGGAAGAACTGGGCTACCTTTGTTGTACTATCTCTTGCAAGATTTTAAATTTGGGAAAGGCTTTTTTTTGACAAGTTATTTGGAGGAGAGAGAAAAGCATGAGTGGGAGGCATTTTCTAGCAGATAGAAATGAGCTCTCAGGGGGTATTTTTTAAGAACACCATTTTAGCACATCTCAGGAGGATAGGGGTGTTGTGGGGAGGGAGGCCTGGGTTGGGGAGAGGGAAAGGCAGGGAGCTTGGACAGGCCACAGGGCATGGGCTCTGAGCTTCAGCCTGGGCATCTGAAAGTTCCTGGTCACCGTGGGGGTCTCCATGGTCACCCAGGCCATGTTCGCCTGAGAAGAGGGTGCTACCAAGTAGCGCCGGGGCTGGGCTCCTCTCAAGGGGCTCACGGTCTGGATGGGACTCCAAACTCCCTCCGTGGGGAGGCATCTGGACAGAGGCTCTTTGTCTCAGGTCTGTGGCTGGGCTTTCAGGGAGTCCAACCCCTCCTTCTGACATGTAAACAGTGGGGTCCATAAGCACTCCTCTGGGGAGTGGGGTCTGTAGGTTTTGTCCAATTCAGAAAGACCTCTGGGGATCTAAAAGGGACTGAGAGAAGGTACAGCACTCAGTCCAGGTTCTAGGGCTGACAGACGGAGACTGTGGCAGCAGACAGTGGAAACAGTGGCAAAAAGGGGGCAGATGAGGAGGAAGGGGAGAGAACACAACCTAAATCCGGCAGTTTGAAGACACATACATCCTGTAATCGGCGGACCCAGAAGCAACGGCTAAGCCGGGCCACGCTGCAGAGGAGAGCAGCAGCTGGAGTGAGGTGAGAGGCCCGCCTTGCCCCGCCCCACCTGGCTGCAGTCTCCACATGGAGGCCCCGGGCTGCTCACTGGTTCACTCTCCTGGCCAGAACACCCAGGACACCAACCTGGCACCCTGTGGGCTGAGGCGGCAAAGGCTGCTGCTCCGCAGTGAGCAGTGAGATCTGCAGCTGCCACCTGGGCCTGCTGGCACTGGCTCTGGAGCACCCGCCGTCAGCATGGCACAGTCCTTGCAGTAGCAGCAGGGAGACAGCTTACCCCCCAGGCAGCAACATGGACTCACGGGGTTAAGTCCCCTCCATGTCTGGAAAGCGGCGGGCCACCAGCAGACACCTGGGACAGCTGGCTCCTGGACGAGCTTCTGACACACTCATGACTGCTACTCTTATCTCAGGTCACCAGGCCTTGTGCACTCGGACAGGCAGAGCAACACCCAGTTCTGTGGCCTGGCCCCTCCTGTACCCACCCACAGAGGGCTGGAAAGGGGCTCAGAGCAATACAGCCCAAGTTGGGGAGCTATGGCCCAGGCCACCGCCCATCCCCGCAGTCACTCCTACCAGCGACGCCCAGCCTAACTTCTGCGTCTCTGAAGCCCTTCCTGGTTACACTTGGTCATCTCCTCCTTAGTAAAATGGGGGCAAATCACAGAATGCACAAAGAAATCAAATGGGTTAAAAGATGCCAAACATCTGGTACACAGTAGAAACCCAGTAAATGGCAGCTGGGGAGGAAGTGGGGGACAAGCAGGGGCCGGGTCGCTTCCCTGCCCTAGGTACACACACTGCCCCCACCCCCAACTATCAGGCAGGCCTGGGAAGAGGCCTCGCTGGCCCGAGTCTGCCCTGAGCAGCAGCCATGGTTGGGTAACTGAGGAACCAATAACACATATGAGCATCACCCTTCCCCACCCAGAGCCACCAAGGTGGCAGCAGGCCACCCTCTGCAGAGGGAGAGGAATTCGGGAGCCCAGTCGGGCCTAGGCACACTCCAGCTGCCACTTGGGGGCAGGTCCTTCTGGAGGGAGTCCTGGAGGAAGCCCTAGAAGTGCTGACCCAAGACAGAGGCCTTCTAGGCTGCTGAGGAGACCAGTGATGAGGACGGCCCCAGGGCACCGGCCACCTGCTTGGGGAAGCCAGGCAAGGTTCCAAATCGGGCCTCCAGCGCTGTCTCACAAGGCACCCGGCCAAGGGCAGAGGCTGTGGGGAGCCCAGGGCAGGCAGGGGCCCCTGGACTGATGAAAGCCAAGGGTGTCCTGACTGGAAGTTTATCACACACCAGGTGCCGCGCTGGGCATGACTGCATCATCTCACAGCAGTCTCTGCTTTAACAGACGAGGAAACAGAGGCCCAAAAGACTGACTTGCCCAGGATCACAGGGGAGGCAGGGTCCTCCCAGACCACCCACCGCCTGCGCTGCTGAGCCACACACAGTTGCTACATGACATTCTCTGTGAGGCTTTTTTTTGGGGACAGGATCTCACTATGTTGTCCAGACTGGTCTTGAACTCCTGGGCTTGAGCGATCCTCCTGCCTCAGCCTCCCAAAGCACTGAAATTACAGGCATGAGCCACTGCACCTGGCCTTGTGTGAGGCCTGACTAGCCTCAGACACAAAGCAGCCGCTGCCCTTGATGCCAATGTGCCCCTTGCCCCACTGAGAGTCATGGCTGGGGTGCGTATCTTTAGGCTGTAGCTCTGGAAGCTGCACTAACACCCCTCCCTGCTCAACACCACGTCCCCAGGGCTCTGGACACGGCACCTGCTCTCAGCTCTACCCAGGTGAGGCTCTCCTTTCAGAACTACCCCCTTTCTTCCCTGAAAGATCTCCCATAGCCAAATTCACCCCCCACCCCAGCCTCAGCTCTGTGCAAGTTGGCCTCTGTGCCCTGGATGTAGCATCATCTTTACACTTTCCTACCGGTCGGAGTCCTCAGCCACCTTCTGAGCTTCCTAAGGCCAGGGAGGGGCCACATCCAGACTCCAGGCCCACACCCTGCAGAGTCTCGCTGGAGAGCTAGAAAAGCTCAGCTCAAAAGCAGGGGAGGGACCCCACCATATCCCACTGCCAGGCAGGGCCTGTCTGCAGGAAGTGAGGGGTCTGCTGAAAGAGCAAATGGCACTCACTGTTCGGCAGCCTGGTGCTCAGTGCTGCCCCAGAGTGTCCTTCCAGTCACTCCAGATGGGGCAGCAGCTGAACGTCACAGATGCTAAGACAGCACCTCTAGGCCAACCAGTTTCCCAGGGAGCAGAAGGAAAGGCTTGGCGGGGCAGTTTAATGGAAGGCATGGAGACTCCGTGTGGTGAGTCAAGCTTAAAACCAACCCAGGGTCTCCCTGGGTCATCACTGCATCAACCACGCAGCCTGCTGTGGCCCAGTGCTACCAGCCAGGCAAGCCCCATGGCCCACCCAGTTACAAGGCTGCTCCTCGGCCTCTTGCCAGGCCTGAGCCCCACCATGTGACCACTGAGGCCAACGCATGAGATGCCCAGCTGGTGAGGAGCAACTGGTCAGTCTAAGGACAGAGAAGAGCTACTGGTCAACACAAATTCATCCTCATCTGGGAACTAACACGTCAGATCACGACAAAGGGGTATGCCAGCAGTTCTCAAACACGCCATGTGAACCAGTGCTCGCTGATCCATGGAGGAAGCTCCCTGCACTGCTGCAAACCTGTCTTCTCTTGGGAAGGACAGGCTTTTATTCCAAGATTATATAGCTGCTTTTTATTTTTTAAAGATTCATATATTTTCCATTCCCCTGAGATGACAGTGACAATAGATGGTCATTTTTAAAAACTGCCTGTGCTTTCTAATTAGCAACCTGTACCTGGCACCAACATTTTAAAAAATAAATTAAAATTCCCGCCACATGCAAGCAAACACTGGGCTGGACCTCCTCTTCGGGAGGCACCCAGGGGGACAAAACTGTTTTCTCACCATGAGTCAGCCCCAAACTGGGTTTCTGTCCCTAGCACGCTCTCATTTTAAGTAATTTGTTCTCTGGCAACTACATCTCGGGCTCTGTTCTCTCTAATTCCTCCCCAGGATGCAGGGAAGCCAGGTTGGGCTAATTTCCGCTCCTTTTTCGGCAGCAACTCCTACCTGGCTGGTCTCAGAATCCTCCCCGCCCCCCACACTGCTCCCTTCTGCATGTTAATTCTGACAACAGAACAGATTTTCCTCTCTCCCCGGCAGGCGGTGGGTCTGCAATGGAACTCCCACTCCCAAATGCTCCGGGATTGGGAAGGGGTGATCAGCTGCACCGACACCACCGACACGGTAGATAGGGGGGCGGAGACTTGAGCAGGGCGCGAATGCCAACTGGAAGGAAGGGAGCCAGTTCTAAAGTCAACGCTCACTCTGCCTCAGGCACGCCCCTGCCAGCCTATTATCACATGTCGGCCACTGGAAAAACCAGAGCCGCCAGGAAACCTGAGGAATCAATGCAGGGTGCTAGGATGGCGCTCCGGACAGCCAGCCCGTGTGGCCCGCAGAGGCCCTCACCTTGGGGGTCGGCTTTCTTGAATGCGTTGCCAGCGTCCACAAAGCAGGTGGCTGCGTCGTGCTTGCTCTGGAGCTGCAGGTGCAGCTGTGCAGCCTGGCAGAACGCGTTTCCAGCAGCTAGAACAGAAGAGAAGGGCAGTCCCGGCCTCAGTGGGGCTCCACACTTTATGAAGCCACAGAGACACTGCCCTGGGAGGTGGGTCGGGCTCTCGAGAATGCGGAAAGAGTCCCCAAGATAGGACGAGGGTGACCTGAGCGAGCCCAGACCGAGGCCTAGAACTCAGGTCTGCTGGCTCCTGCGCTGAGGCTCCTGGTGGCCCACCTGACAGTCTCTGAGGGCGGCAGGAAGCTGCCTCGGGGGAAGGCCCTGAGCCCCAGGTATATGGAAAGAGAGCCAGGGTAAGCCCAGGTAAAACACCATGTCCCTAATCCCAGCTATGCCAGCATTTCCAGGGCCACCACTTCTAAAGATCCAAGGAGAAGGCAGACAGAGCTGAGTTGGAAAGGATATAAAACAGAGTGAGGTGGCCTCCTGCACCTCCCGGCCTGGGCAGTCCTCCCCAGGGGAGCCTCGAAGCACAGGGCCCAGAACCACCACTAGAAGGCAAAGTACAGGCTGAAATCATGGGGTGGCTTCGGAGGGGTATTTTGGGAAGCAAGGGGCAACTGAGATTAAACCACATAACATCTTCCCATCTACTCCCCTTTCCAAGTCCTGTTTCTTTTTCCACAGCTCCCCAAAGCTCTTCCTGATTCTCCCAACTCCTCTGCCTCTGTTCACATTCTGTTCCCTTCACTGCAGATCCCCATGGACAAGGCACTTGCATGAATTGTGAGGCTCATGGAGTTGGGGTCGGACAACACAGAGCCGGCTCCCTCCAGGAGCTGCATGTCCAGAGAGGGAAACAGGATGTGGACAGCAAGAATGAATACATGCAGACCAGTGCCCATGGGCGGAGGGCAGAAGAGACCGCGCCTGAAGCCTCATCCATCCTGTGCTCATCTGCACACGGTCAGCTTCTGTGGGTCCCAAGCCATTCTGCCCACACATCTCCTAACTGACGTTTGGGAGGCAGCAGCGTCTCTCCTCCTCCTCGTGCAGCTGACCACCTCCAGCTCAGCTCTGAGGCTTCTCCCCTTCATTCTCCTCCAGCTGAATCTGAGTCAGAGTTTCTAAGCTGGAAGAGGACCAGGAGGCCTGGCCCTATCCTCTTAAGTTTTGAGCAGCAGAAGAGACAAAGCCTTCCGGGTTTTCACTATATGATTTCATTATTTTCAAGAGTTCCAAATTTGAGTATAAAATTACGGCCAGGCGCGGTGGCTCATGCCTGTAATCCCAGCACTTTGGGAGGCCGAGGTGGGCGGATCACGAGATCAGGAGATGGAGACCATCCTGGACAACATGGTAAAACTCTGTCTCTACTAAAAATACAAAAATAAGCTGGGCGTAGTGGCACGTGCCTGTAATCCCAGCTAGTCAAGAGGCTGAGGCAGGAGAATCACTTGAACCAGGGAGGCGGAGGTTGCAGTGAGCCAAGATCGCGCCACTGCACTCCAGCCTGGCAACAGAGCAAGACTGTCTCAAAAAAAAAAAAAAAAAAAAAAAAAAAAATTCAAGAAAAGGGGATATTACCGGGGGGAAATGGCCTAGGGCTTTTCTTTGAAGAGTTTGGGGGCAGAGGTAACAAATTTTAGGGGAAAAGCAACACCTATGTAATTAAAAAATAAGCTTTTTTTCTCTAGAGGAATTTTCTAAGTTTGGGAGCATAAAAATACAAAAAACATTTGGCTTTATTCACAACGTATTTTGTGAAAACTCAGGAATAACTCTTTGAATTTTGGGGAAACCAACAATATTCTCAAAAACGATGATAATCAATTTTATTGTGCACCTCTGCACCCTGCCTCCATGGTCCCACCACCAGGTTCCCTCTCCTCCACAGTCAGAAGTTCCTCCCTGCATTCAAACACTGGATCTCTTGCCGTATTTCCTTAATTCAATCTTGGTGACATGAAAGATGTATGATGAAATGAGCCTTGAAAGGGCTCAACACACTGGCTTGTTGGACTTCTTGGGCCTGCAGGGAGCTCCAAACAGATCTCCAGCCTCCCTGAGCCCAAGGGGCTCCTCCCCACCCCTCTCCTCTGTGAAGCTATCCTGCCTCACTGGGGCAGGTTAAACACTCAGGCTCTGCAGTCAGAGCCTTGGTTTCTGAATCTTGGTTCTGTCACTTACTAGTTCTGGCATCCTGGGCAAGAGACTAAGCCAAGCCTCAGTTTCCAAATCTGTAAAATAGGGATATTTATAGACTGACCCTTAGGGCTGCTGTGCTAACGCAATTAAATGATGAGCACTTAGGACTCAACAAACAGCAGCCATGATTCACGTTGTTATTGGAATCACCTGAACATCCTCCCCCAGCCTAGAATTTAGACACTGATGGAAGCACTAAGGAAGTTACCAGGAAACTTAAAGTTCTGAATTTAAGGAGGACTCTAAGAGCTCATCAATCCACATGGGTTTATCTAGGTCTAATAATCTATTTATTCCCATTCTCTCTGTCCTTTCACCAAGGCCCCATGACCCAGAGTATAAAGTAACCCAGCAGGCACAAAACAAGAGAGCAGGCCAGTGGCTTTCCGATGCCGGAGAGGGCATAAAAAGAGAAGGGGCCCTCAAGGCCAACCTCTCGGGCAGGCCTGTGTGAGTGGAAGCTGAGGGAGGAGGAGAGCACCTTGGAGGAGCTCTAGCGGAGATGACATACCACTCCAGTTTTTGGCCATTTTGAACATGTTTGCTGCTCTGGCGTAGATTTCGCATGCTTCCTCTATTTTGGATGAGCCTCTGGGGAAAAAGGAAAGAAAAAAAGGAGACAATCTAGTCGGCTATCCAGGAGAAAGCAAGCATTCTGCTCCAGTGCCGGGTACAGACGTGCCCCTACCCCTCACCCTTCACCTGTGAAGCCAGCTTCCCCCAGGCCTCTTGAGTCTGTGGCCCCCGCCCCTGCATATAATGGCACACTCACTTCGGGCAGACCAGCTCCCTCCGGGAGTACTGGGGTAGATACTGGGTGCTTGCTGGGGTAGTGGGGCGAAGAGTTCCTGACCCCACCACAACCCCAGGGTCTGACAGCCTCTTCTACTTCCTGCCTGGGATACTAGGGGCCCACTGGGTCCCAGGCGCGCTACAAATCCCCTTTCCCCGGGAGACTGCAAAGCATTCTGGGGGACTAGCCCAGTTTAAGACATCGTGTTGCTTTCGCAGAGGCAGCCTTAATCCTGTGCCTTGCACTCTGTGGTTGCTCAATAAAGACCTTGCAGCCCTGGAGTGTGTCATTACCAGCTCAGGACTGGGCAAATATATCACACAGCCATACAAAGAAATGGGAAGCACTATTTTAAAGTGTAGATATAAGATGTTCCCATTTGTGTTTAAAAAAAAGAGGGTGGGCTGGGTGTGGTGGTTCATGGCTCCTGTAATCCCAACACTTTGGGAGGCCAAGGTTGGCGGATTGCTTGAGCTCAAGAGTTCGAGACCAGCCTGGGCCACACGGCAAAACCCCAACTCTACAAAAAATACAAAAAATTAGCAGGGTGTGATGGCGCACGCCTGTAGTCCTAGCTACTAGAGAGGCTGATGTGGGAGGATCACTTGAGCCTGGGAGGCAGAGGTTGCAGTAAGCCAAGATCACACCATTGAACTCCAGCCTGGATGACGACAGAGCCAGACCTTGTCTCAAAAAAAAAAAAAAAAAAAAAAAAAGAGAAAGAGAGTGAAAAGAATAGAAACATACATGTTTATATAAACATAGGATATTTCTGGGCAAATACACAAAAACCTAGTAACAGCATTTTTCTCTTAAGGTGAAGCCTGCAGAAGGAGGGCCAGGTGTGGGAGGCAGACTTATTCACTGGGCATCCCGTATTTGTACTGTCTGAATTTTTTTTTAACTGTTTGTACATCTTTTCGAGAAAAAAATATATATACATATATACACACACGTGTACATATATACACATGTGTATATATGTATGTGTATGTGTATATATGTGTGTATATAACTATACATATACACATACACAGACACACACACACACATATTTTTAAGTATTAGGATTTATATTTGGCCCTGTGGTCCAGCAATGAATTACATCTCTAGCAATTTATCCTAAAAAGACTAATCAGAAAAGTTACAAGGATGTTCAGCATAGCATTATTTAAAACAGCAAAACCCCCCAAAAACTTATTGTCCAACAGTAGGGATACACTGGGAGATAGACAGGAATTTGAAAACATAAAGGGTACCCTGTTTGGGCAGCTTCACTCTGGCTTCTTGACCTCCATATGTACATAATGAGCCTCCTCTTGACTTGGGGGACCTCATTAGTACCTCAAACCCATAAGTCCCACTGCATTCTTCTGCCCTTAATAATACAACCAGGCTTAGCCCGCGAGGTCTGTAGTCTCTGTAACTGCTCAAACTCCCAATATCCACATAATCAGTAGAATAAAATCCACACACTCTGGAGTCCCACCAAATGGATTTCAGGGCCTCTCTTCACTGGCATAACTAGTGTTTAGTTTATTTTTAAGGAAGAGAAAAGTGAGGAGTGGGTACTTTCCCATTCAAATCATCCTCACCATCCCATCCCACACCCTGTGTCAACTGGCCCAACATTATACCTGGAAACTTGTCCACACCAACCCCAGCTGTGGAGGGGCTCAAAGGTAATTTTGGGAGCTGGGATGTGAGCATTCCTTCCCTCTGCACTGCGGATTCAGTGTGTCCAACCTGCCCATCCCTTTCAGCCACATGAAGTGCTCATTTCATCAAACCAGAGTCCCATAGCCACACACTTTGGGATTCGCTCAGTAGGGTCTGGATGGGGCCTGCAAATGAGATTTTTAACAATTGGGGTTTGGGGGGCCCAGGTAATTCAGCTGATCAGGTGAGTTTGAGAAGGAAAAATTGACTGAGACCGACTACCTGGAAAGCAGCCACCAGCGATCAGATCAGCGGCCAGGCCTGGCAATGTCAGCAGGCAAATAAATGCCCCCACGGTGGGCGGGCTGGTTGGGCCAGGGATCCTGGCCTCCTGAATCCACATCACACCAGGTAAATAATCTATTTATTCCTATCCTCTCTGTCATCTTGTCAGATGAAAAGCCTACCCTCTGCCTTCTGGGGCTGTGCTGATGCTGTCCCCCACCCTCTGCTGTCCCTGGGAAGTGGCCCTGAGCAATGTGTTCTTCCCGCACTTGCCCTGCTGCACTATGTCTTCCCTCACCTACCTCACCTCAGCCAGCCCAACACACCTTGGGCCTCGTTTGGAGTGACTTCTTCTTTTTTTTTTTTTTTTGAGATGGAGTTTCGCTCTTGTTGCCCAGGCTGGAGTACAGTGGCACGATCTCAGCTTACTGCAACCTCCAACTCCCGGGTTCAAGCAATTCTCCTGCCTCAGCCTCCTGAGTAGCTGGGATTACAGATGTGTGCCATCACACCCTACTAATTTTTGTATTATTAGTAGAGACAGGGTTTCACCATGTTGGCCAGGCTGGTCTCGAACTCCTGACCTCAAGTGGTCCACTCGCCTCGGCCTCCCAAAGTGCTGGGATTACAGGCATGAGCCACCATGCCCAGCCTGGAATGACTTCTTTAGAACCCATTCCTGGCCTTGGAGAGGTAAGAAACTTTCAAAATCTTCTGGCTGAGAATCCTGAAGGGTCCTTTGGGGCCTGGCTGCAAAAAACCCTCAGAAGGACCTTCTCTGGAATGTTCTCTTAAAGGGACATTTTCAGACCTTAATCACAGGTCTGCCCACCCCACAGGTCTCCCAGCTCAGCCTTCCCTTCTTTTTGAGTGTGACTAAGTCCTATCCAGCTCCATGCACTCTCTGAAAAAGCACAGACCCTGGATGAGCAGAAATGACCCACGTCACTGAGCGGCCCACAGCGGGCAATCAACAATGAGCAGAGTCAGCCCCAGCCGGGTTTATTTCAGCTCAGTGGGACAGAGCAGACACAGGACGGACACAAAGCCTACCAGCTGCCCGGGCTGAAACTCTATGATCCCAGGCTAAGCACAGCCAACCCTGCACGGGGTCAATGATTCTGTGGGGTGGAAAGGCCAGAGGGATTAACACCTGCTCAGGCCCCAGGCTTGCCTCCTTCTTCCCCTGCACCCCACGGTCTTGCCCATTACCATGGCCAGGGGATGACAGATCTCCAGGGTCCCATCCTCTTCTTTTAGAAATGGGAGTGAAGTCCCCAAAGGGGGAAAGTGACGTGCCTAGGTTCCAGTGGAAGATCCTGAAGAAGCCATTCACATACACATTTATTCACCTGGGGAACAGGTATCCGAGCATTTATTACGTGCCAGGAGATAACAACAGTACACGAAAGGAAAATCTAGCTGGGCCTCCTCTCCTGAGGGCCTGGGCGGCAGCGCATGTGACAGCTGACTGTCCCTCCCCCACTGACCTCCCCCAAGCTGCCTCTGCTTCACTCCTCCCATCCCACGGCTCTGAGCCACTCCGGGAATAGAGGGAACTGGTTTGGGCTGCCTGATGCAGGGCTGTCTATAATTACCCGCTCAGCTTTGCTCTCTCCCCCTCCAAGGCGGAGGAAGGAGTCTCAGGTCTCCCAAACACAGCCACCAACCTCAGCGACTGCCATATGGAAGGCTGGGCACTGCCAGGAATACACAGATGCCCGATGGGACCTGGGCCAGGGGGTTGTGCAGGGCAGAGTCTTAGCCCCCTCCTTCCTTCCTCCATCCACCAGGCACTTCCTGGCTGCCAGAAATACACCATGCCCTGAGACCCACCACCTGCAGCTCCCGAAGGACCTCACGAGGCAGGGTGGACAAAGTCAGGCCCCCATTTCGGGTCCTGGACTCACTCTATCTCTCTTGCCTCTGTGGAAGCCACAGCCACAGGCCTACGGTTTCCTCCTCAGACTTAAGGCCCACTGCCCCAAGTCTCCAGTCAGCACCCTCAGTGGGGAAGGTGTCCTAGGGCCCGTCACATGCCTGTGTCTTCCCTGTAAGCCCACCTCCTGCACGGCTCTCGAGACCATGTGCCTTAATCACGGCTGGCGCATGGCGTTCCGTCTCCCAGGCACTCCCCTGGAAGGAGCCCACAGCTCCTCACGAGAGCCCTTTGGGTGCTGTCCTTGCTTTACAGGCGAGGAAGCTGGGGCTCAGAGAGGGCGGAGGGCTTGTCCAAGCTTACCCTGCCAGGAAGCAGCAGGGCTTGGAAAGAGGACTGGGGCCCTGGGGATCCAGTCCTGCCCTTGCCTCTCACTCAGTGATCAGGAAGGCTTCCTTCCCCATGCCCAAGGCTCCTTGGGAAAATGAGGAGGGAGGACAAGGTCCCTGCTGCCCCCACCCCTCCTCTAGATTAAAGAAGCCAGGGAGCCTGTACTGCCTAGGCTTCCCTCATCTCACGAGCAGAGGCTGCTCTCTGCTGGAGCTGCGCGGAGCATCCTCTAGGCAAAGGAGTATGAATTAAGCCAGCCCCCTACCGAGCCTGCCAGTAACAAGCCAACAGGCAGAAGGAACGTCAGAAAAAGTTAAGGCTGCCTGTGGTGCAGGGTCCACCCTGGCACAGGGAGCCGGGGGCCACCAGCCCTGCTAGTCCACTGACTGCACTGGAGCTGGGAGCTGCCAGAGGCTCAGCATCCTGAAGGCACCGCCACCAGTATCACCTGGAAGCGGGAAACCACCAGCTGCCTCCCGCCACTCTGCAGTGGGCCTTGCCTGACCAAGCAGAGTATGAGTTCCTGCAGGGCGGGGCCTGAGCCCAGCTCTGCTTTCCCATCTCTCCACAAGCCCCAGTTAACAACGGTGAAAGAATAAAGTGTCACAGGCTAACTGCCCAGCTCTGAAATCGCCACAGGACCCTCTTGTGACATGCCTGACTGGGCAAAGACAAGGGGTAGAAAGAGAATGACTTTGGGGTGGCGAGACCTGGGCTGAAGTCCGTTTCAGGTACTTTGCTAAGTGTTCGACCTGGGGCTAGTTATCCCCGAGGCTTTTTTTTTTTTTTTTTAAATAAGAGATGGGGTCTCCCTGTGTTGCCTACACTGGTCTCGAACTCCTGGGCTCAAGCAATCCTCCTGCCTCTGCTTCCCAAAGTGCTGAGATTCCATTCTTTATCTACAAAATGGCAGCATGTCTGGCCACAGTGGCTCACACCTACAATCCCAGGGCTTTGGGAGGCCGAAGCAGGAGGGTTGCTTGATCTCAAGAGTTTGAGACCAGCCTGGGCAACACAGTGAGACCCCAATTCTACTAAAAATTAGCCAGGCATGGTGGCATACGCCTACAGTCCCAGCTACTTGGGAAGCTGAGGTGAGAGGATCACTTGAGCCCAGGAGGTTGAGACTGCAATGAGCTACGATCGCGCCACTGCCCTCCAGCCTGGGCAACAGAACAAGACCCTGTCTCTCAAAAAATGAAAAATGAAATAAAATGGAGACAATGAATCTGGCCTGGGAGGAGTCTTTGTGAGGATTAGAAATGACACACAGTCAATACTTGGCACAGAGCGCAGAATGGAAAAGGTGCTCAATGGTTGCTATTATACAAAGGAAGAGAAATACGCTCAAAGGGGTGCCTGCCACCCAGGAATGGGAATTCTAGAGAGTTTCTTGTGGTGGTAAAAATAAAATAAAATAAAATAAAATAAAATAAATAAAATAAAATAAAATAAATGCTGACAGTAGTCAGACAGGCCTGGCCTCAGGGCCAGCTCATCGTGTGCCAGCCTGCGTTTCCTTATGTGTAACTAGGCATAAGACTCCACACCTTGCAGGGCTGCTGAAGCACGAGCAATCTTGCAGGCAGCACCCCACGGTGTGCCCAGCAGAGAGCTGGCCACACCACGGGCGTTCAGTAAACGAGAGCATCCCTCTCATCAGGCCCCGCAGAGGACCGATTCCAGGCACGCTTCCCTACTTCAGAATAGCAGCATGGGCTTCATCTCCACCCCAGGTTAGCTAAGTAATGCTCCTCCTTCGGCTTCCAGAGTCCTGGCCTCCTATGCCCCACCCCTTACTGCACAATGCTCAAAATACATACAGGCCCACGGCCCTTCGAGATGATAAGCTCAGAGCCAGGATCTCACCTGCCACACGGCACACAGCCTGGCAGGCGCCCTGTTTCTTATTTTCTTATACGGATGCCCTCCTGCACCCCAACGGGATTACATTTCACCACAGACTAAGGGCGAATGTACTTCCTTTTTCTTAAAAGGTGTTCTCAAAGACCCTTGCCTCTCAGTAGCCCCATCCCAAAAAGGAGACGGAAATGTTTGTATGGCCAGGCAGCAAAGTCCTATCCATCAGGAAAGCCAGGAACTCTCGGATTCCCCAGAAACCTTGTGTGCCCTCAGGAAAGACTCCACTCTGAGACTGGGCAAGAGATGCCAAGTTTTCAGTTGTGGATCTTGGCAGCTGGCAGGGCACTGTGATTCACCAGGGTGCCCACTGGAAATGGCGCCGGGGTTTCTGCACGCTCTGCAGAGGAAGGCGGTCTGGAGAGAAATCTGGAAGCTCATGCCCACACCAGTCTCAGCCAAGGCCCTGGGCAGGCCCTGTACAGACAAGCTGGCCCTCCCAGGGTCCCGCCGTTATTGCCTACAGGTAGTTCAAACAGGAACTGATTTGTCAAGATCTGATCTTAGGAATGCACTGTTTGTATACAGAACACCCTCTGCCACCTATTTCTCCAGCACTTCTAGCTCAACTTCCAATGACAATACCTACTAATAAAGATGACAGTGAGCCCTTAATAAACATTAGCAGAGCCAGGCAACGTGCTCCCACCACTTCCCACACATCGTCTCATTTATCCTTAAAACCACCTGAGGAAACAGTTACCATGATTTTCATTTCACAGATGAAGAAACTCCCTCTACACGTTTGTATCCAAGAGGAAGGAAGTTTTTATTTTGGCTATTTTGGGGACAGGGGAGGTGGCTGGGAAACATCAGGGATGAGGAAAAGCCCCAGGGAACAGAGCCGCCATTCAGAACCTGCACGATCCCCAAAGGGCACAGCAAGCACTCTGGATTCCCCAGGAGACACGCAGCAGGGAGGAGGAACTAGTGTGCCTGGACTCAGCCATCCCCTTCTGCTGCTGGCTCACTGTGCTGTAGTTAGGAAGTCTCCGTCTTTTTGCTTCCAGAGCAGAAGTTTGAGCTGCGCCCCCATCACCAAGGGGAGGAACAGGTATGGCTTTGAGCTTCTCCTAACTGGCTGGTGCTGTCGCCTTCAGTGGCTGCTGGTGCATCAAAGCCCCCTAGCGTCTGGCAGCCCAGAAATAATGAAGAGCAAGGGTGGCATCTGAGCACCAAGGCAGGCGACAGCACAGACACCCACCGCCTTGCGTCCCAGGTGAGGGCTCTCTGACTTGCCCTTTGACAGGGGCAGAGGCCCCTCAATGTGGGATGCTGTCATTGCTGGGGTTCCCAAAGGGGAAGGGAGAGGCACCAAGGACAAGCTGAGCCCCAACGCTCCCTTCTCCAGTCCCGGCAGCTACCAAGGACCTTGAATAAAGGTGGGTTATGAAATGTTGAACACAAGCAAACCCAGATCAGAGAGGAGGAGGTGCCTGAGTGATTCCCGCCCGCCAAGCAGGTCCTCCCAAGCTGGCCTCTGGCTGTGCTCCCAGCTCCCAGGCACACAAGCTCCGGTCAGGCCAGCCTCCCATCCTCCCTGCCCTCTGCCCTAACCTCACTCATACTCCCACAGCACCAGGTCAGCTCCTCTGGGAGCTGGAAGGAACTGAGATGAACACACCAGCTCTTTTTTTCACATATTTGGAGAAAACAGCCATGGGAGGACAGTTAAGAGGGTGGCAGCTCTCCAACACACCTAGTTTGCCAACATCCTTCCTAAATGTAGTGCCCAGCGATGGTCATGATCCTTGAGGAGAAACTACCGTGGTAGCACAGCAAAGGGGCTAAGTGAGAAGGCTCTGGAATCACACAGAACTGGGTTTGAATGCCACTTCTCCCACTTACTGTGGGGCTGGGCAAATAAGTCAACTTCTCTAAGCCCCCAGGTTTCTCTACCTCCACGGGGATTTTGTAAGGACTAAATCCATACCATCCATCAGCAGGTTGAGCCTGGCCCAGGCCAGGGTCTGAGTCAGAGCGAGCACTTAATAACCAGCATCTGCTAGTATTACCGGCACTGCAACAGCCTCCTGCTGTCACTCTCCCCCACACCAGCTGCTACAGTCCTTTCTAGAAGGCAAACAGGAGCTCGCCAGGATGGGCCTCCCTTAGCCTCCTCGGAGCTCTTCAGTGCCTCCTCCAGGCCCAGCCCTTGCTCACCAGACCTTCCTTGTCTGGCCTCACCTGCCACTTCCACCTTTATGGTCTAACGTGGAACTCCCTGTGTTCCATCTTCCTAAGGCATGCTCCATAATAATCCCTGCCTGGAGTGCTGCTCCCTGCCAGAGAGCACCCCAGAACTCATGTTCATCCCCCCAGGGTTGCGGCCTCTCCCCTAGGAAGCCATTTCTGATCCCTCTGGATCTCAGTTCCCTGTCTTTCCAGGCAGAACCTCCCGTCACGGTAGATCTCTGTTGCACCATCCCTGCTGCCTAGAGCACCCTCCCCGGCCCACTCCCCAGCAAGTCCTGGGGTTCCTTGGGGCCCAGCTCACTCCTCACCAAGACCTCCCCCTGGTTCACGCTGCTTCCTCTGAGCTCAGACAGTCACAGGAATGACATCATTGAGCCCCTCCTTACAGTAGGTAATTCCACTTTATTGGTGTTTGCTGTTCATCCTGCCTTCCCAACCAGGTAGCAAATGCCTTGGGGCTGACTTAGCTGCTCCCTCCAAGCACATAGTCCAACAGCCCACTAATCCCTGGGCCAAAGGGACCAGACACCCAGAGCCACCCAGGAAAACTATCACCAAAAACCCAACTCGTGGCCCCACCCCCAAACACAGCACTTGAACTTCTCCCCTTGTGAAGAAAAAGAAACACACACACACCCTCTCTCTCCTCGCAGCCTCTAAAATAAAACATTTTTCACCTAATCAATCCAGTCCATCAGCCCCGGATGTTTCTCCACACCAGGCAATTCGCCATCATGTTCTTCAAGTTCTTTTGCTAAACATTATCCAACCTCAAACAAGGGGCGTGGCCCAGAGCCCTTTTCCTGTTCCTTCCTCTCTTGGAAAGATCCCTCTCCTTCGTGTCTTACCAGCCTCTGCCAGGCTCCTACCACAGTCTCTTCCCATCCCCAGGCCCTCCTCCCAAACCCCCTTCTCCAGCCTTCTGCAGATGTTCCCAGTCCCACCACCGTCCCCAGGCTCTGCTTCTGAGTGGCCACCACACACTGTTCTCTCTACAAGCCCACTAGTCCTTTCCCAGGTCTCCTCTCAGTTTCCACGACCTCCCCTTGACCCTTTCGGGTCCTCCCATCAGCACAGATCCCACCACCCCCCACACCACCGCCCCCTGCCAAACTCCCTTCTCCTTCCTCTGCCCAGAGCCTCATGCTCCTCTCAACCCTACTAAGTCTTCGTGGATCCCTTTTCTGTTCCCTTTCAGCTCCTCTTAGCACACTCATGTTTCTCAGTCTCTCCGTCTCCTGACCCCTCCCGGACCTCTCCGCTCGGGCGTCCACCTTGAACCCCATCAGCTCTCTGCACGCTCCGAACCTGTTTCCTTCTGGAAGTCACATTAACAACAGCTAACACTCTCAGAGATGTAACTCCACGCCAGGCTCAATTCTAACACTCATAGCAAATGGGAGGTAGGTTTGATTTGTGATCTCCTTTAGCAGGGAGACTAAACAATTTACCCAAAGTCATGAAGTAAGTGGCAGAGCTACATTTCAAACCTGGGCTCTTGGCACTTCTAAGCCACTACAATTTATCACAGGATGGTCGTGTCAGCTTTTAGGAGCTAACGTGAGTTTTATGCCACGTCATATGCGTTAGTTCTGTCTCCCAGGCCTTTTCCCATCCCTCTTCTCAGCATGTCTCTGTCATCCCTATTACTCGAGGATCACACAGCAGGAATTCGATCCCCCGTTTTGGTTCTCTCAGTCCCCCTGTCTCTCCCTGTTATCCCTCCATCTCCTTGGCCAAGCCACCACCACGCATTCCCCCACCCAGGAGTCTCCAGCCTCAACCCAGGCCTCCTCAGGCTTTTTTCTTTCTTTCTTTCTTTCTTTCTTTTTTTTTTTTTTTTTGAGACAGAGTCTCACTCTGTCCCCCAGGCTGTAGTGCAGTGGCTCGATCTCGGCTCACTGCAACCTCCGCCTCCTGGGTTCAAGTGATTCTCCTGCCCCAGCCTCCCGAGTAGCTGGGATTACAGGTACCCGCCACCAGGCCCAGCTAACTTTTGTATTTTTAGTAGAGACGGGGTTTCACCATGTTGTCCAGGCTGGTCTCGAACTCCCGGCCTCAGATGATCTGCCCACCTCGGCCTCCCAAAGTGCTGAGACCTCCACAGTCTTGACTCCATCATCCCGGGTTCCTCTGCTCAGCTGTCCTTAAACTAGTCACTGCTAACCAGGGCCGTACTCACCCCATGCACCCCCCACACTTCAGACGCGGCTCACCGCTCCTAGGATCATCTAGCCCTGAGCCCCTCTGCCTGGTGTCAGCCCCCTTCAGCCTTCACCCTCACCGCCCAGGGCCCACGCAAATCCACTGCCCCAGGGGTTGAAAAGGTCAGTCCCTCGGGCAGGCGTCCTCAGCCCCAGGCCCCATCACTGCCGCCTGAGAGCCTTCAAACAGACTCCCCTAGAGCTCCGAAAAGCCTCTGGACCTGGCTTCTCTCCCGGACTCCCTCCGTCCCCCCAGGCCGGTCCCCTCCAAGGCTTCAGGACGTACTCCCTCGGTCCAGGTTCTCCCCCGCCCGCTGGCCTGTCTTCGGCCTGGGTCCCCTTCCTCGCCTCAAGATAGTGTCGCCTCGGTCCGTGTGTCCTCAGCCCAAATCCCTTCCGCCATGTCAGACCGTCTCTCCTCAAACCGTGTTGCCCCGGCCCAGGCTCTTGGCCCTCAGCCTGCGTCCCCTCTGCCGCCTCAGGCCATGTCACCTTATTGCAGGTTCCTCTCCGTCCCCTCGGCCCGAGCTCTGCGTGCCCTAACCCGCCACCTCCGAGCGTGACTCCTTCGTCCTCTCAGCCTAGGTCCCGGCCGACCCCTCAGCCCGGTTCTCACCCAAAGAGGCCAGAGAAGAAGGACTGCGAGTTCTTCACTTTGCGCTCCGCCTCGGCCAACAGCGCCATCGCCTCCGCTTCCTTCCCGGAATTGTCCATGGCGGCCACAAAGGGACTCAGCAAAGCGCCCGACCCTGACCCTGGGAAGACTCAGCCGCGGCCGGGCCGCGGAACACAGATCGGTAAAACTCGCCCGGCTGCGTTGACGTCGCACCGGCGCGCGTCGCTTGCGGCCCGGAACCACGTGACTAGCGCTGGCCAACCAGCGGCCTCGTAACGCCGCGCCCGCTCCGCCGGACACGCCCCCACCAGCCGCCGCACGCCGCCCGTGACTCGTGACCCCCCAGTCGGCGTCAAGAGACCTCAACGCATGCGCACATACCGGCGAACGGCGCTCCACTCTCTCCCCAGCGCTCTGTACCTCACCTCCCACGTGACCCTGCGGAAGGCAATGGCAGTACCCACCGCCGAGGCCCCGCCCCACGGTGTTGCCGCTGGATCCTCCTCCACCAATCAGCAGGAGCCCTCGGCTCGCGCTGGGGCGGGGGGTCCCCCCCCTCGCCCTCCCCGCGGAACTCTGGCACAGTCAGCTGACCGCAGACACTCACGTGACAGCTCCGAGCCCACGCCCGGGTTTGACAGTTCTGCGCAGAGCTTAGTCCCGCCCCCGCGGCTGGTCTCGCCCGTTTCTTCACTTGGAAAGGCGTTTGTGGGAAAAGGAAACCGTTCTGCTTTTTCTTGCTCCCTCTGCCGGCCAGTACTGGAACTGCTTTGGGGAGACCGGTGAAGAGAGACTGCAAACAAAAACTTAAGAGGTTCTCTAACTCTGGTTTCATAAAAAATAGCTGAAGAGGGCCGGGCACGGTGGCTTACGCCTGTAATCCCAGCACTTTGGGAGGCCGAGGCGGGCGGATCACTTGAGGTCATGAGTTTGAGACCAGCCCGGCCAACATGGCGAAACCCCGCTCTACTAAAATACAAATATTAACCGGGTGTGGTGGCACACTCCTGTAATCCCAGCTACTGAGGAGGCTGAGAGAGGAGAATCACTTGAACCGGGGAGGTGGAGGTTGCAGTGGGCCGAGATCGTGCCACTGCACTCCAGCCTGGGCGACAGAGTGAGACTTAGTCTCAGAATAAAAAAAAAAAAAAAAATAGCTGAAGAGAGCGTGTTAAAAAAAAAATTCAGATTCGAAGATGGGCGCGGTATCTCGTGCCTATAATCCCAGCTACTCGGGAGGCGGGAGGATCGCTTGGGCCCAGGAGTTTGAGTCTAGTTCAAGTCCCGCCTTGGGCAACATAGCAAGACTCTGTCTCTAAAAAAAAAAAGTTCAGGCTCAAACACACCTCCTGCTGTCCCAGAAAATTGAGTTGCTGGTTTCTGAGACAGGGTCTCACTCTTTGGGTTGTTGGTTTTGGAGACAGGGTCTCGGTCTGTCGCCCAGGCTGGAGTGCAGCAGCACAATCATAGCTCACCTCAGTATAACTTTGTAGTGCCAGAAAGGAAGGAAGTATTCCACACGTGTGCTCACACACAAAATTAGGGGGTATGCCAAAGGAGCCAACTGAAAGAACTCCCAATGGCCAAAGCTGGAACAATTTGAGCATCAAAATAAAGTAGTATTGGATTATAATCCCAAACATAAAGTATCCATGAGCCTATGGTCATATAGATGAATATAGAACAAATAAATAAAGGGGGGAGAATAGACAAATAGTTTGTGCAGAAGAATTCCAAATAATCTGTGTAGATACTCTGCTCTCAAGAATGTGAAGGATACCTCCCCATTCTGTAAGTATGGACTGTGCATAGTGACTTCCTTTCAAAGAAGAGGGTACAAGAAAGGGGAGAAAAAGACTAAATTTACAGTGGAGAAACCTGACATTGACATCTAGGTGATTGAGGTTAACCTCAACATTGATAAGTCATGTGATTAAAATGGCTCTTTACTTCTGGGATCTTTCAATCTAATCATGAAAAAAACACTAGACAAATTCCAGTTGAGCCACATCCTCCAAAATACTTGCCCAGTACTCCTCAAAACTGTTGGTGGGTGCAGTGTGTCACACCTGTAGTCCTGGTACTTTGGGAGGCCAAGGCAGGAGGATCACTTGAGGCCAGGAGTTCGAGACCAGCCTGTCCAACATGGGGAAACCCCGTCGCTACTGAAAATACAAAAAACTTAGCCCGGTGAGGTGGTGCATGCCTGTAATCACAGCTACTTGGGAGGCTGAGGCAGGAGGATCACTTGTACCCTGGAGGCGGAGGTTGCAGTGAGCGGAGATTGCCTCACTGCACTCCAGCCTAGGGGACAAGAGGCAGACTCCGTCTCAAACAAATAACACTGTCAAGTCATCAAAACAAGGAAAGCCTGAGAAACTATCACAGCCAAGGAGACATGACTGCTAAATGTAATGTCTTACCTTCAGTGGGATCCTATAACAGAAGGGCATTGAGTTAAAAAACCAAGGAAATTGGTCGGGTGCGATGGCTCATACCTGTAATCCCACCACTTTGAGAGGCTGAGGCGGGTGGATCACCTGAGGTCAGGAGTTCCAGACCAGCCTGGCTAACATGGAGAAACACTGTCTCTACTAAAAATACAAACATTAGCTGGGCCTGGTGGCGGGCGCCTATAGTCCCAGCTACTCGGGAGGCTGAAGCAGAATTGCTTGAACCCAGGAGGTGGAGGTTGTGGTGAGCCGAGATTGTGCCACTGTGCTACAGCCTGGGTGACAGAGTGAGACTCCATCTCAAAACAAACAAAAACACTAAGGAAATCTAAATAAACTATGAAGTTTAGTTAATAATATTGTGCCATACTGGTTCATTCATGGTAATAAATGTACCATTCTAATATAAGATGTTAATCATAGGGGAAACTGGGGTATGTGGGAATTTTTTTTGCTGTCATTGCAGTTTTTCTACAAATCTAAAACTATCCTAAAAATCTTCTTTAAATAAAACAGTTTCCAAGGCCTTACCCACAATGGTTCCAATTCTGAGTCTGTGGTGGGTCACAGGAATCTGCATTTTTAAAAAACAGAACCCTATATAATTAGGATGCAGCCAGACCCGGTGGTTCATGCCTGTAATCCCAACACTCTGGGAGACCAAGGCGGGAGGACCACTTGAGCCTAGGAGTTAAGGACCAACCTAGGCAAAAAGCAAGATCCTATCTCCACAAAATTAAAAAATTTTTAATTACTCCTTGGGAGGCTGAGGTGGGAGGATTGTTTGACCCCAGGAGTTTGAGGCTGCAGTGAGCTATGACTGTGCCACTGCACTCCAACCTGGACGACAGAGTGAGACCCTGTCTCATCTCAAAAAAAAAAAAAAAAGTAAAATTAGGATGCAGATAATCCCGGGACCACAGTTTGAGAAACCGCTATTATCTAGGGGGTTGGCTGAGCCGAGCAAGGCATGAGAAGCCTTCCCCCAACTCTCTTCATACATGAATAGATTTGCCTGGACCACCTACTTGTGGTTGCCACTGTGTCCTGACCACAGAGCAGGTGGGGGTGAGCCTGGATTACCACAAGCGGTTTTGGTTCCGTGTCTGTCAAAGCAACACTATGTAAAAGCTTCTGTTTAAGCTGTTCCATTTCAGGGTAATTTGTCATGCAGCAACAGATAATATAACCCCTCAGCCTTTTCAACCAGGGAATTTTTTTCCATTTCCAGAGTTCATTGGATTTATTTAGGATGGGATCCAAACAATATTATCAATCACATGAGAGCTTGTTAACTAGTAGCCATTCAGTTCTTATGGTGCACCCTCCCAAGTGCTTAATTTACATTTTATTTCTATTTATTTATTTATTTTGACATGGAGTCTCGCTCTGTTGCCCAGGCTGGAGTGCAGTGGCATGATCTCTGCTCACTGCAACCTCTGCCTCTGGATTCAAGCAATTCTTGTGCCTTAGCCACCCAAGTAGCTGGGATTATAGTCATGTACCACCACACCTGGCTAATTTTTGTATTTTATATTTTTAGTAGAGATGGGGTTTCACCATGTTGGCCATGCTGGTCTCGAGCTCCTGACCTCAAGTGATCCGCCCACCTTGGACTTCCAAAGTGCTGGCATTACAGGCATAAGCCACCATGCCTGGCCATAATTTACATTTTATTTAACTGATAGGTTGCGGGGGTTGAGGAGGGGCAATTTTCATCCCATTTTACAGATTGAGAAAACTGAGGCTCCCACAGGGAAAGTGATTCACCCTAGTTTACAAGGAGGTAAGAGGAGCCAGGATGGAATTGAGGTTCATCTGACACCTGAAACCTTTCCCTTAACTGCAGTGTTCCAACTGCTTCAAACTCAGCGTCCACCTCTGCCCCACTCCCAGCCAATCTTTAAGCCTTAGCTGATAGGTGGGCCCTCTGTGAAACCTTCTCACGCTGCCGTCTACTTTCCCAGCTCTTCAGAACATGGCTCACCCTATCATAGACACGATCACACCCTGATGCAATCAATCCTCTGCAGTCAATTCCCCATCTGAGCTAATGGCATCAACTACAGCTGCTCAGGCTCAAACCTGCCTTGCTGGCCTTGATCTGTCCTTTCCTTGACCACCTCCCACTGATGTGTGAGCCACTGACAACTCTGTCGCCCAGGCTGGAGTGCAGTGGCGCGATCTTGGCCCACTGCAACCTCCACCTCCCAGGTTCAAGTGATTCTCCTGCCTCAGCCTCCTGAGTAACTGGGACTACAGGTGTTCACCATCATGCCTGGCTAATTTTTTTGCATTTTTAGTAGAGACGGAGTTTCACCATGTTGGCCAGGCTGGTCTCAAACTCCTGACCTCAAATGATCCACCTACCTTGACCTCCCAAAGTGCTGGGATTACAGGTGTGAGCCACTGCGGAGCCTACCTTTCTTTTCTTTCTTTCTTTCTGACGGAGTCTTCCTCTACCAGGCCAAAATGCAGTGACGCAATCTTGGTTCACTGCAACCTCCACCTCCCAGGTTCAAGCGATTTTCCTACCTCAGCCTCCCAAGTCACTGGGATTATAGTCATGTGGCACCACACCCAGCTAATTTTTGTATTTTTAGGAGAAATGGGGTTTCACCATGTTGGCCACAATGGTCTTGATCTCTTGACCTCATGATCCGCCCGCCTTGGCCTCCCAAAGTGCTGGGATTACTGGAGAGAGCCACTGCACCTGGCCATGGAGCTGCATCTTGAGTGGTCTAGGCTAACTGTGGTCATTTCCCTTCTCACTAACAGGGATCAGTTTAGAAGCGAACACAGGCTCAATGAGACATACGGGCATCTGCTGGGAGCTGTTAAAAGTTTTCCTCACTCTTAAAAAGGGAGGCAGGGAGGGGGGCTGTTTTCTCTTCTTTCCCCCCCTCCGCCCCCTGCCGGTCTGGATTTTGGTTCGAGGTTATTCTCGCCTCTGCTGGAGCCCTGGTTCTGCCCCTGCCCCTGCCCCTGCCAGGGGTCCCTGATTTCAAGGCTGAGCCCCCACTGGGACAGCCAAACTCCATGATTGTTTAAATCAACACCAACTCTTCTGTTACAGTCAAAAGCATTTCCAGTATCATGACCTAAAATCACCTTGTTTGCTTATTACTGCTACCTTCCTGCTCCTACAAGAGAAGGTCCGTGAGGAAAAGGGCCTCTCTTGCTTCACTATCCCTGTTGTACGGATTGGCAATGTCCAGTGCATTCTACAGCAGGTGCTTCGTAGATGTTTGCTGAATGAATGTCCAAATCAACATGCCCGTGTTCTCCCCAAGGCCCCCAGCCCCCAGGGCAGGCCACAGCTGACTCACCCCCTGCCCTTACACGTGGTGGGGTTCCTAAGCCTTTATTGGATCAATAGGCAGGGAAGTCAAAGACAGCAGCTCAAGAACCCAATTTAATCAGATTTACGAGTTGACATGTACAAAAAACACTGAACAATGCAGAATTCATCGCAAGACTAGGGACTGAATCTGGAAGGTAGAGTCCCCGCCCCAGGGAGGGGCCCAGCGTGTTGGAGATCTCAAGGTTTTTTCCCACTGATTCTCTAAGTCTTGGCCTTATCTAACACATGAAACCAAACCCCACAACTGAGGCTAAGATTTAAGAGCTACCCAGAGCTAAATTTTCCCCTCCCCAAGCCTCCCTGCTCTAGAAGTGGAAGGGAAAGAAGGGGAGAGACTATGAACCTAAGGAGAGTGGAGCCTCCAGCGCCACCGGACAGGGACTGCATAGCTGTCCGACAACTGAGCTCCTCCTGCCTATCTGTGGCCAAATGCCCTCCATGTTTGCAGGCAGGTTGGCCAACGGGGGACAGGGAGGGTGGGGGGAGGCAGAAGGGTGCCCCAAACGCCCTGGAGAGGCCGAAGGGAGGAGGGGCAGCACTGGAGGCCCCATTCGGACTTGCTGCCACGGGAGTCACCACTGCAGGGGGCCGATGTCAGCTCCTAGCTCCTCTTCCTTTAGCTGGAAGGGCTTCACTGGCCACTTCACCCTGATGATGGGCTCCACGTGGTCCTGAAGGCGGTGCCGCTTCATATGGGCATTTCGACTCTTGATCTTGTCAAACACCCTGAGGAGTCACCAGAGGACATGGGGTCAGAGCAGGGAGGAAGGGATCACAGGGGCTGAGGCTGGGAGCCCTGGGAGTGTTTCCAGGAGAAAGCTGGGTACCTTTCACACTCTCTGCATGGAAAAATGCCCTGGCTCTCTGCACTTCCCAACAGCTCGGGGGTCCGCTTGGAGCCTGCATTTGGGCTGGAGCTGAGGATGGACTCCCTCCTATAACTCTTGGTCTTTAACTCGGGAGTTGGATGGTGGCTGGGTCTCTCCTGAGGGCTGCATGGGACCTGCAGAGGGAGCAAAAGTGACATAAGGGTGCTGACCTGTCTCGCTGTAAGAGAGACACAGAGCTGGGGGCATACGTGTCTCCTGCAGGAAAACCCTTCCATCAGGAGCACCCCCGCCCTCTGACCCCACCCTCCAACTCAACGGGTAGCAGGCACTGGGAGGAGAGAAGAGCTCCCGACACAGCCCTGGTTCCTCTACCTTTTCCTCTGTCCTTTCCACTTCCTCCGGCTCTCTCTTGACCCTCTTTTCTAGCCCTGGGGCTCGGCCACAGTCAAACTTGATCATTTTTTTCCAGATGTAATAATACTCAACGCACTGAGCTACGGTCTTTGTCTGGATCTAGTGAAAGAAAACAAGCAGGCTGTGGCCGTGCCACGCGGGCCCTGGGAGTGTGACCTTGCCATTGGGCCGGCCGCCTCCTTTGGAAAGCCCTCCGGAAGCACCTCTTCCTTTGGCTTGGCGTTACCACTGACCACAAAGGCACAGGACCACAAAATCCTTCCTGGGGACGAGGGCCTTCAAACTGGAGCCACATAGTAGCCACCAGTACCTAAGCCTGCACACTCTGAGCAGCCATTCCAGCTCAGGAATTCTTTCCTAAGGAAGATGGGCACAAAGGTCGCACCAGGGACGCCAACTGTGACATCATGCTAATAAATCGGAATGCTCTCTGCAGGCAGAATACCACACAGACATTACAACAGCTAGGCAGAGCCTCTAAAGTCTTGGCAGGAAGTGACCCACTCTAGAAGAAGGGGAGGTTTTGAGTGCACAGTGTGAACCTAGGGGATTATTTTCCCGTTCCTCCACTAAGAAAGGATCCCACTAAAAATAACTTCTGTTAAAAACAAAAGGGAAGCTGGGCTTGGTGGCTCACGCCTGTAATCCCAGCACTTTGAGAGGCTGAGGCAGGAGGACGACTTGAGGTCAGGAGTTCGAGACCAGCCTGGGCAACATAGCAAGACCCCATCTCTACAGAATTTTTAAAAAATTAGCCAGTCATGGTGGTGCATGCCTGTGGTCCCAGCTACTTAAGATGCTGAGGCGAGATGATCGCTTGAGCCCAGGTGTTCAAGGCTGCAGTGAGCCTTTTTTTTTTTTTTTTTTGAGACAGAATCTCGCTCTGTCGCCCAGGCTGGAGTGCAATGGCACGATCTTGGCTCACTTCAACCTCCGCCTCCCGGGTCCAAGTGATTCTCCTGCCTCAGCCTCCTGAGTAGCTGGGATTATAGGTACCCTCCATCATGCCCACCTAATTTTTGTATCTTTGTAGAGACAGGGTTTCACCATGTTGGCCAGGCTGGTCTTGAACTCCTGACCTCAGGTGATCTGCCTGCCCCGACCTCCCAAAGTGCTGGGATTACAGGCCTGAACCACCGCACCCGGCCAGCAGTGAGCTATGATAGTGTCACGGTACTCCAGAGCGAGTATCTTTTTTTTTTTCACTGCAACCTCCACCTCCCAGGTTCAAGCAATTCCTCTGCCTCAGCCTCCCGAGTAGCTGGGACTATAGGCGCGCACCACCATGCCCAGCTATTTTTTGTGTTTTTAGTAGAGACGGGGTTTCACCTTATTGGCCAGGCTGGTCTCGAACTCCTGACCTTGTGATCTACCTGCCTCAGCCTCCTAAAGTGCTGGGATTACAGGCGTGAGCCACCGCGCCCGGAGAGCGTCTCTTTTAAAAAAAAAAAAAAAAAAAAGGAAAAGTTTAATTGCTCTAGGAAGAAAATTTCTCGGGAAATTAAATTGGCTATTGAGCGAACTCCAGAAAAGACATTCTCCACCCAAATGTTTTTCAGCTTTGTGAGTATTCACAAACGAGGAGTCAAAACAGCACAAACTCTGCCTAAGAGACATCACTAAGTTTAAAAAAAAGTTGGACTTCTGCTTCTGAACAAGATGGAGCAACAGAACCAGATTTACCCTCTCGTCCAAAACAATGAAAACACAGAGTCAAAATATAAACAATGTTTGGCAAGACACCAGGCATCATTCAACAAAGGGCTGAACCCTGACAGGAAGCAAGCTGCCACCGCTCCAGCTTATCAACTTGTGTTTCCAGGCCACCACCCAGGCAGGGGCAATTTAGGCAGAACCCAGCAGGACTTAGGGAGCTGAGGTGGAGCACAGTGCCTCCGGAGACCACGGCGGTAGAGCCCACAGGACAGAGGATGGGAGAGGAGAGAGCTACACACAGAACATTCCAGAGATGGGGAGCAAATTTCCCCCAAGAACTCAGCCAAAGACTGCCCAGCACATGCATGGGAAGAGACCAGCCAAAGCTGGGCAAAGAGCCATCCAAAAGGATGAGAGGGGAAAGTGTGTGCTGCTCCTACAGGGCCAGGAAGAGTGCCCGTTCCCACAGCCAGAGTGGGAAACTTTATGATGCAGGGGGCACTGGGTAGGGCAGTGACACAGTCTTGCCTCAGTAAGGAGAAATAATCAGCCTTAGAGAAGAGCTATGCTGGTCCCATCTAAAAAATCTAAAACTGAATCTAAATGCAACTGTGTCCCAGAACAAAATTCAAGAATATTTATAAGGCTGCAAAAATATCCAGCATCCAACAGCTAACATTCACAATGCCCGTGATCTGGTGAAAATCACCATGCACGCAAAGACGCAGGATAACACGGCACATCAGGAGGAGAAAACCCAATCTATCAAAGTCAACCCACCACAGACACAGGTGTTAGAATGAGCAGGGAAGGACATGAAAGGTTACCATAACTGTTTAATATATGTTCAAAGAGTTATGCCAGAGGCCAGGCGCGGTGGCTCACTTGTAATCCCAACACTTTGGGAGGCTGAGGCAGGAGGATCACCTGAGGTCAGGAGTTTGAGAGACCACCCTGGCCAACATGGGGAAACCCCATCTCTACTAAAAATACAAAAAATTTAGCCAGGTGTGGTGGCATGCACCTGTAATCCCAGCTACTCAGGAGGCTGAGGCAGCAGAATCGCTTGAACCCAGGAGGTGGAGGTTACAGTGAGCTGAGATCGTACCACTGCACTCCAGACTGGGTGACATAGCGAGACTCCGTCTAAATAAAAAAAAAAAAAAAAAAGAGTTATACCAGAGCTAGGTGTGATTGCACACACCTGTAGTCCCAGCTACTCAAAGCTGGAGGATCACTTGAGCCCAGGAGGTCAAAGGGTGCAGTGAACTATGATCACACCCCTGTACTCCAGCTTGGGCGACAGAGTGAGATCCTAGATCTTAAAAGAAATAAGAACCAATAAAACCTTCAAAACACTGCTAAGAGAAATTAAAGATGATGCATAGAGACACAGCCCCTGTTCATGAGTCGGAAACTGAATGTTGTTAGAATGTCAACTCTCCTTGGCTGGGTGCGGTGGCTCACGCCTGTAATCCCAGCACTTTGGGAGGCTGAGGCAGGTGGATCACCTGAGGTCAGGAGTTCAAGATCAGCCTGGCCAACATGGTGAAACCCTGTCTCTACTAAAAATACAAAAGTTAGCCAGGTGTGGTTGTGCGCACCTGTAATCCCAGCTACTCGGGAGGCTGAAGTACAAGAATCGCTTGAACCCGGGAGGTGGAGGTTGCAGTGAGTGAAGAGCACGCCACTGCACTCCAGCCTGGGCAATGAGAGTGAAACTCTGTCTCCAAAAAAAAAAAAGTCAACTCTCCTCAATTGGCCTATAGAGCCAATGCAGTACCAATAAAAATCCTAGCAGGTTTTTTTTTTTTTTTTTTTTTTGGTAAAAATGGATAAGCTACTTAGAAAGTTCATACGGTAATACATGATTTCAAGACTTAGAAAGCTACAGTAGTAAAAACAGTATGGTATTACATTTTTTTGTCTTTTCAACAAAAGGTACAAATGAATATCCACATGCAAAAAATGAACTTTAACTCATACTTTACACCATATACAAAAATTAACACAAACTGAATTGTAAACCTAATTGTAAAACCTAAAACTATAAAACTTCTAGAGAAGGCCGGGCGAGGTGGCTCACGCCTGTAATCCCAGCACTTTGGGAGGCCAACGCGGGCAGATCACGAGGTCAGGAGATAGAGACCATCCTGGTTAACACGGTGAAACCCCGTCTCTACTAAAAATACAAAAAATTAGGCAGGCATGGTGGTGGCATGTGCCTGTAGTCCCAGCTACTCGGGAGGCTGAGGCAGGAGAATGGCATGAACCTGGAAGGCGTAGCTTGCAGTGAGCCAAGATCTCGCCACTGCACTCCAGTCTGGGCGACAGAGCGAGACTCCGTCTCACAAAAAAAAAACTTCTAGAGAAAACAAGGGGAAAATCTTTGTGGTTGGGTTAGGCAAAGAATTCTTAGATACAACACCAAAAGCACAGTCCATAAAAGAAAAATTAATAAATGACTTCATCAAAATGACAAAATTTTTCTTTAAAAGACATTGTTAAGAGATTAAAAAGCTACAGATTGGGAGAAAACATTCACAAAGCATGGATCTCGATAAATGATGTGTCCTGAATCAATAAAGAACTGCTGCAACTCAATAATAAAAACACAGCCGGCTGGGCGCGGTGGCTCATGCCTGTAATCCCAGCACTTTGGGAGGCCAAGGTGGGCAGATCACCTGAGGTTGGGAGTTCGAGACCAGCCTGGTCAACATAGCAAAACCCCGTCCCTACTAAAAATACAAAAATTAGCCAGGCGTGGTAGCAGGCGCCTGTAATCCCAGCTACTCAGGAAGCTAAGGCAGGAGCATCACTTGAACCTGGGAGACAGAGGTTGCAGTGAGCATGGATTGCGCCACTGCATTCCAGCCTAGGCAACAGAGTGAGACTCCATCTCAAAAAAAAAAAGAAAGAAAGAAAGAAAAGAAAACACAGACATCTCAATAAAAACATATGCAAGAGATATGAACAGACACCTCATCAAAGAAGGCATACAGACAGCAAACAGGCCCATGAAAAGATGCTCAGCATCGTCAGTTGTGAAGGAAACACAATGCGATGCCACCACACTGTCATGAGAATGGCTGGAATTAAAAGGACCGGCCCTACCCAGGGCTAGCGAGTTTGTGGAGCAACTAGAAATCTCATTTCCTGCCGGTAGGAATGTGAAATGATACAACTACTTTGGAAAATTGTTTGGCGGTTTCTTAAAAAGTTAAGCATACACCTACTAAGTCATTCCATTCCTGGTATTTACTCCTCTAGAAAACAAAGTACATGTCCATACCAAGACTGGTACCTGAATGTTCATAACGAATTTATTTATAGTCATCCCAAACTGGAAACCACTCAAATGTCCACCAACAGGCAAATGATTCCTTAAACCGTGGTACATCCACCCAGTGGAATACTATTCAGCAGTGAAAAGGGGAGACCTATCAATACATGGAACATGGATGAACTCAAAATCATGATGCTGAGTGTGAGAAGCTGGACCAAGTAGAGTCCATACTGTGTGACTACTCCATTTATAGCAAACTCTAGGAAATGAAAACGAATTTACAGTGCCCTGGCAGATCAGTGCTGCCTGAGGACAGGGGGTGCAATGGGGAGTGATTACTATGTGGCAGGAGGAGATTCAGGGCTGAGGGACATGCTCATTATCTTGACTGTGGTGATGGTTTCCCAGGTATACTATCAATATGTCAAAACTTAGCAAATCTTATTATACTGCAATTATGTGCAATTTTGTGTACATCGTTTTTTTTTTAGAACAGAAAATAAGCAGCAGGACATTATATGCAGTGAGATCTCATCCTTTGGCTTTTTTCAGGGTGGGGAGAGTCTCATCTTGTCGCCCAGGCTGGAGTGCAGTGGCGCAATCTTGGCTCATTGCAGCCTTCACCTCCCATGCTCAAGCAATCCTCCCACCTCAGCCTCCCGAGTAGCTGGGACCACAAGCACGCGGCACCATGCTAGGCTAGTTTTTAACTTTTTTGTAGAGACAAGGTCTCACTATATTGCCCAGGCTGGTCTTGAACTCCTAGCCTCAAGCAATCCTCCCACCTTGGCCTCCCAAAGTGCTAGGATTACAGGCGTGAGCCACTGCGCCTGACCTCATCCTTTTTTTCTTTTTTTGAGACGGAGTTTCACTCTTGTTGTCCAGGCTGGAGTGCAGTGGCGAGATCTTGGCTCACCGCAACCTCCGCTTCCCGGGTTCAAGCGATTCTCCTGTCTCAGCCTCCCGAGTAGCTGGGATTACAGGCATGTGCCACCACGGCCAGCTAATTTTGTATTTTTAGTAGAGACAGGGTTTCTCCATGTTGGTCAGGCTGGTCTCGAACTCCCAACCTCAGGTGATCCACATGCCTCGGCCTCCCAAAGTGCTGGGATTACAGGCATAAACCACCACGCCAGGCCCTTTTTTTTTTTTTTTTTTTTGAGAAAGAGTCCTGGGCCGGGCGCAGTGGCTCAAGCCTATAATCCCAGCACTTTGGGAGGCTGAGGCAGGTGGATGACCTGAGGTCGGGAGTTCGAGACCAGCCTGACCAACATAGAGAAACCCCATCTCTACTAAAAAATACAAAATTAGCCGGGCATGGTGGCGCATGCCTGTAATCCCAGCTACTCGGAAGGCTGAGGCAGGAGAATCGCTTGAACCCGGGAGGCGGAGGTTGCGGTGAGCCAAGATTGCGCCACTGCACTCCACCCTGGGCAACAAGAGCCAAACTCCGTCTCAAAAAAAAAAAAAAAAAAAAAGAGACAGAGTCCTACTCTGTTGCCCAGCCTGGAGTGCAGTGGCACAATCCCCACTCACTGCAACCTCTGCCTCCCAGGTTCAAACGATTCTCATGCCTCAGCCTCCTAACTAGTTGGGATTACAGGCACTCACCACCATGCCCGGCTAATTTTTGTATTTTTAGTAGAGACAGGGTTTCACCATGTTGGCCAGGCTGGTCTTGAACTCCTGACCTCAAGTGATCCTCCCGCCTTGGCCACCCAAAGTGTTGGGATTACAGGCGTAAGCCACCATGGCCGGCCCTTATCTTTTTTAAAGTACATGCATACCTATATATATAAAATTTGTACAGACAGAAATGCCTGTTGCTTGGTGGAATAGGTAACAGAGGTTGCCAAGCAGAAGTAGGACTGCGGGGAGGGGCATGGAAGACTGTTCTGTGCAGGTGATGCAGGTCTGTACCATCTGGAGCTGTTCATGAGGATGGCTTTTTGACATTGTAAACTGTCTACAGTAAGAGTGCTGCCACAGGCAGGTGAGGGTGGGGCCCTCCGACCCCCGACCAGCCCTGCAGCTCTAGCTTGTCTCAGCTGTGTGAGGCAGGGCCTTGGACACCAGCCCACATTCACTTTACCATCTTGTGTATCAAGTAGAAGTCCTTCTTGTGGGCATAGAACGCCTTCTTAAAAAGCCTCTTCTCTATAGGGGTCCAGACGTCTGAACCTATCAAAGAACACAGCCGACAGGGGGAAGGCCATTGGTCCTGGGACCACAGCCATGGCTGAAATGCAGACCACCTTCCCTTTTATAGCTGCCATTACTGAGTACCAATTATGTGCCAATCTCATAAAAAACTCAAAAAGTCTCCAGAAGGGAGGGACCACTACTAGCCCCACTTAACAGATGTGGCAACTGAGGCTTCAGTCGCTTGCTAAAGGCAGGTGGGGGCCCTGGCATCCTGTTTCCAGAGCTGATGGGTTCAACCACTGAACCTAAGCCCATCTTCCCTTCCCCTGGCCATGATCATTCCCCTTCCAGCTGGGCAGAGTCCATAAGGAAACCACTGGGAAAGGGCGAAGCAGGATCCCACTAGCAGAATGTGGCGCCCACTGAGTCATCCTGACAAGGACAGGCCCTCCTGAAAGGCAGGCAAAGGCCCCAAGGAGAACTCCAGGAGGCAGGGGCAGAGCTTGCAACAGAGCTGGCCGATTCATAGGGGTCTCAGCTGGGCCAAACCAGCCCAGCAGCCTTTCCCCGTCACCTGTGTAGCGATAGTCAGCGAGCAGGTGTGTCCGTGGCTTGTGGGGCCCTCGGAGCAGGAGAGTCTCCAGGGCGACCTGGAACAAGAGGAGCGACAGGCTGCCCAGGACCAGGTGGGGGAAGAGGACCACCGGCATCCTCCCATTCATCTGAAAAACACTTGCGGCTGTCCCTAAAGACACTGCCTGTCCCAGGGCTATTCAAAGTTGCCCTGGATGGACCACCAGCCTGTGAACTGTCTGTGCGTGCATCAACCGTGTCACCAGGCACACCACTGAATGCAGCTGAAGTTATTTTTTCACAGCAAGCCTATCTTGACGAAGGAGACTGTGTGTGGATTTATTCTGGCACAAGCTCCTTACTCCCTCAGGGACTGGCATTTTGAGGAGTATGACCCTTGCGTAGGGCCCCATTTTTATTTTCTTCATAGCACTAGTCAATAGCTAACAATTGAAAACATTTTATTTTTAAAGATGAGGTCTCACTATGTTGTCCAGGCTGAGCTCCAATTTCTGGGCTCCTTCAGCCTCTGCCTCCTAAGTAGCCAGGAATACAGGTGGGTACCACTGTACCCAGCTAGCTAACAATTTTGTTTTTTTTTTTTTTTTTTGAGACAGAGTCTTGCTCTGTCACCCAGGCTGGAGTGCAGTGGCATGATCTTGGCTCACTGCAGCCTCCACCTCCCCAATTCAAGTGATTCTCCTGCCTCAGCCTCCCAACTAGCTGGGACTACAGGTATCTGCCACCACTCCCTGCTAATTTTTTTTTTTTTTTTTTTTTTTTTTTTTTGTATTTTTAGTAGAGACGGGATTTTACCATGTTAGCCAGGCTGGTCTCGAACTCACGACCTCAGGTGATCCACCCCCGCCTTGGCCTCTCAAAGTGCTGGGATTACAGGCGTGAGCCATGCGCCTGGCCTAGCTAACAATTTGACTTTCCTAAAATGTAAGCCCCCTGAGGGCAGGGATTTTATCTCAATCACTAGTGTAAGCCATCATTGCAGGGTTTGCATAATTTGTGGGGCCCACTGCAAAATGAAGATGCAGGACTCCTTGTTTAAAAAGTATTAAGAATTTCCTTTCCTTTTTTTTTCTTTTTTGAGACGGAGTCTCACTCTGTTGCCCAGGCTGGAGTGCAGTGGTGCGATCTCGGCTCACTGCAACTGCACTCCACCTCCCAGGTTCAAGCAATTCTCCTGCCTCAGCTTCCCAAGTAGCTGGGATTACAGGCGCCCACCACCATGCCTGGCTAATTTTTTTATTTTTAGTAGAGATGGGGTTTTACCATGTTGTCCAGGCTGGTCTCGAACTCCTGAGCTCAGGTGATCCACCCGTCTCGGCCTCCCAAAATGCTGGGATTACAGGCGTGAGCCACCGCGCCTGGCCAAGAATTTCAAGACAGAGACAGCAGAGCATTAAACCAAGCGTGGAGCCCCTCAGCTGGCCCTGGCCCCAGTGCCTACAGTACAGGCAACCAGCAGGTACCCAATAAATATGTACTGCCACTCTGCTGAGGACCTGCTATATGCCAGACACTGCCTCTCAGGTTGGTGAAAAGCAAGACCATGGCATGACTCTTAGATCCTTAACACAGGCAATGTGGCTCTTGCTCTCCCGCTCCTCACAGTTAGACTTTTAATATACTTTCTAACACCCAGAATTGTGAGGGGGGGGGGTCCTTGGAGTAGGTAGAGGCATTTATGTTGCATCAGAGGTTTGTATATATAAGTTTTCAATTGAAAGCTAAAACTCAAGGAATTAAGTAGATGAATGCAGGGCCTGAGCTGGGTCTTTGGGGCTTCCCTTCTCCAGTGCCCCCTGAGATCTCAGAGGAACCCCTGCGCTTGGTTGTTGCCCCAGACAAGTAGCTATGAATTGGGCCCATGTCTTAGCATTCCCCTACAGTCCGTGCACAAGGACCACTGCAATCCCAAAGCCGCTGTGGAGGAGGATGGGCGGCCTTCTTCCAGCTTCCATCTGCTCTGAACCCCCAAGCAGACAGCACGTCACATGCACCTAGAACCCTGGGCCCCAGGAAAGCAGGGAGGGTCCCCTTGCTGTTCCTCACCTGAACGTTGCCCTGAGCCTCGTGCAGGCAGTGCAGAGCGAGCTCCAGGTTGGTGCCCCCTCCTGGCATCACGCTGGAGCATGCCACATTGCAGAGCTCAGTCACTGTTTCCAAGAAGGACATGAGGAAGAGGAGGCACACAGGAGTCATCAGGTGTTAGGGAGGAACCTTTCCCGAGAGACAGCAGAGAGGGGGTGCCTTCCCCTTCTCTCTCCTGCATCTCAGGGAGGGACAAGGAGGAAGAGCAGAACCCTGTCCCCAGCACCCACTCTTGATGGCCTGACCAGCCACCATGTGACAAAAGAGGTAGGGGAGGGAGAGTGCAGCAGGGAAGAAGCAACACTGGCCAAGAGCCAGCTCCCTCCCACGCCCAGGGGACACTGCTTCCTGGATCTAGCGGTCAGGAGTTCCAGACCTAGGAGGAAAAACACCCTGGAAATGGAGGGGGAAGAAGGGCCCTTAGGAATTTAGCCCCAAAGCCTCAGCCACCTCTATCCTGTGTCTCTGAGTTGATCATCATATCTCCCCATGGCTTCCAGACCAAAGAAGCTACATGCTCGTCAATTCCAGCCAGGGATCTCTCCTGGAGTTCCGGGATCTCTGCCTGAAACCGGCTTCCTATATTGATATGTCTGAAATGAGGCCACACACAGATAAGGGAGACGTACAAACATGACTGAGATGGGAAGTGAAATGGAGACGCTCTGTATGCCCTGCTCTTGGGCCACAGCCTGCTCCATGGAAACCCTCTGCTGTCTCAGGTGCATCAGGTACGTGCTGTTCCCGACAGACGCACACAGACATTTCAGAAACTTCTGCAGGGACACTTCCTCCCTTCCTCTGTTTTCCTTCATTGCCACATTTCTCTCTCAGGGTCAAGGCAGGGGAGGTACAAGCTGACACCCGGCATGTGTCTACGTCCACACCACAGCCATCCAGCCACATCCCTCAGGCATGCTTGAGTCCCACTCTGTGCCATCACCAATTCTACCTGGAACCCCAAGGTCCAGGGCATTCTGTCCCCATGTGCCACATATATATTTCTAGAAGGAATAATTTGGGGGGATTTTCATATATATATATAGGTAGAAGGAATAATATTGGGGGATCTTCCTACATATATTTGGAAAAATCTACCGCTTCACGCCTAGGGAGCCTATGTGAGTAAACCTGAACCCCACCATGGGAAGAAGGAACCCTTGGGAAAAGTGACACTAGAACTCAAGGTGGGGTAAAAGCAGCTTCACTGGAAAGGACCCAACTTACGGCTCAATGCTGATCTTGGTGTCATCCTTCACCACACAGATGCCAAAGGACCCATCCACTTGATCTAGAAAGCACAGAGTGAAAAGGCTCAAGAAGACAGACAGCAGGTAACCGACAGGGTCCTCTGCCTGCCTGTGTGGACGCAGCTGAAAGCAGGGTCTTTAAGATCCCATGGGTTGGCCGGGCGCAGTGGTTCACGCCTGTAATCCCAGCACTTTGGGAGGCTGAGGTGGGAGGATCACAAGGTCAGGAGATCAAGACCATCCTGGCTAACACACAGTGAAACCCTGTTCCTACTTAAAATACAAAAAAAAGTAGCTGGGCGTGGTAGTGGGTGCCTGTAGTCCCAGCTACTCGGGAGGCTGAGACAGAAGAATGGCGTGAACCCAGGAGGCGGAGCTTGCGGTGAGCTGAGATTTTGCCACTGCACTCCAGCCTGGGCGACAGAGCGAGACTCCATCTCAAAAAAAATAAAAATAAAAATAAAAAAAATAAAAATAAATAAAAAAAAAATCCCATGGGAGAGGGCAGCACTTCAGAAAAGGTAGAGGAAGGAACTCTAACAAATTAACTCATGACAAGTATATGTATATATAAAAACAGCACACTAAAGTCTCTGGAAATTGTCCTAAGGTCATTCAGCACTTGGAGAAATATTCATTTAAAAAAATCAACTAGGCCGGGTGGGGTGGCTCACGCCTGTAATCCCAGCACTTTGGGACACTGAGGTGGGCGGATCACTTGAGGTCAGGAGTTCAAGACCAGCCTGGCCAACATGGCAAAAACCCATCTCTACTAAAAATACAAAAATTGGCTGGGCGTGGTGGAATGTGCCTGTAATCCCAGCTACTTGGGAGGATGAGGCAGGAATCACTTGAACCTGGGAGGCAGAGTGAGCCGAGACTGTGCCACTGTGCTCCCGCCTGGGCAACAGAGTGAGATTCCATCTCAAAAAAATAAAAAATAAAAAATAATCAACTGAATATTGGTAAGAACAAGAGGCTGTTGCATCTGAGCTGTGACCTGCTCCCTTACCCAGCCAGCTCCCAGCTCCAAGGGTTCTATTCCAGGTAGGTGCAGCCCAGACAGGGGCTGCCTCTCCTGTCAGCTCCCATGCTTAAAGAATTAAAGGAAGGTATAATGACAATTTCTCATCATAGACAGAATATCATTAAGAGGTAGAAATTATTAAAAAGAGAGAACCAAATGGGAATTCTGGGGTTAGAAAGTAAAATATTGGCAAGTGAAGCTGTTGAGGAAAATAATAAAATAACCAAAATGGGGCTCAATAGGTTTGAGTTGACAGGAAGAAAATAATCTGTAAACTTGAAGACAGATCAATAGAGACTATGGAATCCGAAGAACAAAGAGAAAAATAAAGAGAGCCTCAGAGAAATGTGGGATACCATTAAGTACAGCAGCTACATGTAACAGGAGTACCAGATGGAAAGGAGAAAGAGACAGAAAGAAATATCTAAAGAAAAAGGCCTGATGTGGTGGCTCACGCCTGTAATCCCAGCACTTTGGGAGGCCGAGGCGGGCGGATCACCTGAAGTCAGGAGTTCAAGACCAGCCTGGCTAACATAACAAAACCCCGTCTCTACTAAAAATACAAAAATTAGCCTGGTGTGGTGGTGTACCCCTGTAATCCCAGCTACTCGGGAGGCTGAAGTGGGAGGCTAACTTGGGAGTTAGAGGCTGCAGTGAGCCGAGATCATGCCACTGCACTCCAGCTGGGGTGACACAGCAAGACTCTGTCTCAAAAAAAAACCCCTCCAAACCACCCCCCCAAAACAAAGAAACAAAAGTTAAAAGCTACAGTAATCAAAACAGTGTGATACTGGCATAAGGATAAGTATACAGATCAATTCAATAGAATTGAACACCCAGAAATACACCCACATGTTTATGGTCAATTGATTTCTAACAATGAATTGTGCTGAGTCAATTCAATGGGAAGTCTTCAAAAAATGCTGCTGGAAGAACTGGATATACACATGCAAAAAAATGAATTTGGACCTTTACCTCATGTAATATATAAAAGTTATCTTCAAATTGATTACAGACCTAAACCTAAGAGTCAAAATTACAAAGCTCTTTTTTTTTTTTTTCTGTTGCCCAGGCTGGAGTGCAGTGGTGCCATCCTGGCTCACTGCAACCTCCGCCTCCCGGGTTCAAGCGATTCTCTGTCTCAGCCTCCTGAGTAGCTGGGATTACAGTGCCTGCCACCACACCCGGCTAATTCTTTTGTATTTTTAGTAGAGACGGGATTTCACCAAGTTGGCCAGGCTGGTCTTGAGCTCCTGACCTTGTGATCCGCCCACCTCAGCTTCCCAAAGTGCTGGCATTACAGGCGTGAGCCACCACGCCCGGCCCAAAATTACAAAACTCTTACAGGGAAACAAGAGTGACTCTGCATGACTTGGGTCAGGCAAATCTTCACATATAACACCACAAGAACAAATAACAAAAGAAAGGAAATTGGGCTTCATGAAAATTAGAAATGTTTGTCCTGCAAAAGGACCACTTTACACCTACTAGGATGGTTATACTTAAAAAGATAGACAATAACAAGTGTTGACAAGAAGGAGGAGAAATGAAAATGTTCATATACTGCTACTGGAAATTTAAAGTGGCCCAGCCATTTTGGAAAACAATCCGGCAGTTTGTAAACAGTTAAATATGGAGTTACCATATGACCCAGCACTACACTCCTAGTTATCTACCCAAGAGAGCTGAGAACATAAATCCACACAAAAACCTATACATAAGGCTGGGTGTGGTGGCTCAGGCCTCTAATCCCAGCACTTTGGAAGGCCAATGCAGGAGGACTGTTTCACCCCAGAGTTGTTTTTTTTTTTTTGAGACCAAATTTAGCTCTTTCACCCAGGCTGAAGTGAATGGCATGGTCTCGGCTTACTGCAACCTCCGCTGCCGAGACCAGCTCGATCGGGGAGACCCTAACCCAGCGGCGCTAGAGGAATTAAAGACACACACAGAAATATAGAGGAGTGGAGTGGGAAATCAGGGGTCTCACAGCTTTCAGAGCTAAGAGCCCTGAACAGAGATTTACCCACATATTTATTGACAGCAAGCCAGTGATAAGCATTGTTTCTATAGATTATAGATCAATTAAAAGTATTCCTTACAGGAAACAAAGGGATGGGCCAAAATATAGGGATAGGTCTGGCTAGTTATCTGCAGCAGGTGCATGTCCTTAAGGCACAGATCGCTCATGCTATTGTTTGTGGTTTAAGAACGCCTTTAAGCAGTTTTCTGCCCTGGGTCGGCCAGGTGTTCCTTGCCTTCATTCCGGTAAACCCACAACCTTCCAGCGTGGGTGTCATGGCCATTATGAACATGTCACAGTGCTGCAGAGATTTTGTTTATGGCCAGTTTTGGGGCCAGTTTATGGCCAGATTTTGGGGGGCCTGTTCCCAACACTGCACCCTCAGTTCAAGCGATTCTCCTGCCTCAGCCTCCTGAGTGGCCAGGATTATAGGCACCCGCCACCATGCTCGTCTAATTTTTATATTTTTAGTAGAGACGAGGTTTTGCCATGTTGGCCAGCCTGGTCTCGAACTCCTGACCTTAGGTGATCCACCCGCCCCAGCCTCCCAAAGTGCTAGGATTACAGGCATGAACCACCATGCCTGGCCCACCTCAGAGTTTGAGACCAGTCTGGGCAACATGGCAAGACCCCCCTCCCTACATAAAAACAATTACAAAAAGTTAGCCAGGCATGGGGGTGCATGCCTGTAGGCCCAGCTACTCTGGGCCGAAGCAGAAGGATCAGTTGAGCCCAGGAGGTTGAAGCTGCAGTGAGCTGTGATCATACAACTGCACTCCAGCCTGGGTGACAAGAGTGAGACCTTGTCTCCCAAAAAAACCCCCAAAATTTCTATATGAATGTTTATGGCAGCATTATTCATAATAGCCCAAAGTGGAAACAACCCAAATGTCCATCAACTGATAAATAAACAAAATGGGGCCCATCTGTACAAGGGAAAAATGTTCGGCCATAAAAAGGAATTGAGCACTGATATGCACTACAATATGAAGGGACTCTGAAAACATGCCAAGTGAAATAAACTAGACACAAAAGGCTGCATATTGTATGATTCTACTTACATGAAATGTCCTGAATAGGCAAATCCAAAGAGAGAAGGCAGATGAGTGGGTGCCCAGGCTGGGGGAAGAGGGGACTGTGGGGATATGGGCGGAGTCACTGCTAATGAGCTCTGGCTTCTTCTGGGGATGCTAAGCGTGCTCTAAAATTAAGACTATGTGATAGTTGCACGGCCTTGTGAATATCCTAAAAATCACTGCATACTCTAAATGGGTGATTTGCATGGTATGTGAAGTACAGCTCAATAAATCTGTTAGGAAAATTACATAGGCCAGGCCAGGCACAGTGGCTCACACCTGTAATCCCAGCACTTTGGGAGGCTGAGGAGGGTGGATCACTGGAAGTCAGGAGCTCGAGACCAGCCTGGCCAACATGGTGAAATCCCATCTCTACTAAAAATACAAAAATTAGCCAGGCATGATGGCGCACGCCTGTAGTCCCAGCTACTTGGGAGGCTGAGGCAGGAGAATTGCTTGAACTTGGGAGTTGGAGGTTTCAGTCAGCCAAGATCACGCCACTGCACTCTGGCCTGGGTGACAGAGTGATACTCTGTCTCAAAAAAAAAAAAAAAAGGAAATGACACAGACTGGACAGGGTGGCTCACACATTTAATGCCAGTACTTTGGGAGGTCAAGGCAGCAAAATCACAAGTCCAGGAGCTCGAGACCAGCCTGGACAACATAGCAAGACCCCATCTCTAAGAAAAATAAAAAATTAGCCAGGTGTGGTGATGCGCACCTGTAGTCCCAACTATTTGGGAGTCTGAGGCTGGAGGATCTCTTGAGACCAGGAGATCGAGGCTGCAGTGAGCTGTGATCAAGCCACTGCACTCCAGCCTGGGTGACAGAGCAAGACCCTGCCTCAAAAAAGAAAAAGAAAATGACACAGAAGGGCAGGCAGAAGCATGGTCAGGCTAAATGGCCTCTAAGTTTTCTTTCGGGCTGTAAAATTCTATGCACTAGAAGGCACTTAGATCAGTCCTGGGGCGCATCTGAATAGCAAAGGAACCCTCAGACTAGGTACACCCAGGCAGGAGACAATCACTGAACCCAATGCTACAAGGTAGAGTGGCTGTGGTCCGCAGGCAATCCACCCTGGGATCACAGAGTGAGTGCCCCAGCCTCACTCACCGAGCATGGAGCTGATGAGCTGGTCAGGGCTGGCCTGAGTGGACGTGGAACAGAGGGTGTTGAAGTACACCCCAGAGCCCTCCCGGATGGGGCTGAGCATTGGGGGTGGTGTGTAGGGGGAGCACTGGAATAAGCCCTTCAGGAGGCAGTCCACCAGGAACATGGGCGACCGCAGGCGGCTCTGGTGGCATCCTGCAGGGCCAGGCTCCCCAGCCGTGGAGGGTGGAGGAGGGATGAACAGCCCCTTGGGTGGGGGCCGCTTCTTCCGCTTTCTCTGCTGGCTGCTCTCCTTGCTGTCTCGCTCCTCCCCGTCTTTCTCTTGTCCCTGAAGAAGTTTAGAACCACAGGTGTTCGCCTGAAGCCACCTACTGCACCACTCCATCTCCAGGATGGAAAGAGAGCAGGAAAAGGAGACCGGCCAGAGACAGGAAACTAGGAAATGCACACCCGGCGAAGGAGGCTGGCCACACCTGAGCCAGACCTGACGTACTGAGCCTGGCGATGATCCGGCTGCAGCCTTCTCCTGCACCCACTGCCCCAGCAGAGCCCCTGACTCTGTGTGAGAACAGCCTCAATCATTAAGATGACTGGCCCTTAAAAAGAGAGAGATCCCCAGAGATACAGTGTGACGGTGAAGAAAGAAATGCTGCTCCACCCAAATGACAAGCACCGAAATGACCCAGCCACTGACTCAGGGGACCTTCAGGTCCATGGACTGTGTCCCCGAGTCCAGCAGGAGCTTCTTCAGTAGGGGGTCCTCCAGTACAGGCTGCAGAGACAAGCCCTACGAGACTGATCACTCGTAACTCACCATGCTCTCTCTCACCTCCACAAAATCTCCTCTCCGCTCTGCCAGCCCTACTCCTCCTCATCCTCTAGGTCTCAGATCCCATACCTCCTCCTCCAGGAAGCCCTCCCTTACCTCCTCAGGCTGGGTCAGGAGCCCCCTGGGAACTCTCTGGGCTCCCTCTGCTCCCAGCTCTGCCTACTCTGGGTTGTCACTGTCTGGGGACAGGCCTGTCTCCTCCACTGGACTAGGAGCCCTGGGAGGCAGGGCCCAGGCTATTGTGGTCACCTCTGTGTCCCCAGCACCACCCAGCACAGGGCCTGGCACAGAGGGGCTCAGTGAATGCTGAATGACTGAATTAACATGCAAACCAGGTTCTTCTGGATCAAGATTTTCTTTTTTTTTTTTTTGAGACAGAGTCTCACTCTGTTACCCAGGCTAGAGTGCAGTGGTGTGATCTCAGCTCACTGCAACCTCTCCTTCCTGGGTTCAAGTGATTCTCGGGCCTCAGCCTCCCGAGTAGCTGGGTTTACAGGTGCCTGCCACCATGCCCAGCTAATTTTTTTGTATTTTTAGTAGACACAGGGTTTCACCATGTTGCCCAGGCTGGTCTCGAATACCTGAGCTCAGGCAATCCACCCGCCTCAGCCTCCCAAAGTGCTGGGATTACAGGCATGAGCCACCACGTCCAGCCTGGAGTCAAAGATTTTCTGTGGTATCTGGTTTGGGTTTTTCCTACGGCTTCCCCCAGCAGCTGGGGGCAGTGGCAGGAAGGAGGCAGACCGACAAGCACCCACCATGGCCATGCTCCCTATGTGTCGGGTCACTGGAACCACGGGGATCGATTGGGGGACCACCAAAGGGGCTGCAGCTGTGGGGTCCAAGGGCTTCTTGGCTCCTGGGGGACTATGCCTGTCCCCTTCTGGCCTCAGCACCTGTCTTAGCGGCTTGCAAAACTCTGTGCCAAACACCTAAACACAGAAGAGAAGAGATGGCTCTTTAAGAGATAAGGTAGGTAGGGAAAGGAAGAGCTGCTTCAGCAAAAAAAGCTGTCATAGAAAACAGCAGTGAGTCTGTGGCATGGACCAAGCTGGAGAGCTGCTGCAGCCCATGGCAATGGCCTGCCGCCCCTGGAGAGCCACACAGCCTGAGTCCAGCCCCCGACCCAGAGTGACGTCCCCATCCTGAGATAAGTGACACCAGTCTCGTTTACTCCCCACAGGCCTGCCAGAAACCCAGTAACCACCAAGCCACTGGTCGTTCCCCTTCACCTGCGGTTCCTGCTTCCCTCGAGGTGACGGCCACTGGTCGCTGTGAAAACACATGTGGCTGCTCAGCCCTTTCTCCGTATAAAACATCTGGCTGCAGTTCTTGCAGACAAAAGTGCTCCTGGGCTTCGTCCAGTCTGTGGGACTGCCATTTTGCTGGTTACTGTGGGACATGGCAGGAAAGAAGAGTGGGAGATTAGGACTCTGTCCTTGATCACTGATTTTTTGTTGTTTTTTTTCTTTTTTGTCTATAACTCCAATCCACTGACTTTTTTTTTTTTTGGAGATGGAGTCTCACTCTGTTGCCCAGACTGGAGTGCGGTGGCACCATCTCGGCTCACTGTAACCTCCACCTCCTGGGTTCAAGTGATTTTCGTGCCTCAGCCTCCCAAGTAGCTAAGATTACAGGTGTGTGCCAATATACGTGGCTAATTTTTATATTTCTAGTAGAGACAGAGTTTCACCATGTTGGCCAGGCTGGTCTCGAATTTCTGACCTCAAATGATCCCCCTGCCTCAGCCTCCTGAAGTGCTGGGATTACAGGCGTGAGCCACCGCGTCCAGCCTGACTACTCTTGATAAACCCTATAAAATGGAGGCTGTACTCTAATCCCATTAGAACTGAAAGCATCCTCCCCACTCACTTGTCCAGGGCCGGCACAGGAAGGCCAGAGGACTCCTGTCAGGGTGCATGCAGGATCGGGGGCTTCTTAACTTACCCTCTGCCTGCCACGTTCTCTTCCTTCACCGGATGGGGGAGCCTGTAGATGTTTCCACCCTGAAGATGAAAATGCATCTGAACCAACACATCCAAAATGAAGAGGCAAGAAGAGCTCAAATTACAGACTTTCAGAAGAAAACATCAGAGTAAATCTTCATGACCTTGGATTAGACAGTGGTTTCTTAGATAAGACACCAAAGCAAAACAGACAAATTAGACTTCATCAAAATGTAAAACTTTTAGCCAGGAGTGGTGGCTCATGCCTGTGATCCCAGGACTTTGGGAGGCCGAGGTGGGAGGATTGCTTCAGCCCAGGAGTTTGAGACCAGCCTGGGCAACATGGCGAAACCCCGTCTCTACAAAAAATACAAAAATTGGCCTGGCATACTGGCGTGGGCCTGAGGTCCCAGCGACTCAGGAGGCTGAGGTGGGAGAATCACTTGAGCCCAGGAGTTCAAGGTTGCAGTGAGCCATGATCGTACAACTTCACTCCAGCCTGAGTGACAGTGAGACCCTGTCTCAAAAAAAAATAAAAAATAAAAAATAAAAACTTTTGTCCTGCAAATGGTATCATAAATAAAGTGAAAAGACAGACCACAAAATGAGAGAATATTTGCAAGTCACGTGTCAGATAAGGGTCTTGCATCCAGAATATATAGAGAACTCAAAAAATAGTAATTTGATTTTAAAAAATAAGCAAAGGACCTGAACAGACATTTCTTCTAGAAAGATACACAGATGGCCAATAAGAACACAGAAAGGTGTTCAACGTCAGCAGCCACGGGGAAATACAAATCAAAACCACAATGAGATACTGCTTCACACCCGCCAGGGTAGTTATAATTTAAACAAACCACGGACAATAACAAGTGTTAGTGAGGACATGGAGAATGTGGAGCCCTCATACACTGTGGGTGGGAAGAGGAAACAAGCAAAACAGCCTAGTAGTTCCTCAGACCTAAAACAGAGAGCTGCTGTACGACCTGGCGATTCTACTCCTAGAACATAAATCCCCATAAAAATTTGTACATGGGTGAATATTCACAGGAGCACTATATTCAAAATAGCCAAAAAGTGGAAACAACCCAAATGTCCATCCACTGATGAACAGACAAATAAAACGCGGCCTTATCCATCCAACAGAGGATCACTCAGTCATGGAAAGGAATGCAGCTCTGCCGTTTGCCACCCCACGGATGAGCCTGGAAAACGTCACGCTGAGTGAAGGAAGCCAGATACAAATGCCACAGAGTGCATGATTCCACTCATATGCAATGTCCAGAACAGACACATCCACAGAGACAGAAAGGAGACTCGTGGCTGCCAGGCCCTGGGGGGAGGGCGAGATTGTGGGTGACAACTAAGAAATGTGGGGTTCCTTTTGGGGAGATGAAACTGTTCTGGCAAAGAGTGGGGATGGTTGCACGATCTTGTGAATATACTACAAATTACCCAATGCTACACTTTAAAATGGTGTATTCAGGCCAGGCACCATGACTCATGCCTGTAATCTCAGCACTTTGGGAGGCCGAGGCAAGCAGATCACCTGAGGTCAGGAAAGACCAGCCTGGCCAACACAGTGACACCCTGGCTCTACTAAAAATACAAAAATTAGCTGGGCATGGTGATGTGTGCCTGTAATCCCAGCTACTTGGAAGGCCCAGGCAGGAGAATTGCTTGAACTTGGGAGGCAGAGGCTGCAGTAAGCCAAGATTGCACCACTATACTCCAGCCTGGGCAACAGAGTGAGAGACTCCGTCTCAAAAATAAATTTGGCCAGGCACAGTGGCTCACACCTGTAATCTCAGCACTTTGGGAGGCTGAGGCGGGTGGATCACGAGGTCAGGAGTTCAAGACCAGCCTGGCCAAGATGGTGAAACCTCGTCTCTACTAAACACACAAAAATTAGCCAGACGTGGTGGCGCATGCCTGTAATCCCAGCTACTCGGAGGCCGAGGCAGAGAACTGCTTGAACCCAGGAGGCGGAGGTTGCAATGAGCTGAGATAGCACCACTGCATTCCAGCCTGGGCGACAGAGACTCCATCATAAATAAATAAATAAAATAAATTTAAAAAATAAAATAAAGTGGTGGATTTGGCTGGGCATGGTGGCTCATGCCTGTAATCCCAACACTTTAGGAGGCCGAGATGAGAGGATTGCTTGAACCCAGGGGTTCAAGACCAGGCTGGGCAACATAGCGAGACCCCCCCATCTCTAAAAAATATATAAAAAATAAAATGGTGCATTATTTGGCACCTGAATAATAAAGATGTTAACAAAACAAAAATGAGGTAGCTGTGGTATGATGGGAAGCTACTCATCCTCCTGAGTAGCTGGGACCACAGGCGTGCACCACCATGCCCAACTAATTTTTTTAAATTTTGGTAGAGACAGGGTTTCGCCATGTTGCCCAGGTTGGACCTGGAGTCAGGAGACCTGGATGAGCTCTTTGGACCAGGCCCTCCAAACACAACGTCTGGAGGAACCAGTGAATAATTATCAATGTGCTTAAGTGTGGGGCACGATGCAGGTGCCCACTTGTGCTCGTGGAAACCAAGACTCACAATCAGAAAACACATGGCCATTTCAAGCAGGAATCTTTAAAGGAAAGAGAGCATCTACCTTCATATCCTCTGAAGATTCTAAAAAGGCAAATCCAAAGGGAAACAAGAGAAAAAAAAAAAAGCAAAAAAGGCTTCGTGAGATAACAGTGTTTTGAACAGCTCTGGGATATCCTCATGTAGATCTTTTTTTTTTTTTAAGACAGGGTCTTGCTCTGTTGCCCAGGCTGGAGTGCAGAGACACAATCTCAGCTCACTGAAACCTCCATCTTCCAGGTTCAAGCGATTCTCCCCCACCTCAGCCTCTCGAGTAGCTGGGACCACAGGCGTGTGCCACCACGCCCAGCTACTTTTTAAAAATTTTGGTAGAGACTGGGTTTCGCCATGTTGCCTAGGCTGATCTCGAACTCCTGAGCTCAAGCAGTCTCCCCACTTCAGCCTCCCATCCCAAAGGGCTGGGATTACAGGCATAAGCCACCTCACCTGGCCTCATTCTGGTCTTTTTTTTTTTAGTGGGGAAAACCACAATCTTTCGGAACCTTAATTCCTTCCTCTGTAAAATTGCATCTGGGGACTCTCTGAAATGAAATAAAATGCCTGGACAACTAACAAATGCAAAGGAAACTCACTCCACTCTGGTCAGGCCACGTGAGAGAGAGCTGGTACCTGGATTCTGCTGAATATTGTCAGCTTGGACTTGGAGGGATCTGCCGGGGGGCCGGCCGATGAGAAGGAGGCCATGGCTACCTGGCTCGGAGAAGCCGCACAGCACATATCCATCTTCGCCTTCTCTTTCCGGAAGCCGGAGAATCGCGGGGCCCTGGGGTTGCCCAAGAGCCGGTAGCCTCCACCCCGGGAGCAGGCTGGGCCCTTTTCACCTTTTGTGATCCTTGAAGCCGCGCCATTCTCGGCTGGGGCCTGCTTCCCTGGCAGCGAGGCTCCTGGTGGCTCCTCCCCACCTAACTGGGTCTGCCGTTGGCCTGTGGAGGGGAAGATGTCCTCCAGGTCCAAGGTCCCTTTAGAGGATCGCAGCTGCTTGGCCAGAGAAGAGATGTCTGGATTCCTGGAAGGGTCCAGAGACGGTGCTGCAAGGGGCGTTGGAACCGCGGCCACTTTCAGTCCCCCCTTTGCGTCTCGTCTCGTGCTGCCGGGGGAGGCCTCTCTGGGAACCCCGGGTGTGGTTTTTCTCCTGCGGGCTGGGGAGCCCTCTGCCTCGGGGTTTCCAGGGCCGGCGTGGAGAGAGTCCACAGCAGGAGCCAGTGGCGGGGGCTGCTGCGGCCACGGCCCCTGCAGCGGCCTCAGGGCGGCTGGTTTGCCCTCGGGCGCAGGGAGCTGGGAGGAGGCTGCTGCCACCTGGGCATGGGAGAAGATCCGCTGGGACTTGGTGATCATCTGGAACACCTGCATCTGCTCGTGGCTCACAAGAGGTTCCTGAGACTTGAGGAAGAGCTGGCGGAAGAGCGGTGAGGCATCCGCAGGGAGCCCGCCTGCCTTCTGGGCCTCCTGGAGGCCGGGCTCCCCGGGGTTCTGGCACAGGAAGGAGTCGCAGTCGACCTTGACCTTCTTGGGGGCGCAGGGGTCATCTTCCCCGCTGGCCGACCTGGGGTCGCTCGGGGCCTCCGCGGGGACCCTGAGGAGCGCGGCAGGGAAGGGCAGAGCATCCTCCAGGCCGCCGCCGGGGCCGGGCGGGGACTCCTCCGAGGGGCTTCCGCTGCTGGGTCCCGGGCCAGACTCGGAGCCCTCCCGCGAGGGCACGGCCGAGGGCTTGTGGACAACAAACACGTTGTTGCCTTTGCTTTTGGGACAGCCCGGCAGGTTCCGGAGCCACTGGAAGCTGTGGCTCGATGGCTGGGAACTGGCAGGGACCGTCTGGCCTCGGAAGAGAGGCAGGCAGGCAGGCACGGAGCCGCCCTCGGGCCAGCACTCCGCGGTGGACCGGGCCTGGAGCAGCGCGGTATCTGGCTCCGGCTCTGGCGGGTTGGGGGCGCCGTTCTCGGCGGCCCTGGAATTAGGGGCTGTGAACATGTCAGTGGCCGGCTCTTTCTGTGGGAGGCGAGGCTCCTCGGGAAGCTCGGTGTCCAGCGCTGCTGGGGCCGCGTGGGGGCCGGCTGGGGTGCAGGACGAGGACCCCGATGAGGTGGGGCAGGGACAGGCAGTGTTCCTCCCTTCGCTGTCTGAAGCCCCCGCCGGGGCTGGGCCAGGAGAAGGGGTCTTCTGGTGGACGATGCTACTCACGATGCGGCGCAGGAGGTCCCGGTGGGGCAGGAGGGAGCCGGGGGACCTGGCCTCTGGGGGCACCAGGGACCGCAGGCTGCTGGGGGGCGGCTGGCCGGCCGACTCGTGGGCGTGGGAGGAGTCCCCGCAGGCCTCTTCCTCCGGGGGGGCTTCCTTCAGGATGCACAGGCCGTGATGGACCTCGTAGTGCCGGCGCAGAGAGCGGTAGTCGCAGTAGCTCTTGCTGCAGCCCTGCTCGATGCACACGAAGGGCTTTGTCTTCTGATGGGTGAGCATGTGCCCGGTCCTGGAGCCAGACACAAGCAGGGGCGTCACCGGGGCACCTGGGACCGGGCTTTCTGCTGTAGGACCCTGGTGGCCCCCAAAAGTCTGTGGTACAGTTGCACCACAATTCAGAAATTGTACTCAGCCCCCACGAGGAAAGACCACCCAGCAAACCCTGCTTCGGTCAAAGCCATCTGGCAGGGGAGTTCCTCTCCCCTCACCTTTAAGCAAACCCCTTACAGAAAAGTAAAAAAAAAAAAAAAAAAAACCAGCGGGGCACAGTGGCTCATGCCTGTAATCCCAGCACTTTGGGAGGCCGAGGTGAGTGGATCACTTGAGGTCAGGAGTTTGAGACCAGCCTGGCCAACATGGTAAAACCCGTCTCTACTAAAAATACAAAAAATTTAGCTGGGTGTAGTGGCACATGCCAGTAATCCCAGCTACTGGGGAAGCTGAGGCAAGAGAATCACTTGTACCCAGGAGATGAAGTGCATTGCAGTGAGCCGAGATCGCACCACTGCACTCCAGCCTGGGCGACAGAGTGAGACTCTATCTCAATAAATAAATAAACAAACAAATAAATAAAATTTTAAAAAATGCAAATAAAAAAATCCACTGAGGCCAGATCAGATTTCCCCAGAGTGGGTTCCCAAGGAACACAAAAACCTCCAGAGTTGCTCCTCAAGGACTTTGGCACAGCTAATAAATAAGTTTTGAAAAAACACCATTCACTCCTTGGAGGTTCACAATGCACAGTAGCAAATTTAATTAATTAATTTTTTGTTTTTGAGACGGAGTCGTGCTCTGTCACCCAGGCTGGAGTGCAATGGCACGATCTCGGCTCACTGCAACTCTGCCCCCCAGGTTCAAGCGATTCTTGTGCCTCAGCCTCCAAGTAGCTGGGACTACAGGTGCGTGCCACCACGCCCAGCTAATTTTTGTATTTTTAGTAGAGACGGGGTTTTGCCTTGTTGGGCAAGCTGGTCTCGAACTCCTGACCCTCAAGTGATCTGCCTGCCTTGGCCTCCCAAAGTGCTGAGATTACAGGCGTGAGCCACTGTACCCGGCACACAGTAGCAAATGTAAAAGCCACACAGAGAGAGACCTGTTTAACTTTCAGTGTCTCTCAAACTTATTTGCCCAGAGAACTGTTTTTGGTTTTGTTTTCAAAAAGCCCCTATTAGCATTCCTGAGAACCAGAATTCTGCAGAATAGACTGGAGGAGATGCTAACTTGGGGACGATCCTTCCTTTAACAAAGGAATCTGTGCCTTACCGTAGGAGACCCCTAAGAAGATGCTACCTGGAAACCCCACAGCAAAGAAGCCAATTTACAGAGGCCCAATCCATAGAAACATTATAGAGCCAAACAGCCAAATGTGCCTATAGTTTCTGCAAACAGAAATGCATGTAAATATGTATTGCATCACACCTACCTCTGCATTAACACATTATAAATATAAGCAGAGGAGTACATCACCCTCTGGGCCCCCAACAGCCCTGCTCTGGACAGTCCTAGTCTATGTGGACTAAATCATAAAGTCTTTCCCCAAAGGCTCACCCTTGGCCTCTGTCTGAGGGAAGCAAAAGAGAGGGAATCAGGAGACCTAAGTTCTACCCCCAGCTATTACCAACTTGTGACATGAGCAAATTGGCTCCTTTTCCTGGGGTAGGTGTGGGTGAGAGGATAAGATGAAAGATGGATTAGTCAAAGCCCCTTGTGAAAGGGAGGAGCCCCGTAAGAATGCTAAGTACTTTCATCTCCCACTTGCAGGTCTCCTGGTTTGAAAAACATGTGTCTTTCTTTCCCCTACAGGCAAGACAAGCTTATCATTTCCAAGACATTAAGCGGTGGCTCACACCTGTAATCCCAGCACTTTGGGGAGGCCGAGTCACGCAGATCACTTGAGAAATCCTGTCTCTACTAAAAATACAAAAATTAGCCAGGCATGGTAGTGCATGCCTGTAGTCCTAGCTACTCAAGATGAGGAGGCAGGAAAATCACTTGAACCCAGGAGGCAGAGGCTGCAGTGAGCTGAGATCACACCTCTGCACTCCAGCCTGAGTGACAGAGCAAGACTGTCCAAAAAAAAAAAAAAAGGAAATTTTGCTCCTGACACTTTTTAAGTCAAAAGTTAAAAGGAAAAGAATGAGTTTTTTAAAAAAGAAAAAAAAAGAAAAAGCTGGGGCCGGGTGTGGTGGCTCACACTTGTAATCCCAGCACTTTGGGAGGCTGAGGCAGGTGGATCACAAGGTCAGGAGTTTGAGACCAGCCTGGCCAATATGGTGAAACCCCATCTCCACTAAAAATACAAAAATTAGCTGGGCGGGGTGGCATGCGCCTGTAGTCCCAGCTGCTCCGGAGGCTGAGGCAGGAGAATCGCTTGAACCTGGGAGGTGAAGGTTGTAGTGAGCCGAGATCGTGCCACTGCACTCCAGCCTGGGTGACAGAGCAAGACTCCGTCTCAAAAAAAAAAAAAAAGAAAAAAGAAAAACAAGGGTTAATGCTCCATTGTCATGTTCTACAAGCAGGCGTCTCATCTTTCCTGTCTCGTGCTATCCCAAAACACAGATAACACGGATCCGTTTTCCTCAGACACCTACCAGAGACTCAGGACATAGCTCTATAAAGTTAGCCCAACTCCTCCCATGACACAATTGACTCAGGAGCCAGCTGTTAGGCGTTTTTAACCCACAAGCGGCCCATCTGCAAACAGAAGCAGGGGCTTCCTCACAGGCGTGAATTTAGGGGCTGGGACAGCAGCGCCCACTCTCTTCCCTGCGCTCTGATGGTGTGAGAAGAACGGAGTGGGCTGGGCACGGTGGCTCACACCTGTAATCCCAGAACTTTGGGAGGCCAAGGCGGAAGGATCACTTGAGGTCAGGAGTTCAAGATCAGCCTGGCCAACATGGTGAAACCCTGTCTCTACTAAAAATAATACAAAAATTAGCTGGGTGTGGTGGTGGGCGCTTGTAATCCCAGCTACTCAGGAGGCTGAGGCAGAAGAATCACTTGAACCCGGGAGGCGGAGGTTGCAGTGAGCCGAGATCATGCCACTACACTCCAGCCCGGATGACAGACAAAAAAAAAAAAAAGCATGGAGTGGCTGTGGCTGCGGCTGAGCAGAGGTAATACACGTCTGGAAAACCCAACAGAGGACGAGACAGGTTGATCTGGGAGAATAGGAAGAAGACCCAGGAACATGTCCCCACCCCCAGCCCCTGAACAGACGTTTTTCTGACCAGACTCCCACATACAGGTGGTCCTGGCGCTTAAAGGCCTTGCTGCAGATTTTGCAGACGTGCTTCCTTTCCTGGCTGTGTGTCAGGTAGTGCTTGCTCAGAGAACTGGCGCTGCTGAACACCTTCCCGCACAGGCTGCAGTCCAGAAGTGGGTTTTGAGGGGAACTGTGCTGCCGCTTTCCTTTCCTGGCACTCCCCGAGGTGGCCCTTCCTCCTTCGTCAGCCTCTTTAGCCTTAAGCACACCTAGCCCCAGGTCTAAACAGAGGGAGAAAGCACAGGTTATACACAGCCAAGGCAACCAAGCGAAAAGCACGACTAAGGCACTCTACACCTCTTAGTACCATGGTGGCCTTGTAAGTGTCGCGCAAGAACTCTTGCTCCACACAAAGTAAACAAGGTTCAGGAGCAGGTGAGGGGAACAGAAGCCCTGCAGGATGGCACCCGGACTTGGTGCCACGTGTGGAGGGATGACTGCAGACTGAAGCCCTTCCAGAGCAGCATGACCACAATGGGCTGGGCTTTATGACCACACCATCACCTGGTACTCTTGGAAGGGCAATTAGAAATATATTATCCAAAACCTTGGAAAAGTAGAAATCCTTGCACACACCCAGCCAATTCTGTTTTGGGGGTTTTCACATAAGGAAATAAATGTAGCTTTGTACAAAGATCTAGCTGCAAGGGAGTAAACTGTCATACTGCTTTTCCTGGTGAAATGTTATAAACAACCTAATATCTGGGTTGGGCGTGGTAGCTCACACCTGTAATCCCAGCACTTTGGGAGGCTGAAGCAGGCGGATCATTTGAGGTCAGGAGTTCAGGACGAGCCTGGCCAACATGGTGAAACCCCGTCTCTACCAAAAATACAAAAATTAGCTGGGCATGGTGGTATGTGTCTGTAATCCCGGCTATTTGGGAGGCTGAGGCACGAGAACTGCTTGAACCCAGGAGGCGGAAGCTGCAGTAAGCTGAGATAGCACCACTGCACTCTAGCCTGGGCGACAGAGTGGGACTCTGTCAAAGAAAAAGAAAAAGAAAGAAAGAAAGACAGGAAGGAAGGAAGGAAAGAGAGAGAGAGAGAAAGAGAAAGAAAGGAAGGAAGGAAGGAAGGAAAGAAGGAAAGAGAAAGAGAAAGATAAGGAGAGAAGCAAAGAAAGAAAGAAAGGAAAGAAAAAGAAAAAGAAAGGAAAAGAAAGAAAGAAAAGAAAGAATCAGATGGACTAGTAGGATTATTAGCTGGTTTTATTTTCCTCTTTTTGTATAGGTAAATTGTTTATATTTTATGTATCCCTTGGATAAAATGATAAAGTATATAGTTATGAATCACATCACCCAAGAAATAGTTAAAGGAACTGGGAATATTCAGTTTGGAGAGGTCAGACGTCTTCAAATATCTGAAGGGCCAGTGTATACAGGAGACAGCAGACTGCTTCTGTCTTGCTCTAAGTACAGTGGTGCGATCACAGCTCATTGCAGTCTCTAAGTCCTGGGCTCAAGTGATCCTCCCACCTCAGCCTATTGAGTAGCTGGGACTACACGGGCCACCACCACTCCCAGCTGATTTTTAAGTTGTTATTTGTTGTAGAGCTAGGCTTGGTGAATGAAAATTAAAGGGAAGCTGGCCTCACACCACTGGAAACATAGGGTTTGGCCTTGCTCACTGCTGTGTTCTCAGATGCGAGAGTTCCCATTCTGGCACTCATAGGCACTCAATAACTGTATGTTAGATGAAGGAATAATAAAAGATTTTTCTACTTTTTAGATTGACCTGAAAGGTGGATTAGACTGTCTTTTTTTTTTCAATTTTTTTTTTTTTTGAGACTGAGTCTTACTCTGTTGCCCAGGCCAGAGTGCAGTGGCGCAATCTCGGCTCACTGCAACCTCTGCCTCCCAGGTTCAAGCCTCAGCCTCTGCAGTAGCTGGGACTACAGGTACCTGCCACCATGTCCAACTAACTTTTGTATTTTTAGTAGAGATGGGGTTTCACCATGTTGGCCAGGCTGGTCTCGAACTTCTGGCCTCAGGTGATCCACCCACCTCAGCCTCCCAAAGTGCTGGGATTACAGGTGTGAGCCACCGCGCCCAGCCTGCCTTTTTAATTTCTTATTTCTTATTATTTTCTTAATAGAGATGGGGTCTCACTACGTTGTCCAGGCTAGAGTGCAGGGGTTATTCACAGGCGCAATCATAGCTCACCGCAGCCTTGAACTCCTGGGCGTGAGCAGTCCTTCTGACTCAGCCTCCCAAGCAGGTGAGACTACACGTGCACACCACCATGCCCAGCTAATTTTTATTTTTATTTCTTGAGACAGGGTCTTATTCTGTCACCCAGGCTACAGTACAGTGGTGCAATCACAGCTCATTGCAGTCTCTAAGTCCTGGGCTCAAGTGATCCTCCCACCTCAGCCTATTGAGTAGCACGGGCCACCACCACTCCCAGCTGATTTTTAAATTGTTATTTGTTGTAGAGACGGGGTCTCACTATGTTGCCCAGGTTAGTCTCAATCTCCTGGACTCAAGCAATCCTCCTGACTTGGCCTCCCAAAGTGCTGGGATTACAGGCGTGAACCATACATAGCACCTGGCTTAAACTGCCTTATGAGATGGCAAGTTTGTTTGTTTGTTGAGATGGAGTCTCACTCAGTCACCCACGCTGGAGTGCAATGGCGCCATCTTGGCTCACTGCAACCTCTGCCTCCTGGGTTCAAGTGATTCTCCTGCCTCAGCCTCCTGAGTAGCTGAGATTAGAGGCGCCTGCCACCATGCCAGGCTAATTCTTATATTTTTAGTAGAGACAGGGTTTTGCCATGTTGGCCAGGCTAGTCTCAAACTTCTGGCCTCAAGCGATCCTCCCACCTCAGCCTCCCAAAGTGCTGGGATTACAAAGTGCATGAGCTACTGTGCCCAGCCAAGATGGCAAGTTTGGAAATAATAATTTATCAGGGATACTATGGAGATGGGATCCAAGAATTCAATGGGCCAGGGCACGGGAAGAGCAGGAGGTTGCTCTAAAGGATCCAATCGTGCAAATTCTCTGTGGCTCATGAGATGCAGTGTGACAGACACAGCAGAAGGGAAACTGGGCTGGGAGTCTTGAGGCCTAGACTCTCCTCCCAATCCTGCCTGTGGCCATTTGTCATGGAACTTGCTTGGCGTTTGTCTTTGTCCTCTGAGAAATTACTATAATGAGTAGTCAAATAACTCCAACAGTTTCAACAAGGAAAAACCGGGCTCCCTCAGGCAAAAGTCCTTAGCCTTACTCAGTCACTTAAAAATGCCTATTAAAATCGAGACCATCCTGGCTAACACGGTGAAACCCCGTCTCTACTAAAAATACAAAAAATTAGCTGGGGGCAGTGGCGGGTGCCTGTGGTCCCAGCTACTAGGGAGGCTGAGGCAGGAGAATGGCGTGAACCCGGGAGGCGGAGCTTGCAGTGAGCCGAGATCGCACCACTGCACTCTAGCCTGGGCGACAGAGCGAGACTCCATCTCAAAAAAAAAAAAAAAAAAAAAAAAGCCTATTAAAGCAACTATAAAACTAGAAAACAAAACGTTTTTAAAAATTGGCAAGGAGGCCAGGCACGGTGGCTTATGCCTGTAATCCCAGCACTTTGGGAGGCCGAGGAGGGTGGATCATGAGGTCAGGAGTTCGAGACCAGTCTGGCCAAGATGGTGAAACCCCGTCTCTACTAAAAATACAAAAATTAGCTGGGCGTGGTGGGGGACACCTGTAATCCCAGCTACTCGGGAGGCTGAGGCAGGAGAATCGCCTGAACCTGGGAGGTGGAGGCTGCAGTGAGCCAAGATTGCACCACTACACTCTAACCTGGTGACAGAGAAAGACTCCGTCTCAAAAAAATAAATAAATAAATAAAAATTGGCAAGGACACTGAAAAACAGGCAAACAGAGGAACTAGCCTGGGAAGTCACTTGATCTTCTTAGAAACCAGTGTTATAAGGGCTCTACAGTTTTTTAACATTTATTTATTCATTTATTTGTTGAGATGAAGTCTCACTCTGTTGCCCAGCCTGGAGTGCAGTAGCATGATCTCAGCTCACTGTAACCTCCATCTCCCAGATTCAAGCAGTTCTCCTGCCTCAGCCTCCCGAGTAGCTGGGATTACAGGCGCCCACCACCATGCCAGGCTAATTCTTTTTTTTTTTTTTTTTTTTTTTTTTTGAGATGGAGTCTTGCTCTGTTGCCAGGCTGGAGTGCTGTGGTGCAATCTCGGCTCACTGCAACCTCCGACTCCCTGGTTCAAGCGATTTTCCTGCCTCAGCCTCCCAAGTAGCTGGGATTACAGGCACGTACCACCACACCCAGATAATTTTTGTATTTTTAGTAGACAGATTTCACTATGTTAGCCAGGATGGTCTTGAACTCCTGACCTCGTGATCTGCCTGCCTCGGCCTCCCAAAGTGCTGGGATTATAGGCGTGAGCCACCACGCCTGGCCAAATTATTGTATTTTTAGTAGAGATGGGGTTTCGCCATGTTGGCTAGGCTGGAGTGGAAATCCTTATCTCAAGCGATCCGCCCACCTCAGCCTCCCAAAGTACTAGGATTATAGGCATGAGCCACCATGTCCGGCCAGAGCTATAAAATTGTTTAATGCTCCATCTGGGTAAACTGACTTTGAGGAAAATATTCAAAGAACTAATCCAAAAGAAAACTCAACATGTACAAAGTTGTTCACAGAAACACTTTAACAGTCCAAACAGCAAGAATATGGTCTAACCAATGGAATAGCTATTTCAGTGACCCTCAGTATGAAGGTCTACCTTCAATATGAAAGCAAATACACCAACTCTTACAACTTAAATGGAATTATATACTTAATATTATCTCTGCAAGACTATGTATGTCTGACTTTACCCACATGTTTAAAAATTTACAAGTGAGGTCAGGTGTGGTGGTTCACACCTGTAATCCCAAGCACTTTGGAAGGCAAGGTAGGCAGATTGCTTGAGCTCAGTTCGAGACCAGACTGGGAAACATAGTGAAACCCCTTCACTACTAAAAATACAAAAGTTAGCTGGGTGTGGTGGCACACACTTGTAATCCCAGCTACTCAGGAGGCTGAGGCGGGAGAATCACTTGAACCTAGGAGGCAGAGGTTGCAATGAGCCGAGATTGTGCCACTGCACTCCAGCCTGGGCGACAGAGCGAGACTCCGTCTCAAAAAAAAGAAAACAAAACAAACAAAAAAAAACACGAATATCTCGCCAGTGCTTTAAGGTCTATGAAGTGTGTTTACAATAGTTCCTTCTTTTGTTTTACTCTGGGGGGAAGCAGAGAGGATATGATTGTCCACCTGCTTTATGGATAAAGACACTGGGGTCTAAGAAGGCCTGACCAAAGATCAGAAGGGACCGGACCCCAGTTCATTCTGGAAATGTGACATCAGCCTCTAAGGTGTGGTAATGGGAAGGAAAGTCTTCAGTAAATGCTAACATCTGCCCACACACCACACAAAAGATAAGGATATCCCCAAACACCTAAGTTTCTGAACATTATTCCCTAGAATGAGTGTTCTGTTTCCTTTACTAAGAATTGGGGGCCGAGTGTGGTGGCTCACGCCTGCAATCCCACCACTTTGGGAGGCGGAGGTGGGAGGATCACTTGAGGTCAGGAGTTCGAGACCAGCCTGGCCAATATGATGAAACCCCATCTCTACTAAAAATACAAAAATTAGCCGGGCATGGTGGCAGGCGCCTGTAATCCCAGCTACTGGGGAGGCTGAGGCAGGAGAATTGCTTGAACCCGGAAGCCAGAGGTTGCAGTGAGCCAAGAATGCACCACTGTACTCTGCCTAAAAAAAAAAAAAAGAATTGGCCGGGTGCGGTGGCTCATGCCTGTAATCCCAGCACTTTGGGAGGCTGAGGCGGGCGGATCATGAGGTCAGGAGATCAAGACCATCCTGGCTAATGCAGTGAAACTCCGTTTCTACTAAAAATACAAAAAAATTAGCCGGGCGTGGTGGCGGGCGCCTGTAGTCCCAGCTACTCCGGAGGCTGAGGCAGGAGAATGGTGTGAACCCAGGAGGCGGAGCTTGCAGTGAGCCGAGATCGCGCCACTGCACTCCAGCCTGGGCAACAGAGCAAGACTCCATCTCAAAAAAAAAAAAAAAAAAAAAAAAAAGAATTGGGGAATGATTCCCAAGTAGGAAAAAAGGTGACTGTTCCCTAAGTCACCTGTAGGAGGGAAAAATTTTCTTAACCAATCCATGCAGAATCAGTCCCTAGCTGGCCACAGAAACTGTCGAACATCCTGCAGGGCCCTTCTACCCAGGTGACAGCCTCACCTTGTAAGGAAGCCTGAGACTCCGAATCTGCGTACTCCTCCAGCAGCTTCACAGAATCACTGTCCTTCCCAGAGTACAGGGACAAGGTGTCTAAGTTGTCCTCCAGCACCTCACTGGACATGTCAGGCGTTGGGAGGCTGGGGTCCGGGTCCAGACCACTCAGGCCAGCATAAAGAAAGCCTCGCGTGTTGGGACCCAAATCCCGGTTGAGGGTGTCGCTGCAGTTGAGCCCTTGGCTCTCTGAAAATGAAGGGAGGTGCATTTCTGATGGGAGGGCACCCTCGTCTCCAAGGCTGTACTGGTCCATGGCTCTCCACTGCCAGGTCTTGGCCAACAGCTACTCTCCAGATAAGCAGAACCATGTAAGGAGACAGGGAGGAGAGAGCCCTTGATGGCAACTAATTCCTGAAAATGAAGCAAGAAGAATGAAAGTTATTAGGTGGCAAAACAGCATTGTGGGCAGAGCACGGACTTGCAATGCAAGCAGACCTCGATCTGGGTCTGTTCTCTGCCTCATAACAGCCATGTGGCTTTGGGCAAGTCACTTAAGCTCCACGAGCCCCAGGTGCCTCATCTGTAAACTGGGCATAAGAGTACCTCCTTCACAAGGTTGTTGCAACAAATAAAAGTACTTCCAGCAACATGGTGGACTGAACTGACCTCTTGCTCCAGCTATAAACATATACATGTATGACAAAAGATAATTTTTTAACACATAGCCTAGGTCAAAAGACAGGAAAAATCCCAAGTGCCAGCAGCAACAAGAAAACTCAATGCTGGAGGTGTAAGCTCACGTAGGCCCCAGGGGAAAATCAGAATCAGATACAGGGCCTAGAGCCATTTGTCCAATATGGTGGCCACTAGCTCCATGTGGCTATGAAGTACTTGATTTTTTTCTTTTAATTTTTTACAGATATCAAATCGAAAATGGATAATTTTTTTAAGATATGGGGTCTCACCATGTTGCCCAGGCTGGTCTCGAACTCCTGGGCTCAAGCGATCCTCCCACCTTGGCTTCCCAAAGTGCTGGGATTACAGGTGTGAACCAGCGCACATGGCCCTGTGAAGCACTTGAAATGTGACTGGCTTGAACTGAGACAGGCTGTGAGTGTAAAATACAACCTGGATTTGGAAAACTTTGTACCCAAAAAAGTCAATTTAATACGTTTCTATATAGATTAAATGTGGAATGATAATTGTTTTTCTTTTTCTTTTTTTTTTTTTTTTGAGATGGAGTCTCATTCTGTCACCCAGGCTGGAGTGCAGTGGCGGGATCTCGGCTCACTGCAACCTCTGCCTCCCAGGTTCAAGTGATTCTCCTGCCTGAGCATCCCAAGTAGCTGGGACTACAGGTGCACGCCACCACACCTGGCTAATTTTTGTATTTTTAGTAGAGATAGGGTTTCACCATGTTTCCCAGGCTGATCTCGAACTCCTGACCTCAGGTGATCCACCTGCCTTGGCCTCCCAAAGTGCTGGGATTACAGGCGTGAGCCACTGAGTCCAGCCTGGAATGGTAATATTTTCCATATAATGGGCAAAATGCAACATGTTATTAAAATTAACTTCATCTGCTTATCTTTTTAATGTGGCTCCTAGGAAATTTAGATTATATATGGCTCGTATTCTGTATTATCAAATGCTGCCCTGCTGTCTGGGACCTGGGATGATAGCAGACATGTGGGAGAGGGAAACAGGGCCTTGAGTTCCCAGGAAACGGAGGCCTGGGGCCCTGGAAGAGCTGAACCATCCACAGGAAAACTAAACAAACGAAAAGAAAAGCTTCACACTAGCCTAGAAAAGTACCCCCAAGAACTAGAAAAAAATAGCCAGTGAGAGATGACAAAGCTGAGCATTCTACAAGTCTACAAAAGAATGACAATTACCCTGATGGCAAACTTCTCAACAGAAACAAGCCTCGAAGATAAGAATAAGAATATCATCAGTGGACTAAGGAAAAGTCAGCCAGCACAGAGCTCAACATACAGGCATGAGAGAGGGAGGGAGGAGGCTGGGTGCCAGGGCTCACATCTGTAACCCCAACACTTTGGGAGGCAGAGGAGGGAGGATTGCTTGAGGCCAAGAGTTTGAGACCAGCCTGGGCAAGACAGCAAGACTGGCTTCTACAAAAAATCAAAATATTAGCCAGGTGTGGTGGCGTCTATCTGTAGTCCCAGCTATTCAGAAGGCTGAGGCAGGAGGATCACTTCAGCCTGGGAGCTTATAGACTTTTACACACAAGGCCTAAGAATCTACCTTATAGACCCTGGTCCAAAAAATGACTAAAAGTTTTGAGTCAATTGGGAAAAAAAAAAAAGAGATGATGGTAACTTCATACTTTTAAGCTTGCACACTAAAAGAATCTAAGTATAACCACCAAGAGAAGAAAAATAAACCACATAACATCTAAACTAGTAGAATTTATTCCCCCCAAAATGGGCAGGGGGAGTGGGGCAGCAGAGTTTACTTTAAAATACTGCAGGGAAAAGAGAGAAAAGACTCATAGTACTGCAACTAGGAATTAAAGAGGAAACACATCACTAATGACCTTAGAAAAAATAAAAAGGATTATAAAAGAATACTACAGGCCAGGCGTGGTGGCTTACGCCTGTAATCCCAGCACTTTGGGAGGCCGAGGTGGGCGGATCATGAGGTCAGGAGATCGAGACCATCCCGGCTAACATGGTGAAACCCCGTCTCTATTAAAAATACAAAAAATTAGCCGGGCATGGTGGTGGGTGCCTGTAGTCCCAGCTACTCGGGAGGCTGAGGCAGGAGAATGGTATGAACCCAGGAGGCGGAGCTTGCAGTGAGCCGAGATCGTGCCACTGCACTCCAGCCTGAGCAACAGAGCGAGACTCCATCTCAAAAAATAAATAAATAAATAAATAAATAGAAATAAAAGAATACTATAAACAACTGTATTCAGATAATTAAAAAATTAGATAACTTAGATACATTAACTTAGTTATTTAAATTAGATAACAGATTAAAATGGGCAAACTGCTAGAAAGATACAAAGTACCAAAACTTACTCAAGAAGAAACAGAATTTCTTTTTTTTTTTTGAGATGGAGTTTCGCTCTGTCGCCCAGGCTGGAGTACAGTGGCGCAATCTCAGCTCACTGCATCCTCCGCCTCCCGGGTTTAAGCAATTCTCTGTCTCAGCCGGATTACAGGTGCCCACCACCATGCCCAGCTAATTTTTTTTTTTTTTTCCTGAGACAGAGTTTCACTCTGTCGCCCAGGCTAGAGTGCAGTGGCGCCATCTCTGCTCACTGCAAGCTCCACCTCCCAGATTCACGCCATTCTCCTGCCTCAGCCTCCCGAGTAGCTGGGACTACAGGTGCCCGCCCCCGCGCCCGGCTAACTTTTTGTATTTTTAGTACAGATGGGGTTTCACCATCTTGGCGAGGCTGGTCTTGAACTTCTGACCTCGTGATCCACCCGCCTCGGCCTCCCAAAGTGCTGGGATTACAGGTGTGACCCACCGCGCCCAGCCAAGAAACAGAATTTCTGAATAGACCTATGAGAAATAAAAAGACTGGGCCAGGCACAGTGGCTCACGCCTGTAATCCCAGCACTCTGGGAGGCCGAGGTGGGCAAATCACTGGAGGTCAGGAGTTTGGGACCAGCCTGACAAACATGGTGAAACCCCATCTCTACTAAAAATACAAAAACTTAGCTGGGCATGATGGTAGGCACCTGTAATCTCAGCTACTCAGGAGGCTGAGGCACAAGAATCACTTGAACCCGGGAAGCAGAGGTTGCAGTGAGCTGAGATCGTGCCACTGCACTCCAGCCTAGGCAACAGAGTGAAACTCTATCTCAAAAAAAAAAAAAGAAAGAAAAGAAAGAAAGAAGGAAGGAAGGAAGGAAAGAAAGACAGACTCAACTAGTAATTTTAAAGTTCCCTGTACATCTTGCCATAGAAACACCAAAAACAAAAAATCAACTTTAACAAAACTCTGGGAAGCAGTCAAAGCTTTATAGCAACCAAGCAAACCCTAAGAAAAAGGTGACTTTGATGTTTGATTACAGGCTCACGCCTGTAATCGCAGCACTTTAGGAGGCCGAGGTGGGCAGATCACCTGAGGCCAGGAGTTTGAGACCAGCCTGGCCAGCATAGTAAAACCCCATCTCTACTGAAAATATAAAAGTTAGCTGGGTGTGGTAGTGCACGCCTGTAGTCCCAGCTACTTGCGAGGCTGAGGCAGGAGGATCGCTCGAACCCAGGAAGCGGAGGTTGTAGTGAGCCGAGATTGTGCCTCTGCACTCCAGCCTGGGTGACAGAGCAAGACTCTGTCTCAAAAAAAAAAAAAAAAAAAAAAAAATGGTGACTGAAACCCAGTGGGAGAACTCTGTGGCATATTTAACTTACCCCTGCCCCATCCCTACTCCCTGGCTCAGCAGTGGTCTCGAAGGTAGCAGCCCATGTTTCTGGTGTGGGTTCCCTGGTGCTGGAGGGAACAGAGAGGATCTGGTTTTCAAAGAACAGTGGTTGTCTGTCTGACCTGTCAGTGGCTCCCTGAAAGCCCAATGCAAAGATCTTGCCTTTTTTTGTACCTAACTGGCAGCTCTCTGGGGTGCAGAGTGGCTACAGACAGGGCGTTTGTTGCAAACATTAAAGTCAAATGAACTAGACGCTGCAGGCTGGCGCAAAAGATATTGATTGGGGCAAACAATTGACTTGCTAAAAGCCAGGGAGGAAAAGCTGGGAAGTTGGATACTTTGGAGAAATAAAGGCTTTGAAAAATGAGCCAGGCATGGTGGCTCATGCTTGTTATGCCAGCATTTTGGGAGGCCGAGGCAGGTGAATCACCTGACATCAGGAGTTTGAGACCAGCCTGGCCAACATGGTGAAACTCCGTTTCCACTAAAAACACAAAAATTAGCTGGGCATGGTGGCAAGTGCCTGTAATCCCAGCTGCTTGGGAGGCTGAGGCAGGAGAATCACTTGAATGTGGGAGGTGGAGGTTGCAATGAGCCAAGATTGCGCCACTGCACTCCAGCCTAGGAGACAAGGGCAAAACTCTGTCCCAAAAAAAAAAAAAAAAAAAAAAAAAGTCCACACTGGCAGTTTCTTATAAAGCTACACATAATTTTTTTCTGCATCTACTTGATGATTGTAATATATATATGTATAAAATCTTATCATGCAATCCAGCAACTACACTCTTAGGCATCCATCCAACTGAGCTGAAAACTTCAGTCCACACAAAAGCCTGCACACACATGTTTATAGCAGCTTTGTTCATAACTGCCCAAAACTGGAAGCAATCAAGACATCCCTCAATAGGTGAATGGATCAACAAACTGTGGAACATCCAGACAATGGAATGTTCTTCAGGAATAAAAAGCAATAAGCTCTCAAGCCACACAATGACATGGAGGAACCTTAAATGCACATTGCTAAGTGAAGGAAGCCAGTATGAAAAGATTACATACCGAAAAAAAAGAAAGACAAGACTACATACTGTGAGACTCCAACTATATCACATTCTGGAAAAGGCAAAACTATAGATACAATAAAAAGACCAGCAGTTGTGTGGTTTGTGGGGTGAGGAGTGAAACTATTTTGCATAATAATCTAATGCTGCATACCTGACATTATACCATAGTCAAAACCCACAGAACTATACAACACAGAGACTGAGCTCTGGCTGGGTGTGGTGGCTCACACCTGTAATCCCAGCACTTTGGCCCAGGAGTTTGACAAAGTCAGACCCTGTCTCTACGGAAAAAAAAATTTTTTTAATTAGCTGGGCATGGTGGCACATGCTTGTGGTTTCAGCTACTTGGGAGGCTGAGGAGGGTGAATCGCTTGAGCCCAAGAATTGGAGGCTTCAATGAGCTATGATTGCGCCACTGCACTCCAGCCTGGGCAACAAAGTGATACCCTGTCTCAAAATAATTAATTAATTAAGTATTAAAAAAAATTAAAAAATCCAAATGAATAAAAAAAGAGCTTCCACATATTCCTGGGAATTTAGAAGGTGGCATCTCAGGGTGGGCACATGTTTGGAAAGGACCAGAGAAGGCTTCCAAGCTCTCACCTCTGGCTGACCTTCGCTCTGTGCAGGCAGAGAGTGAAGGCGAAGGTAGGGTTGTTAACCGCCTGCCTGAGTGTGGAAGCAGTGCCCCGCTGCAACTACTGGGAGCTTTTTGTTTTTTGTTTTCTGTTTTGTTTTTTTTTTAGCTCCAGGAGTTTAAGAAGATCTCTGTTAAGTCACTAGCTGACCACTAAACTAACAGAACAGTCTACTGACCACACCCCACAAAGAACACAATCTTTACAAAAATAGCTTAGAAAAGCCACTAAACAAACAGTTACAACCCACAATAAGCAGAAACAACCAAGCCTGAGGACAGGGAAGAAAGGAAGAATCCCATTCCCAGAGTTACCAGACTGCAATATGCAAAATATCCAGTTTACAGGCTGGGTGCAGTGGCTCACGCCTGTAATCCCAGCACTTTGGGAGGCCGAGGCGGGTGGATCACCTGAGGTCAGGAGTTCAAGACTGGCCTGGCCAACATGGCGAAGCCCCGTCCCTACTAAAAATATAAAAATTAGCTGGCTGTGGTGGCAGGCACCTGCAATCCCAGCTACACGGGAGGCTGAGGCAGGAGAATCGCTTGAACTCGGGAGGTGGAGGCTGCAGTGAGCCAAGATCGTGCCACTGCACTCCAGCCTGGGCGACAGAGACTGTCTCCCCCAAAAAAACAAAAACAGGCCAGGCACGCTGGCTCATGCCTGTAACCCCTGCACTTTGGGAGGTCCGGGAGGGCGGATCACTTGAGGTCAGGAGTTCAAGATCAGCCTGGCCAACATGGTGAAACGCCATCTCTACTAAAAATACAAAAATTAGCTGGGCGTGGTGGTGTGTGCCTGTAATGCCAGCTACTCAGGAGGCTGAGGCAGGAGAATCGCTTGAACCCGGGAGATGGAGTCTGCAGTGAGTTGAGATTGTGCCACTGCACTCCAGCCTGGGTGACAGACTGAGACTCCATTTCAAAAAAAACAAAAAACAAAAAACAAAACAAAAAAAACCAAACAGATAAAATGTCCAGTTTTCGAATCATGGAATCTTGAGAAAAATGAGAGATCGAGTTTTTCAGCAAAAAATTATGAGTCATGAAAACAAAAAAGCATAGCCCCTTCAGATGGCCATCTGTCTCACACAAATGGAATCAGATGACCTGTGGCCTTCTGTGTCTGGCTTCTTTCACTAAGCACAGTGTTTTCAAGGTTCACCCCCATTGCAGCACGTGTCACTGCTCCATTTCTTTCCAGGGCTAAATAATGTTCCCCTGTCTGGAGAGACCACATTTTGTTTAACCACTCTCCTGTTGATGAACATTTGGGTTACTTCCATTTTGGGGCTATTGTGAATAATTCTGCTCACACCTAGATGTTAAAGAAATGCTTCATGACTCACTGATAACAAATCTAGTGCATACTTGAATAACGGGAGTTTGGGACTAGATTTCTAGGCCACCAGTTTCTACTTTCTAAGAACTTTTCATGTTGATATGTAATAGAACCTCTGCACCTGCAATGTCTGCATTGCATGTTATATGTCTACCTGCCTGTCTGCGTGTATGCAGCCTATTGAGGCAGCACAAATTTAAAGTCACATACAGGTACGTAATCCCATATACAACTCTGAGACCCAACTGAGTTTCAGAATTTGAGGGGGTTTTAGAAGTGTAAATCAATGCATACCCCGTATTTTAAGTAACTTCCAGTGGGGTTCAAGGCAGTACCTGGTAACCAAATAATTATTTCTGCATCATTGCCTATGACCACTCAGCGTACGTGAAATAAAGGCTGTGAAAAGCAACATGTAGGGTCAGGTTTGGCCACCAGATGATATTCGAGATGCCTCAGGATTCTCAGAGCTTTTTGGGTTTCCAAAAAATCAGGGAGAGGAGTGTGGATCTGTAAGCCAAATTCAAATTTCACCAGTTCCACAGTGTCTGCTACAGTGCTGCTATAAACTGTTTTCACCACTCCATGAGGGGAAAAACCCATCTCCCCCTGCATCTCCCAATAATAAAAACAAGTGAATAAAAATCATACATATATTTTTTGAGACAAAGTCTTGCTGTGTCCCCTAGGCTAGAGTGCAGTGGTGCAATCTCGGCTCACTGCAACCTCTGCCTCCTGGGTTCAAGCAATTCTCCTGTCTCAGCCTCCCAGTACCTGGGATTACAGGCACTCACCACCACGCCTGGCAAATTTTTGTACTTTTAGTAGAGATAGGGTTTCACCATGTTGGTCAGGCTGGTCTCAAACTCCTGACCTCAGGTGATCCACCCGCCTCGGCCTCCCAAAGTGCTGGGATTACAGGCATAAGCCCCCGCGCCTGGCCTAAAAATCGTATTTATTAAGCACTTTCTCCACATCGGGTATCATACCAAGTGCTTTATATGCATTAACTTACTTCTCACAAAAACCTAGATTGTAGTATTACTTCCCTTTTACAAATAAGGAAAGAGAGACTAATTTGTCCAAAGTCAAAACCCAACAGCCAGATCTTAAACCCAGATACTCTGACATTAGCGCTAATGGTCTTGCCCATTACACAGTACTGATTCCCTATAAACTGAACTGTATACTGCACTGCTCCAATTAAACTACAAAACACATAAGGTGCTGGGTCAGGGGGAAGAATGTCTCTGGACTCCCCAAGGCCAAATCACCTGCTTTCCAATATACTCCCATAGTCCACAGAACAAACTGGTCAGGTTACAACCTCAGACAGGCAAGCCAAAAGTCCAAAGGCCATGCCTTGATATTTACATCCTTCTCCAGACAGTAAAGCAAAACCCTCTCTACCGATACTGAGCTTCCTTTTATTCTGTCAACAAATACATTCAATTCAACAAGAGTTTTAGCACCTTCTAGGTACAAAACTCTCTGCTAGCCCTTACGAGGCAGAGTTTATGGTCTCCTGCAACCCGGCAGACATTCCCAAGGACCCAAATACTCTTTCCAAGAATTTTATCATTTTGTGTTTTAATTTAAATGCTCAACATCACTAACGATCAGGGAAATGCAAATCAGAACCACAATGGGATACCACCTTACTCCTGCAAGAATGGCCGTAATCAAAAAATCAAAAAATAACAGATGTTGGCATGGATGCGGTGAACAAGAAACCTTTCTACACTGCTGGTGGGAATGTAAACTAGTACAGCCACTATAGAAAACAGTGTGGACATTCCTTAAAGAACAAAAAGTGGAACTACCATTTGATCCAGCAATCTCACTCCTGGGTATCTACCCAGAGGAAAAGAAGTCATTATACGAAAAAGATACTTGCACATGCATGTTTAGAGCAGCATAATTTGCAATTCCAAAAATATGGAACCAGCCCAAATGCCCACCATCAATCAAGGAGTGGATAAAGAAATATATATATGATGGAATACTACTCAGCCATAAAAAAGGAACGAAATAATGGCATTCACAGCAACCTGGATTGAACTGGAGACTATTATTCTTCTAAGTGAAGTAACTCAGGAATGGAAAATCAAACATCGTACGTTCTCACTTTGTAAGTGAGAGCTAAGCTATGAGGATTAAAGGCATAAGAATGATACAATGGACTTTGGGGACTTGGGGGGAAAGGGTGGGAGGGGATGAGGAATAAAAGACTACAAATTGGGTTCAGTGTATACTGCTTGGGTGATGGGTACACTAAAATCTTACAAATCACCACTAAAGAACTTACTCATATAACCGAGTACCACCTGTTCCCCCAAAATCTATGGAAATAAAAAACTAAAAAAAGAAAAAAGAAAAGAAAAACCCAGTACATCTGGATCATTAGAGGACTCCCTTGTAACCAAGTACTACCATGTGGTTTCAATGCCTGGGTGTGTTTATGATTGCACTCATGCCAAAAAGGACTACTTAATTGCTTCAGGCTAAAAAGAAGAGGATGGAGGGGGATTTAGCTCATAATAATGCCTTCGGGCTCTACTAGAGGCCAGCTGGCATCACGGTACAAATGGAGGTTTTGCTGCAGTTCAAATTGAGACAAGGGATGGGAGAATTGAGACCTCACAGGGCCTGCTAAACCCAAAAGGGCCCAGGGTGGCAGTCGGCAAAGTAATTGTTTCAAGGAGCAGTTAAGTTTCAGGAAATGGTATCCCTCTCATTAAATTAAATCGGTTTGGTTGCTTTGTTTATATTTAATTTGCAAATTGATTTTGGCTTTATAGCTGCACAGGAGCTATACACTTTAGGAACTTATGTCTTGTTCTATCATCACTGATGCCTTAATAGTTTTAAAACAATTTAAGTCAACATTGGGGATCCGAAGCAATTTTAATTTTTTTTCTTTTAAAAAAATGCTATCAGCCCAGCGCAGTGGCTCACGTCTGTAATCCCAGCATTTTGGGAGCTGAGGTGTGCAGATCACTTGAGGTCAGGAGTTCGAGACCAGACTGGCCAACATGGCGAAACCCCATCTCTACTAAAAATACAAAAATTAGCCGGGCATGGTGGTGGGTGCCTGTAACCCCAGCTACTCAGGAGGCTGAGGCCCAAGAATCTCTTGGACCCGGGAGGCGGAGGTTGCAGTGAGCCAAGATTGTGCCACTGCACTCCAGCCTGGGTGACAGAGTGAGACTCCATCTCAAAAAAAAAATAAAATAAAATTTAAAGGGGCCATCATTCCATGACTGGTGGGGGTGAGGGGAAACAAAGGATTCTTCTATGAAATGCTACGACCTTTTGGGAAGGTAACCTACCATGAGATTCTAGACTGTAGAAGTAAGTCCACAATAGATAAATAATATTTACTATGTGTGTTGTTTGGAGGGGAGGGAACAATCTGAATGCCCATCTGATTTACAAATATATTTTATTTAGTCTGCAATATATTTAAATATGTTTCCATTAGTTATCCAGTTAAAGAATAGATGGGGCCGGGTATGGTGGCTCACACCTATAATCCCACCACTTTGGACAGCTGAGGCAGGCAGATCACCTGAGGTCAGGAGTTCAAGACCAGCCTGACCAATATAGTGAAACCCCATCTCTACCAAAACTACAAAAATTAGCTCGGCATAGTGGCACTCACCTGTAGTACCAGCTACTCAGGAGGCTCAGGCAGGAGAATTGCTTGAACTCGGGAGGCGGAGGTTGCAGTGAGCCAAGATCATGCCACTGCACTCCATCCTGGCGACAAAGCCAGACTCCATGTCAAAAATAAATAAATAGATAAAATAAGGCCAGGCGCGGTGGCTCACGCCTGTAATCCCAGCACTTTGGGAGGCTGAGGCGGGCGGATCACAAGGTCAGGAGATTGAGACCATCCTGGCTAACACGGTGAAACCCCGTCTTTACTAAAAATACAAAAAATTAGCCAGGCGTGGTGGCGGGTGCCTGTAGTCCCAGCTACTCGGGAGGCTGAGGCAGGAGAATGGCATGAACCCGGGAGGCGGAGCTTGCAGTGAGCCAAGATCAGGCCACTGCACTCCAGCCTGGGCCACAGAGCGAGACTCCATCTCAAAAATAAATAAATAAATAAATAAAATAAAATAAATAATAGAAAAATAGATGGATAGAGCACTAGAGCATCACTATCCAAAAGCACTTTCTGTGCTACTAAGCCTGCACTGCCCAATACTGCAGCCTTTAGCCACATACACAGAAATGCAGCTAACACCCTTGAGGAACTAAACTCTTTATTTTATTTAAGTTTAGTTAAATTTATTTATTTATTTATTTAGAGACAGAGTCTCACTGTGTCACCCAGGCTGGAGTGTAGTGGTGCAATCTCAGTTCACTGCAACCTCTACCTCCTGGGCTCAAGTGATTCTCCTGCCTCAGCCTCCTGAGTAGCTGGGGATTACAGGTGCCCGCCATCATGCCCAGCTAATTTTTGTATTTTTAGTAGAGATGGGGTTTCACCATGTTGGCTAAGCTGGGTCTCGAACTCCTTACCTCAAATGATCCGCCCTCCTTGGCTTCCCAAAGCGCTGGGATTACAGGCGTGCGCCACCGCGCCCGGCCAGTTAAATTTAAACAGGTACAAGCGGCTAATGGCTATCATATCAGATGGTGCAAATCTAGGGATTTCTCATTCAAGTTAGGCTTTCCAACTTCTATTTAAAAATGTGAAAGAAAAAATCAGAAGATCTGCCAATGCTGAGTCCACATTCCTGCACGGCAACAATTGGTTGGAGGTGAGAAGCCCCCACCACTCCCTATTCTCTCAGCTCACTGATTTCTGTGCCCTGCCAGGCCTCTGGAGGCATCTGAGTTTATGACCCTCCAAATGAAACCCTCCAAACTCAGGCTTAAATGTCACCTCCACTATAGAGAACACTTCCAACATAACAAAGTCTGAGATTAATTTCTCCCTCCTCTGAACCCTGACAAGCACTTGTGTAACAATCCACTTAACATTTACTCTAAATTATCTAGGAAGTTAATTATCTTTAAAGTTCTCCCATTTTCTCCAGACTCTCAGCTCTAGGATGGCTGGGACTCGGCCTTAGGTGTCTAAACTTCTCACAGTATCTTGCCTAGCACAGAACTTTGATCACAGAAGGCTCTGAGCATCCTTTTCATTCATGAGTGACAGAATTCCATTGTGCCACCTCTTTTCCTCTTTGAAAAGCTCCAACCACTGTTCTGCCACCACACCCCCCACCTCCCAAGCACCACCTTCTCCCTTCTCTCCCTGCATCCATGTTACCAGGGAGAGGGTCATCAAGTCTGAGTAACAGCAGGTTCCTGGGAGTTGAGAAGACAGACTTGCAGCTTTCACCCTAGCTATGCAATTTCCTTCATTTTATTTTATTTTATTTTTTGAGACAGGGTCTTACTCTTGTCGCCCAGACTGGAGTGCAGTGGCGTGATCTCGGCTCACTGAACCTCCACCTCGCGGATTCAAGCGATTCTCCCATCTCAGCCACCTGAGTAGCTGGGCTTACAAGCATGTGCCACCACACCTGGCTAATTTTTGTATTTTTAATAGAGACAGCGTTTTGCCATGTTGGCCAGGCTGGCCTCGACCTCCTGCCGTCAAGCAATCCACCTGCCTCAGCCTCCCAAAGTGCTGGTATTACAGGCGCAAGCCACTGCACCCGGCCTGCAATTTCCTTCCTTACTTTCCTACTCCAATTTTTTTTGTTTTCCTGAGTTGAAGTCTCTCTCTGTCACTCAGGCTGGAGTGCAATGGCGTGGCCTTGGCTCATTGCAACCTCCGCCTCCTGGGTTCAAGTGATTTTCCTCCTCAACCTTCCGAGTAGCTGGGACTACAGGTGCACACCACCACACTGGGCTAATTTTTGTATTTTTAGTAGAGACGGGGTTTCACTATGTTGTCCAGGCTGGTCTCAAACTCCTGACCTCGTGATCCACCCACCTCGGCCTCTCAAAGTGCTAGGATTACAGGCGTGAGCCACTGTGCCCAGCCTCCACTCCAAATATTATTGTAAACTATAGACCCATTTTGTTTGGCCTACACAGTATTTTTACAAATTGGATTAGTCATCAACATTTTTTTTTAATGGGGAGATTTCACCTTCCTATATGGATTTCTGGTTTCTTTTGAAAATGATTAGATTTGATATTCCTTCACAGTTAACAACGAGGTAGATCTGAGGGACAAATGGCATCTCTAGAAAGGGCTTATGGTCTCCAGTTTTCCCAGCCCTCACTTATCTTCCTGCCTGGCCCTTATAATATTCATCATTGTAATAATAATAATAATAACAGTGAACATTTATTGAGGCTTTATGACATGCCAGGTACTCTTGTAATCACTTGTATATCATCGTATTTAATTCCCACAATACTTGAGGCATATACTGTATTATTAACCCTATTTCACCAATGAGGTAAATAGTCCAGAGAAGTTGAGTAACTTGCCCAAAACAAAGCTAGGATTCAACCCTGGGTAGTCTAATTTCGAAACGCTTACCCTCGCCCGCTCCACTATGCTTTTATCACACACTTGAGACTGGGACTCCTGCTTCACACTCGTGCCTACATTCTTAAGTAGATCAAGAAAGACTTCCAGCTGGGCAAGGTCGTTCTCGCCTGTAATCCCAGCACTTTCTGAGGCCTAGGTAGGAAGATTGCTTGAGTCCAGGAGTTCAAGATCAGCCCGGGCAACAAAGTGAGATCCCCGCCGCCCCCCACCTATCTCTACAAAAAAATCAAAAATTAGCCAGGTGTGGTGGTGCACACCTGTGGTCCCAGCTACTCGGGAGACTGAAGCAGAAGGATTGCTTGATGTTGGGAGGTCGAGGCTCCAGTGAGCCAGGATCACACCACGGCACTCCAGCCTGGGCAAACAGCGAAACCCTGTCTCAAGAAAAGAAAGGAGAAAAGAAAAGAGCAAAACAAAGCACAAAGACTCCCTCCTATAGTTTATAGTCATGTAACCAATAACTAATTTTAACCAGAAGGTAAAGTCATTTTCTCTGGCCGGGCACGGTGGCTCACGACTCTAATTCCAGCACTTTGGGAGGCTGAGGCGGGCAGATCACAAGGTCAGGAGATCGAGACCATCCTGGCTAACACGGTGAAATCCTGTCTGTACTAAAAATACAAAAAATTAGCCAGGAGTGGTAGCGGGTGCCTGTTGTCCCAGCTACTCGGGAGGCTGAGGCAGGAGAATGGTGTGAACCCAGGAGGTAGAGCTTGCAGCAAGCCGAGATCACTCCACTGCACTCCAGCCTGGGCGACAGAGCGAGACTCCATCTCCAAAAAAAAAAAAAATCCATTTTGGCTGGGCGTGGTGGTTCATGCCTGTAATCCCAGCACTTTGGGAGGCTGAGGCAGGCAGATCACTGGAGGCCAGGAGTTTGAGACCACCTTGCCAACATGGTGAAAACCCGTCTCTACTAAAAATACAAAAATAAGCCGGGCATGGTGGTGGGCACCTGTAATCCCAGGTACTCAGGAGGCTGAGGCATGAGAATCACTTGAACCTGGGAGGTAGAGTTTGCAGTGAGCTGAGATAGTGCCAATGCACTCCAGTCTGGGCGACAGAGCAAGACTCTGTCCTAAAAAAAAAAAAAAAAAAAGCGCATTTTGTTTTTGTTTATATATAATGGGTTTATTACTGCCCTTTTAAAATCAATTAATAAACATTTTGAAAGTTTATTAGTTTAAACTTCTAATACAGCAAATGCCAGTAGATAAAGTTTACATAAACAAAAATTCTCTACAGCCTTCAATAATTTTTAAGTGCAAAGGGGTCTTAAGAGCAAAAGTTTTAAATTAGCTGGGCGTGGTGGTGTGCACCTGCAGTCCCAGCTACTTGGGAGGCTGAGGCAGGAGAATTGCTTGAACCCGAGAGGCGGAGGTTGCAGTGAGCCGAGATCGCACCACTGCACTCCAGCCTGGGAAACAGAGAGAGACTCCATCTCAAAAAGAAAAAAAAAAAAAAGTTTGAGAACTACTATTCCAATAAGAAAAAGTCCTGCATGTACACATACACATGTGCCCAAGCAGACACGCATCTAAAAGAAAGAAACCCGAAACTGAAAATTCCAAAGTGGTGGCCGGCAGGCATATTTTATAAGTTCCCTATGCTGTCTTTTTTTTTTTTTTTTTTTTTTTTGAGACGGAGTCTCACTCTGTTGCCCAGGTTGGAGTGCAGTGGTGCAATCTCGGCTCACCACAACCTCCGCCTCCCAGGTTCAAGCGATTCTCATGCTTCAGCCTTCCCAGTAGCTGGGACTACAGGCGCCTGCCACCACGTCCAACTAATTTTTTGTATTTTTAGTAGAGACAGGGTTTTACTATATTGGCCAGGCTGGTCTCAAACTCCTCAGCCACCTTGGCCTCCCAAAGTGCTGGGATTACAGGCATGAGCCACTGCGCCCAGCCTACGCTGTCTTATTTAATTCTTAAATTATCAAATGTGTTGCTAGCATTTAAAAATCAGAAGATTTCACCTAAGGATAGTTTTCTGGCCTCTTCTCAAAGAAATCGAAAGTTCTGGCAACACTGGCCTGGCATTTCCACTGCCTGGCATCACTTAGATGGGACATACAATCTTTGCTTCACGACAATCCTTACTTCTTCCCTTTACCTGTGCCTTACCTGTAAGTATCTGAGTTGCCACCCTGAGCTAGGGAAGGAAAAACGTTTTTTGCAATAAACATCAATAAAGAAACACACATCAATCTATGTCTGCACTCCTCCTAACAGGTCAACATGCACAATAAATAGCCCTTTTCCCTGTTTGACTTCTCCAAAGCAGTAACTTGTATAATTCCCATTAGTACGGACTTTGGTATTGCTTAGAAACCCTCTTGAGAAAGAACGAGATCTATCCAACAAAGCAGGTGTCTTTGGCCCAGTGCAAAGGAAGGAAACTCACCAGAAGAGCAAGTTAGTGAATCTCCAGGGAACAGGAGGACCCAGTTTAGGCCCCACAGGGAGGGGGTTCAGGTGACAAGCAGACCACTGGATATGTCCTCCTGGAACACTGAGTGGTAAATGCAAGATACTCCCAATTTCTTTTGCCCTGAAAGCAGGTGGCGGGAAGGAAGAAGCAGTCAGGACTTGGGTCCCAAAGAAACAAGAACAGAGATGTGAAAATGGAGAAGAGCAACAATTTTTGGAAAAAGGCAGAAAGCAGTATCAACAGCGGAGATTTGAGTGAGGAGGAAAGGTTTTTTTGGTAAGAAGAAATAATTGTTCCTTCTTTCTTTATTTTTCCCCCGTGGGAAGAGACCTAGAGAATTTTACCGGGAGAAACTTAATTAGGGCAGAATTGGTGATAAAATAAGGATATTTGCTGGAAAGTTGGGGGTAGGTGAGGAGGACTGGAAACATAAATATTAGACGAGAGAGAAACTGGAAGGAATTAGTTGGTTTGTTCTAAGCGAAGATATTCCAAAAAGGGGCACTCTAGGTGTGAAGAAAAAAATTTTGCTGGAAAGTGATCCTGAACGGATGAAAAAAAAACTGGGTTAATTTTTTTTCTTTTTTTGCGCTAAAGGAAGTTACTTAAAGGAGGGGGAGGGGCATGTCAAGGAAGGGAGGAGAGATTTGGAGTTTTGCTGGAAGATCCTAAAAAGTGATAAATCTGGGTGCCCCAAAGTGGGACTATGGAGGAGGAAGGGGGATTCTGAGCAGAAGGGGCCTGGAAGAGGCTAGCGAATGCAAGGCCCAGATGCAGAAGGTGGGGAGGTCGGGTAGGGCCCGCGGCGCGAGCTGGGGGGCTGCGAGGGGGCAGTTGAGGCCCGGGGGAACGGAGTGGGAAAGAAAAGGGGGTGCAGCGGGCCAGGGGCTCCTGAGGAGGGTCTTCTCCAAGGGGGAAGGGCCTGTGGGGTGCAGCGGGGCCCGGAGCTGTTGGGTTGCAGAAGATGCGTGCGTGACGCAGGGTGAGGGGCGCCCGCCGCGCCTGCTGCGCCCCTCGAAAGGCAGATGGGGCCCCCTAAAAAAAGAAATCAAGAAACGAATGAGATTGTAAAAAGGGGGAGGGGTTGAAAAAAGAGGAAATAATAGTAATGGGGGATAAGGAGGAAAGGGAGGGGCAGGGGCAGCAGCAACCGGGTTTTACCCGCCCCCGGGGGCTCGCGCGCCGGACCTCGCGCCTGGCGCCTCGCGGGGCTCCCAGCGGCCTCCCGCCTTCCCCGCGCCGCCCGGGGCGCACGCGCAGCCCGGCCCACCCCCGGATCTCCTCGCTCACGCGCGGCGCAGGCGCGCGTACGTGACCGCGGGCCGCCTCACGCCTCCCAGAGCGGCCTCGCGCGTGCCTCCTGGCCGCGCGCTCTCGGCTGCTTCTCCGAGGGGCGGGGCTTGCCGCGGGCGGGAAAGGAGGCGGTTGGTCGCCATTTTGGGAGGGGGGCGGTTGAGGGCGGAGAGTGAGAAGAGTGAGCCGGGGAGGAGCGGCGGGGGGAGGGGCCAGTCCCCCAAGACCCGCACCCCGAGGCCGAGAGTCCCGGGAGCCTCCACTCCAGCCATTGTTCCTGGTGGGCGGTGTTAGAACGCGGTGGCGGCCGCTGGATGGCTGCCCCCAGTCCCCGGAGGGGCCTCTGAGCAGCGTCCTGGTGCTGGGAGGCCGTATCGTCTGTTTCCGAGGACCCTGTCGCGAGCGCGGGAGTCTCTCGGGGTCTCTTCTGCCTCAGTGGGTGGGGGAGATGTGGGGCGAGCTGCTCCTCCCTTTTTTTAAATTTTTTTTCAGAGACAGGGTCTCTCCCTGTCCCGCAGGCTGCGATCACGGCTGCCGTACCCTCCCCTTCCTGGGCTCAGGCGATCCTCCTGCCTCAGTCTCTTGAGTAGCAGCGACCACAGGCGGGCGCCGCAACACCTTGCTAATTTTTACATTTTTTTTAGAGATAAGGTCTCGCCATGTTGCCCAGGCTAGCCTGGTTCCCCTGGGCTCAAGCGATCCTCCTGCCTCAGTCTCCCAAAGCATTGGGATTATAGGTGAGAGCCACCGCGCCCGGCCTGTTACTCCCTTCTTTGGGGAAAGGCTGAGCCATCTGGGGCCCCTGCTCCGTGCTGAGCTCTGTTGGGAAGGGCGGTAGGCCCTGGTGCCGACTGGCCAAGGACCATCTTTTTTTTTTTTTTTTTTTTTTTTTTTTTTTTTGAGACAGGGTCTTGTTCTGCTGCCCAGGCTGGAGTTCAGTGGTGCGATCTCGGCTCACTGCAATCTCCGCCTCCCGGGTTAAAGCGATTCTCCTGTCTCAGCCTCCCGAGTAGCTGGGATTACAGGCACGCGCCACCACGCCCGGCTAATTTTTTGTATTTTCAGTAGAGACGGGGTTTCACCATGTTGGCCAGGCTGGTCTTGAATTCCTGACCTCAGGTGATCAGGTGATCCGCCTGCTTCTGCCTCCCAAAGTGCTGGGATTACAGACCTGAGCCACCGTGCCCGACCTGGCCAAGGGGTTTGAACTGTCCTGCAACTGAGGCAGATAATTCATTCCTTAGAAACGGAGTGCTGAAGATCTGTGGAGAATGAGAGCAGATTAGTGGTTGCCCGGGGTGGAAAGGGGCATGGCGGATCTTATCTGGGTAATGGAAATATTCTAAAACTGAGCTATGGGCCAGGCGTGGTGGCTCACGCCTGTAATCCCAGCTCTTTGGGAGGCCAAGGTAGGAGGATCCCTTGAGCCTAGGAGTTTGAGACCAACCTGGGCAACCTAGTGAAACCCTGTCTCTAAAAAAAAAAAAAAAATTAACTGGAGATGGTGGCATGCGCCTGTAGTCCCAGCTACTTGGGAGGCTGAGGCAGGAGGATCGCTTGAGCTTGGGAGTCCAAGGCTGCAGTGAGCTATATGATCAGGCCATTGCACCCCAGCCTGGGGGATAGAGCGAGACTCTGGTGGGGGAAAAAAAGGGTTATGGTGATGGTTGCACAACTCAGTAAATTTCTAAAAATCAGTAAGTATACACTTAAGTGAGTGACTTTTATGTAAATTATACCTCAAAGTTTTTTTTTTTTATTGATTATTGGGGGAGGAAACAGAGGAAAGAAGAGGGCCTGTCATCTTGCTTTAGGATCACTTCATTTAGCAAGTTTTTATTGGGTCTCTGTTCTAGGTGCTCAGATATAGTGTCTGGGTCAAACAGACATTCCTCTCCTCCTGGAGCTTATGTTTTAGAGCAGTGCTGTTCAGTAGTAATAAAATGCAAAGCACCAGCCACTTATGTAATTTTACATTTTCTAGTAGCCATGTTTAAAAAAAGGAACAAAATGTAAAGAAGGCAGGTGTGGCGGCTGGCACTTGTAGCCCAGCTACTTGTGAGGCTGAGACAGGAGGATCACTTGAACCCAAGAGTTGGAGACTGCAGTGAGCTATGGCCCTGTCTGTGTAGAGCCACTGCACCAGCCTGGGCAACATAGTGGGACCCACTCTCTTAAAAAAAAAATGGCTTGGGATGGGTGTGGTGGTTCACACCTGTAATCTCAACACTTTGAGAGGCTGAGGCAGGAGGATTGCTTGAGTTCAGGAGGTCAAGACCAGCCTGGGCAACACACCCAAACCTAAAAATCAAATAAATAAAAGTAAATAATAAAATAAAAGAGAAAGAACACAAGTGAAATTAATTTGGTAATATTTAATCCCAAATATTTCAACACGTTATCAGTATAAAAACTAAGAGATAATTTACACTTTTGGGGCTGTCTTTAAAACACCACATATACAGTATTTTACATTCATGGGACATCTCAATTCAGACTAGCCACATTTCCAGGGCTCCATGGAACCTTGTAGCGAGTGGCTCTGGTACTGACAGCATACCTCTACAGGGGGACAAGCAAATGCATTTACTTTTTTTGTTGTATTTTTTTGATACAGGGTCTCACTATGTCACCTAGGCTGAAGTGCATTGTTGTAATCATGCCTCGCTGCATCCTTGACTTCCTGGGCCCAAGCTATTATCCCACCTCAGCCTCCTGAGTAGCTGGTACTACAGGCATGCACCACCACACCCAGCTAATTTTTTGTATTTTTAGTAGAGACAGGGTTTTGCCATGTTGGCCAGGCTGGTTTTGAACTCCTGGGCTCAAGCAGTCTTCCTGCCTTGGCCTCCCAACATGCTGGGATTACAGGAGTGAGCCACCGTGCCTGGCTGCAAATACATTTATAATGCAGTATGTTATACCTTGAAGAAAAACAAAGGAAAGAGGATGGGGTCAGAGGGTATTGTTTTATACAGGTCAGTAAAGGCTTCTCTGGTGAGATTGCATTGAGCAGAGATCTGAAGGAAGTAAGGAAGGGTCCTATGAAAATATCTGGGGGAAGAAGAGAGGGAACAGCACGTGCAAAGGCACTGAGGCAGGAAGATGTGGAACCCTTTTGAAAGACAGCAGAGAGGCCAGGCATGGTGGCTTATGCTTGTAATCCCAGCAATTTGGGGGGCCCAGGTAGGCTGATCACTTGAGCCCAGGAGTTCGAGACCAGCCTGGCCAACATGGTGAAACCCCATCTCTACTAAAAATACAAAAAATTATCTGGGCATGGTGGTGCACACCTGTAGTCCTAGCTACTCGGGAGGCTGAGGCATGAGAATCTCTTGAACCTGGGAGGCAGCGGTTGCAGTGAGCCGAGATCACGCCATTGTGCCCCATCCTTGGTAACAGAGTGAGACTCTGTCTCAAAAAAAAAAAAAAAAAAAAAATCAGAAGAAGAGAGACCAGTGTGGCCAGAACCACGTGAGTGAAGAAACTAGGGGCAGATGGCATAGGGACTTACAGGTCATGCTAAGGCAGGAATTAAACTCCTGGAAACAATTTCAGAGGGTTCTTCCTTTATTTAGCACACTTTTTTGTTGTTTTGTGGGGTTTTTTGTTTGTTTCTTTTATTTTCTTTCTTTTTTTCTTTTTCTTTTTCTTCTTTTTTTTCTTTTGAGACAGAGTCGCGCTCTGTAACCCAGGCTGGAGTGCAGTGGCACCATCTCGGCTCAATGCAACCTCTGTCTCCCGGGTTCAAGTGATTCTCCTGCCTCAGCCTCCTAAGTACCTGGGATTACAGGCTCGTGCCACCACGCCCAGCTAATTTTTTGTATTTTTAGTAGAGACGGGGTTTCACCATGTTAGCCAGGATGGTCTCCATCTCCTGACCTCGTGATCCACCCGCCTCAGCTTCCCAAAGTGCTAGGATTACAGGTGAGAGCCACTGTGCCTGGCCTTCTTTTCTTTTTCTTGTTTTCTTTTTTTTTTTCGCTTATTTAGCACACATTTAAAAAATGCTTTGTTTCAGCCATGTAATCTCTCTTCTTGATGGAGGAAATAAGGATCCTAGCCACTGGACAGTGAGAATTTAGTTAAAAAACAGGACTTTAAGCTCCTGAAATAAATTAGCATCTTCTGTCATTGATAGACATTGAACACTTCATGGACAAAGAAGATAAATGCAACACATAAACAAAAAATTAGCATTAGCCAAGCATGCTTGTAATCCCAGCACTTTGGGAGGCCAAGGCAGGTGGATCACCTGAGGTCAGGAGTTCGAGACCAGCCTGGCCAACATGGTGAAACCCCCATCTCCACTAAAAATACAAAACTTAGCCAGGTGTGCTGGTGCGTGCCTGTAATCCCAGCTACTCAGGAAGTTGAGACAGGAGAATTGCTTGAACCTGGGAGGTTGAGTCTGCAGTGAGCCGAGATGGCACCATTGCACTCCAGGCTGGGCAACAGAGCGAGACTCTGTCTCAAATAAAAAAAAGCATTTAGGATTTATTTTAAAGGCCTACAAATTAAGGTGACAACCTAATAAAAAAAAGAATATAAGATTTGAAGAGGCACTTCATACAAGAGGAAACATGAAATGAGGACTAACCACAACAACAAGAGAATGCAAATTAAAACCAAAGATACCGCAGCACACCTACCACTTTGGTGAATTAAAAAAAATTTTTTTTTTCTGTTTGCTGAAGCAAGACGAACTGACTATACAGGACTAGTAACGGGTAAAATTGGTAGAACCACACTGACAAACCCAGGGGTTGACTCTAGAAAACTTCTTGATCATGTGCACCAAGAGATGTAACAGAAGAATAAGCAGCAATGTTTGTAATAGCAAAAAAAAAGAAAAGAAAAGAAAGGAAAGAAACAGATTGGATCCTGGATTCTGGATTGAATAATCCTGGAACAAGATAAATAAATAAATAAATAAATAAATAAATAGGCCAGGCATGGTGGCTCACGCCTGTAATCCCAGCCCTGTGGGAGGCCGAGGCAGGTGGATAACTTGAGGTAGAGAATTTGAGACCATCCTGGTCAACATGGTGAAACCCCATCTCTACTAAAAATATAAAAATTAGCTGGGCATGGTGGCAGGCACCTGTAATCCAGCTAAGGCTTAGGAGGCTGAGGCAGGAGAATCGCTTGAATTTGGGAGGTGGAAGTTGCTGTCAGTGAGCTGAGATGGTGCCATGGCACTCCAGCCTGGGAAACAAAGTGACAGTGACTTCATCTAAAAAAAAAAAAAAGACATTACTTAAAAAACTAGTGAAATCTCCAACAAAGTCCAGGCATCTGTAATCCCAGCACTTTGGGACCCCAAGGCAGGAGGATCACTTGAGCTCAGGAGTTCAAGACCACCCTGGGCAACTTGGTGAGATCCTGTCTCTACGAAAAAATTTTAAAAGTTACCCAAGCATAGTAGCACACACCTGTGGTCCCAGCTACTCCACAGGCTAAGGCGAGAGGATTGCTTTAGCTCAGGACTGCATTCCCATCTGGTTAACAGAGCAAGACTGTCTCAAAAAAAAAAAGAAAAAATCTCAACAAAGATTGGAATTTAGTTAATAGTAATGTATCCACTTTTTTTGGGGTTTTTTTTTTTTTTTTGAGACAGAGTCTCGCTCTGTCGCCCAGGCTGGAGTGCAGTGGCGCAATCTCAGCTTGCTGTAAGCTCCGCCTCCCGGGTTCACGCCGTTCTCCTGCCTCAGCCTCCCGAGTAGCTGGGACTACAGGCGCCCGACACCACGCCCAGCTAATTTTTGTATTTTTAGTAGACGGGGTTTCACCGTGTTAGTCAGGATGGTCTCGATCTCCTGACCTCGTGATCTGCCCGCCTCGGCCTCCCAAAGTGCTGGGATTACAGGCGTGAGCCACCACGCCCAGCCTTTTTTTTTTTTGAGATGGAGTCTGGCTCTGTCTCCCAGGCTGCAGTGCAATAGCATGATCTTGACTCACTGCAACCACCGCCTCCCAGGTTCTGCCTCAGCCTCCAGAGTAGCTGGGATTACAGGCGCCCGTCACCACACCCAACTAATTTTTATACTTTTAGTAGAGACGGAGTTTCACCATGTTGGCCAGGGTGGTCTAGAACTCATCCTGACCTCAGGTGATCCGCCCGCCTCAGCCTCCCAAAGTGCTGAAATTACAGGCATGAACCATTGCACCCCGCCTGTTTTTTGTGTGTGGTTTTTTTTTTTTTTTTTTTTTTTTTTTTTGAGACAGGGTCTCATTCTGTCGCCCAGGCTGCAGTGCAGTGGTGCCATCTGGGCTCACTGCAATCTCCGCCTCCCAGGTTCAAGCCATTCTCCTGCCTCACCCTCCCGAGTAGCTGGGACTACAGAAGTGCACCACCATGCCTGGCTTATACATTTTTTATTTTTTGGTAGTGACGGGGTTTCACTGTGTTAGCCAGGCTGGTCTCAAACTCCTGGCCTCAGGTGAGCCGCCTGCCTCGGCCTTCCGAAGTATGAGGATTTTAGGCATGAGCCACCGAGCCTGGCCAATGTTTTTGTAGTTTTGACAAATGTATAGTTGTGTCACTTAACAACGGAGATCTGTCTGAGAGATGTATCTTCAGGTGATTTTTTCCTTGTTGCGTGAACGTCGTAAGCTGTACAAACCCAGATGGTATAGCCTAGCACACAGCTAGGCTGTATGGTGTAGCCTATTGTTCCTAGGCTACAAACATGCAGCATGCAACTGTACTGAATACTGTAGGCAGCTGAAACACAAAGGTAAGTATTTGTGCATCAAAACATAGAAAGGTACAGTAGACCAGGCGTGGTGGCTCATGCCTGTAATCCCAGCACTTTGGAGGCCGAGGCAGGTGGATCACCTGAGGTCAGGAGTTCGACACCAGCCTGGACAACATGGTAAAACCCCATCTCTACTTAAAATACAAAAATTAGCCAGGTGTGGTGGCAGGCACCTGTAATCCCAGCTACTCGGGAGGCTGAGGCAGGAGAATCACTTGAACCTGGGAGGCGGAGGTTGCAGTGAGCCGAGACCTCGCCACTGTACTCCAGCCTAGGCGATAGAGCGAGAGTCCATCTCAAAAAAAAAAAAAAGAAAAGAAAAGAAAAAAGGAAAGGTACAGTAAAAATACAGTATTATAATCTTACAGGACCTCTGTCATATGTGTAGTTCTTATTGGCCAAAACGTTGTTATGTGGCACATGACTGTCCTGTGATAAAGTAAGATGCCAACATCAGGGAAAGGGTGAGGGGGATGTGGGAACTCTTTGTACCATCTTTGCAAGTTTCCAGTAAATTTAAAATTACTCCAAAATAAAAAGTTTAGGGTGAAAAAAGAAGAAAAGGAAATGAAAATGTCCACCTATAGGAGACTGGATAAATTGTGGTATATTTATTCAATGGAGTATTATGCAGCAGGGAAAATGAGTCAATTTCCATTACACACAGCAACACAGATGTGCTCCCATTTACATATAAAATTTCAACAGGGTGTGGTGAATCGTGTCTGTAATCCCAGCACTTTGGGAGGCCAAGCTGGGAGGCATCACTTGAGGCCAGGAGTTCAAGACCAGCCTGGACCACATGGCAAGAAAAATTAAAAATAAACTGGGCGTGGTGGCATGATCTGCCTGTAGTTCCAGCTTCTCAGGAGGCAGAGGTGAGAGGATCGCTTGAGCCCTGGAGGTCGAGGTTGCAGTGAGCCATGATCCCACCACTGCACTCCAGCCTGGGTGACACAGTGAGACTCTGTCTCGAAAATAAATATCATTTCAAAACACAGGCAAAGCTAAACAATAAGCGGTTTAGGGACATAGATAGAATTTTTTTTTTTTTTAAAGTAAGGGAGCCAGGCATGGTGGCACACACCTGTGGTCCCAGATACTCGGGAGGCTGAGGCAGGAGGATCACTTGGGACCAGGAGTTCTGGGCTGTAGTACACTATGCCAATGCAGTGTCCACGCTAAGTTTGGCATCAATTTGGTGGCCTCCTGAGAGCGGGGGATCACCAGGTTGCCTAAGGAGGGGTGAACTGGCCCATGTTGGAAATGGAGCAGGTCAAAACTCCTGTGTTAATCACTGGTGGGATCATGCCTGTGCATAGCCACTGCACTCCATCCTGGGCAACATAGCAAGACCCTATCTCTTAAAAAAAGAAAAAACTAGCCAGATGTGGTGGCATGTGCCTATAGTCCCAGCTACTCAGGAGGCTGAGGTGGGAGGATCGCATGAGCCCAGGAGTCCGAGGTTGCAGTGAACTATGATTGTACCACTGGACTCCAGCCTGGTCTACAAAATGTGACCTTATCTCTCATAAACAAAACAAAACAAAATAAAATGGAAGCCCCTGAGAAGCTAAGGGAAAAGATGCTCTTCAGAAGGAGAGGGGTACACCCTGGCCGCAGGTTCCTCTTCTCTGCCACCTTTTCCTGTTGTCTCCATCTATTCACTTTGTTCAGCATTGCTTTCTGTGATTTGTCTTTTGAATCACGTCCTTCAAGCATTCTCAGACTCCTCACTCCTCTCGGCCTCTAAAGGACTCACCTGGCCAAACTCCAGCCATCCTCTTCTCTGTGCCAGCCGAGCCCAGCAGAAGGAAACCACCCAGCCAGCCCAACGGGTTTTACCTGAATCAGAGAAATCACAGGCCTCAGACAGGCGCAGGGCACTCTCTATGTGTCTCTGGTGTGCTTACATTTCCCCCCTGCCCTCCAGCCCATGACTAGGTCCCACACTTCCCTGTGCACATAGAAGCCATCAGAAGGGAACCCCCTTGTCACCTGTCCCTGTGATTCCCTCTCTCAAGGATTGGGGTCTCCCTCCCTCCTTCCTTCCTTCCTTCTTTCCTTCCTTCCTTCCTTCCTTCCTTCCCTGCCTCCCGCCCTTCCTTCCTTCCTTCTCTCCCTCCCTCCCTGCCTTCCTTCCTTCCTTCTTCCCTTCCACCTCCCTCCTTCTCTCCCTCTTTCCTCTTCCATTGAAGTTTCTCCTCCTCTCCTCCTCCTCCCCCTCCTCCTCCTCTTCCTCCTTCTCCTCCTCCCCTCCTCCTCCTCTTCCTCTGCCTCTCCTCCTCCTCACCTCCTCTTCATCCTCCCCTTGTCCTCCACCTCTTCCTTCCCCCTCCTCCTCCTCTTCCTTCCCCCTCCTCCTCCTCTTCCTTCCCCCTCCTCCTCCCCTCCTCCTTCCCTCCTCTCCCTCTCCTCCTCCTCTTCCTCCTCCCCTCCCCCCTTTCTCCTCCCTCCTCTTCATTTCCTCCTCCTCTTCTCCTCTTTCTCTTCCTGTCTCGTATATCATTCATCATCTCTCTCTCCTTCTGCCAAATCATGCCCATCACTATCCTCAAATGCTCCTGCCTCTTCCATTCATTTTTTAAAAAGAATTCCTCCCTTGAGGGAACCGAGAGATAAGAGAGACTGTAGCCACAAATCAACCACATGCAACCCAAGGACTTTGGATGCTGAGTCGAACAGACCAATGTTTTGTTTCGTTTTGTTTTTAAATTATCAGACAAGTAGAGAAATCTGAACTCTGACTGCCTATTCGATGATAGGAAAGAATTATGGTGCATTTTTTAGATGGATCACGGGATTGTGGTTATATTTCTATAAACAAACCTTATCTCCAGAGATATGAAATGAATAATCTGTACATGAAATGATGTGATGTCTGGGATGTGTTTTAAAACTATCTAGTGGGGTGAGGGTGGGGCCAATGAGAGAGGGTAGAAATGAAACAGCATTGGCCATGAGTTGATAATTGGTGAGGCCCAGTGACCGGCATGTGGAGTTAATCATACTCTTTTATTTTTATATATATTTGAAAATGGGCTTATTTAAAAGTGATGTAAAAATTCCTCTCTTTGGCTGGCTGCAGTGGCTGACACCTGTAATCCCAGCACTTTGGGAGGCCAAGGTGGGCAGATCACCTAAGGTTGGGAGTTTGAGACCAGCCTGATCAACATGGAGAAACTCTGTCTCTACTAAAAATACAAAATTAGCCAGGCGTGCTGCTGCATGCCTGTAATCCCAGCTACTGGGGAGGCTGAAGCAGGAGAATTGCTAGAACCTGGGAGGTGGAGGTTGCAGTGAGCCTAGATCATACCACTGCACTCCAGCTTGGGTGACAGAGACTCTGTCTCATAAATAAATAAATAAATAAATAAAATACAACAAAATCACACAATAAAATCCAACATCCCTCGCCACATCCTGTAAATCTGGTCTGTCCACCCTCTGGCCTCACCTCCACTCTCTGTTCAGGCTTGCTCTCCTCCAAGCACACCAACAGAGCAAGTTCCTATATGCTGTTCCCTCTTTCCAGAAGATTCACCTGGCTTCTTCCCTCCCCTCCTCAGTCTATGCTCAATTGTCCCCTGCTGGGAGGTTCCTTCCACTGACTATTCTCTCCAGTTTATTTTCTTCGGGAAGCTCATCTCTACCTGACATCACGTCACACCTGGTTGTTTGTTGATCGTCAGTCTCTCTGCTAGAAAGTAAGCTCCATGCTGGCAGGGGCTTTGTCTGTTTGGTTGCCTAGAACAGTGCCTGGCACGCAGTAGAGAATTAATTTTTTTTTTTTTTTTTTTTTTTTTTAGAGATGGCATTTTACTCTGTTGCCCAGGCTGGTCTGAAACTCCTGAGCTCAAGCGATCCCCCCACCTCAGCCTCCCAAAGTGTGTGAGCCACTGCACCCAGCTAATAATTAATACTTTTTAACTTTTTTTGAGACAGGGTCTCACTCTGTGGCCCAGGCTGGAGTGCAGTGGCACAATCAAAGCTCACTGCAGCCTTGACCTCCCCAGGTTCTGGTGATTCTCCCAGCTTAGCCTCCTGAGTAGATGGGACTACAGGCATGCACCACCATTCCCAGCTAATGTTTGTGTTTTTTGTAGAGACAGGGTTTCACCATGTTGCCCAGGCTAATCTCAAACTCCTGGGCTCAAGCAATCTACCCACCTTGGCCTCCCAAATATTACTTTTAAAATAAATGAATTTAAATCTGCCAGTCTCTGACAAAATCTTATTTGGCCACAGTTGCTTTGGATGTAAAAACATGCATAAGTAAGGCTGGGTGCAGTGGATTTACCCAGACAGAGCATTACCCAGCATTTACCCAGACAGAGCCGGACACGATGGCTTATACCTGTAATCCCAGCATTCTGGGAGGCTGAGGTGGGTGGATCAATTGAAGTCAGGAGTTCAAGACCAGCCTGGCCAGCATGGTGAAACCCCGTCTCTATTAAAAATACAAAAATTAGCTGGGTGTGGTGGCATGCGCCTGTAATTCCAGCTACTCAGGATGCTGAGGCACGAAAATCGCTTGAACCCAGGAGGTGGAGGTTGCAAGGTTGCAGTGAGCTGAGATCGCACCACTACATTCCAGCCTGGGTGACAGAGTGAGACTCTGTCTCAAAAAAAAAAAAAAAAAAAAAAAAGATGTGGCTGGGCATGGTGGCTCATGCCTGTAATCCCAGCATTTTAGGAGGCCGAGGTGGGCAGATCACTTTAGGTCAGGAGTTCAAGACTCAGGAGTTTGAGACTAGCCTGGCCAACATAGTGAAACCCCATCTCTACCCAAAATACAAAAATTAGCCGGGTGTGGTGGCACACACCTGTAATCCCAGATACTCGGGAAGCGGAGGCATGAGAATTACTTGAACCCAGGAGGCGGAGGTTGCAGTGAGCTGAGATTGTGCCACTGCACTCCAGCCTGGGTGGCAGAGTGAGACTCTGTCTTAAAAAAAATAAAAACGGCTGGGCGCGGTGGCTCACGCCTGTAATCCCAGCACTTTGGGAGGCCGAGGCGGGCGGATCACGAAGTCAGGAGATCGAGACCATCCTGGCTAACATGGTGAAACCCTGTCTCTACTAAAAATACAAAAAATTAGCCGGGCGTGGTGGTGGGCGCTTGTAGTCCCAGCTACTCAGGAGGCTGAGGCGGGAGAATGGCGTGAACCTGGGAGGCGGAGCTTGCAGTGAGCTGAGATTGCACCACCGCACTCCAGCCTGGGCAACAGAGCAAGACTCCGTCTCAAAATAAAAATTAAAATAAAAAATAAAAAATAAAAAATAAAAACATACATAGATAAAACACCGTCTTCCATCTTCAGCTCAGTCTACATGGTTTCTGTCATACCACTCCTCTATTTGTCATGTCCAATGGTGGGGGAGATCATCTCAATCCTTGATGAAACCACTCCTATACATTTTATAAAGTTAATGAGGACGGGGAGAAATGAAAATAAACCCAGCTGGCTGGGCGTGGTGGCTCACGCCTGTAATCCCAGCGCTTTGGGAGGCCCAGGCAGGAGGATCACCTGAGGTCAGGAGTTCGAGATTAGCCTGGCCAACGTATAAAACCCCGTCTCTACTAAAAATACAAAAATTAGCCTGGTGTGGTGGCATGTGCCTGTAGTCCCAGCTACTCGGGAGGCTGAGGCAGGAGAATCGCTTGAACCTAGGAGGCAGAGGTCGCAGTGAGCCAAAATTGTGTCACTGCACTCCAGCCTGGGTGACAGAGCGAGACTCTGTCTCAAAAAAAAAAAAAAAAGAAAAGAAAAGAAAAAAAAGAAAAGGAAAGAAAAAGAAAAGAGGCCCAGCTTCCGCACACTCAGCATTAATTGTGAGGCCAGCTGGCTCTCTGACCTGTTTCCCCACAATTGTTTTGTGCCTATTGTCCTAAAATCATGTAGACCTTGTTACCAGATTCTACTTCCCCTCAACTGCTCTGTAAATGACAATTTAAACATGATAAAACGTTAAGTTTTCTTTTTGAGATGTTCCTTCAGGTCCTGCATGCTGATGAAATGACTCTGCCAGCTGATCTGAGGGACCCCATGAGATGCTGACTCACCAAAGCATGCGATTTCCACGTTTGGGATTATTTCACCCCTTTCCCTGACCAATCAACAGGGCCAATTCTCCAGTCCTTTGTCCTTCATGATCACCTCAAAAATCCCAGCCCAGAACTCCTCGGGAAGACGAATTGAGGGTCTGCTTCCCTCTCCTCCCTCAGTGCCCCACAATCATTAGATCCTTTCTCTGCTGCAAACCCTGCTGTCTCTGTGCAATTGGTCTGTTGCTGCACAGCAGGCATACAAACCTGTTGTTCCTGTAACACTGAGGGAGGGTATGGAACCCAGGGGTTGGGGGACTGAAAGGGCCTCATATGGGAGGGGACAGGTTCTTACGAGACCATCGGTAGCAGGGGTCTTCATTGGCCCTGTCCTTCCTAAAGCAGCCTCCTCTAAGCTGACTTGATGCCACACAAGTCTGTTCTCCTCCTAGGAAGAAGTCGCTGTTGGCAACATCCCCACCCAGCCCCACTCTCCTATCCCCCAGCTGCTAGTGGCTCCCAGCTGTCCCTCCAAGGCAAGTTTCCTTCAGCAAAACCACCTCTCCTGGGAGGCTACACCTGGTAACCCCCAGCCACTGGCCGACTGACCAGCCTGGGCAACATAGCAAGACCTTATCTCTACTAAAATTTTTTTTGAAAGTTAACAAGGCATGGTGACATGTGCCTGTAGTCCTAGCTACTTGGGAGGCTGAGGCAGGAGGATCCCTTGAGCCCAGGAGTTCGAGGATGCAGTGAGCCACGATTATGCCACTGCACTCCAGCCTCAGTGACAGAGTGAAACCCTGTTTCTTTTTTTTGTTTTTGTTTTTTTAGACGGGGTCTCATTCTGTCACCCAGGCTGGAATGCAGTGGCATGATCTCGGCTCACTGCAGCCTCTGCCTCCCAGGCTCAGGCGATCCTCTCACCTCGGCCTCCTGAGTAGCTGGGACTACAGGCTCGTGACACCATGTCTGGCTAATTTTTTTTTATTTTTATTTTTTATTTTTGGTAGAGACAGGGTTTCACCATGTTGCCCAGGCTGGTCTTGAACTCCTGAACTGAAGCAATCCACCTGCCTTGGCCTCCCAAAGTGCTGGGATTACAGGCATGAGCCACTGTGCCCGGCCAAGAGTGAGACCCTGTTATTAAAAAAAAATTAAAAAAAGAAAATTAAGGGAGAGGGGGAGAAGGAAAAAGAAATAATTTTGGATTTCCTTTGTCATTCAATAAGTACTAAACTATGAGGTGTTGGGGTGGCCATATTTCTATATCTGATCTTAGCATCTCCCTTTTACCAGTTAGCTACAGCTGTGTAACAAATCACCTAAAAACATAGTGGCATAAAATAACAACCATATTTTTTTTTCTCACGTGTATTTGAGTCCTCAAGATTATCCTGGTGACCCGGGCCAGGCTCAGATGACCTTGGCTGGGCTCACTCATGCATCTGTGGTCCTCTGGTGGGTTGACTAGAGACTGGCTGGTTTGGAATGCCTTCAGCTGGGATGACTCAGTTCTTCCCTACCTTTCTCTCACATTCCTCCAGCAAGCTGGCCCAGGCATGTTCTCATGGCGAAGGCAGAGGAGCAAGAGATAGAAGAGAAATACGCAAAGCCCAAGGCCTGTTCATGAAGCTGGTACATTCTTGTTCTTTTGTTTGTTTGTTTGTTTTGTTTTGGAGACAGAGTCTCACCATGTCACCCAGGCTGGAGTGCAATGGTGTGATCTTGGCTCACTGCAACCTCTGCCTCCTGGGTTCAAGCAATTCTCCTGCTTCAGCCTCCCAAGTAGCTGAGATTATAGCTATGTGCCACCACACCTGGCTAATTTTTGTATTTTTAGTAGAGATGGGGTTTTGCCATGTTGGCCAGGCTGGTCTCCAACTCCTGACCTCAAGTGATCCGCCTGCATCAGCCTCCCGAAGTGCTGGGATTACAGGGGCGAGCCACCACGCCCGGCCTGGACTTCTACTTTCTCACTCCTCTTCCCAGTCAGTCACCATTCTACCTTTTTGTGGGTCAGTCCTCTTGTTTCCATCCCCACGCCTCCACACTGGTCCAGGCCACCATCACTTCTCGCCTGGACCGACAATGACAATGACACATAAGGGGTGGAGGTGGAGGTTATGGGGTGGGGGTTGGCCCTGGGTTTCAATCCTGGTTCTGCTGTGTAGTAGCTGAGTGCCCTCAGGGGAGTGACTTTACCTCTCTGTGCCTCAGTTTCCTCCTCCATAAAGTGGGGATGATTAGCTGGGCATAGTGGTGCGTGCTTGTAGTCTTAGCTACTCAGGAGTCTGAGGCGGGAGGATCCCTTGAGCCCAGGAATTTGAGGTTGCAGTGAGCTATGATTGCGCCACTGCACTCCAGCCTGAGTGACAAAGCAAGAAACTGCCTAAAAAAAAAAAAAAATAGGCCAGGCATGATGGCTCACACCTGTATTCCAAGAGCTTTGAAAGACCCAGGTGGGGCCAGGTGCAGTGGTTCACACCTATAATCCCAGCAGTTTGGGAGGCTGACACGGGTGGATCACCTGAGGTCAGGAGTTCGAGACCAGCATGACCAACATGGTGAAGCCCCGTCTCTACTAAAAATACAAAAAATTAGCCGGGCATGGTGGCAGGTGCCTGTAGTCCCAGCTACTTAGGAGGCTGATGCAGGAGGATTGCTTGAGCCCAGGAGGCTGAGGTGCAGTGAGCTATGATTGAACCACTGCACATTCCAGCCTGGGTGACAAAGTGAGACCCTGTCTGTAAAATAAAAGTAAAAATAAATATGCCAGGTGCAATGGCTCATGCCTGTAATCCCAGCACTTTGGGGGGCTGAGATGGGTGGATCACTTGAGGTCAGGAGTTTGAGACCAGCCTGGCCCACATGGTGAAACCCTGTCTCTACTAAAATATACAAAAATTAGCCAGATGTGGTGGCGCAAACCTGTACTCCCAGCTACTCGAGAGTCTGAGGCACCAGAATCATTTGAATCTGGGAGGCAGAGGTTGCCATGAGCTGAGCCTGCACTCCAACCTGGGTGACAGAGTGAGAGTGTGTCTGAAAATAAATAAATAAATAAAATAAAAAGAACAGTGATTGGCACACAGTTGTCACGCCATAAATGTATTTACTGTTTGCAATAAGGAGAGGTTTGTTCTCAGGTAACAAAACATACACTAGAGCTATAATCATTAACACGGTGTGGTGTGGGGCACAAAAACCCACAAGTAGGCCAGGCATGGTGGCTTCCACTGTAATCCCAGCACTTTGGGAGGCCAAGGCAGGCAGATCTCTTGAGGCCAGGAGTTCGAGGCCAGCACGGCAAAAACCACATCTCTACCAAAAATACAAACATTAGCAGGTTGTGATAGTGGGTGCCTGTAGTCCCAGCTACTTGGGAGGCTAAGGCATGAGCATCGCTTGAACCCAGGAGACAGAGGTTGCAGTAAGCTGAGATTGTGCCACTGCACTCCAGCCTGGGTGTCAGAGGGAAACTCTGTCTCAAAATAAAGAAATAAAGAAATGGAAATAAAAATAATAAAGTGGGGATGAGGATAACACCTACTTGTAAGGTTGTTTCTTGAGGGGATCCAGAAAGTAACCATATCTGAAGAACTCAGGACTGTCCTGGGTTGTGTAATTGACTGGAATAAATGGCAGATGGGATGGTGTTGGGAAATTGATTCCGACTGATGGGCAAGGTTTGTGCTCAGCACATCCCTGGTCTCACACCAATCCTAGGAGTTAGTCCCATTTTTCCGACGCAGTAATTGAGGCTTAAAGAAGTTCAGTCACATGCCCAAGGCCACAGTTCCTGAAAAGCTGGGCCAAGACTTGAACCGAGATCTTTCTGATTCCTAAGTTTCTCTTTCCTATTGTAAGCACCGGCTTTCTCCCTGGTCTCCCTGCTTGCCCTCTTATTCCCCCTCCGATCTTTTCTTCCCATGTCAGCCAAAGGGATTCCAGGAAAGGGCAAAGATGATTAAGTTTTTTCCTTCCTAAGATCCTTCGGCCATGTGACTTGATGCAATGTATGATCCTGTGTTGAATCCTGGGCTGGGGAAAACATTGCTATAAAGGACTTTATTGAGACAAACAGATTTGAATTTGTGGATTAAACAATTGTATTATTGTATCAATGTTTCATTTCCTGTTTTTGATTCTTGTTCTGGATTTTTTAAAGAGCATGTCTTTGTTTTTAGTAACGTCATGCTGAAGGATTTAGGGATCAAGGGACACGACGTCTTCCACTGCCTCTCAAATGTTCAGAAAAGAAACATACAGCAGAGGTGGCCAAATGTTACTGACTTGCGAATCCAGGAAAGATCTACTTACCTTTCTTGCTAGTTTTCTGTAAGCTTGAAATTATTGCTGGTAAAAAACAAAACAACAACAAAGCAAACCTTCATTCCACTCCTAGGTAGATATCCAAGAGAAATGAAAACATATATTGACACAAAAAACCTGTAATGGGTGGGTGTGGTGGCTCACACCTGTAAGCCCAGCACTTTGGGAGGCTGAGGCTGGTCAATCAGTTGACATCAAGAGTTTGAGACCAGATGGCCAACATGGTGAAACCCTGTCTGTACTAAAAATACAAAAAATAAAAATTAGCCAGGTGTGGTGGCGGGCGCCTGTAATCCCAGCTACTCGTGAGGCTGAGGCAGGAGAATCACTTGAACCCAGGAGGTGGAGGTTGCAGTGAGCCAAGATTGCACCACTGCACTCCAGCCTAGGGGACAGAGCGAGACTCCGTCTCAAAATAAATATAAATAAATAAAAAAATAGGTGTTCAAACAATAACTTGTACATAAATGTCCATAGCAACACTATTCACAACAGCCAAAACAACACTATTCGCAACAGCCAAAAGAGAGAAACGTCCATCAACAAGTGAACGGATAAGTGAAATGTGGTCTATCCATACAATGGAATGTTATTCAGCCATAAAAAGGAATGAAGTACTTACTGATACTTTTTTTTTCTTTTTTTTTTTTTTTTTGAGGTGGAATTTCCCTCTTGTTGCCCAGGCTGGAGTGTAATGGCACGATCTCGGCTCACTGCAACCTCCGCCTCCTGGGTTCAAGCAATTCTCCTGCCTCAGCCTCCCGAGTAGCTGGGATTACAGGCATGCGCCACCACACCAGGCTAATTTTTTATTTGTAGTAGAGATGGTGTTTCCCCATGTTGGTCAGACTGGTCTCGAACTGACCTGAGGTGATCTGCCCGCCTTGGCCTCCCAAAGTGCTGGGATTACAGGCGTGAGCCACTGCGCCTGGCCAAAGTACTGCTACTTGAATGGATGAACCTTGAGAACATTATGCTAACTGAAGGAAGCCTGTCATAAGGGACTACACACTGTATGACTATTTTTATGAAATATCCAGAACAGACAAGTCCATGGAGACAGAAAGTAGATTGATAGTTGCCCAGACCTGGGGGACAGGAGATAGGGAGCGACTACTAATGGGCCGGCGGTTTTGTGCTGGGATACTGAGATGTTCTGAAGCTACATAGTGATGATGGTTGCCCAGCACTGGGAATATATGAAAAACCATTGAATTATACATTTTAAAATGATGAATTTTGAGCCAGGTACAGTGGTGTGTGCTTGTAATCACAGCTACTTTGGAGGCTGAGGCTGGAAGACGGCTGGAGCCCAGGAATTCAAGACCAGTCTGGGCAACATAGAAAGATCCTGTCTCTACTAAAAAAAATTAAAAATTGGCTGGGCGCAGTAGCTCACGCCTGTAATCCCAGCACTTTGGGAGGCCAAGCGGGGCCAGCCTGACCAACATGGAGAAACCCCATCTCTACTAAAAATACAAAATTAGCCGAGCATGGTGGTGCATGCCTGTAATCCCAGTTACTCGGGAGGCTGAGGCAGGAGAATTGAGAACTTGGGAGCCGGAGGTTGCGGGGAGCCGAGATCATTCCATTGCACTCCAGCCTCGGCAACAAGAGCAAAACTCTGTCCCCCAAAAAATAAATAAATAAATAAGGAGTTTTATGGTAGGCAAATTATATCAGAATTTTTCTTTTTTTTTTTTTTTGAGACTGAGTCTTGCTCTGTTGCCCAGGTTGAAGTGCAGTGGTGTGATCTCAGTCACCAAAACTTCTGTCTCCTGGGTTAAAGTGATTCTCCTGCCTCAGCCTCCCAAGTAGCTGGAACTACAGGCACCCACTACCATGCCCAGCTAATATTTTGTGTTTTTAGTAGAGATGGGGCTTCACTATGTTGGCCAGGCTGGTCTCAAACTCCTGACCTCAGGTGATCCTCCCTCCTCGGCCTCCCAAATTGCTGGGATTACAAGCATGAGCCACCGCACATGGCCGAATTATGTAACAATTTAAAAAAACAGCAAACACTTTAATGACTGTAGATTACCTCTGGGGTCAAACCCCAAATCCCTGGTGTACCTGCAAGTCTGCCCTGTCCCTCAGACCATCTCAGCCAAACTGCTGACTTTCTAGCCACCTGCCTTTCCTCTTTCCCCAGTGCTAGGCCTTTGCATCTCCTCTTCCCTTCCACCCTCATCTGACAACTCTATTCATCTCACAAGTCTTAGCTGACTGGCCAGGAGCGGAGGCTCACACCTGTAATTCCAACACTTCAGGAGGCCAAGACCAGAGGGTTGCTTGAGCCCAGGAGTTCAAGACCAGCCTGGGCAACATGGTGAAACCCCATCTCTACAAAACATACAAAAAACTTAGCCAGGTATGGTGGCACGCATCTGTAGTCCCAGTTATTCGGGAGGCTGAAGTGGGAGGATCACCTAAGCCCAGGAAGTCAAGGCTGCAGTGAACCATGATCATACCACTACACTCCAGCCTGGGCGACAGACTGGGACTCTGTCTCAAAATTAAAATTAAAATTAAATTAGGCCAGGTGTGATGGCTCATGTCTGTAATCTCAGCACTTTGGGAGGCCAAAGTGGTCAGTTCACTTGAGGTCAGGAGTTCAAGACCAGCCTGGCCAACATGGTCTCTACTAAAGATACAAAAATTAGCTGGGCGTTGTGGCAGGCACCTGTAATCCCAGCTACTCGGGAGGCTGAGGCAGGAGAATGGTGTGAACCCGAGAGGTGGAGTTTGCAGTGAGCCAAGATAGCGCCACTGCACTCCAGCCTGGGCAACAGAGCGAGACTCCGTCTCAAAAAAAAAAAAAAAAATTAAACAACCTGGAGCTTGAGATCGGCACTGGAAGTAGGGAACAGGCTTGGCTCAGCGGCTTACACCTGTAATCCCATCCCAGCACTTTGGGAGGCCAAGGGGGACGGATCATTTGAGCTTCAGAGTTCAAGACCAGCTTGGCCAAAATGGTGAAACTGTCTCTACTAAAAATACAAAAAATTAGCCAGGTGTGGTGGTGGGTGCCTGTAATCCCAGCTACTTGGGAGGGAGGCTGAGGCATGAGAATCACTTGAACCCCGGAAGCGGAGGTTGCAGTGAGCAGAAATCACACCACTGCACTCCAGCCTGGGTGACACAGGGAGACTCCATCTCAAAAAAAAAAAAAAAAAAAAAAAAAAAGCTCAGTAGCTCAGGCCTATAATCCCAGCACTTTGGGAGGCCAAGGCGGGCAGATGACCTGAGGTCAAGAGTTCCAGACCAGCCTGGCCAACACGGCGAAACCCCATCTCTACTAAAAATACAAAAATGACTTGGTCGTGGTGGCGGGCGCCTGTAATCCCAGCTACCTGGGAGACTGAGGCAGAAGAATCGCTTGAACCCGGGAGGCAGAGGTTGCAGTGAGCCGAGATTGTGCCATAGCACTCCAGCCTGGGCAACTCTTTTGAGACAGAGCGAGACTCTGTCTCAAAAAAAAAAAAAAGAAGTGGGGGGCAATCTTGTGGGACTCAGCCTTCAACCTGTGGGATCTGATGCTGTCTCCAGGTAGATAGTGTCAGAAGTGAATTGAATTAGAGGACAGGCTGGTGTCCCCTGGGGGGAGAAGATCCCCCTTATATCTAGTGACAGAGCGTGTTGTGAGAGTGTCGTGGGACAAACTGTTTGTGTATTCCTCTATTCTCAGAATTCCCTGCACTGTCTTTTCCTAACAATTCCTCTTTATCCTCCTCCTCCTCCAGGAAGCCTTCCCAAACCCCAGGCTGGGTCAGGTGCCTGCTCTGAGCTCCCACATCCCCAGGACTCACTCCCCCTATCCACTTTAGGGAGAAGTCTGTAACCTCCACAGACCCGAGAGTTCCACGAGGTAGACCCCAGGGTCTCCCAGTAACCGCCACAGAGCAGATACTGACAAACACTCATTGCATTGACCTAACCTCACTCCACCACCATCTCCCCAGACCTCTCGGTTCTTGCCTTCCACCAGCCCCTCACCAACCATTTTTGGCTCTTCTCCTTGCCTATGCTGCTGCCATATGTGTGATTTTTTATTTTACTTAATTTAATTTAATTTATTTATTTAAGGTGGAGTCTTACTCTGTCACCTAGGCTGGAATGCAGTGGGGCCATCTTGGCTCACTGCAACCTTCGCCTCCCAGGTTCAAGTGATTCTCCTGCCTCAGCCTCCCCAATAGCTGAGACTACAGGCGCACACCACCACGCCCAGCTAATTTGTTTCTCTCTCTTTTTTTTGTTGTTGTTGTTGAGACGGAGTCTTGCTCTGCTGCCCACACTGGAGTGCAGTGGTGTGATCTCGGCTCACTGCAAGCTCCACCTCCCAGGTTCACACCATTCTCCTGCCTCAGCCTCCCAAGTAGCTGGGACTACAGGCGCCTGCCACCACGCCTGGCTAATTTTGTTTTATATTTTTAGTAGAGACGGGGTTTCACTGTGTTAGCAAGTATGGTCTCGATCTCCTGATCTCAAGTGATCCACCTGTCTCAGCCTCCCAAAGTGCTGGGATTATAGGTGTGAGCCACCGTGCCTGGTCTGTATTATTTTTTATTTTTATTTATTTAATTATTATTATTTGTTTTTGAGATGAAGTTTCACTCTTGTTACCCAGGCTGGAGTGCAATGGTGTGATCTTGGCTCACCACAACCTTCGCCTCCCAGGTTCAAGCAATTCTCCTGCCTCAGCCTCCCAAGTAGCTGGGATTACAGGGATGCACCACCACGATCGGCTAATTTTGTATTTTTAGTAGAGATGGGGTTTCATCATGTGGGTCAGGGTGGTATCCAACTCCTGACTTCAGGTGATCCACCCGCCTCGGCCTCCCAAAGTGCTGGGATTACAGGTGTGAGCCATCACACCCAGCCTTATTCCCCCCGCCGAGACAGAGTCTTGCTCTGTCGCCCAGGCTAGAGTGCAGTGGCAACATCTCGACTCACTGCAAACTCCGCCTCCTGGGTTCAAGCAATTCTCCTGCCTCAGCCTCCCGAGGAGCTGGGATTACAGGCATGTGCTACCAGGCCCAGCTAATTTTTGTATTTTTAGTAGAGACGGGGTTTCACCATGTTGGCCAGGCTGGTCTCGAACTCCTGACCCCGTGATCTGCCTGCCTCTGCCATCCAAAGTGCTGGGATAACAGGCGTGAGCTACTGAGCCCAACCAATTTTTAAAAATCATATATACTCAACACCTTTGCTTTAAAAAAACCCTTAAGCATTTTTTAAAATTCAATTTTATTTTATTTCAGATGGAGTCTTGCTGTTGTCGGCCTGGGCTGGAGTGCAATGGCGCGATCTCAGCTCACTGCAACCTCTGCCTGCCTCACCCTCCCGAGTAGCTGAGATTACAGGCGCCTGCCACCACACCTGGCTAATTTTTGCATTTTTAGTAGAGACAGGGTTTCACCATGTTGGCCAGGCTGGTCTTGAACTCCTGACCTCAGGCGATCCACTCACCTTGGCCTCCCAAAGGGCTGGGATTCCAACTATGAGCCACCGAGCCCGGCCTATTTTTTCCTCTTTTGATCGTGATGATTCTAGTGGGTGTGAGGTTGTATCTCATTGTGGTTTTGACTTCCATTTCCCTAATACTGATGACTGAGCATCCTTTCCGGTGTTTCTTGGCCATTTCCTCACCACCTTTTGCAAGCTGACCTCAGCCCTCACCACCTCACTGAACCATCATTTCCACCTTCACCAGTCCAGTGGTTTATCTTAATTTCCCTTCTTTTCTCTCTCAGCAACTTTGGACACTTCCTCCCTCGCCAGCCATTCTTGGTCTTCGTCTTCCTTTTCTGGAGAGAAATGTAAGAACTTAGGCCAGTTAGTTAACTTCTCTGTGCCTCGGTTCTTCATCTGTGAAATGAAGATGACAACAGCTCCTACTTCAAGGTTGCTGTGAAGATTCCATCAGCTAATGTATGTAAAGGGCTTAGAAGTGTTGGGAGGCCTTGGCCAGGCGCGGTGGCTCACGCCTGTAATTCCAGCACTTTGGGAGGCCGAGGCGGGTGGATCATGAGGTCAGGAGTTCAAGACCAGCCTGGCCAAGATGGTGAAACCCCGTCTCTACTAAAAATACAAAAAATTAGCCGGGCGTGGTGGCGGGCGCCTGTAATCCCAGCTACTCGGGAGGCTGAGGCAGAGAATTGCTTGAACCTGGGAGGTGCAGGTTGCAGTGATCGAAGATCGTGCCACTGCACTCCAGCCTTGGCAACAGACCAAGACTCCGTCTCAAAAAAAAAGAAGTGTTGGAAGGCCCAGGCAGGTGCATCATTGGAGCCCAGGAGTTTGAGTCCAGTCTGGGCAACATGGTGAAACACTGTCTCTACAAAAAATACAAAAATTAGTCAGGTGTGGTGGTGTGTGCCTTTATTCCCAGCTAGCCAGGAGGCTGAGGTAGGAGGATTGCTTGAGGCCAAGGGGTTGAGGCTGCAGTGAACTATGATTGCCTGTAGTCCCAGCTACTCGGGAGACTGAGGCAGGAGAATTTATGGAACCTGGGAGGTGGAGGTTGCAGTGAGCTGAGATCGCGCCACTGCACTCCAGCCTGGGTGACAGACGGAGACTCTGTCTCAAAAATATAAATAAATAGGCCAGGCGTGGTGGCTCACGCCTGTAATGCCAGCACTTTAGGAGGCTGAGTTGGGGAGATCACAAGGTCAGAAGATCGAGACCATCCTGGCCAACATGGTGAAACCCTGTCTCTACCGAAAATACAAAAATTAGCTGGGTGTGGTGGCGCATGCCTGTAGTCCCAGCTACTCTGGAAGCTGAGGCAGGAGAATTGCTTGAACCCAGGAGGCGGAGGTTGCAGTGAGCCAAGATTGCGTCACTGCACTCCAGCATGGCGACAGTGAGACTCTGTCTCAAAATAATAAAAATAAATAAATAATTTTAGGAAAAGTCACCAGAAATTCAAAACAAAAACAAACTCCGTTGCAGAAATCGGATGTGAAAATTGTTCACTTTCATTCAGAATCTGCGGGTCGGCCAGGCGCAGTGGCTCATGCCTGTAATCCCAGCACTTTGGGAGGCTAAGGCAGGCGGATCATGAGGTCAGGAGATACAGACCATCCTGGCTAGCACAGTGAAACCCCGTCTCTACTAAAAACACAAAAAATTAGCCAGGTGTGGTGATGGGCGCCTGTAGTCCCAGCTACTCCGGAGGCTGAGGCAGGAGAATGGCGTAAACCCGGGAGGCAGAGCTTGCAGTGAGCTGAGATCGTGCCACTGCACTCCAGCCTGGGCCACAGAGTGAGACTCTGTCTCAAAAAAAAAAAAAAAAAAAATCTGTGGGCTGAAGCCAGGTGCGGTGGCTCATGCCTGTAATCCCAGCACTTTGGGAGGCTGAGGTGGGTGGATAACAAGTTCAAGAGATCAAGACCATCCTGGCCAACATGGTGAAACCCCGTCTCTACTAAAAATACAAAAATTAGCTGGGTGTGGTGGCACACACCTGTACTCCCAGCTACTTGGGAGGCTGAGGCAGGAGAATAACTTGAAACCAGGAGGCGGAGGTTGCAGTGAGCTGAGATCACACCACGGCACTCCAGCCTGGCGACAGAGTAAGACTCTGTCTCAAAAAAAAAAAAAAAAAAAAAGAATAAACAGAATCTGCTTAAGATTCTTATATCTTTAGCTTTTAAAACAATACATCTAAAGACAGAAAATGTTTACATGGCACAGTGTAATGTGGTGATTAAGAGTATGAATTTTGGAGCAGGTGCAGTGGCTCACATCTGTAATCCCAGTACTTTGGGAGGCCAAGGCAGGAGGATCTCTTGAGCCCATGTGTTCGAGACCAGTCTGGGAAACAGGACAAGACCTCATCTCTACAGAAAAATAAAAATAGATTAGCCAAGCATGGTGGTGGCACCTGTGGTCCCAGCCACTGTGGAGGCTGAGGTTGGAGGATCACTTGGACCCAGGAAGTCAAGTGGTGAACACGTTGTTGCACTCCAGTCAGCGAGATCCCTGCTCGAAAAAAAAAAGTATAAATTTTGGAACAGGGCTGCAAATCCCTGTGCCCCCTGACTCTGACAATTTTGCAACTTCTCTATGACTCAGTTTCCATATCAGCAGGAGGTGATATTAGCATATCCTACCTGCTAGGATTGTTGGAGGCATTCAATGAGAGCATCCAAGTACAGAAAGAAGCTCGGTTAAGCATTACTTATAACTACATTGTAAATCCCCCTCTAGCCATGGGTGACTTTTATAGCCATCTGAACAATGTTTCACAAACCCTGTAGTAAAAAGGGGATGATCCGCCTGTCTCGGCCCCTCAAAGTGCAGGATTACGGGTGTGAGCCACCGCACTCAGCCGAGATCTGTTAACAGACTCCAAATCTCGACTTAGTCTCATTGCTGCAAGCGGTCTACTCATTCTCTCCTCCAGATCTTCGGGAACAGAGTAATAATAAAAATAAAAACCCAGCCAGCTCTTCCTCTGTCAGTGGTGTTGACCAGCAGAGGCCGCTTCCCTTCTTAAAGGGGCCTTTCCTAGTTTCGACTTTCTCTTCTCTTTCCTAAGATGGCCTGGTGCGTTTCTCCTGTCACCCTCCCCCAAGCATAGCCAAGGAAGCGGCCCCTCCCACATAGTTGGAATGTTAAATATCTCAGTGATGACTACAAGGCTTAAAGCAACAAATAAATAAAGCCACTCTCTTGAGTCAGAATATTTTATTTGGTGGTGCATGAGTAACAATACCCGATAAATGAAGACACAATCTTAGCGTGTTCTCTATCCCCCAAACGCTGCGGGGTGCAGGGGCTGCGGGGGCTGCAGGTGGGAGGTCCACAGCCTCTACCGCAGGAGCTCTAGGGCAAGAGCAGGAGCAAAGGGACATGTGGATGAAAACGGGAAATTCTCAGAATTTGTGTATTTATTGGATTTTTTGTGTGTATTTCTTTGAATGTTTTTGTGTATTTGATTTTTTTGTGTGTGCACGTATTTGAATATTTTGTGTGTATTTTTTTGAATAGGTGACACTAGGCTCAAACTTTACAAAGGTAGAAAAAGACCTAACATCCATCCACCCCTGTTTCCCCACGGAAAACTGCTGTGACCAGTTTGCTTTTTTTTTTTTTCTCCCTAGACAAAGTCTCGCTCTGTCACCCAGGCTGGAGTGCAGTAGCGGCTCACCGCAACCTCCGCCTCCCAGGATCAAGCGATTCTCCTTGCTCAGCCTCCCGAGTAGCTGGGATTACAGGCGCGCGCCACCATGTCCGGCTAATTTTTTGTATTTTTAGTAGAAATGGGGTTTTGCCATGTTGGCCAGTCTGGTCTCGAACTCCTGACCTCATGTGATCCGCCCGCCTCGGCCTCCCAAAGAGCTGGGATTACAGGCGTGAGCCACCGCACCCTGCCGCAGTTTGCTTCTGCTTTTCAAGATATTCTGTGTATTTAACAAGCAAAAGCTTGTATTTTTTCATCTCCACCTTTTACATTTTTATACCTTTTTTTTTCTCCTCTCCTACCTTGTCAGGCTACATAGCTCATACCGTGTCAGTTCAAGTATCCCTTCCTCGTTTTACGGTGACTCCGCATCCCATTGCGGGCCGCACCACTGCTTATCTGAGTCCCCCATCGATGGACAACTAGGTTGTTTCTGGTCTTTTTTTTTTTTTTTTTCCACAAATTTTTACGAGAACAACAACAAAAAAAACAATGCTACTCAACCTCACCCCTTGGTTAGTGTTTGTCAAAAAACGGACAGGCAGAAGCCCCAACCTGCGCCCCCCAACGCCCGACTCTCCGCATCCGCCGAGGGTACCCCAGCTCCAGGGATCGCGGTGCTCAGGGACCGCGCGTCCAGGGCTGGCCCTGCCTCCCAGAAGCTGTCAGGCGGCGGCCGTGGCCCGCTGTAGCCCCGCCCCGTGGCCCGCCCGCAGTAGGCCCGATTCAAATCTGGCCAATGATAGTGTGTAAACAAACCCAGGCCCCGCCTCCCGACGAATAATCCCCCGACCGGCGAGAGGCCCATTTAACCCGATGGGGGGTTGGGGTTGGGACGGTGATGGAGTCGTGGCTCCGCCCCCAGACCTGGGCCAATAGGCGGCTGGGCTCCGCCCCCGGCACTTGCCGCGCTGAGGACCCGAGGCAGGGCTGGGCGCGCAGTTGCCTGATTTCGCGGCGGCTCGCAGTCTGGGCGCTCCGGGCGCTCGGCGCGGGCGGGCAGGGCCAGGAGCTGGGGCGGCGCACTCCGCGGTCCCAGCCGCATTTGAAGGGAGCGGTCAGAGGGCGGAGATCGCCCCGGCATCAATGCCCTCTCATCCCCCTCTTTATTTCCACCGCCTAGCTGCTAAAATCCGGACCCGGAAACGTCTCCAATGGAAACTTGTTGCCCTCGCCCTTATTTAACAGAACCTGGAGGGGACGCAGGGGTGTTTTTGGATTGGGCAAGGCTTTTCATTTCTTTCCTCTGGTTCTTACATGCATACGGGAAAATGCACGTATCTTGTGCGCCGCTCTACAGAAAACTAAAACTCCATGTGGCACCAGCAGCCTCCCAGGTCGAGAAACAACTTGGATTGGAGAAATTTTCTTTTCGTTTCTTTGCTTTTCTTTCTTTCTTTCTTTCTTTTTTTGAGACGGAGTTTCGCTCTTGTCGCCCAAGCTGGAGTGCAATGGCGCGATCTCGGCTCACCCACAACCTCCGCCTCCCGGGTTCAAGCGATTCTCCTGTCTCAGCCTCCCGAGTAGCTGGGATTACAGGCATGCGCCACCACGCCTTGCTAATTTTTGTATTTCTAGTAGAGACGGGGTTTCTCCATGTTGGTCAGGCTGGTCTTGAACTCCCGACCTCAGGTGATCCTCCCGCCTTGGCCTCCCAAAGTGCTGGGATTACAGAAGTGAGCTACCGCGCCTGGCCTGAACATTTTCATAATAAAATGTTTGGGGACAGGGGCAGATTTGGGTGCCTGACAATACACTCCCATTGAAGAGATGAGAAAATGGAGGAGCTGGAGAAGTGACTTGCCCTAGGTTCATCTGGTGACTCAGCCACAGAACACCTGGGTGTACTGATTTAGTCCCCACCCTGCCTGGCTGGCCTTGGGGACAAGTCGCTGAACCTGTCTGGGTCTGACTGCCTAACTCAGTGCTTAACCTAGGACTCATAACTTGCGCCTGATTCTCAAATAGAAGGGGCGTGTCACTCCCGAAGGACAGCAGGTCTCTTTCGATCTGGGCCCATATTGATCCCCAACACTGGTCTTTGGTCATCCCTTTGGCTGTCTCTGACCTTCCCCACTGATTCTAGAACAGTGTGGACCACACTCACTCATTAACTCTGAAACTTGGACAGGCTTTCCAGGATGCCAGGGGACAGACAGGACAGAGCAGGAAAAACAGACGTTTGCTCTCCCAGGGCAGGGATTGCCAGGGAATCAATGCCCTTTGATCCACCCCCTTAGTTCCACTGCCTGGTAGCTAAAACCCAGATGCTGTACCAAGGGATCGTGTAAAGAATTCCATTTGAGAATCATATGCAAGTTATGAGTCCCCCATTAAGAACTGAGTTGGTGCCTGTAATCCCACCACTTTGGGAGGCCAAGATGGGGGGATCACTTGAAGCCAAGAGTTCGAGACCAGCCTGGCCAATATGATGAAACCCTGTCTCTACTAAAAATACAAAAACTAGCTGGGCATGGTGGCGGGTGCCTGTAATCCCAGCTGCTTGGAATCGCTTCAACCCTTGGAGGCGCGCGTTGCAGTGAGCTGAGATTGCGCCACTGCACTCCAGCTTGTGTGACTGTCAAGAAACAAAGAAAGAGAAAGAAAGATAGAGAGAGAAAGAGAAAGGAAGGAAGGAAGGGTGAGGTGGCTCATGCCTGTAATCCCAGAACTTTGGGAGGCCAAGGCGGGCAGATGACAAGGTCAGGAGTTCAACACCAGCCTGACCAATATGGTGAAAACCCGTCTCTACTAAAAATACAAAAAATTCGCTGGGCGTGGTGGTATGCGCGCATCTGTAGTCCCAGCTACTTGGGAGGCTGAGGCAGGAGAATTGCTTGAACCTGGGAGATGGAGGTTGCAGTGAGTCAAGATTGAGCCACTGCATTCCATCCTGGGCGACAGAGCAAGACTCCATCATCTAAAAAAAGAAAGAACGAGAGAGAGAGAGAGAGAGAGAGAGAGAGAAAGGGCTGGGCACGGTGGCTCATGCTTGTAATCCCAGGACTTTGGGAGGCTGAAGGCAGGTGGATCACTTGAGGTCAGGAGTTCAAAACCAGCCTGACCAACATGGTGAAACTCTGTCTGTACTGAAAAAAATAAAAATAAACATTTGCTGGGCATGGTGGTGCACACCTATAATCCCAGCTACTTGGGAGGCTGAGGCAGGAGAATTGCTTGAACCTGGGAGGCGGAGGTTGCAGTGAGCCGAGATCGCGCCATTGCACTCCAGCCTGGGCAACAAGAGTGAAACTCCATCTCAGAAAAAAAGAAGAGAGGATAGAGAGAGAAGGGAAGGAAGGAAGGAGGAAAGAGAGAAAGAAAAAGGAGAGAAAAAGAGAAAGAAAGAGAAGAAAAGAAAAGAAAAAAGAAAAAGAAAGAAGTAACTGAGCTGAGCAGTCAGACCCAGACAGGTTCAGCGACTTGTCCCAGGGTCACTCAGGCAGGGTGGGGACTAATGGCTATCAGCCATGGCTAGGCATGGGGCTGGCCTCTTTTTATCTTTTTTTGAGATGGAGTTTCGCTCTCGTTGCCCAGGCTGGAGTGCTATGGCGCGATCTCGGCTCACTGCAACCTCCGGCTTCCGGATTCAAACAATTCTCTGTCCTCAGCCTCCTGATTAGCTGGGATTACGGGCATGTGCCACGATGCCCAGCTAATTTTGTATTTTTGGTAGAGATGGGGTTTCTCCATGTTGGTCAGGCTGGTCTCAAACTCCCGACTTCGGGTGGTCCACCTGCCTCAGCATCCCAAAGTGTTGGGATTACAGGCATGAGACACCGTGCCCGGCCTGAGTTTTTTTGGTTTTTTGAGACGGAATCTCCCTCTGTCACCCAGGCTAGAGTGCAGTGGCGCGATCTCAGCTCACTGCAACCTCCCTCTTTCGGGTTCAAGCGATTCTCCTCCCTCAGCCTTCCAAGTAGCTGGTACTACAGGTGCGCACCACCACGCCCAGCTAATTTTTTCTGTTTTTGTAGAGATGGGGTTTCGCCGTGTTGCCCAGGCTGGTCTCGAACTCCTGAGCTCTGGCAATCTGCCCACCTCAGCCTCCCAAAGTGCTAGGGTTACGGGCGTAAGCCACTGCACGGGGCCAGGGCTGGCTTCTTGTTGGTGTCCTCTGCACCCTACCAGAGCCATTCCAAGTGGCATGGCCCCAAGACCATCTCCCTAAGAGGTCAGGTGTGTGTATGAGGTGGGTGGATGTTGTTAATATCTATTCAGCAAACTTTTATTGAGCATTTACTAAGCACCAAGCACTGTTTTAGGGGCAGTGGATATTCTACAATGTACCAAAGGAACCTGGGAACTGCCAAAAAGGGCATGACCAAGGGAGGTAAACTGAGGCCCGCAAACCGAGGCTAATTAAGCGACTTATTTGCTTACTTGCTTGTTGGCTGTGTTGCCTAATAGATTGTGAGTTGTGTGGGAGGCAAATAGATTGTGAGTTGTGTGGGAGGCAAATAGATTGTGAGTTGTGTGGGAGGCAGGAACCCGGGTGGTGTTGGTCACCACAGGATCCTTGACACACTAGATACTAAAAAAATATGAATGAATAAACTCTGACGAAGTCTCCAGTGAGTCCCCTAGTTCTGAGTCCCCCGGGGCTGGCAGCTATGACAGAAACACAAGTGCTACACTTCAGGTCCCAGTGTACAGTGAAGGCTTCAGATGAGGGCTGCGTCTCACTTAGTGGGTGCGTGACTGGGCAAAACACTTCCCTTCTCGGAGCCAATTGAGTTTTCTACACTGTATGATGGGGGTAACTAAAGGTCTCTCCCCTGTGGGCAGTTCTCATCAGAAACTGTGTTCACCACCCAGTTAACACTCTAAAAGTGTAGCTCCATCAGTGGCTGTGGAAGTACAGAGTTAGGAAGACTCAGACTATACAAACATAAAGTAAAAAAAGTGTATACTGCTGCTTCTCAGAGGGTCCACACACCTCCAGTGGGTGGTGGATGATCACTGCTTGTTTTTGTTTTTTTGTTTGCTTGTTTGTTTTGTTTTTGAGATGGAGTCTCACTTTTGTTGCCCAGGCTGGAGTGCAATGGCGTGATCTCGGCTCACTGCAACCTCCGCCTCCCAGGTTCAAGCGATTCTCCTGCCTCAGCCTCCCCAGTAGCTGGGATTACAGGCGTCTTCTACCACGCCCAGCTACTTTTTGTATTTTTGTAGAGATGGGGGGGGGGTTTCACCATGTTGGCCAGGCTGGTCTCGAACTCCTGACTTCAGGTGATCCACCTGCCTTGGCCTCCCAAAGTGCTGGGATTACAGGCGTGAGCCACCGCGCCCGGACTTGTTTTTGTTTGAGACGGAGTCTCACTCTCGCCCAGGCTGGAGTGCAGTGGCGTGATCCCGGCTCACTGCAACCTCTGCCTGCCGGGTTCAAGCAATTCTCCTGCCTCAGCCTCCAGAGTAGCTGGGATTATAGGTGTGCGCCACCATGCCTGGCTAATTTCTTTTGTGTTATTATTATTATTTTTTTGAGACAGTCTTGGGGTGTTGCCAGGCGGGAGTGCAGTGGCGCAATCTGAGCTCACTGCAACCACCACCTCCCGGGTTCAAGTGATTCTCCTGCCTCAGCCTCCTGAGTAGCTGGGAACACAGGCACATGCCACCACGCCTGGCTAATTTTGGTATTTTTAGTAGAGACGGGGTTTCACCATGTTGGCCAGGCTGGTCTCGAACTCCTGACTTCAGGTGATCCACCTGCCTCGGCCTCCCAAAATGCTGGGATTACAGGCATGAGCCACCGTGCCCGGCCTGTTTGTTTGTTTGTTTGTTTGTTTGTTTTGAGACAGACTCTTGCTCTGTTGCCCAGGCTGGAGTGCAGTGGCGCAATCTTGGCTCACTGCAGCCTCGACCTCTGGTGTTCAAGCAATTCTCGTGCCTCAGCATACACCACCATGCCGGGCTAATTTTTGTATTTTTAATACATTAGATTTTGTAATTTTTGTATTTTCGCTGCGTTGAACAAGATGCTCTGGAACCCCTCACCTCAAGTGATCTGCCTGCCTTGGCCTCCCAAAGTGCTGGGATTATGGGTGTGAGCCCCTACACACCTGGGCCATGGAGGCTTTTTTTTTCTTTTATTGCATGATGCCTAGGTTTGGGGTACGAATGAGCCCGTCACCCAGGTACTGAGCATAGTACCTGAAAGTTAGTTTTGTTTTGTCTTTTTTTTTGAGACAGAGTCTCACTCTGTCGGCCAGGCTGGAGTGCAATGGCATGGTCTCGGCTCACTGCAACCTCTGTGTCCCGGGTTCAAGCGATTCTCCCACTTCAGCCTCCCAAGTAGCTGGGACTACAGGCATGTGCCACCATGCCGGGCTAAGTTTTGTATTTTTAGTAGAGACAGGGTTTCACTATGTTGGCGAGGCTGGTCTTGAACTCCTGATCTCGTGTTCCTCCTGCCTCGGCCTCCCAAAGGGCTGGGATTACAGGCATGAGCCACCATGCCCGCCCCCGAAAGTTAGTTTTTCAACATTTGTCTCCTATCCCTACGTCCCCACTCTGGTAGTCCCCAGTGTTTATCTGTCCCATCTTCATGTCCATGCATACCCAATGTTTAGCTCCCACTTATAAGTGAGAAGATGAGGTATTTGGTTATCTGTTCCTGTGTCAATTTGCTTAGGATAATGACCTCCAGCTGCATCTGTGTTGCTGCACAGGACATTATTTCATTATTTATTTATTTATTTATTTTTGAGACAGTCTTGCTCTGTTGCCCAGCCTGGAGTGCAACGGCGCTATCTCGGCTCACTGCAACCTCCGCCTCCCAGGCTCAAGTAATTCCCCTGCCTCAGCCTCCCGAGTAGCTGGGACTACAGGTGCCCGCCACCACACCCAGATAATTTTTGTATTTTCAGTAGAGATGGGGTTTCCCTTTGTTGGCCAGGCTGGTCTCCAACTCCTGACCTCAAGTGATCCACCTGCCTCGGCCTCCCAAAGTGCTGGAATTACAGGTGTGAGCCATCGCACCAGGCTTCATTCTTTTTTTATGACTGCATAGTATTCCATGGTGTACATTTATCACATTTTCTTTATCCAATCCACTGTTGATGGGCACCTGAGTTGATTCCATGTCTTTGCTATTGTAAATAGTGTTGCGGTGAACACCACTGTACTAAGTTATAGATCTATCATGCTTTTATGTTTGGGACATTGCATAAGGTATTCACTTGTGGAACTGATAACTTCCTTTTTACTTACTAATGATAATGGCCAGCATTTATATGGCACTTCCTCTCAGGTGCAGCTCTCCCTAGCTCATTCTTCCTCATGACCCTATGAAATGAGGCCTATTATTATCAGCATGTTAAAGATGAGGACACACAGAGGTGAGGTAATTTGTCCACTGTCACACAGCAAGAAAGTGGCAAAGGCAGGATATGAACCAGGGGCTGACTGGTTTCAGTCAGGGCCCTTACCCTCTGTGGTCTCTCACAATTAATTTCTTCTTCTTCTTTTTTTTTTTTTTGAGACAGGGTCTTGCTGTCTCCCAGACTGGAGTGCAGTGGCATGACTATGGGGAACTACAACCTCGACTTCCTGGACTCAAGCGATCCTCCTGCCTCAGCCTCCCAAGTAGCTGGGACTACAAGCACACACCACCATGCTGGGCTAATTTTTGTTTGGACAGGGTCTCGCTATGTTGCCCAGGCTGGATAAATTATTATTATTATTACTATTTTTGAGACAGAGTTTCCCTCTTGTCGCCCAGGCTGGAGTGCAATGGTGTGATCTCGGCTCACTGCAACCTCTGCCTTCCGGATTCAAGCGATTCTCCTGCCTCAGCCTCCCAAGCAGCTGGGATTAGAAGCGTGCACCACCACGCCCAGCTAAGTTTTGTATTATTAGTAGAGAAGGGGTTTCACCATGTTGGCCAGGCTGGTCTCGAACTCCTGACCTCAGGTGATCTACCCTCCTCGGCCTCCCAAAGTGTTGGGATTACAGGTGTGAGCCACTGCGCCTGGCCGATAAATTATTAAAAAAAAAATACGTTGAAGTAAATATTATGGGTAGTACCGCCAAGATACTAGAACACATGTTAAGGCTTAAAAAAACAGAGGCCGGGCACTTTGGGAGGCCGAGAATAGCTTGAACCCAGGGGACGGAGGTTGCGGTGAGCCTAGATCGTGCCACTGCACTCCAGCCTGGGCGAAAGAGCGAAACTCCGTCTCAAAACAAAACAAAATATAACACAACAACAAAATCACAATCTGTCTCGATTACTCATTTATTCAACCCGAATTCACCTACTGTGTGCACGAGCTTTTCTAGAGCACTGGGGAGGCAGAAGGGACTAAAACAAAGTATAAATCTCCCTGGGCTGCAAGCCTCCGGAGGGCAGGTCCGGGGGCTCTGTGTCCCCACTGGGCCCCCAGCACCGCGCAGCGCACACAGTGGGCGCTCACCAAGCGCTCGCTAAGGGCAACGCGTGAATCCGTGTCCCGCCAGCAGGGCGTTTACGGCCTGGTGGGGCGGAAACGGACCCGACACCACCGCGGCGTCCTGGGGCTTCTGGGAATCCCATCAGCGCGGCCAGAGCGGCCGGGGACAGGCTCCGAGGCAGGCCCGACCCGCCTCCCCGGCGCCGCCGTGGCTCGACGGAGACCAGCTAGGGTGAGTGATCGAGCCAGGCCTGGGGTCCCGGCCTGTCACCCCGAAGTCCCCGCCGCCTTCCACCCTGTCAGGCTCCAACTCCGGGCTCCGGCGCGGTCCCACCTCCGGGGGGAACTCCTCTCCATCCCCTCCATTTCCTTCATCCTCGACTCCCGCTATCTTTTCGAACCTGCGGCGCTCCCCCTGGACGCGTCCTCCCGCCGGACGACCGTCCTCCGCCTAGGGGGACGCGCCCAGGACGCACGGCGCCCCCTCCCCAGCCGGACCGGCGGTCTGGGAGCGCGGATCCCTTCAGCTCCCCCGCGCCCCAGCATCCAGATCACGGCTCGAGGCAGTCGACAAACTACACCCGAGCTCGAGCAGGCGCGCCCCTGAACCCCCGGGACTGGGGCTGGGGGCGGGGGCGGCGCCGGCGCGGAGGGCCCAGTCCCCGGACGTCCGCAGCCTCCCATTGGCTCCGGGGCCCGCCGCTCGGCCTGGCGGGGCCGGGGCTGGTCCGCCCGGACGCGGGGCGGGGATTCCTGAAGCCCCTCCTCCGGCGAGGGCGGAGGGAAGAGGAGGAGGAGGAGGAGGAGGAAGAGGAGGGGGGGCGGAACACAAAACCTGAGAGGTTTTTTTTTTTTTTCCGTTTGCATTTAATTAAAAAAAATTTTTTTTTTTTGCATACCCGAGGGGCGCTCCCCGGAACGGGCGCGGGCCCGGGGCGCGCGGGCCTGGGCGCGGGGCGGCGGCGGGGGCCCGGCAGCGGCTGCCGAGCGGCCGCCATGCGATCAGGCAGTGCGCTGACCGGCCCGGCCGGCCGGCCCCTTCTGGGTCCTCCCTTTGCAGCCCGTGCGGGGCCGTCTCGGAGACCCCGCGCCGACGGCTGCTCAAACATCAGGGTGAGTTTCTCACAATGTAGCAATTTCTCTTTAAATCTCTTAACTCTCTCTACCTGCGAGTCGGGGCTGTGACAGGGCGCAAAAGCGAGGGGGGAGTGGGGGTTGGCGGCGAGGGTGTGTGTGGGGGGAGCCGGAGCCTGGGCCGAACCCACCCCCGCGACACTCACACACTCAGCCCCCCAGCCGGGGCGCAGCGCCCGCTGCCTCCTTTTTTTTTTTTTTTTTTTCCCTGCTCGGCGCCCACCGCCACCGGCACCCCCAGCCCCGCGTCTCTTCCACCACCGCCGCCGCCCCGATCCTACGGGGACCCCCCCCCCAACCGGCTTCCCTGCCCAGACCCGGCGCCCAGTGCCTCCCCGGCCCTCCCGCCGGCTGCCGGGGATACAATGGAGCGGCGGAGAGAGGAGACTTAACGTTCCACGGGGGGAGGGGCGCGGAGACCCCCTCCCCGGCCCGGCCCCCTCCCCTCGCCCCGCTCCCCGCCTTTCGGGGAAGGCGAAGGCCACCGGGCAGCGGGCGGTGATCTCCCGGCCGGAGGCGGAGAGCCTGCATCTCCCCGCCTCGCTCGGCCCCTGCGCCCCCTCCCCAAATCCCTCCCGTGGGTGTCGCGGACAGTGGGGGGCCCTGGAAAGCTGGGGAGGGATGGATGGGGAAGGAGGCCACCGGGGCTCCCCCCTCCGCACCGCCCCTAAACAATGAAAGGAGTTGACTTGACCCCCAGCCCCCGGCAGTAGAGGGAGGTGACCCCCTCCCCCACCCCCAGCTGAGGCTCATCCCGGAGGGGGCCGTTACGGGGGTGGGGGGGTGAGCGCCTCCTGTCACTTCCCGAGGTTCGGGGCGGCCCCCCATCTCCTCCCCCTCGGCCTGGGAACGGGAGGCACCAGGCCCGGCCGGGGCACCGCGCTCGGGTGGTGACCTTTAGACAAAGGCAGCCCTTTCCCCGGGGTGAGCCCGGACGAGCTGGGCCTGCGGCCTCCCCGGGCCCCTGCGGAGGGCAGCCAGGCCGCGGGCACCCGGAGGGAGGGATGGAGGAGGAGGGAGGAGGGATGGAGCCATCTGGTTTTCCCATCCCCGGCTGCCCCTCGTCTGCTTCCCCGACTCCTGTCACGGGCGGCCGCGGGGAGACGAGGGACCAGGGGCTGCTTGGGCCTTGGTGCGCGGCCAGCCGGGAGGACCGGGCAAGGAGCCGCGGGAGGGCTAGGCTCGGGCTCGGGCGCCGGCGGTGATTGGGAGGCACTGCGGCTTCTTCCTCTCCGCGCCCCTTTGTTTTGCTTTGTGGTTCTGAGCAGCTGAACTTCCCGGGAGGTGGGGTCAGAGGCCGCGGTGTCAGCTCTCCCGGGGAGGCCCAGGTGACAGGTCCTAGCTCTCTGGTGTCCCCATCCTGGTGGGCTGCAGTCTGTGCCCGGGCCCATGCCCTGACCATCGTCCCCTTTTGTCACCCCCCCCCCCACACACACACCTACCTACCCACCCCATAGTATAATACAGATCTAGGGGTGCCTTTCTCTTACACCTCTTTACGGAGGGCACTTGAAAGGGAAACTAGAAACATCCAAGGCATCAAGGCCTGAGATTCATGATAAGCTCTCTGTGCTTTTAACCTCTCCCAGCACCTGGGGTGGGTGTGGGGGGCTTTGTCAACTCTGACCTGCCCTGGGTCATGAGAAAACGGGAGGACAACTCAGGAAGCACCCCCTTCCCATGCACTGGTAGGACTTTTGGGACATGTTGACATCCCTTGCCTTCCCTCATAGCTCCCCGCTCAAGATGGAAATATTAATAACAATATCAAACTAGGGAGCTTTATTCCACTGCTGCTAAGTACATTACACGCTGGCCACAGTCCAAGGAGGAAATAGAGACGGGACAGACATTATTCTCGTTTTCCAGACAGGTTCATGGAGGCTCAGAGAGGTTAAGAAGCTTGCCCAGGGTCACACAGCCCTGGGTCACACAGAGCCCCAATTTGTAACCTCCTGGAGTTTTTCCAGCTTAGCTCAAAACTGTTAAGCTCTTCTTCTGTCCCACCCTTTGGCATTTTGTCCCCCTGACTTCAGTGGACCTGGTTCGGAAATGTAGATAATACTTAGAAGAAGCGGCCAGATTTTTTTTTTCCCTAGGAGCTGGTTTTGAGAAGGGGTAAGATGCATCTCGAAGTTGGGCTGAGGGCAGGATCATTTCACTTGTGGCTGGAATGGAGACTTGCCTGCAGGAACTGAGAACTGAAGGTGTGTGAGGAGTGGGGGAGGGGGAGCCCCAGGCCTGGCCAGTGATGGGCTCGGGGTACCTGGGAGCTGGCCCCACTGTCATCTTCTCCCTTCTCTACCTGAGCGGGGGACTTGGCCCCATTTGCTGCTACTCAGCCCTGAAGTAGAGAAGAGAGAAGCTGAACTGTTTGGGACTGTTGATGTCTGGTTGTTCCTATGCCCTGTGACCCACTGTCGCTTTGCCACACCATGGCCCTTTGATGCAGCTAGCGGAGAACTTTCTTGCCTGTTCTCCTTGGCATGATCCACTCTGTAACCTTAGGCAGGTCATTTAACTGCTGGTCCTGTTTTCTCATCTGCAAGTGGGGGTAATTATAGTTCCTTTAAGTGACCTGGAGGTGGGTAAAAGTATTATCCAAACGTGTCATTCATCTTTATCATTCAGCAGGCCGGGTACGCAGTGTGGGCACAGGGGAGGAATGTCAACTGGTGGCATTTAATTTTTTTTTTTTTTTTTTTGAGACAGAGTCTCGCTGTGTTGCCCAGGCTGGAGTGCAATGGCCTGATCTTGGTTCACTGCAACCTCTGCCTCCCAGGTTCAAGCGATTGTCCTGCCTCAGCGTCCGGAGTAGCTGGGATTACAGGCACCCACCACCACACCTGGCTAAATTTTGTCTATTTAGTAAAGACGGGATTTCGCCATGTTGGCCAGGCTGGTCTTGAGGTCCTGACCTCAGGTAATCTGACTGGCATTTAAATTTAAGGCCGGGTGCCATGGCTCACACCTGTAACCCAACACTTGGGGAGACCGAGGCTGGAGGATTGCTTGAGCCCTGGATTTTAAGACCAGCCTAGGCAACACGGTGAGACCCTGTGTCTACAAAAAATGAAAAAATTAGTTGGGCATGGTGGCACTCGCCTGTGGTCCTAGCTACTTGGGGGTGCTGAGGTGGGAGGATTGCTTGAGCCTAGGAGTTTGAAGCTGGGGTGAGCCGTGATTGTGCCACTGCTCTCAAGCCTGGGCAAGAGTGAGACCCTGTCTCAAAAAAAAAATAAATAAATAAATAAAATAAAAAATGTAAAGGTGAATAGCAGAACACCTTTGCCCCAGAAGAATTCCCTGTGGTCTGGGAAGGCCAACTGCAAACGAACAATTCCCCTTCAGTGACACCCACCCTCTGAGCGCTTTGGGGACTAGGCCCCTACCCCTTCAGCACTTTACCCATGCGGAATACATGCTTAGCTGTAGGGGCTGGGGGGCTGAGGGAGAGGGGCTGGGGGGCTGAGGGAGAGGGGCTGGGGGGCTGACGGAGAGGGGCTGGACCCAGCTCACCCGGTGTAGGAGGTAATAACAGGTGATCTTGCCATTTTACAGATGGGGAAACTGAGGCCAGGGGAAGCATGTTCCACGGCCGAGCTGGGACTCCAAGCCAGACGGCAGAGACTAGTGGTGGGGATTCCGTATTTGTCAATAGAACTGGGGAGATGGTGCTTCATGGGGTCTGATCCCAGGAGCTTTAAGGGACCCCTTATCCCCGCAGCCACTGTCCCCTCCTTTAAGTGCAGTTATTTCCCTTGGCGAGATGACAGGCATAAGTAATAAGAATTCTCGGGGGAGGTGGGCAGGAGGAGAGGGGCTGTGGGGACACCCAGATCTCTCAAGATTGAGTGCTGGCTGAATGTAGGAACTGATCTTTTTGGGGGGCTGGTGGGAGAAGTCCGAGTGAGGCCCTAGAGGGTCTCCCGGCTGACTTCCTTCCCAGAGGCCTCTGGCCCTTCCCTAACCTTCCTTCAGGAGGTGGGGTGTGCCCCAGGCTGTGGAAGGGCCAGGGGATCAGCACCCAGAGGCCTATGAAGGGGGAGTTCCTGGGGGTGTATAGGGCTCCCCAGGTTCCCGTGGGCCACCTTGTAGCCCAGGTCTAGCCAGCAGCCCAGTTCCCCCGCCAGCTCTCAACCCCCACCCGCCAGGCTGCCTTGACTCCAGGTCTCAAGAATGCAGAAGGCTGCTGGTAGGGGAAGTTAATTGGAAACAGGAAAACATGGCATTCCTTTCCAGGCCGCCTGGGCTTGGAAGGCAGAGGGGCTGCCATTTCCCCTCTCCCGCCCTGCAGGGGAGAGGGGTGGGGAGTATGGTTATCTTGCCCTGGTCATATTTGAGCTTTCTTCCCCCACCAGGCACCCTCACTTAGTAGAAACAAGAGCAGTCACCCGTGCCGTGTCCACGATGACAACTGCTGCCTGCTCCCCCAGCAGAAGAATTGCCCCCTCCTTACTCACCCCTTCATATCCCTCTGGTTTTTTGTCACCTGTCTTGTCTGAGCTAGCTCCCTGGTAGGATGCACCTTATGCCACACTAGAGACGCATGGGGAGCGTTTGGTTGAGGGGTCCCCAGGGAGTGTCTCCTGGTTCCGTCCCTCGCATTCTCCTCCGCCTGGAGTACCACCAGTAGAGTTTTGTCCCAGTTGACTGAAGCTTTTGTGTCTCAGTGACACGCAAGTTTCCCCAGTGGAGAGGGAGAGTTTTCTAAGGCATTTCTAGTTTGGTGACAATTAGTTTTGTGTATGAGTGTATGTATTCATTGGGGGGAGGGGGAAAGGAGTGTTGGCAAAAGCAGAGAAGGCCTTTGTTTCTTTAATTGTTCCCAATTAAACTTCCTGAGGGCCTACTGTGTGACAGGGCCCTGGGGATCAGTTAAGACCTTGGGACACAGTCCAGGAGGAAGAGAGAGAACGGTTGGATTAGCCGCTGTGGGGTTTCATTCATTCTGTCTGGGTGGTCTGAGACATCATCTTTTTCTCTGTCTGCCTTTTGTTCCTTTTGTTCTAAGTGATACACACACGGGGCAAATTCAGAACACTAAAGATGATGTCTCTCCCTCTAACCTCTCCAGAGTCCCTGGTCCCATAGCTCTCTTCCCCAGAGACAGCACCTCCATTCTGATGTTCTGTGCATGTACTTTTATATATGGATGTTATGTGTTTAAAACTATTCAGGCCGGGCATGGTGGCTCACGCCTGTAATCCCAGCACTTTGGGAGGCTGAAGTGGGCAGATCACCTGCGGTCAGGAGTTCAAGACCAGCCTGGCCAACATGGTGAAACCCCATCTCTCCTAAAAATACAAAAATTAGCTGGGCATGGTGGTGCATGGCTGTAATCCCAGCTACTCAGGAGCCTGAGGCAGGGGAATTGCTTGAACGCAGGAGGCGGAGGTTGTGGTGAGCCGAGATTGCGGCAGCACTGCACTCCACTCCAGCCTGGGCGACACAGCGAGACTCTATCTAAAACAAACAGACAAACAAAAAACTATTCATCTTACACAGATGGTAGTCTGGTCTATCCATTGCTTTTTTTCCACGCTTCATCTCCCTGGGAGACCCTACCAATGTAGGTCTTCCTCTGTCTTTTTCTTGGCTGCATGGTATTCCTCTGTGTGGGTGAATCCTCCTTTACTGTTATGGACGTGGAGGTGTTTCCAAACGTTTCTGTGTGAAGCGTGGGAAGGCATACGTCCACACGTTACAGGGAAATGAGTACGCCTGTGGGATGGACTCCTGGAAGTGGGATTGCTAGATCAAGGGCCAATGATTTGTCTTTTGGTAGCTCTTACGGAGCACCTTTGATGTTGCACATTGCATCTTTTTTTATTTTTTTGAGACAGAATCTTGCTGTGTCACCCAGGCTGGAGTGCAGTGGCGCCATCACTTTTCACTGCAGCATTATCCTTCCTGGGCTCAAGTGAGCCTCGCATCTCAGCCTCCCCAGTAGCTGGGACTACAGGTGCACGCCACCACGCCCAGGGAGTTTTAGTATTTTTGGTAAAGACGAGGTCTCACTGTGTTGCCCAGGCTGGTCTTGAATTCCTGTTCAAGCACTCCTCCCGCCTTGGCCTCCCAATGTGCTGGGATTACAGGCGTGAGCCACCGTGCCCGGCCCCTCATGCTGCACCTTGAAGAAAGTTGTTCTCTTTCTCTCCTGTTCAATGTGATCCCACCTGTCGCCCAGGCAGTGTCTCCAGGCTGCACGTGTCTTTGCCTCAGGTGACCTCCTTGCGTCTGATGACCTCTTGCCTCTTCCTCCTGCTTATGGCCTGCGTCATGTGCTTGCCACCTGGTGTGGAGGTCAGGAGCGTGGGCTCTGGGCCCTGTCTGTTGGTTCTAATCCCAGTTCTGCTATTTGCTGGCTGAATGGCTGTGGACAGGGGGCTTGCTTGGGGCCTTGGTTTTCCCCTCTATTAAGTGGGTTCATACCAGTACCTACTTGGTAAGGCTCTTGTGAGGGTCCCCAAACACCCATAAAGTGCCAAGGTAGCCTTGTCAGTCAGTGTCGGTGTCACCTGTCATTCTTAGGCAGTTTATTTCTCCTGGGGAGTGTGACCCCCTTAATTGGCAGGCGTTGGATGGAATGCTGGCTTCTCTGCTTAATTGCAGTGTGACCCTGGGCAAGCAATTCCTTTGCATGGCCTCAGTTTCCTTGTCTATAAAATGGGCCCATGATGCCTCCCTCGTAGGGTCTGCTGTGAGGCTGAACGAAGCAATGTTCTGCCAAGCTGGGCAGGCAGTCGCTTTCAGGAACTAGCAAATGATGCTGCTGTTGTTTTCACTATGATTACTGTTCTCCTGCGGGACTCATGCTGACTCCTCCGCTCTGAAAGGTCCCCATTGTCTTCCTGAAAGGCACACGAGGAACAATGTTGGCATTCTAAACTGCATGGCAGCAGAGGGCACGCAGCAGGCTGCTCCGGCATGAGGCACACAGGGCTTCCCTGTACCGTGCCTCAGTTTCCCCAACTGGAAGAGTGGGCATGAGAGGAAACCCACCTCAGGCATGCTTAGTGTTCAGCACAGTGCCTGGGGTATAGCAAGCGCCCAAAAAATGTGAGTGGCTGTGATTGGAATAATTATTATTAAGTAGCAGAGTCTCCCATAGGATTAGATACCCAAGTCGCTATGGCCTTTCCCCCAAACCCTAGGCAATCAGTGTTGGCATTTTAAATGGAAGGCACAGGGCTGGCATTGGTGGCTCATGCCTGTAATCCCAGCACTTTGGGAGGCCAAGGCAGATGGATCACCTGAGGTCAGGAGTTCGAGACCAGCCTGGCCAACATGGTGAAGCCCTGTCTCTACTAAAAATACAAAAAAATTAGCCAGGCGTGGTGGTGCATGCTTGTAATCCCAGCTACTCAGGAGGCTGAGGCATGAGAATCGCTTGAAACTGGGAGGCGGAGGTTGCAGTGAGCTGAGATCGCACCATTGCACTCCAGCCAGGGCGACAGAGCAAGACTCTGTCTCAAAAAAAAAAAAGGAAGACAATGCCCAGATACCCACTGGGCCACAATTTCCTCTTCTTTAACAGAGCTTCCCCGCTTTGGGTGTTGTGAAGCTTCAATGAGTGAAGACTTGGAAAGCTTTTAAAGATAGGACCTGGCTCTCAGGAATGCTCAGTGAAGCTTCACTTTGATTCTTATTATTTTTTATTTTTATTAAGTTTTTTTTTTTTTTTTTTGAGACAAGAGTCTCTCTCTGCGCCCAGGCTGGAGTACAGTGGTGTGATCTCAGCTCACTGCAACCTCCGCCTCCCGGGTTCAAGTGATTCTTATGTCTCAGCCTCCCGAGTAGCTATGGCTACAGATGTGGGCCACGATACCCAGCTAATTTTGTATTTTTTGTAGAGCTGGTGTTTGGCCATGTTGGCCAGGCTAGTCTCGAACTCCTGGACTCAAGCAATCCACCCGCCTCAGCTTCCCAAAGTGCTGGGATTACAAACATGAGCCACCATACCAGGCCTATTATTTTTAAATATTTTATTTTATTTTATAGAGACAAGGTCTTGCTATATTGCTCAGACTGGTCTCCAACTTCTGGGCTCAACAGTCCTCCGACTTTGGCCTCCCAAAGTCCTGGGATTATAGGCATGAGCAACTGCACCTGGCCGTCTTTGCTTATTATTATTTTGTTTTCTTTTTTCTTTTTTTTTGCCATCTAGACTCGGCTTGGCAGATTTATTTATTGTTATTTTAACTTATATTTTTTATTTTTTTGAGACAGGCTCTCACTGTGTCACCCAGACTGGAGTGTAGTGGCGCCATATCGGCTCACTGCAACCTCCGCCTCCCAGGCTCCAGCAATTCTCGTGCCTCAGTCTCCCGAGTAGCTGGAATTACAGGTGCCTGCCACCACACACGGCTAATTGTTGTATTTTTAGTAGAGAAGGGGTTTCACCATGTTGGCCAGGCTGGTCTCGAACTCCTGAACTCAGGTGATCTGCCCACCTAGGCCCCCCAAAGTGCTGGGATTACAAGCATGAGCCATGCACCCGGCCTTTTTAACTTTTTGTTAAGGAAATTTTAAAGCACTCACTGAGAGTTGAGAAAATAGCACAACCACCCCTGTGTAACCATCACCAGCTTCTGCAAAAATTTTCTGCTGATCTGGTTTTTTTTTTTTTTGGCCATTACCTACTGTGCACATATATTTTTTCTTTTTTGCCAAGGTATTTTAAAGCAAATTCCAGATATCATATCATTTCCATTGTATTGTTATTAATGGTGGTGTTATTTCTGGGATCCAGAATTTGTTTCAGCACCTCCAGAGTCTGTCCTGTTCTATGAAGAAAGTGGCATTAGGCCCATTTCATAGGTTGGGAAACTGAGGCAGCAGGGAGTGGGCTTTGATCAGGTTGTCCTTTTTCTGTGATCCCCTTTTTGGGACTGTGGTGAATTCCCTGTCTTGGCCACACCAAGCCTCAAACCCTGTGGGTTGTTTCTGATTACACAGGTTTGGGGGTCACACCTGGGTGCATGCAGTGTGGGGTACAGGTTCTGTTACTCTGTGCAGAAATCGTCCTCATAAAGGAAGAGTTGAAGTGGGGCTGGCAGCAGGGGATGGACCCCTAGGATGACCCTGGAGGTGATGGGCAGCTGGGTCAGCTGTGTGGGTTAAAGTCCTGTTTCTGCTCCTTCTAACCCTGTGACTTGGTGGCAAGCTATTTCCCTCCTTTAGTCCAGGTTAGAGAACTGGAAGTACGGGAGAGATAATAAATACTTATTTGGATGACCTTATTGTTAAATAAGGTCTAGCGTGGAAAAGATGTTTTGCAAGTGCCTGGCTCAGAGTAAACGGTCACTATTGTTAGTGTTGTTATTGCTTCTGTGTATACTCTTGAGGTTGGGGACAAAAATGCTGTTTCTAGGATTGCAGAGGAAGGGTTGATGCCCCTGGACCCCCCAGCCCGGCCTCGCTACCTTCATTCCCTTGCCATGCCCACCCTGTCCCTCTGCACTCTCCCTTTGAAGTGCTTGCCTGTTTAGGGGGCTGCCAACTTCAGCGTGGCCCCTCTCAGCCTCTTATGTCCTCTGTGTCCCAGCCTGGTAACCTTGGGAACGGAGTGAGCGGGAATATCTGTCTGAGGCTGTGAGACCCTTGCTAAAGACCCCTGGGGTCCTTGAGGGAGCGCCTGGTGGCCTCTGCTGCCTGGAGGCAGAGGATGGCCCAGTGTCCAGGGACACCTGCAGGTGAAGCTCCCCGGAGCCACCTTTCCAGAGGCTGGATGCCAACTCTTGTCCACTGTGTGAGGCTGGGCGGGCAGATGTCCACAGTGCCTGCCTCACAGGGTGGCTGTGACAGTTAGCTGGACTATAACCTCCATCACCTGGCATGCATAGTGTCTCATTGACCTCAGACACTTGGCACCCAGCCTGGGTGCGGGAGTTCTCCCTGGGAGAAGTCTGAGCTCACAGCTTAGCAAGCGCTTGCTATACTGGCGGAATTTCTCTCCCTAGAATGTGCGCGGTGATCTCCTACTTTTGTGTGTATACTTACTCTTTCATGGACAGTGTGTGTGTGTGTGTGTATATATATATATGTATGTGTATATATATATATATATATATATATACACATTTTTTTTCCCAACCCCTTTTTTTTTTCCTTTTTTTTGTGTGTGTGTGTTTGAGATGGGGTCTCGCTGTTTCGCTCTGTCGCCTAGGCCGGAGTGCAGTGGCACTATCTCGGCTCATTGCAACCTCCGCCTCCCGGGTTCAAGACATTCTCCCTGCCTCAGCCTTCCGAGTAGCTGGGATTATAGGCGCCCGCCACCACGCCCGGTTAGTTTTTGTATTTTTAGTAGAGATGAGGTTTCACCATGTTGGCCAGGCTGGTCTCGAACTCCTGACCTCAGGTGATCTGCCTGCTTTGGCCTCCCGAAGTGCTGGGATTACAGGTATGAGCCACTGGTCCCAGCCTCTCCCAATCCTTTTTCATTGAAGTGTAATTCGTATACAGTAAAATCCGCAGAGGGGCCAGGCACGGTGGCTCACACCTGTAATCCCAGCACTTTTTGGGAGGGCGAGGTGGGAGGATCACTTGAGGCCGGGAGTCCGAGACCAGCCTAGGCAACACAATAAGACCCTATCTCTCCAAAAAACAAATAAAGACCTTAGCCAGTTGTGGTGGCCCCTGCCTGGAGCTAATCTGGAGGCTGAGGTAGGAGAATTGCTTGAGTCCAGGAGGCTGAGGCTGCAGAGAGCCATTCATTAAAATGCACATAGCTTAAGCATGCCTTTCCATGAGTCCTAACCCCTATCAAGATACAGCACATTGTCGTCACTGCCAGAAAGTTGCCCTTTGCCCCTTCCTGGTCAGTACCTGCTCCCAGAAGCAGTCACTGGCTTGCCTTGTCATTGTGGGTCAGCCTTGCCTCTTCTAGAATTTCACAGAGGGGGAGTCCTGCCCTGTGGAGTCCGTTGGGTTGAGCATCTTCGGCTCAGCATGATCCTTTTGAGATGCAGGGATGTTGGTGTGTGTGTATCGGGAGTGTCTTCCTTTAAGAAATTCTTTCCTGTGAGTATTTCTTCAAGCCTGGCTTTCTCATGAGGCTCCAAACTGCAGAAGATGAGAAGGGAGGGCTGTGTTTCCTGTGTTCTCAGCTCCTGGTGTGCAGTAGGTGCTCTGTAGATGCTTATTGAATGAATGGATGGGTGGATGACAGGCATGTCCCGGGGATGGAGAAAGGGGAGCAGAGACCCTGTCTTTGGAGTTCCTGTGTGTTTCTCAAAAAGTGTCCCACTGGCCAGGGCGCAGTGGCTCACACCTCTAATCTCAGCACTTTGGGAGGTCAGGGCAGGTGGATCACCTGAGGTCGGGAGTTTGAGACCAGCTTGGGCAACATGGTGAAACCCCGTCTCTACAAAAAAATACAAAAAGTAGCCGAGCATGGTGGTGCATGCTTGTAGTCCCAGCAACTTGGGAGGCTGAGAGGTGGGAGGATCACTTGAGCCCAGAAGGTCGAGGCTCCAGTTAGCTGTGATCATACCACTGCACTTTAACTTGGGCGACAGAGTGAGACTGTCTCAAAAAAAAAAAAAACAAAAAACAAGAACAAAACCCACCTGCTTCCAAATGACCAGGGATGCTTGTGAAAAATGACCATCCCTGGGCTCCACGCAGACCAAACTCCTGGGAATCCCGATGAGTGGCGTCCAGGAAACAGCATTTTCATCAAGCCCTGTCTCTGAGCAGTTCTTTTGCACAGGTAGCCCAGCCCTAAATCCTAGGCCTCTTCCGGCAGCAGCAGAGCTCCCCAGCAGGCCTGTCATCCTGTCAAGGCGGCCGTGGGTCTTGGAGCCCCACTCGATCTCTGTCTACGGTCATTGCTTGTCCTGACCCTGGCTGCCTCCCTGGTGCCTCTGTGTGAGCCTGGAGTCCTGTACTCACTCCCTAAGTGCTGTTCAAAGAGGGAATGAATGGGAACCTGGGAGGTAGGTCAGGATTGTTGACCTCCCCACTGCTTAGGGGGGAAACCGAGGCTCCATGAGTTCTGGTGTTTCTCCTGCAGTTCACCTGGGAGTGGAAGCCAGACAGGATATTTCCTGGGCTAAGCAGCCATCAGTTGTAAGATGCGGCTTCCTTTTCAGAGACAAAAGTGTGAAAAATGCGCATCTTGGAGTTGATAAAACTCAGGAAAAGTCCTGTCCCACCCTGCAGTTTGCCCGCTGTCTCAAGGCTGTTTTGTGCAGGGTTGTCTTTTTCTGTTAAATTTCTGTCTCGTTAGCCAAAGGAACAAAATCCCCTGATGTCTGCCCAGTGCTTTGTACCTTCTCAAGCATGTCCTCTTCCATGGTCCTGCTTTTGTATTTAAAATTTTTTAGTCTTTTTTTTTTTTTTTTTTAAATTCGAGATGGAATTTTGCTCTTGTTGCCCAGGCTGGAGTGCAATGGTGCTATCTTGGCTCACTGCAACCTCCGCCTCCCGGGTTCAAGCAATTCTCCTGCCTCAGCCTCCTGAGTAGCTGGGATTACAGGCACATGCCACCACACCCGGCTGATTTTTGTATTTTTAGTAGAGAGGGGGTTTCACCATGTCAGGCTGGTTTTGAACTCCTGACCTCAGTTGATCACTGGCGTCCGCCTCCCAAAGTGCTGGGATTACAGGCGTGAGCCACTGCACCCGGCCTGAATTGAGAGACTTCTTTAACTCAGTTTCTTTTTATTTTCAAGATGGAGCCTTGCTCTGTCGCCCAGGCTGGAGTGCAATAGTGCGATCTTGGCTCACTGCAACCTCCACCTCCCAGGTTCAAGCAATTCTCCTGCCTTGGCTTCTCAAGTAGCTGGTGTTACAGGCGTGCACCACCATGCCCAGCTAATTTTTGTACTTTATTATTATTTTTTTTGAGATGAAGTCTCACTCTGTTGCCTAAGCTGGAGTGCAGTGGTGCGATTTTGGCCGAGTGCAGTGGTGCGATTTTGGCCCACTGCAACCTCTACCTCCCGGGTTCAAGCAGTTCTCCTGCCTCAGCCTCCCGAGTAGCTGGGACTACAGGCCTGCACCACCACGCCCAGCTAATTTTTGTATTTTTAGTAGAGACAGGTTTTACTGTGTTGGCCAGGCTGGTCTCGAACTCCTCACCTCGTGATCTGCCCGCCATGGCCTCCCAAAGTGCTGGAATTAGAGGTGTCAGCCACCACTCCCGGCCATACTTTTTTAGTAGAGATGGGGTTTTGCCGTCATGTTGGCCAGGCTAGTCTCGAACTCCTGACCTCAGGTGATCCTCTCACCTTGGCCTCCCAGAGTGCTGGGATTACAGGCATGAGCCACCACGCCTGAGTGTAACTTGGTTTCTAACAAAAGTCTGCTTAAAAATATGTAGGAGTGGGCCGGGCATGGTGGCTCACGCCTGTAATCCCAGCACTTTGGGAGGCTGAGGCGGGCAGATCACGAGGTCAGGAGATCGAGACCATCCTGGCTAACGCGGTGAAACCCTGTCTCTACTAAAAATACAAAAAATTAGCTGGACGTAGTGGCGGGCGCCTGTAGTCCCAGCTACTCGGGAGACTGAGGCAGGAGAATGGTGTGAAGCCGGGAGGCGGAGCTTGCAGTGAGCCGAGATTGTGCCACTGCACTCCAGCCTGGGTGACAGAGTGAGACTCCATCTCAAAAAAAAAAAAAAAACAAAAACATTTAGGAGTGGGCCGGGTGCGGTGGCTCACGCCTGTAATCCTAGCACTTTGGGAGGCCAAGGTGGGTGGATCACGAGGTCAGGAGTTCAAGACCAGCCTGGGCAACATGGTGAAGCCCCATCTCTACTAAAAATACAAAAATTAGCTGGGCATGGTGGCAGGCACCTGTAATCCTAGCTACTCAGGAGGCTGAGGCAGAGAATTGTTTGAGCCCAGGAGGCGGAGGTTGCAATGAGCCGAGATAGTGCCACTGCACTCCAGCCTGGGTGACAGAACGAGAGGCCATCTCAAAAAAAAAAAAAGTGTGTGTGTGTGTACTCTCATATATTAGACATTACATAATATATAATAGAAATATAAAACTATACATTATTATATATAAAAATATATACTCCTATTTATAAAGTTCCCTTTTATTTTCATTCCCCTCCCTGTCAGTGACCTCCTGTGCTGGAGTGAATTGCTTGCTTTGTGCGATGGATTTTTGCTTTACAGAAAGGATACTGCTTCTGTTTCTCCTCCTGCTGCTTTTCCTCCCAGTGCTGTGTTTAGAGGGTCGCCTTGTTGGTTACCTGTCCCTCCCTGCTGCTCCTCCCTGCTGTGTGCTCCATGGGCTGCAGGTAGTACAGTTCACTTCAAATCCTCATGAGGGTCAGACCCCCAGGTGTTCACCATCTCCCTGTCACAGAGGCACAGAGGTAAAATGACTTCCCAAGGTCACACAGGGAGCTGCTGCCTGAGCTGGGATTTTCGTCCTCCTGGTTAATTCAGACTCACACTCAGGCTTCCTACTGCTTGGACTGTGGCCCATGTTCTCACCTCCAGCACAAACAGCCGGTGCTGTGCCTTCAGGGACTGGGGAGAGCGATGAGGCAGGAACACACCCATTCCCCTGCAAAGCCAGATCAGTGTCTGAGGATTGCCAGCTGAGCCTGGGGAGGTCAGGCGGGGAGGCATCAGGGTAGGCTTCCTGGAGGAGGGAGCTTCTAGGGCAGGCTTTGGGGCTTGGGGGTAGGGTAAGAAAAACAGGGAATCTAGCATGATCCAAGGTCATTGCCCTGAGCAGCTGGGTGGAAGGAAGTGTTCTTTCTCTCTCTCTCTTTTTTTTTTTTTTTTGAGACTGAGACCGAGTTTAGTTCTTGTTGCCCAGGCTGGAGTGCAGTGGCGCGATCTTGGCTCACTGCAACCTCTGCCTTCGGCGTTCAAGAGATTCTCGTGCCTCAGCTCCCCGAGTAGCTGGGATTACAGGCATGCACCACCGCGCCCGGCTAATTTTGTGTTTTTAGTAGAGTCGGGGTTTCTCCATGTTGGCCAGGCTGGTCTTGAACTCCCGACCTCAGATGATCCACCCACCTCTGCCTCCCAAAGTGCTGGAATTACAGGCGTGAGCCAACATGCCCCACCGATTGTGACTCCCTAGTGCCCTCAGGTAAAACCTCTTCAGCTCCGTACAAAGGCTTTCTGATCTGGCCTGGCTTATCTCCTACCCTTTTCATCTTGCCTTTCACTCACCAAGCTGGTTCCCGCCTCCCCACCTCGGCCTGCACTGTACTCTGCCCAGAGTCATCTTCGCCTGCTACAAGCATACCCCAGAGAGCAGGCAGGTTAGGTTCTAGACAGTGCAGTAAAGTGAGTATCACAATAGAGCGAGCCACACACGTTTTTTGATTCTCCAGTGGATACAAAAGTTATGTTTATACGATACTGCAATCTGTTAAGTGTGCAATAACATCATGTCTAAAAAAACCAGTGTACATAAATTAAAAATTGCTTTATTGCTAAAATATGCTGATACTGACATGAAGTGAGCTTGTGACTGGGAAAATGATGCAGACAGACTCACTGGACAAAGGGTTGCCAGAAACCTTCAGTTCGTAAAAAAATGCTGTGTCTTTGAAGTGTAGTAACAAGTTATGCCTGTACCTCCCACCGCCACGCCCTGACTTTTTTTTTTTCTTTGGGAGATAGGGTCTCATTCTGTCGCCCAGGCTGGAATGCAGTGGTGTGATCATACTCACTCCTGTCTTGACCTCCCAGGCTCAAGCGTTCCTCCAACCTCAGCTACCCGAGTAGTTGGGACCGCAGGCATGTGCCACCACACCTGGCTGATTTTTTAAGTTTTTGCAGAGATGAGGTTTCACTATGTTGCCCAGGCTGGCCTTGAACTCCCGGGCTCAAGTGATCCTCCTGACTCAGCCTCCCACAGTGCTGGGATTACAGACATGAGCCACTGCACCTGGCTTTTTTTTTTTTTTTTTTTTTTTTGAGACAGTCTTACTCTGTTGCCCAGGGTGAAGTGCAGTGACGTGATCTCGGCTCACTGCAACCTCCACCTCCTGGGTTCAAGTAGTTCTCCTGCCTCAGCCTCCTGAGTAGCTGGGATTACAGGCGTGAGCCACCACGCCCGGCTAATTTTTGTATTTTTAGTAGAGACAGGGTTTCACCATGTTGGCCAGGCTGGTCTCGAACTCCTGACCTCCAATGATCTGCCCTCCTCAGCCTCCCAAAGTGTTGAGATTACAGGTGTGAGCCACCAACCTGGCCTTTTTTTTTTTTTTTTTTAAGAGACAGGGTCTCACTGGTGCCCAGGCTGGATTGCGGTGGCATGATTGTGGTTCACTGTGGCCTCCAACTCTTTTGGGGTCACATCTCGCAGGTCTCTGCTTAAATGCTCCCTCCTCGGAGAAGCCCTCTTTGACTCTCTCGTCCAATTTCCTTCACTTCACTGAGCTTATTTCCATGTTAGGTGACATTCCCAGGGTCTGACAAGGACTGAATAAACCCCTAACTGATACTGAATGATTGAGGGGCCAGGTGACCTTTACACAGATCTTGAGGAGATTAAGTTGGGTTTGGATTGGGTTTTTGAGTTTCTGAGCTGAGTTGGAGGCTTAGGAGAGAAAAGGAAAGAAGGTGAGGGAAGGTTCTGGAAGAGCCTGGAGGAGGTGGTACTGGGTTGGGCTCAGAAGTGAAGTTTGCTCACAGTTTGCGAAGTGGAGAGGGTGTGAAAGCAGAGGTTGTGTGTACAATTGGGAAAGCCTTCAGGAGGCCAGCATGGATGGGCTGAGAGACACAGGAGGAGAGGGAGGCCGTGGGGCTGTGTGGGTGCCGGGGGCACGGGGAGCTGGTAGTTAGGGAGAGCTCTGGCAGCTGCCTTGCTCGACATGGAGAGGCGCCTTTTGTTTCTTGGCCCCTGGGTCTTATGAGCAAATGGTGGTTCTTAATTTGGGGTAAGAGGGAGCTCCAGTCCTTTTAGGAATCTGCTCAGAGGCCGCAGACTTTTCCCCAGAGAAACACACACTTGACTCTGTATCCCAAAGTTTGGCAAAGGGTTTCAGGAGGGGTGGGGAGCCAGTTAAGAGCTGTTCACGGATTGCGATGGCAATAACCATGATAATCACAGCCAGCACTTACCTTGGCTCGCCCCAGCTCGGTTCTGCTCTAGGCCACTTACAAGCATCAGCTCCTTCACTCACAGAAGGACTGGAGGAGGTAGGTGCAGGGAGCACCCCGATTTTACACGAGTAAACTGAGGCACAGAGCGATTAAGTGACTTGCCCAGAGCCCGACAGCTGCTAAGTGGCAGAGCCCCCACTCTCTTCCCTGGATGGTCTGCTTCCTGGATGGAGCCTGTTTCTGTTTTGTTTTGTTTTGGAGACAGAGTGAGACTCTGTCTCCCAGGCTGGAGTGCAGTAGTGTGATCTTGGCTTGCTGCAGCCCCGACCTCTCGATCTCCCAGGCTCAAGCAATCTTCCTTCCTCAGCCGCCCGAGTAGCTGGGACTACAGTCGTGTGCCACCATGCCCCGCTAATTTTTTGGTTTTTTTTTTTTTTTTTTTTTTTAGAGACGGGGTCTTGCCATGTTGCCCAGGCTGGTCTTGAACTCCTGGGCTCAGGTGATCTGCCTGCCTTGGCCTCCCAAAGCAGTGAGATTACAGGCATGAGCTACCACGTCCAGCTGCATCCTGGGTTTTTTTTTTTTTTTTCTGAGACAGAGTCTCGCTCGATCACCCAGGCTGGAGTGCAATGGCACGATCTCAGCTCACTGCAACCTCCACCCCCCGGGTTCAAGCAACTCTCCTGCCTTAGCCTCTGGAGTAGCTGGGATTACAGGCAACCACCACCACACCCAGCTAATTTTTGTATTTTTAGTAGAGATGGGGTTTCACCATGTCGGTCAGGCTCGTCTTGAACTCCTGTCCTCAAGTGATCCGCCCGTCTTGGCCTCCCAGAGTGCTGGGATTACAGGCATGAGCCACCGTGCTTGGTCCACCCTGGGTTTTTATTCATCAAGCCTCGCTGCCCCCTTGGTACAGGGGCCAAGACCACAGCTGGGAAGCTCCTTTCCTCTTGCCCCGAGAGCCAACCTGGGTTGCTGCTGAGCCATTGCAGGCTGAGGCACAGCCTCTCTTTCTCCTTTTACGCTTCCTGATGTCTTCTTTAACATAATCATGGCCACCTCAGCTTCTTTCAGAGAGCAATATGTTCCTGAGCTAGAGAGCATGGGTGACCAGCTGGAGTCAGGATTTGGGGGGTGTGGTGTAGGTCTAGAGCCAACTGTGGCACTGGAACAAGGCCCCTACCTTGTTCAGCCTCAGTTTCCCTAATAGCTAGAGAGGCCTACTTCCTCCTTGGAGGTTACATAGATGACATTCATAGGTCAACGGAAATGCTGCATTTATGGCAGTAACTGACCTTGTAGGTGTTTCAAAATTCAGGCTGTTTCAGACCAGAGTGCACACAGGATGATGTGGGACACCCCCAGCAAGGCAGGCAGCTCCCCATCAGCACATATGCTAGCACTTCTGCAAAGATTTCTGCAGCAAATAGATCTGCTGCTGTTGATACTAAGAGGGAGATCTAAGGACAGCCATTGCAGTTCCGCTTTGCCCCACAATGAGCCAGGAAAAAAGAAAAGGATGGCTTTAGAGATTTTTGGAGGTTGGAATTGCAGATTAGGGGGCCACAGACCTAAAATGCCTACCGAGTAGGATGAGTGGGTTTTTTGTTTGTTTGTTTTGTTTTGTTTTGTTTTTTGAGACAGAGTCTTGCTCTGTTGCCCAGGCTGGAGTGCAGTGGCACGATCTCGGCTCACTGCAACCTCCACCTCCCGGGTTCAAGCGATTCTTCTGCCTCAGCCTCCCAAGTAGCTGGGATTACAGGCACATGCCACTATGTCTGGCTAATTTCTGTATTTTTAGTAGAGACGGGATTTCTTCATGTTGGCCAGGCTGGTCTCGAACTCCTGACCTCACGATCCACTCATGTCAGCTCCTCGAAGTAATCCCTCGAAGGGATTACAGGTGTGAGCCACCGCGCCTGGCCAGGGTGTGGGGTTTAATTGAGATGATATGTTGTGGAGTGACTGGCACATAACAAGGACTTTGTCATTGCTGGTTGCTATTACTATTGACTGTTGTTGCTATTATTATTACTAACCCCTCTTCGGTCTGTATGGGCTGGTGCAGACACATTGGGCTGTGATGCAGATCCACAGTTTTCTAGACTTGCACACCAGTTCCTGGGGAATCCTGTTACCACGTGAGTTCTGAGTCAGCTGGTGCAGACACTTTGCATTTCTAACTCCCAGGTGAGGCTGCTGTGGTCAGGGGCCTGCCCTCTGAGTAGTAAGGTGTCCAGTGGTTTTCCAGGCGTTTCTGAGTTACTTTCAAGGATTCTGCAAATGGAGGGGAGGCATTGGATGCCAGGGTCAAAATAAGATTCCTTAGCTCTTAGCTTTGGGGTTTGCCAATTTGCAGCCAGGTCTGTGTTAATCATTACATATGGAAAAAAGTCATATAACACGACGAAAGTCTTTGCACCATCTCCTCTTCTTTCCTTTTCCAAAGGTGACCTCTGTGGGGAGTTTGGGGCTCATGGTCTCTCTCTGTTGTCCAGGCTGGAGTGCAGTGGCATGATCATAGTTCATTGCAGTCTCAACATCCTGGGTTCAGGTGATCCTTCCACCTTAGCCTCCTGAGTAGCTGGGGCTACAGGCACATGCCACCACACCCAGCTAATTTTTGTATTTTTTTTTGTAGACACAGGGTTTTGCCATGTTGCCCAGGCTGGTCTCAAACTCCTGGGCTCAAGTGATCCTCCTGCCTTGGCCTCCGAAAGTACTGGGATTACAGGTGTGAGCCACCGCACCTGGCCTTAATCATTTTTAAATGTGCAGTTCAGTAGTGTTAAATGTACTTTTATTGTGTAACAGATCTCCAGAGCTTTTTCATCTTGCCCAACTGAAACTTTATTTATTTATTTTTTTGAGACGCAGTCTCGCTGTGTTGCCCAGGCTGGAGTGCAGTGGCACGATCTCGGCTCACTGCAAGCTCCGCTTCCCGGGTTCAAACCATTCTCCTGCCTCAGCCTCCCAAGTAGCTGAGACTACAGGTGCCCACCACCGCGCCCGGCTAATTTTTTTTTGTATTTTTAGTAGAGACGGGGTTTCACCGTGTTAGCCAGGATAGTCTCAATCTCCTGACCTCATGATCCACCCGCCTCGGCCTCCCAAAGTGCTGGGATTACAGGCGTGAGCCACCACACCCGGCGTCCAACTGAAACTTTATACGCATTCAACAACTCCCCCCATCCCCAGTCCCTAGTAGCCTCCATTCAACTTTCTGTCTCTATGAATTTGACTTTAAGTGCCAAATTTAAGTGGACTCCTGTAGTATTTGTCATACTGTCACTGGCTTATTTCACTTATTGTATTGTCCTGAAGGCTTATTCGTGGTGTGGCATGTGACAGGATTTCTCTCCTCTTTAAGGTTGAATAATATTCCGTTGCATGAATAGACCACATTTTGCCTATCCATTTTATCTGTCGATGAACACGAGTTGCTTACTTCTCTTGGCTATTGCGAATAATGCTGCTTTGAACATGATTATGCAAATATCTATTTTTTTTGTGTTTTTTTTTGAGACGGAGTCTCGCTCTGTTGCCCAGGCTGGAGTACAGTGGTGCGATCTCGACTCACTGCAACCCCTGCCTCACAGGTTCAAGTGATTCCTCTGCCTCAGCTTCCTGGGTAGCTGGGATTACAGACACCCACCACCACACCCAGCTAATTTTTGTATTTTTAATAGAGATGGGGTTTCGCCATGTTGGCCAGCCTGGTCTCTAACTCCTGACCTCAGGTGATCCACCCGCTGTGGCCTCTTCTCAAAATGCTGGGATTACAGGCATGAGCCATGGCGCCCGGCCACCCATTTTAGCTATTTTTAAGTGTATAATTCAGTGGCATTAAGTACTTTAATATTGTGTAACTGTCACCATTATCCATTACCAGAACCTGTTCATCATTCCAAATAGAAACTCTGTACCTATTAAAGAGTAACTCTCTATCCTCCCTTCCCTCAGCACCTCTTTACCTCTATTCTACTCTCTATATATTGGCCAATTCTTTTTTTTTTTTTTTTTTGAGATGGAGTCTCACTCTGTCGCCTAGGCTGGAGTGCAGTGGCGCAATCTCGGCTCACTGCAAGCTCCGCCTCCTGGGTTCACGCCATTCTCCTGCCTCAGCCTCCTGAGTAGCTGGGACTATAGGCGCCCGCCACCACGCCTGGCTAATTTTTTTGTTTTTTTGTTTTTTTTTTTAGTAGAGACGGGGTTTCACTTTGTTAGCCAGGATGGTCTCCATCTCCTGACCTCGTGATCCGCCCGCTTCGGCCTCCCAGAGTGCTGGGATTACAGGTGTGAGCCACTGCGCCCGGCCTATATTGGCCAATTCTAGGTACCTCATGTAAATGGAATCATCCAGTATTTGTCCTTTTGTGTTGATTTCACTTTACATGTCTTCATGGTTCATCCCTGTTGTAGCATGTATCAGAATTCTTTTCTTTTTTTGTGGCTAAGTCATCTTCCATTGGATGGATAGACCACATTTGGTTTACCTATTCTGCCATCGATGGACTCTTGGGTCATGTCCCCTTTTTGCTATTGTGAACGATGCTGCTGTGAACATAGGCTCTAAGTATCTGTTTGACTTTTTGCCTTCAGTTTGTTTGGGTTTATATCTAGGAGTGGAATTGCTGGGTTGTATGGTAATGATCTGTTCTAACTTTTGGAGGAGCAGTGGCTACATCATTTCACATTTCCACCTGCAGTGCACATGGTTCCAGTTTCTCCACATCCTTGCCAACACTTGTTGTAGTCTTTTATTTTTTTTCCCCACACGAAGTTTTCAAAATCTGGTGTGTATTTTACACTCACAGCACATCTCAGTTGGGACTCGACATATTTCAAGTGCTCAAATGTCACGTGAAGCTGCTCATAGTGGAAAGCACAAGTTTAGTTGATTTATGTTTTTGGGGTTTTTTTTGAGACAGAGTCTGACTCTTTTGCCCATTCTGGAGTGCAGTCATCAAGGCTTACTGTAACCTTGAACTCCTGGGTTCAAGCGATTCTTTCACCTCAGCCTCCTGATAGCTGGGACTACAGATGTGCACCACCCCATCTGGCTAATTTTTTATTTTATTTTATTTTTTTGAGACTGAGTCATACTCTGTCACCCAGGCTGGAGTGCAGTGGCGCAATCTTGGCTCACTGCAACCTCCGCCTCCTGGGTTCAAGCAATGCTCCTGCCTCAGCCTTCTCAGTAGCTGGGATTACAGGCGCACGCCACCACACCCGGCTAATTTTTGTATTTTTAGTAAAGACAGGGTTTCACCATATTGGTCAGGCTGGTCTCGAACTCCTGACCTCAGGTGATCTGCCCTCCTCAGCCTCCCAAAGATCTGGGATTATAGGCATGAGCCACCACATCCAGCCTAATTTTAAAAATTTTTTGTAGAGGCAGGAACTCACTATGTTGCCCAGGTTGGTCTCAAACTCCTGGCCTCAAGTGATCTTTTTGCCTTGGCCTCCCAAAGTTCCGGGATTACAGATGTGAGCCACCGCACTCGGCCGATTTATGTTTATTATAATTATTGGTATGGCTGGAGGGCAGTGGTATGATCCCGGCTCATGGCAGCCTCTGCCTCTTGGGTTCAAGCAATTCTCCTGACTCAGCCTCCCAAGTAGCTGGGACTACAGGTGCACGCTACCACGCCTGGCTAATTTTTGTATGCTTAGTAGAGACGGGGTTTCGCCATATTGGCCAGGCTGGTCTCAAAGTCGTGACCTCAGGTGATCCACCCGCTTCACCCTCCCAAAGTGCTGGGATTAGAGGCATGAGCTACTGTGCCCAGCCTTTCCCTGCTTCTTTTAAATGGAATATTTTAGTGTTCCATTTTATCTCCGCTTTTAGCCTGGTAGCGCTACCTCTTTATTGCTCTAGAGTTTCCATTCTCTGTCTTTGACTAGGACTTTGGCTTTGAATCTGAGTGAGATGGGAGCCATGGGAGGGCTTTGAGCTGGGGAGTGACCCGACCTGACATTTTTATATCCATACCTTGGGTTGCTTATGCAAGAGTGTTTCCACCGGCCAGATTCCTGGAAAAGGAATTGCTGAGGCAAAAGGGAGCGAGCATTTAGACTTTGGTGGCCCCGCCAAGTTGCATTCCAGAAAGGCTTCACCATTTTCACTGCTGGCAAACAGCAGCCGGAGCTTTTTAGTGGCTGTTCCATGCCAGGCCTGTGCCGGACTCTGGGGACCTTGGCAGGAGTCAGCCCGGGGCTGGCTGCTTCCTAATTCTCAGTCCTCGAGTCCTACCTCCGATCTCAAGAAAAGGTGAGGGTTTCAGAGGGGCCATAAAAAGGAGAAGCAAGAGATGATTGTGGGTGGCTGAAGGCAGCCTGGCACATCCCAGGTGATGGGAGAGCTGGCTGCATCCGATGGTCCCACCGCAGGGAGCGTGACCAGGAGGTGGAGTGTATTGGACTGGGAACCACACGTGTGGGCTCCCATCACTGTGTGCCATGTTGGGGTGCAGTTGAGGGGTCAAATAATAGTACCTCCCTCATGGGACTTGTTTGGGAGGATTCAGTGAGAGAGCAGAGAGCACACAGTCAGAACTTAAGGATCCGGGTTGTCATTTGACCAAATGATCAGCACGGTGGGAGGGGACCACCTTCAGGCACAGGCCCACTCAGCCTAGGGAAAGGCGTGACTCAAGTTTTGGACAGTGTTTAAGGCTTGTGTCAGAAGAACTTGGGCTCGGATCCCCAGCTGTCTCCTTCTCAGGCAAGTTCTCCTCTGTTAGACGAGGTTAAATGACAGCAGAGTCTGCCTCCCGAAGTGGTGCAAGGGTTCGGCTCAGTGAGATGATAGCACCAAAGAGTTCAGTATCCGTCCTGGACCACAGTAAGGGTTGATAAAGCTTAGCGGCTCTTATTAATATTGCTGTCATTTTGTTGCTGTCATTAATTTTATTCGATTTTATTTCTTTTTTTTTTTTTTGAGACAGTCTCACTCTGTCACCCAGGCCAGAGTGTGGTGGTGCGATCTCAGCTCACTGCAACCTCCACCTCTAAGATTCAAGCAGTTTTCCTGCCTCAGTCTCCAAGTAGCTGGGATTATAGGTGCCCGCCACCACGCCCGACTAATTTTTTTATTTTTAGTAGAGATGGGGTTTCACCATGTTGGTCAGGCTGGTCTTGAACTCCTGACCTCAAGTGATCCGCCTGCCTTGGCCTCCCAAAGTGCTGGGATCACAGACCTAAGCCACCATGCCCCGGCCTATTTTTCCAAGATGGGATCTCCCTATGTTTTCCAGGCTGGTCTTGAACTCTGGGCTCCAGTATTCCTCCCCTCAGCCTCCCAAAGTACTGTAATTACAGGCGTGAGCCACCTTGCCTGGCCAGTCATTATTTTAAATTTAAGGCCTAATAGGCAACAGCCAGACCCTTAGTCTTCCTCTAGGACTAAAGCCCCAGAGGTGTGGGGCAGTTGCTCAGGGTCAGGAAATAATAGAGTAGAGATTGGAAGCTGGGTTCCTCTGACCCAGGGTTTCCCCATTTCTGGAGAGCTTCCAGGTTTAGGGAGCAAAGTCTCTTCTCCTGTTATAATGGACAGTGAACAAGACATGATATGAAAACACCACCAATGGTATTAATCATGCTAATGGTACCTCACCTGTAGTGAGTCATCGGGTGACAAGCCCTGACCTGAAGCCAGGCTATTTATAACCCGTCTTTATTGAGCTCCATCTGAATATTCATATGTTTGGCTCAGAAATATTAAGAATGGATTGCTGGGTGTCTCAGAACCCGCCGAGGGGTGTTCTGTGCGTTCACCCTGTCCCCCTCCAAAGCCTGAAAAACCCCTCATTTCAGAACACGTCTCACTCCAGAGGTTTCCACTGAAAGATCGTGGAGCCATGTGAATGTAAATTCCGTTTCCCCCTCTTCATACATCCCAGGCTGCATACTGCACACACCGTTTGGCATCTCCCAGCCCTGTGTTTTATTGTATTTACCACTCAGCTCTCCAGTCCTTGCCAGACGAGTGAGAATGAGCAGTGGCGTCAGGCCTTGACAGGCTCTGCAGGGTGGGCGGGAGGAGTGGGCAGTGCGGCTTCTGGAACCCATTCTCTGAAGGCTCAGAGCCTGGAGCCCAGAGCGAGGCCATGGCTGGGATGAGGGAGGAAGGGGGAATGGCATCATGGACTAACTCGGGCCTGCCCTCGACATGGGATCTGCCTTGTGGGACCAGGAGGAGGCCATGTTGGCTGTGCCCACTTTGGTGGGAACCAGGAAGGAGGCCGAGCCTTGAAAGTGGCCAGGTAGAGGAAGGAATTCAGAAAGAGTGCGCCAGAAGGGGTTTCACTCACTTTCTCTCCCCCTTGATCACTGGCACGCTGTCTGCAGCCTGTACCACTTTGCGAAACTCACTAGGTTGTCGAGAGACACCTCAGACTTAATGTGTTCAACACCATGCTCCTGATACGGTTCTCCTCCCCAGGAAAAAACCCATAAAATCCAAAACAAACAAACAAAGCCTGCTTCTCTCCATCTCAGTAAACGGCACCATCTCAGTAAATGGCAGCTCCGAGCTCCCAACCACCTGGGCCAGATACTTTGGTGCCATCCTCAACTCTCTTCTCTCTCTCTTTTAAAATTAAATTTTTTTTTTTTTTTTTTGGAGACAGAGTCTCGCTCTGTCACCCAGGCTGGAGTGCAGTGGCGCGATCTCGGCTCACTGCAAGCTCTGCTTCCCGGGTTTACGCCATTCTCCTCCCTCAGCCTCCTGAGTAGCTGGGACTACAGGCACCCGCCACCATGCCTGGTTAATTTTTTGTATTTTTAGTAGAGACGGGGTTTCACTGTGTTAGCCAAGATGGTCTCGATCTCCTGACCTCGTTATCCGCCCGCCTCGGCCTTCCAAAGTGCTGGGATTACAGGCGTGAGCCACCGCTCCTGGCCACATACGTAAAGCTTTTAGAATAATGCCTGATACATCAAAAGCAACATAAATGTTAGCTGCTGTTATTATAATTTTATTGTGGTACAATATACATAACATAAAATTGAACCATTTTTAAGTATACAATTTGGTGGCACTAAGTACCTTCATAATGTTGTACAATCATCACTACTGTCCATTTCTAGGAATTTTTTTTTTTTTTTTTGAGACTGGGTCTGGCTCTGTCGCCCAGGCTGGAGTGCAGTGGCTGGATCTCGGCTCACTGCAACCTCCGCCTCCTGGGCTCAAGTGATCCTCCCACCTCACTCTATCAAGTAGGCGGGACTACAGGAGCGTGCCACCACACGTGGCTAATTTTTTTTTTTTACTTTTTGTAGAGACAGGGTCTCACTATGTTGCCCAGGCTGGTCTTGAACTCCTGGGCTCAAGCTATCCCCCTGCCTTGGCCTCCCAAAGTGCTGGGATTGCAGGCATGAGCCACCGCACCTGTTTCTATTTCTAGGATTTTTTTCAAACAGAAGCTCGATACCTGTTGAACAATAACTCTCCATTCTCCCTGGCCCCCAGCCCCTGCAAAACTCTTCTGCTTTCTGTCTCATTGAATTCCCTACTCTAGGCACCTCATCTAAGTGGAATCATGTGATATTTGTCCCTTTGTGTCTGGTTTATTTTATTTAACACAGTAAAGGCTCATACATGCTATAGCACATATCAGAATTCATCCCTTTCTAAGGCTGGGTAATACTCCATTGTGCAGATATACCACAGTTTGTTTACCCACTTTTCTGCTGAAATGGATAAACTTGGATTGTTTCCACCTTTTAACTACAAGTTGAGCATCCCCAATCTAAAAATCCAAAATGCCCCAAAATCTGAAACTTTTTGATCACCAGCATGAAGCCTTTGCTTTCTGATGGTTCAGTGTACACAAACTTTTTCATGCACAAAATTATTAAAATTATTTTATAATATTACCTTCAGACTGTGTGTATAAAGTGTATATGAAACATAAATGAATTTTATGTTTATACTCAGTTCCCATCCCCAAGACAGCTCATTATGTATATGCAAATATTTCAAAACTCCTACAAAATCTGAAACCTGGAGCACTTCTGGTCCCAATTATTTCAGGTTAAGGGACGCTCAACCTGTATTATTATTTTGAGACAGAGCGTTGCTCTATTGCCCAGTCTGGAGTGCAGTGGTATAATCATAGCTCACTGCATCCTTGACCTCCTGGGCTCAAGTGATCCTTCCTCCTCAGCCTCCTGAGGATCTGGGACTACAGGCATGTGCCACCATGCCCAGCTAATCTTTAAAATTTTTTTGTAGATTTGGGATCTTGCTTTGTTGCCCAGGCTGGTCTCCAACTCTTGAGCTCAAGTGATCCTCCTGCCTGGGCCTCCCAAAGTGGTACTGGGATTACAGATGTGAGCTACTGCGCCCAGCCTGTATTATTAATATTATTGAGATGGAGTCTCTGTCACCCAGGCTGGAGTTCAGTGGTGTGATCTCAGCTCAGTGCAACCTCTGCCTCCCAGGTTCCAGCGATTCTCCTGCCTCCACCACCTGAGTGGCTAGGATTATAGGCGTGCACCACCACACCCAGCTAATTTTTCTATTTTTAGTAGAGATGGTATTTCACCATGTTGGCCAGGCTGGACTTGAATTCCCGACCTCAGGTGATCCTCCCATCTTGGCCTCCCAAAGTGCTGGGATTACAGGCATGAGCCACTGCACCCAGCCTGTATTACTGTATTTAATATGCAACCTGGCTTCTGAATTTCTCCCTGTAACCTCACCTCCCACTGAGTCCTCTTCGTTCACTCACTTCAGCCACACCAACCTCTTCCTTCAAGGCAGGCATGAGTCTTACCCCAGGGCCTTTGAACTTGTTGTTCTCCTGCTGTGGGGCCCTCCTTCCCCTCCTTAGTCAAGCCTGCTTTTATCACCCTGTTTAAAATTGCAACTCCTTTGCGCGTCTCTCTCACTGCTTATTCTTCATAGCACTTCATTTTTGACATGCCATCTATTTTACATTGATTTTGTTTTTATTTATTTATTTATTTATTTATTTTTGGGAGGGAGTCTCGCTCTGTCGCCCAGGTTGGAGTGCAGTGGTGCAATCTCGGCTCACTGAAAGCTTCACCTCCTGGGTTCACGCCATCCTCCTGCCTCAGCCTCCCAAGCAGCTGGGACTACAGGCGCCCGCCACCACACCCAGCTAATTTTTTGCATTTTTAGTAGAGACCGGGTTTCACCGTGTTAGCCAGGATGGTCTCAGTCTCTTGACCTTGTGATCCGCCCACCTCAGCCTCCCAAAGTGTTGGGATTACAGGCGTGAGCCACTGCGTCCGGCCTATTTTTATTTTTTGAGACAGAGTCTTGCTCTGTTGCTCAGGCTGGAGTGCATTGGTGCAATCTCAGCTCACTACAACCTCTGCCTGCTGGGTTCAAGTGATTCTCCTGCCTCAGCCTCCTGAGTAGCTGGGATTACAGGCGCATGCCACCATGCCTGGCTAATTTTTGTATTTTTAGTAGGGACGAAGTTTCACCGTATTGGTCAGGCTGGCCTTGAACTCCTGACCTCAGGTGATCCACCCACCTTGGCCTCCCAAAGTAATGGGATTACAAGCATGAGCCACTGTGCCTTGCCTTGATTTTATATATAGCCATATTTTGTAATATTTATAAATAGTTTTATTTATTTTTTCATAATTTTTTTTTTGTACAGATAGGGTCTTGAGATGTGGTCCAGGCTGGTCTCAGACTCCTGGGCTTAAGCGATCCTCCTGCTTTGGCCTCCCAGAAGTGTTGGGATTATAGGCATGAGCCACAGTGCCAGCCATAAGTATTTCTAATATTTGTAAAATAACTTTTACATAGATATCATTTGTATTTTAATATAAATATAAATCATAAATATGTAACTTTTGTATTCAGTGGCTATAAATCATATACATGTAAATTAAATATTTAATATGTTATATTATTGTTCTTTCCTGTCTTCACCCTTACTGTCCTCAGGAATGTGAGCCCTAAGCTCAGGAAGATCTTTGTTTTCTACATCACTGTCCCTCAGCATCTAGAGCAGAGCCCACACGTAGCATGCACCTCTGTCCTTCATTGCTGAGTATGTGACTATTTATTGAATGAGGAACTTCGGACGATTTGAGTGAACCAAAGGAAAGAGCATTGGGAGCGGAGGGGTGGGAAGAGTTAGGAACATCTCCAAAAAACGCCCAGAGGCTTGAAAGCTGGGGCCAGTCTGGCTTTAGGTGGGTGCGAGGGCTCCGAGGATAGGCTGGCTGAGTAGGCGGGGGAGTGCTTGGGGGCCAGACCATGCCTGCAGTCCAGCTCTGTCACTGCTTCCTGGGTGACCTCGAGTCAGTGACCTGCCCTCTCTGATCCTCACGGCCTCATCTGTAAAAAGGGAAAAAAGTGTCTGTAGGTTCATTGATTCAACAACTATCGATTGCCTACTTTCCATGTACCAGGCACTGTGGCAGGTGTGGTGGGCATCGTTCCTGCCCCCATTGGGTTTCAGTTCTAGACTCCCACTTCCAGGGGCTGACGTGTGAATTAAGCACTGAAACACCTGGCAGGCCCATAGTGAATGGCAGTTCTCATCGTCAGGGTAGCTGCCGTAGTCCTCAGTTATCCTCATCTGCAAGATGGGGATAAAGAACCTACTATGCAGGGTTGTCCTGAAAAGATGATTAAAGGGCTCAGCCCAGTTCCTCATTTATGGGCATGGGGGTTTATAAGCCACTCACCACTAGACAATGTTACATTCAAGATTAATTTGTTTCCTGATTTGTGTGTGCTGCTTTCAGAAGAATTTAGCTCCATGAGGGTTTTCTTAAGGCCTGGGGCCTAGTAGGTGCAGCACTAAATATTTGTTGAATGAATGAATCAAAGTTTTTTGTTTTTTCCCTTGTCCACTTGGAAAGCAATTTCCACCAGTCAGCATTTTGGGAAGGTGAATTGTACAGGGGTGTTGTCTTGGAGGGGCTGGGTCAGGGTGGCATGGGAGCAAGAGAAGCTGGAGCCGGGAAGTCCCTTCCCAGGAATTCTATGGAATCAATAGCTTGGTTGCTTGAAAGCAAAAACATATGTTTGTAGATTATTATTTCATTTTATTTTTGTTTTTGTTGTTTTAAAGATGGGGTTCTCACCATGTTGCCCAGGCTGGTCTTGAACTCCTGACCTTAGGTGATCCGCCTCGGCCTCCCAAAGTGTTGGGATTACAGGCGTGAGCCACCACGCCTGGTCAGGATTATTATTTCTTTCTTTTTTTTTTTTTTTTTTTTGAGACGGAGTCTCACTCTGTCACCCAGGCTGGAGTGAAGTGTCACGATCTCAGCTCACTGCAACCTCCGCCTCCCGGGTTCAAGAGATTCTCCTGCCTCAGCTTCCCAAGTAGCTGGGCCTATAAGCATGCACCACTACGCCCAGCTAATTTTTTATTTTTTCTAGAGATGGGGTTTCACTGTGTTGGCCAGGCTGGTCTCGAACTCCTGACCTCAGGTGATCCACCCGCCTTGGCCTCCCAGAGTGCTGGGATTACAGGAGTGAGCCACCGTGCCCGGCCAGGATTATTATTTCATAAAAGAATTGCTGGCTGGGTGCAGTGGCTCACTCTTCTAATCCCAGCACTTTAGGAGGCCGAGGCGGGAGGATTACCAGCTCAAGAGATTGAGACCATCCTGGCCAACATGGTGAAACCCCGTCTCTACTAAAAATACAAAAATTAGCTGGGCGTGGTGGTGCGCACCTGTAGTCCCAGCTACTCAGGAGGCTGAGGCAGGAGAATCGCTTGAACCTGGGAGGTAGAGGTTGCAGTGAGCTGAGATCGCACCACTGCACTCCAGCCTGGTGACAGAATGAGACTCAGTCTCAAAAAATATATATATATTGCTTAGGAACACCTTGGGTTTTTCTCTCCTCCCTGCTTAATATTAGTCCTAAATCTCACTTGATCAATGTAGCCTCCTAAGGGACCACAAAGCCCAGGTCAGGGCCCCCACTGAGCCTTTCCCTTAACCCCTCCAGTGTGGATTTCTCTGTGTGTGTGTGTGTGTGTGAGTGTGTGTGTGTGTTTGTGTGTGTGTATGTTTTTATGGATGTGTAAAGGTTTCTACATCTTGGGTTTCGTTTTTTGAAGTATAAAGGTGTCTGTGCTTCTGAAGTCAGCACTTTACATCACTTAGGAAATTCTGCACACCCAGCATATTGTGGTTTCTATGTCTTCTTGTTGGGCTCATTTTTGGCTTGGGGTGGGGGTGGGCAGTGTGGTGGGGGGAACGTGAAGCCGAGCTGGCCGCCCTCCTCCCCTTGCGCATGCTGAAGGGAGGGAACCGGGGTGAACGGGGGCCCACGGGAATCACGTGGGGGACCCAGGCAGTGCAGCCAAGACTGGAGGCTGGGCCTGGTTCTGCCTGTTGATCAGACTTCTGTGTTTGGGAGTTGGGGGGTGGCCCATGGGGCCTGTGCTGAGGGAGGATGCTCTGAGTGAATTTGCTGCTGGGAAATGCAGGTTGGAGTTAAGAGTTGAGGTAAGGGTGTTGGGGTCAGCCGCCTGGTGACTTTATTTTCTCTTGCTTAACTTTTTAAAACAGTTTTGTTGAGACACATAATTCACATATCATAAAATCCAGCCATGTAAAGGGTACAATGCAGTGGTTTTTAGTATCTCCACAGAGTTGTGCAACGGTCATCTCTGTCTAGTTTGAGAACATTTTTTCTCACCCTAAAAGGAAACCTCATACCCACTACGAAGCCACTCCCCATCCCCTGCTCCTCCCAGCCCCAGCAGCCTTTATTTCGCTTCCTGTCTCCATGGATTTGCCTGTTGTGGGTAATTCACATAAACATGATCGTACACTAGCCGATCTTTTTGTGTCTGGTGTCTTTCTCTCTGCGTCATGTTTTCCAGGTCCACCCCTGCTGCGGCGATGCCTCATTCCTTTTTATGGCTGAATAATATTCCACTGGATGGATGGACCAGATTTTGTTGATCCATTCATCTGTGGATGGACATTGGGTCCATTCCCCTTTGGCTATTACAGAAGCTGCTTGGTGGCTGTTTCTTTAGCCAGGTGGAAGGTGGCATTTCCAGCCCCTCTCTGCCCGGGGCTGCTCTTCCACTGTGCTCTCTCGGCACCCACGGGTCTCTTCCTCCCTCCTCCCTCTTTTCCTCTCTTCCCTCCTCCTCCTGCTCTTTCTTTGTGTATCTCCCCCTCCCCCAGCCTCAGCCAAGAGAGAGTGAGTCTGGAAGTAATTTCCAGGGAGCCCGGGGTAGGCCCTGAGGCAGCTCTGCTCCCCCTTCAGGGAGGCCTCAGCCTGCCCTGAACACTGGCCCCAGGGGAGGGACAGAAGGGACAGCCTGCTGCTTCTTCAGCTCCCGGAAAGGCATAGGGAGAGGGCCAAGCCTGGGAAACAGCTTTTTTCTGGGCTTTAAAAATTGTGTGCATTTATTTGATTTTTTTTGGAATAGGGAACACATGCTCAAGTATAAAACTCAGATGGTACCAAGGATTTCTAGTGACAAGTCTCCTCCCTCCCCCAACTCCCAGCCACCTATACCCACGTCCTCTTCCCAGAGGCAACATGGTTAGGATTTTTGGGCCTCCTTTCAAAGAGATGTTCTGTGCATGTGTAAGCATCTCTCTCACTCGCTCTCTGTTTCTCTCTCTCTCTCTCTCTCACACACACACACACACACACACACACACTTTTTAAGGCAGGTTTGTTTTGTTTTGTTTTGTTTTTGAGACGGAGTCTCGCTCTGTTGCCCAGGCTGGAGTGCAGTGGTGCAATCTCGGCTCACTGCAACCCCCACTCCCTGGTTCAAGTGATTCTCCTGCCTCAGCCTCCCAAGTAGCTGGGATTACAGGTGGCTGCCACCATGCCCGGCTAGTATTTGTATTTTCACTAGAAACAGGGTTTCACCATGTTGGCCAGGCTGGTCTCGAACTCCTGAGCTCAAGTGACCTGCTTGCCCTGGCCTCCCAAAGTTCCAGGATTATAGGCGGGAGCCATCATGCCCTGCCAACAGCAGGTTACATTAATACCATTCTGGCCTTTGTTTTTCCTTTTCAAAAATGTTTTAATGTTTTTGAGACAGGGTCTCGCTCTGTTTCCCAGACTGGAGTGCAGTGGTGTGATCACAGCTCACTACAACCTCCACCTCCTGGGCTCAAGTGATCCTCCCATCTCAGCCTCCTGAGTAGCTGGGACTACAGGTGTGCAGCACCATACCTGACTAATTTTTTTTCATATTTTTTTGTAGAGATGAGGTTTCATCATGTTGCCCAGGCTGGCCTTGAACTCCTGACCTCAAGCAGTCCACCCCTCTCTGCCTCCCAAAGTGCTGCGATTATAAGTGTGAGCCATGATGCCTGGCACCCCACCCTGCATTTTTTTTTTTTTTTTTTTTGAGACGGAGTCTCGCTCTGTCTCCCAGGCTGGAGTCCAGTGGTGCGATCTTGGCTTACTGCAAGCTCCACCTCCCGGGTTGACGCCATTCTTCTGCCTCAGCCTCCCGAGTAGCTGGGACTACAGGCGCCCACTACTACCCACCCGGCTAATTTTTTTGTATTTTTAGTAGAGACGGGGTTTCACCGTGTTAGCTAGGATGGTCTCGATCTCCTGACCTCGTGATCGCCCGTCTTGGCCTCCCAAAGTGCTGGGATTACAGGCGTGAGCCACCGCGGCCAGCCAATTTTTTTTTTTTTTAAGAGACAGGGTTTCTCTGTGTCGCCCTGGTTGGAGTACAGTGTGGCACCATCATGACTCATTGCAACCTTGACCTCCTGGGCTCAAGGAATCCTCCTGCCTTCAGTCTCCTAAGTCACTGGGACTACAGGTGTGCACCACCACGCCCACCTAATTTAAAATTTTTTTTGTAGAGATGGGGTCTAGCTATGATGCCCAGGCTGGTCTCAAATTCCTGGTCTCAGGCAACCCTCCCACCTGGGCCTCCCAAAGTGTTGAGATTACAGGCGTGAGCCACCATGCCCAGCCTGCTGTTCTTTCTAACAACATATCAAGAGGCTCTAATTTACCAGGCTCAGCCTCTTTCACAGTGGCATGGTATTCCACTGGAAGGCCCTAACCTCCTGGGCCAGTCCTGCTTTGCCGGACACCTAGGTTAGCTTCACTCTGTCATAAGGCTACATTATTGAGCATCTCTGTGATTCACATCCAAAAATGAGAGTAACATTTATCCCTTTGTTAACTTATTTGACAGTAATTTACTGAGCTCCTATTGTATTGTATTCCTGGCAGTTTTGGGAGTGGGAATGTGACATGAACAAGTCAAAGATCCCTGGCTGGGCACAATGGCTCACGCCTGTCATCCCAGCACATTGGGAGGCTGAGGCAGGCAGATCACTTGAGGATAGGAGTTCGAGACTGGCCTGGCCAGTGTGGCAAAAATCTCTCTACTAAAAATAGAAAAATCAGCCAGGCATGATGGTGTGTGCCTGTAATCCCAGCTACTCGGGAGGCTGAGGCAGGAGAATCACTTGAACCTGGGAGGCGGAGGTTGCAGTGAGCCGAGATCATGCCACTGCACTCCAGTCTGGGAGACAGAGTGAGACTGTCTCAAAAGAAAAAAAAAAAAAAAATCCCTGCCTCTGGGGAGCTGACCTGCCAGTGGAGGATACTCAAAGTTGGGCTCATCAGACTGTACTGAGTGCTGTGGAAGAAAACAGAGGGAATGGGGGCGGAGAGGGCTGGCGGTGTGGGTGGTCATTGTAACCGGCCCTTGCTGAAAAGGTGACATTTGAACAAAGACCTGAAGGAGGCGAGGGAGCAAGCCCCATCAGTGTGAAGCCCTGTCAGGGTTCCTAGCTGCAAGAACAGCAGGTGCAAAGGTCCTGAGGCAGGGATTTGAAAACACTTACCCAGTGGCACAGCCAGTAAGTGGTGGAGCTGGGGTTTGAACTGGGTAGTCTGGAGTCAGAGTCAGATTTTTTTTTTTTTTTTTTTTTTTTTGAGACAGAGTCTCACTCTGTCACCCAGGCTGGAGTGCAGTGACATGATCTTGGCTCACTGCAACATCCGCCTCCCGGGTTCAAGCAATTCTCCTACCTCAGCCTCCTGAGTAAGCTGGCACTACAGGCACCCACCACCACCATGCCTGGCTAATTTTTTTTTTTTTTTTGTATTTTTAGTACAGACCGGGTTTCACTGTGTTAGCCAGGATGGTCTCGGTCTCCTGACCTTGTGATCTGCCTTCCTCGGCCTCCCAAAGTTCTGGGATTACAGACATCAGCCACCGCACCTGGCCAGTTTTTTTTAGTAAACTTTACTTAGGTATAATTTATGTACAGTGTGACACACCCATTTAAAAAGTATCATTGGATGCAATTTGATAAATGTGTACCATTATTAACCATCATCACGATCAGGATACAGAATGTTTCTGTTACCCCAAAAGGATCAATAATGCCCTTTTGTAATCAATCCTCCCTACCCCCTGGCTCAGGCAATACAAAAATCTCTGCTTTCTGTAACTATAGATTCAACTTGTCTTTTCTAATCAGCACATTCAGGGAGTGTGTGATGCCTCCAGCTTTTTTCTTAGAATCTCACCTGTGGTCCTAGCTGCTTGGGAGGCTGAGACGGGACAGTCATTTGAGCCCAGCAGTTAGAGCTATGATCATGCCACTGCACTCCAGCCTGGGTGACAGACCGACACCCCATTTCAAAAAATATAAAATAAAATAAAAATTCAGCTATTCAGGGCAGGGTCTTTTGTGGTTTCATAGGAATTTTAGGATTTTTTTTCTATTCCTGTGAACAATGCCATTGGAATTTTGATAGTGATTACATTGAATCTATAGACCAATTTGAGTAATATATATATATTTTTTCCTTGCAATATTAAGTATTCCAATCCATGAACATGGGATATCTTTCCATTTATTTGTGTCTTCTATAATTTCTTGCATCCATGTATCATAGTTGTCAGTGTTCAGATCTTTCACTTCCTTGGTTAAATTTAATTTAATCTTTTTGATGCTGTTGTAAATGCGATTGTTTCTTAAGTCCTTTTTTGGTTAGGTTCATTGTTAGTGTGTAGAAACACCACTGATTTTTCCATGTTGATTTTGCAACTTTCTGCAATTTCAATTTGTCTGTTCTAGAGTTTGACATAAATAGAATCACACACCATGTACTCTTTTGTATCAGGCTTCTGTTGCTCAGCATAGTGATTTTGAAATTCATCTATGTTATGTGTACCAGTAGTTCATTCCTTCTTTTGCTGGCAATATGCCATTATGCAGATATAATTTTTTCATCCATTCACCTGCTGATGGACCTTTGGGTTATTTCCAGTGTTTGGCTGCCATAGATGATGCTGCTTGAACATGCCTGTACGAGTCTTTGTGTGGACCTATGCTATCATTTCTCTTGGGCAAATACCTAGAAGTGGATTAGTAGGGTCAGATGATAAGGGTATGTTTAATTTTGTTAGAAACTGCCCAGCTGGGCGCAGTGGCTCACACCTGTAGTCCCAGCACTTTGGGAGACTGAGGCGAGAGGACTGCTTGTGCCCAGGAGTTTGAGATCAGCCTAGGAACATGGCAAAACCCAGTCTCCACCAAAAATACAAAAAAAATTAGCCAAGCATGGTGGCACGCGCCTGTAGTCCCAGCTACTCGGGAAGCTGAGGCAGGAGGACCTCTTGAGCCCTGGAGGTGGAGGTTGCAGTGAGCCAAGATCGTGCTACTGCACTCCAGCCTGGGTGACAAAGTGAGACCCTGTCTCAAAAAGAAAAGAAAAAAGAAAAAGAAAAAAGAAAGAAAGTGCCAAATATTTTTCAAAGCAGTTGTTTACCACCAGCAATGGATAAGCATTCCAGTTGCCCCACATCCTCCCCACCACTTACCATCATCAGTCTTTATAATATCAGACGTTCTAATGGGTATGTAGTAATATCTCATTATGGTTGTAGTTTTAATTTCCCTGATGACTAAAGATGTTGAACATTGCATTGATTTATGGGCTGTTTGCATACCTTCTTTTGCTCATTTTAAATTGGATCGTTTGTTGTCTCTTTTGAGACGGAGTCTCGCTCCAGGCTGGAGTGCAGTGGTGCAATCTTGGCTCACTGCAACCTCTGCCTCCTGGGTTCAAGCGATTCTCCTGCCTCAGCCTTCTGAGTAGCTGAGATTACAGGTGCCCTCCACCATGCCCGGCTAATTTTTGTATTTTTTGTAAAGACAAGGTTTCGCCATGTTGGCCGAGCTGGTCTCGAACTCCTGACCTCAAGTGATCTGCCCACCTCAGCCTTCCAAAGTGCTGGGATTACAGGCATGAACCACTGTGCCTGGTCTGGAATTCTTTTAAACAGCCCTTTTTCTGGATGCTAAAAATTGACCTACAAAAGTAACTCTGTAACCAACCCAAATACATTTGGGGCCCTGGTGTGCTGCCCCTGACTGACAAAGTGAAGGCTTTGAATGTGGCTCTTTCTGCATCCTAGCGGCTCAGTCCAGGCCCTGGAGGGGCATCTGTCACCTGGGACACTGGCAGCGTCCCTGGCATCCAGCCATGACCATCCCTTCTCACGGCGGGGCTGCTCATGGTGCTGTCCCTGGGGTCCCTGGCATTAGGCTGTGATGAGGTACTGGGGACACCAGCCTCCCACTGGGTGGCTGTGGACAGAAGAGCTCAGCAGAAGCCACACTGTCTGACTTTGAGCAGCCTGTAGGTTAGCTGAGAAAACAAGGCATACATTTTCATGGTTTTGCTTTTCTCGTGGTGGCCCTAACAATTAACATCGGTTGTTTGCCATATCGGGCTCTGGACTCACGAAATCCTGAAATGGCCCCGGAAGCATGGGCAATGCTGAGAATATTTAAGCGTCCAGAGCCCCACCAGAACCCAGGCTGGCTGCGAGACTACCACATGCGTGTTCAGCCGGAACACCACTGACCTGGGGGGGTTAATTCTGTTCCGATGTCCATTTTGTAGACCTAGAAACTGAGGAACAGAGAGGGAAGTAACTTGCTTCAGGTTGCACAGCCAGGAGGCACAGAGCATGATATAGAGAGACCTTTACCTACATTCACCAACCTCTTATTTATTTCTTTATTTTTTGAGACAGAGTCTTGCTCTCTTGCCCAGGCTGGAGTGCAGTGGGGGAATCATGGCTCACTGCAGCCTCTACCTGCTGGGCTCAAGGGATCCTCCCACCTCAGTCTCCCAAGTGGCTAGGACTACAGGTGTGCCCATGATGCCCAGCTAATTATTTCTTCTTCTTTTTTTTTTTTTTGCAGAGACTTAGGTGCCCAGGTTGGTCTCAAACTCTTAGCCCTTAGCCTCAAGTGATTCTCCTGCCTCAGGCTCTCATGGTGTTGGGATTACAGGTGTGAGCCACTGCACCTGGCCCAGATTCACCAACTTTTAATATTTTGCCACGTTTCCTTTCTTTTATTTTCTTTGCTTTTCCTTTTCTTTTCTTTCTTTCTCTCTCTCCTTCCTTGCTTCCTCCCTCCCTCCCTTTCTCCCTCCCTCCCTCCTTCCCCTCCCCTTTCCCTACCCCTTCCCCTTCCCCTACCCCTTCACCTTCCTTTTTTTTCTTTCTGAGGGAATCTCACTGTCACTCAGGCTGGAGTGCAGTGGCACACTCTTAGCTCACTGCAACCTCTGCCTCTTGGGTTCAAGCAACCCTCCTGCCTCAGCCTCCAGAGCAGCTGGGATTACAGGCGCCCGCCACTATGCCCAGATAAGTTTTGTATTTTTAGTAGAGATGAGGTTTTGCTGTGTTGGCCAGGCTGGTCTCAAACTCCTGGCCTCAAGTGATCCACCTGCCTTGGCCTCCCAAAGTGCCGGGATTCCAGGCGTGAGCCACCGTGCCCGGATTTCATTCCATGTGCTTTTATTTCTACAGGCCAGTAGAGCAAAAGGTTTTCTGTCTGCAGGTCTCGGTTTACTCTTAAGGAAAATGAACCAGTTTCACCTGAACTCTACACACACACACTTCCTCTTTCTCTCTCTGTCCTGTGTTTCTCCTAAACGATTTGAGAGTAGGAATGATACGCACGTGCATTTCCAAAGAACCATTCTCTTATGTAACCACAGGACAGTTATCAAACGCAACTTGTTGAACATTGATTGATACAACACCATTAATGCAGCCACTCTCCGTATTCTGGCTCTGTCAGTTCTACTAACGTCCCTCAGAGCCGTATCCTCCCCACCCCGATGTAGGATGAGGTTTGGAATCACACCAGTTGCATTTACTTGTCTGGTCTCTTTCAGTCCCTTCATTCTGGAGGGTTTCCTCAGCCTTTCTTTGTGTTTCATGACATTGACATTTTAGAAGGGTCCAGGCCAGTTATTGTGTAGAACGTCTCTCATTTTCAGTTTGTTGGATGTTTCCTCTCAGTGAGATCCAGGCTACGCATCGCTGGTTGGAATTTCCAGAGCCTGTGTTCTTAACCACCCTGAGGTTCTGCCTTTGAAAGGGACATTCTGGTTCCTTTCCAAAGGGCTGGTCATCATCTTATCCTTGTTCTGGCAGGTGGTGCGTTCAGCTGGACAACCCGCTGCATTCATAATATTGGGGTCATATAATTTCAAGAAAAGGTTAAAGAAAAATGGTCTCTTAACATGAAAAGGTCATAGAGGATCATTAGAAGGAGCAAAAGAGGAAAGGGGAGGGAGCAAAAAAGAAACTGGAATATACAAAGTTCCAAAAACGCAGATAACACAAAAGTAGCTTGTAATCCTGTCACTCCTGGGGTAGAGCAAGTATGTTAATGTTTGGGCATATTTCCTTCTGATCTTCCTTCTGATTGGCTCTTCCTCTTGCCCTCAGGCATTCAGTTTGCACAGTTGACAGGAGAGACATATTTTGAGAGCTGAAGACTGAGATTCCAGGTGCAGTGGCTCACGCTTGTAATCCCAGCACTTTGGGAGGCTGAGGCAGGCAGATTGCTTGAGGCCAGGAGTTCAAGACCAGCCTGGGTAACAGAGTGAGACCCTGCCTCTATAAAAAATAAAAAAAGTTAGCCAGGCGTGGTGGCACGCGCCTGTAGGCCCAGCTATACTGGAGGCCAAAGCAGGAGGATCTCTTGAGCCCAGGAAGTTGAGGCTGCAGTGAGCCATGATTGTGCCACTGCACTGTAGCCTGGTTGACAGAGTGAGACCCTGTCTCCAAAAAAAGAAAAAAGTAGAAAGAAAAATGAAAACTCAGGGCAGGGGGGCATCAGCCAGGGAGGTGCATTTTGGGATCTGGCAGGGGGTGGAGGAGGGGTACGTCCAGCATGCGGAATGCTCTGCCCACTGAGGGCTTGTGTCCCCAGACCTGGGATTTCTGCCTCACAGTGTGGACACCAGGGTCCTCAGGGGAGCAGAGATGGGTCCCTGCTGGAAACTTCCCTATGTCTCCAGAGCACCTGCAAAAATCTCCAGAAATCACCAGCCCCTGGTGAGTTTGGAGTGGAGGCTTTTAATCACGTCCAAGGGATCAGCTCAGCCCGACACACACACACGCACACAGACACACTCGCGCGCGCACACACACACGGCTGAAACACCATGCTGAAGAACATTTCTCCCATGTGTTTTACTTTTTGAGCCTTAGCCCGGGGATTTGAGAATAACAGCTATTCCTGAGAGTACTTCCCGAGCACATCCTGGGAGCTCAGGTCACGCACTTCACCCGTATTAATTCGTTTAATCCTCCTGACAGTCCCTTGAAGGTGAGACTGTTACTATCAGAAGTGGAAACTGAGACACAGCGAGGTGAAGTAACTCAAGGATTCCTACAGAAAAGTGTAAAATATGCTCATTTCATCCAGCAATTATAAAGTAACACTCTCACACACAGTTATTCCTTTTTTTTTAACAGCTTTATTGAGATATAATTCACATACCATACAGTTCACCCATGTAAATCGTTCACCACAGTTTATAGTGTGTTTGCAGAGTTATAACCATCACCATAATCTATTATAGAACATTTTCCTCACCTCAAAAAGAAACTCTGCATCCCTTAGCCATCATCCCCACTCCTTCTCCCCCTCCCAGCCTCCAGCAACCACAAATCTACTTTCTGGCTCTGTGAATTTGCCTATTTTGGACATTTCGTGGAAACAGACTCTTACATGACGTGGCCTTTTGTGCCTGGCTTCTTTCACTCAGCGTGATGTTGTCAAGGTCCCTCCGTGTGTGTCAGTGTCTCATCCCTTTTCATGGCTCAGTAATACTCCATTGTATGGATAGGCCACATTTTGTTTATCCGTTCAGTTGGTGGACATTGGAGGTTTTTTTTTTTCCAGTTTGCACTGTTCTGAATGATGCCGTATGAATGTTCGTGTGCAGGCTTTTGTGTGGACACTTGTTTCCATTTCTCCTGGTTTCTACGTGGGAGTGGAATTGCTGGGTCACAGGGTAACTGTGTGTTAACCTACTGAGACCAGCCAGACTCTTCCACGGCAGCGGCACCCTTGTATATCGCCCAGCAGTGCATGAGGGCTCTGATTTCTCTATCATTTTGATGATTCATCCATTATCCTGTTGATAGGATCTGGGTTGTTTCAGTTTAGGGGTGCTGTGAACATTCTAGAATGTGTTTTGCGGTCCGCCTCTGCCCCGCTATGCATAAAGTTGGGATTCCATAGACAGTAGGTCCTGTTAGGTAACAGGTAAAAATGATCTGTGGGCTCCTCTCTCTCCTTGGCACGTGTGTGTGGCCCACGTTGCATGTTCTTGTAGAATCCTCCTTCCCCGGTGAGGATTGGAAGCCATGATCGCCTGCCTCTGTTGCTGGTTTTAGTCTTTAACCCTTGCTCTGTGGACTTGAGAAACGTGCTTTTCCACGGTGCCTGTGACCAAGATGTCCGCATCGTTAGTGAGGACCCTGCCATGTCCTTGACCACACTGCATGGGGATCCTGTCCACGATGGGGGGTGTCCTGTTGGGCTTGAGTGTCTAGATATGGAGACCGTAGTTCGCGGGGGGAGGGGAGGCCGTTTGGCGTATTTGCCCTGGCATTTGGGGTTGTTTATTGGGGGTGGGAGTGCTCCTGGCATTTCCTGGGCAGGAACTACTGGTGTAGACCTACTGGATTAACTTGCTCCTGGGTCGGTGTGCGGGATAGGGGGAGGGTGCATCAGTCTTTGTGGAGCGTCTGCCTTCTCTCTGTCTCCCTGTTTTCCTGTTCCCGTCTCCCCGTCCCTCTCTCTGTCTCTCTGAACTGCTCGTTCCCTCCTTGCCTTCTGCGCCGATGCCCAATTGAACTGCCCATCCCTATAGATTGGGCGTCTCTGAGCCCGCAGTGGCTGCCTGAGCTGTAACCCACCCCTGTGCCCTTTCACCTCCTCTCCCGCCTCCAGCTGACCAATCCCTGGGGTTTCTGGTCGGCCTGTGGATGTGTCCCGGTCAGGCCTAGGTCAGGCGCCTGACAGCGTCACCTGTGGCCACTGAGAATCATCCTCCTTCAGGAGTCCCAGTCAGTCAATATTTACACAAAGCGAACAAAAAGAAACCTGGAGCTCACCACTCCTGGGGGAGCCAGGCAGGAGCTAAGATAAGTCCCATTTATGGCCTGTCAGATAGCGATCGGCACCTGGAGGAAAGCAAGCAGGAGAGGGACTGGGGGAGGGCTTGTGACTACAGATGGCCCTGGTGACACTCGAGAAAAGGAAGGGCATGGCTGGGAGTGGTGACTCATGCCTGTAATCCCAGCACTTTGGGAGGCTGAGGTGGTGGATCACCTGAGGTCAGGAGTTTTTTTTTTTTTTTTTTTTTTTTTTTGAGACAGAGTCTTGCTCTGCCGCCCAGGCTGGAGTGTAGTAGGCTGATCTTGGCTCACTGCAGCCTCTGCCTCCTGAGCTCAAGTGAGCCCTGGGCTCTCCTCCCTCAGCCCCCTGAGTAGCTGGGACTACAGGCGTGCACCACCACGCTGGGCTAATTTTTTTTTTTTTTTTTTTTTTTTGAGGCAGAGTCTCACTTTGTTTCCCAGGCTGGAGTGCAGTGGCACGATCTTGGCTGACTGCAAGTTCTGCCTCCTGGGTTCACGCCATTCTCCTGCCTCAGCCTCCCAAGTAGCTGGGACTACAGGCACCCGCCACCACACCTGGCTAATTTTTTGTATTTTTAGTACAGACGGGGTTTCACCATGTTAGCTAGGATGGTCTTGATCTCCTGACCTTGTGATCTGCCTGCCTCGGCATCCCAAAGTGCTGGGATTACAGGCGTGAGCCACTGCACCCGGCCTAATTTTTGTATTTTTAGTACAAATGGGGATTCTCCATGTTGGCCAGGCTGGTCTCGAGCTCCTGACCTCAAGTGATCCACCTGCCTTGGCCTCCCAAAGTGCTCGGATTACAGGCATGAGCCACTGTGCCTGGCCTGTACGTTATTAATATTATTGTTAATCTTTTCATTTATTTGTGAGCGCTGTTATGTGCCCTCTGTATCTTTTGTGAGGATTAATTTAGTTAAAAGTTGATCTCATAATATATAAGTCAACATAATCAGAAATTCAAACAGGAACGTATTGACAAGCAAAGGAATGTTACTGTCTCTGCCTCGAAGATCTTGTGTCCTGCCTGGAGACACTTCACTTCCCCACTCACCTGCCACTGTCTGCTCAGTGTCAATGTATTGATTACCTGTCCAACAGAATCTATTTTATCTCTGAGGTTAGGGAATTAGTAGAAATTGATATCCTACTAATGGAATAGAACAGAGAGTCCAGAAGGAGAACCAGGCACATTAAGACATGGTATGAGGTCGATAGGGCCAATGGTCAGATTTGTGGGGAAACAAGGGACTCATAATAAATAGAGGTAGGGATCAAAAGTAAAAAGGTCATCCACAGGTGGAAGGAGATGAAATCAGATCCCTACCTCACACTGTACAGCAAAGCCAATCCCAAGATTATTGAGTACTCAAAGTCAAATATAAACTTGGAAGCTGCTTAGACTTTGGGGTAGGGACAGATTCTGAAATGAGATTTAGGTTAGTGTAAAAGTAATTAGATTTTTTGCCATTAAGTGCAAAAGTAATTGCAGTTTTTGCCATTACTTTTTTTTTTTGAGACAGAGTCTCTGTCGCCCGAGCTGGAGTACAGTGGCACAATATCAGCTCACTGCCACCTCCACCTCCAGGGCTCAAATGATTATCCTGCCTCAGCTTCCTGAGTAGCTGGGATTACAGGTGCATGCCACCATGCCTGGCTAATTTTTTTTTTTTGTTTGTTTGTTTTTTGAGGTGGAGTCTTGCTCTGTCACCTAGGATGGAGTCCAGTGGTGCAATCTCGGCTCACTGCAACCCTCCACCACCCAGGGTCAAGTGATTTTCCTGCCTCAGCCTTCCAAGTAGCTGGGATTGCAGGCACCTGCCACCACCCCGGCTAATTTTTTGTATTTTTCATAGAGACAGGGTTTCACTATGTTGGCCAGACTAGTCTCAAACTCCTGACCTCGTGATCCTCCCGCCTTGGCCTCCTAAATTACAGGGCTGAGCCACGGCACCTGGCCAATTTTTGTATTCTTAGTAGAGACGGGATTTCACCATGTTGACTAGGCTGGTCTCGAACTCCTGACCTCAAGTGATTCTCCCACCTTGGCTTCCCAAAGTGCTGGGATTAGAGGCGTGAGCCACCGTGCCCGGCCGGTTTTTGCCATTACTTTTAATGGCAAAAGGTGCAATGATTTTTGCACCAACCCAATATAAAAGGTGTTGCTCTGAGAGGGAGGTGTGGAGTTCTTGCCCATAGCTGCCACTTCAGTATTTCTCCTTCTCTGAGGCTCTGGGCAGCCCTCCCTGCTGTGCCCTGGGTTGGGGTCGTCTCTTCTCTTAATAAGGTGATCAGTAGCTTTGGGACCAGCAGAATGCATTAGAGGGAAATGGGCTTCACTGAAGAGGGCAGTGGATGAGAGGAAGGAGCATGTGTGAGGGCTTGTGTGCACCACACATCCTGACACCATCCACCCAGCCCGCACAGCCTGACACCATCTGCCCGGTCCACCCATCTTGACACCATCCGCCTGGCCCGCCTGGCCTTCTCAAATGCTGGAGGGCTCTCGGCTCTGCTGTTCCCTTACACTCCTTGGCCAATCCATCTGCAAACCCTCTTGCTCTGCTATTATGTCCAGAATTTGACTGCGCCTTGTCCCCTCCGCTGTCACCATGTCTCCTGCCTGGACCATTACCGTTGCCCCCTCTCTGTGCTTCCGTCATCACCTTCTGCAGTCCGTTCTCCACTCCGCAGCCAGAAGGAACCTGTGAACACCCAAGTCACATCATGTCCCTGCCCTGTCCGGAGCCCTCCCTCAGCCCTGGGCTCACCTGGAATAAAAGCTAAAGTCCTCGCCCTCGTTGTCTGTCTGACCTCGCCTCTCCTGCGTGCCTACTCATGCTCACGCCCTCATCACTGCCCGTGGTCCCTGAGGCGCCCACGTGATTCTGCCTCAGGACCATTGCATGTCCTCCTCCTTCTGCCTGGAGCCCGCTCTCCTGGGGTGGCCACATTGCTGCTCCCCTTACCTCCTGCACATCCTGTATGTACCCCAGCCCTCCCCTTCCCATTCTTGGCATCCTTGCCCTCATCTTCTCCTCGGGACGCTGTCTCTTGGTTCAGGGTCTGACTCCTGCCGGTAGAATGTGAGCTCTGGGAGAGCAGGGATGACTTCCTCACTCCCAGCACCACCGGGAAAGCGTTTGACTTCTCTTTGTGGAGCAGTAGGGATCAGTAGGGAGCCCTAAGAAGGGGAACAGCACGATCTTAAATAAAATAGGTCGATCTGGCCACCAAGTGGGGAACTGAGTTTAGAAATGGGAGGTCAGTTAGAAGTCCCTGCCACCCTCCAGGCAACGAGCACGAGAGGGTTGGGCAGACAATGCTGGTTCCAAGACCTAGAGAAGGGTGGGCTGGAGTTATTTAAGAGACAGGAGGAATGGTGGCATCTTGGAGCCAACCAGCGTTGGCTGATTCCCACAGATGGTGCCACTCCTGGCTGTGATGCGGCTGCAAACCCATGGCTTGCCCGGGACCTTCTCCGGGACAGGAGCGTTTGAACCGCACCAGGTCAGCATCTGAAGGTGTTTGCTGTAAGACCCAGGCCTGTGACTCTGCCAGCCCAAACCCCTGCCAGGTCCTGGGCAGATGTCGGCCTGCTGTCACTTCTCTGGACTCTAAGGCTTTTTTGCCTGTGTGGCATGTGAGAAAAATAGGGGAGTGATTAGGAAGGCTCATGCAGAATCCAGGTAAAAAACTGTTTCAGGTATGGAAGGGTGGAGGGGAGGAAGGTCATCTGGAGTATTTTTTTTGAGACGAGGTCACCCAGGCTGGAGTGCAATGGTGTGACCATGGCTCACTGCAGCCTCGACCTCCCAGGCTCAAGCAATCCTCCTACCTCAGCCTCCTGAGTAGTTGCAATCAGAGGCATGTGCCACCACACCCAGCTATTTTTAAAAAAATTTTTTAGAGAACAGGGTCTCACTGTGCTGCCCAGGCTGGTCTCAAACTCCTGGGCCCAAGTGATCCTGCTCTCTTGGCTCCCAAAGTGCTGGGATTACAGGTGTGGGCCACTGTGCCCGGCCTGTCCAGACTCTGTATAGACATCAGCAGTCAGGCAGTGTGGCATCTTGGAGAGCAGCCAAGGCTTTGGTGTCCAAGAAACCCAGGTTCTAATCTCATTGCTTCCTGTTACTACTCGTGGCTTTTTAGCTTGTGTGCATTCGTAACAGTTGACTTGACCACTGATGGCTTAAATACTCTCTTATTTTTTTCAACAAATATTTCTAAATTTAGTTTTTGAGATGGCTAATTCACAAAGCTGAAAAAGCAAAAATTATTTTGAAAACTATGCAGTGGAACACCTCCTATTCCTGTTCCGATCTGCCAGGTCCCTTCATAGTTAGTCATTGTGTTTAGTGTCATATACACCCTTCCTGAAGTTCTTTAGGCATTGAAAAGCATTCAGAATATGTATCATGTCTCCTTCACCCTTTTCTTAAGCAGATGGTAACGTTTTACACACACCATTCTACATTTTACTTTTCCATGTAGCAGTAGTCTGGGTGATCTTTCCCTATCAGTACACAAAGAACATCCTCATTCTTTTTTTTTTTTTTTTTTTTTCTGAGACGGGGTCTCGCGCCGTCCGCCAGGCTGGAGTGCAGTGGCACGTTCTCAGCTCACTGCAACCTCCACCCTCACTGGCTCAAGCGATCCTCCGACCTCAGACTCCAGAGTAGCTGGGATTACAGGTGCTCACCACCACACCTGGCTAATTTTTGTATTTTAGTAGAGATGGGGTTTCATCATGTTGGCCAGGCTGGTCTCAAACTCCTGACCTCAAGTGATCCGCCTGCCTCGGCCTCCCAAAGTGCTGGGATTATAGGCATGAGCCACTGTGCCTGGCCTCATTCTATTTTTTTTTTTTTCAAGGACATCTTTACTGACATATTCACATACCATAAAATCCACCCATCTAAAGTGTACCAATTCAGTGGTTTTCAGTATATTCACAGAGTTGTGCAGACATCACCACAATCCATTTTAGAACATTTTCATCATCTCAAAAAGAAACCGTACTCATGAGCAGCCGCTTTGAATTTCTCCCTCCCCGCAGTCCTTAGCAACCACGCATCTACTTTCGGTCTCTCTGGGTTTGCCTATTCTGGACATTTTGCATAAATGGAATCATGGAATATATGGCCTTTGTGCCTGGCTCCCTTCACTTGGTGTCATGCGTTCCAGGTTCATGCATGTTGGAGCGTGTGCCAGTGTTCCTTCCTTCTTATGGCGGAGTAATAGTCCGTGATATGGATATACCACATCTATTGATCCGTTCATCCACAGACGGGCATTTGGGTTCTACCTTTTGCTTCTTGAAAGTAAAGGTGCTGCGGATGTTCACAGGCCAGCCTTTGTTTTGTTTTGTTTTTTTGAAACGGAGTTTCGCTCTTGTTGCCCAGGCTGGAGTGCAGTGGCGCAATCTCAGCTCACTGCAACCTGTGCCTCCCAGGTTCAAGTGACTCTCCTGCCTCAGCCTCCCGAGTAGCTGGGATTACAAGCGTGAGCCACCGCACCCAGCCTTGGGCCAGTTTTTGTGTGGACATATGTTTTCGTCTCTCTTGGGTCTATAAGTAGGAGTGGAATTGCTGGGTCACGTGGCAACTCTATGTTTAACTTTTGGAGGAACTGCCAGGCGGATTTCCACAGCAGCTGCAACCTTTTACAGTCCTACCGACAGTGAGTGAGCATTCGTGTTCCGCCACACCCTCACGAACACTTGCCCTTGTCTGTCTCTTTGATTTGAGCTATCCTAATGGCTGCGAAATGGTATCCTGTGGTTCTGATGTGCACTTCCCTGGTGGCTAATGATGTTGAGTATCTTGTCATGGCCATTTGTATACCTCTTTCTTTTTTGTACAGCTGCATACTATTCCCCTGTTTAGAGAAACTGTAGTTGATTTAACCCGTTTACTACTGCAATAGTCCTGCCCAAGAAATTAAAAAAAAAAAAAAATCAACCTGTTTACTACTGATGGCCAGTGGGTTGTTCCCAGTATCTTGCTATTATTATTATTATTATTTTTTGAGACGGAGTCTCGTTCTGTCACCCAGGCTGGAGTGCAGTGGCACGATCTCAGCTCACTGCAAGCTTTGCCTCCCGGTTTCACGCCATTCTCCTGCCTCAGCCTCCCGAGTAGCTGGGACTACAGACACCTGCTACCATATTGCTATTATTAATAGAAACTTAACTGTAAGGCCAGGGCATGGTGGCTTATGCCTGTAATCCCAGCACTTTGGGAAGCTGAGGTGGGAAGATTACTTGAGCCCAGGAATTCAAGACCAGCCTGGGCAACATAGCAAGACTCCATCTCTATGAAAAAAAAAAAATCACAAAACAACACACCTGTAAAAGCCCCTAACTGTATAATTTTGGTCGTGTCAATGGTACCTGCAGGATATGTTCCCATAAGTGAAGTAGCCAGGCAGAGGGTGAATGCGTCTTGATCTTGGTGGGTATTGTCATGTGCAGGGGGTCCTCATTATTCCAAGATATCATATTTGCAGATTCATCTAATCGCCAACGCTTACTCATAACCCCAAAATCAATAACACACAATGCTTTTCCCATCATTTATGGACACTCACAGAATAGCAAAAAATTTGAGTCACCTGGTGCACACATCTCCAGCTGCAGTCAAGCAACGCCACACCCTGCTTTCTTATTCTCTTACTATAAACAAGTGTCCTTTTTGTGGTCTAGTTAGTGCCATGTTTTCTATATTTTTGTGCTTTGTGATTTTGCTGTTTAAAATGTCCCCAGTTTGGCCGGGCGTGGTGGCTCTCGCCTGTAATCCCAGCACTTTGGGAGGCCGAAGCAGGTGGATCACCTGAGATCAGGAGTTCGAGACCAGCCTGGCCAACATGGCGAAACCCTGGGTCTACTAAAAATACAAAATTAGCCGGGCATGGTGGTGCATGCCTGTAGTTCCAGTTACTTGGGAGGTTGAGGCAGGAGATTCGCTTGAACCTGGGAGGCGGAGGTTGCAGTGAGCCGAGATCGCTGCACTGCACTCCAGTCTGGGTGACAGAGCGAGACTCCATCTCAAAAAAAAAAAAAAAAAAAAAGTCCCCAGTTTAGTGCTGAAGTGCTGTCTGATGTTTCTAAGCTCAAGAAAGCTATAATGTGAGGCTGGGCATGGTAGCTCACGCCTGTAAGCCCAGCACTTTGGGAGGCCAAGGTGGGAGAATCGCTTGAACCCAGGAGGTCGAGACCAGCCTGGGGAACATGGTGAGATCCTGTCTCGACACACACACACACACACACACACACACACACACACACTCTGAATAAATAAGTAAATTTTAGAATTAGCCAAGCGTGATGGCGCACACCTAGGAGGACCACATGAGCCTGGAAGGCCAAGGCTGCCGTGAGTTCTTTTCATACCACTGCACCCCAGCCTGGGCAACAGTGAGACCCTATCTCAAAAAAACAATGAGAAGGCTGTGACGTGCCTTTCAGAGAAAATACACGTATTAGAGAAACTGCATTCAGCACAAGTTAGGGTGCTGCTGATGTGAGGCTCAGTGTTAATGAATCAAAACTATACATTAAATAAGGTGTCTTCAAACAGAAACACACATAAGCCAAGGTTTTATATTGGTTGGTGAAAGCATTGTGGCCAGAGGCTTTCAGGAACCTAACTTTGTATTTCCCCCAGGAGACATGGTTAATGTCTAAGTATTTGCTAATCCAATGTTCACAGTCACTTTTTAGATTCTGTAATATATAGAACACAGCCACCTGGAATAACAATCAATTGCACAGGGGTTTTTTTTCTACATGCTAGGGGTGCTTTACTGGGTTCTAATTTATGTGCAGTAAAATGCACAAAACTGAAGTGCGCAGCTTGATGAGTTCTGACAAATACTACCTGTGTAAGCATCACTCAGCTCTAGCTAGAGAACACGTCCATCATCTGAGCAGGCTCCCTTATAGCCTTTCCCAGTCATTCCTGCATCCCTCCCTTGAAGCGGCCACACGTCTGATATTTTTCCCCCACTATAAATCAGTTCTGGATATTGTAGATTTGTTTGGTTTTTTTTTTAAGACGGAGTCTTGCTCTGTCGCCCAGGCTGGAGTGCAGTGCGGCGATCTCGGCTCACTGCAACCTCCACCTCCCGGGTTCAAGAAATTCTCCTGCCTCAGCCTCCCGAGTAGCTGGGACTACAGGTGCCCACCACCACGCCCAGCTAATTTTTTGTATTTTTAGTAGAGACAGAGTTTAGTAGAGCCAGGATGGTCTCGATCTCCCAACCTAGTGATCCGCCTGCCTTGGCCTCCCAAAGTGCTGGGATTACAGGCGTGAGCCACTGCGCCAGGCCCATGTTCTAGATCTTTGCACAAATGGACTCACACAGTGTGTAGACTTTTGTGCCAGGCTTCCTTTGCTCAGCATGATCCATTTAAGACTCATTTGTATTGTTGCTGTAGAAGTCCTTCATTCCCTTTTACTGCCAAACTGTATTCTGTCCTGTGGATGTAACAGTGTATTCATTTACCTGTTGATGGCTGTCTGTGCCATTTACAGTTAGGGGCTTTTATGAATAAGGCTGCTGTGAAATTTTTTTTTTTTTTTTTTGAGATGGAGTCTTGCTCTGTCGCCCAGGCTGGAGTGCAGTGGCATGATTTCGGCTCACTGCAAGCTCTGCCTCCCAGGTTCATGGCATTCTCCTGCCTCAGCCTCCCAAGTAGCTGGGACTACAGGTACCCACCACCACTCCCGGCTAATATTTTGTACTTTTAGTAAAGACGGAGTTTCACTGTGTTAGCCAGGATGGTCTCGATCTCCTGACCTTGTGATCCGCCCGCCTCGGCCTCCCAAAGTGCTGGGATTACAGGCATGAGCCACCATGCCCAGCTGCTGTGAAAATTTTTGTACAGGTGCTTTTGTGGACATACTTTTCACCTCCCTTGAGTAAATACCTTGGCGTGACATTGTTGGGTCATAGAGTTGGTATATATTTAACTTTACTTAATCCAGGCTTTAATTCTCTTCTGGGACAAGATGTCTAGGAGAAGGCCATTCCAGGGATGTTTGGCAGCTGAGGATTGTCAGGCCAGTAGGTCAGTGTCCCTCTTATACTCTCTCTCTCTCGTTTTTTTTTTTTCCCTGAGTCTGTTTTGCTAGGGAACCTCTGATTCTCTTGACCTTCCCCTCAGGAATGCATAATGGCTGCTGCGGCACCAGTCATTGTCATTATATTCACAGCAGTCTTTCAAGCAAAAAGAAGGAGAGGGAGCAAACAGTCTTCCCAAGACAAGATTCTGCCTTTTTAGCCAAATGTGAAAACTTTCCCATATCCATTCTGAGCTGCAAGGGAGTCTGAGGAAGAAAGTTTCTGGCCAAGGAGCAGGGGTCTGCACTCACTATGGTCTGTCCTCTGTTGACCAGGATGTTGGGGCTGGAAGTGTTTATCAGACCCTGGGCAACTTCTAAATTAGCCTTCCTGAGCCTCAGAGAAGACTCAGTGGGACCACTTGGTCAGGGGCCTGGACCTTGACCAGGAACTGGTGGCTTGTGTTTGATACAAGAACAAGAACCCCAGAAGGAAAACTAAAGAGACAGAAGCTTCTAGGCTGGGCGTGGTGGCTCATGCCTGTAATCCCAACACTTTGGGAGGCTGAGGCGGGCAGATGACTTGAGGTCAGGAGTTCGCCAGGCGTGGTGGCAAGTGCCTATAATCCCAGTTACTCCTGAGGCTAAGGCGGGAGGATTGCTTGAACCGGGGAGGCAGAGTTTGCAGTGAGCTGAAATCATGCCACTGCACTGCAGCCTGGGTGACAGAATGAGACTTCATCTCAAAAAAAAAAAAAAAAAGCAGCAGCAGCTTCTAGAACAGTGGTTCGCAGAGTGTGGTCTGTGCCAGCAGCATCAGCATCACCTGGGAACTCATTAGAAATGCAGAGTCTCAGGCCGCACCGGGACCTGCTGATTCCCAGATTCTCAAATCTGTATTAGGAACCAGTGGTCTACAAACCCGTGTGCACGTCTTGGGGAACGTTTGTTTTCCCCTTTGCTTCCCTTAGCTGCATTTTTTCCCCTGAATTCGAAGCCTGCTTCATTGCCTGATGACGTGTGAGTCCCTGTGTCCGGTGAACATAATCATTTCTTTTGTATTTCCGCCACCCACCCCGAATGCCTGTACTTTACCCTCTCCCAGGGTTTTTCCTGTTTCTCATAAGCCAGCATTGAGAAAAATCCAAACCCTTTTGAGATACCTGGTTTTCTTGGCAAGACTGCAGCTTTATAGCTGTATTTAGAACAGCGTCAAATGGTGAAAAGGGAAAAGAGAAGACGCACAAAACATTTCTAGTTTGTAACTACCTGTATAAAATAGGCTTTTAAGAGCTAGACATCAGTCGCTTTATGAGCAGTCTAAGCTTTATGGGGCCCACTTTATTTGGTTAAACTAATTCAATGATTTTAGAGCTCTACAGGTCACTAAAAATAAAGATGGTGTAGATTTTAATTGCTCTTCAAATTGCTCTTTCTCTGTCTTTCCCAACAGGGGTGGAGGTGGGTGAAGAATCAACATTTTTTTCCCTGTTTTCCTTTTCTAGCTTTAAAATAGACACATCATGCAAGTGGCTACATATCCAGGGCCCAGCCAGCTCTTACGGGGCTTTTTCATGCAATTGAAAATGGTGCTTTGTCCGAGAGGGCATGACTCTGTGGTGTGTCCTTTGTATGAATTGGGAAAGGGGACTCCTTTCTCCATGTGGATGCCACCCTTCTCTGGGGCTCATAGGTGTGAGCAGAACCTGGACTGGATTTGATGCCCCACTTGCCCCTTTGTCTGGATTCCTTTGTGCAGTGAACAACCTGTGCAGCTGTACATGGTGGTGCATACACACACACACACACACACACACACACACACACACACACGTTCTCTTCTCTTCTCTCTTTCTTTTTCTTTTTTGAGACAGGGTCTCCCTCTGTCACCCAGGCTGTGGTGCAGTGGCATGATCTTGGCTCACCACAGCCTCAGCCTCCCAGGCTCAAGCAATCCTCACACCTCAGCTTCCCAAGTAGCTGGGACCACAGGTGCACACTAGCATACCTGGCTAATTTGTAAAATTTTTTGTAGAGATGGGGTCTCACTGTGTTGCCCAGGCTACATATATATCTTCTATACTCTGTACGTATTATATGCGTCTCTGTCTTAGAAACTTACATGTACATTAGTTTCCCATTGTCGCTGTAACAAATACCACAGATGCAGGATCTTAAAACAGAAAACTATTCTCGTATAGTTCCAGAGGCCCTAAGTCCAAAATCAGGGTGTTAGCAGGGCCACTGGGGTTGTCAGAGCTGTGCTGCCTCGGGAGGCTCTAGGGAAGAGCCTAGAGCCTTCTTCGCCTGGTCCAGCCCCCGGAGCTCTAGGTGGTCCTTGGCTCGTAGCCACGTGACATTAAGCTTTGCCTCCTTCTTCACGTGGCCTTCTGCTCTTCTGTGACTTCTCCTTTGCTGTTAAGAGGACATTTATCATAGGATTTTGAGCCTACCCAGATAATCCAGGACAGTCTCATCTCAACATTGTTAATCTAATTATGTCTACAAAGACCCTTTTTTCCAAATAAGGATGGCCACATCCACAGGTTCTGGGATGTTTACATATTTTTTGTGGTGGGAGCCACCATTCAACTCACTACAAAGGCCTTGGAAATACATCCTAAGAGCTTAACTTCTAGGCGTCATAGCATGTTAAGTCCACGTACCAGGTGAACACATCACCTCATTTGTCTGTCTGACCAAGGTTCACGGGAATGACTCATTCGAGGCATTTCAGGACAACTAAAGGGATAGAGGACCTGGCCAGGTGACTGGCAGAGGTGGGGAACCTGTTGTAGTACACCTGTGCTGTGGGGGGTGGAGGGAGAGAAGGCCAGGCTGGCATCATCATGTAGTTCCCACAGGCTTAGGAGTCTCAGCTGGGTTCAAATCCTGGCTCTTGGGTGACCTTGGGCAAGTACCCAACCCTTTTTGGCCTCAGTCTCCTCATTTGTGTAATGGGCATGAGGATAATGGCATCTGCCTTATAGTGTTGCTGTGAGAATGAAATGAAGTAAGATGAAGCACTTTGCCGGGCGTGGTGGCTCACGCCTCTAATCCCAGCACTTTGGGAGGCCGAGGCGGGCAGATCACGAGGTCAAGAGATTGAGACTATCCTGGCTAACACAGTGAAACCCCGTCTCTACTAAAAATACAAAAACAAAAAATTAGCTGGGCGTGGTTGTGGCGCCTGTAGTCCCAGCTACTCAGGAGGCTGAGGCTGGAGAATGGCGTGAACCCGGGAGGCAGAGCTTGCAGTGAGCTGAAATCACGCCACTGCACACCAGCCTGGGTGACTGAGCGAGACTCCGTCTCAAAAAAAAAAAAAAAAAAAAAAAAAAGACGAAGTACTTAGTAAGCATTCAGCAACCTTGGCTGGGGTGACGAAGATGATGAAGTCGGAGGTGGCCGTAGCCAAGGGCTCATGGGACAGAATCTGACCCATCAAATGCCCAGACTCCCAAACACCAGGGCTCATAGCCACGTGGCCCAGGCAGAGGTTGGACTCGTAGTTGGGGCAGGTCCAGTCGGTGGCCAGCGAGGAAGGGGGTTTGCGGGGAGGAGCAGAGGCCAGAGGGAGCCGGGCCGGGGAGGAGGGCTTTCTATGGTCGTTTACACATGGCATCTCGGTGTCCAGTGTGGGGCAGGCATATAGGAGGAGCTGAGGCTGCTTGGGCAGCATTTATTTACCAATCGGTAGGTCAGCTTTTGAGTATTTTAATGGCAGGAGCAGCCAGATGTGAATAAGCCAAATGTGAACCCAGGCTGGGTGATGAGAGAAATACATTTACTACATTTGGGCCAGAATAGTGGTCATGGACAGGAGGGCACTGACTGGAGAGATTTGGGAGGTGGGATGGATAAAACTTGGATGAGTCAGATATGGGGTCAAACTTGGTTCCTAAGTCCCCAGAGAGAGCTGTATCAGTGAGCTGTCGCTACATAACACACAGCCCTGGCTGGGCACAGTGGCTCATGTCTGTAATCCCAGCACTTTGGGAGGTCAAGATGGGAGGATCGCTTGAGCCCAGGCATTTGAGACCTGTCTGGGCAACATAGTGGGACCCCGTCTCTGCAAAGAATTAACCAGATGTGGTGGCGTGCGCCTGTAGTCCCAGCTCTTCAGGAAACTAAGGTGGGAGGATCCCTGGAGCCCAGGAAGTCAAGGCTGCAGTGAGCTGTGATTACACCACTGCAGTCCATCCTGGCCAACAGAGCGAGACCCTGTCTCAGAAAATCAAAATAATAATAAACAGAAAAAAGAAAACCATGATCCCAACGGTTAGAATTTGGACTGGGCGTAGCTAGGTGCTTCTGGCCTGGGCTGGGTGTCTGTAGTCAGCTGTTGGACAGCTGGTGACTGCGTCTAGGGCTTGGCTGGCTGTTAGCTGGGGTGATGGGGTGATGGGCACGTGGCTCTCATCCTCTTGCAGGCCAGCCTGGGCTTCTTCACCTGGCAGCTGGGCAAAGACTGGAAGTGTGCCAGGCTCAGAATCACACACCATCGGCCAGGCTCCTTGGCTCATGCCTGTAATCTCAGCACTTTGGGAGGCCGAGGCGGGCAGATCACGAGGTCAGTTCAAGACCAGCCTGACCAACATGGTGAAACCCCGTCTCTACTAAAAATACAAAAATTAGCCGGGTGTGGTGGCACGCACCTGTAATCCCAGCTACTCAGGAGGCTGAGGCAGGAGAATCGCTTGAACCCGGGAGGTGGAGGTTGCAGTGAGCCGAGATCATGCCACTGCACTCCAGCCTGGGCAACAAGAGCAAGACTCCATCTCAAAAAAAGAATCACACACCATCACTTTCACCACATTCTGTTGGCCAAAGCAAGTCAAGAAGCCAGCCCAGGGTCAAGGGCTGAACTCATAGACCCCACTTCTTAATAGGAGGAGCTGCAAAGAGTGTGGGACGAGGGAGGAGAATTTCTGGCCACTTTGCAATCAACCACAGTGGCCTTTGTTTCAGATCCCCTTTCCACCAGCCCTCTCACATTTTGTTTGACCTCTCTTCTTAATCAGTGACCCACAAAGAACAGCCCTTGACCCATGTGAGAGGCCTTGTCATGGGTTGCAAAGAAAATCCAGAAATGGGAGCTCTTTTTGCGTCAGGTTGTATTTGTCTGCAAATAATGGGAAACCACATAGTGGCTTAAACCATAAGGATTAACAAGTTTGGAGGCGGGCAGCCCATGAAGAGTTATGAAGAGTACAGTCAGGCCGGCGCGATGGCTCACGCCTGAAATCCCAGCACTTTGGGAGGCTGAGGCGGGTGGATCACTAGAGGTCAGGAGTTCAAGACCAGCCTGGCTAACGTGGTGAACCCTGTCTCTACTAAAAATACAAAAATTAGCCGGGTGTGGTGGCGCGTGCCTCTAATCCCAGCTACTCAGGAGGCTGAGGCAGGAGTCACTTGAACCTGGGAGGCAGAGGTTGCAGTGAGTCAAGATTGCGCCACTGCACTCCAGCCTGGGCGACAGAGCGAGACTCCGTCTCAAAAGAAAAAAAAGAACACGGTCTTTTTGTCAGCTCCCATCAACCATCCTCTGCTGGTGGGCTTTTCAGCCTCAGGTTTGTTGTCCCATGGTTGCAAAATGGCTGCCACAGCTCTAGTCATCTCAACTGTATTCAAAACTGGAAGCAGGAGCAAAAGACTGTCTTTCTGGAGAAACTCTGTCTTTGTATTCTGGAAGGAAAACTTTCCCTGAAAGTCTCACTGAGCAGAACCTGTCTGTACACTTCGGTTTTTACTATTTGCACAACTGTGGTTACTCTAACTGCAAGAAAGGCTGGGAAAGTGAGTGTCTGATAAAGGAGATAGGAATGCCTCTGGCTTAGTTCAATTATTTTAAGGCTATTTTGACCACAACTCACAGTCCAAAATATGTTTCTTTGTGTCGCAGTACACACACACACACACACACACACACACACATTATTGAAACCAATTTCTCAAATACTCACTCTTACCATGTACGATACACGTTAATGTCTTCCATTGCATTCCATTCCATGCATTTTAATTATTTAAAGCAGTTCCTGGTCACAACCTGCTAATTTGATTTCACAACCTTCAAAGGCATGACCCATAGTTTGAGAAAGACTGGCCTAGAACAGTCTTTGTTTACATCTTAGCGTTGGCAAGTGTTAACCCTGCACAGAGTCAGGCTTCTGCGAGCGGAGGAGGAGAGGTGGGGAAATGGTGTTTTGAAAAGCAACAGATAGACTTTGCCACATCATTTGCACTTCTTATCAGCAAATGATATCGTTCTGGAGACTTTGTATTACTGGCAGGCAACCTGAGGTTACTCCAATTTATATTAGGAAATTAAAATTTGCCTGTTTGTGGAGCTTAGCTGGCCCTTTTAATTCCGTATCCTGCTAGCAGCCTGGCTTCTGCACAGCTCCTGATGACAGCGCAAAACTCCGATTGCATTACAAGTGGAGGAGGAATTCACACAATTTTCTGGAAGGACACTGTGTCATTGTTGCGTCATGGCTGTTCTCTGGAGCTGGTTGTGGTTTTCAGGCCCGGCCTTTCCTGCTTTTTATAGTGTGGTGGTGAAGAGTGAGGTCTTCAGAATCACAGGGTCTGAGTTCAAATTCTGGTCCCATGGTGCGATCTGGGGCAAGTGTCCTGACCACCTCCGAGTCTCCTTTTCCTGTAAGATGTGCATCAGCAGTGCTTCCGTGGGGATGGGGAGGGATCGGTGGGTATGGAGTAAGCACAGGGGCTGGTACCCGGAAGCACTTAGGCAATGCGGGCTCTTCAGGGTGTGCCAGGCAGCTTCGGCTGCGTGATGCCGCAGTGATGAGTGGGCCCGGTTCGCAGTGGTCCGTGGTGGCAGAGGCTGGCTTCTCGCTCGTGTGTGTGCCCGCTGGGGGTTGGCTGTGGCTCTGGCCACATGTCCGCCCTGTTCTGGAACTCAGGGGAACTATGTGATGGCTCTTGAAGCTTCTGCTCTGAACAGACACAGTGCGCCCACTCCATCTCATGGAAGGAGAATCTTTCCGTAGGAGCAGGCCCACTGGGTGGGGGGCAGCGGACAGATGGTTAAAAAGCCAGTGTGCCACACCAGGGCTTGTCTCCAGGGTGCTGGTGACAATTTTGGGTCCGCAACCCTGCATACTAGTTTTCAACCCCCACCCCCCCGCCTCCCCACCCTGCAACCTCAGTCACTGTTTCAAAAGTTTCTGAGTGTGGGGGGTAGGGGAGAGGTCTCCAGCACCCTCCCTGGCTGAGAACCACCGGCTGTGCTCCCCAAGCCAGGGATGGGGTCTGCTTCTGCCCTTTTGCTGTCCTCAGCACCCCCCACCAGACACACAGTAGGTGCCTACTAAATGTACATTTCAGCAGGTTGCCTCTTGAATAAATGAAAGGATTTGTTTAATTTCCTCTGCAAATTCATTCATTCATCCCACAGATATTTATTGAGCTCCTAATGTATGCCACATAATGTGCCAGCCCCAGGGATCTTGCAGGGGACAAAACAAGCAAAAGTTCCTGTCCTGGGGGACATTTCGGTAGAGGAGACACACAGTAAACAACCAAACCCTCAGACGGATGTATGATATTTGATGTTAAAGTTTTGGTTTTGTTTTTTTTGGGATGGGGTCTCGCTGTCTTGCCCAGGCTGGAGTGCAGTGGCACGATCACAGCTCACTGCAGCCTCGAACTCCTGGGTTCAAGCAATTCTCCTGCCTCAGTCTCCTGAGTAGCTGGGATTACCGGTGTGCAACACCATGTCTGGCTGGTTGTTTTGTTTTTTTTAATCTTCATGTGTGTCTTGAAAGGCTTCCCCTGCCTGCTGGGTTGAGAGCAGCAAGACACCTAGCTGGCCTGGTGAGGGTGCACACAGTGCAGGTGCCGCAGCGCCCCCAAAACTGCTCTTTTCCACTGCGTTTATCTCATCTGGAAAATGGGGGTAATACCAGGGTGTTTGGAAGGATTCAAAGAACCCTGGTACCTGGCTGAAGCAGGAGATCTGTTAACCCTTCCAGATACACACACAGGCCATGTGCGGCAAACAGCACCAAAGTGGGGCCGGGGACTTCTGTCCAGCCTCACTGGGCTGTGGCCCAAAAGCTCTGGGAGTCGCCCCATTAGATAGCATCAACAGTGGCAATTAAAATGATCACAACTAGCGTACACACTGCTTACAAAGTACTTTAGGACATGGATTAGAGGTGTTCCTATGTAACAGTCCCATGGAGGACGTAGTGTTATCCTCCCCAAATGGAGGCACAGAGGGGATAAGTAACTTGTCTTAGGGTACACGGCTGGGAACGGGAAGTGGCAGCCCAGGGATGGGAGCCTCAGAATCAGTCAAGGTGCACTTGATTCCTGCTGTGAGCATGCGCAGGTAGTAACCCCAGCCCCTTGCCCAATTTCTTTTTTTCTTTTTCTTTTTCTTCTTTTTTTTTTGAGCTCTGTCATCCAGGCTGGAGTGCAGTGGCGCAATCTCAGCTCACTGCAGCCTCTGCCTCCTGGGTTCAAGCAATTCTCCTGCCTCAGCCTGCGGAGTAACTGGGATTACAGGCATGTGCCACCACACCCAGCTGTTTTGTATTTTAGTAGAGACAAGGTTTCATCATGTTGACCAGGCTGGTCTTGAACTCCTGACCTCAGTTGATCCTCCCACCCCGGCCTCCCAAAGTGCTGGCATTACAGGTGTGAGCCACCACGCCCGGCCTTCTTTTCTTTTTGAAATGGAGTCTCACTCTGTCGCCCAGGCTGGAGTGTGGTGGTGCAATCTTGGTTCACTGCAGCCTTGGCCTCTGTAGCTCAAGTGATTCTCCCACCTCAGCCTCCCGAGTAGATTGGACCACAGGTGCCCACCACCACCCCCTGGCTAATTTAAAAATTTTTTGTACAGATGAGATCTTGCTGTGTTGCCCAGGCTGGTTCTCCAACTCCTGAGTTTAAGCCATCCTCCTGCCTCAGTTTCCCTGCCTTGGCTGGGATTACAGGTGTGAGCTAACCATGCCTCCCTCCTTTTTACTTCTTTGAAGTAAAATTTTCCTGTGTTGAAACACACAAATCCGAGCTGTTAAATTCTGAACACTCACATAACCACACCTTGGTCACAACACGGACCGTTTCCCTCTCCCCAGGAAGTTCCCGTTCATGTCTTTTTTTTTTTTGAGACGGAGTCTCGCTCTGTCGCCCAGGCTGGAGTGCAGTGGCACGATCTCGGCTCACTGCAACCTCCGCCTCCCGGGTTCACGCCATTCTCCTGCCTCAGCCTCCCGAGTAGCTAGGACTACAGGCGCCCACCACCACGCCGGGCTAATTTTTTGTATTTTTAGTAGAGACGGGGTTTCACCATTCACACAATGGTCTCGATCTCCTGACCTTGTGATCCGCCTGCCTTGGCCTCCCAAAGTGCTGGGATTACAGGCGTGAGCCACAGCGCCTGGCCCTATTCATGTCTTTAGTGTTGTCATTGGAATGAAAGCACATGAATACAAAATCCTCAGAGACAGCTCTGCAGCCTCCACTTTGAAATTCACCCTCGGGACTGGTTTGCAGAAGCCTCACGGGAGCTGCATCCCCTCCTGTCTCTAATTCTGCTGGTAGGTAGGTCGTGCACAGAGCTTGGGCCACACCTACCAGAGCCAGGGAGGAGGCATGAACAGACGTGAACCCTTCATCTTGGGAGCTCGTGCACACCTTCAGGCCAGGCAGGAACAGGGCACCCGCATTCCAGAGGAAAAGAATCCTGTGTTCCAGGGTCTTGCGACATCTGCTTTCTAGCTCTTTCTGGGATTGGGACCTGAGAGGAAGAGAGAAAGCCACTCGCCACTCCTGTTCCTTCCTCCTCCTTCCATGCCAGTCCCTTTGTCTCCTTTTCCAATCCGAAGCATCCCAGGCATTCATAAAATGATAACAGAGACGCACACCCCCGTCACCCAGCCCCGCGATAGTGCCTGAACATTCTGCTGTATTTGTTTCAGATCCTACGAGAGAAGTAGCAGGAGAGGGTCGCCTGTCGGGTAGTGGTGAAGGGCGAGGCCTCTGCAGTGAGCCTGCCTGGGCTGAAATCCCAGCCTGGGTGGGGTGCGGTGGCTCATGCCTGTAATCCCAGCACTTTGGGAGGCCAAGGGGGCACAGATCACCTGAGGTCAGGAGTTCAGACCAGCCTGGCTGACATAGTGAAACTCTGTCTTTACTAAAAATATAAAAATTTAGCTGGGCGTGGTGGTGCATGCCTGTAATCCCAGCTACTCCGGAGGCTGAGGTAGGAGAATCGCTTGAACCTGGGAAGCAGAGGTTGCAGTGAGCCGAGATCGCGTCATTGCACTCCAGTCTGGGCAACAAAAGCAAAAAAAAAAAAAAAAAAAAAAAAAATTTCCCAGCCTGACCCCTTACCAGCTACAGGATTTCGGCCAGATGAGTAACCTCGCTGAGCTTATTTCCTCATCTACTGAGTAGGGATCACAGAAGCACCTGCCTTTCGGGATTTAGGGAAGGCAAATGAGTTGTACATGTGGGGTACCTAAACCAGCACCCAGCACATAGCGGGCCCGCAGTCAGCGTGGTTTATCATTGTCATAGTCGGTCCTTGTTCTTCACAGATCCCGTATTTGCGAATTCACCTACTTGCGAACACTGGTAACCCCAAAACGGTGCTGATCATTTGCAGAAGTGGGTAGAGTGGCCAAAAAAATTGAGCTGCCTGACATGCAGGTTCCCAGCTGAGGTGGGGCCTGATGTCTTGTTTCAGCTCAGATTGCAAAGCAGTGTCGTTTTTGCAATCTGTTTAGTGCCACATTTTTCACATCTTTGTGAGTCTTTTTTTTTTTTTTTTTGAGACGGAGTCTAGCTCTGTCACCAAGGCTGAAGTGCAAGTGGTGCGATCTCGGCTCACTGCAAGCTCCGCCTCCTGTGTTCAAATGATTTTCGTGCCTCAGTCTCCTGAGTAGGCACGACTACAGGCACCCGCCACCAGGCCTGGCCAATTTTTTCTATTTTTAGTAGAGACTAAAGGGTTTTGCCACGTTGGCCAGGCTGGTCTCGAACTCCTGGCCTCAAGTGATTTGCCCGCCTCAGCATCCCAAAGTGCCAGGATACAGGCATGAGCCACCGCGCCCGGCTGTCTTTGTGCTTCTTATTGGTGATTTCTCTGTTTAAAATGGCTCCTAGGCCAGGCGCAGTGGCTCACTCCTGTAATCCCAACACTCTGGGAGGCCGAGGTGGGTGGATCACTTGAAGTCAGGAATTTGAGACCAGCCTGGCCAATATGGTGAAACCTTGTCTCTACTTAGCCGGGTATAGTGGCAGGTGCCTTATCCCAGCTACTCGGGAGGCTGAGGCAGGAAAATCACTTGAACCTGGGAGACGGAGGTTGCAGTGAGCCGAGATCGCATCACTGCACTCCAGCCTGGGTGACAGAGCAAGACTCACACACACAAAAAAATAAATAAAATAAAATAAAATAAAATGGCTACAAGCAGGGTGCAGAAATCTAGTGTTCCTAAGGGCAGTGAGGCTGTGATGTGCCTTCTGGAGAAAATATCTGTGTTAGAGAAGCTTCCTTCAGGTGGGAGTTATAGTCCTGTTAGCCATGAGTTCAATATGAATGAATCAACAATATAGATTAAATAAGATGGCTTCAAACAGAAACGCATATAAGTCAAGGTGATGTATCGATTGATGGGTGAAAATACAGTGGCCAGAACCTGGCAAGAACCTAGCCTTGTATTTTCCCCAGGAGCGGCGGCTCAGCGTTCACGGTGACTTTCTAGAACCTCACTACTGCAAATAGCAAGAATTGGCTGTATTTTGTTATACTGAAGTGCCAGTAAATGACATAGTATAATGTTATATGCTATAGTGTATGTGCTACATATATGTAGTATATATATGGGATAATAGTATGTATAGTGTGGTTTTGTTCTATTTAAATTATTCTTATTTTTATTTTAATTTTATTTTTTTGAGATGGAGTCTCACTCTGTCACCCAGGCTGGAGTGCAGTGGCACGATCTCGGCTCACTGCAAGCTCCGCCTCCCGGGTTCACGCCATTCTCCTGCCTCAGCCTCCCGAGTAGCTGGGACTACAGGCGCCCGCCACCACGCCTGGCTAATTTTTTGTATTTTTAGTAGAGACCGGGTTTCACCGGGTTAGCCAGGATGGTCTCGATCTCCTGACCTCGCGATCCACCTGTCTCGGCCTCCCAAAGTGCTGGGATTACAGGGGTGAGCCACCGCGCCCGGCCAGATTTTTTTATTTTTGAGACAGCGTCTCACTGTCGCCCAGGCTGGAGTGTAATGCCACTATCCTAGCTCACAGCATCCTTGACCTCGTGGGCTCAAGCGATCCTCCTGCCTCAGCCTCTCAAGTAACTGGAACTACAGGCAAGCGACCATGCCCAGCCAAAAAACTTTCTTTTTGTAGAGACAAGATCTCCCTGTGTTGCCTAGCCACGCTGGTCTCGAACTCCTGAGCTCCAGTGATCCTCCTGCCTCAGCTTCCCAAAGTGCTGAATTTACAGGCGTGAGCCACCGCGCCAGCCATTTTGTGTGATTCTAAATTTTTTAAACTTCCCTTGAATGTTGCCTTTTCAGCCTCCCGTCTCTCTTCCATCCCCCTCCTTTGTCCATCCCTCTCCCACCTACATCCCATAGCTCTGTCCGTCTCTGACCACGTCTTTTTCCTTTTCTCTGACTTTCTCACTCACTGTCTGTCTCTCATTTTCTCCACAGCTGGCCCCCAAGAGGACCCTTTCCAAGTCCCCAGCTGGGGGCCCCGCGTAGACCTGGAGTGGACACGCCCCTCCTTCCCTTCATGATTCGTTTGTAGCGCAGGTAACCAGCGAAGCATCCCTGTTCATTCCTGGAGGGGCAACCGTCCCTCATTCCACCTCCCCAGCACCACCTTGGCCCCTGGATGAGGAAGGAGCATTCCTTCCTGGAAGAGCCTGGCAAAGCAATATCTCTGGCTCTTTCTTCTCCCACCTGGGCCCCCTGGGTCATCTGGGCCATCACCCTGCCTCTGCATTAGCTGCAAGCAAAATCTTTCTCTCTGCCCCTTTCCCCTTTTCTCCAGATTCTTTGCAGACCATGCCTTTGCATGCCTTCTGTGAGCGGGTTGGGGAGGGAAGGGGCTCATAGGCCATGGACCTGGTGACACAGGGGGAGGAAGCCTGGTGGGGCTGGGATGTGGAGCAGGTGGTGAGAGTACGTCCTCACCACTTCTTAAGCAGCGAGAGCCCGGGAGGCGCCTCCCTGGGGACACTCCCCACAGCCAGCCCCTGAGAGGTAGAGTAATTGGCGTGTGGGGCTCTGGAGATGCATGTGTCTCTGTGCTGCAGGGAGGGTGATCCGTGAACCCTGGAAAAGTATGTGTCACATTTCTTACCCACATGCATGTTTTGGCGTGAAACATGCGTATGTCATCAGATTTTTCACAACTTGATTCAGCAAATACACCCCAGCCCACTGTGGGAGGTCCCTGGCCAGGGCTCTTCATAATGTCACTGAGCACTGGGGATGGAGGACTTGGGGGTGGCACTGAGGAGGCCCCTGTTAGGGGAGTTCAGAGTATGCTGTCAGGGTGAGGGGCTGTGAACCAGCTGAGGGTGCATGTAAGATTTTATATGTGGGGTTTTTGGGTGGGAATGGTGACCCGTGGCAGTTGTCACATCGTCAGTGAGGTTTGGGACCCCCTACCCCAACAAAAAAAGAGGGTAAGGGAACTCCACGGTCCTGAGCTGTAAATTCCCACCATTCAGGGATCAGGTCTTCTTTTCCATTGTGTATTGTGTGTGTCATTGGGAGGAGACGGGGGCAGAGGGTGCAGGAAGTAATGAAGGGATGAGTGGCTGGAAGGATGGGTCTGTGTGGGTATTTGGCAGAAGGGAAGGAGGGGTGCTTGGATGGAAGCTTGGAAGGATAGAGGGATGGGTAGGTGATGGATGGAAGGATGGAGGGATGGGTAGGTAGATGGATGGAAGGATGGAGGGATGGGTAGGTAGATGGGTAGAAGGATGGAGGGATGGGTGGGTAGATGGATGGAAGGATGGAGGGGATGGGTAAGTAGATGGAAGGATGGAGGGATGGGTAGCTAGATGGATGGAGGGATGAGTAGGTGGATGGATGGAAGGATGGGAGGGATGGGTAGGTAGATGAGTGGAAGGATGGAGGGATGGGTAGGTAGATGGATGGAGAGATGGGTAAGTAGATGGGTGGAAGGATGGAGGGATGGGTGGGTAGATGGATGGAAGGATGGAGGGGTGGGTGGGTAGATGGGTAGAAAGATGGAGGGATTGGTAGGTAGATGTATGGAAGGATGGAGGGATGGGTGGGTAGATGGATGGAAGGATGGAGGGATGGGTGGATGGATGGAGGGATGGGTAGGTAGATGGATGGAAGGATGGAGGATGGGTAGGTAGATGGATGGAAGGATGGAGGATGGGTAGGTAGATGGATGGAAGGATGGAGGATGGGTAGGTAGATGGATGGAAGGATGGAGGATGGGTAAGTAGATGAGTGGAAGGATGGAGGGATGGGTAGGTAGGTGGATGGAAAGATGGAGGGAGGAAGAGACTGATGGCTAGAGGGAGGAAAGAGGAAGCTTTGGAGGGAGGGTTGGCTAGTTAAATGTTTCTGAGGGCTGGTTGGATGTTTGGAGAAATGTTTGGAAAGATAAAGAAGTGGATGGATGGATGGATGGATGGAGGCAGGGAAGGGAGGGATGTTTTGGAGGGTTGGAGGAATATTTGGAGGGGTGTTTGAGGGGAGGGAAGGCTAGATGGATGGGAGGGTGGATGGGTAAATAAATACAGAAAACACCTGCTTCCCCTGGTGTCAGTTGGGACTAACGATCCCTTCCCTATGGGGGTGGAACAAGCTGACATTGCTGAAGTGCTCAGACAGTGCCTGGCACCTAGCGAGCACTTGACAAATGTTAGCCATCCTCATCCTCATCATTCAGACCATAGGGCTCAGCCTTGCCCCGGTGGCTTCTCTGACTCAGAGCGCCCCTCCTCATGAGCCCCTCTCCCTTGCTTCTGCCTCAGTTTCCCCACCACCCTCCCCTTCCTTGGGAACACATTGCAGACATCTTCAAGGGTCACCCAGAGCCTTGAGCCACAAAGCCCTTCTTGTCTACACTGGCTCCCTCACTCCTTCACCCGTTTATATGTAGGACAGACCCCCACCACACGCCTCATGTCTGGGGAGGCAGGACAGCAGGGTGGTGAAGAGCAGGGCTCAGGAGCCAGGCTTCCTAGGTTCCAGGCCTGGCTCTGCTGCCTGCTTGCTGGGAGACGGAGGATGACCCTCCCGGTGCCTCCAGTTCTCATCTGCAAAGTACGCCAGTTCTCATCTGCAAAGTACGGGCCATGTGACCCCTCCTGGGATACCCTGAGGATTAGCTTAGTGTGTGTGAGGCATGGTCAGGACTCACTTAGTCTCGGTTGAGATCATCATTATCATCATCAGGTGCTGGGAGAGTTGGAGTGGGAGGAAAAGGACCCTGTCCCTGGTCAGGGGTTTCTGGCTGGGAGGGCACCTGGGAGGTATTCCTTGTCCCCATCTATCCCCATGGACTCAAGGGAACAGAAACTCTGACCCCCTCTAGCGGGCTCCCCTGAAGGGAGGGGGCCAGGCAAGCTGCCAAAATCTAACCTTGTCTCCCTCGCCCTCTTCCTGACCCCACCCCATCCAGTGGCGATGGATGATGAGGATGGGAGATGCTTACTAGACGTGATTTGGTGAGTAACGGGCTCCCCACCCCCTGCCCTCTGTCTCAACCCCCTCCCTTCCCTCCCCTCCCCAGCTCCTTACCTCCTCAGCGTCTCTTCCTCTTCTCTTCCAGTGACCCACAGGCCCTCAATGACTTCTTGCATGGATCCGAGAAGGTAAGCATGGGCGCAGGGAGAGGCATTCCCTGAGTGGGGGGCTGTCTAATTGGGAGTGAGGGACAGGGAGAGACATGTCCCTTTGATGAGGTAGCCATCTGCCTTGTGGCTTCTAACGCCAGGCACTGGAGTTACGGCCATGAGCAAAACTCATGGTAATCCCCTGTCCTCCTGCCATGGACACCTCCTTGGGAAACAAAGAAACCAGTCACTAATAAAGGTAATGGTGAAAAGGACCATGTAGAGTATGATAAAAAATAATAATGTCATTTGCACAATGAAAGAGGTTTAAAAGAAAATAAATGGGTCCCAGGGGCTTCTTTAGATAGTGTGATCAGAAAGGGTCACACGAGGGAGGTAACATTGAAGGTGAGACCTGAAGGATCACAGGGAGGTAGGTGGCCAGGCCCGGTGCTCCTGGCAGAGGGAAGAGCAAGTTCAAAGGTGGGAGAGAGCTTGGCATGGTTGAGGAACAGGAAGGAGGCTGATGGGGCCAAACTGAAGGGAAAACTAGTAGGAGGTGAGACTGTAGTAGGTAAAAGTCACCAGGTTATGTAGGCCTGGAAGCCCGATAGAGGAGTTGTTATTTTTATTCTGAATGTGACAGGCAGCTCTGATGGGCCCTTAAACATGAGAATGCCATATTTGATTTGCTTCTCAGAGAACGGAACAAAATGGGGAAAAGTAGAAGTCTGTTGAGCTCTGAGCAGCTGTATTAGTATCTATGGCTGTGTAACAGATTATCCCAGCATGCAGTGCCTTCAACAATTGTTAGAGCTCTTGCAGTGTCTGAAGGTCAGGAATCTGGGAGCAGCTTAGCTGGGTGGTTCAGGCTCAGGGACTCTCATGAGGTTGCAGTCAAGCTGTAGGCTGGGGCTGCAGTCACCCAAAGGTTTGATTGGGGCTGGCAGATGTGCTTCCACCAGGACTCATTCCTGTGGCTGTTGGCAGGAGGCCTCAGTTCCTCACCACGGGGGCCTCTCCATAGTGCTGCTTGAGTGTCTTCACAGCATGGCAGCTGGCTTCCCCCAGAACGAGTGATCCGAGAGAGGACACAGGAGGAACCCGCAGTGCCCTTAATGACCCAGTCTCCAAAGTCCCACACCCTTCCTCCCATCACACTGTATTCACTAGAAGCTAATCAGTCAGTCTGGCCAGCACTCGGAGGGGAATTGAGCTCCACCTCTTGAAAGGAGAGGTTTCAAATAATTTATAGAGCAGAGGCATGAGCAATGGGATGATGGCAGCCTGGGCCATGGTGCAGGCAGTGGGGGAGGCATGTGGCACTGGATTTGGGATCTATCTGGGAGGTGGCATCAACTAGACTTGCTGGTGGACTCGATGTTGAGGGGGAGAGAGTGTCCACCATGGCTCCTGGATTTTGGCTTGAGCAACTGAGTGGATTCTGGTGCCATTTTCTGAAGTTGGGAATTTGGGGAAGATTCCAGAAGTCCAGGTGGTGCTGGTGGATGTACAAGTTGGGGTTCTGGAGAGATGTCCAGATGGAACAAGAAATTAGGGAAGCCCGAGCCATGGACATACATTCACTGGGCACATACGTGGATGCCAGGGCCTGTTCTGGGCACTAAGGATGGTGCTAAGCATCTGAGAATGCCCTGCCCTTCCAGAGATGGCACCGCATGGCTTGTCAGGTGCCCGGATGGTAGGTGTGCCAGGCACTCAGGCTGCGTTGGGAAAGGAGTACTTAGTGAGAAGGGACAGGAGCTATTGGACCACGAGTGACCACTCCTGAAGGCTGTGCTACTGGAGAGACTGGGGGGGGCAGTGGCAGGGCGCAGCTTGGGCAGAGGCGTGAAGGCAGGATTCCGGAATTCGAGGCAGTCACGGCAGGATCGCTTCGCAGGCCAGGCTCGGGGACTCAGTGCTGGGGATGCCTTGGGTTTTAGGCAGGCACCCAAGCCCCTGCCTTTGGGGCCTCTTTTCGGAGGCGAGTTTCCCCCATACCCCCAGCCCTCTCCCATCCCAACCCTTGTCTTTTTGTCCTGAGTGACCCAAAATTGGTTTCTGCTCCAGAGCATGGGCCTGCCCTGCTGACTTTTGACCTTGGATGGGGCGGGTCTTGTTGCAGCTTGACAGTGATGACCTCCTGGATAATCCCGGGGAGGCCCAAAGTGCCTTCTATGAAGGTCCTGGGGTAAGTGCCGTGGCTCCCGATCATTGCCTGAGCTGTTGGGGCTGCCAGCGGGAGGAGGGCCCTGAAGCCAAGAGGGGAGGCTTGGGCTCATCTCCTGAGGGCTGTTGACAGGAGGAGGGCGGGGGTGGGCCACCCAGGGTGGCTGGACCACCCTGGCAGTGCAGGAGGGAGCAGAGCTGGGGAACCCTGTGGGGGGCCGACATGGACAAGGCTGACTGTGCCTTGCAGACCCCTCGGGGAAGAGGTGAGGGTCCCCGAGGCCTTGGGGCCCTGGGGCGGCTCATGCAGAGTGGTTCTGGGGAGCTGAAGCGGATGTGGGTTGTGGGGTTCACAGGGGCACTCCTGGAGAGCAGAGGGCTGGGGGAGGCCTGGGGTCCTGCCCAACTCAGCCATGGCAGGGTGTGACCTAGGGGAGGGGCCTCCTCACCTGCAGACTTCAGTCTTCACCTGGGCAGTGAATATGGGTGCTGAGAAAAGCCCAGAGTGGCCAATGCAGAGGACGTTTATTGAGCACCTACCGTGTGCCTGACTATGCCGGTCCCATGACTAAGTGCCAGTTGTCCACACCACGGTGGGCACCTCCTTCCTCCTTCTCCCTCTTCTGTTGCTGCTTTCCCCCCTTCACCTTTTCCTCCCCCCACCTTCCTTCGGCCTCCCCCCTCCCCGCCTCCCCTTCCTCCTTCCCCCTCCTCACCCTCCCCGCCTTCCCTCTTCATCATCAGAACACGCATTCACCAAACACTTAATATACGACCAGCCCTTCCTTGTCATCTTCATTTAGTTCTCACAGCTATAATATCATATTCCAAATAGCTTATCTTTCATAATATAAATGATGAGGAAATGCAGTAATTATATAACGTTGGTCTATTTACAGGCCCAGTAACAGTGGTGATCCTGTTACTATTTTGTGATCACACTTCTTACCACGACCATCATTTTTGTATACCCTAAGATCCCCATTCAGGTTCTAAACACTCTCCACACGTGACATCAGTGAATTTTCACAGGCATCCCAGGAGGCAGGTTGGTTGTGACCATCTGGCAGTTAAGAGCTCAGGGGGTTACAGTGGCCTGCCTGGTCCTCAGTCGGTTGGAGGCTGAACCAGAGCCCTGTCTGCCTGCCACTCCCCGCCACTCACCAGTGGTTGACCCAGGCAGTCCCCTCGTCTGTGAAATGAGGAAGGGAGCAGCACCCGCCTCATGGGACTGTCACCAACAACAGCATGGAGAATCACAATAATAATGAGTGATGATGATAGATGCTTCTCGAGCACCTGCCAGGGGCCGGGTGCTACCGTGAACCCTCCATGTGGATTTACTGAGAATCCTGGAAGCTGCAGATTTTGATGGGTTATCTGGTCAGTATTGGTGGAGATGGAAATCTGTATCATAGGTATTGTTTGTGGGGCTTTCCACACATATGCCTGCAGATATTTTTCCATGCGTGTCCTGGGTTGCAGTCCAGGATAGCATGAAAAGCACTTAAAAAGCATTGAGGCTGGGCACGGTGGCTCACGCCTGTAATCCCAGCACTTTGGGAGGCCGAGGTGGGCGGATCACCTGAGGTCGGGAGTTCGAGACCAGCCTGACCAACATGGAGAAACCCTGTCTCTACCAAAAATACAAAATTAGCCGGGCGTGGTGGCACACGCCTGTAATCCCGGCTGCTTGGGAGGCTAAGGCAGGAGAATTGCTTGAACCCGTGGGCGGAGATTGTGGTGAGCCAGGATCACACCATTGCACTCCAGCCTGGGCAACAAGAGTGGAAACTCTGTCTCAAAAAAAACCCAAAGAAACAAAAAGCATTGAACTCACAGTGCGGTTGGCACAGAAGTTCACAAATGGGAGCCACTGCTGATGTGAGCTTTACTCCACCAGAACTACGACTGCTTGTCAGAAACCTTTAGGGCCAGGTGTGTTTCAGAATTTCGAATTTCTCCAATTCTGGAAAAGTGGTGCCATATGTGTGGTGTGTGTCATGTCACACGCTTGCCTTTCGGCGGCCAAACTTGGGATGTCACATCATGTGGATAAATGGATCCCACCTAAAGTGCCATGTTGGTTCTGGTCAGGTTTTGCTGCCAACAGAGCTATGAAAACAGTCTCAGTTCTTAGAGCTTTTTGGGTTTTGTAATTACAGATAAGTGTTGTGGGCCTATATCACTATTTAAACAATAGTTGCTTGTTTTTATTTATTTTTGTTTTGTTTTGTTTTGAGATGGAGTCTCACTCTGTCACCCAGGCTGGAGTGCAGTGGTAGGATCTCAGCTCATTACAGCCTCCACCTCCCAGGTTCAAGCCATTCTCCTGCCTCAGCCTCCCGAGTAGCTGGGACTGCAGGCACATGCCACCACGCCTGGCTAATTTTCGTATTTTTAGTAGAGATGGTGTTTCACCATGTTGGTCAGGCAGGTCTCAAACTCCTAGGCTCAAGTGATCCGCCTGCCTCTGCCTCCCAAAGTGCTGGGATTACAGGTGTGAGCCACCATGCCTAGACTTTATTTTTGTTTTTTGGGCGTCAGCTGGTAGAGATTGGGGGACAGCACCCCCGCGGGCTTGGGCTGGATGGGCATGGGCGTGCGATGCAGGATCACGTTGGGCGCCGGGACCAGTGGTGACAAGCTGAGGCCCGGGGCCACCACCAGCGGCTTTCCTGAGGGTGCCCCGCTGGGTCTTACTCTTGTCACTTAGGCTGGAGTACAGTGACACAATCATAGCTCACCGTAGCCTGGAACTCCTGGGCTTAAGAGATCCTCTCACCTCAGGCTCCCAGAGTGCTAAGATTACAGGCGTGAGTCACTGTGGCCTTGAACAGTAGTTTTTTAAATTACATTTTACTGATGGGTACAGATGAAGAATCTGAGGTCAGATCAAGCACGCCCTAGGTTACACAGCTAAGCCTTGGCAGAGCTGGGATTTGATCCCGGGTCCAGCCACTTGCAGGTGGAATGTTCTTTTTTCTTTTCTTTTTTCTTCTTCTTTTTTTTTTCTTCTCAAAGTCTTGCCCTGTCACCGAGGCTGGAGTGTAGTGAAGTGCTCGTAGCTCCACTCTGCAGCCTCAAACTCCTGGGCTCCAGTGATCCTCTCACCTCAGCCTCCCAAGTAGCTAAGACCACAGGCACATGCTGCCACCCCTGGCTAATTTTTCTTTTTAAAAATTTTTTTCTCACTGCGTTGCCCAGGCTGGTCTCAAACTCTTCGGCTCAAGCCATCCATCCTCCTACCTCAGCCTCCCAAAGTGCTGAGATTACAAGCGTGAACCACCATGCCAGGAGGGAATGTTCTTTCTTGAACGTGGCTGCCCTGTCACCTCAGCATTCTTTGCGGCAGCTGTGGCCTGAGCGTAGCCCCTTGCTAACCTCAGCTCTTTCCTTCCCACCTTTCCTGGCCTGCAGCTCCATGTGCAAGAAGCTTCCGGCAACCACCTGAACCCAGAGCCCAACCAGCCGGCCCCCAGTGTGGACCTAGACTTCCTGGAAGATGACATCCTGGGCTCTCCTGCGACAGGGGGCGGCGGCGGGGGCAGTGGGGGCGCTGACCAGCCCTGTGACATCCTCCAGCAGAGTCTCCAAGAGGCCAACATCACGGAACAGACGCTGGAGGCTGAGGCTGAGCTGGACCTGGGTCCCTTCCAGCTGCCCACCCTGCAGCCTGCGGATGGCGGGGCAGGCCCGACGGGCGCTGGAGGGGCGGCGGCCGTGGCTGCGGGGCCCCAAGCCCTCTTCCCAGGCAGCACCGACCTGCTGGGGCTGCAGGGCCCGCCCACCGTGCTGACCCACCAGGCCCTGGTGCCGCCCCAGGACGTGGTCAACAAGGCCCTGAGTGTCCAGCCCTTCCTGCAGCCTGTGGGCCTGGGCAATGTGACACTGCAGCCCATCCCGGGCCTCCAAGGCCTGCCCAATGGCAGCCCTGGGGGTGCCACGGCGGCCACGCTGGGCCTGGCGCCCATCCAGGTGGTGGGCCAGCCCGTCATGGCGCTCAACACGCCCACCTCCCAGCTCCTGGCCAAGCAGGTGCCCGTCAGCGGCTACCTGGCCTCGGCGGCTGGCCCCTCGGAGCCCGTGACGCTGGCGTCGGCCGGTGTCTCGCCACAGGGGGCTGGCCTGGTCATCCAGAAGAACCTCTCGGCCGCTGTGGCCACCACGCTCAATGGGAACTCTGTGTTCGGAGGCGCGGGGGCCGCCTCGGCTCCCACCGGGGCGCCCTCGGGACAGCCGCTGGCGGTGGCCCCAGGCCTCGGCTCGTCGCCACTGGTCCCGGCGCCCAACGTGATCCTGCATCGCACACCCACGCCCATCCAGCCCAAGCCCGCGGGGGTGCTGCCGCCCAAGCTCTACCAGCTGACGCCCAAGCCGTTCGCGCCCGCGGGCGCCACGCTCACCATCCAGGGCGAGCCGGGGGCGCTCCCGCAGCAGCCCAAGGCCCCGCAGAACCTGACGTTCATGGCGGCGGGGAAGGCGGGCCAGAACGTGGTGCTGTCGGGCTTCCCCGCGCCTGCGCTGCAAGCGAACGTCTTCAAGCAGCCACCGGCCACCACCACCGGAGCGGCCCCGCCGCAGCCCCCCGGGGCCCTGAGCAAACCCATGAGCGTCCACCTCCTGAACCAAGGCAGCAGCATCGTCATCCCCGCCCAGCACATGCTGCCGGGCCAGAACCAGTTCCTACTGCCTGGCGCCCCGGCGGTCCAGCTCCCGCAGCAGCTCTCAGCCCTGCCGGCCAACGTGGGCGGGCAGATCCTGGCGGCCGCTGCCCCCCACACAGGTGGACAGCTCATCGCGAACCCCATCCTCACCAACCAGAACCTGGCGGGCCCACTGAGCCTGGGCCCCGTGTTGGCCCCCCACTCCGGGGCCCACAGCGCGCACATCCTCTCCGCCGCTCCCATCCAGGTGGGCCAGCCTGCGCTCTTCCAGATGCCCGTGTCGCTGGCGGCGGGCAGCCTGCCCACGCAGAGCCAGCCAGCGCCCGCCGGGCCGGCCGCCACTACTGTCCTCCAGGGGGTCACCCTGCCCCCCAGCGCCGTGGCCATGCTCAACACCCCCGACGGCCTGGTGCAGCCGGCCACCCCTGCCGCTGCCACCGGGGAGGCCGCGCCTGTCCTCACGGTGCAGCCTGCCCCCCAGGCGCCCCCCGCGGTCAGCACACCCCTGCCCCTGGGCCTCCAGCAGCCGCAGGCGCAGCAGCCCCCGCAGGCCCCCACCCCACAGGCCGCCGCCCCGCCTCAGGCCACCACCCCCCAGCCCAGCCCTGGCCTGGCGTCTAGCCCGGAGAAGATCGTCCTGGGGCAGCCGCCCTCTGCCACCCCCACGGCCATCCTCACTCAGGACTCCCTGCAGATGTTCCTGCCCCAGGTAAGCAGGGCGGGGCAAGGGAGCAGGTACCGGAGGAGGCGGGTTTGGGAGGAAGAGGGGCCCTGGGGCGAGGCGCCAAGATCCAAAAGTGGATGCCACTGTGGCAGCTGGTGGGGAAGGTCTCAGTCATGGCACAGGTGGCCCCTAAGAGGAGGCCCGAAGGGTGAGGGCCCTGGCTGAACTGGCAGGAAGATGGATTGGCAGGTTGGCTGACTGACAGACGAGGGGCAGGACAACTGTTAGGCAGTGAGAGGGACTGGCGGACAGACAGACAAAGAGAGGGACCAGCGAACAGACAGAAGGGTAGGCACTGGCTGGGCTGCTGACAGATGGAGAGGAGAGGGACCGGCAGGGAGAGGGACTACCTGACGGACAGAGAAGGGCAGGCACTGGCTGGCCTGCTGACAGACAAGGAGAGGAATCTCAGAGAGAAAGTGGACGAGACAGGGACAGAGGGACAGGCAGGTGGGGCAGGAGAGAGGCAGGGCAACGTGGAGCTGGCAGAGGGGCCAATGGGAGCTCAGAATGGAGCAGGCTGCTTGGGTTTCGGCCTCTGTGCCTGGCACCCTGCCTGCCAGGCTGCCCACTACCCCATTCTCTGGAACCCTGGGAGCGTCAATAGGGGCAGGGGTCTCGGGTGGGGAGGTCGAGGGCCTGTGGGGGCGGCTTTCTGATCCTGTGCGGGCTGCCCGTTGCAGGAGAGGAGCCAGCAGCCCCTCTCCGCAGAGGGCCCCCACCTCTCCGTGCCTGCCTCGGTCATAGTCAGCGCCCCGCCTCCCGCCCAAGACCCAGCCCCAGCCACCCCCGTCGCCAAAGGAGCTGGCCTCGGCCCTCAGGCCCCCGACAGCCAGGCTTCCCCGGCTCCGGCCCCCCAGGTAGAGGGACCCCAGCAGCCTGTGTCCGCAGCACAGACCCAGCCTCGCCCCTCCTGCCCGCTCTCCCGCTCCTCGCTCTCCGCCCTGCCTGCGTCTCTGTTCTGCTGACTTGGAACACAGAGCTCTCCTTCACCCCCCAAGTGTCTCCTAGTGATCATGGATGCCTGAGACCAGGGCCGGCCCTGGGGGAGCCCACGCGCTGCAGGAATGCAAGACACACACGGAAGGAAATCTGTTCTTTCCTAAAATTATAATTTTCAAATCTGAATAAGTAATACATTCAGATAATTCACATTTCAAACGGTACAAAAAGATGCATAGTGGAAAGCCCCCGTCTCCTGAACCGTGGCCTCCTGTTGTCCTCCCAAGGTGGTTTCTTGCATTTGTTATCTGGATAGGGAAACAGAATCAAATATGGATTCTTTTCCTTCAATTTTTACAAAAAGGGTAGCATCTTCTGCCTGCAGTATTGCATCTTTTATTATTTAAAAATTGATCTTGGAGACCATTCTTCATTCTCTCTCTTTTTTTTTTTTTTAAATGGAGTCTCACTCTATCACCCAGGCTGGAGTGCAGTGGCGCGATCTTGGCTCACTGCAACCTCCGCCTCCCATGTTTAAGTGATTCTCCTGCCTCCACCTCCCGAGTAGCTGGGGTTACAGGTGCCCGCCACCATGCTGGGCTAATTTTTGTATTTCTAATAGAGACGGGGTTTCACCATGTTGCCCAGGCTGGTCTTGAACTCCAGACTTCAAGTGATCCGCCCGCCTCAGCCTCCCAAAGTGCTGAGATTACATGTGTAGGCCACTGTGCCTGGCCCCATTCTTCATTCTCTTGTATGACTGCGTAGTATTCCACTGTGTGGGTGTGCAGATATTTATTTAGCCAGTCTAAATTGTTGTTAGGTTTTTAGGTCACTTCTGATCTCTAGCTATTATGAACAAGGCTGCAAAGAATGCCTTTGTATGTATGTCGTTTTGTAGGGTAAGTTCTTCAAAAGGAATTTGCTGGCTCTAAAGGCATATGCATTTTTATCTCTGACAGACATTGCCAAATTGCCGCCTGTGGAGTGTAAATTAGTTTAACCTTTATCAGCAATATGTGGTTGTGCCTTTTTCCCCCCGCCCCCCGCAACCTCACCAGTATGTTGAACTTGGCCAATCTAGATAGGTGAAAAATAGTATCTTGTTTTGTTTTCATTTGCATTTCTTTTATTGTGAATGAGGTCAGGCAGATTTTCATAAGAGTAAGAGCCATTTGTACTTTCTGTTCTATGAAATTGCTCATAGCCTTTGCCATTGTAAAATCTGGGTTGCTGTCATTTTGCTGTAGATTTGTAGAAACTCTTTACATATTAGGAAAATTAGCCTTTTGTCTTAAAGTAATAACCATTATGCTTATGAGTCATAACATAACAGGTTAGGGAGGGCTACGTTCTTTTTTTTTTTTTTTTTTTTTTTTTTGAGTTGGAGTCTCGCTCTGTCGCCCAGGCTGGAGTGCGGTGGCGCGATCTCAGCTCACTGCAAGCTCCGCCTCCCGGGTTCACGCCATTCTCCTGCCTCAGCCTCCCGAGTAGCTGGGACTACAGGCTCCCGCTACCACGCTGGGCTAATTTTGTATTTTTAGTAGAGACGGGGTTTCACCATGTCAGCCAGGATGGTTTCGATCTCCTAACCTCGTGATCCACCCGCCTCAGCCTCCCAAAGTGCTGGGATTATAGGCGTGAGCCACCGCACCTGGCCTACCTTCTTATTCTAGAGCAGTGAATGTGGTACTCATTCAAAAAAGACCAGTGGATAGGTAGGAAGAGGAGAGTGTGACAGTGACAAGGGCAGGATGGCAGAAGTCAGCACGGGCTTTGACCTTGAACAGCCATGGTTTCACTTGCACGCTCTCCCACTTACCATTTAACCTTCAGCAACCAGTTTTTCATTCCATCAGCAGGTGCCTAGGCAGGCTGAGGGAGCACTTAGGTGGAGTAAACGAGTTACTATATGCTTAGCACAAAGTAAGCACTTGATAAATGTTTGCTTTTATTATTATTATTATTTTGAGGGGGACAGAGTCCCACTCTGTCGCCTAGGCTGCAGTGCAGTGGCAAGATCTCGGCTCGCTGCAATCTCCACCTCCTGGGTTCAAGTGATTCTCCTGCCTCAGCTTCTGGGTAGCTGGGATTACAGGTGCCTGCCACCACGTTTGGCTAATTTTCATATTTTTAGTAGAGATAGGGTATCACCATGTTGGCCAAGCTGGTCTCAAACGCCTGACCTCAGGTGAACCACCTGCCTCGGCCTCCCAAATTGCTGGGATTTGCAGGCGCCCGCCACCATGCCTGGCTAATTTCTGTATTTTTAGTAGAGAGATGGGGTTTCGCCATGTTGGCCAGGCTGGTCTCAAACTCCTGACCTCAGGTGATCCACCCACCTCAGCCTCCCAGAGTGCTGGGATGACAGGTGTGAGACACCGCGCCCGGCCTAGCGCACTCTCATTTAAACCTCACAACCTCCACCAGGTAGGTGGTAGCATCTCATTTTGCAGGTGAGGAAACAGAGGCACAGGGAGAATAATTAGCTTGCCCAAGGTTGCACAGCTGGCAAATGGTAGGGCCTGGATTAAAAACCCTGGGGGCTTATTGCTGGAAACACCTGAAGTCTTGAGAAAGCCAGACCTGGGTGTGAATCCAGCTCTGCTTAGTGGAGCTCTCTGAGGCATGGATTTTGCATCTAAAATGGGAATAAGGCCAGTGACCTGACATGATGGCACTGCACAGAGCCAGCGCTCAGTGAACAGACACTTACTGTTAGCAGTTGCAGTAATGATGCTGTAGCTGAACTTATTTTTTTGGAAACAGGGTCTGGTTCTGTCGTCCAGGCTGGAGTACACTGGTGCAATATTGACTCCTACAACCTCCGCCTCCCATGCTTAAGTGATCCTCCCACCTCAGCCTCCGAAGTAGCTGGGACTACAGGCATGTGCCACCACGCACAGCTAATTTTTTTTTTTTTTTTGTATTTTGTTTTGTGGGGGAGATATGGGGTCTCACTATGCAGCCCAGGCTGGTCTCGAACTCCTAGGCTTAGTAATCCTCCCACCTTGGCTTCTCACAGGGCTGGGATTATGGCGGTGAGCCACTGTGCCTGGCCACGCGGATGACCTTTGAGAAGGAAGCTTAGTGCGCACAGGCAGGTGTGCACACGAGCTGATTCTTAGTCACACACAGAGGCTCGGCGGCACAAGGTAGGGCCCTCCGCAGTAGCTGTATCTGCAGCAGTGCCCAGCATGACAGAAGGTGGTCATGAATGTTTGTTGGGTGAGCAAATGGATGGACAGATGGATGGCTGAATAGACGGACGGATGGATGGCATGGGTGGGTGTGTGACTGGGTGATTGGCCAAGTGTCCCTTGGTGGGGACAGAATCATCCAGATTGGGAACCGCTATCCTGTGGATATGCAGGAATGCACGGAATAGCAGTTCCCAATCTGGGTGATTCTTACTGTTTGTAAGAATAGTGGTTCCCTTACTGTCCGAACTCCAACCCCTGCACTCGGAAGGAACTCTGTGCTCTCTCTACCCAGATGGATTTGGCAGCCTCTATGTGTGTGTGTGTGTGTGTGTGTGCGTGTGTGTGTGTGTGTGTGCGCGCGCGCATGCGTACATTTTCCCTTTGTGTTAACACAAACAGAAATGCAAAGACTGTTCTGCATCTGGCTTTGCTTATTTAGCAACGCATCTTGGAGCACTGGCTTTCAGACCTTTTTTTTCCTTGACCCACCACCCGGGATAAGAATTCGTTTTTTTTTTTTTCTCTGTCACCCAGGCTGGAGTGCAGTGGCACGATCTTGGCTAACTGCAACCTTCACCTCCCAGGTTCAAGCGATTCTCCTGCCTCAGCCTCCCGAGTAGCTGGGACTACAGGCGCACGCCACCGCATCCAGCTAATATTTGTATTTTTAGTAGAGACAGGTTTTCTCCATGTTGGCCAGGCTGGTCTTGAACTCCTTACCTCAGGTGATCTGTCTGCCTTGGCCTCCCAAAGTCCTGGGATTACAGGCATGAGCCACCATGCCCGGCACAAGAATTTCATTTTATGTCACCACCCAGGACATGCATACATATATGTATTTGTATATATACACATATCACTGAAACAAAAGTTTCATGAAATATTACCTATATTACAATGTGTGATACACATCAATATTTTCTATTTTGTTTCCATTGTTTTTTCTGGGGTTAGCAGGGAGGCATGGAGTCTCCCTCTGCTGCCCAGGCTGGAGTGTAGTGGCACTATCTCAGCTCACTGCAACCTCCACCTCCCAGGTTCAAGCAATTCTCCTGCCTCAGCTTCCCAAGTAGCTGGGATTACAGGAGTGCCCCACCATGCCAAGCTGATTTTTGTATTTTTAGTTGAGACAAGGTTTCACCATGTTGCCGAGGGTGGTCTCGAACTCCTGACCTCAGGTGATCTGCCCACCTTGGCCTCCCAAAGTGCTGAGATTACAGGCGTGAGCCACCGCGCCCAGCCTCTACTGTTCTTTTTAAGTGCTGGTTCCAACTCCCTAAGATGACTTGAGCCATTACCAGTGGTTACTATGTGTAGGGGTGTGTTTTTATTTTTGGGGGTTTTTTTGCAAGCTACCATCTGGGAAGATTGCTGTGATGTGGGAGTTAGGAAATAGGACTTGGCCACTTACAGGCCCTGTGACCTTCAGCAGGCTGCTTGCCTCGCTGATGTACCACGGTGTCCTTGCCTGCAGAATCAGAATGATAGGAACAGCGGCTACTTTGTAGAGCTGTGAGGGTTAAATAAACTAATATCTGTAAATTAATAGATGTATATTAACATTAAAATGTTTTAGAACAGAGTTGGGCATGTTGAAAGAGCTATGAAGGGAAAGAAGCCAGGCAAACTTTCTTTTTGCTTATTTGATTTTTATTCATTTATTTGTTTATTTTTCTGGGCAACTTTCTATAAAGAGGCAATAGTAAACGTTTCAGGCTTTTGCGGGCCATATGGTCTCTGTTATTATAGCACAAAAGCAGCCACAGACCGTATGTAAATGAATGAACACGGGAGTGTTCCAATAAAACTTTATTTAAGGACACTGAAATTGGAATTTCATGTAATTTTTGCAAGTCACGAAATAGTATTCTTACGATTTTTTTTCTTCAACTGTTTAAAACTGTAAAAACTATTCTTGGCTTTTGGGCTATAGTTTGCCTCTTTCTTTTGATGTCTTTATTGTGTTTTGTGATATGGACATACCATGATTTCTTTATTCAGTCCCCTCTTCAGGAATACTTCAGGTGGTTTATTTGTCATTGTTAACAAACAAAACTCCTATAAGATATTCTTGGCTGAGCGTGGTGGCTCACACCTGTAGTCTCAGCACTTTGGGAGGCCAAGGCGGGCAATCACCTGAGGTCAGGAGTGTGAGACCAGCCTGGCCAACATGGGGAAACCCCATCTCTACTAAAAATACAAAAATGAGCCAGGCGTGATGGCGGGCACCTGTAGTCCCAGCTATGCTACTTGGGAGGCTGAGGCAGGGGAATCCCTTGAACCTGGGAGGCGGAGATTGTAGTGAGCCTAGAGAGGGTTGCAGTGAGCTGAGATCGTGCCACTACACTCTAGCCTAAGCAGCAGAGTGAGACTCTGCCTCAAAAAAAAAAAATTCTTGCACCCATGCTTTGCACACAGGTATGAAAGTACTTGTAGGGTAAATTTCTAGAAATAGAATTGCCAGACGCAGATGATAAGCTTTCCAGCCATTTTGTGGAAAGTGCTAAACCTTTTTGAAAAGGTTCATGACAGTGATGGCTTCACTTGGTCCTGCAGCTTTACCGACACACGAGATTAGCAGCTGGCCTGTTCTTTGCCAGGCTGGAAAGTGACACACCCCCTGTGCTTCTCTCTAATTGTGTGTGAAGTTGAGCATCTTGCCGCCTCCACATGGGGCTCTCGAAATCTCTTGGAAGCTGGGCGCGGTGGCTCATGCCTGTAGTCCCAGCTACTCAGGAGGGAGGCTGAGGCAGGAGGATCACTTGAGCCCAGGAGTTTGAGGTCAGCCTGAGCAACATAGCGAGATCTCATTTCTGAAGAAGAAAGAAATGGAAGGAAGAGAAGGAGGGAATCTCTTGGTGAACAATCCACTCATATGTTAGTTTTTTTGCTTTGGGAAGCTAAGATGGGGGATCACTTGAGGCTAGCAGTTGAAGACCAAATAATAATAATAATTTTGTGCTCATTTAGAGAATGTAGAAAATACAGAAAAGAACAAAGAAGAAAAATAAGTCACATGTAATACCACTGTGTGCAAGCAGTTGGTAAAAAAAATTTTTTTCTGGCCAGGCACAGTGGCTCACGCCTGTAATCCCAACATTTTGGGAAGCCGAGTTGTGTGGATCACAAGGTCAAGATATCGAGACCATCCTGGCCAACATGGTGAAACCCCGTCTCTACTAAAAATACAAAAATTAGCTGGGCATGGTGGCGTGCACCTGTAATCCCAGCTACTAGGGAGGCTGAGGCAGGAGAATTGCTTGAACCCGGGAGGTGGAGGTTGCAGCGAGCGAGCCGAGATTGAGCCACTGCATTCCAGCCTGGGTGACAGAGCAAGACTCCGTCTCAAAAAAAAAAAAAATTTTTTTTTCTTTGTTTTGTTTTATTTTTTGTTTTTGAGACAGAGTCTCTCTCTCTCTCTCGCCCAGGCTGGAGTGCAGTGGCGCGATCTCGGTTCATGGCAACCTCTGTCTCTGGGATTGGAGCAATTCTCCTGCCTCAGCCTCCCAAGTAACTTGGATTTACAGGCACATGCCACCATGCCCGGCTAATTTTTGTATTTTTAGAGAGATGAGGTTTCACCATGTTGGCCAGGCTGGTCTTGGACTCCTGACCTCAAGTGATCCACCCGCCTCGGCCTCCCAAAGTGCTGGGATTACAGGTGTGAGCCACTATGCCAGGCCTAGCTTTGTTTTTTCTAAGATAAATATTGTAGAAGAAGTAATATTTTGGTATGAAGTTTCTGTTTAACCCCCCGACCCCAATTTTATTTAAAACATTTTTTAAATAAGTCATTTTATTCACATGGTATGATCATCAAAAAGTTTTTTTTTTCTTTTTTTTCTTTTTTTCCAGAGACAGGGTCTTGCTCTGTTGCCCAGGCTGGTCTTGAACTCCTGGGCTCAAGCAGTCCTCCTGCCTTGGCCTCCGAGAGTGCTGGGATTACAGGCATGAGCCACTGAGCCTGGCCTAATTTATTTTATTTATTTTTTCTGAGACTGAGTCTCTCTCTGTCGCCCAGGCTGGAGTGCAGTGGCAAGATCTTGGCTCACTGCAAGCTACGCCTGCTGGGTTCAAGCAGTTCTCCCTGCCTCAGCCTCCGGAGTAGCTGGGATTACAGGTGCACACCATCCCGCCCGGCTAATTTCTGTATTTTTAGTAGAGACAGGGTTTCGCCATGTTGGCCAGGCTGGTCTTGAACTCCTGGACCTCAGGTGATCCGCCTGCCTGGCCTCCCAAAGTACTGGGATTATAGGTGTGAGCCACCACGCCTGGCCACCTGGCCTAATTTTTGTATCCCTTTCCAGTTCTTCGTGTATATACAACCTAGTGCAAATATGGTTTACGTTTCTCTCCCATTTGTACCCAAAAGGGAGCTCATTATGTACTTACTGTGGCAGCAACAGAGAGTTTGCTTGTTTTCTGTTAGAGTCTTGAAGTATTCCTTTGTACAGAAGAGCCACAGTTCATTTCCCCAGGAAATGCCATATTGATGCACTTTAGACCATATCCAGATTTTGGCGTTCTACACGAAGCTGCAGGAAACAACTTGTTCACCTGTTTTGTTTTTGTTTTTGTTTTTGAGACAGAGTTTCGCTCTTTTTGCCCAGGCTGGAGTGCAATGGCATGATACTGGCTCACTGCAACCTCCGCCTCCCAGGTTCAAGCCATTCTCCTGCCTCAGCCTCCCTAGTAGCTGGGATTACAGGTGCACACCACCATGCCCAGCTAATTTTTGTATTTTTAATAGAGATGGGGTTTCACCATGTTGGCCAGGCTGGTCTCAAACTCCTGACCTCAGGTGATTCACCCACCTCAGCCTCCCAAAGTGCTGGGATTACAGGTGTGAGCCACCGCGCCCGGCCTACTTGTTCACTTGTTATTTCCCATGTGTGCAGGTCTGTTTACTTCCTGGAAGCCTGTTTGCTGGACTAAAGCAAATGTGCATTTATAACTTGGATAGCTACTGCTGAATTGTGTTCCTCTTGAGTTGTAGCAAATTGTGCCAGTTGAGACCCCTAAGGGCAGTATATACAAGCATCTTTACTAGACATAGGCTTTATTCCTAATGCGATGGGTGGTAAATGGTACCCTAGGGTGAAAAATAGTGCCCCGGGGTGCGTTTTGCTGTGCATTTCTCTTATTACAAGTGAGGTTGAGTAGCTCTGAAAATACTTAAGCCTTTTGTCTTTCCTTTTCTGTGCACTGTCTGATCATATCCTTTGCCCCTTTTTCACCAATTGTAATTCTTAGTGATTTCTAGAGTCTATCTATATATGAGAGAGATGAACTTTGTATTTGGAGTTGCAACTGTTTTCCCCAGTAAGTCATTTGGCATGTGACTTAATTTGTGGATTGTGTGTGTGCGCACTTTTGATGAGAATGAAATTAAATTTTTTTAATTTTTTGGTATCTTTAAGCTTTTTATGTTTAAATGACTTCAAACACATAAAAAGTTTCAGAATTAGTACAGAGAGCTCATAGGAGTTCTTTACTCCTCAACTAGATGTATTAGTTATCTATTGCTATGCAGGAAAATATCCTCAAAACTTAGCAGCTTCAAACAACAAGTATTCACGTGTCTCCCACTGTTTCTAAGCATCAGGAATCTGAAAGCAGCTTAGCTAGGAGGTTCTAGCTCTGGATCTCCCATGAAGTTGTGGTCATCTGAAGGTCCCACCGATCTGGAGAACCTGCTCCCACGCTCACTTGTGTGGCTATTAGCAGGAGGCCTCAATTGCTTCCTCAGTGGGCCTCTCCAAAGAGCAGCACATGACACACAGCGGTTGGCTTCCCACAAAGTGAGTGACCCAATAGAAACAGACAGAATGCTCAGGATGGGAGCCGCAGGCTTTTTATAACTAATCTTGGAAGTGTCATATAATCACTTCTGCCAAATTCTATTGGCCACAAAGACCAGCATATGGGAGGGGACTGAACACAAGGAGGTGAGGATTGTTGGTGGCTGCCTCCCACGTCTACCCATTGTCAGCCTTTTGCTACATCTGCCTTGACCTTAGCATTCTCATTCTGTGTACACTTTTTTCTGAATCAGTTGAGAGTAAGTTGCAACCATTATACCCGTTTGCCCCTTAATATTTTATTTTATTTATTTATGTATTTATTTATTTTTGAGTCTGAGTCTCACTCTCTCGCCTAGTCTGGAGTGCAGTGGTACAATCTTGGCTCACTGTAGCCTCTGCCTCCCAGGTTCAAGCGATTCTCTTGCCTCAGCCTCCTGAGTAGCTGGGATTACAGGCACACACCACACCCTGCTAATTTTTGTGTTTTTAGTACAGATGGGGTTTCACCATGTTGACTAGGCTGGTCTCAAACTCCTGGGCTCAAGTGATCCACCTGCCTTGGCCTCCCAAAGTGCTGGGATTGCAAGCGTGAGCCACCGCGGCCAGCCTACCCCTTAATATTTTAGTATAATATTTCAGCCTTGGAGAACAAGGACATTCTCTTACTTAACCATCATACTGCAAAGAAATAAAGCAGACAGCATTGACATGATACTGTTGTCATATCCACTGTCCATAATCCAACTTTACCAGGTGCCCAGGGATCCTGTAATGTTGTATTATTCTCCTATTTCATGTAGCATTGGAGTGCCGCTGCGTGTGGGCCACCTCCCTGAGCCCTTGGAACCTATTGAGTGGGCCAGTTCTCTTTTCTCCGACTCAGCGACGCACCTGCCATTGGCCATTTGAGTCATTTCTCCTTTTCCTCTATTGTAAATACTCCCAAAGTGGGCAACCCCATAGCAAGTACTTGAATATTCTTTTTTTTTTTTTTTGAGACGGAGTTTCACTCTTGTGCCCAGGCTGGAGTGCAGTGGCGCGATCTCAGTTCACTACAACCTCCGCCTCCTGGGTTCAAGCAATTCTCCAGCCTCAGTCTCCTGAGTAACTGGGATTACAGGTGCATGCCACCATGCCCGGCTAATTATTTTTGTATTTTTAGTAGAGACAGGGTTTCATCATATTGATCAGGCTGGTCTCGAACTCCTGACCTCTGGTTATCTGCCCGCCTCAGCCTCCCAAAGTGCTGGGATTACAGGCGTGAGCCACCGTGCCCGGCCGAATATTCTTCATCACAGATTCCTGGAGGGGAATTTCCAGGTCAAAGTCGTGACCCTTTCAAAGTCCCCAGACCAAGCTGCCTTCCAGGAGGCAGTCCCACCAGCTGTACACAGCGCCAAGGACTGCGCCTCTCATCTCTTCTTAGAGGTGGCAAACCTTTTGAAGACTGATTGATTGATTGGTTTGGTTTGGTTCTTTAACTGTCAGAAGTTACTCAGGGCCCAGCTTGGAAGGGATGCTGGAAGGGCCCTGGGACTTAGAGGCCAAAGCTGGTGGTGAATCTGATGTCATGCCGAGAGGCCCGGCTCTGGAGTGTGGTGGTGCTGGCTGTCCTCGGGCAGATCTCCTGAGCCCTCTGAGCCTGAACTCAGTCAGCTTTGAGAAACGGCTCAGAAGTCACTGAGCAGTGTAAAGGCCTCAGTTCCGCCTTCACCAGCCTGGAGAGTCTGGACCAGTTTTGGAGCCTTGGCCTCAGTTTCTTATCTGTGAAATGGGTCCAGTGTTACCACTGCCCTCAGGGCTAGGGAGAGATCACACAAATGGATGCGGGAGGCCGGCCATTCGTGTTAGATCAGCGTGAGCTGTTACTAGGATGCAGATTCTGTGACAGCAAGTGTCACGGTGCCAGCCCAGTGTTGGGTGCACAGCTGGTGCCCACTGGTTACACAGTGGCTGCTCTGGTTATGATTCTTTGGGAGGAGGGTCCAGAAGGGCAAGGCGCTCCGTCTGACACATGCTTTAGGCGAGGTGGCTGTGTGCGTGTGACAGAACTAGCACCAGATCGTGTGTGCTTGCAGACACAGGCTTCATCAGAGTCTGGTACATCGTGCACACGCACGCACGCTTGTACCTGCAAGCTCACGTGGCACCCAGGTAGGCCTGCAGCCATGGACACACAGGCACACAGAGGCAGGTGCCCAGGACACTTAGAAGGGGGTCCAGGCCTTCCCATGCCCGCATCCAGAGGTCCACACGTGGCTGTGAACCCAGGCCTGTCCCTGTGTGGCCATCCGTATTCTCGGCAGCCCCCATGCGGTGGCCATCAACCCCGAGCCATGGTACACAGCATCATGCTGGTGTCTCTTTGCCTTGACTTGGCTGGATGGGCTGGTGGGGGCTGGCGGCTGGGACGCTGCCCTGCCTGCCCTCCTTCCCCGCTGCTGTGCTCGCCGCCCGGCCCTCCTGCCTCCTGCTGGGCAGCGGGTGTGGTGCCCCTGCTGCCACCGCCACCACTGCCTCTGCTTCCTCCGCTGCTGCCACCCCAACCCTGCAGGGCTCGCCTTTGTCTGGGGAACTGCGAGGGGTGGGGGGAATGGGGCAGAAGGGGGGTTGAGATCGGAGGCCAGAGAAATGTGGAGGAGCTGGGGTGGGGGACAGAGGTCGAGGGCAGGTGGAGGGGGTGCCGTGGGGAATGAGAGGCGAGGGAGGGAAGGGCAGCCGTGGTGGGCTCCTCTCTCAGGATGGGTGTGGGCTAGGAAGGGGGCTTCTGGCGGGGATGGCTGGGGACCCCAGTGTCTTGGGGCAACAGGAGCTATGGTTGGTTCTGACCCCCGCCCCTCCCCTCTCCCTCCCTCCCCTGCCCAGATCCCGGCAGCGGCTCCGCTGAAGGGCCCAGGCCCCTCTTCGTCCCCGTCACTACCTCACCAGGCCCCTCTGGGGGACAGCCCCCACCTGCCCTCCCCACACCCCACCCGGCCCCCTTCCCGCCCACCCTCCCGGCCACAGAGTGTGTCCCGCCCTCCCTCAGAGCCAGCCTTGCACCCTTGCCCCCCACCCCAGGCCCCCCCAACTCTGCCTGGCATCTTTGTCATCCAAAACCAGCTAGGCGTTCCCCCGCCTGCCAGCAACCCGGCCCCTACTGCCCCAGGCCCGCCGCAGCCGCCTCTCCGCCCCCCATCCCAGCCGCCTGAGGGACCGCTGCCCCCAGCCCCCCACCTCCCTCCATCCTCCACCTCCTCCGCTGTGGCCTCCTCCTCTGAGACGTCCTCCAGGTTGCCAGCCCCTACACCATCCGACTTCCAGCTCCAGTTCCCACCCAGCCAGGGGCCCCACAAGTCCCCCACTCCCCCTCCAACTCTCCACCTGGTCCCTGAGCCGGCAGCACCCCGCCTACCGCCTCCTCGGACCTTCCAGATGGTGACCACCCCCTTCCCAGCGCTGCCCCAGCCGAAGGCTCTTCTCGAGAGATTTCACCAGGTAACGGGAGGCAGGGACTGCCCGCCCCATCAGCCCCATCCCATCCCACCCCCTCAGTCTGATGGGAGCCCCTCCGCCTTACGGCTCTGTGATCCTCCCCAGCCCTGCTGCGTCTGGACACCCCTACACCTAGCCTATGTTCCCCACCCCTCATCCACCTGTCCCCTCCTCAGGTGCCGTCCGGAATCATCCTCCAGAACAAGGCTGGGGGGGCCCCTGCCGCCCCGCAGACCTCCACCAGCCTGGGGCCCCTCACCAGCCCCGCTGCTTCTGTGCTGGTCAGTGGGCAGGCCCCATCTGGGACCCCCACTGCCCCCAGCCACGCCCCCGCCCCGGCACCTATGGCCACCACAGGTAGGAGAGAGGTCGCCTATGTGCCCAGGGAGACGGGGCCTGAAGATGGGTGGGCGGGGCTGAGCAGGGAGAATGGGCTGGGGCAGGGCTATGGGACTCAGCACAGGGCATCAGCCAGAACTCAAGGGACCCAGGAAGGCCAGAGGTGGCAGGGCTGGCCCCAGATTTGAAGGGCCGGAGGGCCAGGAGGAGAGCGGTAGGGTACAGGGTGGGGCTCCCGTTTGAGGAGGGGGCCTTCATGCAGTGACCGCAGGCCCTGTCTCCCCCACCCCGCCCACCCCCAGGCCTCCCTCCTCTGCTTCCAGCCGAGAACAAGGCTTTTGCCAGCAACCTCCCGACCCTGAATGTGGCCAAGGCCGCTTCCTCCGGGCCAGGGAAGCCCTCCGGGCTGCAGGTAAGGGGCCCTCAGAGCAGGGGTCAGGACAGGACCAGGAGTCTTCGGGAACTGGGAACTGGGGCTGGCAGGGGCAGGGAGACACAGAAAGACGCGGACAGGATGAAGCTGGGACCATCAGGCAGCTGAGACACCACGAACAGCCGTGCAGGGACAGGAAGGGCAGAATGACACCCAGACAGGCAGCCAGAGATGAGGGAGAAACACGGAGACGGTGGGACGGAGACGGCACCGAGACTACTGGCAACAGTGTAAGGGACTATGACTGGGGAAAGAGTAGGTGATATGGACACAGGACGGGAAGGACAGGGCTGAGATGACAAGATGTGAGCTCAGGACAGGAAAGGCGGGTTTAGATGAGACAGACCGGAGACGGAGCAGATCAGGGACCGAGAATGAAAGGGTGAGAGGGTGGGGACAGCTGAGGCCGAGGCCACCTGTAGATGTAAGACGTGGGGGAGACAGAAGACAAGGAGAGGAGCAGGTGGGAGGACCAGGACCCAAGAGGCCGGGAGAAGCACAGAGATGGAGATGCCGGAACGAAGGCCAGACGCTGAGGACAAGAGGGGAAGCCAGGAAGGGAGGCGGGGGGGCGAAACGACAGGAGCCACATTGGGAGAGAGACTGTGCGAGGCAGGGGCACTGGGTGCTGGGCGGTGATGTGGGAAGCAGGCATCCGGCAGAGGAGGGAGGTCACACAGAGGCAGCCCTGGGCGAGGGGACGGAGGGAACCCAGGCAGAGGACGCCCAGGGCTCCAGCCTGCCTGTCACCCTCTCCGTCCACTCCCCAGCCCAGCCCAGGTCTTCCCCTGGGGTTCATTGTGATGGGCGGGGGATCCTGCAGCTGGGGCCAGGCCCCCACCTGGGTGAGACACTGGTCCCCTGTCCCGTCTTTATCCTAGGCTGGAGGGGAAGCGGGTCGGGGGAGGGAAGGCTTCTGGAGGCAAAGGCCTCTCACTCGCCTTTCTTCTCCCAGTATGAGAGCAAACTGAGTGGCCTGAAGAAGCCCCCCACGCTTCAGCCCAGCAAGGAAGCCTGGTGAGTCCACACCCCATCCTTGCATGCCTGCCCTGTACCTTCCAGAGACCTGGGGGAGCATGGGGCCACCCTCCAGAAGCAGAGTTGGGCAGGCCCAAGTGCCAAGCCCAGCTCCACCTCTTGGTAGCGATGTAGTTCCCTCATAGACCCTCAGTTTCCCCCTCTGGAAAATGGGGTGACCAGAGAGTGGTGGAGGGAGGGTGGGCTGTGGCTCCGCCAGGCTGGGGCTCAGGAGGGCGGCAGTTTGGTCCATCCTGGTTGTTGCTGTGCCCTCCACGTCTCCCACACGGCTGGGCCGCGTCGGTGCTGAGCCCCACTGGGTGGGTGAAGTGATGGGTGGGGGAAGTGAGTGGGTGGACATAGCTGTTGGGAGGATGATGGGGGGGTGTTTGGGGATGGATGGATGGGAGTCTGGGCGGATGGATGGGTAAATGCTGGGTGCCTGCCTGCCCTCTCTCCTGCCCTCCTTCCACCACCAGGGTTTTTTGTTTTGTTTTAGGGGGGGTTCTTTGAGCCAGAGTCTCACTCTGTCACCTAGGCTAGAGTGCAATGGCACAATATTGGCTCACTGCAACCTCCGCCTCCCCCGTTCATGTGATTCTCCTGCCCCAGCCTCTCAAGTAGCTGTGACCACAGGCGTCCGCCTCCATGCTCGGCTAATTTTTGTATTTTTAGTAGAGATGGAGTTTCACCATGTTGGCCTCAAGTGATCCACCTGCCTCGGCCTCCCAAGGTGCTGGGATTACAGGTGTGAGCTACCATGCCCAGCCCACCATGAGTGTTTTTTTAAAAACATATAAGTCCGGGGGGCAGAGGTTGCAGTGAGCCGAGATCATGCCATTGCACTTCAGCCCAGGCGACAGAGCAAGACTGCATCCCCTCACCCAAAAAAAAATTTTTTTTTAATATATATATTGTGGAGACAAGGTCTTACTATGTTGCCCAGGCTGGTTGGTTTTGTTTTTGTTTTGTTTTGTTTTTGGAGATGAAGTCTCATTCTGTCACCCAGGCTGGAGTGCAGTGGTACAATCTCGGCTCACTGCAACCTCTGCCTCCTGGGTTCAAGTGATTCTCCTACCTCAGTCTCCCGAGTAGCTGAGATTACAGGTGCATGCCACCACACCTGCCTAATTTTTGTATTTTTAGTAGAGACGGGGTTTCATTATGTTGGCCAGTCTGGTCTTGAACTTCTGGCCTCAGGTGACCCACCCATCTCAGCCTCCCAAAGTGCTGGGAGTACAAGTGTGAGCCACCATGCCCGGCCTAGGTTGGTCTGAAACTCCTAGTCTCAAGTGATCCTCCCACCTCAGTCTCCTGAGTAGCTGGGACTACAGGCACGTGCCACCACACTCGGCTAATTTTTAAATAATTTTTGTAGAGACAGGGTCTTGCTGTGTTGCCCAGGCTGGTCTTGAACTCCTGGGCTCAGACAATCCTTCTGCCTCGGCCCCGCAAAGCGCTGGGATTGCAGGCGTGAGCCTCTGTGCTTGGCCTAGGAGTGTGAATTAAGTCCCCACTCAGTGCCCAGGCCTGAGCCCCATGTTGGGAACACAGGAGTAAGTGACACAAAGTCCCTGCCCCCACAGTGCAGAGAGGCTGCTGGTTTTTAGCCGAGGGTGGAGTTGGGCCTGCCTGGTGGGGGAGACAGTCACACGGCCAACAGACAAAACCCACTGTAACATGGGCTACAAAAGCGGCCCGTGAGAAGACAGGATCCAGCCTCCCTCCCTTCTTCCCGAAGGCTGCACTTTGGAGGAGGCACGGTGGAGCCACACTGGCTCCAGGTGGCAGGAGGCAGAATAGCAGCTTCCAGGCTCTGGCCTCACTCCTGCTCTGCTCTTCCTACCTTACGTGCTTTGGAGAGGAGTGACTTCACTTCCTCGACCTCACCTTCCCTTTCTGTAAAATGGGGATAGCGATAGCACTGCTTTGGTCGGCCCCAGGGACTCAGTGAGATGGAACAAGCACGTTCAGTACATGGGAACACCACTGCCCAAGTATTCCCCTTCCCGCTGTCGTGTTCAGCTGCGGCCTGGGGCTGAGGGTTCAGGGACTTCCCCTGGCCCTCATCCGTCCCCCCCACCCTCCGCCGTGTGTGGTCTCTCCCCTTTCCACCTGCAGTTTCCTGGAGCATTTGCACAAACACCAGGGCTCCGTCCTGCACCCCGACTACAAGACGGCCTTCCCCTCCTTTGAGGACGCCCTGCATCGCCTCCTGCCCTACCATGTCTACCAGGGCGCCCTCCCCTCCCCCAATGACTACCACAAAGGTGAGGCCTCCCCAGGACACGGCCCTATATGTCCCAGGGGACCCCAGCCCGTGGGGCGGGGCGTCGCCAGTGTGGAGCCGCAGGTGCACGGTGCGCTATGCTGACCCTGCCCCGCCCTCCTTCCTGCGCATCCGCGGCCGCCCCCAACATCTCCGCCCTTGCCTCTCTTCCCTTCCTCGCAGTGGACGAGGAGTTTGAGACGGTCTCCACGCAGCTGCTGAAACGCACCCAGGCCATGCTCAATAAATATCGGCTCCTGCTCCTGGAGGAGTCCCGGGTAGGGTCAGAGTCGCCTTCCTCGCCTCTGGGCTCCTCCCCGCTGGGACACTGCCCCTTTCCCTCACCCGCTCTGGGCAAGGTGGAGCCTCCCGCCCCTCCTAGCCCCGGGAGGGAGGTTGGGAGGGAGGCGGGAGCTCCCATCACAAGGAGGACAGTTTGGACCTTGCACGCATCGTCCCCCTCGCTCGCGCCCCTTCCCCCTTCTTGCTGGTTCACTCGCACGTCTTCTTTTCCCCCCACCCCAGAGGGTGAGCCCCTCAGCGGAGATGGTCATGATCGACCGGATGTTCATTCAGGAGGAGAAGACCACCCTTGCCTTGGATAAACAGCTGGCCAAGGAGAAGCCGGGTGAGAGGGGAGGGGAGGGAGAGGTGCCCCCACCCCACCTGGGCAGAAGAGTTAGATTCAGGGCGGGGAGTGGGTGTGTGGCCCTACCTCACTCCACCACTAGGCGGTGCCCCAGCTCCACCTTCCTGCTGGCAGCTGTGCCTCCCCTGACCTCCCGCCTCTCAGACGAGATAGCCCACATCCATCTTCCTCCATCCCTGTGTGTCCCTTTCACCCCCACCACTCTGGGATGGGGGGAATATTTCTGCCACCCCCGTGGGACAGAAAACAGGAGAGCAGGCGCCTAGGTTGCAAAATATATAAGGTAACGCCCACTCTTGGGTGCCAGTCCTTTGCTTGGGGACCCTGAGAGTGAGCACCTCCTTAAGTGTTGCACCTTAGGCGGCTCGCTGGCCTCACTCTAGTCTCCTGTCTGCAGGAAACGGTACAGGCAGATCCCAGCTGCCAGAGTTTCCAGAATATTCCCTTAGCCTTTGCCCACATTCCAACTCCAGGGCTTCCCTGGATAAAAGCATGGTCCCTGCTTTGTGCTGCCAGGCCCAGGCTTTTCACCTCGAGCTCTGGACCTTAATTTTGAAAAAGTAGTCATTGGTACTTAAATGAGTGCAAAGGGGTGGCCATAGTGAAGGAGGGGCCAGGAGCGAGTCTGAAGTCTCTAGGGTAGGAGAGGAAGGGTAGTTCCGTGGTTAGGGGCTCGATGCTGGAGTCTTGGTTTAAATCCTGGCTCTGCCACTTACTAACTGTGTGACCTTGGGCAAGTTACTTACCTTCTCTGTGTCTCTGTATTCTCATTTTGTAAAGTGGGGGTTATGATGATCAGCTTACAATCTCTTATCTGACACCCTTGGGGCCTGATATGTTCTGGAATCTTTTTGCTTTTAGAAAGGCAATGAGCTACCTCAATGCTGTCTTCTGATTTACCCCCAGTGGGTTTGGGGAAGCACTGTGTGATCAAACACACTAGTATTTCTGGAGTGAAATCGATGGGTATCCAGAGTAATTGAGATAAATCATGACCATAAATAACCTCATGTAGCCGGGTGTGGTGGCTCACACCTGTAATCCCAGCACTTTGGGAGGCTGAGGCGGGCGATCACCTGTGGTCAGGAGTGCGAGACCAGCCTGGGCAACGTGACGAAACCCTGTCTCTACTAAAAATACAATAATTAGCCAGGTGTGGTGTCTGGCACCTATAATCCCAGCTACTTGGGAGGCTGAGGCAGGAGACTCGCTTGAACCCAGGAGGCGGAGGTTGCAGTGAGGTGAGATGGCGCTACTGCACTCCAGCCTGGGCAACAGATTGAGCCTGTCTCAAAAAAACAAACAAACAAACAAAAAAAACCTCATGTCATTTCAGACCAGATTTTGAAATTAGATACCTCCTTAGCTCCATTTTTAAAAAGTTATGTATATAATTAGAGCAGTGCTGTCCAATAGAACTTCATATTTTATTTATTTGTTTTTTTGTTTGTTTGTTTGTAGAGACAGGGGTCTCACTACTGTGGCCAGGCAGGTCTCAAACTCCTGGGCTCAAGCGATCCCCCTCCCTTGGCCTCCCAAAGTGCTGGGATTACAGGCCTGAGCCTTGTTTTGTATTCTCTTAATTTACTTATGTCTGAATGAGCCCCACGTGGCTCGTGGCGCTGGGCCAGGCACAGTGGTTTTAGAGTTGGGGGAATTTGGGCCTTGCTGAAGAGGGTCTCACCAAGCCTATCCTGAGGATTGGAGGGTCCAGGGTGCAGTCTGGTGCCTGGCAGGTAGGTGCTCACTGCACACAGCTCCTCCCAGCTCGGTCGGCGGGGCCTCATCCTAACCCCGCGGGTTTTCCTTGCCCCGATTCTGCAGACGAGTACGTGTCTTCCTCCCGCTCGCTCGGCCTCCCCATCGCAGCCTCTTCCGAGGGTCATCGGCTTCCCGGCCACGGCCCCCCGTCGTCTTCAGCTCCCGGGGCCTCCACCCAGCCCCCTCCACACCTGCCCACCAAGCTTGTGATCCGGCACGGCGGGGCAGGCGGCTCCCCTTCGGTCACCTGGGCCCGGGCGTCCTCCTCCCTGTCCTCCTCTTCCTCCTCCTCCTCTGCCGCCTCCTCCTTGGACGCCGACGAGGACGGCCCCATGCCCTCCCGCAACCGCCCGCCCATCAAGACCTACGAGGCCCGGAGCCGCATCGGGCTCAAGCTCAAGATCAAGCAGGAAGCCGGGCTCAGCAAGGTCGTGCACAACACGGCCCTGGACCCCGTGCACCAGCCCCCGCCACCCCCCGCTGCCCTCAAGGTGGCCGAGCCCCCGCCACGGCCGCCGCCACCACCGCCGCCCACGGGCCAGATGAACGGCACGGTGGACCACCCGCCGCCTGCCGCCCCCGAGCGCAAGCCCCTGGGCACCGCCCCGCACTGCCCGCGCCTGCCACTGCGCAAGACCTACCGCGAGAACGTGGGGGGCCCTGGCGCGCCGGAGGGGACGCCCGCGGGCAGGGCGCGGGGAGGCAGCCCGGCGCCGCTGCCCGCCAAAGTGGACGAGGCCACCAGCGGGCTCATCCGCGAGCTGGCGGCCGTGGAGGACGAGCTGTACCAGCGTATGCTGAAGGGCGCCCCGCCAGAGCCCGCAGCCAGCGCCGCCCAAGGCACCGGGGACCCCGACTGGGAGGCGCCCGGGCTGCCCCCTGCCAAGCGGCGCAAGTCCGAGTCGCCCGACGTGGACCAGGCCAGCTTCTCCAGCGACAGCCCGCAGGATGACACGCTCACCGAGCACCTGCAGAGCGCCATCGACAGCATCCTGAACCTGCAGCAGGCCCCCGGCCGGACGCCCGCGCCCTCGTACCCCCACGCTGCCCCGGCCGGCACCCCCGCATCCCCGCCGCCCCTGCACAGGCCCGAGGCCTACCCACCCTCCAGTCACAACGGTGGCCTCGGCGCCAGGACGTTGACCAGATAACACCGGGCCGCCTCCCCTTCCCCGTCCCCTCCTCCCGAAGACGCCGGGACAGCCGGGTGTCCGCCCTCAGCCTCCTGGGGACTCGAGCCGGGGATCCCCTGACGGTTTTTCTTGCCTAAGTTATTTGAGTCACAAAGGCCTCCTTCCCTGCCGCCTGCTTCAGCTGGGTTGCTGGGGGGTGGGCGTGGATTTAGGGGAGGGGGCTGTGATGTAAAACGTCTCCCCTGCCAAAGGAGGGGCAAAGTGCTGTGTCAGTTCCTGTTTCTTCCCGTTTCCTGGCACACTCTGCCCCTCTGTCCGGGGGACACGCGCGTGTGTTTGCCAGGGATGGGGCCACCGGGTTGATGCCAACGCTCCGGGTGCCTGTCTTGTCTGTGTGGCTTCTCAGATGGTGGAGGGTGCTGGGAGCTGGCAGGGTCCTTCCAGACAGTCTCAGCCTCTCCCCGCCGCCCCCAACAGGCTGTCAAACAAAACCGGAGAGGGGGTGGGGGAGCCAGCCTCCCAGCGTGCTGTGCCCGCAGGCACCCGTGTGACATCTGCACGTCCAGCTCCGTGACCTGTGTGTGTGTGTGTGCACAAGTGAGTGAGAGATTTTGAACGCCCACCCCTCGACTTTGAAATCTGAGCAAAACAAGAAACTGGGGTCTTCCTCTCCCCCGAACCTCTCCCCAGCTAGTCTTCCCTCTGTTCTTCCTGCCTCCAGCCGCCCGCGCCAGATTTTGAAATCTCGGAGACAAAACTAGTACTGTAAGATAAATTTTTTTGTACTGTATTTATTGTGTATAACGATTTTTTTAAAGGAGAATTCTGTACATTTAGAACTCTTGTAAATTAAAAACCGATCCTTTTTTTAAAACTGTACTCATGCCCCCTTGGCCCATTGCTTTTGGGTTTGTGAGGGTGGGGGAGTGTTTGGATCTGGGATTGTGAGGCCTTCTTCCGCATGCATCTGTTGAGCACCTGCTGAGTACCAGGCCCCGTTCTAGGCTCAGGGGGTTCAACATGAACAAGGCAGACAAGAGTCCCTGCTAAGCCGGTAAGCTGACTTGTTAGTGGGGAAGGCGGGTGGTAAACAGCTAAGCCAGATCAAGCCAGTTCTTCTTATTTCCAGTAAGGTTCTATAATCTCTGCATACGCTCTGAGAATTAGTGAATACTGAGCCATTGCCCCCAGGGAGACAGGGTTAGGTTTCTAAGGGCCTCTGATCACCACAGTTCAGTCAATACATCACCTTAGTTTACATGTGTTGCTGTTTAAAAACACTTCTTTATGTATTTTTGAGACGGGCTCACTCTGTCACCCAGGCTGGAGTGCAGTGGCACGATCGTGGCTCACTGCAGCCTTGATCTCCCAGGCTCAAGTGATCCTCCCACCTCAGCCTCCCGAGTAGCTGGGATTATAGGCGCACCACCACGCTTAGCTATTTTTTTTTTTTAATCTTTCTGTAGCAATGGGATCTCACTATGTTGCCCAAGCTGGTCTGGAACTCCACGGCTCGAGTGATCCTCTGGCCTTGGCCTCTCAAAGTGCTGGGAATACAGACGTGAGCCACCACGCCCAGCCCTAAAGATACCTTATTTCATTTATATTGTTGATTCATTCACATTGAAGTCATGCCAACAGCATTATAACTGGAACCTGGAGCAAGCCTATTTCACACATATATTTTATCTTTTCTCCAAAGGCACATCACAGCTTCTTGGCGCTTTAAGGTCACTAGACCGCACTTCAGCTGTACGCTTGGGCCCATTTTAAACAATGAGTCACCAACAAAAAGCACAAAAATGTGAAAAGCGTGGGACTAGATAAACCAAGAAAAGGACGCGTGTTTATGGTACAAGAGCCAAAACGAGGGCAGAATGTCGCCTTATTCAACCTCAGCTGGGAACGTCTGTGTTGGGCAACTTGATATTTTGCTGCCGTGTGTGTGTTGAGAGTCTTGACTTGGGGGTTACAAAGAAGTTTTGATGAGCAGATAAATGCACAAATATGGCATTTGCAAATAGTGAGGGTCCACTGTAAATGTATACAGTGTCAGATGCCCATATAAAGAAGAATCAGGCCAGGCACGGTGGCTCACACCTGTAATCCCAGCACTTTGGGAGGCCAAATCGAGCGGGTCACCTGAGGTCAGGAGTTCGAGACCTGCCTGGCCAACATAGTGAAACCCCGTCTCTACTTATAAAAATATATATATATATACAAAAATTAGCTGGCATGGTGGCACACGCCTGTAGTCCCAGCTTCTTCGGAGGATGAGGCAGGAGAATCGCCTGAACCCAGGAGATGGAGGTTGCAGTGAGACGAGACTGACACTCCAGCCTGGGCAACAGAGTGAGACTCTATCCCCCCACCAACAAAAAAAAAGAAGAAAAAAAATCATGCTAGGTGTATTAGTCCCCTCAAGCTGCTATAACAAAATGCCCCAAATAGGGCAGCTTAAAACAACAGATATTTATTCTCCCACAGCCCTAGAGGCTTGAAGTCTGAAAACAAGGTGGCATCAGGGCCATACCCACTCCAGAGGTGCTAGGGAAGGATCCTTCCTTGTCTCTGCCAGTTTCTGGTGGCCCCAGGTTCTCCTTGGCTTGTGGCTGAATCAGTCCAATCTCCGGCTGACTTCCCACTGTATCTCTTCTCTTCTAAGGGCATCAGTCATATTGGAGTTTTGCCCATCCTACCAGTATGCCCTTGTCATAACTTAATCATATCTGCAAAGATCCTGATTCCTTTTTTTTTTTTTCTTCTAGCTTTCTTTTTCTTTTTCTTTTTTTGAGACGGAAGTCTTGCTCTGTCGCCCAGGCTGGAGTGCAGTGGCACGATCTCGGCTCACTGCAATCTCTGCCTCCAGGGTTTAAGTGATTCTCCTGCCTCAGCCTCCCGAGTAACTGGGACTACAAGCATGTGCCACCACGCCCAGCTGATTTTTTGTATTTTTAGTAGAGACGGAGTTTCACTGTGTTAGCCAGGATGGTCTCAATCTCCTGATGGCATGATCCACCTGCCTCAGCCTCCCAAAGTGCTGGTATTACAGGCGTGAACCACCGCGCCCAGCCCTTCTAGCTTTCTTCAGATCACAGACCCTGATTCCAAATAAAATTACATTCACAGGCACTAGGGTTAGGACATCAGCCTATATTTTGAGAAGACAGAACAACTCAATCCGTAATGCAGGGTAAGGAGGTGGGTGTCACAAGTGAGTGACAATTATCTGGGCTGGTGGTGTCGGGGTAAAAGAATTTACCAAGACAGTGGTAGGTTAAAAAAAAAAAAAAAAAAAGCAGATTTATGGGCTCACACCTGTAATCCCAACTCTTTGGGAGGTGGGCGGATCACTTGAGGTCAGGAGTTCAAGACCAGCCTGACTAACAGTGAAACCCCATCTCTACTAAAAATACAAAAATTGGCTAGGTGCAGTGGCTCACGCCTGTAATCCCAGCACTTTGGGAGGCTGAGGTGGGTAAATGACCTGAGGTCAGGAGCTTGAGACCAGCCTGGCCAACTTAGCAAAACCCTGCCTCTACTAAAAAATACAAAAATTAGCCAGGTGTGGCGGCGGGCACCCGTAATCCCAGCTACTCAGGAGGCTGAGGCAAGAGAATCACTTGAACCCAGGAGGCAGAGGTTGCAGTGAGTTGAGATCGCGTCATTGCACTCCAGCCTGGGTAACAAGAGTGAAACTCCATCAAAAAAATAATAAATAAATAAAAATACAAAATTAGCGGGGCGTGGTGATGCACACCTGTAGTCTCAGCTACTTGGGAACTGGGAGGATCACTTCAGCCCAGGAGGCAGAGGTTACAGTGAGCCAAGACTGCACCACTGCACTCCAGCCTGGGCAACAGAGTGAGACTCCATCAAAAAAAAAGAGGCAGATTTATGAAATAAAGTAGGAAAATATATTGCAAAGTTGCAATGGGTAACACAGCCAGGGAGAAGCTGACTGCAAGGAAACAAAGGCTTGCTGGGGGTTGTATAGGATGGAGTTGGTTTTTTCGTTTGTTTTTTAGATAGAGTCTCACTCTGTCACCCAGGCTGGAGTGCAGTGGCATGATCTCAGCTCACTGCAACCTCCGCATCTCGGGTTCAAGCAATTCTCCTGCCTCAGCCTCCTGAGTAGCTGGGATTACAGGCAACCATCACCATGCCCAGCTAATTTTTGTATTTTTAGTCGAGATGGGGTTTCACCATGTTGGCCAGGCTGGTCTCGAACTCCTGACCTCAAGTGATCCGTCTGCCTCTGCCTCCCAAAGTGCTGGGATTACAGGCATGAGCCACCATGCCCGGCATATAGGAGAGTTCATGTTGTGTGCTGAAGAGGGCTTTGTGCAGTACTGATAATGCCAGGGTTACAGTGAGCTCACTTGCAGGTGTCTGGTGATACTTGGGCGCAGGAAGATTGAGTTATTTGTATAGGAGGGCTATGTCCTGGACAGTAAAGAAAGGCAGACCTGTAACTTAGCTGCTTTATCTTTTTGCTTTCCTGCATTCTCAGCAGCCTGACTCTCCCTAATTAGGACTCCGCAAGTGGGCAAGACAGCTGTCAGGCCCTAGTATGCCTTTGTGTGAACTAGAAAAGGGCATCCCTCTCTCCTGGGCCCAGAATTTGAAGAGCAGAGCGTGAGCTGGGCTCCAGTCCCCTCTCACCCATTCAGTGAGTGCCTTGAACAACCTGCCCAACTGCACATCAGGGCCCTTGGGATCAGGTGGGAAGGGAAAGATTCTTTGAGGAGGTGATATTTGAGCAGAGACATGCAGGAAAAGAGGGAGGAAGCCACAGGAGAGCTCTCAGGGAAGAGCATCCAAGGCAGAGGGAACCGCCAGTGCAAAGGCCCTGTGGCAGGAGCCTGCCTGGAGTGTCGAGGAACAGCGAAAAAGCCAATGCGGCTGCAGCCCATAAGTGATGGGGAGAGGTCTGGAGGTGAGGTCCGAGGGGGAACAAAGAGCACCTCATCGTGCGGGACCGTGTCCTCCATGGGGATGATTTCGCTGTTACACTGAGGCGGGAGCTTCAGGAGGGCCCTGAGCGAACTTAGGTTCCCCAGCACCCTCTGGTGGCTGTTTGCGGGAATAGACGAGGGCTAAGGGTGGAAACCAAGCGCAGCAAGGAGGCAACTGCTGTGAGTCCAGGTGGGTGGTTGTGGCGGCTGGACCGGGGTGATGCACCCTGTTTCTCTGCAGGCCCCTGGAAGTGTTTTGTTTGTTTATTTTTTGGTTGTTTTTAAGACACAGGATCTCGGCCCAGCACAGTGGCTTGCTCCTGTAATGCCAGCACTTTGGGAGGCAGAGGCAGGTGGATCACCTAAGGTCAGAAGTTCGAGACTAGCCTGGCCAAAATGTCGAAATCCGGTCTTTACAAAAAAAAAAAAATTAGCTGGGTGTGGTGGTGTGCGTCTGTGATCCCAACTACTGGGGAGGCTGAGATGAGAGGATTGCTTGAGCCCAGGAGATGGAGGTTGTAGTGAGCTGAGATTGCACCACTGCTTGCACTTCAGCCTGGGCGATACAGCCAGACCTTGTCTTAGAGAGAGAGAGAGACAGACAGACAGAGAGAAGGTCTCACTGGGTCACCCAGGCTGGAGTGCAGTGGTGCAATCACAGCTCACTAAAGCCTCGAACTCCTGGGCTCAAAGGATCCTCCTGGCACAGCCTTCTGAGTAGGTGCATACCACCTCACTTGGCGAATTTTTATTGTTTTATTTTTATTTTTTGTAGAGACAGGGGTCTCACTGGCCTATAGCAGTCCTCCCGCATCAGCCTCCCAAAGTGGTGGGATTACAGGCATGAGCCATGGCAATGGGCCCCCTGGGGTTGTATGTGGGTGGGAAATTGATATCTGGGGTCTCAGAGGGATGGACCATCCCCTTTCCTAGCTCTAGAACTACTCCCTCCACGTGTGAAATAAAGCACTATAGGAAAACAGCTGTTTCTTAAAAAAAAAAAAATTTTGGCTGGGCGGGGTGGCTCATGCCTGTAATCCCAGCACTTTGGGAGGCCGAGGCAGGTGGATCACGAGGTCAGGAGATCGAGACCATCCTAGCTAACACGGTGAAAACCCGTCTCTACTAAAAATACAAAAAAATTAGCCGGGCTTGGTGACTGGTGCCTGTAGTCCCAGCTACTCAGGAGGCTGAGGCAGGAGAATGGTGTGAACCCGGGAGGCGGAGCTTGCAGTGAGCTGAGATCCCACCACTGCACTCCAGCCTAGGCGACGGAGTGAGACTCTGTCTCAAAAAATAAATAAATAATAAATAAATAGATAATTTTTTTTTGAGATGGAGTCTCACTCTGTCGCCCAGGCTGGAGTGCAGTGGCACAATCTTGGCTCGCTGCAACCTCCGCCTCCTGAGTTCAAGCCATTCTCCTGCCTCAGCCTCCCAAGTAGCTGGAATTACAGGCATGCGCCACCACGCCTGGCTAATTTTTTTGTACTTTTGGTAGAGACAGGGTTTCACCATATTGCCCAGGCTGGTCTTAAACTCCTGGGCTCAAGCGATCCACCCTCCTCGGCCTCCCAAAGTGCTGGGATTATAAGTGTGAGCCACTGCGCCCAGCCTAAATGGCTGTTTCTTAACATCCTTGGATCACAAAACTCTCGGAGAGACTCTCCTGAAAGACCCCTCCTGATTACTCACAAGGACTCGTCCACAATTTCCACGGGCTCCGGGACTCGGTTCTGCAAGGCTGACTGCCTGCAGGTGAGCGGAAGAACAGAACAGCAGTGACCAACCTTTACTAAACAGGGAACCGCATGGGTTAGCATATCTGGTCCTCACAGCAGCCCCAGCGTGGGAACTAATAGGCCCAGCTTGCAGGTGAGGAAACTGAGGCCCCAAAGATGTAGTACATGGCAGACTGGGCTGTGAGCCAACCTGCCTCAATGCATTCATTAGAGAGAGCTGGCTGTGGGGCCAGTGAGCGATGAGTGTATACAATCGCTGAAAATATCCACAACTGGGCTGGGTGCGGTGGCTCATGCCTGTAATCCTAGCACTTTGGGAGGCCAAGGCGGGTGAATTGCCTGAGCTCAGGAGTTCAAGACCAGCCTGGGCAACATGGTGAAACCCCGTCTCTACTAAAAAATACAAAAAATTAGCCAGGCTTGTTGGTAGGCACCTGTGGTCCCAGCTACTGGGGAGGCTGAGGCATGAGAATCGCTTGAACCTGGGAGGCAGAGGTTGCAGGGAGCTGAGATCGCACCACTGCACTCCAGCCTGGGAAAGAGTGTGAGACTCTGTTTCCAAAAAAAAAAGAAAAAAGAAAAAAAGATCCACAACTGCAAACCGATGAACGCATCAGTGATGCCTCTGGGTGGCGGGGACCCAGGTCCTGCTGATGACGCTGTGCTTTGCTGCTAACATTTGTGGTTGACAGAAACTCTGAATTTTAGTGAAAACTCCAGCTGTCTTTTTCCCCCAACATCTAAGTTCACAGATCCTCTGGAATTTTTTTTTTTTTTTTTTTTTTTTTTTTTTTTTTTTTTTTTGAGACGGAGTCTCACTCTGTCGCCCAGGCTGGAGTGCAGTGGCACAATCTCAGCTCACTGCAAGCTCCGCCTCCCGGGTTCACGCCATTCTCCTGCCTCAGCCCCCAGAGTAGCTGGGACTATAGGCGCCCGCCATCACGCCTGGCTAATTTTTTTGTATTTTTAGTAGAGACAGGGTTTCACCGTGTTAGCCAGGATGGTCTCGATCTCCTGATCTTGTGATCCGCCCGCCTCGGCCTCCCAAAGTGCTGAGATTACGGGTGTGAGCCACCGCGCCCAGCCGATCCTCCAGAATGTTTTGCAACAGGTTGAGAAGCCCTGGGGTAGAAGTGAAACAAGACTCTCCCATCAGACAACTCTGGCTCAACTCCGAGTTCTTCCACACCTTGGCAGGCCAAACTCTACTTTCTTTTTTTTTGAGACAGGGTCTTCTTCTTTCACCCAGGCTGGAATGCAGTGGCGTGATCACAGCTCACTGCAGCCTCGGCCTCCTAGGCTCCAGTAATCCTCCCACCTCAGCCTCCCGAGTAGCTGGGACCACAGGTGTGCACCACCACACTTGGCTAATTTTTAGATTTTTTTTATCTTGCAGAGATGGGGTCTCACTATGTTGCCCAGGCTGGTCTTGAACTCCTAGCCTCAAGCAATCCCCTGCCCCAGCCTCCCAAAGTTCTGGGATTACAGGCATGAGCCACTGCACCCAGCTCTGAGACTTTACTTCCTTGTATTTCAACTTTCCCATCTGAGACATAGCAATAATAATAATAATAACAATAATAACAGGACTTGCCCTTCTGGGGGAAGGGAGATGATTTAGGTGATGCTTTTGGAACAGGGCCTGTCTCCTAGCAGTAACAACATTAACGTAAGTTATCATTAAGCTCCAGACCTTTTATATATTATATATATAATAGTAATATTATAGTAACATGTTATTGGCTGGGCCTGCTGGTGCATGCCTGTAATCCCAGCTACTCGGGAGGCTGAGGCATGAGAATCGCTTGAGCCCCGGAGGCAGAGGTTGCAGTGAGCCAAGATCGCGCCACTGCACTCCAGCCTGGGTGACAGAGCAAGAGTCTACCTCCAAAAAAAATAGAAAAAATAAATAAAAATAAATAATATGTTATAATTATATTATAATAATATAATATATAATATCAGTTTTATTGAGATATAATTCAGAAGCCATGCAATTCACCCATTTAAAGCATACAATTCAGTTGGGCATGGTGGCTCATGCCTATAATCCCAGCACTTTGGGAAGCTGAGGTGGGTAAATCACTTGACGTCAGAAGTTCGAGACCAGCCAGGCCAACATGGTGAAACCCCTTGTCTGCTAAAAACACAAAATTAGGCCGGGCGCAGTGGCTCATGCCTATAATCCCAGCACTTTGGGAGGCCGAGGCGGGCAGATCACGAGGTCAGGAGATCGAGACCATCTTGGCTAACATGGTGAAACCCTGTCTGTACTAAAAATACAAAAAATTAGCCGGGAATGGTGGTGGGCGCCTGTAATCCCAGCTACTCGGGAGGCTGGGGCAGGAGAATGGCGTGAACCCGGGAGGCGGAGCTTGCAGTGAGCCGAGATCGTGCCACTGCACTCCAGCCTGTGCGACAGAGCGAGACTCTGACTCAAAAAAACAAAACAAAAAAAAATTAGCCAAGTGTGGTGGCATGCACCTGTAATCCCAGCTACTGGGGAGATTGAGGGAGGAGAATAGTTTGAACCCAGGAGGCGGAGGTTGCAGTGAGCTGAGATCGTGCCACTGCACTCCAGCCTGGGCGATAGAGTAAGACTGTCTCAAAAACAAAAACAAAAACCCCAAAACTCCTGTTTCTTGGAGATATGATGAGGGTTCGATGAGCTAATACATGCATGCAAAGAGCTCAGAGCGGTGCCTGCACATAGGAATGGCTCAGTCAACATTAGGGATTGTTTCTACAAATGTTTACTGAGCCCCTGCAGGGAGTTGGGCATTGTGCAAAGCCCTCACGGGGCTTATGTTCTCCGGGCAAAGACAGTCCCTTAGGCAGAGAAATGTGGAATATGCAGAGTGGTTGGGAGGGCTGTGGAGAAAAATAGGGCAGTGATAAGAGGTAGAGAGTGGGTTCTACCTTAGCCAGGGTGATCCTGGAGGACTTCTCTGAGGAGGTGACATTTGAGCAGGGACCTGAAGGAGGGGAGAGAGTGAGGCATTCAGATCCCTATGGGGAAAGTACTCCATGGAGAGGAGTCAGCAAGTGCAAAGGCCATGAACTTGGAGGGTTGGGGGTGTGTCTGAAGAATGGTGAGGAGGCCACGGTGGTTGGAGCCACCTGAGGAAGGGGGACAGGGGAGATGTAGGTGGATCATGCTAGGCTTTGTGGGCCTTGGTGTGGACTTCGGCTTTTACTCTGAGAGAGAGGAGAGCCAGGGAGGGTTGTCAGCTGAGAAGTTTCATCAACTCCCTTAAGTTTTAATATTAATATTATATTTATTTATTTATTTGCGATGGATTCTCACTCTGTCACCCAGGCTGGAGTGCAGTGGCGTGATCTTGGCTCACTGCAACCTCTGCCTCCTGGGTTCCAGTGATTCTGGAACTTGGGAGCCTCAGCCTCCCAAGTAGCTAGGACTACAGGTGCGTGCCTGCATCCAGCTAATTTTTGTTTATTTATTTATTTTTGAGATGGAGTCTTGCTCTGTCCCCAGGCTGGAGTGCAGTGGCACAATCACTGCAAGCTCCGCCTCCCCTGTGTTTAAGCAATTCTCCTGCCTCAGCTTCCCAAGTAGCTGGGACTACAGGCGCCCACCACCACGCCCAGCTAATTTTTTTGTATTTTTAGTAGAGATGGGTTTGCACCATGTTGGCCAGGCTGGTCTTGAACTCCTGACCTCAAGTGATCCACCCGCCTCGGCCTCCCAAAGTGCTGGGATTACAGGCATGAGCCACCGCGCCCCGTCCTATTATTTTTTTTAGAGGTGAGGTCTCGCTCTGTCACCCAGGCTGGAGTGCAGTGGCACAATCATAGCTCACTGCAGCCTTGACCTCCTGGGTTCAAGCTATCCTCCCACCTCAGCTTTCCAAGTTGCTGGGATTACAGGTGTGCACCCCTGTGCCTGGCTAAATTATTTTATTATTTATTATTATTTTTAATAGACATGGGGTCTCGCTATATTGTCCAGGCTGGTCTTGGACTCCTGGCCTCAAGCAATCTTCCCACCCTGGCCTTCCAAAGTGTTAGGGTTACAGGCGTGAGCCAGGGCGCCCGACCTGTTATTGTTACTATTATTGCTGCTGCTGTTGTGATTCCCGTGTTAAGAAGAGAGACAGACTGGGGAGCAGCCCAACGCTGGAGGTGGAGGCGGAATTCGAACCCCAGGCTGGACGCTGGAGCTCTCGCCCGCCGTGCTAAGGCGTCTTCCCCACTCCCCACAAGGGGGCGCCAGAGGCCGGGCGCCCGGTTTTGAGGGGGGCGCCTCGTCCCGCCCCTCCCTCCTGTCCTCCCTCCCGTCCTCCCCGCTCCTGGCCCCACCCGGCTCAGACGGCTCCGGACGGGACCGCGAGCACAGGCCGCTCCGCGGGCGCTTCGGATCCTCGCGGGACCCCACCCTCTCCCAGCCTGCCCAGCCCGCTGCAGCCGCCAGCGCGCCCCGTCGGTGAGTGCTCCCAGCACCGCAGCTGTCGCCTCCCGACCCCCGCCCAAGCCTGCCCTGGTTCCTCATGCCTGACCCCTGCTCCCTGCCACCCTGTCCCCAGTCTGTAACGGTCTCCCCAGGTGTCCCCCAGTCACCCCCAGTCTTCACCAGTCCCCCCAGTCTGTAACCATGTCCCCCACTCTTCCCACTCCTCCCACTCTTCCTCCAGTCTTTCGCAGCCTCTCCCACTCCCCCAGTCTCCTCCATCCTCCCCCAACACCCCTCCCTATCCCCTGGGCTAGAAGAGATCCTCTCTGCAGGGTCTCCCTCCACGCCCTCATCCATATCAGCTAACTTGGTCCCTCCAGCCACTCAAGAGCCCCTCTCCTGCCTCACCAGCTCCATCGGCCACCGCTGATAGCATTCTCCCCAGCTCTCTCTCAGGGCCCTCCCTGCCTGGGACACCGCCCAGAGCCCTCTCCCTCTGCCCACATCCCAGATCCTGCCTCTCTTTTCCATTCTTGCCACTCCTTTACGAACTCCTTTTGCTTTTATCTCCCCTACTCCCTGGCCACCCCTTTTAAGTCTCATGATTTTATGGATTTTAGCATATTTGATTTGCAGTTATTTTGATGCTCAAATTGCCCCATGTTTGGCCACTGGGCGCCCCTGCAAGCTGGGTCCTCTGTCCCTGTAACATGCCCTATCGGCCTTTGAGCACTTCCTCACCGTCTGACCCAGGCTCACTTGTTCTTCCCTGCCCCAGCCCTGGAATCCACCATTTCTCTAAGGAGTCCCAGGTTCTTTTAGTGGGGAATGGTATTTAGAGACTCCCATCTCACCAAAAGTTGATTCTTTGAAAAGATCAGTAAAATCATAAGCATCAACGGGGAGCAATCGTTTTTGTTTTTCTTTTTTAAAAAAAGCAAAGACCCACACCTATGGCTGATATCGGGAATGAAAGAGGGGACATCACTACAGATCCTACGGTGAATAAAAGGCTAGTAAGGGAAGATAGAGAACACAGTCTGGGTGCTGGAGGTGCTCATTGCTCCTGGGTTGGTCATGGCTAACCTCCCTAACTCAGATCTTTAGACCTATAATAGGATTGCAACCTCTGAGGTCAGGCTGCCTGTGTTTGAGTCCCAGCTTGAGCATTTTCTAGCTAAGTGATCTTGGGTAATTTATTGCTGTCTTCCTGAGCCTCCTTTGCCTTGTTAAAAAAGCAGAGATGAGCCGGCATGGTGGCACACACCTGTAATCCCAACAATTTGGGAGGCTGAGGTGGGTGGATCACCTGAGCTCAGGAGTTCGAGACCACCCAGGGCAACATGGTGAAACCCATCTCTACTAAAAACACAAAAAAAATTAACTGGGTGTGGTGGCGCATGCCTCTAGTCCCAACTACTTGGGAGGCTGAGGCAGGAGAATCCCTTGAGCCCCAGAGGTGAAGGCTGCAGTGAGCCGAGATTGTATCACTGCACTCCAGCTTGGGCTACAGAGTGAGACTCCATCTCCAAAAAAAAAATAATAATAATAATAAAAAGAAAGAAAAGCAAAGCAAAGCAGGGATGATAATAGACCTACTTTACAGGGTTATAAAGGTTAAGTGAGTTAGTACAGTACCTGGCATGCAGTGATCATAAATGTTGCATTATTTTTCTTGTTAACACCCAACAGCCCTCATGACCTGGGTGCACCCAGGCAACCTTCTCAGCTCCATTTCTCACTCCTCCTCTTTGTGCCCCTGTGTCTGGCCACCTACCCAGATGTTTCATGGCTCCCAGCACACCAGGACCTTTCACATCCCCAGACCTTTGCACGCACCATCCTCTCTGCCTAAATCCCCTTGTCTTGCCTGCTCTTCATGGAGCAGCTCAAAAATCAACCCTGCCCTGAGTCTTACTGGTGCTGTGGTCTGTTTCTCATGCCCTCCTCTGGATGTCTGGCATGTGTCTGGGTCCTTACTGGGGGCTCTGGGTGGGTAGGGGATGATCTCTGGCTCATTTCTGGGTCCACAGTGCCTGAAGCATGGAGTGAGTGATTTCAGTGAAAAGGTGTCAAATGATGGAAGGGAGAAGGGAGGAATAAATGAATGAAGCGATTAAGGAATCCGTTTCTTCCAGGCAGCTTCTGCATCCTTCGCCTTGTCCATCTCTTGGTCTTCCACTACCACCATCAATCCCCCTTCTTCAACCATGTCACCATTAATCTTTCTCCTCCTTCAGCTGGCTCGCTACGATCTCCCTATTTTTTTTTTTTTTTTTTGAAATGGAGTGTCGCTCGGTCAAGTGCAGTGGCGGGATCTCGGCTCACTGCAACCTCTGCCTCCTGGGTTCAAGTGATTCTCCTGTCTCAGCCTCCCAAGTAGCTGGGACTACAGGTGGCCACCACCACGCCTGGCTAATTTTTTGTATGTTTAGTAGAGACAGGATTGCACTATATTGGTCAGGCTGGTCTCAAACTCCTGACCTCAGGTGGTCCACCTGCCTCAGCCTCCCAAAGTGCTGGGATTACAGGCATGAGCCACTGTGCCTGGCCTTTTTTTTTTTTTTTTTTGAGATGGGGTCTTACTCTGTAGCCCAGGCTGGAGTGCAGCGGCATGATCATAGCTCACTGCAGCCTGCAGCCTTGAACTCCTGAGCTCAAGCAATCCTCCTGCCTCAGCCTCTCAAAGTGCTAGGACTACAGGCATGCACCACCATGCCCAGCTAATTATTTTTTTTGTAGAGATGGGGGTCTCACTATTTTACCCAGGCTGGTCTTCAACTACTGACCTCAAGCAATCCTCCTACCTCAGCCTCCCAAAATACTAGGATTACAGGTGTGAGCCATTGCGCCTGGCCCAATTCCATTCTTCCTCCTGCCACCTGCCATCCATGCTCTGTGACCACAAATATCTGTGCTCCTCCTCCTCCTCCACCCATCCTGTCACCCAGACAGTCTACACTCAGACCCCTTTCTTCCTCCTTGGCTGGGCCGCCTATGCTCATGCCCTCTCCCCCTCCCACAGGCAGCTCTCCATCTGCACGTCTCTCCGTGAACCCCGTGAGCGGTGTGCAGCCACCATGTTCAGCTGGCTGAAGCGGGGCGGGGCACGGGGCCAGCAGCCCGAGGCCATCCGCACGGTGACCTCGGCCCTCAAGGAGCTGTACCGCACGAAGCTGCTGCCGCTGGAGGAGCACTACCGCTTTGGGGCCTTCCACTCGCCGGCCCTGGAGGACGCAGACTTCGACGGCAAGCCCATGGTGCTGGTGGCTGGCCAGTACAGCACGGGCAAGACCAGCTTCATCCAGTACCTGCTGGAGCAGGAGGTGCCTGGCTCCCGTGTGGGGCCTGAGCCCACCACCGACTGCTTTGTGGCCGTCATGCACGGGGACACTGAGGGCACCGTGCCCGGCAACGCCCTCGTCGTGGACCCGGACAAGCCCTTCCGCAAACTCAACCCTTTCGGAAACACCTTCCTCAACAGGTGTGCCCAGGGCGCATCTTTCTTTTTCTTTTTGTTAAGACAGAGTTTCCGCTCTTTTCGCCCAGGCTGGAGTGCAGTGGTGCGATCTCGGCTCATGGCAACCTCCACCTCCTGGGTTCAAGCAATTCTTCTGCCTCAGCCACCTGAGTAGCTGGGATTACAGACACCCACCACCACGCCAAGCGAGTTTTTGTATTATTAGGTACAGATGGGGTTTCACCATGTTGGCCTGGCTGGTCTTGAACTCCTGACCTCAAGTGATCCACCTGCCTCAGCCTCCCAAAGTGTTGGGATTACACGAGTGAGCCACTGTGCCCGGCCCTGGGGGCACGTCTTTCTGTCCCAGGGGTGCATCTTGCTGTCCCCCTTCTCTGTCCCCTCCCTGACTGTGTTTCCCTCCTTCTCAGCCCCAATTCCCTTCTCTCTAACCAGTTCTTCCCATGCCTGTCTCTGCTCTCTTATCCAGGGGAGCACCTAGGCTAGTGAAGTCAGTATGCCTGGTTCAAATCCCGGCCAGCTGGGTGGCCTCAGGCAAATGACTTGACCTCTCTGCCCTTCTTGTAGCCACATCTGCAAAAATGTGGATCAATCACCTTGGGCCAGGCCCGGTGGCTCACGCCTGTAATCCCAGCGCTTTGGGAGGCCAAGGCAGATGGATCACTTGAGGCCAGGTGTTGGAGACCAGCCTGGCCAACATGGTGAAACCCCGTCTCTACCAAAAACACAAAAAAATAGCTGGGTGTGGTGGTTCGCGCCTGTAATCCCAGCTACTAGGGAGGCTGAGGCAGAAGAATTGCTTAAACCTGGGAGGCGGAGGTTGCAGTAAGCCGAGACCGTGCCACTGCATTCCAGCCTGGGCAACAGAGCGAGACTCTGTCTAAAAAAAAAAAAAAAAAAGGGATCAGGATCACCATGGTCTCTATGCCATGGTTGCTGTGAGGACTTGGAATAGCACCTGGTGGCCGGGCGCAGTGTCTCACGCCTGTAATCCCAGCACTTTGGGAGGCTGAGGCGGGCAGATCACTTGAGGCCAGAAGTTTGAGACCAGCCTGGCCAACATGGTGAAACCCCGTCTCTACTAAAAATACAAAAATTAGCTGGGTGTGGTGGTGCCCACCTGTAATCCCAGCTACTCGGGAGGCTTAGGCAGGAGAATCACTTGAACTCGGGAGGCGGAGGTTGCAGTGAGCTGAGATAGTGCCATTGCACTCCAGCCTGGGTGACAACAGCAAAACTCTGTCTCAAAAAAAAAAAAAAGAAGAACAGTACCTGGCACAAATTAAGTGCTCACTGAACATGAGCTGTGGCTGGTTATAGCTCTGAGATGGTCCTGGTCGCCCTTTTTCTGTCCGGTGTCTTTCTTCGCCCATAAAGGATGCTTTGCCATGCGGTCCCGAGTCCCTCTTCATGTTTTCTTCATGTTTTCCCTCCTTCTGTCCTTCCCTGTTGACCCCTGACCCTCCCTCTGCCCCCAGGTTCATGTGTGCCCAGCTCCCTAATCAGGTCCTGGAGAGCATCAGCATCATCGACACCCCGGGTATCCTGTCGGGTGCCAAGCAGAGAGTGAGCCGCGGTGAGTGGGGCCAGACCCTGGGGTCTGAGGGAGGAGGGGCTGGGGCCTGGACTCCTGGGTCTGAGGGAGGAGGGGCTGGGGGCTTGGACTCCTGGGTCTGAGGGAGAGGGACTGGGCCCAGACTCCTGGGTCTGAGGGAGGAGGGGCTGGGGGCCTGGACTCCTGGGTCTGAGGGAGGAGGGGCTGGGCCTGGACTCCTGGGTCTGAGGGAGGAGGGGCTGGGGTCTGGACTCCTGGGTCTGAGGGAGGAGGGGCTGGGGTCTGGACTCCTGGGTCTGAGGGAGGAGGGGCTGGGGGCCTGGACTCCTGGGTCTGAGGGAGGAGGGACTGGGGTCTGGACTCCTGGGTCTGAGGGAGGAGGAGCTGGGGCCTGGACTCCTGGGTCTGAGGGAGAGGGGCTGGGGGCCTGGACTCCTGGGTCTGAGGGAGGAGGGGCTGGGGGCCTGGACTCCTGGGTCTGAGGGAGGAGGGGCTGGGCCTGGACTCCTGGGTCTGAGGTAGGAGGGCCTGGGGTCTGGATTCCTGGGTCTAGAGGAGGAGGGGCGGTGTCTCCGCTGGGACCTGGGCCTGTGTCCTCTGGCCCTGGCTGGCGGGGCAGCCGCAGGGAGCTAGTGGAAGCTGTGACTGCTCCATGCTGGCTCGCATTGATGGGTGGGGGAGGTGTGTGGGTGACCACGTGGTGGGAGCGGGCAGGAGCCGCACGTCTGGGCAGGCAGGAAGGATGGGAAGGGAGAGATGAAGAGGGACAGGGATTCCGAGGCAGTGAGACAGCGATGCAGGGAGACACAAGGCCTGGAGATGAGGCAGAGCCTGGGCAGGGGAGGCAGAGCCCGGGCAGGGGAGGCTGGGCCCTGCGAGCTCCTGGCTCTGCGTCTGGGCCACAGATGGGGCCGAGAAGGGGATGGGAAAGGAATCTGGGTGGGGGCCAAGGCCAGGCCTGGAATTTATAAACAGCTGTGCAAGGAGAGTGGCGGGGGGTGGATTCCAGCCGGGGCCTCCAGGCGTGCTCAGCCCCCACCACCCCTGCCCAGCCCAGCTCAGCATCTGTGGTCCCCCAGCCCCACAGATCTGTGTCCCCCACCCCCCATGGCCTTGGAGGCCCAGAACTGGGGCAAAGGAGGCTGCTATGTGGGGCAGAGAGGATGGGAGGCCCTGGCGAGAAGGCTGGGCCTGGGGTGGGGTGGGGACGCTGGGGGTGACCATGTCCCTGGCTGCCGTCCAGAGGCCCCACGGGAGAAAGGCAGGAGGCAGCTGCAGAAACGATTGGGAGGACACGCTGCCAGCTGAGGGGGAGGAATTCCTGGGGCTCCCACCCCAGGGCCTGGGCCTGGGACAGCGGGAGGGAGCGGCTCTCTCAGCCAGGGCAGGGGTGCCGGCAGGGGGGTTCAAAGGCCATGGGTGGTGGGGGAGTGGGGAACGGGGTCTCCCTCCCTGGCCTTGAGGATAGAGGAAGAGGAGGAGAGAGTGTCCAGCTGTTGGTGTGTATATGTGTGTGTGTGTGTGACTTTGTGTATATCTTAGGAAAGTGTGTCATTATGAGTGTACTCCTGGGTGTGGTGGTTCCACGCATTTGTGTATAGCAGTGGACGTGCCTCATTGTGGCCATGGCTCTGAGGTTGTATGACTTTGAATTGTGTACATGCCTCTGTGTGTGTGTGTGTGCGCGCATGTGCCTATAATTGTGGCTGGAAGACTTTGTTTTGTTTGTTTTTGAGACAGAGTCTCACTCTGTCCCCCAGGCTGGAGTGGAGTGGCGCGATCTCGGCTCACTGCAACCTTTGCCTCCCGAGTTCAAGTGGCTCTGCTGCCTCAGCCTCCTGAGTAGCCAGGACTACAGGCACCCGCCGCACCTGGCTAATTTTTGTATTTTTTTTTTTAGTAGAGACGGGATTTCACCATGTTGGCCAGGCTGGTCTCGAACTCCTGACCTCAGGTGATCCTCCTGCCTTGGCCTCCCAAAATGCTGGGATTACAGGTGTGAGCCACCATGCCTGGCCTGCTGGATGACTTTGTGTGACTCTGAAGGGCTGTGTAGGGCTATGAGAGACTTTGTGGGATAGTGTACAACTGATTCTGTCCTTATATACTGTTATATTGTGAAGTGTGTGTGTGAGAGAGACAGACATAAAGGGCAACTTTTGTCTATGTGTCTATGTGGATTTAGTGTGTATCATTGTAGGTGTGAGTCTGACATTGTGTGCCTGTGTGTGAGATGGTCTAGGCATATATGTGTATCTGGGCTGTGGGCTGTGTGTGACTTTGTGTGGCTGCATGGGGCGGTCAGGGCTGCGGGGATTTTGTGGGGCTGTGTGTGATTACCTGTGATTGTATCTCCGGATACAGTTGTGTGCTTCTGTGTGGTGTTGTGTATGTGAGAATGTGTGTGTGTGCAGGAGTGCATCTTTTGTGTAACTGTGTGTGATTACGTCTGTGTGTGTGCCTTTGGGTTTGGGAGGGCATGGGAGGTTATGTGTGTGCGACTGTGTCTGTGTGGGTGTGCATGTGTGCCTCTGTACCTGTGTGTTCGTGCAGGTCTCTGTGTCTATGCCGTGTGTGCATCTCACATTATCTTTGTGATTGTGTGACCACAAACATCTGTGCAGGTCCCAGATTGTGAACACGGGTATGTCCGGGAGCCTGCATCTTGTAGTAATTGGCTATGTTTGTGTCTGGATGTGCTACTGGGTGTGTGTGTGTGTGTGTGTGTATGCGAGCTCATGTGTGTGGCTGCCTCTGCATGTAAGATGTGTGAACACACGTATGTGTGATTGTAGCATAGTAAAGCCCTCAAATCTGGGCTCTGCTACTTTTATTTATTTATGTTATGCTACTTTTTTTTTTTTGAGATGGAGTCTTACTCTGTCTTCCAGGCTGGAGTGCAGTGGTGCGACCTCGGCTCGCTGCAACCTCCGCCTCCTGGGTTCAAGCAATTCTCTGCCTCAGCCTCCGGAGTAGCTGGGATTACAGGCGCCTGCCACCATGCCCGGCTAATTTTTTTGTATTTTTAGTAGAGACGGGGTTTCACCGTCTTAGCCAGGCAGGTCTTGAACCCCTGACCTCGTGATCCACCCACCTCGGCCTCTCAAAGTGTTGGGATTACAGGCATGAGCCACCGCCCAGCCTATTTTCTGCTGCTTTTAAACTGTGGGACCTTAGGCAAGCCACTTAACCTCTCTTTGCCTCAGTTTTCTTACCTGCAAAATGGGAATAATGGGCTGGGCGCAGTGGTTCACGCCTGTAATCCCAGCAGTTTGAGAGGCCAAGGTGGGCAGATTACCTGAGGTCAGGAGTTCGAGACCAGCCTGGGCAACATGGTGAAACCCTGTCTATACTAAAAATACAAAAATTAGCTGGGTGTGGTGGTGCTTGCCTGTAATCCCACCTACTCGGGAGGCTGAGGCAGAAGAATTGCTTGAACCCAGGAGGTGGAGGTTGCAGTAAGCCGAGCTCATGACACTGCACTCCAGCCTGGGCGATAGAGTGAGACTTCGTCTCAAAAATAAACAAACAGAAAAACAAAACACACACACACACACACACACACACACACAGTGGGAATAATAATACTAGCGGCCTCATAGTTGTCCTAAAGGTTAAATTAGTTAAAACATACAAAGCACTTAGAAGGTGCACACCAGTGTGTGCACACAGTAGGCGCTATGGAAGTGCCAACAATGCCTGTTTTTGCTGGGTGAGTGCCGTTGTGGGCCCAAGGTTCCTTTTTGCCACGTCTCCCATCCCACACTGACTCAACCTCTCTCCCTCCTTCCCTCCCCGCCCCATGAGACACACTTTCCGAATCTGGGCCAGTATGTGTGTTTGTGGAGACACCGGGAGGGAGGGGGGCTCCAGTTGCTGTCCCTCCAGTGACTTGGCCCTTCCTCCCCCAAAACAACGCCCCCCAACCCCATCCCGGTCCCTGCGTTGCCCGCAAGGAGGCTGCTTCCTCCCAGGCAGGATGGACGCAAGCACCAGCTCCCCGGAGGAGCATAGGGGCCCATGGGACTCCTCTTCTGTCGCCTCTTACCTGTGTGTCTTGAGTAAGTCCCCTAACTTCTCTCTCTCTTTTTTTTTTTTTTTTTGAGACGGAGTTTCGCTCTTGTTGCCCAGGCTGGAGTGCAGTGGCAGGACCATGGCTCACTGCAACCTCTGCCTCCTGGGTTCAAGTGATTCTCCTGCCTCAGCCTCCCGAATAGCTGGGATTACAGGTGCCCACCACCACACCCAGCTAATTTTTTTGTATTTTTAGTGGAGACGGGGTTTCACTATGTTGGTCAGGCTGGTCTCGAACTCCTGACCTCAGGTGATCCACCCGCCTCAGCCTCCCAAAGTGCTGGGATTGCAGGCGTGAGCCACCACGCCTAGCTAGTCCCCTAACTTCTCTGTGCCTCAGTTTCCTCATCTGGAAAATGGGGTCAGAACAGTGCCCACCTCCTGGGGTTGTTGTGAAGAGTCACTGAGTGAGCTCTAGCTGGAGGGCATGAAGTCAGTAAATCAGGGCTAGCTCCTTGTTCTGCCAGTTAACTCTTCGTCCTCTGGGTTCCCACTCTGCCTTCCCTCCTCCTGGAAGTCCTCCCTGACCCCCAGGCTGGGGGTTGGGTCAGGCACTGGCCCTGGGCTCCCACAGCTCCCTGGATCCCCCTGCCCACCCTGGGCTGACCACTCAGGGGCCAGGTCTGTGTCCCCAGTGGGCTGAGAGATGTAAGGACAAAGCTGAAACTGCCTCAGCCTCCACACACACAGCAGGGACCACAGAGGGTGCTTCCCAGTGGGTGACATCACCATGACTTGCTGAGTGCTTACCGTACATCCAGCACTGTTTTTAAAAAAACAGTTTCATTGAGGATTAACGTACACGCCATAAAAACTCAACCATTATGGCCGGGCTCGGTGGCTCATGCCTGTAATCTCAGTACTTTGGGAGGCTGAGGTGGGTGGATAATGAGGTCAAGAGATGGAGACCATCCTGGCCAACATGGTGAAAACCCATCTCTACTAAAAATACAGAAATTAGCTGGGTGTGGTGGCACCTGTAATCCCAGCTACTCGGGAGGCTGAGGCAGGAGAATTGCTTGAACTCGAGAGGCAGAGGTTGCAGTGACCTGAGATTGTGCCACTGCACTCCAGCGTGGTGACAGAGCTAGACTCCGTCTCAAAAAAAAAAAAAAAAAAAAAAAAAAACTCAACCTTTTTTTTTTTAAAGAGACAAGGTCTTGCTCTGTCTGCAGGCTGGAGTGCAATGATGCAATCATGGCTCACTGCAGCCTCCAACTGCTGGGCTCAAGTGATCCTCTTGCTTCCTCCTCCTGAGTAGCTGAGACTACAGATGCATGCCAGCATGTGTGGATAATTTTTTATTTTATTTTTTTCTGTAGAGACAGGGTCTTGTCATCTTGCCCAGGCTGGTCTCAAACTCCCAGGCTCAAGCGATCCTCCTGCCTCTACCTCCCAAAGTGCTGGGATTACAGGTGTGAGCCACTCTGGCCACCTCCATCATTTTTAAATGTACAGCTCAATGCCAGGCATTATTTTAAGCTCTTTATATATATTAGCTCATTTATATTCTTTTAATCTTCACAACAGTCTTTTTTTTTGAGACAGAGTCTCACTCTGTCGCCCAGACTGGAGTGCAGTGATGCTATCTCAGCTCACTGCAACCTCTGCCTCCCAGGCTCAAGCGATTCTCGTGCCTCAGCCTCCTGAATATGTGGAACCATAGGCATGAGCCACCAACACCAGGCTAATTTTTTTGTATTTTTAGGGCTAGGCTGGTCTCGAACTCCTGGCCTCAAGTGATCTGCCCACTTCAGCCTCCCAAAGTGCTGAGATTACAGGTTTGAGCCATCACACCTGGCTTCACAACAGTCCTATGATTTGCATTTTACAGAAAAGAAAACACAAGTTCAGAGAGGTTAAGCTACTTGCCTAAGGTCACACAGCGAATGGGGGCAGAGGAGGAGACTCAACTCCAGGTCTTCCAGACAGCTAAGTCAGGGGGTCTCAATCGCTCCTGTCTGCTCTCCTCAGCATTGCTTGTTGGTGAATAAATGAGTGAAGAAGCAAAGGTGAGAATGGGTGGATGAAGGAGTGAATGAGGAAATGAATGGTGAAAGGAATGAATGAATGAGCATGGGAACCCATGGCTGGCATGGGTGCTTCATAAGAGCAAGAATCTTGTCTGTGTGTTCTCTGTGGTATCCCAGGCTCCCAGGACAGGGCTTGGCACACATGAGACTCTCAGTAAGTATTGCTAAATAAATGCAAAATATTTAACATCTCAGCCTGGCCAACATGGTGAAACCCCGTCTCTACTAAAAATACAGAAATTAGCCAGGGTGGTGGTGCATGCCTGTAATCCCAGCTACTCGGGAGGCTGAGGCAGGAGAATTGCTTGAACCTGGGAGGTGGAGGTGGAGGTTGCAGTGAGCCACATTCATGCCACTGCACTCCAGCCTGGGCGACAGAGTGAGACTCTGTCTCAAAAAAAAAAAAAAAATTATCATCTGCTATGGCAAGAGCACAGCTATCCAGCATGAACTCTAGTTGCTGGATCGTGGGGAGATACAACAAGTCCTGGGGAGGAGCTGGGTTGATAGAGGCATGTGGCGGGCTTGGGGGTTCCATAGAAGCACAGGGGGATCTCTTAGCAAACATGTCAGTATTTTTAACAACCTACATGTATATACCGACGCACACCTGTAATAACTGCCTAATGAATGAGCGAATGAAAAAATGGAGGCCGTGAGGCTGGGCGCGGTGGCCCACGCCTGTAATCCCAACATTTTGGAGGCTGAGGCAGGAGGATCAGTTGAGCTCAGGAGTTTGAGACTAGCCCGGCAGCCCGGGTAACATAGTGAGATCCCATCTCTACTCAAAAAAAAAAAAAAATTAGCCAGGTGTGGTGACACGCGCCTGCAGTCCCAGCTACTAGGGAGGCTGAGGTGGGAGGATCACCTGAGCTCCGGGAAGCGGAGGTTGCAGGGAGGCGTGATCCCGCCATTGTGCTCGAGCAAAGGAAAAGGGGGATGATTGCCCCCTGTAGCCAGATGGCTTGAGGGGCTGGGGCCAGAGCGAGGGGGGTAATTCTGGGCACTGGAGAGCCAGAGCAGTAGTGCCCACTGAGGGCCTTGGCTATTTTGCCCAGACAGGATTTGGGCAGCCAACAACGTGAACATCTTTACAGTCCAATATGCAAGAGAATGGATGCTACTGAGAATGGCTGGAGGGTGGGGGTCTGACTTCTGCCCCTTGCGCCCCTGTCTCTCCACTCCCACTCCAGGCTACGACTTCCCGGCCGTGCTGCGCTGGTTCGCGGAGCGCGTGGACCTCATCATCCTGCTCTTTGATGCGCACAAGCTGGAGATCTCGGACGAGTTCTCGGAGGCCATCGGCGCGTTGCGGGGCCATGAGGACAAGATCCGCTTGGTGCTCAACAAGGCCGACATGGTGGAGACGCAGCAGCTGATGCGCGTCTACGGCGCGCTCATGTGGGCGCTGGGCAAGGTGGTGGGCACGCCCGAGGTGCTGCGCGTCTACATCGGCTCCTTCTGGTCCCAGCCCCTCCTCGTGCCCGACAACCGGCGCCTCTTCGAGCTGGAGGAGCAGGACCTCTTCCGCGACATCCAGGGCCTGCCCCGGCACGCAGCCTTGCGCAAGCTCAACGACCTGGTGAAGAGGGCCCGGCTGGTGCGAGTGAGTAGTCCTGAGGGCTGGGCGCGCATTCTTGGAGGAGGTTTCCTCGGTCCTCTCTACCAGTGCTGTGAGTCCCTGACTTATCAGGGCCCAGGTTAGTTAGTTCTCTTGAAGTTGGGTCATTCTGGCACAGAGTGAAGCCGGGAGGAAGAACTGTATGGAGAGACTCATTCCTCTGCCTTTGGATTTCTGTGTCAACTCCGTGTCACCCTGGCTTCTCTGTCCTGGTATTTCTATTTCTTCTTCCTCTTCCTCCTCCTCCTCCTTCTCCTCCTCCTCTTCTTCTTCCTCTTTTTCTTCTTCTCTCTTTCCTCCTCCTCTTCTTCCACCTCCTCCTCCTTCTCTTTCTTCCTCCCCTTCCTCCTTCCTTCCTTCCTCTGTTCCTCTCTCCCTTCCTCCCTCCTCCCTTCCTCCTTCCTTACATCCTCTTTCGTTCCCTCTTCTTCCTTCTTTTTTAAGAGATGGAGTCTCGCTCTCTTGCCCTGGCTGGAATGCAATGATGCAATCACAGCTCACCACAGCCTTGAACTCCTGGGCTCAAGTGATCCTTCCTCCTTAGCCTGCCCCAAGTAGCTGAGACCACAGGCGCGTGTCACCACGCCCAGCTAATTTTTTATTTTTTGTAGAGTCGACGTCTTACTGTGTTGCCCAGGCTGGTCTTGAACTCCCGCCCTCAAGTGATCCTCCCCTTTTGGCCTCCCAAAGTGCTGGGATTGCAGGCATGAGTATGTTGAATTTTTGAACTTCCTATAAAATATAGACAAATACTCATTATTCTACCCTCTTTATTTTTTGATAATTTATAAGATTGTGGTTCAAAGGTTTCCAAGTTCATTGGTTTATTCCACAAATATTTCTTTTTCTTTTTTTGAGACGGAGTTTTGCTCTTATTGCCCAGGCTGGAGTGCAATGGCGCGATCTCGGCTCACCACAACCTCTGCCTCCTGAATTCAAGCGATTCTCCTGCATCAGCCTCCCGAGTAGCTGGGATTACAGGCATTCGCCACCATGCCTGGCTAATTGTGTATTTTTAGTAGAGTATTTTTAGTTGGTCAAGCTGGTCTTGAACTCTCAACCTCAGGTGATCCGCCCTCCTTGGCCTCCCAAAGTGCTGGGATTACAGGCGTGAGCCACTGCGCCAGGCCCACAAGTATTTCTGGAATGCTTTCTGTACACATGGTGCTGGCGCTGGGGATGGAGGGAACAGACAAGGTTCCAGCCCTCCTGGGGCTCATCTTTTTTTAAATTTAATTAATTAATTTATTTATAAGCTAGTCAAATTTAGCAGTGGGGGTGGGGGGTTGCATGGCAACTTTAGTGACACTAATAAGTTCTGATAACCAAGGCCAGGTGCGGTGGCTCACGCCTGTAATCCCAACACTTTTGGAGGATCGCTTGAGCCCAGGCATTGAAGACCAGCTTGGGCAACATAGTGAGACACCATTTCTATTAAAAAAAAAAAAAAAAGTTCTGATAACCCACTACCATTGGACCAGCCCCGGGGCTTATCTTTTGATGGAGGGAGACAGAATAAGTAAACAGACATAAAATAACAATGAAGGCTGGGTGCGGTGGCTCACGCCTGTAATCCCAACACTTTGGGAGGCCGAGGGGGGAGCAGATCACTTGGGGTCAGGAGTTCGAGACCAGCCTGGTCAAGATGGTGAAACTGCGTCTCTACTAAAAATACAAAAATTAGCCAGGTGTGGTGGCGGGCACCTGTAATCCCAGCTACTTGGGAGGCTGAGGCATGAGAATCGCTTGAACCTGGGAGACAGAGGTTGCAGTGAGCTGAGATTGTACCACTGCACTCCAGCCTAGGCGACAGAACGAGACTCTGTCTCAAAAAAAAAAAAAAAAAAAGATGAATTTATTACATCTTAGGCGCTTCACAGCACCCGTTTCCCATGACTCTTGTTTGATTGTGGCCACAGATTGTCCCCTTCCCTCACTCCTTTCCTCTGTCCTCATCTCCCATTCCCTTCCCAGCGTCCCCTGCACTTCACGCTGGCGGCCTCAGTCCTGTGCACTTGCTGCTCCCTCTTCCTGGAAACCTCTTCTGCCTTCTTCCCCCTCCCACCTGGCCATCCACAAGGCTCACTCCCTCCTCACCCCTTTCAAGACTCTGCTCAAATGCTCCCTTCTCAGGAAGGCTGTCCCTGCCCTCCTTTGAATGAATATAACTTCCCCCCTTTCTTTACCCTAACCCTGTTGTCCTTTCCTTTCCTTTCTTCTCCTCTCCTCTCCTTTCTCTCTTTCTCTGTTTCTCTTTCTCTTTTTCTTTTTCTTTCTTTCTTTCTTTTTTTTTTTTTTGAGACAGGGTCTCCCTCTGTTGCCCAGGCTGGAGTGCAGTGGTGCGATCTCAGCTCACTGCAACCTCTGCCTCCTGGGTTCAAGCGATTCTCCTGCCTCAGTCTCCTGAGTAACTGGGGTTACAGGCGTGTGCCATCACACCTAGCTAATTTTTTGTATTTTTAGTGGAGACGGGGTTTCACCATATTGGTCAGGCTGGTCTCGAACTCCCGACCTCAGCTGATCCGCCCGCCTCGATCTCCCAAAGTGCTGGGATTACAGGCGTAAGCCACCACGCCCAGCCAATCAGGGCTCTTTGAATTCCTTCACTGATTTATCCCCAGCGCCCGGAACAGAATTGGTGCTCTGTAAATATTTATTGAATGAATGACATTGAACAAACAGTTGCATTGAACAAAATCTCCTCTATGCCTGGCCTGGTGTTGGGTGGTGCAGGAGACACAACAGTGACCACGATGGTTCCAGTCCTGTCCTGCTGGGGCTCCCAGTCCTAAATAATGAAGGCAGTTCCAGGGCTCAGTCCTCTCTGGGGTTCCTGGAGAGGAGACAGATCCATCCCCAGGCACCGATGACCCAGTGTGGTCAGAGCTGGGGCGGGGTCGCTGGGGCAGGCAGAGAGGACTTCTTTGGAGGAGAGGGCATCGGAGGGGAAATGTCAGTGTTGAACCCAGTGTAGACAGTGTGCTAACTCAATTAGAGGCTGAGGATGTGGCTGAGATCAGAGGTGGTGTGGGCTGTGTCCGGGAATCTGTGCTTTGTCCCTAGGGCACTGGGGAGCCATGAAAAAGTTCGGAGCAGGGAAAGGAGATAATTAGACTCAAGCTACCTTTTGGAGGGTGGATTCAAGGCAGGAGAGTCTAGGAGCCTGGAGACCAGGCAAAAGGCTTGGAGGTTCCTGGATCAGGACAGGCCTTGGGGAGGGAGAGGAGAAAGGAGAGCGCGGGTTTCAGAGCGATTTTGGATGTCAGATGGAACTTTCTCAGGGGAGGCTGCCAGGGTGGAGGCGGGGCAGGAAGCTGGGCAGGCAGGGAGGCCAAGAAGGTTCTAGGGGGTGGAGGAGCCTGAGGTGTTGGTTTAAGGAGCAGCGAGAGTGGGTGAGTCAGAGCCCCCACCCCCACCCCAGGAATCCTCCTTCGGAGGGAGCGGCCCACTGTGGACCAGGCTGCCACTCCTGGAACCTTTGGAATTCACCTTGCGCTCCTCTGCCCAGGCGGCTCTGCAGTGTCTCTCCCTCTCTTTTTCTGTCTCTATGTCAGTCTCCTTTCTACCTCTCTCTCAGTCTCTTTCTTCTCCATTTCTACTTTTTCTTTTATTCTAACTCCCTTTCCTTTTCTTTCTCGCTCTGCCTCCTCCTGTCTCTCCATCTCTCCCCCGCTCCGCCGCCGCCCTCTCTCTGTCTTCCTTCTGGTCTTGCTTAGACTCCCCCAGGTTCGTTCCCGCGGGTCCCTTGGCGGGAGCTGGAGCACAAGGCCCAGGGACAGAGGGGTGGGTCCGGGCCAGACACCTGGTGCCCCCGCCGGGCTGGGGGCGGCTCCGGAAACCCAGACAAACCCCGGAGTCAGGGACCCAGCCCCGGCCCAGCCCGCCCTCCCACCTTATCTCTTCCTGGCACCTTCCCCTGCTTCCTCTCTGGAAAAGCCATCAGCGCCCTCCCGCCTACCCTCCTTTGGTCCCTATGGAGCCGCCCTTCGGCCCTGCCCCCTGGCTCCATTGGCCCGCTCTCACAGGCCCCGCCCCCAGCCCGGCCACACCCCTGCCCTGATTGGTCCTTCAGACCCTTAGGCACTCCCTCCCCCTCTTCCTGCAGGTTCATCCATGGCTCCCCAGTGCCGTTCAGGACACAGGAGCATGGGATTCAGGGTCCGCTGTGACCAAGGCTCACTGCCCCTCCTTTGCCCCGTGTCGCACCCCCACCCCTGCTCCTCACATATGAGTCCGCCACACTTGGTCGTCACCAACAATAGCCATACTGTTAACCTCCCCTCATGCTCTCCTCCAAAGATACCAGGCCTTCCTGGACTCTCTGGGAGGAGGCATTCACCCTCCTCCCAGTGCCTCAGTTTCCCATCTGTACGATGGAGGGTGTGGACGAATCCTCTGGCTCTAAGTCCTTTGGCTGAAGTGATAGCTGTTAGAAGGGGCGATTTTATGATGCTGTGATATGTAAGGCCAAGACCTTGGGAGGGTCTGATTCTAAAGACGCCAAGATGCCCTGAACCTTCAGACCACATTCTCTGCAGTGGCCCAGTGACATTCATTCAGCAGTTGCCGATCGCATGTGGCACTCTTCTAGGCTCTGGGGATACAGCAGGGAACAAAGATAAATTCCTTTTCTCATAGAATTACTTTTTAGTGGGGAAGCAAACATTAAACAAATCAATGGTTATGAAGAAAAATGAAGCGGAGGAAAGAGGGGCTGGCGAGGGACTATTTTAGAGCGCTCTGAAGGAGAGGAAGGGGTAAGAGGAAGGGGTGAGCCAAGTGGCGATCGGGTGGAAGAGCAGTCCATGCAGTGAGAACAGCATGTGCAAAGGCCCTGGGGCAGCCATGTACTTGATGTGTTTGAACTGAGAGCCTAACGGGGCTGGAGACAGGGTGGTGGTGGAAGGTGGAAGAGATGAAGGTTTAGAACCAGTCAGGGACCACCAACGTTCTCAGCAGTCTAAATTTGTGATTCTTTAAAAAAAATATATATACATATATATATATAATTTTTTTTTTTTAGATGGAGTCTCTCTCTATCACCCAGGCTGGAGAGCAGTGGCATGATCTCGGCTCACTGCAACCTCTGCCTCCCAGGTTAAAGTGATTCTTGTGCCTCAGCTTTCCGAGTAGCTGGGACTACAGGCAGGTGCCACCACACCTGGCTAATTTTTGTATTTTTAGTAGAGATGGGGTCTCACCATGTTGGCCAGGCTGGTCTCGAACTCCTGACCTCAGGTGATCCGCTGGCCTCGGCCTCCCGAAGTGTTGGGATTACAGGCATGAGCCACTGTGCCTGGCCTAAAAGAATTTTTTAACTAGTCTTTTTTATTGAACATTTAAGACCATCTCATGGAAAGGCATTCATACTTTATCAGACATGATTCTCCCACACCTCACCCCACCAGCTCCCAGGGCCTCTTTTCTAGAGGCAACCCCCATAAGTAGTTTCTTGTGTGTCTTTCCAGATATACTGCATTTTTTTTTTTTTTTTTTGAGACGGAGTCTCGCTCTGTCACCTAGGCTGGAGTGCAGTGGCGTGATCTCGGCTCACTGCAAGCTCCGCCTCCCGGGTTCACGCCATTCTCCTGCCTCAGCCTCCCGAGTAGCTGGGACTACAGGTGCCTGCCACCACGCCTGGCTAATTTTTTGTATTTTTAGTAGAGGCGGGGTTTCACTGTGTTAGTTAGCCAGGATGGTCTCGATCTCCTGACCTCATGATCCGCCCGCCTCTGCCTCCCAAAGTGCTGGGATTACAGGCGTGATATACTGTAATCACGCCCGGCCAATATACTGCATTTTGTAAAAGCATTTATTATTATTTTTTTTGAGACTGAGTCTCATTCTGTCACCCAGGCTGGTGCAATGGCACGGTCTCAGCTCACTGCAACCTCCACCTCCCAGGTTCAAGTGATTCTCCTGCCTCAGCTTCCCATGTAGCTTGGATTATAGGTGGGCACCATCAGCCCGGCTAATTTTTGTATTTTTAGTAGAGATAGCATTTCACCATGTTGTCCAGGCTGGTCTCTAACTCCTGACCTCAGGTGATCGACCCGCTTCAGCCTCCCAAAGTGCTGGGATTACAGGCGTGAGCCACCGCGCCTGGCCTATTTATTCATTTTTTTAGAGACAAAGGCTCGCTGTGTCGCCCAGACTGGAGTGCAGTGGCGACATCATAGCTCACTTCAGTCTCAAACCTCTGGGCTCAAGTGATCCTCCCTCCTCAGCCCCGGCAATTCACTGGGACTATAGGCACGCGCCAGTACACCCAACTAGTTTTAAAAGTTTTTTTTAGAGACCAAGTCTTGCTATGTTGCCCAGGCTGGTCTCGAACTTCTGGCCTCAAGTGATCCTCCCCGCCTTGGCTTCCCAAAGTGCTGGGATTATAGGCATGAGCAATATTTAATTTTTGAGCTTCCTATAAAATATAGACATACCAATATTCATTATTCTGCTCTCCTTGTTTATTTTTCGATAATTTATAAGATTGTGGACCAGGTGTGGTGGCTCACACCTGTAATCCCAGCACTTTGGGGGACCAATGCGGGCGGATCATCTGAGATCAGGAGTTCAAGACCAGCCTGACCAACATGGAGAAACCCCATCTCTACTAAAAATATAAAATTAGCTGGGCATGGTGGTGCATGCCTGTGATCCCAGCTACTCAGGAGGCTGAGGCAGGAGAATCGCTTGAACCCAGGAGGCAGAGGTTGCAGTGAGACAAGATCGCACCACTGCACTCCAGCCTGGGCAACAGAGTGAAACCCCATCTCAAAAAAAATAAAAAATAAAAAAATAAAAAAGATTGTGTTTCAAAGGTTCTCAAGTTCATTGGTTTATTCCACAAATATTTCCTGAGTATTTTCTATACAGATTGTACTGGTGCTGGAGATGGAGGGAACAGACAAGTTTCCAGCCCTTCTGGGGCTCCTTTTTTTTTTTTTTTTTTTTTTTGAGACAGTGTCTTGCTCTGTCACCCAGGCTGGAGTGCAGTGGTATGATCATGGCTCACTGTAGCCTCGACCTCCCCGGCTTCAGTGATCCTCCCATCTCAGCCTCTTGAGAAGAGAAGATTAATAAATCAAGTCATTAGGCCAGGCGTGGTGGTTCATGCCTATAATCTCAGCACTTTGGAAGACTGAGGCGGGCGGATCACAAGGTCAAGAGATCGAGACCATCCTGGCCAACATGGTGGAACCCAGTCTCTACTAAAAATACAAAAATTATCATGGTGGCAGGCGCCTGTAGTCCCAGCTACTTGGGAGGCTGAGGCAGGAGAATGGCGTGAACCCAGGAGGTGGAGCTTGCAGTGAGCCGAGATTGAGCCACTGCACTCCAGCCTGGGCGACAGAGTGAGACTCTGTCTCAATAAATAAATAAAGTCATTATTTGCACCACTGCACTCCAGTCTGGGTGACAGAGCAAGACTCTGTCTCAAAAAAAAAAAAAAAAAAAAATCCACTGTCTATTTGGGAGAAAAAAAGAGTGAAGAAAGCAAAAAGCAAATAACGTCTTAGTATTGTTCTTAAAATAATTTTGACCACAGGAACCCCCAAAAGGATCTTGAGGACCCCTGGATTTCCCTGGACCACACTTCGTGAATTGCTGCTGTAGGGCCTTGTCGGCTTCGGTAGAAATTTTGAACTTCAATAAGCAAATAGAGAGTTATGAGCAGCATCCCCTGGGCTCATGTTCCTTCCTGAAAAATGCCCTCTCGGGCCACTGCTGCATGGAGCAAGGGTTATTGGGGCAGGATGGGGAGCTGGGAGACCTGTCGGGCCACCTTGGGTGTCTCCCCAGGCAAGAGAGGATGACGCTCGAATGGACATGGTGGCCACTGAGGTGGAGAGAAATGAGAAGCAGGGGAGAGGCTGGGCGTAGTAGCGGGTGCCTGTAGTCCCAGCTACTCAGGAGGCTGAGGTGAGAGGATGGATTGAGCTGGGAAGGTGGAGGTTGCACTGAGCCGAGATTGTGCCACTGCACTCCAGCCTGGGGGACAGAGCCAGACCCTGTATAAAAAAAGCAAAAAAGAAAAGAAAAGTAGGGGAGAGAGGGAGAGACATAGGAGGAGGCAAAAGGGACTCATTGATAGGTGGGATGTGGCTACTTAACAGGAGGAAGAGTCAAATATCAAATCAATAATGATTTCAAGAGCTGGGTACCGTGGCTCCCGCCTGTAATCCAGCACTTTGGGAGGCGGAGGCAGGCAGATCATTTGAGGTCAGGAGTTTGAGACCAGCCTGGCCAACATGGTGAAAACCCCTCTCTACTAAAAATACAAAAATTAGTGGTGGCGGGCACCTGTAATCCCAGCTACTCGAGAGGTAGAGGCAGGAGGATTGCTTGAACCCAGGAAGTGGAGTTTGCAGTGAGCCAAGATCATGCCATTGCGCTCCACCCTGGGCAACAGAGTGAGACTCCCTTTCAAAAAGAAAAAAAAAGTGATTTCTAGAGCCGGACAGGGTGGCTCCCGCCTGTCATCCCAGCACTTTGGGAGGCCGAGGCGGGTGGATCTCTTGAGGTCAGGGGTTCGAGACCAGTCTGGCCAACATGGTGAAAGCCAGTCTCTACTAAACATACAAAAATTGACCAGGCATGGTGGCACGTGCCTGTAATCCCAGCTACTCGGGAGGCCAAGGCAGGAGGATTGCTTGAACCCGGAGGTGGAGGTTGCAGTGAGACAAGGTTGTGCCACTGTACTCCAGCCTGGGTGACAGAGTGAGTGAGACTCCGTCTCAAAATAAATAAATAAATAAAAATAAAATTTCTAGATTTCTGGCCTCAACTGGGAAGGCAGGGCTGGGGATGCCCTTTTCAGAGATGGGCACAGCTGAGGGTGACACAGCTCTGGGGGCTAGGCTCAAATTCCACTTAGGGCATCCTGGTATGGAGCTATCCAGGAATGTTGACAGGGCAATTAGCTCTGAGTCCTGAGCTGGAGGGAGAGGCTTAGGCTGGTATGCAGATTCGGGAGTGGACCTCTTGGAGGGGTGTTTAAAACTGAGAGGGACTCAGCTCACTTAGTTAGCAGAGAGGAGGAGCCCAGGGTGAGCCCCAGCAGGAGGAGGCCATGGGGCTCACAGTGTGGCACCTCCGCCTGCAGCACCTGTAACTTGTCAGAAATGCAAATTCCCATCTGGGCAGTGGCTCTTGCCTGTAATCCCAGCTACTTGAGAGGCTGAGGCGGGAGGATCCCTTGAGCCCAGGAATTTGAGGCTGCAGTAAGTTATGATCGCACCACTGCACTCCTGGCTGGGTGATAGAGCGAGACCCTGTCTCCAAAAAAAAAAAGAAAAAAAAGCAGGCCAGGCGCGGTGGCTCATGCCTGTAATCCCAGCACTTTGGGAGGCCACGGCGGGTGGATCACCTGAGATTAGGAGTTCAAGACCAGCCTGGCCAACATGGAGAAACCCCGTTTCTATTAAAAATACAAAAAAATTAGCCGGGTGTGGTGGCGCACACCTGTTAATCCCAACTACTTGGGAGGCTGAGGCAGAAGAATTGCTTGAACCCAGGAGTTGGAGGTTGCAGCGAGCTGATTGCACCACTGCACACCAGCCTGGGCAACAGAGCGAGACTCTGTCTCGAAAAAAAAAAAAAGACTGGGCACGGTGGCTCACACCTGTAATCCCAGCACTTCGGGAGGCCAAGGTGGGCAGATCACGAGGTCAGGAGTTTGAGACCAGCCTGACCAGCATGGTGAAACCCCATCTTTACTAAAAATACAAAAATTAGCTGGGCATAGTGGCGCATGCCTGTAATCCCAGCTACTCAGGAGCCTGAGACAGGAGAATTGCTTGAAGCCGGGAGGCGGAGGTTGCAGTGAGCCGAGATTGTGCTACTGCACTCCAGCCTCGGTGACAGAGCGAGACTCCGTCTCAAAGAAAAAAAAAAAAGAGAGAGAGAGAGAAAAAGAAATAAAAGAAATACAAATTCTCATGCCCCAGCCCAGACCAAGTAAATCAGAATCTCTGGGAGTGGGGCCGGCAGCCTGTGTTTTAACAAGCCCCCTGGTGGACCCTGATGCAGGCTGAGGTGCGAACCCTTCCCACAGGCTCACGCTTACATCATCAGCTACCTGAAGAAGGAGATGCCCTCTGTGTTTGGGAAGGAGAACAAGAAGAAGCAGCTGATCCTCAAACTGCCCGTCATCTTTGCGAAGATTCAGCTGGAACATCACATCTCCCCTGGGGACTTTCCTGATTGCCAGAAAATGCAGGTGGGAAGCTGCCCAGGAGGGAGTGTTGGGGGTGGGTGATGGGAAGATTGGTTTCTGGAAGCTCTGAGATGGGACCTCAAAAGCCAGAGGGATGGATGGCAGGTTCTGGAAAGCGCCTCCCTCAAATAGTTCCGTGGGAGCATGGTTTTATGAGTCAGGCTAGGGGAGTGAAGAGAAAACCCAAAATAACAGTGGCTAAATTAAGATAGAGAGTTTTTCTTTCTTTCCTCCATAAAAAGTCCCAGAAAGTGATCCAGGACTGGTTTGGTGCTTTACAGAGCCAGGGATCTAGTCCCCTTCTGTCTTATTTCTCTTCCATGCCTGGCCTCCAGGCCCAAGGAACTTCATGGTACAAAAGGGCTGTGAAGGCTCCAGCCATTGTGTCTGCGTTCCAGCCAGCAAGAAGTTGGGAAGGGGGCCAGGCATGGTGGCTCATGCCTGTAATCCCAGCACTTTGGGAGGCCGAGGCGGGCGGATCACGAGGTCAGCAGATCAAGACCATCCTGGCTAACACGGTGAAACCCCGTCTCTACTAAAAATACAAAAAATTAGCTGGGCGTGGTGGCGGGCGCCTGTAGTCCCAGCTACTCGGGAGGCTGAGGCAGGAGAATGGTGTGAACCCGGGAGGCGGAGCTTGCACTGAGCCAAGATAGCGCCACTTTACTCCGGCCTAGGCAAAAAGAGCGAGACTCTGTCTCAAAAAAAAAAAAAAAAAAAAAAGAAAAGGAAGTTGGGAAGGGGAAGAAAAGAGTAGTCTCTTTAAGAACGCTGTTTATTTTATTTTCATTTATTTATTTATTTGAGATTTAAATATTTATATTTGTAAAATATAAATATTTAAAATATACACAGCTGGGTGCAGTGGCTCATGCCTGTAATCCCAGCACTGTGGGAGGCCGAGGCGGGTGGGTCACCTGGGGTCAGGAGTTCGAGACCAGCCTGGCCAACATGGTGAAACCCCGTCTGTACTAAAAATACAAAAATTAGCTGGGCATGGTGTTGCGTGCCTGTAGTCCCAGCTACTGGGGAGGCTGAGGCAGGAGAATCCCTTGAACCCGGGAGGCAGAGGTTGCAGTGAGCTGAGATCACACCACTGCAATCCAGCCTGTGTGACCGAGTAAGATTCTGTCTCAATAAATAAATAAATAAAATAAAATATATACGTTTAAAAATTTATTTATATATTTTTTAGAGATTTATTTATATATTTTTCAGAGACTCTGTTGTCCAGGCTGGAGTGCAATGGGGTGATCATAGCTCACTGTGTACTTGAACTCCTGGGCTCAAAGGTCCTTCTGCCTAGCCTCTAGAGTAGCTGGGACTACAGGCACATGCCACCATGCCTGGCTAGCTTTTTTTTTTTTTTTTTTTTGAGACAGAGTCTCACTCTGTCACCCAGACCGAACTGCAGAGGCGTGATCTTGGCTCACTGCAACCTCTGCCTCCCGGGTTCAAGCAGTTATCTCACCTCAGCCTCCCAAGTAGCTGGGCCTGCAGGCATGTGCCACCACGTACAGATAATTTTTCATACTTTTAGTAGAGATGGGGTTTTGTCATGTTGGCCAGGCTGGTCTCGAACTCCTGGCCTCAAGTGATCCTCCTGCCTTGGCCTCCCAAAGTGCTGGGATTATAGGCAGGAGCCACCATGCCTGACCAAGAACACTTTCTAGAACAGAGCTGTCCAGCAGTACGTTCTACAATGATGGAAATGTTTCATTCTGCACCGTCCAGTATGGTAGCCACTAGCCACGTTCAAATGGAATGTTAACGTGTATTTCTTTTTTCTTTTTTTTTTGAGATGGAGTCTTGCTCTGTTGCCCAGGCTGGAATGCAGTGGCAAGATCTTGACTCACTACAACCTCTGCCTCCTGGGTTCAAGCAATTATCCTGCCTCAGCCTCCCAAGTAGCTGAGATTACAGGCATCCGCCACCACGCCCAGCTAATTTTGTATTTTTGGTAGAGATGGGGTTTCACCATGTTGTCCAGGCTGGTCTCGAACTCCTGACTTCAGGTGATCCTCCCGCCTTAGCCTCCCAAAGTGCTGGGATTGCAGGCATGAGCCACTGCGCCCGGCCTGTATTTCATTTTAATTAATGTAAATAAGCACATGTGGCTAGTGGCTGCCATACTGGACAGGCTAACAGTAGAAGCTGCACATGCAACCTGTGCTTGCCTCAGTGGACTTGAACTTAGTCATACCCTGGCTGCCAGGGAATCCAGGTTGCAACCTAGGATCCCCAACCCTTCAGAGTCGTCATCAGCTGGCCTCTCTGCCTTGGCTCAGGAAATTCACATAGGGCTGTGAAAGGAATCCATTTTCGCAGAGACTGTCCTGGTGCAGTCTGGGCCACTTAGAGTAGCCCGTGTGAGAAGCAGTGTGACGCCAAGCCCACCCCTACACCCCAAAGTGACTTCTTCGGTGGGGAGGGGGTGGTCCCAGGAACCCCTGATGATCTATCTGATCATCTCAAATCTCACCTCCGAATTTGGCAGCCAGCCACTCAGTCCTTTCTGTGTGGTGTGGTAGCACTGTGACAGGAATTGAGCTTTCTTAACTTTCTTTTTTCTCTCCCCCCTGCACACTTTTTTGTTTTGAGACAGGGTCTTGCTCTGTCACCCAGGCTGGAGTACAGTGTGGTGCTATCTTCGCTCACTGCAACCTCCGTCTCCTGGGGTTCAAGAGATTCTGTCTCAGCCTCCCAAAGTAGTTGGGACTGCAGGTGTGCACCACCACACCTGGCTAATTTTTAATTTTTTTTTTTTTTTTAGAAATAGGGTTTTGAGGCCAGGTGCAGTGGCTCACGCTTGTAATCCCAGCACTTTGGGAGGCCGAGGTGGGCAGATTGCCTGAGTTCAGGAGTTCGAGACCAGCCTGGCCAACATGGCGAAACCCCATCTCTACTAAAAATATGAAAATCAGCTGGGCATGGTGGTAGGTGCCTGTAATCCCAGCTACTTGGGAGTCTGAGCCAGGAGAATCGCTTGAACCCATGAGACGGAGGTTGCAGTGAGCTGAGATCACGCCATTGCACTCCAGCCTGGGTGACAGAGCGAAACTTGTCAAAAAAAAGAAAGAAAGAAAAGAAAAGAAATAGGGTTTTGCCATGTTGTCCAGGCTGGTCTCGCACTCCTGGGCTCAAGTGATTCTCCCACCTCAGCCTCCCAAAGTGCTGGGATTACAAGTGTGAGCCACCCAAGCCTGCTGAGTTTTTTTTTTTTTTTTTTTTTAACTTTCAATGTTGTACGTGCTGGCTGGGCAGCTGGAGTTGGGTAGAGGGCAGTTAGGGTTCTAGGCTGGTGTGGATGCTCTGAGAAAGCTATACTTGATGCGAAAATATTGAAATCCTTCTGTGCTAGCTGGCAAAGGGCCGCTGCTCTCACTCATCAGAGGGGCCTCAGCCTCCCCACCCTCCAGTAATTCTGGGGCACAGGAGAAAGCCTCTGGGACCTTGTTGCCCAAGTATCTTCTCATTGGTGGGTGCCCGAGCAGAACAGGTTGTTCAGATGTTCAAATACTTCTGCATGTGTCAGTAAAGAGCTGCCACTCTGGCTGGGTGCAGTGGCTCACACCTGCAATCCCAGCACTTTAGGAGGTTGTGGTGGGAGGATGGCTTGAGCCCAGGAGTTCGAGACCAGCCTGGGCAACATAGCAAGACTTGGTCTCTACAAAAAATTTTTAAAACTAGTTGGGCGTAGTGGCGCGCGCCTATAGTCCCGGCGAATTGCGGGGGCTGAGGAGGGAGGATCACAAACAAAAATTTAGCTGGGTGGGTGGTGTGTGCCTGTGGTCCCAGCTACTTGGGAGACTGAGGCCAGAGGATCGTTTGAGGCTGGGAGTTGGAAGCTGCAGTGAGCTATGTTGGCACCACTGCACTCTAGCCTAAGTGACAGAGCGAGACCCTGTCAAAAAAAACAAAACAAAACAAAACAAAAATGGCCGGGTGCGGTGGCTCATGCCTGTAATCCCAGCATTGGGAGGCTGAGGCGGGCGAATCATGAGGTCAGGAGTTCGAGACCAGCCTGGCCAACATGGTGAAACGCCGTCTCTATTAAAATTACAAAAATTAGCTGGGCACGGTGGTGCATGCCTGTAATCCCAGCTACTTGGGAGGCTGAGGCAGGAGAATCGCTTGAAACTGGAAGGCGGACGTTGCAGTGAGCCGAGATCGTGCCATTTGCACTCCAGCCTGGGCAACAAGAGCAAGACTCTGTCTCAAAACAAACAACAATAAAAAAACCCACAACAGCTGCCCCCTGAGCTTCTCCAGTGTCCTGATACCACCTTGCAGCCTGAGGGCCTCAGGGATGGCGCCGCTTGAATTCTGGGTGCCCCTGTCCCCCACCACAGGAGCTGCTGATGGCGCACGACTTCACCAAGTTTCACTCGCTGAAGCCGAAGCTGCTGGAGGCACTGGACGAGATGCTGACGCACGACATCGCCAAGCTCATGCCCCTGCTGCGGCAGGAGGAGCTGGAGAGCACCGAGGTGGGCGTGCAGGGGGGCGCTTTTGAGGGCACCCACATGGGCCCGTTTGTGGAGCGGGGACCTGACGAGGCCATGGAGGACGGCGAGGAGGGCTCGGACGACGAGGCCGAGTGGGTGGTGACCAAGGACAAGTCCAAATACGACGAGATCTTCTACAACCTGGCGCCTGCCGACGGCAAGCTGAGCGGCTCCAAGGCCAAGACCTGGATGGTGGGGACCAAGCTCCCCAACTCAGTGCTGGGGCGCATCTGGAAGCTCAGCGACGTGGACCGCGACGGCATGCTGGATGATGAGGAGTTCGCGCTGGCCAGCCACCTCATTGAGGCCAAGCTGGAAGGCCACGGGCTGCCCGCCAACCTGCCCCGTCGCCTGGTGCCACCCTCCAAGCGACGCCACAAGGGCTCCGCCGAGTGAGCCGGGCCCCCCTCCCATGGCCCTGCTGTGGCTCCCCAGCTCCAGTCGGCTGCACGCACACCCCTGCCCCGGCTCACACACGCCCTGCCTGCCCTCCCTGCCCAGCTGTAAGGACCGGGGGTCTCCCTCCTCACTACCGCCAGACACCCCGGTGGAAGCATTTAGAGGGGACCACGGGTGGGACAAGGCTTCTCTGTCCGCCCTTCACACCTCCAGCCTCACGTTCACTTAGGCACATCACACAGACACTGGCACACGCAGGCATCCATCCATCTGTCACTCATTCAAATATTTATTGAGCACCTACTATGTGCCCAGCCCTGTTCTAGGCACTGGGCATTACCATAGAGAACAAAATAGACAAATACATCTGCCCTCATGGAAGGTGACATTCCCAGGAGAGGGCACCTACACAGTCACGCAAACACACACTAATTCCTGGCAGGACCCCAGCCCCTCCCCTGGGTGAGCAGCCCTGTGGTTGAAATGACTAGCAGATAAACAGACCCCCTTCTGCTCCGCTTCCTCCTGCCCAGCCAGGCAACACCCTCAACCGGCTCCATCACATCCTCAGGTCTCGGGACCATGGGGCGCTCGGAGGGGAGACACACCTACTGCTTCCTCAGATGGGCCCCTCCGCAGCCCCTTCCCTTGCTCGGGGAAAGCCCCCAATTCTGCCCACACCCATTTATTTCCTTCCTTCCTTCCTTCCTTCTTTTCTTTCCTTCCTTCCTTCTTTTTTGTTTTTGCCCCCAATTCTGCCCATACCCATTTCTTTCTTTCCTTCTTTCCTTCCTTTTTTTTGGTTTTTGCCCCCAGTTCTGTCCACACCCCTTCCCTTTCCTGTCATGTCCTGTCCTTTCTTTCTTTCTTTTTTGATAGAATCTTGCTCTGTCGCCCAGGCTGGAGTGCAGTGGTGAGATCTCAACTCACTGCAACCTCCACCTCCTGGGTTGAAGTGATTCTCGTGCCTCAGCCTCCTGAGTAGCTGGGACTGCAGGCACGCGCCACCACGCCCAGCTAATTTTTGTATTTGAGTAGAGACGGGGTTTCACCATGTTGGCCAGGCTGGTCTCGAACTCCTCATCTCAGGTGATCTGCCCGCCTCGGCCTCCCAAAGTGCTGGGATTACAGGCATGAGCCACCGTGCCCGGCTTCACACCCATTTCTTTAAAAAGGATCCCGTAGCAGGCAGAAAAGCCCCTTCCATCCTGCTCCTCCGAGACTGTACCCCTTGGAGGTATTTCCGTCCTCCACCCACGTGTCTGTGGCTGGAACTGCCCAGCCTGCTCCTGGCCCCCTGGAAGCCTCTCCACAGCTGGTAATCTGGACTTAAGGATTGCTGGGCCACCGCCTCTCTGCCCACCATCATTCCATATTTAAGTGGAGCCCCTACGTAGAAAGGCCCCGGGGCTTTATTTTAGTCTCCTTTTCAGGGATGTCGTGGGCGGGGGAGGGGGGTTCTTGGTGCTACAGCCCTCTCCCCACCCCTAAAGGGACGCCGACGCTGTTTGCTGCCTTCACCACATATTAGTGCTTGACCCTGGCAGGGGACCCCATGGAAAAGATGGGGAAGAGCAAAATACATGGAGACGACGCACCCTCCAGGATGCTCGCTGGGATTCCCAGGCCCACCACTGTCCCCCACCCCATGGCTGGGAGGGGCCTCTGAACGGAACAGTGTCCCCACAGAGCGAATAAAGCCAAGGCTTCTTCCCATGTGGCAGTCAGGCTGGCTTGGGACAGGGATCGCCCGCCCTCCCCCAGGGAAGGAGGGACCTGGGCAGGATTTGGGGTGGGGGGAGGCCCCCTTCCGTGCTCTCAGGGGCGGGGTGGAGTCCGTGACTCAATGCAGCGAGGCCTGGTGACTCAGGCCTGGGCTGGGGGCCAGAACGGCATATTTTCCGAGGAAAAGTGACTCTGGGGCCCTCCCCCCGGGACATCCCTCCCTCCCACCTCCCGCGGCGGGGGCCTGGGAACCAAGCCCTGGGGCGCGCGCGGGGTGTGTGTGTGTATTCGGGCACGAAGTGCTCTCCCAGCTCCCGCCCTGCCCGGCAACGTGCCCTTGCACAACCTGGGTACATAACTCCCGACGCGTAACACCAGGAACACAGTGGTTTCTGGTTGGGGAAGTGGTGACCTTGCCCACACGGGCTGCCAGGAGTGTGCGCGCGCTCACGCACCGGGGACTCTTGGCCAGAGCTGGGGAGCGCACCGTGCGCGCCGAGTCCCGCGCACTCACATCCAGGCCACACCCACGGCGTCCCGGGACACGGGGGCCGCGCACTTATCCCGCCCACGCGGGCCCAGTTTCGCGGCTCGCGGCGCCCCCTGGCGGACGCTCAGAAAACAGATAGGCTGTGGTCGCCAAAATCCCTGCCCAGGTGATCCGGCGCTCAGGTCTCGGGGCTGCGATCCAGGGCCTGTCACCTTTAGGGCCTGTCACCTTTCCAACGCTCTGCGCAAGGATCCAGTTGAATTTCAATGTGTGACCATGCGTGTGTCGCCTGCCCTCTCTGTGCCTTTTTCCTTTATGAGTCCAGAGTGGCTTTTATGAGGCCTGGATTCCTTTGATTTGATTGTTTTGTTTTTGAGACAGGGTCTTGCTCTGTCACCCAGGCTGGAGTGCAATGGTGCAATCACGGCTCACTGCACCCTCCAACTCCTGGGCTCAAGCGATCCTCCCACCTCAGCCTCCCGAGTACCTGGGACTACAGGCGCACACCATCACGCCTGGCTAATTTTTAAATTTTTGGCAGACACAGGATCTCACTATGTTGCCCAGGCTGGTCTTGAATTCCTGGGCTCAAGCGATCCTCCTGCATCGGCCTCCCAAAGTGCTGGGATTAGAGGCGTGAATCACCACGCCCTGCCATGGATCCCTTTGAATGGCTGCCAGGGCCCAAGAGCCTCTGAGCTTCCTTCCTTATTTGTAAATAGCAAAGATGAGTTGATTCTAAGATGAAGCCTCAGAGGGCAAAGCAGTAACAATAGCTAACACTCAGATGCCAGACGCAGCCTTAAGCGCTTTACATATGTTTAATCTTCTGCATGACTTATGAGGCAGATGTACTGTTATCATCTTTATTTTACAGATGAGGAAACTGAGGCACAGTGAAGTAGCCCGCTCAAGATGAATGATTCTGAGTCTGCACTTCTAGGGTCCTAAAAGTGTATGTTTCTAACATTCCTCTAATGTTCTGTGCTTCCAACTTTGATATTCCGAAAGTTACTTGATTTCTAAGATCCTAGGATTGGAACATTTGAGAGGACAAAACTTCTGAGATTGGAATGTGTGTTGTGCAGAATCTGCCACTGACGGTTCTGACTTTCTAAGAAAACGAGATTAAAAAATAATCAGGCCGAGCATGGTGGCTCACATCTGTAATCCTAGCATTTTCGGAGGCTGAGGAGGGAGAATCACTTGAGCCCAGGGGTTCAAGACCAGCCTGGACAACATAGTGAGACCTTTGTCTCTTAAAAAAAAAAACGCACATCAGTTTGGACCGGGAGTGGTGGTGTGAGCCTGTAATCCCAGCGCTTTGGGAGGCCTAGGAAGGAGGATCACTTGAAACCAGATGTTTGAGACCAGCCTGGGCAACATGGGGAGGCTCCATTTCTACAAAAAATAAAAATAAAAAATTAGCCAGGTGTGGATGCACCCTTCTGTGGTCGCAGCTACTCGGGAGGCTGAGGTAAGAGAATCCCTGAGCTTAGGAGTTGGAGGCTGCAGTGAGCCATTACCCTTCCACCGCACTCCAGCCTGGGGGCAACAAAGTGAGACCTTATCTATTAAAGAAAAAAATCAGTTTGAGCAAAGACCCCAGGCGGCCGGGAAAGGTGTTCGCTTAAGGGCGAAAGCTAAGAACCTGCAACCTTCCCGTCTCTTTCCTACCACCCGCCGCCGTTAGGAATCTTCAGATCCCGCTGTAAAGAATGGAGGAAGGAGGAGCCATTTATCCTTTACCAAGATGGCAGCCTCCTGGCAACTCCAGTCACTTTATAAATATGGCTGCCACAGGAAGTACGTCACGGAAGAGGGTGGGAAATCTGCGCGCGCACGCTGCAAAGCGGCTTTTTGGGACGCCAGCGGCTGAGTTCTTCCTTTGACAAGATGGCGGCAGGAGGCAGTGGTGTTGGTGGGAAGCGCAGCTCGAAAAGCGATGCCGATTCTGGTTTCCTGGGGCTGCGGCCCACTTCGGTGGACCCAGCGCTGAGGCGGCGGCGGCGAGGCCCAAGAAATAAGAAGCGGGGCTGGCGGCGGCTTGCTCAGGAGCCGCTGGGGCTGGAGGTTGACCAGTTCCTGGAAGACGTGCGGCTACAGGAGCGCACGAGCGGGTACGTTGGGTGGGACTTCCGGGAGATGGGACGGTTCCTGCGCCCAGGTGCAAGGCCAGGCGTGCTTGCGTGGACTCGTCGGGGGTCGGGGGTCGGGGGCCGGGGGTTGGGGGTTGGGGGTTGGGGGCTCCTGTCCCGGGGACCGCCGAGGAAATGGAGAGCATGGGCAGGGGACTCAGCATGGGAAGCTGGAGAGCTTGATAGAGTTACCAGATTTAGCAGATAAATATACAGGACGCTCAATTAAATTTGGGTTTTAGGTAAACAATGAATAATTTTTAGCATAAATACGTTCCATGCATCCACCTTAACTTGCTGTTTCCTAAATATGTGTGTGTGTGTATATATATGTATATATGTATATATATGTATATATGTATATATATGTATGTATGTATATACGTATATATGTGTATATACGTATATATGTGTATATACGTATATATGTGTATATACGTATATATGTGTATATACGTATATATGTGTATATACGTATATATGTGTATATACGTATATATGTGTATATACGTATATATGTGTATATACGTATATATGTGTATATACGTATATATGTGTATATATATATATGTTTTTCGTAGGGAGTCTCGCTTTATCGCCCAGGCTGGAGTAGGCGCGATCTCAGCTCACCGCAACCTCCGCCTCCCAGGCTCAAGCGATTCTCCTGCCTCAGCCTCTTGAGTAGCTGGGATTACAGGCGGGCGCCACCATGCCTGGCTATTTTTCTTTTCTTTTCTTTTCTTTTTTCTTTTTTTTTTTTTTTTTTTTGAGACGGAGTCTTTCTCTGTAGTCCAGGCTGGAGTGCAATGGCACGATCTCGGCTCACTGCAACCTCTGCCTCCTGGGTTCAAGTGATTCTCCTGCTTCAGCCTCCCAAGTAGCTGGGATTACAGGCATGCACCACCACGTCCGGCTAATTTTTGTATTTTTAGTAGAGACAGGGTTTTGCCATGTTACAGGCCAGGCTGGTCTTGAACTCCTGACCTTAGGTGATCCACCCGCCCCGGCCCCCTAAAGTGCTAAGATTACAGGTGTGAGCCACCACACCTGGCCTAATTTTTGTATTTTTAGTAGAGACAGGGTTTCACCATGTTGGCCAGGCTGCTTTTGAACTCCTGACCTCAGGTGAGCCACTGCGCCTGGCAGTCCTTCCTAAATACTAAGTTCTGTAAACTGCTGGGCGAAGCCTTAGCCTGGAAGAGTCCGGTGGCGGGACTTGACTAAGCGGAAGATGAAGGCTGGACCTGCCAGGTTAAATCTCTTTCCTCTCCAACATCTCTGGCTGATGTTCTGCATTTCTGTCCCCCAGTGGCTTGTTGTCAGAGGCCCCAAATGAAAAACTCTTCTTCGTGGACACTGGCTCCAAGGAAAAAGGTGAGGAGAGGCTTTTGTGGTGTGGAATGGCCGTTATTCGTTGTTAGTCAGTTTACGGTAGCCTCTGAGATCTGTGTTAATGATGTGGCTTGGAAGGCAAATATCTGCGGAAACAGGTCAACCTTAATATAAACAAGGGGACCTCAAATGGGCAGAAAGCAAGCTGGAGACGAACTTAGAGAAGGCAGGTTTTTCTTTTGAGATGTCAGTGATCTCCATGCACAGATAAGCTGCTGGGAGTCTGCCTTGATGAATAAGTTAGAAACACATTAAAGGATCTCTTTTTAGCTTGCAGAAAAGCAAGTCAAGGACCTGCTTAACTCAGTCCTGCCAGTTGCGGTGAGTCACGCCTGTATTCCCAGCACTTTGGGAGGCTCAGGCAGGCAGATCACTTGAGGTCAGGAGTTCGAGACCAGCCTGGCCAATATGGTGAAACCCCGTCTCTGCTAAAAATACAAAAATTAGCCAGTTGTGGTGGCGGGCACCTGTAATCCCAGCTACCTGGGAGGCTGAGGTAGGAGAATCACTTGAACCTGGGAGGTGGAGGTTGCAGTGAGCCGAGATCGCGCCGCTGAACTCCAGCCTGGGATTACTATTATTTTTTTGAGACAGTGTTGCTCTGTCATCCAGGCTGGAGTACAGTGGTGTGATCTCAGTTCAAGCGATTCTCCTGCCTCAGCCTCCCAAGTAGCTGGGACTGCAGGCTGCACCATCAAGCCTGGCTAATTTCTTTTCTTTTCTCTCTCTCTTTTTTTTTTTTTTTTTTTTTGAGATGGAGTTTCGAGCCCAGGCTGGAGTGCAATGGCGTGATCTCAGCTCACCGCAACCTCCACCTCCCAGGTTCAAGCGATTCTCCTGCCTCAGCCTCCTGAGTAGCTGGGGTTACAGGCATGCGCCACCATGCCCAGCTAATTTTGTATTTTTAGTAGAGATGGGGTTTCTCTATGTTGGTCAGGCTGGTCTCGAACTCCTGACCTCAGGTGATCCGCCCGCCTCGGCCTCCCAAAGTGCTGGGATTACAGGCATGAGCCACCACGCCTGGTCAAGCCTGGCTAATTTCTGTATTTTTAGTAGAGATGGGTCTTCATCATGTCAGCCAGGCTGGTCTCAAACTCCTGACCTCAGGTGATCCACCTGCCTTGGCCTCCCAAAGTGCTGGGGTTATAGGCGTGAGCCGCTGCGCCCGGCCAAGATGAGCTTTAATAGGAGTAAGAGGACTTGCTTTAGTGAGCGGGTAACACACGTCTTAACTTGCTTGCCTTAAGTTGCTAGAATGTAGGGTGGGGATCTGCTGAAACAAGATGAGGCGTGAGGGAGGGATTGCTCTGGTGAGTAATAGTGTTTACTTCAATATGTAGAAAAACAAACTAAGAACAGATGATCTGCTCTAATGAACAGCCTGGAAGCAAGCGAGGGGGTCTGCTTTAATGAGCAAGAGAGTGAGCTTGTGTGAGATCAGTCAAAGGGTGTGTTTTAATGAAAATGAGCGGACCTGGTTCAGTGACCAGATAGAGTGGAAGGAGCTGCCCTGAGGTACAGGAGACTTCGAATAGGCAGGTAAAAAGTGGTTATTAGAGTCTGGGTGCAGTGGCCTACACCTGTAAGCCCAGCGCTTTGGGAGGCCGAGGTGGGGCGGATCACTTGAGGTCAGGGGTTGGAGACCAGCCTGGGCAGCATGGTGAAACCCCGTCTCTACTAAAAATACAAAAACTAGCCGGACACGCATGTAATCCCAGCTACTGAGAAGCGCTTGAACACGGGAGGCAGAGGTTGCAGTGAGCCAAGATCATACCACTGCACTCCAGCCTGGGCGACAGAGCAAGACTCTGTCTCAAGCTGGGCATGGTGGCTCACGCTTGTAATCCCAGCACTTTGGGAGGCTGACGCGGGTGGATCACCTGAGGTCGGGAGTTTGAGACCAGCCTGACCAACATGGAGAAACCCCGTCTTTACTAAGAGTACAAAATTAGCCGAGCGTGGTGGCGCATGCCTGTAATTCCAGCTACTCAGGAGGCTGAGGCAGGATTGTTGCTTGAACCTGGGAGGCAGAGGTTGCAGTGAGCCAAGATCGCATCATTGCACTCCGCTCCAGCCTGGGCAACAAGACTCTGTCTCAAAAAAAAAGAAAGAAAGTGGGGGGTTATTAGAGAAGTCAGCCTTGACCGAAGTGAGTTGATCTGGTGTGTGAGTGTAAAGGGTAAGTCAGTGACCTGCCTGTAATGAACAGATGGGAAAGTAGTTATCGGCGTGCTTTGGCGAGTGGGAAGCCTCTTTGTGGGGCAGGAAAGAGGCAGTTTATGGGTTCCACTTTCGTAAGGAAACACGGACAAAGATCATAGTGGTTGTAAGCAGTCAACCAGGTCAGCCCCTGTGCTTTGTAGGCCTTAAATGATGACATCTTCACAACAGCCTAGTGAGGGAGGTATCCACATCCTCATTTTGGGGGCACGGAGGAGCTAAGCCTCTTGTGTGAGGTCCCACAGTCCATGCAAGGGCGTTATTCCATTCTAGAGTGTTTTGCTGTAGAGTTACTGCTTTTAACTGTTAGGCTTTTGAAGTAAAAACCACAGGTATCTTTGTGGGAGGAAAAAGACAGTAAAAACCAGAGAACTAGAAGTTATGCTGAGAAGTGGCCGTCCTGGGTCCCAAGTCCACTTCCGTGGCCCTCCCTGGGCTTCAGTGTCAACTGATGACTTGCTTTCTTCCCTTTTTTTTTTTTTTTTTTTCCCCCTGAGACGAGATCTCACTATGTTGCTCAGGCTGGCCTCAAACTCCTGGGCTCAAGTGATCCTCCCACCTCAGCCTCCCAGAGTGCTGGGATTACAGGCGTGAGCCACCATGCAGGGAAGAGGTTCCCTGTTTGTCTGGAAGACCCTCCTATGTGGCTGTGGGCGTGACTCTTCGTGTCCCCAGCATGGGGCCTGCCTCCTGCTGGCCCAGCACTTGGTTGTGGAGGGTCAGAGCTTGGGCACCTTGGGCCCCATCCTTAGGGGCCTCTACCTCCAGGTAGGAGCCTGGGGACCCCCAAGTCTCCTGGGGTGACTTGGGATTCAGGTCTGATGGCTCCCATGGAGGTGAATAGGGTGGGTGGTCTTTGGCAGTGGGTAGGGCTGAGGCCTTGACTTGTTCTCTTTCCCACTCTTAGGGCTGACAAAGAAGAGAACCAAGGTCCAGAAGAAGTCACTGCTTCTCAAGAAGCCCCTTCGGGTTGACCTCATCCTCGAGAACACATCCAAAGTCCCTGCCCCCAAAGAGTGAGTGTCCCAGCATCCCTGGGCCCTTCTTTCCCGCCAGACTCTGGTCCTAAAGGGTTTCCGGGGCTGGGGGGTGGTAGGTGAGGGTCATTTGAAGGGTAGGGCAGGCTCAGGTTTGGGCTTCGGAGTGCAGATTGGAGGGAGGGAGTCTGGGTGCCCTGGTGCTGGGCCGAGGCAGGTGAGGAGGGGCCTGGACCCAGCTGGGGGCTTTGGGGTTGGAGAGGAGGGGCTGAGTGGGAGGCGTGTTCAGGAGGCACATCCGGTGGGTCTTGGGGCATGAGCGGGTGAGAGGGTGGACAGCTGGCCTTCCCCTGAGATGGGGATGTGGAGGAGGAGTGGGATTTCGGGTGATGTTGAGGTTGGTTTTGACGTGGTGGTGTGAGGTGCCTGGGGTATGTCCAGGACGGGGCTGTTGCTTCGTTGAGTCTGGGGCTCAGAGGGGAGGCCTAGGCTGGAGACAGACGTGGGGAGAGGAGTTCTCTGAAGAGGGGGCGGAGTGCCACCTTTTGGAGAGGGGGTGCTGAAGCTGCCTTAATGGTGGAGGAAGCCCGACGGGGAGGAGGCCCGGTTGCCGTTCAGGCTGCCACCTCACCTGCTGCACTTGTGCCCCCTCTCCCCGACCAGCGTCCTCGCCCACCAGGTCCCCAATGCCAAGAAGCTCAGGCGGAAGGAGCAGCTATGGGAGAAGCTGGCCAAGCAGGGCGAGCTGCCCCGGGAGGTGCGCAGGGCCCAGGCCCGGCTCCTCAACCCTTCCGCAGCAAGGGCCAAGCCCGGGCCCCAGGACACCGTAGAGCGGCCCTTCTACGACCTCTGGGCCTCAGACAGTGAGTGATCCTGCTGTCACCTATGAACGGGGACAGGACTGCCATGTCCAGTTTGTGTGTGTTGTGCACTGCACAAGAGTACAGTGTGAAAGGGAGTGCTTTGTGGGTGCTTTGGTGACCTCCCAGCAGAGTCGCGCGTCCTGAAGGGGCGGCCGTTTCCCACTCGTGCTTTTCCTTTCCTGAGTTGTGAGGCTTCAGGAAAGGAAGCCTTCAGCTTTGGTCTCTTCCACTTTCTGAACCCGTCCAGACACAGTTTTGTCCTGGTGATCAAGGCCCTTGGGGTCTAGAATCAGTCCTTCCCTTGCCTGAGCTTCAGGGTCACCTTTTTGAAATGTGGAGGGATTGGGGGGAAGCCTTTGGTGCCTCTTCCATGCTGGGACTGTCCCAGCAGCTCCCCTCGCTGTATCCACAGACCCCCTGGACAGGCCGTTGGTTGGCCAGGATGAGTTTTTCCTGGAGCAGACCAAGAAGAAAGGAGTGAAGGTGAGATGTGTGGGAAGGGCATCCTGGGTGGAGGGTGAGGAGGGCTGGGAGCTGCTCTGTGTTCCTGCAGTAGAGTCTCAGTCTCAGAGCCCTTCCATCCCAGTGGCCGAGAACTCTGTGCTGGAGCCAGGTGGCTGGGATTCCTGTCCCAGCTCCAGTGCTGACTGATCCTGGGAAGGTGGTCTCACCTTTCTGCAACCTGTATCTTCCTCTAAAATGCAGATGAGGGCCGGGCATGGTGGCTCACGCCTGTAATCCCAGCGCTTTGGGAGGCTGAGACAGGTGGATCACCTGAGGTCGGGAGTTTGAGACCAGCCTGACCAACGTGGTGAAACCCTATCTCTACTAAAAATACAAAAAAAATTAGCTGGGCTTGGTGGCACGTGCCTGTAGTCCCAGCTATTAGGGAGGCTGAGGCAGGAGAATCGCTTGAACCAGGGAGGTGGAGGCGGCAGTGAGCCGAGATCATGCCACTGCACTCCAGCCTGGGCGACAAGAGCGAAACTCTGTCTCAAAAAAAATAAAATAAAATACAGATGAAGTTGTACTTAGATCATGGGCCGGTGGGGAGAATGTAAAGAGGTAGCGCATGAGAAGGTGGAGCCCGTGCTGGCAAGTGGCAGAAGTGTCACGGGTTTGAGTTTGGATTTGCAGCCTCCTTCTTCTTGAGCTGCTGGACCCCAAGTGTTAGAGCCCAGGTGCTTACAATCTCCAGGGCTCAGCCTCGTGGGTAGCAGAGGATAGGCTACTATCCTTTTTCTGAGATGGAGTCTTGCTCTGGAGTCACCTGAATGCCCCTTGAGCTCTTCCCACACCCAACCACTGGCAAGGCCTGGAGCGTCTGCCCCATGGCTGTGTCCTGGGTCACCCGCAGCCCCAACGCACGGCCTTACCCTGCCTCGGCCTTTTCTCCACAGCGGCCAGCACGCCTGCACACCAAGCCGTCCCAGGCACCCGCTGTGGAGGTGGCGCCTGCCGGAGCTTCCTACAATCCATCCTTTGAAGACCACCAGGTACACTGCCCCGTCCAGGCCTCCCTCCTCAGTGGGCTCTGCCTCTTGGTCAGGCCTTCACTAGCTTCCTCCCTGTGCTGGGAACTCCAATGACCCAGACAGGCCTGGGCCTGTCCTCAACGGGGCTCACGGTTCAGTGCAAGAGACCTGTTCCCAGACAGTGATGGACAGAGTGGTTGGGGCTGGGAGCCCAGACGGGGCACCTGGCCCAGCCTGGGGGGTCAGGAAGGGCTCCTGGGAGGAAGGGTCGCCTGAGCCGAGGCAGAGGCTGAGGGAGGGGTTTGCAATGGGAGGAGGGGAGTGGGTTTTCCAGGTGGTGGGAACAGCACTGCAAAGGCACAGAGTTGAGAGAGACTGTGGTGCCTTCCAGGAAGCCTGTGGGACAGAGATGAAAAAGGCTGTGGTGACACGGTGGCACACGGGCAGCCAAGTGACAGTTATATATGGGCGAGGCTAGCTCAGCAATGGGAAAGTCTAGCTGGAGCCACTGTGCATTTAGCGGGCATCTGTTGGGCACAGATGCTGTGGACAAAGGGGACAAAAACCCCTCCCTTGGCCGGGTGCGGTGCCTCACACCTGTAATCCCAGCACTTTGGGAGGCTGAGGCGGGCAGATCATTGGAGGTCAGGAGTTGGAGACCAGCCTGACCAACATGGTGAAACCCTGTCTCTACTAAATACAGAAAATTAGCAGGGCATGGCAGCGCGCATCTGTGGTCCCAACTGCTTGGGAGGCTGAGGTGGGAGGATTGCTTGAGCCCAGGAGGTCCAGGCTGCAGTGAGCTATGATCGCACCACGGCACTGCAGCCTGTGTAACAGAGCGAGACTCAAAAAACAAGCACAACCCTCCCTCGAGGAACACCCCTTCTCATGGGGTCACGTGACTGGAGAGATGCTGAGATGTTTGCGGTAGATGCAGGACGCTTGTCCGAATCGTTTTCAGCATTCATAAGAAGGAGATAGCTAGCCGGGAACAGAGGCAGCTTCCTCATCTGGTAGAGAAATGTGTCTGCGGAAAAAAGCAACAGTGTGCTCATGGTTGAAAGCGTGAGGGTGCCGCTCACTGCCATCTGTTCCTGGACCAGATGTGGGAGGGGGCGTGGAGATCAGACATTCGCTTTTAGATTTGTACAGAACTACTTCATAGAGATAAAATTCACTTAACCATACGGTCAACCTAGTTAGAGTATGTGATTCAGTGGCTTTTAGTGACCATTGTGTAACCATCCCCGCAGTCAATTTTAGAACATTTTTACTGTCCGTAAAGGAAACCTCACCCATGTCAGCCATCACCCCCGCAATTCCCTGTCTCGTGTGGTCTTGGGCAGATGCCAGGCTTCCTGTCTCAGGGACCAGCCCACCCTGACCTATTCACATAAATGAAACTGTGGGCCGGGCGTGGTGGCTCACACCTGTAATCCCAGCACTTTGGGAGGCCGAGGTGGGTGGACCACCTGAGGTCAGGAGTTCAAGACCAGCCTGACCAACATGGAGAAACCCCATCTCTACTAAAATTACAGAATTAGCCGGGTATGGTGGCACATGCCTGTAATAGTAGCTACTCGGGAGGCTGAGGCAGGAGAATCGCTTGAACCCAGGAGGCGGGGGTTGTGGTGAGCTGAGATCACACCATTGCACTCCAGTCTGGGCAACAAGAGTTGCCCAAACTCTATCTCAGAAAAAAAAAATGTGAAGCGTGCAGGTCAGACTGCCTTCACAGACGTGCAGAGCAGGTGTGAGGGCGAGGGTTTGAGGTGCCCTCTGGCTCTGTGCAGGGTGGGTGTGCTGGTAGACGGGGTGTGGGGAGGAAAGCCTGGGCCGGGGCGGGATCCACGGGCACTGGATGAGGGACAGATGGGAGGTAAGAGGGTCTAGTCTCAGTGTCCCAGGAGGGGTTCAGGGACCCATCCTCACTCCCGCCCCTCAGACCCTGCTCTCAGCGGCCCACGAGGTGGAGTTGCAGCGGCAGAAGGAGGCGGAGAAGCTGGAGCGGCAGCTGGCCCTGCCCACCACGGAGCAGGCCGCCACCCAGGTGAGCCCCGCACCTGCCCACTGCCTCCCCTCCCCGGGCCTCCTACCCACCCCTGACACTGCACCCCGCCTCCCCAGGAGTCCACATTCCAGGAGCTGTGCGAGGGGCTGCTGGAGGAGTCGGATGGTGAGGGGGAGCCAGGCCAGGGCGAGGGGCCGGAGGCTGGGGATGCCGAGGTCTGTCCCACGCCCGCCCGCCTGGCCACCACAGAGAAGAAGACGGAGCAGCAGCGGCGGCGGGAGAAGGCTGCGCACAGGCTGGTGAGTGCCTGGGCCAGCGGGGCCTGCCTCTGATGCCTCACCCCCTTCCTTCCTTCCTCCCACCATGGGCTGCCCTGGGTGCTGCGGGCAGCCTGCACACCCCAAGCCCCGCATGTGGCCTGTGGTTTGGGCTGTTTGGGATCCTCACAGCTGAGACTCATTTCCCAGCCTCTTCCAGACAGGGCTCGGGCTGGGGTGGGACAGGGTCCCTGGCGCTTCTGTTTGAGGGGCGGGGTGGGGGGAGGTTTCTGCACCGCAGACCAGGGGAGATGGATGACAAAAGGGGCTTCAGCAAACAGCTGCTGGGAAGGCACTGGAGGGGCCGCTGATGTGACGGGGTTAGGAAGGGCCTCCGGGGACAGGCAGGTTTGCGCCGGGAAGGCTCCCTGTGTAGAGAGAAGGCCTCCCTGTGTGGCCAACACCGGCCTGGGCCCTGACCCTCCCCCGTCTCCACAGCGGGTACAGCAGGCCGCGTTGCGGGCCGCCCGGCTCCGGCACCAGGAGCTGTTCCGGCTGCGCGGGATCAAGGCCCAGGTGGCCCTGAGGCTGGCGGAGCTGGCGCGGCGGCGGAGGCAGCGGCAGGCGCGGCGGGAGGCCGAGGCTGACAAGCCCCGAAGGCTGGGGCGGCTCAAGTGAGAACCAGGCCGGGAGTTCTGGGAGAGGCTGGGGAGGGGGCCAGGTCCCAGGTCCTGACACCTTCCTGCCTTTCTTCAGGAACTGCCCACCCGCCCCCATCGGGAGACCACCTCTTCCCCCACAAAACCCCACATTCTCAGAGGCCCCTTCTTCTCCAGGAGGGGGCTTTGGACTGGGTGTCCTGGGCCCCGCGGGGGTGGTATTTCTGAACACCCGCCCTGTTCTGCAGGTACCAGGCACCTGACATCGACGTGCAGCTGAGCTCGGAGCTGACAGACTCGCTCAGGACCCTGAAGGTGCTCATTGTGTCCTGCCGTGGAGCCCCGTGCCCAGTGATGACACCATCCTTGCTCCCCGTGCCCCCCAGGGGCTATGGGCGACACCATGGCTGCCCCTGGGCTGGGCCAGTGGGGCCAATGCCCAGGGACTGAGGGCACGGGATGCTGGGATGAGATCCCAGGGTGAGGGGCCAGGCTAAGGTTTGAGTCTGGGACCCTAAGAAGGCCTTTCCTTCCAGCTGGTCCCTGTTGCAGTCCCGGTCACCATTAGGACTAGAGGGACCTTCCTGAAGCTCAGAACCAACCCTGTCCCTCCCCTGCTCAGAACCTGCTGTGGCTCCCCAGTGCCCCTGAGGAAGCCCAGCTCCTCTGTCAGCCACACACCTGGGCCGACCCGGCTGTGGGGCTCCAGCCAGCTGTGCTCATGAGTGGACTGTGCCTTCTCCCTCTGATCCAGCCTTTGCCCTTGCTGTCCCCTTTTCTGTGTCGTCACCAGCCCACTTCCCGCGACTCCTCTGTCGTCACCAGCCCACTTCCCGCGACTCCTCTAAGCCCAGCTTAGAGATGGCCATAGGTTGGTGGCTGTCATCCCAACACTGAGCCCCAGCAGCTGAGGGCCAGGCTGAGTCCCTGGTGCCCACAGGCTGCCCTGGGGAGACTGCATGGGGCTGAGCCCTGCCAGGACCCCGAGGAGAGGTCCGGGCCCTTGGGCTTCTGCCAGGCCCTGCTGAGGCCTCCCTCTCTGTCCTGCAGCCCGAGGGCAACATCCTTCGAGACCGGTTCAAGAGCTTCCAGAGGAGGAATATGATCGAGCCTCGAGAGAGAGCCAAGTAAGGGGCGGCCGGGGCTGCTGTGGGGCGAGGGCATCTGGGATTGGCCCCGGGCACTGATTGCTCCATTGTCCCTGCTCCAGGTTCAAACGCAAGTACAAGGTGAAGCTGGTGGAGAAGCGGGCGTTCCGCGAGATCCAGTGAGTCCACCCGGCTTCGGCGCAAGGAAGGGAGCCCTTCTCCCACCCCGTGGTGCCCACCGAGTCCCAGGGCCCCTCCCAGAGTGTGGCTAGTGGCTGAGCCACACCCCCTTGGCCATGCCCAGAAGAGGCCCTGAAACCAGAGTGGGGTTGGGAGGGTCCCCAAAGGGAAACTGAAAGGCAGGGGGTGTCAGGTCGGCAGGGGGTATGGGGCACCCTCTCACCCACCCTCAGCTCCTCTCCTCTGTCCCCAGGTTGTAGCTGCCATCAGATGCCGGAGACTTGCCCTTCAATAAAAAATCCCTTCTAGCTAATCAGTGGGCTCCACGTGTGGCTTGTGTGCCTCCTGCGGGCGGCTGCTCCCGGGTGCAGACTCTGCGTGTCCCCCCGTGGCGCACAAGCATGTAGGTGCCAGAACTCACCGCCAGAGCCTGGTGAGGGCCTAGGGTGTGTCTGAAGGGGTCGTCAGCCGACTGGATCGTGGTCTGTCCAATAGCTGTGAAGCTGGCAGCCCTTCCAAGCCTGGGCAGATCCTAAAAAGACAGCAGGCAGAGGGTGCAGGGCTTATGGCCTGGCCGGAGGTGGGAGGTGAAGCAGAGGGCACAGGGCTTATGGCCTGGCCGGAGGTGGGAGGTGAAGCAGAGGGCGCGGGGCTTATGGCCTGTCTGGAGGTGGGAGGTGAAGCAGAGGTGAGGAGGAGGTTCCCCCACTGGATTCCGACTTGGAGAATAGCCCAGTTCCTTCTGCTGCAGGTGACATAGCAGCTCTCGCCACACTGATAGAAGGAGTGGCGGCAGCTGACCTCTGCTGATAGAACACCTGCTATCGGGTTTAAGCAGGTGGATTCACTCACTGAACTCCCAGCGGTCTAACCAATGAGGGCTGTACTTATTCCCATTTTAAAGGTGAGGAAACAAGCTGGGCACAGTGGTTCAGTCCTGTAATCCCATCACTTTGGGAGGCTGAGGCGGGCAGATCACTTGAGCCCAGGAGTTTGAGACCAGCCTGGGCAACATAGCCATACCCTATCTCTACCAAAAATTAGCCGGTTATGGTGGGATGCAGCTATGGTCGCAGCTACTGGGGAGGCTGAGGTGGGAGGATCACCTGAGCTTGGGAGGTGGAAGCTGCAGTGAGCCATGATCACGCCATTGCACTGCAGCCTGGGTGACAGAGGGAGACCTGTATCAAAAACTTAAGTAACAAAGGTGAGGAAACAGAGGCACATAAAATGAGGTAATTTTCCTCCCTTCTGTGCCTATTTTGAAAACATGTTTTTAAAATCTTTACAAGAAACGAAAAACTTATTCTCACTGTAAATCATTGTCAAAATGTGTCTGTCACTGTTGACCTTTGCCCTCCAGTCACATCCACGCCCCTGTTCTGGAGCTGCCTGTCAAGCAGTCACTGTAGTGTGGTTTGAGTGATTATGCTCCCTGTGTGATTCTATTAAATTACATAATCGATTAGCCAGGCATGGTGGTGTGCACCTGTAGTCCCAGCTCCTGGGGAGGCTGAGGTAGGAGAATCGCTTGAGCCTGGGAGGTGGAGGCTACAGTGAGCTGAGATTGCGCCACTGCAGTCTCTCCTGGATGACAAAGAGGACCTTGTCTCAACCCCCCCACCTCCCAAAAAACTAACGTAAATTTCACGCATGTACTTGTGAGGATAGAACTGTTTGTTTGTTTTTTTTTGGTGTCTTAGGATCACACTGTGCGTGATTCTGCAGCTTGCTGTCAGTGCATCTTGGAGGTAATTCTGTGTACAGAACTGCTTCCTTCTGTTTTGTGGCTGTGTGGAATCCCATTACGAGGGTGTGCCTTGTGTTTCTTAACCAGGCCAGTGTGGCTCCTCCTAATGAAACCGAAACAATGTCTTTGTCCACGTGCCTTTTTACTTGTGTCTGTAGTTAAGTACCTGGAAGTGAATCTTGGCTGAAGGATACATGTATCTGTAACAGGTCATTTGATAGGTTCAACCCAATTGGTCTCCAAAGGGGCTGTGCTGATTTTTACTCTCTGGTAGCATAGGAGGAGCCTGCCTGTTGCCGTGTAGCTTTGCTACAGTGCGATTCCACTATTTTTATTTGATTGTGTCTGGTTACCAGTGAGGTTGAACATTTTTTTTTTTTTTTTGAGGTAGGGTTCCCCGGGTGGGAGTGCAATGGTGCAATCCCAGCTTCTTGGCTCACTGCAGCCTTGACCTCCTGGGCTCAAGTGATCCTCCCACCTCAGTCCCCCCAAGTAGCTGGGATTACAGGCACATGCCACCATGCCTGGCTACTTTAGTATTTTTATTGAAGATGGGGATTTGCCATGCTGCCCAGGCTGGCCTCAAACTCCTGACCTCAAGCGATCCACCCACCTTGGCTTCCCAAAGTGCTGGGACTACAGGCATGAGCCACTGTACCTGTCTTAAACATCTCCTTATATGATTGCTGACCATTCATTCATATTCCTCTTCTGTGTTGGTACAAACCTTTTGACCATTTTTCTCCTGTGCTGTTTGTCATTTTCTTGTTTATTTGTAGTAGCTCTTTATTTATTGTGGACCCACAGTCTGTCATACATGTCGCAAACATTTCCCCTAGGCTGCTTTTGACTTTTGACTTTGTATGTGGTGTCTTTTGTCAGGAAGGAAGGGTTCAGTGTTACGTTTTCTGTTGGTCTTTCTCCGTTTTATACTATGGCCTTTGGGAAAGCTTCTCTAGGACAAAATGTTTATAAAAATAGAGCAGGCAGTTTATAAAAGAAATGAGTGAGGCTGGGCATGGTGGCTCATGCCTGTAATCCCAGCACTTTGGGAGGCTGAGGCGGGTGGACCACCTGAGGTCAGGAGTTCAAGACCAGCCTGACCAACATGGAGAAACCCCGTCTCTACTAAAAGTACTAAAAAATTAGCCGGGTGTGGTGGCGTGTGCTGGTAGTCCCAGCTACTTGGGGGGCTGAGGCAGGAGAATTGTTTGAACCCGGGAGGTGGAGGTTGCAGTCAGCCGAGATAGTGCCACTGTACTCCAGCCTGGGCGACAGAGTGAGACTCCATCTCAAAAAATAATAAAATAAAATAAATAAATAAATAAAATAGAAGGGAGAGACTTACGTCAGAACTTCCCACCTCCCCACCACATGCCACAGAACAAGGCTTTAAGGAGCTATTTCTGCTGTTCTTCCCCCTCCCATATTAAATAAAAAGGGGTGTTCTGCAGGTAGGAAAACAGCTGTGTGTGTGTGTGTTGGGGGCGGCGGGGGGTGGATGTGTGGACGATAGAGCAGTAGGGAGAGGTAAAAATGAGGCCGGGCATAGTGGCTCACACCTGTAATCCCAGCACTTTGGGAGGTGGAGGTGGGTGGATCACCTGAGGTCAGGAGTTCGAGACCAGCCTGGCCAACATGGCGAAACTCCAGCTCTCCTAAAAAATATAAAAATTAGCTGGGTATGGTGGCACGCACCTATAGTCCCAGCTACTTGGGAGGCTGAGGCAGGAGAATCACTTGAACCTGGGAGGCGGAGGTTGCAGTGAGCTGAGACCGCACCACTGCACTCCAGCCTGGGCAACAAGAGTGAAACTCCATCTCAGGAAAAAAAGAAAAAAAACCACCATCTATCGAGGAGGCCAGCCTCTGACCCAGTGACTCTGCTCAGGGGTGACTGAAGGAAACTGCTGGAAATGGGGAGGAAGCTCTTAACACCCGGAGACGGCGATTGGGGCGTCAGGCACATTCCTGGATACCCAGGGGTGAGGGTGGTCACAGCCACTCAAGGACAAACTCTGTGGCCTGGACACTTAGTGTCCTCAGGAAGTCCTTGGTATTTAATTGCCTGGGAAAATGCGTCTGTTTCCGTGTGTGAAATGGGGGGTCCACAGCAAAGGCGTTTGTGTGTGTTTGCACAGAAATGACATTTCACATCCGAATTTTATGTCAGAAGCCTAAAAGTACAGAATTCAGTTGGGCGCAGTGGCTCACGCCTGTAATCTTGTCACTTTGGGAGGCCCAGGCAGGAGGATTGCTTGAGGCCAGGAATTGGAGACCACCCTGGGCAACACAGCGATACTCCATCTCTAGAAAAACATTTTTTAGGCCGGTGCAGTGGCACTTGTAATCCTAGCACTTTAGGAGGTTGAGGTGGGTGGATTGCTTGAGTCCAGGAGTTCAAGACCAGCCTGGGCACCATGGCAAAATCCCACTGGTTTCTACAAAAGATGGAAAAAATTAGCCAGGTATGGTGGTGTGTGCCATGTAGTCCCAGCTACTCAGGTGGCTGAGGTGGGATGATCAGCTGAGCTTTGGAGGTTGAGGTTGCAGGGAGCCAAAATCTACTGCATTTCAGCCTGGGTGACACAGTGAGACCCTGTCTCAAAAAAAAAAAAAAAAAAAGTTTTAAATTATTTAGTCATGGTGTTGTGCTCCTGTAGTCCTTGCTACTCAGGAGGCTGAGGCTGGAGCCCAGGAGGTGGAGGCTGCAGCATAGTATAATGATGCCACTGTGCTCCATCCTGGGTGACAGCGAGACTAAAACAAAATACAGAACTCTGGCTAACAATTTACAAGCCGGATTTCACTAATGTCTGCAGTTTCCTTTGAAAAATGTAAAACAGGCCTGGCGCGGTGGCTCATGCCTGTAATCCCAGCACTTTGGGAGGCAGGCGGATCACCTGAGGGTCAGGAGCTTGAGACCAGCCTGGCCAACATGGTGAAACCCCATCTCTACTAAAAATAGCAAAAGTTAGCTGGGCGTAGTGGCAGGGCGTCTGTAATCCCGGCTACTTGGGAGGCTGAGGCAGGAGAATTACTTGAACCCCGGAGGCGGAGGTTGCAGTGAGCTGAGATCATGCCATTATACTCCAGCCTGGGCAACAAGAGTGAAACTCTGTCTCAAAAAAAGAAAAAGAAAAAAAAAAAACGTAAAACAAGGTGGATTAATGAACAGATGCCCCATAAAACAAAAGCACTGAAATGTTAAGGGTAGAATCTAGGTGGTGGGGTATAGGGGTATGCACAGAAAAATTCCCTTGACTTTAACTGAAAGTGTCCTAATAGGGAAATGGCACATTGGGGTTTCGGGGCCATGTAATGGCACGGGTTTCTATCATGGCCCTGCACCTGCTTTTGAGTCTGTAACTTGGTATTATTTTTCCTAAAGCGGGTCCTCCAGATTATAAAAGCCTCAGGCATCAGCCAGGTACAGTGACTAACGCCTGTAATCCCAGCATTTTGGGAGGCTGAGGTGGGTGGATCACCTGAGGTCAGGAATTCGAGACCAGCCTGGACAACATGGTGAAACCCCATCTCTACTAAAAACACAAAAATTACCCAGGCGTGGTGGCAGGTGCCTGTAATCCCAGCTACTCAGGAGGCTGAGACAGGAGAATGGCTTGAACCCAGGAGGCGGAGATTGCAGTGAGCCGAGATCATACCATTGCACTCCAGCCTGGGCAACAGAGTGACACTCCATCTCAAAAACAAGACAAAACAAAACAAAACAAAAAAAGCTTGTGGCATGGGTATGACTTTGCTTTTTAAAAGGATGGAGACCAGACGAATGTAGTGGCTTGCTCCTGTCATCCCAGCCCTTCAGGAGGCTGAGTTGGGAGGATTGCTTGAGGCCAGGAGTGAGACCAGCCTGGGCAATATAGCAAGACCCCATCTCTAAAAGAAAAAAAAAAATTAGCTGGGCATAATGGCATGTGCCCATAGTCTCAGCTACTCAGGAGGCTGAGGTGGGAGGATCTCTTGAGTCCAGGAGTTTGAGGCTGCAGTAAACTATGATCGTGCCACTGCACTCTAGCCTGGGCAACAGAGTGAGACCCTGTCTCTTTTTTTTCCTTTTTGAGTCTCGCTCTGTCACCCAGGCTGGAGTGCAATGATGGGATCCCGGCTCACTGTAATCTCCGCCACCCTGTCTCTTCAAAATAAAAACAAAAACAAAAAAACAAAACCATGGAGACCATCTGTAGGCAGCAGTATGGGGTTGTGAAGAGCATGGTGGAGTCCGTGTCCTGATTTCAGACCCGCTCTGTTATATACTGGCTGTGTGATGTTGTGCAGGTTACTCAACCTCTCTGTGCCTCAGTGTCATGTCTGTAAAACGGACATAACAATAGTGCTTATCTTGCTGTGGGTTATTACAAGGAGGAGTGAGTCTGCACGGAAAGCGATCGGAACAGGCCCTGGCACAGGGGAAGCTCTAGGTGAGCATTTGCTGTTATAACAATGTTAGGGTGGGGGAAGATGATTTTAAAAAGATGCAGAAACTTGCAATTTGTGCCAGAGGTTCCTCCCAAATACTCTGACCCTTTGACGCAGTGATTGCACGCTTGGGAACGTGGCCTACAGAAACAGCCGGAAGTTGGGGAAGAGCATTTTGCACAGGCCGGTCCTTGAGAACGTTCTGCAGAATGGGAGGAAACGTGGTCATGGACATGGGGCGGGCCCTGGCCACATGGACGCCACCTCTGTGGCCATTAACTGAGGGGTCGGAAGTGCCTGCAGCCACTGGGAGGTGTTTGTGTTTGGATACTTTGTGGGAAAAAGCAAACAGGTTCTGCTGCCGTCCACACTGGCGTTCATCAGACAAACCCCCATGCCAAAAGTCTCTTGAGTGGGAGGATTTCAGAGGACTCCTTCTTACTCTTTTTTCCAGCATTCCAATTTTTTTTTTTTTTTGAGAAAGGGTCTCATTCTGGAGCACAGTGGCTCTGTCTCAGCTCACTGCAGCCTCAACCTCCTGGGCTTAAGTGATCCCCTAAACTCAGCCTCCTGAGTAGCTGAGACTTACAGGCCCACGCCACCATGCCTGGCTAATTTTTTTCTTTTTGTATTTTTAGTAGAGACAGGGTTTTGCCATGTTGCCCAGGCTGGTCTCAAACTCCTGACCCCAAGTGATCCACCCACCTCGGCCTCCCAAAGTGCTGAGATTACAGGTGTGAGCCATTGAGCCAGGCCCCAAATTTTCTGTAATGGAGCAAACTTGAAAAAAAAGGAATCGACAGGATTCTTCCTTTGTTTTTCTTTTTGAGATAGAATCTTGCTCTGTCTCCCAGGCTGGAGTGCAGTGGCACCATCTCGGCTCACTGCAACCTCTGCCTCCCGGGTTCAAGCGATTCTCCTGCCTTAGCTTCCCGAGTAGCTGGGATTATAGGCATGTGTCACCACGCCTGGCTAATTTTTGTCTTTTTGGTAGAGACTGGGTTTTGCCATGTTGGCCAGGCTGTTCTCGAACTCCTGACCTCAGGTGATCTACCCGCCTCGGCCTCCCAGAGTGCTGGGATTACAGGTGTGAGCCACCACGCCCTGCCTGGCGGATTTTTATTTTCTTCCTTAGATCTGCTTTTCTGTGTCCTCTCCACATGCTCCCACGCTCTTCGTGGTGGTGGGTGCTGGGTGGGCAGGGCTGACCTCCCTCCATCCTTTCATCAGAGGTTAGAAGCAACATCTGTATTTCCCAGACACCTCAGCAGCTGGGATTCTGGATGAGAATTCGGTGCCAACAATTAGAGACACCCTGTGAGGCGTGGACGGCAGGAGTGATCCCGGAATTGCAGCTGGACCTGGCGTCCTTGAACCGAGCAGTTCCAGCAGCGGAACCGGAGACAGCAGTGCCCCTGCTGGGTCAGTTCAGTGCTGTCCTGGGTGTCATTTCTGAGGGCTTGGCCTAGAGCTGCTGCTTCCGCTTCCCATGATTTTTTTTTTTTTTGAGATGGAGTCTCGCTCTGTCACCCAGGCTGGAGTGCAGTGGCGCGATCTCAGCTCCCTGCAAGCTCTGCCTCCCTGGTTCACGCCATTCTGCCTCAGCCTCCCGAGTAGCTGGGACCACAGGCGCCCGCCACCGCACCCGGCTAATTTTTTCAATTTTTTTTAGTAGAGACAGGGTTTTACTGTGTTAGCCAGGATGGTCTCGATTTCCTGACCTCGTGATCCGCCCGCCTCGGCCTCCCAAAGTGCTGGGATTACAGGTGTGAGCCACCACGCCCGGCCAGCTTCCCATGATTTTGTAAGCACTCAATTCCCTGTAAGATACCTGGAGTGGTTTCTATTTAGGTGCTAGAGACAATCATGCATTGCAGTTTTTTGTTTTTTTTTGTTTTTTTTTTTTTTGAGACAGGGTCTTGCTCTTGCCCAGGCTGGAGTGCAGTGGTGTGATCATGGTTCACTGCAAGCTCCACCTCCCCAGGCTCCGGTGATCCCCCCACCTCAGCCTCCCAAGTAGCTGGGACCACAGGTGCATGCCATTATGCCTGGCTAATTTTTGTTATTTTAGTGGAGATGGGGTCTCCCCATGTTGCCCAGGCTGGTCTCAAACTCCTAGACTCAAGTGATCCTCTTGCCTCAGCCTCCCAAGGACCGAATTAAAGGCATAAGCCATCTTGCTCAGACTCCTGTCTCTATTTAAAAAAAAAAAAAAAAAAAAAGGCTGGGCGTGGTGGCTCACGCTCACGCCTGTAATCCCAGCACTTTGGGAGGCTGAGGGGGGTGGATCACTTGAGGTCAGAGGACTCCTGGCCAACATGGTGAAACCCTGCCTCTATTAAAAATACAAAAATTAGCTGGACATGGTGGTGGGCGCCCGTAATCCCAGCTGCTCAGGAGGCTGAGGCAGGAGAATCACTTGAACGCGGGAGGCAGAGGTTGCAGTGAGCTGAGATCCCACCACTGCACTCCAGCCTGGGGGACAAAGCGAGACTCTGTCTCAAAAAAGAAAAAAGAAAAAAAAAATCCATGTTAATGGGTAGACACAACTCAGGTGAGAGTAGGTTTTGGGGCAGAGAAATTCAGATGAGGCTTTGGCTGGATTAGGCCTGAGCTTCCTGTTTGGCTTGTGAACGGCGATGTTGCTGAGCTGGCGGACACAGGAACCAGAGCTCTGGGGACCTGGCAGGGAGAGATGTGTGGTCAGCGTGTGGGTTTGTGGCATTTGAGGCAGTGGGACTGGGTAGGAGTTGCACGTAGACCAAAGGTGACAGGTGAAAGGCAGGGAGGTCTGGGGGAAGGAGAAAAAGGTGGGGGGTGGGGACCAGCACAGGGCACTGAGCAGAGGTGGCAGGGAGGGTGTGGGAGAGAATCGGGGCTGCGGATGAGCTACTCCCCAGCCTGCCCACACAAGGCTGGAAGGCACCCTAGGAGGGTCAGCCAGGAGGCCGGGGCAGGGTATCCATTGCTGAGAACTGCCCGGGGAGGGGGTGTTCAGGGCTGGGAGCAACCTCATAGCACCACCGTGGTCCTGCGTGATCAATAATGCCCCCACTCCCTGATCCTGTGTGACCATCAAATGCAGGGTCGCCCAAGTTCAAGGAGAATCTGGACATGGGAGACAGTGGCCGCCAGGAGGCGCCTTGAGCCTGTGCCAGGAACCAGACAGTCTGGGAGGTCCCAAGCGGCCCTAACTCTCCTGTCACTCCTGCTCAGGATCCCTCAAGGGGTCACACTGCAGCAGGCAGGGTGACAGCTAGACCCTGGGAGGGCCAGTGGTGCTGCTTTCTGAATGGGCAGGAGCAGGTCCGTGGAGACCGCTTCCTAGGTCTGTCCAGGCGGCCTTCTGGAGGTCTAGGGGCTGTGGCTTGGGGGTCAGTTGATGAGACTTGAGCGGCTCACACTGGTTACAAAGCCCTCCACACTGGCCCTGACCAGGACTGCGGCCCATTGGAGTTGGGGAGTGGGAGCCAGCAGGGGTTCCTGACCTGGAGAGTGGGAGACGGGGGGTTTAAGGTAGAGGGTGAGTGGGAGGGAAGGGTGTGGATTCTGGCAGTGGGCCTGGAGGCGGACAGGGGTCCCTGGCCATTAGGGCCATGTGTCTGCCATGGTGGGGGCAGGGCGAGAAGTTGCTGAGACAGATCTGTCAAACCCTTGCTGCTTTTCAGTGAGCAAGGGTGTCAGGCTTCACCCCTAACAACCACCCACCTGTCTTTTCTCCCATTGCCAGTCTGGGACCTTACCTAGAACCCCTAGGGGCTGCAGGAATATTTCCCCCTCCAGGGACAGAATTTCAGGGTGTCACATATCCCAAAGCTGTGATGGTCTAGGATTCCACATAGAGGTTCTGGGCTTCCAGTCCTGTGAGTCACCAGAGGTAGTAGGGAACCTAAGGAAGGAGAGACAGGAGATAGAGGGAGACAGACTCAGGGAGATGACGTCAGAACATCTGGATCCAGCTGTGCCTGAAGCCCTCCCTCAGGCTTTTCAATTACAGGAGCGAAGTGCTTAAGCCAGTCACAACTCGGCTTCAGACACTTATGAGCAGAACTTACCTGAAACATGCCCTGATGTCCCCTCCCCCATCTCAGCTGCTTTCCCCAGGCTTCGCTTCTGCCCCTGTCACTGGCGGGAGTCCATCCAAACCTTGAGTCTGACGTTCAAGTCTGGCCGCCTCACCCCTCCTCTTGTTGGCACATCAGCCTTGGGCCCCTCTCCCTGGCCCACTGGATTCCTGCCCCTTTGTCCTCAAGCCCCTCTACTCCAGAAAGTCAGCCTGAATTGCACCCTTCCCACCCCACCCACATGAAGTAGAATCAAGAGCAATACCGGGCTCCCCACCTAAAAGCTGGGGGGTTGGTTTCAAGTCTTCTCAGTCCGATTATTCCCATCTGAACTCCATGAACAGGGAACTACAGCTTCTCTCTGACATCCTAAACATCTTTAACTATTAGGGGTAATGTGAACCTTGTATGCAGAAGGTGCTTAATCAACGCCTGCTGATGCAGGTGATACAGGGCATTGGTTAGTAGCATGGACTCTGGAGCCAAGCTCCTGGAATCACATCTTGGCTCCATCCCTTACCAGCTGTGTGTCTTTGAGGAAGTTAACCTCTCTGAGCCTCAAGAGAGATAATACTAATGTCTGTCGTTAAATAAGGTAATACCTATTCTTTATTTATGCTGTAAATGCTGACAGCAGTGCCCAGCACATTGCCAAGTGCTGTGTGATTTTTACTATATAAGGAGCTCAGAAGAAAAGGAAAGAAAAAGGACCACAATCAATTCCTTTTCTTTTCTTTTTTTTTTTTTTGAGACGGAGTCTTGCTCTGTCACCCAGGCTGGAGTGCAGTGGCGTGATCTCTGCTCACTGCAATCTCCACCTCCCAGGTTCAAGTGATTCTCCTGCCTCAGCCTCTGGAGTAGCTGGGATTACAGGCGCCCGCCACCACGCCTGGCTAATTTTTCTATTTTTAGTAGAGACAGGGTTTCACCCTGTTGGCCAGGCTGGTCCCAAACTCTTGGCCTCAAGTGATAGGCCCGTCTCAGCCTCCCAAAGTGCTGGGATTACAGGTGTGAACCATGGCACCTGGCCAGTAGAGTCTAGATTTAACTCCCAGTTTATAGAATATACTAGGGACAGAGGAGCATGTTAGATGACACCACAGAGTGAAACCAGTCAAATCTAGACAGTAGGAAACCCAATCAACCTGGTTTCTTCAACAAATGAATGTCATTTAAAAAACTGAGTGATTGGCTGGGCACAGAGGCTCACGCCTGTAATCCCAGCACTTTGAGAGGCCAAGGCGGGTGGATCATGAGGTCAGGAATTCGAGACCAGCCTGGCCAATGTGGTAAAACTCTGTCTGTACTAAAAATACAAAAATTAGCCAGGTGTGGTGGCATGTGCCTGTAGTCCCAGCTATTTGGGAGGCTGAGGGAGGCTGAGGCAGAAGAATCACTTGAACCCGGGCAGCAGAGGTTGCAGTGAGCCAAGATCATGCCACTGCACTCCAGCCTGGGTGACAGAGCGAGACTCTGTCTCCAAAAAAACAACCAACCAAAAAACTGAGTGATTACTTCCACGTCAAGACACAGATATTGAGGAGGGTAGAAGGCACTGCCGTGACTAGACTGGAATCCAGGCCATCTGAAGCCCCAGGTGGACAGAGATGCTCTGGTTACCTGGACATCCTGAATTCCAGAATTCCAGCAGGTGTCTACTTAGGGCTGCCACCTCCTTGCAGTTGATTTTTGGAGCCTCTTGTTGCCTCTGGCTTGAAGGCCCAGCTGTCTTTCTAGGTGTTTTCCCAGTGGGCATGGAGCTGCAGCGTGGCTGCTGGGAGCAGCACCATGTCTCCCTGCCCACTAGCTGGAGCTCCAGCTAGATGTGAACCACCAGGCAGGCGCAGTTGCTGCTGGTGTCCAGGGAGCATTGAACAGCAGGAGGGACTGAGGGTAGTAGGAGAGAGGAGAAAGAAGGTGGGTGTGAAGGACAGGATGTCATATCAGTGGTCTTCCTTCTTGGAGGAAACCTCACCTGGCTAGACTCCTGTCCACTCACCTACTTGCCCATCAACCCATTTATCCACCCAACTGCCCACCCATCTGTCCACTCATCCATCCATCCATTTATTCATCCATCCATCCACTTATTCATCCAGCCACTCATAATCCACTATTCATCCACTCATCCATTCACTAATCCACTCATCCATCCATCCATCCATTTATTCATTCATCCATCCATCCACTCATCCATCCATCCATGGGCAACCATCATCAATGGCTGCTAAAACCATTTGGTTTAGGCCGGGCATGGTGGCTCACGCTTGTAATCCCAGCACTTTGGGAAGCTGAGGCGGGCAGATCACTTGAGGTCAGGAGTTTGAGACCAGCCTAACATGGTGAAACCCCATCTCTACTAAAAATACAAAAATTAGCCGGGCGTAGTGGCAGGCACCTGTAATCCTAGCTACTTGGGAGGCTGAGACGGGAGAATCGCTTGAACCCAGGAGGCGGAAGTTGCAGTGAGCTGAGATCACGCCATTGCACTCCAGCCTGGGCAACAGAGCGAGACTCCGTCTCAAAAAAAAAAAAATTATTAGGTTTAGCATCCACTCATCCATCCATCCATTCATCCATCCACTCATCCATCCAGTTATTCATGCACTCATCCACTTGTGTATCCGTTGATCCATCCATCAATCATCCATCCATCCATCATCTATCCATCCATCCATCCATCCATTCATCCATCCATCCATCCATCATCCATCAATCATCCATCCATCATCCATCCATCCATCCATCATCCATCCATCCATCCATCCATCCATCCATCCATCATCCATCCATCCACCCGCATAGACATAATGTCAAGGGAAAGAATCCAGACATAAAGAGTACACAGTATGTGATTACGTTTATATGAAGTTTGAGAACAGGCCAAACTGATCTATGGTGAAATAAGTCAGGCCAGTGGTGACCCTTATGAGGGAATTAACTGGGAGGATGCGTGAGAAAAACTTGGGGAACTGGAAATGATCCATATCTTGATCTGGGGTGGTTAAATGATATTATACATATGGAAAATTCACTGATCTGTACATCTGAAGATTTATGTAAAAAATGTATTTTTAAAAGAAAAAAGACCTCACTGAGAAGGTGGCATTTGAGGAAGTACCCATGTCACCTGCACCGCAGAATGCTCCCAGACACCTGCAGATACCGTATACCTTTGTGTAGCCAGCACACAAATAACGGGATGGCTACTTTGAGTACCGTATTGACCAGAATAAATTATACCAGATTCCTGCCTCGCACCATATGCATTTGTATTGTGGTACCCTATGTTCCTGGCAAACTGAAGAGGCCTGACGGGAACTCAGTGGGTCTTTGGAAAATTCTGCACCCAGTGGAAGAAGAGCCTATAAGCCCTACTTAAAAAAAAAATTTAAATCTGAAATATGCCTTTTCCCTTTCAGGATGTACAAAGGCTTATTTGAGCAGGAAATTAAACAGACACCCCCTCCCCACCAACATGCCTGAATTCCAAGCACCTGGTGCTGGCCCAGAGAGAGAGAGAGGAGTTATCGCAGGGAGAGTGAGATAAGAATTTCCTTGGTTGGTGCTAACAAATGACTGAGTTTGCTTTCCTGTTTCACATACAGTTTTTACATGATTTAATTGTTTTAAATGTTTGTGAACATTCAGATAAGTGCCATGTGGTTTTTTTGTTGTTGTTGAGACAGAATCTCGCTCTGTCACCCAGGCTGGAGTGCAGTGGCGCGATCTCGACTCACTGAAACCTCCGCCTCCCAGGTTCAAGCAATTCTTCTGCCTCAGCCTCGCCTTGTGGTTTTATAGATGGTTTTTGTGAAAATGAATAATGTTCGAAATTGTATTCATTAATATAAGCGACTCAACAGTAAGGTGTTTTTTTTTTTTTTTTTTCTTTTTTTGAGACAGAGTCTTGCTGTTGTCGCCCAGGCTGGAGTGCAGTGGCACAATCTCAGTTCACTGCAACCTCCGCCTTCGGGTTCAAGCCATTCTCGTGCCTCAGCTTCCCTAGTAGCTGGGATTACAGGCATACACCACCACGCCTAGCTAATTTTTGTATTTTTAGTAGAGACAGGGTTTCACCATGTTGGCCAGGCTGGTCTCGAACTCCTGACCTCAGGTGATCCACCCACCTTAGTCTCCCAAAGTGCTGGGATTACAGGCCTGAACCACTGCATTCAGCCAACAGTAAACTTACTAAATATTTTCCTAAAGATGCATTTATCTGACAAGGATTTGAGTGCTTGTCACGTGCCACTCACTGTTTAGTTTCTGGGCACATACCAGGAAAGAGAACCAAAAAGAAAAACTCGAGGTGCACATTCCAGTAGGGAGAGATGGATACAGAACATGAAAAAATCATGCTTAGGCTGGGCGTGGTGGCTCATGCCTGTAATTCCAGCATTTTGGGAGGCCAAGGCTGGTGGATCACGTGAGCCCAGGAATTTGACGCTGGCCTGGGCAACATAGTGAGACTCCATCTCTATGAAAAAAATACAAAAATTAGCCAGGCATGGTGATGTGCACCTGTAGTCTCAGCTACCTGGGAAGCTGAGTTGGAAGGATCACCTGAGCCCAGGAGGTCGAGGCTGCAGTGAGCCATGATCATGCGACTGCACTCCAGTCTGGGCAACAGAGCAAGACTCTGTCTCAAAAAAAAAAAAACCAAAATCATTATTGGTAAGATACATAGAATGTCAGAGGTGACGAGTGCCATGAGGAAGAGGGGGCACAGAATGTTGGGGGAGGGGTTGCAGTTTTAAATAGGATGTCAGGGGAGGTCACAATGAAAAGTGACATTTTGGCCAGGCATGGTGGCTCACGCCTGTAATCCCAGCACTTGGTGGGAGGCTGAGGCGGGCAGATCATCTGAGGTCAGGAGTTCGAGACCAGCCTGGCCAACATGGTGAAACCCCGTCTCTACTTTTATAAAAATTAGCTGAGTGTGGTGGCAGGCACCTGTAATCGCAGATACTAAGGAGGCTGAGGCAGGAGAATCGCTTGAACCCGGGAGGCGGAGGTTGCAGTGAGCTGAGATTGTGCCACTACACTCCAGCCTTGTTGTCCAGCACTCCAGGCAACAAGAGCAAAACTCCATCTCAAAAAAAAAAAAAAAAAAAAAAAAAAAAAAAAAAAGAAAAAGAAAAGAAAAGAAAAGAAAAGAAAAGTGACATTTGAGCAAAGATATGAAGGAAGCGAGGAGAGAAACTGGCAATTATCTGAAGGAAAACTGTTCCAGGCAGAGGGCACAGTAAATGCAAAAACTGTGAGGTGGATACGTGCTACAATGTGTGTGAACCTCAAAAACGTTATGCTATGCCGGGTGCAGTGGCTCACACCTGTAATCCCAGCACTTTGGGAGGCCGAGGCAGGTGGATCACTTGAGGTCAGGAGTTCGAGACCAGCCTGGCCATCATGGTGAAACCCCGTCTCTACTAAAAATACAAAAATTAGCCAGGCGTGGTGGTGGGCGCGTGTAATCCCAGCTACTCGGGAGGCTGAGGCAGGAGAATCACTTGAACCCAGGAGGCGGAGGTTGCAGTGAGCTGAGATCGCACCACTGCACTCCAGCCTGGGCAACAGAGTGACACTCCATCTCAAAACAACAACAACAAAAAACCCAAAAACGTTATGCTAAGTCAGATACAAAAGGTCACCTGTTGTACGAGTCCATTTATGTGAAATATCCAAAACAGGCAAATCCTTTAAGGCAAAAAGCAGATTCATGGAGCCAGGGACTCCTGGGGAGATGAGAAGTGGAAAGGGGCTGCTTGATGAATACGGGGCAACGTCTAGGGTGAAGAAGATGTTTTGGAGCTAGACAGGAGTGATGGCTGCAAAACAGTGTCAATGCACAAAATATCCCTAATGGTACATTTTAGCTTATGTGTATCGTTTGTATCGTTTATTTATTTATTTATTTTGAGATGGAGTCTTGCTCTGTCACCCAGGCTGGAGTGCACTGGCGTGATCTCAGCTCACTGCAACCTCTGCCTCCCAGGTTCAAGTGATTCTCCTGCCTCAGCCTCCTGAGTAGCTGGGACTACAGGCGCCTGCCACCATGCCCAGCTAATTTTTGTATTTTTAGTAGAGATGGGGTTTCACCATATTGGCCAGGCTGGTCTCGAACTCCTGACCTCAGGTGATCTGCCCGCCTCGGCCTCCCAAAGTGTTGGGATTACAGGTGTGAGTCACACCGCGCCCAGCCTAGGAATATATTTTGAAAGTAGATCCACCGTAACTGGCCGAGGTACAAGGGGAATAAAAAAGAGCCAAAGGTGACTCCAAGGTTTCTGGACTTGGTCTAGAGTTGCCATTGCCTGAGATGGGGAAGACTGAGGAAGGAGGGGCTCAGAGGTGGGGCAGGTGCAGGGGAGAAATGGGAACTCGTGATTGAGATGCCCATTAGACGCCCGAGTATAGATGTGAAGTAGGCAGTTGGAGGTAAAAATTTGGAATGCAGAGAAAATTCCTGGGCTGGAAATATGCATTTGGAATTTGCTTATATTCACAACCTTTAAAACGTTGGGAGTGTGCCTTGTGTCTTCAACCTGTGAAAACTGCCCATTCTCTCCCTACCTAATGTAGTAGAATTTTTTTGTTTGTTTGTTTTTTATTTTTGAGACAAGAGTCTCACTCTGTTGCCCAGGTTAGAGTGCAGTGATGCAATCTTGGCTCACTGCAACCTCTGCCTCCCGGGTTCAAGCGATTCTCCTGCCTCAGCCTCCCGAGTAGCTGGGATTACAGGCGCCCGCTACCACACCCGTCTAGTTTGTATTTTTAGTAGAGACGGGGTTTCACCATGTTGGCCAGGCTGGTCTTGAATGCCTGCCTGCCCTCAAGTGATCCGCCCACCTCGGCCTCCCAAAGTGCTGGGATTACAGGCATGAGCCACTGCGCTTGGCCAGGGCTGTCATGTATTGAGAACAAGGTGTGCTTTTGTATAGCTGTGTGGCTGAATAAAGGTGTTTGATGTGTTGTGTCTCTGGGTTGGGTTTGTCTGGATGTGCAATTGTGTAAATGGGTGAAGGAGATCACTTGTGTGTTACCATTTGTCATGTGTGTGTTTGTGTGTGTGAAAGAGAGAGAGAGAAAAGGGGAGGGGGGTGGCCTCCCAGCCCAGAAGTCATTACTAATTCCTCCAGCATCCCCCATTTCTGGGCAACAGAGGCCCTTTTGTTCACAGTGGCAGAGGCAGTGATGTCCCTTCTCTCTTGAGGCCCCTGGCAAGTTCTCAGCCCTGAGCCTGGTCAACAAAAGGTCCTGTGAGCTTTTGCATTGAGCCCGGCCACTTGCAGAGTGTGCTGAGGACATCAGTGAGGGCACGGGACCTGTGACAACCACAGTGGCTTGGCCAGTGATGGAGGAGCCAGGGGCTTAGAGAGGGCCTTCTTGAGGATAATGTTGTTACAAGATAATTATGGGAAAAAAGGGAAAACCATGACTGTCCTACAGATCTAAAAATGAACACATGGGGCGGACATGATGGCTCGTGCCTGTAATCAGCATTCTGGGAGGCCGAGGTAGGAGGGTTGCATGAGCCCAAGAGTTTGAGACCAGCCTGGGCAACATAGTGAGACCTCATCTCTATTTTTATTTTTATTTATTTTTAGTTTTCATTTTTTCTTGAGATGGAGTCTCCCTCTGTCACCCAGGCTGGAGTGCAGTGGCATGATCTCAGCTCACTGCAACCTCTGCCTCCTGGGTTCAAGCGATTCTCGAGCCTCAGCCTCCTGAGTAGCTGGGACAACAGACATGCATTACTAGGTCCGGCTAATTTTTTTTTTTTTTTTTTTTTAGTTTTAGTAGAGATGGGGTTTTGCCATGTTACCAGGCTGGTCTTGAACTCCTGGCCTCGAGTGATTCGCCCGCCTTGGCCTTCTGAAGTGCTGGGATTACAGGCGTGAGCCACCACGCCCGGCTCCATCTCTTTTTTTTTTTTTTTTCTTTGAGACGGAGTCTCGCTCTGTCACCCAGGCTAGAATGCAGTGGCGCGATCTCGGCTCACTGCAGGCTCCACCTCCCGGGCTGACGCCGTTCTCCTGCCTCAGCCTCCGGAGTAGCTGGGACTACAGGTCCCCGCTACCATGCCTGGCTAATTTTTGTATTTTCAGTAGAGACGAGGATTCACCACGTTGGCCAGGCTGGTCTCGAACTCCTGACCTCGTGATCCACCCACCTTGGCCTCCCAAAGTGCTGGGATTACAGGCATGAGCCACCGCGCCCAGCCTGAATGATGTTGTTATGGGTTGAATTGGGTCCACTCCCCAAATTGGCATATTGGAGTCTTAACCCACCGTACTTTAGAATGTGACCTTACCTGGAAGTAGGGTCGTTGCAGATATAATCAGTTGGGGTCATACTGGAGTAGGATGGTCCCTAAACCATCATGACTGGTGTCCTTAAAAAATTCGGAAATTTGAGCCTGGAGAGGTAGCTCATGCCTGTAATCTCTGCTCTTGGGGAGGCCGAGACAGGAACATCACTTAAGCCCAGGAGTTTGAGAGCAGCCTGGACAACATAGCAAGACCTTGTCTCTACAAAATATTTTTAAAAATTGGCTGGGGCCGGGCCCGGTTCTCAAAGCCTGTAATTCCAGCACTTTGGGAGGCCGAGGTGAGCAGATCACTTGAGGTCTGGAGTTGGAGACCAGCGTGGCCAACATGATGAAAGCCTGTCTCTACTAAAAATACAAAAATTAGCTGGGCATGGTGGCGCATGCCTGTAGCTCCAGCTTGGGAGGCTGAGGCAGGAGAATTGCTTGAACCTGGGAGGCAGAGGTTGCAGTGAGCCGAGATCGTGCCACTGCACTCCAGCCTGGGCAACAGAGTGAGACTCTGTCTCAAAAAACAAACAAACAAACAAACAAAAATATATATATGGTATGTATATATTTGTTTTGTATATATTTTTTGTGTATATACATATCTCTATATATAATTTGTATTTATAGAGATGGGGTCTCACTATGTTGCCCAGGCAGAGGTTTGAGTTTTTGTTGAGGGCTCTGGGAGTCACAGAAGATAGCTCTATTTGTGGGTCATTCACTTTTTGCCCAGCCCTGTGTTGCTTTACATGCACTTGCTCATTAAATCCTCCCAAGATCAGGGGGATCAGACTGAGGTGGGTGGAGTCGACTTGAACTTTGCTTAGGGTTCTAAGAGGTAAAGACTAGGGGATCTGGGGACAAGGAAATCCCAGATAGAGTTAACCTTTTTTTTTTTTTTTGGATACAGTCTCGCTCTGTTGCCCAGGCTGGAGTGCAGTGGTGCAATCTCAGCTCACTGCCTTCTGTCTCCTGGGTTCAAGTGATTCTCCTGCCTCAGCCTCCCAAGTAGCTGGGATTACAGGTGTGCACCACCACATTGGGATAATTTTTGTATTTTTAGTAGAGACAGGGTTTCACCATGATGGCCAGGCTGGTCTTGAACTCCTGAGCTCAGGTGATCTGCCTGCCTCGGCCTCCCAAAGTGCTGGGATTACAGGTGTGAGCCACCTCATCAGGCTGAGTTTATTGAGTTATCCCCATGTGCCAGTCAGAGCTCTAGTTTTTCCTACCTGTATAAACTCGCTTACTGCTCACATCAACCCCTAATGGAAGTGCTATTTTCATGTTGTTTCCTGCCCTTTGTCTCTACTTGCCAGATCACTCCCATGAGGGAAGGGTTTGTTTATTTATTCATTGCTGTATCCCTGGAAACTGGGACTGCAGGTGGTTATGAAGTACCTATTTGTTAAATGAGTGAACATTTCCTGTAGGCAATTACACCCAACTTCCAAATGGAGAAACAGGCTCAGAGATAAGCCCCTGCACCCTCACTCCTCAACTCAACTGCCTGTTTCTAGCACTTTCCATGATGATCCCCTCTGCATGGAGAGGGTTCATGGGGAGTGACTATTGTTCTGTAATGAATGACCAGGCTGTGCCGGGGTCGGCAGTAGGCCTTTTCCTTTTTCTTTTTTTTTTTTTGAGATGGAGTTGAGTTTTGCTCTTGTCGCCCAAACAGGAGTGCAATGGCGTGATCTCGGCTCACTGCAACCTGTACCTCCTGGGTTCAAGTGATTCTCCTGCCTCAGCCTCCCGAAGAGCTGGGACTACAGGCACGCGCCACCACGCCTGGCTAATTTTCATATTTTTAGTAGCGACGGGGTTTCGCTATGTTGTCCAAGCTGGTCTCGAACTCCTGACTTCAGGTGATCCATCCACCCTGGCCTCCCAAAGTGCTGGGATTTCAGGTGTGACCCACTGTGCCTGGCCAGGCCGTTTCCTTTCTTTCTTTTTTTGAGACAGTGTCTTACTCTGTTGTCCAGGCTGGGGTGGCAGTGGCACAATCACGGCTCACTGCAGCCCCAAACTCCTGGGCTAAAGTGATCCTTCCACCTCAGCCTCCCCAGTAACTGGGAGTACAGGTACATGCCACCACACGGACTAATTTTAAAAGTTTTTGTAGAGATGGGGTCTTGCTATGTTGCCCCAGCTGGTCTCAGACTCTTGGGCTCAAGCGATCCTCCTGCCTCGGCCTCCCAAAGCATTGGGATTACAGGTATGCGCCACCGTGCCCAGCCGCAGCAGGCCTTTTGTTTTTTTAGAGAGGGTCTTGCTTGGTGGCCTAAGCTGGAGTGCAGTGGTGCAATCACGGCTCACAGCAGCTTCCAAACTCCTGGGCTCAAGCGAGCCTCCTGCCTCGGCCTCTCAAGTAGCCTGGGACTATAGGCACACACCATCACGCCCGGCTGATTATTTATTTATTTGAGATGGAGTCTCGCTCTGTCACCCAGGCTGGAGTGCATTGGCCTGATCTTGGCTCACTGCAACCTCCGCCTCCCAGGTTCAAGTGATTCTCCTGCCTCAGCCTTCCGAGTAGCTGGGACTACAGGCACGCGCCACCACGCCCATCTAATTTTTGTATTTTTAACAGAGACGGGGTTTCTCCATGTTGGCCAGGCTGGTCTTGAACTCCTGACCTCAAGTGATCCGCCCGCCTCGGCCTTCCAAAGTGTTGGGATTACAGGCGTGAGCCAACGCACCCAGCCACTAATGTATTATTATTATTATTCTGTAGAGACGCAGTCTGGCTATGTTGCCCAGGCTGGTCTTGAATTCCTGCCTCTGCCTCCCAAAGCGCTGGGGTTACAGGCGTGAGCCACCGCGCCCTGCGGCTGCAGGTCTTTATAAGGCAACTGTGGGCCCTGGACGGCTCCCTGAAAACCTCTCCCTCAACTCCCTGTCTCCTCCCTCACCTGGTCTACCCCGAATCCTTCCCCTCTCGCCCCCTCGCCCTCTCCAGGGGAGGTGAGGGACTCAAGAATCGCGCCCTGCTTCTGTCCCAATCGCGCCCTGCTTCTGTCCCCACCGCGCCGTCCCCAAGCCCACGCAGTGAAAAGACCACCCTTGAGGCTGATTCCGGGTCCAGTTGGGAGCGGCCAGCCGTAAATCACCGCCCCCGTGGGCCGTACCATTCTGGCCGGGGGGACCTGGGAGGGGACGCGCGGAGGGCTTCCCCCGGGGACTGCTCTATCGAGACTCTCTCCAGCCCAACAGGAGGATGGGAAGGAGACTTGTGTGGGGTCCTCGGGCTGGCGGGTCTCGGGTTCCTTATCCTCCGCCTTGGCGCCTCTCCGCCCACCGCCCACCGCCCCTCCCTGGCATTGGTTGGCGCCAGGGGAAGCCGAGGCTCCATCCTTTCTGCGCAGGTTCCCGCCGCACTGGCGCAGACCTAGCGCGTCCAGGTGGGAGGTTGGTGTGGCCCGGGCGTCCGCTCCTCAGCGGATGTGGCAGCCCCGAGCCATGGCTCTCGCCGTCCGAGTCGTTTATTGGTAAGCGCAGCGGCCAGCGGCCCCCCTCCCCGACCCCCGCCGGGACCCGATTCTCGGAGCCGGGGTCAGGGAGCCCCGGGGAGAGGACCCATGGGAGCCCCTGTATGGGAAAAGGGATTCCGGTGTGGGTGGGGTGGGCGTACGGAGGGGCGAAAAACAGAGGGCGGTCGTCCCTAGGCCCCGTCTTCGACTTGTGACACGCTGGGCATCTCGGGTTATAAAAGGTGGGGCTGAGACGAGTGTGTGTCAATTTCGAACCCCCGACTCCGGGGCTCCGCTGGGGAAGGGGCTGGCGGTCAGCTTTGTAAAGGGACCTAAGGCTCCTCCACCCTAAGGCTTCCCCTCCCCCAATATCCCGAACAGTCGCGGGGTGGGGACAGTGAGAGCCCAGAAGGTTCGAGAATGTCTCAGCCTGTGTTTCAGAAGCACTTGAATTGTTGGCCTCTGCCCAGTGGGTTCCCTTGGCCACGAACCCCACTCCTTTTCTGGCCTCAGTTTTCCGTCTGTGACAAGAGGGAGGCTCTGTGTCAACACCGAACACGCTTAATTTCTGCAAGTCTCAGGAAGGGTATAATAGGATAGGATATAAATTACGTTCTCTTCACTCCCCAGCACCTAATACTGTGTGGCATGCTGTAGGTATTTAATAAATACGTGTTCAATGAATTTATCCTCCCAGGAATCCCTTAAGAGAGGGGAATTTTAGGCCAGGCGCCGTTGATCACGCCTGTAATCCAAACACTGGGAGGCTGAGGCGGGTGGATCGCTTGAGCCCAAGAGTTCGAGACCAGCCTGGGCAACCCAGGGAGACCCCCTCGTCTCTACAGAAACTTAAAAAGTTAGCCGGGCATGGTGGCGCACTCTTGTAGTCGCAGCTGCTTGGGAGGCTGAGGCAGGAGGATCACTGGACCCCGGAAGGCGGAAGTTGCAGTGAGCTGAAATCGCGCCACTGCACTCCATCCTGGACAGCAGAGCGAGACTCTGTCTCAAAAAAAAAAAAAAAGTAAATTAAAGAGAGGAATTTTAGTTCTGTGTTACAGGTGAGAAAACTGAGGCTGGGACTGGGGTGGGGGCAGGTCAGTAGCTTCAAGTCTGGACTGCAGGTGACGGGTAACTGGAACCTGGGTTTGTCGGCAGCTTTCCAACGTCTCTGTCTGCTCGACAAAGCAGAGGCAAGAGTGACATTTTGAGACGCCTACCAGGCCTGTGCACCAGATTCCAGTCCCGAAATAGCCTGCTGTGGGGGTTGGGTGAGCCTGTATTTCACCCTGGGGACTGGGAAGGTGTTCAGAATCTAGGAGCTGCGGGGCCGGGTGCGGTGGCTCCTGCCTGTAATCTCAGCACTTTGGGAGGCTGGGGCGGGCCGATCCCCTGAGGTTAGGAGTTCGAGACCAGCCTGGCCAACATGGTGAAAATACAAAAATTAGCTGGGCGTGGTGTAAGAATCCAGGAGCCGCAGGGTTTTCCTTGGAGTGCTGCGAGGGCTGTGGGTGAGGGTGGTGGGTACAGGGAGTGGGTGGGGACCTTACGTGTGCTGTTCTCCTAATCCAGTTCTCCTGGTTTTCCCCCGTCCCCGTCTCTCGTATTTGTGGTCTCCTTGTCTCCTCTCTCCCCTTTTCCCCCTCCCCCTTCTCTGTCTCTTGCTTGGTGTTGGTTTTCTGTGTGTCTCTGTGTGTCCCCGCGCCACCCCCTGTGCTGCGTCCCAAAACTCTGCCTGGCTGGTGCCTGTCTTCTCTCTTGAGGGCATCTGTCACCTCTTCTGCTTGGTCATCTGTGTTCCTCTTTATTTCTTCCTGGCCCCATCTTGCTCTCTCCCCACACCGCCTGTCTCTACCCTCCTCTCCCCGATCCCCCACTTCTCCCTCTCTCCCCTGGGCCCCAATGTCTTGGACTCTCCTACCAGTGGCGCTTGAGGCTACAAGTCCAAGGTAAGCAGAGTGGATGCCCGGGGGGGGGCATTCCTGGGAGCTGGGGAGGGGTAGAGTGCATATCGGGAGGGGGCTGACTGGTATGACCCCTGCTGTGACCTCTCACCGCGTTTTCAGTATCTTCAGCTCAAGAAGAAGTTAGAAGATGAGTTCCCCGGCCGCCTGGACATCGTGAGTCTTGGGATGGGGAGAAAGACTTGAGCACAGCCACTGTGTCGGTCCGTTAGGCCTGGGTGGCACTGCAGGGGGTTAGGTCAGCCCTACGCCCTTCACCCATGTTCTCATCCCCCTGGGAAGGGGAGGGTCTCCCCAAGAGGACATCTTAGCCCCTCCAACATCTCCCCTACCCCCTTTCCTCAGTGCGGCGAGGGAACTCCCCAGGCCACCGGGTTCTTTGAAGTGATGGTAGCCGGGAAGTTGATTCACTCTAAGAAGGTATGTCTGTCTGTCCGTCCTGCCTGGTTTTGGGGCTAGCATGGGGTTGGGGCTGAGGTTGGTGTCTCGGTCCCAGCTCACCCCTTCCCTCTTCCTCCCCTCCCTAGAAAGGCGATGGCTACGTGGACACAGAAAGCAAGTTTCTGAAGTTGGTGGCCGCCATCAAAGCCGCCTTGGCTCAGGGCTAATGCGCCCTGAAGGCAGAGGTGAGGGGGCCCACTAGACAGGGACACCACCCTTTGGATCTTCTCCCTGCCCCATGCTCTGACTCCTTGGCCCAGGGTGGAGAGCCTGGGAGATGGGGGGGACATCAGTGTGTCCCCAGAGCAAGCGGGATAAAGTTAGACCCGGTTGGTGGAGGACGACAACTGAGATGGGGTCAGAGGTGTGCAGGGTGACAGCTGAGATGGTGATGGGTCAGAGATGTGCAGGATGACAGCTGAGATGGGGTCAAAGGTATGCAGGATGACAGCTGAGATGGTGATGGGTCAGAGGTGTGTAGGATGACAGCTGAGATGGTGAGTCAGAGGTGTGCAGGATGACGGCTGAGATGGTGATGGGTCAGAGGTGTGTAGGATGACGGCTGAGATGGTGATGGGTCAGAGGTGTGCAGGATGACGGCTGAGATGGTGATGGGTCAGAGGTGTGTAGGATGACAGCTGAGATGGTGATGGGTCAGAGGTGTGCAGGATGACGGCTGAGATGGTGATGGGTCAGAGGTGTGCAGGATGACAGCTGAGATGGGGTCAAAGGTATGCAGGATGACAGCTGAGATGGTGATGGGTCAGAGGTGTGCAGGGTGACAGCTGAGATGGTGATGGGTCAGAGGTGTGCAGGATGACGGCTGAGATGGTGATGGGTCAGAGGTGTGTAGGATGACAGCTGAGATGGTGATGGGTCAGAGGTGTGCAGGATGACGGCTGAGATGGTGATGGGTCAGAGGTGTGTAGGATGACAGCTGAGATGGTGATGGGTCAGAGGTGTGCAGGATGACACCTGAGATGGTGATGGGTCAGAGGTGTGCAGGATGACGGCTAAGATGGTGATGGGTCAGAGGTGTGCAGGATGATGGCTGAGATGGTGATGGGTCAGAGGTGTGCAGGATGACGGCTGAGATGGTGATGGGTCAGAGGTGTGCAGGATGACGGCTGAGATGGTGATGGGTCAGAGGTGTGCAGGATGACGGCTGAGATGGTGATGGGTCAGAGGTGTGCAGGATGACGGCTGAGATGGTGATGGGTCAGAGGTGTGCAGGATGACGGCTGAGATGGTGATGGGTCAGAGGTGTGCAGGGTGACGGCTGAGATGGTGATGGGTCAGAGGTGTGCAGGATGACGGCTGAGATAGGGTCAGAGGTGTGCAGGATGACAGCTGAGATGGGGTATGCAAGATGACAGCTGAGTTGGTGGTGGGGTCAGAGGGCTGCCCTAAAACAGCTCTCCTGGTTTGGGAATGAAAAGTGCTAGCAACCCAACGGTTCAGAATCCAGAACTCTAGGTCTTTGTCCCATTGCCAAGAAACAGTTCCCAACCCAGCAGGTCATGTGACAGCGTCCGGCCAAGTTCCCAGCATGTTTTGAGACAGAATTTCCTTGCTCCACAATTTCGAGTAGGTCACTAATTATCACCGGGCTCTGAACCTGAGAATTAGTTCTAGGAATATTCCAGACCTGATCCAGCTCCAGAAACTTACCCACTTTGGAACTGAACATGAGTCCAAAAATGCTCTAGAAACAAATGCTAACTCTAGAATGGATTGTCTGCTCCAAAAAAACCCTAGAGCTGACTCCCAGTTCTCCCCATAGAGCCGAGAATGAAATACACCACCAGCTCCCAACACACTGTAAACCTGAGCCCCCCTTCCCAACCCAGCAATTGAAAAATGTGAACCAGCTCCTAAGCACTAGAATTGACCACTAGTTCCTGGAGTTGGCTACTGGTTCCTTATCACTGTTTTTTTCTTTCTTTCTTTCTTTTTTTTTGAGATGGAGTCTTGCTCTGTCTCCCGGGCTGGAGTGCAGTGGCACGATCTTGGCTCACTGCAGCCTCTGCCTCCCGAGTTCAAGCAATTCTCCTGTCTCAGCCTCCCAAGTAGCTGGGATTACAGGCACATGCCACTATGCCCGGCTAATTTTTGTATTTTTAGTAGGTCTGATCCTGTTGGCCAGGCTGGTCTTCAGGTGATCCACCTGCCTTGGCCTCCCAAAGTGTTGGGATTACAGGCGTGAGCCACCGTGCTTGGCCTCCTTATGCACTCTGAACCAAGTATTGTTTCCAGCCTAATACATTGTGGAACAAGTGGCAATTTCTATATGAACCTCAGGAACAAAGAACTACTTTCCAGCACCTTCTGAGTCTGATTTTCCAGTTTGTAAGCCAGTATGGTCCAGATAAGCTTGAAACCCAGCCCATTCTAGAACAGTTACTAGCCCTTTTTCTGGTCTCTGGCACTGCAGGGCCTGGAGCATAGTTTATTTTTTGAGGTGGAGTCTCGCTCTGTCGCCCAGGCTGGAGTACAGTAGCGTGATCTCGGCTCACTGCAACATCTGCCTCCTGGGTTCAAGGGATTCTTGTGTCTCAGCCTCCTGAGTAGCTGGAATTACAGATGTCTGCCACCATGCTGGGCAAATTTTTTTTTTTTTTTTTTTTTTTTTTAAGATGGAGTCTCTGTCGCCCAGGCTGGAGTGCAGTGGCATGATCTCGGCTCACTGCAAGCTCCGCCTCCCGGGTTCACGCCATTCTCCTGCCTCAGCCTCCCAAGTAGCTGGGACTACAAGCGCCTGCCACCACGCCTGGCTAATTTTTTGTATTTTTTAGTAGAGACGGGGTTTCACCGTGTTAGCCAGGCTGGTTTTGAACTCTTGACCTCAGGTGATCCGCCGGCTTTGGCCTCCCGAAGTGCTGGGATTATAGGCGTGAGCCACTGCGCCTGGCCATACTTTTTACTCCCCTCTAAACTTCAGCACCAGTTCCCATTCCATGTTGATCTAGAACAGAGTATCCCATCCCAACACACTGTGGACCCAAGTACCAGCTCCCAGTGTGCCTTGTGCCAGAAAACTAGTTTTCAAATGCGTTAAACTCAAGTTCCATTTCCTAAAATTCTTTACCAGAGCAGAATGAGGTCATGTTCAATGTGAATTGGGACGTGCCAATTTGAAGTAATGCAGAAATGATATCTTGCCTTATGTGCAGGTCTGAAACAAAGCAAATCCCTCTAACATAAAGGAAAAGAAAAATGGAATTGCCTAATTCCAAAGCTGCATCAGCTGAATGCATTGTGGACTGTTGCTGTTGAGCGTGGGGTGGGGTACCACCAGGCAGGCTTTGAATTCTTTTTTTTTTTGAGACAGAGTCTCGCTCTGTCACCCAGGCTGGAGTGCAGTGGCGCGATCTCAGCTCACTACAACCTCCACCTCCCAGGCTCAAGCGTTTCTCCTGCCACAGCCTCCCAAGCAGCTGGGACTACAGTTGTGCACCATCACGCCCAGCTAATTTTTCTAGTTTTTGTAGAGATGGGTTTTTTTCACCATGTTGCCCAGACTGGTCTCAAACTCCTGGGCTCAAGTGATCCGCCCGCCTCAGCCTCGCAAAGTGCTGGGATTACAGACATGAGCCACCACACCCGGCTGTCTTTCTTCCTTTTGACATGGGCCCCACACCTGGCCTCTGTTCCTGCAAACTGACTCCCTACCCCAACCACCTCTTTTTCTCTCCACAGTCCAGGGACCTTGACCCAGCCCCTCTCAGCAGACGCTTCATGATAGGAAGGACTGAAAAGTCTTGTGGACACCTGGTCTTTCCCTGATGTTCTTGTGGCTGCTGTTGGGGGCAGAGATTGACGCCCCCGGTCTTTGCCTCTGAGCGGGAGAGTCTGTGTATATGTGTCTTCCCCGGAATCCACACCACCCCACCCTCCTCCTGTCCCGTGGTTTCATCATATCTCTTTGCATACCCCATGTCTTCCCCAGTTGTCCCCTGGAGTTTGGGGGGACATCCTGCCTCAGGCATCCTTCTCAAGGGGAAGCCAAGAGAGGCATCAGGATGGGTGGGTTTCTGATTGTGGCAACGTTTGCAACCGTTCACGATTCAATAAATATTGGACGAATTTAACCGAATGTGCCTGTGAGGAGTGTATCTTGTTTTACCCCTGTGCCTCCTCCCTCCAGGACCCCGTCGCAGAAATTAGCAACCACGTGTTGAGTGCTCAGTGCACCAACCCTCTGTAGGGAAGCACCTTACAGCAATGCTGAGGTTGTTATTTTTTAAGACAGTCTTGCTCTGGAGTGCAGTGGTGCGATCCCAGCTTACTGCAGTGTCCCTCTCCTGGGTTCAAGTGATTCTCCCGTCTCAGCTTCCTGAGTAGCTGGGACCACAGGTGTGCACTGCTATGCCTGGCTAATCTTTTTCTTTTTCTTTCTTTCTTTTTTTTTTTTTTTGAGACGGAGTCTTGTTCTGTCGCCCAGGCTGGAGTGCAGTGGTGCGATCTTGGCTCACTGCAACCTCCGCCTCCCGGGTTCCAGCGATTCTCCTGCCTCAGCCTCCCATGTAGCTGGAATTACAGGTGCCCGCCACCACACCCAGCTAATTTTTTGTATTTTTAGTAGAGATGGGGTTTCACCATGTTGGCCAGACTGGTCTCAAACTCCTGACCTTGTGACCCTCCCGCCTCGGCCTCCCAAAGTGCTGGGACTACAGGTATGAGCCACCGCGCCGGACCTAATTTTTGGATTTTGTAATAGAGACAGGGTTCACCATGTTGGCCAGGCTCGTCTTGAACTCCTGACCTCAGGGGATCCGCCCGCCTTGGCCTCCCAAAGTGCTGGGATTATAGGCGTGAGCCACCATGCCCGGCTGTTTTTGTAACTATTGATAGCCATGAAGTGCATGGACACTTTCCTCAAATCAGGTACAATTCTAAACTGTTTCACTCTCAAACCTTGACCCACTCATTCTGGGAGGACAGAAATAAAATTGTTCCTCCCCCAAGTCAAATGCTGCTGACTCCTGAAACCCACCACATTCCATGGATCTCTGCTCAGTGACATCTGGGAAACACAAGACAGCCATCAACAATAGCAACAAGAGGCCGGGTGCAGTGGCTCACGCTTGTAATCCCGTCACTTTGGGAGGCCAAGGTGAGCGGATTGCTTGAGGCCAAGAGTTCGAGACCAGCCTGGGCAACATGGTGAAACCCCACCTCTACTAAAATTAGCCCAAGTGTGGTGGCAGGTGCCTGTAATCCCAGCTACTCGCCACCTGCCACTAGGTTGAGAACCGCTTCAACCTGGGAAGCAGAGGTTGCAGTGAGCTGAGATTGTGCCACTGCACTCCAGCCTGGGCGACACAGTGAGACACTGTCTCAAAAAACAAAAAACCCCCAAACCAAATGAACAATAGCAACAAGAAACAAGCCCCCACATGGCTTCATTTCTAATGATTCTGAGGATTTTCTTAGTATGACTCCTTTGGCGGTATAGTTCTTTATTTTTTTTCTAAGACAGGTTCTCTGTCACCCAGGCTAGAATGCTGTGGTAGGATCGTGGCTCACTGCAGCCTCGACCTCCTGGGCTCAAGTGATCCTGCTTCAGCCTCCTGTGTATCTGGAATCACAGGCACATGCCATCATGCCTGGCTCTTTTTTTTTTTTTTTTTTTTTTAGAGATGGGGTCTTGCTATTTTGCCCAGGTGGTCTCAAACTCCTGGCCTCAAGTGATCCTCCTCCTTTGGCCTCCCAAAATGCTGGGATTACAGGCGTGAGCCACGGAGCCTGGCCTGGTGGTGTATTTTTTTTTTTGAGATGGAGTCTCACTGTGTCGCTGAGGCTGGAGTGTAGTGGCGCGATCTTAGCTCACTGCAACCTCCACCTCCCTGGTTCAAGCAATTCCCCTGCCTCAGCTCCCGAGTAGCTGGGATTACAGGCATATGTCACCACGCCTGGCTAATTTTGTGTGTGTGTGTGTGTGTGTGTGTGTGTTTTGTTTTTCTTTTTTCAAGTAGAGACGGGGTTTCACCATGTTGGCCAGACTGGTCTCAAACTCCTGACCTCAGGCGGTCCCCCCCGCCTCGGCCTCCTAAAGTGCTGGAATTACAGGCGTGAGCCACCGCACCGGGCCCTGGTGGTGTAGTTCTAAGCTAGGTAGAGAGAGATCACAGAGAGTGGCATCTGAACATCTGAGACTCAATGGAGGTTGACCGTAATCCCATTTGCCAACTGGTCTCACATTTGGGGTCAGCCCAGTATCAACATCCTCAGCTGTCAGCACTCCACCTGTTAGCCAAGGCACACTGTGGCACCCGTTCATCATTTAAATGACACGAGACTTTTCAGTTCTTTGTTTAAGCAAGAATTCTGGCAGGGCTGGGCTAGGTTGGCTTATGCTTCAGTGGGAACAAACCAGAACGAACCTAAATCTCCATGGATGAACACAGCACATGCAAAGCCCTCTCCAGAGCAACAGTTCTCCTGCTTCTAGTCAGGAATCTAGCGCAATGTTGTCCAATAGAACTTTCTGCACGATGGAATTTTTCTTTTTTTGTTTTTTTTGAGATGGAGTTTCACTCTTGTTGCCCAGGCTGGAGTGCAATGGTGGGACCTTGGCTCACTGCAACCTCTACCTCCCGGGTTCAAGCAATTGTTCTGCCTCAGTCTCCCAAGTAGCTGAGATTACAGGCGCCCGCCTGTAGCCACCATGCCTGGCTAATTTTTTTTTTAAATGTATTTTTAGTAGAGATGGGTTTCACCACGTTGGCCAGATTGGTCTCAAACGCCTAACCTCAGGTGGTCCACCCACCTCGGCCTCCCAAAGTGGTGGGATTACAGGCGTGAGCCACCGTGTCGGCTAGCACGATGGAATTTTTCTATATCTGCCCTGCCCAACACCATAGCAACTGACTTCATGTTACTGGTGACAACTTGAAATGTGACACGACCAAGGAACTGAATTATTACATTTATATTTGGCCGGGCACAGTGGCTCACGCCTGGAATCCCAGCACTTTGGGAGGCTGAGCTGGGAGGATCACTTGAGCCCTGGAGTTTGAGACCAGCCTGGGCAACATAGTGAGAACCTGTCTCTACAAAAAATACAAAAAACAGCTGGGCATGGTGGTGCATGCCTGTAATCTCAGCTTCTTGGGAGGCTGAGGTGGGAGGATTGCTTGAGCCTGGGAGGTCGAGGCTGCAGTGATCTGTGATGGCACCACTGCACTCCAGCCTGGGCGACAGAGTGAGTGCCTGTCTCGAAAAAAAAAAAAAAAAAAAAATAACATTCAACCCATGTAATATGTGGCTAGTTGTTATGGGACTGCAATTCTGTTATTCTGTTGCTGCACCTGGCCCCAAAGCAGCTTTAGTAGACAGAGCGGAGACAGCGTAGGCAATCTTTCATTGGCTTTTCTTTTCTCTTTTCTTTCATTTTTTTTTGAGACAGAGTCTTGCTCTGTTGCCCAGGCTGGAGTCCAGTGGCATGATCTTGATTCTCTGCAACCTCCACCTCCGGGGTTCAAGCGATTCTCTTGTCTCAGCCTCCTGACCAGGTGGGACTACAGGCGCACGTCAACACGCCCAGCTAATTTTTGTATTTTTAGTAGAGACGAGGTTTCACCATGTTGGCCAGGCTGGTCTCAAAGTCTTGACCTGGTGATCCACCCTCCTTGGCCTCCCAAAGTGCTGGATTACAGATGTGAGCCACCGTTCCCGACCTGCTTTTCTTTTTTTTAAAGAGACGAAGGTATCGCTGTGTCGCCCAGGCTGGAGTGTTAGTGGCATGATCATGGTTCACTGCAGCCTGGAACTCCTGGGCTCAAGCGATCTTGCCACCTCAGTCTCCGTAGTAGCTGGGACTACAGGCGCACCACCACTTCCAGCTAATTTATTTTTTTTTCATTTTGTTGGGGAACTGGGCGAGGATGGGGCAGGGTGGGAGGCCTTGCTATGTTGCTCAGGCTGGTCTCGAACCTGGCCTCAAGCGATCTTTCCCGCTTCGGCCTTCAGAGCAGGCATTGGCTGCTAAAAGCATCAGCCAGGAAGTGATGCGCATCAGCTTTCGTCACAGCCCATTGGCCAGAACCAGTTACACAGCCCCGCCCACTTTGAGAACCCCTACCTGCAGATCTTGGCTGGGGAACTTAGTCTTCCTATGTTTAGGAAAGGGATGAGAACTTGAAAACTTGGTGAGCACTACAAATATCTACCAGGGCTCTTATTTTAATCGTACCGTATGCATGAAAACGCCACCATCTGATTTTGGCGTAATCAAGACAATTCACACCTTCAAAGAATTCAGCCTGAACATCACCCAGCCTGAAAAGGGGAGACACCGTGAATTCCTTTCTAACAGCGACAGCATGTGGCCGCGTCTGAGAACTGCATCTTCTCAGTTCACCTCGGATCACCGCGGAAGACCAGGAATCACTGTGGAATCCCTGTGGGTCACCAGGAATCACCTCCGGTCATCTAGATTTTAGGGTAGTCAAGTGAATCACCATCTTTGAATTGGTGACATGACACTTTCTTTTTAAAACTTAAAAATTAAAATTTAGCCGTGCGCGGTGGCTTACGCCTGTAATCCCAGCGCTTTGGGAGGCCGAAGAGGGCGGATCACGAGGTCAAGAGATCTAAACCAGTCTGGCCAACATGGTGAAACCCCGTCTCTACTAAAAATGCAAAAATGAGCTGGGTGTCGTAGCTCCCAGCTACTCGGGAGGCTGAGGCAGGAGAATCGCTTGAAGTCGGGAGGCAGAGGTTGTAGTGAGCTGAGATCGCGCCACTGCACTCCAGCCTGGGTGACAGAGTGACAAAAAAAAAAAAAAAATTAAAATTTTTCTAGGTACATAGTAGGTGTATATATTTATGGGGGACATGGGCTATTTTGATACAGGCATCCAATGCATACTAATAACATCAGGGTAAATGAGTTATCTATCCCCTCAAGCATTTAACTTTTGTGTTACAAATAATCCAGTTAAACTCTTTTTTTTCTTTCTTCTTTTTATGAGACGGAGTCTTGCTCTGTCCCCCAGGCTGGAGTGCAGTGGCAAGATCTCGGCTCACCGCAACCTCCGCCTCCTGGGTTCAAGCGATTCTCCTGCCTCAGCCTCCCGAGTAGCTGGGATTACAGGCATGCGCCACCACTCCCGGCTAATTTTTGTATTTTTAGTAGAGATGGGGTTTCACCATGTTGGCCAGGATGGTCTCGATCTCTTGATCTTGTTATCCGCCCGCTTCGGCCTCCCAAAGTGCTGGGATTACACGCGTTAACCACCGCACTTGGCCTTTTTCTGTATTTTTAGTAGAGACAGGGTTTCACCATGTTGGCCAGGCTGGTCTCAAATTCCTCACCTCAGGTGATCCACCCACCTCGGCCTCCCAGAGTGCTGGGATTACAGGTGTGAGTCACTGTGCCCGGCCATACAGGCGTGAGCCACACTGCGCCTGGCCAGGAGATTCTTTTTAATTTAACAGTTTTCAGAATATTAAATTGGAGCCTCAGCAACTTTCTCTAGTTTTTTTTTCTTTCTTTTTTGAGGACCATTGTGAACCAATGGACTTTCATGCATCTGACGTCTTTCAATTCATTGCAGCTCTTCTTTGTAAGCTCAAGTTGTTCAGCCTTTGGTTTCTTTTCTTTTCTTTTAAAAAATATTATTATAGAAACGGGGTCTTGCTATGTTGTCTGGCTGGTCTCGAATTCCTGGGCTCCAGCGATTTGCCCGCTTCGACCTCCCAAAGCAGGAGGGGCTTTTGTTTTATCCAAGCTCTCTGTCCCCGCCCCCTCCCCCAGTAGCCTGTCGGGTGTCTCCTGCCTCCAAATCGGATCTAATTCTCTGCTCTGCTGAGACTGGCCTGGCTTAAGAGGATTGGGACACTTGCTAAATGGGACCAGGACAGGGTCAGAGAACCAGCGCTGGGGAGACCCAAGGGCCAGGATTGCCACCAGGGGGCAGCAGAGAGGCAGAGTAGCAGAAGGAAGAGATGGGGTTGCTTCCATCTGACGGCGGGCAGTGGGAGGGCGGGGTGGTGGACGAGGAGGGGATGGTATAGAGGGAACAGTCCTCCCACCCCCACCAGAGTGGGTTAACAGTACTTACATGGTCACTGGATGCGTATTGAAAAATGAGCCCGGGCTCAGTGATTCACGCCTGTAATCTCAACACTGGGAGGTTGAAATGGGAGGGTCTCTGGAGGTCAGGAGTTCGAGACCAGCCTGGGCAATGTGAAAAAACCCCGTTCCTACCAAAAATACAAAAGATTAGCCAGGCGTGGTGGCACGCGCCTGTGGTCCCAGCCACTCGGGAGGCTGGGGTGGGAGGATCCCTTGAGCCCAGGAGGTGGAGGTTACAGTGAGCTGAGATCACACCCATTGCACTCCAGCCTGGGCGACAGAGTGAGACCCTGACTCAAAAAACAAACAAACAAACAAACAAACGAAAAAACAACAACAACAAGATAATTGAAGAAGATGTGGGCCAGGCGAGGTGGCTCACGCCTGTAATCCCAGCACTTTGGGAGGCCAAGGTGGTTGGATCACTGGAGGTCAGGAGTTCAAGACCAGCCTGGCCAACATGGTGAAACCCCGACTCTACTAAAAACACAAAAATGGCATGGTGGTACGTGCCTGTATTCCCAGCTACTTGGGAGGCTGAGGCAGGAGAATTACTTGAAACTGGGAGGCAGAGGTTGCACTGAGCTGAGACCGCATCACTGCACTCTAGCCCCTGGGTGACAGAGAGAGACTTCATCTCAAAAAAAAAAAAAAAAAAAAAGAGAGAGAGACTGACAGAAAAAGACCAAGAACATTCTGTATGTGATGCTATTATTAGCTATAATAATGGCAGATATGGTTTGTTGATCACTGACCATAATCAGTGTTAAGATTTACATGATTTGACTCATCTAACCCTTCTCCAAACCCTCCCTTTCACCAAAAAATCTTTCATATTAAAAATTCACAGAGTTTTTTTTTTTTGAGATGGAGTCTCACTCTGTCACCCAGGCTGGAGTGCAGTGGCATGATTTCAGCTCACTGCAACTTCTGCCTCCTGGGTTCGAGAGATTCTCCTGCCTCAGCCCCCCAAGTAGCTGAGACTACAGGCACGCACCACCACACTCAGCTAATTTTTTATTTTATATTTATTTATTTTTATTTTATTTTATTTTTTGAGATGGAGTTCCGCTCTTGTTGCCCAGGTTGGAGTGCAATGGTGCGATTTCTGCTCACTGCAACCTCTGCCTCCCAGGTTCAAGCAATTCTCCTGCCTCAGCTTCCCGAGTAGCTGGGGTTACAGGCATGTGTCACCACGCCCAGCTGATTGTATATTTTTAGTAGAGACGGGGTTTCTCCATGTTGGTCAGGCTGTTCTCAAACTGCCGACCTCAGGTGATCTGCCCGCCTCGGCCTCCCAAAGTGCTGGGATTACAGGTATGAGCCACCGCACCAGGCCCAATTCACAGAGTTTTAAAACATCAACTTTTAAAGATAGATGCTTTCTTTACATTAGATAAAACACACTTGTCTTAAGTGTTCAGTATAATTGCTTTGATAAATGTATGCAACTGTCTGGGTGCCGTGGCTCATGCCTGTAATCCCAACACTTTGGGAGGCTGAGGCAAGAGTATCACTTGAACCCGAGAGTTCAAGAGCATCCTGGGCAACATAGCAAGACCCTGTCTCTACAAAAAATAAAAAAAATTGGCTGGGCATGGTCGTGTGCACCTGTAGTCTTAGCTACTTGGGAGGCTGAGGTGGAAGGATCACTTGAGCCTGAGAGCTTAAGGCTGCGGTAAGCCATGTTTGTGCCACTGCACTCCAGCCTGGGTGACACAGTGAGACCCGTCTCAAAAAAGGATCATCAACAACAAAGTATACAACTATGATACCAGCACCCAAACAAGAAGCATCCATCAGCCCCCAAATTTCCCTGGGACCTTTTTGCAGTCATTTTATATTCATTCCCAGACCTGCCTGGGCAACCACCAATCTGCTTTCTCTAACTATAGATTACTTCTGTCTCTTCTAGAATTTCATATAAATGAAATAGTATCATATAGAGCTTTCTGTGACTACAGATTATTTCCATATCTTCTAGAATTTCATAGAAATGAAATTGCATCACATACAACCTCTTGTGTCTGGCTTTTTTCACCCAACATAAATGATTTTGAGATTCTTCCATATCACATGTGTATCCACAGCTTGTTCCTTTTCAGTGCTGTGTTATAGTCCATTGTATGGACATACCATAATTTGCTTAACCATTCACTTGGGCTGTTTCTATTTTGGTCTTTTATGAATAAAGTTGTTATGAATATTCTTGTACAAGTCTTCCTGTGGACATATGTTTATTTCTTATTTATTATTTTTCTTGAGACAGGGTCTTGCTTTGTCACTGAGGCTGGAGTATAGTGATCATGGCTTGCTGTATCTTTGTCCTGGGCTCAAGTGATCCTCCCATCTCAGCCTCCTAAGTAGCTGGGATTACAAGTGTGTACCATCATGCTCAGTTAATTTTAATATTTTTGTAGAGATGGGGTCTCATTATATTGCCCAGACTGGTCTCAAGCAGTCCTCCTGCCTCAGCCTCCCAAAGCTTTTTTTTTTTGAGACGGAGTCTTGCTCTGTTGCCAGGCTGGAGTGCAGTGGCATGATCTCGGCTCACTGCAACCTCCACCTCCTGGGTTCAAGCAATTCTCCTGCCTCAGCCTCCCAAGTAGCTGGGACTACAGGCATGCACCACTACACCCAGCTAATTTTTGTATTTTTAGTAGAGATGGGGTTTCACCATGTTGGCTAGGATGGTCTCGATCTCTTGACCTTGTGATCCACTCGCCTCGGCCTCCCAAAGTGCTGGGATTTCAGGCGTGAGCCACTGCATGTGGTCCATTTTAGTTTTAATATGCATTTCCCTGATGATTTTTGATGTCATGGGCTTACTGGCCTTTTTGCATATCTTTTTTTTTTTTTTTTTTTTTTTTTTGAGACGGGAGGCTGGCTCTGTCACCCAGGCTGGAGTCAGTGGCACGATCTTGGTTCACTGCAACCTCCACCTCCTGGGTTCAACCAATTCTCTAGCCTCAGCCTCTGGAGTAGCCACCACACCTAATTTTTGTATTTTTAGTAGAGACAAGGGTTCACCACGTTGGTCAGGCTGGTCTCGAACTCCTGACCTTGGGTGATCCTCCGGCCTTGGCCTCCCAAAGTGCTGGGATTACAGGCATGAGCCACTGTGCCCGGCTTTTTTTGTATTTTTAGTAGAGACAGGGTTTTGCCATGTTGCCCAGGTGGTCTTGAACTCCTGGGCTCCAGCCATCCTCCTGCCAAAGCCTCTCAAAGCGCTGGAATTACAGGCATGAGCCACTGTGCCCAGCCTGGTCTAAGAAATCCTTGCTCACTCCAAGAGTTTAAAATATTCTCCTATGGATGCTTCTAGAAGCTTCCTGGTTGTAGCTTTTCATTTGGAGTGAGGTGGGAGTCAAGGTTTTGTTTTTTTTTTTTTTGAGACAGAGTTTTGCTCTTGTTGCCCAGGCTGGAGTGTAATGGCGTGATTTTGGCTCATTGCAACCTCCACCTCCCGTGTTCAAGTGATTCTCCTGCCTCAGCCTCTCGAGTAGCTGGGATTACAGTCATGCACCACCACGCCTGGCTAATTTTTTGTAGTTTTAGTAGAGATGGGGTTTCTCCATGTTGGTCAGGCTGGTCTTGAACTCCTGACCTCAGGTGATCTGCCCGCCTCAACCTCCCAAAGTGCTGGGATTACAGGTGTGAACCACCGCGCCCAGCCCAGTTTATTTTTATTTATTTACTTTTTTATGGTGAAAAGATATACATATATTGAGAATTAGCCAGCTGGACTCAGTTTAGATGATCCCAATTTTGTTGGCAACATCCAAAGCATTGTAACCAGGAGTCGGTTGAACATGTGTCTTCTTCTCTCCGTCAGGCCGAATCAGAGCTTCTTCACAGCCTGTTTGATCTGGTGCTCCTTGGCTTTAACATCTATAATGAAGGCAAGCGTGTTGTTGTCTATCTTCTTCATGACGGACTCAGTGGTCGGTGGAAACGTGATGATCGCAGAGTGGCCAAGCTTGTTTCTCCAGGGGGCGCTCTTCCGAGGATATTTGGGCTGCCTCCGGAGTCGCGCTGTCTTGGGCCGCCTGAAGGTGGGTGACCTGCGGATCTTCTCTTCTGTGTGGCTGTGGACGGCTTTCAACACTGCTTTCTTGGCCTTTAAAGCCTTCGGTTTGGCTTGGGCTTTAGGAGAGGCAGGAGCTTCCTTCGCTTTCGGCACCATCTTGTGAAAAGACAAGGTTAATTTTTGTTTTTGACCTTTTTTTTTTTTTTGAGATGGAGTCTTGGCTGGGCGCGGTGGCTCACGCCTGTAATCCCAGCACTTTGGGAGGCTGAGGTGGGCGGATCACGAGGTCAGGAGATCAAGACCATCCTGCCTAACACGGTGAAACCCTGTCTCTACTAAAACTACAAAAAATTAGCCGGGTGTGGTGGCGGGCACCTGTAATCCCAGCTACTCGGGAGGCTGAGGCAGGAGAATGGTGTGAACCCGGGAGGCAGAGGTTGCAGTGAGCCGAGATCGCGCCTGGCCTTATTTAGGTCTTCTTTAACTTCTACGGGCAATGTTTTGATAATTGTGGTCGTAGCTGTCCTGCACATCCTACTTTCTTCCTAGGCATTTTATAGGTGTGTGTGCATGCGTGCGTGTGTGTGTGTGTGTATTTTGAGACAGGGTCTTGCTCTGTTGCCCAGGCTGGAGTGCAGTGGTGCAGTGATGCTGCCTCAAACTCCTGGGCTCAAGCAATTCTCCTACCTCAGTCTCCCAAGTAGCTGGGACTACAGCTGTGCACTACCATGCCCAGCTAGTGTTATTTTTAATTTTTTTTTGTGTAGATGGAGTCTTGCTTTATTTTACAGGCTGGTATTGAATTCCTGGCCTCAAAGTAGCTGGGACGACAGCTGTGCACCACCATGCCCAGCTAGTTTTATTTTTTATTTTTTTGTGTAGATGGGGTCTTGCTATGTTGTACAGGCTGGTCTTGAATTCCTGGCCTCAAGCGATCCTCCTGCCTCGATCTCCCAAAGTGCTGGGATTACAGGAATGAGCCGCCACACTCAGCCTATTTTATGTTTTTTAATGCTTTTGTAAATAGTGTTTTTAAAAAACTTATTTTCCAATTTTTTGTTGCTATTATATAGAAATATAATTTGTTTCTTTTTTTAAAAAAAAAATTCCCACACAACACCAAGATATACAGTTGGTTTTTGTTTATTGATTTTGTATCCTGGAACCTTGCCAAATTCATGAATTAATCCCAGGAGTTTGAGTATGTGTGTGTGTGTGTGTGTGTCTGTGTGTGTGTTTATTCTGTAGATATTTTCTTATGTTAGCTACAAGAGTTACCACTTTATCCAAGATACAGTTCTGTAATGATAAAATAAAAGCACTTCTCTAGCAAGAAATTCTGAGTGTACAAAAGTGAATAGGCCGGGCGTGGTGGCTCACATCTGTAATCCCAGCACTTCGGGAGGCCAAGGCAGGTGAATCACTTGAGGTCAGGAGTTTGAGACCAGCGTGGCCAGCATGTGAAACCCTGTCTCTACTAAAAATACAAAATTAGCCAGGTGTGGTGGAGGGCGCCTGTAATCCCAGCTACTTGGGAGGCTGAGGCACGAGAATTGCTTGAACCCAGGAGGTGGAGGTTGCAGTGAGCCGAGATAGCACCATTGCACTCCAGCCTGCGTGACACAGCAAGACCGTCTCAAAAAAAAAAAAAAAAAAAAAGTGAATGAATCCAGAACTAAAAATAAATTTCCATTCCATCCCCATTCCCAGAGCTGACTGCAGCCAAAAGACAGAAGAAAAAAGTGGAAGGGTTTACTTTTTTTTTTTTTTTTTTTTGAGATAGAGTCTCGCCCTGTCACCCAGGCTGGAGTGCAGTGGCACGATCTCGGCTCACTGCAGCCTCCGCCTCCAGAGTTCAAGCGATTCTCCTGCCCCAGCCTCCTGAGTAGCTGGGATTACAGGTGCCCGACACCACGTCTGGCTAATTTTTGTATCTTTAGTAGAGACGAGGTTTCACCATGTTAGCCAGGCTGGTCTCAAACTCCTGACCTCGTGATCGGCCCGCCTCAGCCTCCCAAAGTGCTGGGATTACAGGCGTGAGCCACTGCGTCCGGCCGGTTTACATTTTTCATCACATATGCAGAGAAAATCAGGTGTGTCTGTGGAACATCTACAACACGTTGTTCCACTCACTGCCCCAATCGGGGAGAGCAGATTCTGCAGCTTTGTTTTGTCTTCCTGGGGAGTCTCTCTGGGGCTTATATAGGGGAAGGGCTCCAGGAGACCCTGACAGCACCTACTGCTGTAACTGAAGTCTCACGGCCAGTAAGGAGGCATGAGAAGGTGCCAGCACGGGCTTGAGAAGGGTTTTGACATCATCCACCAATATGTCCCATCTCCCCTTCAACTCTTCTGTGACCCGGCTGAGATTCTGCAGATGCCGCCTCACCTGGCTCTAAGAGGATTGGGGCAGGTGGTGAGTTAGATTAGGTCAAGGCCAGGGAGACCGGCTAGGGAGAAACGCAGGGACTGAGAGGGAGGGAGAGAGACTAGGGAAGGAGAGGGAAGGGGAGCATGGGTCTGCACAGGGCAGAGAGAGGTAGGAGATGAGTCAGAGGAGGGAAGAGATATGGGAAGAGGGTGTTGTCTAAATGGCAGAATAATAAGATCACCCGTTTCCTCCGAGCTTCCTGTAAGCTAGGCTCTGTGCTGGGCATGTCAATGACACAGCTCCATGTTGCTCACACCCCACACGTATGGAGAAGGTGTAGTTGATACCCAAAGTCTCATGGACATCCAGCTGTCCACAGGTCCTCCTCCAAACAGTCCAAGAAGCAGATGAGCTTGGTATCACTCGATAGAGTGGAGGAGTTAAGGGCTGTGCTCTTTGGCTGGGTGGCCTGGTACATGCTCAGACTGAATCTTTTTGGTCTTCTCAGAAAGGGACTTAAACACCCTGATGTTTGGCGTAACCCCCCGTAGGCAAAGGGATTACAGGCTGCCAGCCTCAAAGGATCTTTTGTAAGGATATTAGAGCACATAGGACAGCTGCTGTCACGTGGGAAGTGACACGGGCTGGGGAGACCCTACCTGTTCTGGTTTTGAGGGCAGGAAACTCCCATGCCTCAGTTTCCCCTTTTCTTTGCACCTCACTTTCCCTCTCTCCCTCCCCCTCAGTCTCTCCCTTTTCCCATCGCTCTGCCTCCCTTGGGACAGTCTCAGTGTGGTTTTCTGTGTACATCCCTCTCAGGGTCTCTCTGAGGAGCAGGAGCATTTTTCATTATATCCCGGCAGTCTGTCCCCACCTCCAACCACAGCCTGTCACATGTTTCCCCCAAATCCGCACTAATTCTCCCTATGTTTTGCTGAGGCTGGCCTGACTTAAGAGGATTGAAGCATTTGCTAAATTAGACTGGGACAGGGTCAGAGAACTAGCTGTGGGAAGACACAGGGGCCAGGATGGCCACAAGGTGATGGCAGAAGAAGCAGGAGAGGAGAGAACAGAGGCAAAGGGTGGCATGCTATTGGTGCAAGGATATAGAGACCAAGAACCCAATAGAGACTTTCTGTAGAGCCAGTCATTGTGGCTCACACCCGTAATCCCAGCAATTTGGGAGGCCAAGGTGGGAGGATCACTTGAACCAGGAATTCAAGACCAGCCTGGGCAACATGGTGAGACCTTGTTTTTGCAAAAAGTAAAAGGAAATTAGCCAGGCATGGTGGTGTGTGCCTGTGGTCCCAGCTACTCAGAAGGCTGAGGTGGGAGGATCAGTTGAGCCTGGGAGGTTGAGGTTGTAGTGAGCTGTGATTGTGTCACTGCACTCTAGCCTGGGCAACAGAGTAAGATACTGTCTCAAAAAAAAAAAAAAAAAAAAAAGCCAGGTGTGGTGACTCATACCTGTAATCCCAGCACTTTGGGAGACTGAGGCTAGTGGATCAATGAGGCCAGGAGTTCAAGACCAACGTAGCCAACATGGCTAAACCCTGTCTCTACTAAAAATACAAAAAATTAGCTGGGCATGGTGGTGCACGCCTGTAAACCCAGCTACTCAGGATGCTGAGGCATGAGAATCACTTGAACCTGGGAGGCAGTGGTTGCAGTGAGCTGAGATGATGCCATTGCACTCCAGCCTGGGCAACAGAGTGAAACCGTCTCCAAAAAAAAAAAAAACAAAAAATAAAATACAAAAGAGTTTGTAGATACAGACTCATACATTAATGAACCCTTGATTTATGACAAAATACAAAATAAATTGCAAGCTTCTCAATAAATTGACAATTAGAAATCCATGAGAAAATAAAAATCCTTACCTCACACCATAAACAGTCAATTATACATGTATTAAAGACCTAAATATGAAAGGTAAAACTATAAAAATTTAGAGAAAAAAATGGAATACCTTCATCATCATGTGATAATGCAAGATTTCTTTTTTTCCTGCTGTTTACCTGATCTTGGGGAAAGTTTTTTTTTTTTTTTTTTTTTTTTTTTTTTTTTTTTTTGGAGATGGAGTCTCACTCTGTCACCCAGGCTGGAGTGCAGTGGCACGATCTCGGCTCACCGTAACCTCCGCCTCCTGGGTTCAAGCGATTCTTCTGCCTCAGCCTCCTGAGTGGCTGGGATTACAGGCATGTGCCATCACACCCGGCTAATTTTTGTACTTTTAGTAGAGGTGGGGTTTCACCATGTTGGCCAGGCTGGTCTCAAACTCCTGGCCTCAGGTGATCCACCCTCCTTGGCCTCCCAAAGTGCTGGGATTACAGGCATGAGCCACTGTGCCCGGCCTGGAGAAAGACATTTTAGACAAGCTATTAAAAAAAAAAAAAAGCATTACTCTTAGAAGGCAAAAGTGAGAAAATGTAGCAATTTTCGAAGCAGTAAGCTGGACACCTCAGACTGGTGCCACCTGTGGGCTTTGTCTCCAATTAGTAACAATTAGTAACAGAGGACTTTTAGAAACACCAGCTTTTAGAAGTTTTTCTGTCAATTTGAAAATACAGATATATTGAGATATTTTGTAAAAGTCATTTTATTTTATTTGATTATTTTATATTTTTTAGACAAGGTCTCATTCTGTACTCCAGGCTGGAGTACAGTGATACGATCTCAGCTCACTGCAACATCCACCTCCCAGGTTCAAGTGATTCTCCTGCTTTAGCCTCCCAAGTAGCTGGGACTACAGGCACCTGCCAGCATGCCCGGCTAATTTTTGTATTTTTTTTTTTTTGTTAGTGAAGATGGGGTTTCACCATGTTGGCCAGGCTGGTCTCAAACTCTTGACTTCAAGTGATCCACCTGTTTTGGCCTCCCAAAGGGTTGGGATTACAGGCATGAGCCACCATGCCTGGCCCATTTTAATTTTTATTAATAACTTCATTGTGTTTTACAACATTATCAGTCTGCCACTGATGGAAATGAAAAATAAAACAAGACAAAACTGGTCCATAACAATAGGTAATTTGAAAAGCAGTGAAATAGACAACATTAAAATCAAGAAATACTAATGAAACAAAATGCAAATAGGAAAGGCATCTGCAGAACTTTAATTGCCAAGAGAATATAAGAATACATTCAAATAAATGAAGGAAAAGGGGTAAACAAATACACATTATGAAGATTTCTAAGGTTCAATTAACATGTGAGAGTTTAACTTCTCAATCATCAGGGAAATGGATATTACAACCACAACAAAACCACAAGTCATTGGATCGACAAACATTAAAAAGTCTCACAATCCTAAGTGTTGGGGAAGATGCTGACCATCAGAAGCACTGGGAAAAGCCCTTTAGAAAGCTCTCGAGCAGCATCCACTAATGCCAGATATCCCAGTGAGCAGCGACTCCAATCCCAGCAGAGAAACGCTCAGGCTCAATTCAAATGAGAGGCAGGCACATTCACAGCAGAGCCACCTGTGATGGCTGCACAGTGGAAGACAGCAAATGTCCACCTGCAGCAGGGTGGGTAAAGGGTAATGCATTCACTGCAGAAAGTCACCAGCAGTGTAGATCAGCCACTCCAGGCCCACTGGGATCTGAAGAACTTTGCAGGCACAGGCCCCCTATAAATCCAGTAATAACCTGGGGCCTGAGTGATTTTCATTCACAGAGCCACCCTCCTCTTGGGGATGAGACCCTGAGTGTTTTTTGCCCATAGAGTCATCCCCTTCTTGGTACTGAGAGGTCATGGTGGAGACTGAGGATCCCTCCAAGGGGTCTAGGGGTGGGAGCAGCTCTGTGAAGTGAGGGAATAACTGGTTGTCTGGCAAGAAGTCGGAGGCATCGGGGCTCTGAGGCCATAAGGGGGCTGGGGCTGGGAGTGATCCTGGGCCTGGGATTGGAGCTGGGACTGGGACTGAGCCTGAGCCTGGGCCTGGGCCTGGGCCTAAAATCGGGGCTAGGCCTGGAAGTGAGCCAGGGCTTCGCATCCGGCCAGGACTTATGATGGGACCTGGGCCTTGGAGTCTGCCTGGGCCTGGGATCTGGGCTGGGCTGGGAATCGGGCCTATGATTGGGCCTGGGCCTGAGATTGGGCCTGGGATTGGGCCTGGGATCGGGCCTGGGATCGGGCCTGAGATCGGGCCTGAGATTGGGCCTGGGATCGGGCCTGGGTTTGGGCCTGAGATTGGGCCTGGGATCGGGCCTGAGATTGGGCCTGGGATCGGGCCTGGGTTTGGGCCTGAGAATGGGCCTGAGATTGGGCCTGGGATCGGGGCTGGGCCTGAAATTGGGCCTGGGATTGGGCCACGGAATGGGCCTGGGATCTGGACTGGGCCTGAAATTGGGCCTGGGATTGGGGCTGGGATCGGGCTTGGGATCTGAGCTGGGCCTGAAATTGGGCCTGGGATTGGGCCTGGGATCTGAGCTGGGCCTGGAATTGGGCCTGGGATTGGGCCTGGGATCTGAGCTGGGCCTGGAATTGGGCCTGGAATTGGGCCAGGGAGTGGGCCTGGGATCTGGGCTGGGCCTAGGATTGGGTCAGGGAGTGGGCCTGGGACCTGAGCTGGGCCTGGGATTGGGGCAGGGATCGGGCCAGGGCCTGGACTCAGGGCAGCTGGGATGCCCTTCTGGGCTCTGCACCCAGGGCCACCCCAGGCCTGGTGGAGGCTGCAGATCGTGGGTTCCGCCGCTGGAAGGATTCCCGAGGGGCCCGGCTGAGGTGCGGAGGCAGCGGCTGCAGGGACTAGGGGCGCAGCGCGGGCTCCTCGGCCTCTCCGCCCAGGGACGCGCTGGGGCTGCTGCTGGAGCCGCCGCTCCCGAGCTAGTTTGGCGCGGCGATTCTTGAACCACACCTGGGGGGCAGAGGGGACAGGGAGAAGGTGTGAAGAAGGGGCTTGCGCGGCCCAGTGAGCCGTTTGGGGTCGGGGCCAGCCTCAAGCCTCTCCCTGTGCTCAACAGCCCCCCAGCCCCCACCCCACCAAAAGAGGGCCCCGGCTCCGAGGCCTGGAGAAGGGAGGGAAGAGGGAGGGAAAAGTAGGGGGAGGAGGGTGGCGTGGGATGGGAGGAGCGGGGTCTGCCACCCAGGTGCCCGGGGGGCCAGGGAGGGTTCGAGGGGAGGGACCGCGGGTTCTCACGGGTGCCTGAGGTCCGGGCACCGGGAGACCCCGTGGGGGACAGCCTGGGCCGATCATGTGGGCGAGTTTGGGCTAGCATAGAGTTGGAACAGGACTCAGGATGCAGCCCGGGTCTACACTGGCGGGACCCCTTGCGTGGCAGGGCGGGAGGTGGTCGGGCGGGCCAGGCCCCGGTGAGTGACAGCGGTGGGGAGGCTCCTTGGGGTGACTGGGGCGGGCGGGGTGGGGGTGGGGGTCAGACCTGCAGCTGTTGCTCCCTGAGGCTGAGCATCTCCGCCAGATTCAGTCGCTGGTCGTAGTTCGGGTACTGGTCCTTCTGAAAGTAAAATTCTAGCACTTTCTGCTGGCTTTCAGTGTAGACCGTGCGCTCCTGCCGCTGTCTCCTTGGAGGGTCCAGGGCCAGGGGAGGGCCTGGGGGCGGGGGGGAAACAGGTCACAGAAACCCCCAGGCAGCCCCCAGCCCCCCTAGGGACCCCGTCCCCTGCGCCAGGCCAGGAGCCCAGGCAGTGTGGGCTGGGGCGGCACCGCGGATAGCAGCCTGGTATCCAGACCAGACCTTGCTCCTCTCTGGGCCTCAGGGTCCACATCTAGGAAATGGGCGTGATAACAGCTCCTGGGAAGGCAGGCAGCGTAGGCGCCTCACCTCGGAGCAGACGAGGCTGCCTCAGGCCTGCTCAACCCTCCCCAGCTGCCCCGTCCCCTCCCATCCAAGGGTTATAGGGACCCTGACACTTGCAGGGGAGCCGCCACCTGCCCAGTCCTCTGCTCCACTCAACTGCATGGTTTAATTTCTTTCCTTCTTTCTTTTTCTTGGAGGGGATCTCGCTCTGTCACCCAGGCTGGAGTGCAGTGATGTAATCACGGCTCAAGGCAGCCTCCACTTCCTGGGCTCAAGGAACCCCCCGCCTTAATCTCCCGAGTAGCTGGGACCACAGGTGTGCACCACCACCCCTGGGTAATTTTTGTATTTTTGCTAAAGACGGGTCTCCACTATGTTGGCTCGGCTAGTTTCAGAGTCCTGGGCTCAAGTGATCCTCCCACCTTGGCCTCCCAAAGAGCTGGGATCACAGGCGTGAGACGCTACACCCAGCTGCATGATTTTTCATTTCCCAGACACCACTAAGTTCTCCCCCGTCTGCAGGACAGGAAGCCGCCCGCACAGGCCCAGCCCTTTTCTGGCTGCCCAGATTTGCACTCTGCAGCCTCAGCCACAGGATCAGCCCAGACCCCTCACACCTCTGTCCCCACTCACCTTGGAGATGACCAGGGTCTTGCATCCTGAGTCCTGATCTGTTCCCAAACACAAGTGTGTACTGACAAGGGCTTGGCTCTTAAATCACTTCTCTGCTGTGCCCACCCTGGCCCACCCTGCCGGGACCCTCCCTTTCCCACCCTGCCCTGCAGTCCCGCCCCCTGGAGGAGTTGAATGATGGATTAATCCTTCATCACTGATCAGGTACTGCCTGCCCAGCTGTGCTAGGAGCTGGAGAACCTCAGTGGACAACACAGCCTTGGTTTCACCCTCATGGGCCCTAGCCCAGGTGAGGTGGCATTCCATGCGGGTTTGGTTGGGGGAGTCAACATCGTGACCTGTGGTTGGGGTCCCCATCTCAGGAGAGGCACTGCCAGCCAGCCCCCAGGAGTCATCCTTGTTCCTTCCCAGGGCTGGGGCCCCGCGTGACCAATGCCAGTGAGTCTACCCACTCCTTCCGGCTCCTGGGCTGCCTGCCTTGTCCAGCCACCATCCCTCCTTCCTGGATGACCTTGCAACCTCCTCTTTGGTACCTCAAGGCCACTCTGGCCCCTACTCTCCATTCCAAAAATTGCTCCCTAGGTGCCTATAGGTGTAAGCAGAGCTTAGTACACATTGGCCCTGCTGATAATGGTTTGGTTTCTGTAGTGGATTTGCCTATGGGGTGAAGTTCTGATAGGCATTCACATAGACCTCTGTTGGTTTCTTCTGGAGAGTAAATGACCTCAGTGCTGGTTTATTCCAGTTTATATACGGGGCTCTTGTGCTGGGTTCACATGAGCCCAGCCTCTCCAAGCTGCATAGACCTGTATCAGGAGGGGGCACAGGTCTGATGGACGTGCCCATGGACCGCTGCTGGTCTGCCCTTGTGAGTGAATGAACCTACTGCTGATGATACAGGGGACCCATGACCTTGGTCTACAGAGATCGGATCCCTCAGAGATGCGTCTTCTCTGTCAGACACCTGGCTGTCCTCATTTCCCCATGGCAGGACCCACGTGGGTTCAGGGATTAGAGAGATTGACAAGGCTCATGGTGCAGGGAACTAGAAATGACTCATGCAATCAATTTCAAAATTCAATAAAACGTAGACATTGTTACCACGGGTCTGGCTCATTGTTTTCACCTGCTACTTAGAGTTCTATTGTAGAAAGCGGCATCCCCAGCAATGATTCCTCATCGCACACGTTGTCTGGCTTCATCTACAGGACATGCTGGGAACACAGTAGTGACCACAGAGATTTTGCACCATGGCTATTTATTTGGTCAATAAAGACATAAACAGATGAACAAGCTCACTGGTACTATTTTGTGAAAATAGACATTTAAATATAAGCAAGTTCACGGCAGCATGATTCACTATTGCCCAAAAGGAGAAAATGCTGAAAACATCGATCCACTGATGCATGGATAAATAAAATGCTGCATGGCCAGGCGCGGTGGCTCACGCCTGTAATCCCAGCACTTTGGGAGGCTGAGGCAGGCAGATCACCTGAGGTCAGGAGTTTAAGACCAGCCTGGCCAACATGGTGAAACCCTGTCTACTAAAAATACAAAAATTAGCTGGGCGTGGTGGCCAGCACCTGAATTTCAGCTACTTGGGAGGCTGAGGCAGGGGAATTGGTTGAACCCGGGAGGCGGAGGCTACAGGGAGTGGAGATTGTGCCACTGTACTCCAGCCTGGGCAACAGAGTGAGACTCCATCTCAAAATAAATAAAAGTGGCTGGGCACGGTGGCTCACGCCTGTAATCCCAGCACTTTGGGAGGCTGAGGTGGACGAATCACTTGAGGTCAGGAGTTTGAGGCCAGCTTGGTCGACATGGTGAAAACCCGTCTCTACTAAAAATACAAAAAATTAGCCAAGCATGATGGCGGGAGCCTGTAATCCCAGCTACTTGTTAGGCTGAGGTAGGAGAATCACTTGAACCCGGGAGGCAGAGGTTGCAGGGAGCTGAGATGGTGCCACTGAACTCCAGCCTGGGTGACAGAAGGAGACTCTGCCTCAAAAAACAAAACAACATCCCCCAAAAAACCCCACAAAAACTAGAAACCCAAAATGTCATATATTTACACAATGGGATATTACTCAACCATGAAAAGGAATAAAGCTCTGATACGTGCTACAACATGGATGAACCTTGCCAACATGATCCGAGTGAAAGATGCCAGACTCAAAAGCACATATACGATTCTATTTATACAAAGTGTCCAGAATAGGCAAATCCATAGAGACAGAAAGCAGATTAGTGGTTTCTACGGGTTGGGGAGAAGGGAAAATTGGGACCAACTGGGAATAGCTATGGAGATAGCTATTGGGGACGGTGAAAAATGTTCTAAAATTGACTGTAGTGATGGAGGCACAACTCTGCAAACAGACTAAAGACGATTTAATTTTTTTTTTTTGAGATGGCGTCTTGCCCTGTCACCGAGGCTGGAGTGCAGTAGTGGTGTGATCTCGGCTTGCTGCAACCTCCACCTCCCGGGTTCAAGTGATACTCCTGCCTCAGTCGCCCAAGTAGCTGGGATTACAGGCATGCACCACCACGCCCAGCTAATTTTTTGTATTTTTAGTAGAGAATGGGTTTCACCATGTTGGCCAGGCTGGTCTCGAATGCCTGACCTCAAGTGATCCACCCATCTCGGCCTCCCAAAGTGCTGGGATTACAGGTGTAAAACACCGCGCCCGGCCAAAACCATTTCATTTTGTACTTTATGATTATTCTTTTCTTTTTGTTTTGCCGTGTTGCCAAGTCTCGTCTCGAACTCCTGAGTTTAAACAACCAGCCCACCTTGCCTCCCAAAGTACTGATATTACAGGCATGAACCAGCGTGCCCGGCCTGAATTGTATACTTTATTTAATTAAATTTATTTATGTATTTGTTTTGAGACAGAGTCTCTGTTGCCCAGGCTGCAGTGCAGTGGATTGATCTCGGCTCTGCCTCCTGGGTTCAAGTGATTCTCATGCCTCAGCCTCCTGAGTAGCTGGGATTACAGGTGTGTGTTACCACACCCAGTAAAAAATTTTTTCTATTTTTAGTAGAGATGGGGTTTCACCATGTTAGCCAGGCTAGTCTCGAACTCCTGGCCTCAAGTAATTCGCTCTCCTTAGCTTCTCAAAGTGCTGGGATTACAGGCATGAACCATGGCACCCAGCCCTGAATTGTATACTTTAAGTGGGTACTTTTATATTACGTGGATGACATATCAATAAAAAATATAAATTAATGCAATACTCAGCATATTGCCCTGTGGATTGGCCAAGATCAAAGAGATGGATCAAGTGTAGACCCAGAGAATGTGGTTTTCTCTTGCCATTGATGAAGTGTAGGTTGGTAAAATATTTTTGGAGATTTTTTTTTTGAAATTGACTCTGTGACATCTATTAAAGGATGAAATGTGTATAGTACCCTTTGACTCAATGATTGATTTTTTTTGAGACAGGGTCTTGCTCTGTTGCCCAGACTGGAGTGCAGTGGAGTCAATCGAAACTCACTGCAACCTCGAACTCTGGGGTTTAAGCGATCCTGCAACCTCAGCCTCCTGAGTAGGTGGGACTACAGGCAAGTACCACCATGTCCGGGTAATTTTCTTATTTTATTTTATTTTCTTTATTTGTTTTGAGATGGAATTTCACTCTTGTTGCCCAGGCTGGAGTGCAATGGCGCGATCTCAGCTCACTGCAACCTCCGCCTCCCAGGTTCAAGCAATTCTCCTGCCTCAGCCTCCTGAGTAGCTGGGATTACAGGCACCCACCATCATGTCTGGCTAATTTTTGTATTTTTAGTAGAGACGGGGTTTCACTGTGTTGTCCAGGCTGGTCTTGAACTCCTGACCTCAGGTGATCCACCCGCCTCGGCCTCCCAAAGTTCTGGGATTACAGGTGTGAGCCACCACGCCTGGCCAATTTTCTTATTTAATTTATTTATTTATTGAGACAGAGTCTCGATCTGTCACCCAGACTAAAGTGCAGTGGCTCTGCACTTTAATGCAGATATCGGCTCACTGCAACCTCTGCCTCCTGGGTTCAAGTGATTCTCCTGCCTTCCGAGTAGCTGGGACTACAGGCGCCTGCCACCACATCTGGCTAATTTTTAAATTTTTATTTAATTTTTATTTTATTTTTAGTAGAGATGGGGTTTCACCATGTTGGCCAGGCTGGTCTTGAACTCCTGACCTCAAGTGATCCGCGCACCTTGGCCTCCCAAAATGCTGGGATTACAGGTGTGAGCCACCGTGCCTGGCCTCAATGTTTTATTGTAAGAGACTTATCCTGGGAAAATACTTGCTCCGCTGTGAATAAGCGCAGATATCAGTGTTCAGTGTAACATTTCTTTGAAATATCAACTGAGTTAATTGGATTAATTCACGCCCACAAATTAGATGATTAATTTGTGGCAGCCTCAGACTATGGAATGCTAATGAAAGTTTAAGAAAGGGATGAAGTGGTAACCAATTAGTAAGAAATGATGATTTTTAATGTATTTGTTGTTTTGTTTGCCTGGTGGATGTCTGCTTGCTGTTTGCTGAAATAAATGTGTCTTGAACACAGAGACTTTGCTGGGCTTTTTTTTTCCCTCCCAAATCCCCATGTCTGTAATAGGAAAAGCTCAAAGGTGCTGAGTAATAATGTACTAAATGATTGAGTTTGTGTTTTCCATATCAAATGCTGTCTCAGTCACATTGTTTATTTTGAAGAATGTACACATTTAATAAGCACATATAAAAAATATATATTATACATATACATGTTCTTTTTTCTTTTCTTTTTTTTTGGAGACAGGGTCTCTCTCTATCACCCAGGCTGCGTTGCAGTGTCATGATCTCGGCTCACTGCAACCTCTCCCTCCTTGGCTCAAGCCATTCTCCCACCTCAGCCTCCCAAGTAGCTGAGAGGACAGGGGCATGCGCCACCACATCTGGCTAATTTTTGTATTTTTTGTAGAGACGGGGTTTTGCCATGTTGCCCAGGCTGATCTTTAACTCCTGACCTCAAGTGATCCATCCATGTGGGCCTCCCAAAGTGCTGAGATTACAGGTGTGAGCACAATATATTTGAATGAACAATAAATAACAACAAAGATAAAAACTCCTGCAAAAGTAATTACCCAGAGATGACGCGGAATGTCTATTTTCTCTATTTCCTGCTGTTTATAATTATTATTTTTTAATGGACAACCTGGAAAACAAGAAGCATTTCTGGCCTTGAATGCCACCCTAGGACTCGTCAACACCCTGCCCACAGAAGTCCCCATGCCTTTTCTCGTCCTGATGTGTCTTCAGGGTTGGATGGAATTTCTGGAGATTCCTCCTGGGGCTCCCCAGGCAATGGCCAAATTCCTACAGTCAGGTGGATGGAGGGAGGTCTTCTGAAGCCTGGGGCAAAAGTGATGTAAGTGGGAATGAAGTCGGTGGAAAAGTGTGAAGAAGGGATTATGAAATCCATTCTTGGCCAGGCGCAATGACTCACACCTGTAATCCCAGCACTTTGGGAGGCCGAGGTGGGCGGATCACCTGAGGTCAGGAGTTCAAGATCAGCCTGGCCAACATGGCGAAACCCTGTCTCTACTAGAAATACAAAAATGAGCTGGGTGTGGTGGAGGGCGCCTGTAATGCCAGCTACTTGGGAGGCTGAGTTAGGAGAATCACTTGAACCCTGGAGGCAGAGGTTGCAGTGAGCTGAGATTGTGCCACTGCACTCCAGCCCCGGCGACAGAGTGAGACTCCATCTCAAAAAAAAAAAAACAACACCATTCTTATTTGATTCCTTCAGAACAGAAACAGAAACAATAGCTCTCTCCTTATCCATCAATTTTTTTTTTTTTTTTTTTTTGAGACAGAGTCTTGCTCTGTCAACCAGGCTGGAGTGCAGTGGCCAGATCTTGGCTCACTGCAACCTCTGCCTCTCAGGTTCAAACCCTTCTCCTGCCTCAGCCTCCTGAGTAGCTGGGATTACAGGTGCCCACCACCACGCCCGGCTAATTTTTGTATTTTCAGTAGAGACAGCATTTCACCATATTGGCCAGACTGGTCTTGAACTCCTGACCCTGTGGTCTGCCCGCCTCAGCCTCCCAAAGTGCTGGGATTACAGGCGCGTCCAGCCTTCCATCAATTCTTCAATCTCCTCTTTTACCCTATGCCTGTGGGCTCTGATGGGGTTGACCTCTTGGTGGGGTTGACTCATCTTTGCTCCTGCCCCCAAGAGGCCCACAGATACCTCCCCATCCTCTGCATTGTGAGGGTATCTCTTGGTGCAGGGGGAGGGGGTTCAGGAGGGGCACATGGGCAACAAGGAGTTGTTTGGGCTTTGAAGACAATATTGGGGCAGATCAGAGTGGGGGTGACAAAGGCATGAGGTTGGCCTTTGCTTTCTAGAATCTTGTTGTTCAATGTCTTTCTGACATTGGGGTTCCTCTCGGTGTCTGGACATTCATTCTTGAAACACTGTCCTTGCTCTCTGTTTTTTTATTTTAATTTTATTTTTTGAGACAGGATCTCTCTCTGTCACCCAGGCTGGACCGCAGTGGAGTGATCTCGGGTCACTGCAACTTCTGCCTCCCGGGTTCAAGGGATTCTTCTTCCTCAGCCTCCAGAGTAGCTGGGATTACAGGCGCCCGCCACCATGCTTGGCTAATTTTTGTGTTTTTAGTAGAGACAGGGTTTCACCATGTTGGCCAGGATGGTCTCAAACTCCTGACCTCAGGTGGTCAGCCCTCCTCAGCCTCCCACAGTGCTAAAATTACAGGTGTGAGCCACCGCACCTGGCCGGGCCTGAGTTTAATTTGAATGAATCAACAACATATATTCAATAAGGTGTCTTTAAACCGAAACACGCATGAACCAGGGTGAGGTACTGATCGATTGATGACAATAGTGTGAGCAGAGCCTTGTGGGACCCCAAATCTGTATTTCCCCTGGGAGCAGTGGTTCCTTATTGGCTGAGACCATGTTCATGGCAACTTTTTTTTTTTTTTTTTTTGAGACAGCATCTCACTCTGTTGCCCCGGCTAGAGTACAGTGGCGCGATCTCGGCTCACTGCAACCTCCGCCTCCCGGGTTCAAGGGATTCTCCTGCCTCAGCCTCCTGAGTAGCTGGGACTACAGGCACGCGCCACCACGCCCAGCTAATTTTTGTATTTATAGTAGAGATGGGGTTTCACCATATTGGCCAGGCTGGTCTCGAACTCCTGACCTCGTGATCCGCCCTCCTCAGCCTCCCACAGTGCTAAAATTACAGGTGTTAGCCACTGCACCTGGCCGGCCCTGAGTTTAATTTGAATGAATCAACAACATATATTCAATAAGGTGTCTTTAAACCGAAACGCGCATGAACCAGGGTGAGGTATTGATCGATTGATGACAATAGTGTGAGCAGAGCCTTGTGGGACCCCAAATCTGTATTTCCCCTGGGAGCAGTGGTTCCTTATTGGCTGAGACCATGTTCATGGCAACTTTTTTTTTTTTTTTTTTTTGAGACAGCGTCTCACTCTGTTGCCCCGGCTAGAGTACAGTGGCGCGATCTCGGCTCACTGCAACCTCCGCCTCCCGGGTTCAAGCGATTCTCCTGCCTCAGCCTCCTGAGTAGCTGGGACTACAGGCACGCGCCACCACGCCCAGCTAATTTTTGTATTTATAGTAGAGATGGGGTTTCACCATATTGGCCAGGCTGGTCTCGAACTCCTGACCTCGTGATCCGCCCACCTCAGCCTCCCAAAGTGCTGGGATTACAGGCGTGAGCCACCGCGCCCGGCTAATGGCAACTTCACAGAACATAACAAGTAAGAATGAGGAGAACTGCCTGTATTTATTTATTTTTAATTTATTTTATATATATTTTTTGAGACGGAGTTTCGCTCTTGTTGCCCAGGCTGGAGTGCAATGGTGCAATCTCAGCTCCCTGCAACCTCTGCCTCCTGGGCTCAAGCAATTCTCCTGCCCCCGCCTCCCAAGTAGCTGGGATTACAGGCACCTGCCACCACGCCCGGCTAATTTTGTATTTTTAGTAGAGATGGAGTTTCTCCATGTTGGTCAGGCTGGTCTTGAACTCCTGACCTCAGGTGATCCACCCACCTCGGCCTCCCAATGTGCTGGGATTACAGGAGTGAGCCACCCGCGCCCGGCCTGAGAACTGTCTGTATTTATTAAGTGCTCAGTACATTCAAGGGACTGATCTAGGCACCTCCAGAGAGTTAACGGGTGCAGTCCTTGTTCTCAGGGAACTCGTTGTCCAGGTGGGGGAAGGCAGGCGTTACTCAAAGAATCACAGAATAGGCTGGGCGCTATGGCTCATGCCTGTAATCCCAGCACCCTGGGAGGCTGAGGTGGATTGCTTGAGGCCAGGAGTTCGAGACCAGCCTGGGCAACATAGCGAGACCTTGTCTCTCTTAAAAAATATAAAAAAATGGCCAGCCATGGTGGCTCATGCCTGTAATCCCAGCACTTTGGGAGACCGAGTCAGGAGGATCAATTGAGGTGAGGGGTTCGAGACTGGCCTGGCCAATATGGTGAAACTCTGTCTCTACTAAAAGTACAAAAAATTAGTCGGGCATGGTGGTGTGTGCCTGTAGTCCCAGCTACTTGGGAGGCTGAGGCAGGAGAATCGCTTGAACCCAGGAGGGGAGGTTGCAGTAAGCCAAGATCACACTGAGACAGAAATTAAAAGAGAGAAACAGAATAAAGCAAAGGTTAAGTGAGAAACACTGCACTTCATCCTGGGCCACAGAGTGAGACTCCATCTCAAAAAAACCCCCCAAAACCAAAAACTAAACAAAAAAAGCCTGGGCCTGGTGGCTCACGCCTGTAATCCTAGCGCTTTGGGAGGCCGAGGCGGGTGGATCACTTGAGGTCAGGAGTTCAAGACCAGTCTGGCCAACATGGTGAAACCCTGTCTGTACTAAAAATACGAAAAATTAGCCAGGTATGGTGGCACGCGCCTGTAATCCTAGCTACTCAGGAGGTTGAAGCAGGAGAATCGCTTGAACCCAGGAGGTGGAGGTTACAGTGAGACGAGCTGACACCACTGCACTCCAGCCTGGGCGACAGAGTGAGACTGTGTCTCAAAAATAAATAAATAAATAAATAATAATAAATAAAACAACCCCCCCCCCCGCCAAAATTAGCCAGGCGGAGTGGCGTGCTTCTGTAGTCCCAGCTACTTGGGAGGCTGAGGTGGGAGGATCGCTGGAGTCTGGGAGGTTGAGGCTGCAATGAGCAGTGATTCCCCAACCTGCACTCCAGCCTGGGCAACAGGGTGAGACCCTGTCTCAACAAACAAACAAACAAACAAACAACAAACAAAACTCCCCAAAAGCCCACGACCCCCCCAAAACACACAAAAAACAAAAGGCCACATGCCAAGAATTAATAAGTAACTCTGGATGAGGGAATCAGGTCCTTGTAGAGAGGGGAGTTGTTCCAGAATTGCAGGTGGAGGCACTAGGCACTCCGGTGACCGTGGCGGCGAGAGCCAAGCTGGGAAGACACTTTCCAGGCGCGGGGAACAAGATCTCTCAGCCTCCAGGTGCCCTCTCTGCCCCTTGGCGTCCCCCCACCCTGCCCCTCTGTCTCCCCCTTTCTCTGTTCCTCAGTTTCCCCTCCTCGTTGTCCCTTGTGGGGTCCCAGTGTGTGAGTTGCTTTGTGTCTACCCCCTTCCAGGGTCTGACAAGCAGAAGGAGTTTTCATTATATCCTGGAAGTCTGTCCCCCAACCCCCAAATCGGATCTAATTCTGCTCTGCTGAGGCTGGCCTGGCCTGGCCTAAGAGGATTGGAACATTTGCTAAATGGGACTAGGACAGGGTCAGAGAGGCATCGCTGGGGAGACCCAGGGGCCAGGACGGCCACCAGGGGGCGGCAGAGGACGAGGGAGATCAGAAGACAGAGGGGACAGAGAAGGGCGGGGTGGGGGCGGGGTGGGGGCGGGGTGGGGGTGGGGGTGGGGTGGGGAGAGGCAGGGAGTGGACACAGGCATATTCCCTGGCTGTTTAGGGAACCACATTTAAGGGGTTAGAAGGGTGCCAACATTGCTGATTTTTTTTTTTTTTTTTTTTTTTTTGAGACAGAGTCCTGCTCTGTCAGCCAGGCTGGAGTGCAGTGGTGTGATCTCGGCTGACTGAAACCTCTGCCTCCTGGGTTCAAAGGATTCTCCTGTCTCAGCCTCCCAATAGCTGGGAATACAGGCAACCACCACCATGCAGAGCATATTTTCGTATTTCAGTAGAGGCGGGGTTTCACCGTGTTGGCCAGGCTGTTCTCGAACTCCTGAACTTAAGTGATCTGTTCACCTCGGCCTCCCAAAGTGCTGGGATTACAGGTGTGAGCCACAGTGCCCAGTCAACATTGTTGATTTTTAAGGTTTATTATGCGCTGTGGCTCACGCCTGTAATCCCAGCACTTTGGGAAGCTAAGGCAGGAGGATCGTTTGAGCCCAGGAGCTTGAGACCAGCCTAGGCAACATAGCAAGACCCTGTCTTAAAAAATAAGAATAAAGTTTATCATTAACCTCCACCCTGACTTTCTACTCGCTCTCCCCTCTCTGTTCCTTTAGGGATAATGGGGGCCTGGAGAGTGGGAAGGGGAGTGCAAGCATGGGGGTCTGGAGGTGTCTGATCAACACCCTCAGAGATGACCTGAGGTTTCCAGAGCTGGGAATGTTTTGGAAAGGTCTGAACTGCAAGGAATCTTTGCAGAGTCCTGGGGTCTACCTCTGATGTGAAGCATCTTGCATTTTGGAGCTGTCCAAGTAAAACATGAAAAATAATTTGATACAGAATTAAAAATACATTTTTGTTTTTTCTGAGACTGAGTTTTGCTCTTGTCGCCCAGGCTGGAGTGCAATGGTGTGATCTTGGCTCACTGCAACCTCTGCCTCCTGGATTCAAGCAATTCTCCTGCCTCAGCCTCCCAAGTAGCTGGGATTACAGGCATGTGCCACCACACCTGGCTAATTTTGTATTTTTAGCAGAGAGGGAGTTTCACTATGTTGGCCAGGCTGGTCTTGAACTCCTGACCACAAGTGATCTGCCCGTCTCGGCCTCTCAAAGTGCTGGGATTACAGGCGTGAGTCATTGTGCCTAGCTCAATAAATAGATAAATAATATATATATATATATATATATATATATATATATATACATTTTTTTTTTTTGAGACAGTCTTGCTATGTTGCCTAGGCTGGAGTGCGTGGTGTGAGTTCGGCTCACTGCAACCTCCGCCTCCCGGGTTCAAGCGATTGTCCTGCCTCAGCCTCCTGAGTAGTTGGGATTACAGGCGTGCAACACCATGCCCGGCTAAGTTTTGTAGTTTTAGTAGAGATGGGTTTTTACCATGTTGGTCAGGCTGGTCTCGAACTCCTGACCTCGTGATCCACCCACCTTGGCCTCCCAAAGTGCTGGGATTACAGGCATGAGCCACCGCACCTGGTTCAAAATATACTTTAAGTAAAATTCAAAATCTTCAAAAGTATTTTTAAAATTCCACACTTTTAATTTCTACTTCATGCCAGGCCCAGTGGCTCATGCCTGTAATCCCAGCACTTTGGGAGGCCCAGGCAGGAGGATCACTTGAGATCAGGAGGTTGAGACCAGCCTGGGCAACATAGTGAGACCCCTGTCTCTACAAAAAAAAAAAAAAAAAGGCAGGTGTGGTGGTGTGCACCTGTAGTTCCAGCTACTCAGGAGGCTGAGATGAGAGGATCATTTGAGCCCAGGAGGTTGAGGCTTCAGTGAGCCGAGATCACGTCACTGCACTTCAGCCTGGGCAACAGAGCAAGACCCTGTCTCAAAAAAAAAATGTAAAAAGAAATAATTTCCAATATAGTAAGTAGCAATAGATATATAGTCAATATCAACAAAAGCTCTTTGAGCCTTCGGTTACTTTAAATTTCAAGAGCTGGAGAGGACCCTGGAGTGTTTCTCTGGGACTTGGGACAAGTCTTATTTAGACTCTGGGTCATGTGTAGCGGGGTAGTTGAGGGCACGGTTTTGAGAGGCAAACATGGCTGACCCAAATATTGTTTTTCTGTTTATTTATTTATATTTATATATATATTTTTGAGACAGGATCTTGCTCTGTTGCCCAGGCTGGCATGCAGTGGTGTGATGAGTCTCGGCTCACTGCATCCTCCGCCTCCCGGGTTCAAGCGATTCTCATGCCTCAGCCTCCTGAGTAGCTGGGATTATAGGCGCGCACCACCATACGGCTAATTTTTTGTATTTTTAGTAGAGACGGGTTTTTGCCATGTGGGCCACGCTGGTCTCGAACTCCTGAGCTCAAGCGATCCTCCCACTGGCTTCCCAAAGTGCTGGGATTACAGGTGTGAACCATTGTGCCTGGCCTTCTTTTTAATTTTTTAAAATTATATTTTTTTGGCCTCCTTCCCCTCCTAATATATTTTATTTTGTAGAGATAGGGTCTCACTATGTTGCCCAGGCCGGCCTCAGTCTCTAATCCATAGCCTCAAATGATCCTCCTGCCTTGGCCTCCCAAACCCCTGGGAGTTTTTTTTTTTTTTTTTGAGATGGAGTCTCGCACCGTCGCCCAGGCTGGAGTGCAGTGGCACAATCTCGGCTCACTGCAAGCTCCGCCTCCCAGGTTCATGCCGTTCTCCTGCCTCAGCCTCCCGAGTAGCTGGGACTACAGGCGCCCGCCACCACGCCCGGCTATTTTTTGTGTTTTTTAGTAGAGATGGGGTTTCACCATGTTAGCCAGGATGGTCTTGATCTCCTGACCTCGTGATCCACCCGCCTTGGCCTCCCAAAGTGCTGGGATTACAGGCGTGAGCCACCACGCCCAGCCCACTGTGAGCTTTTCTTTTGCATTTCCCTGATGATCAATGAATGTGAGCCCAGTTTTATACACTGGTGGATTATTTGCTATTCTCACTTTTGAAATGCCTGTATAAGTCTTCTGCAACCTGGTTGAATATCAGGCACTGATGTTTTATGATCTCAAATGGTGGAACAAGGGAGATCAGTGTCCTTGCCCTGGGGATCAGCCTGGGAGGCCCAAGGCTGGTTCTCAGAGCTGTGGAGTTTGGCACCCACTGGGTCCCAGGTTCCCACCTGAGCAGTTGTTCTTACAGGTAAGGCCTGAATGCTCACAGCCACCTGGTGGTGCAGACACACGGATAACTCCATTCTACAGGCAGGGAGACTGAGCCTGGGAAGGAGGGAGGTGCCCACAGGTCCCAGCTTCTCACACACTGCATGCACCACAGACCTTGGGAACAAGATCTCAGGGAACAATAACTCCATGGAAACTTCCTCCCAGGCGGCTTCTGGTATCATCCCCACTTTACAGAGGAGGAAACTGAGGCTGAGAGAAGTGTAGTCTCCAGTTCTGTCTCGCACGTCAGCGGCAGAGCCAGAGCTGGGCCAGCACCTGCCCCGGAGCCGGTGCCCTCCTGATCACCAGGCGATATGGCCTCTTAGGATGCTCGCCACAGCCCCACGGAGCTCAGAGGTCCCTTTCTCAGAGGAGGAAACTGAGGCTGAGAGAGGTTTCGTCAATTCCCGAGGTCACACAGGTGATGAGTGGAAGAACCAGGGGTAGAATTTAAATCTCTTTGGTCTCCTAGCCCCACTGTTCACCTTCAAGTCTGCCTGGGATTCCTAGAAGATGGATGAGGTCAGCTTCCTCCCCTGCTCCCATGGGATTCCCAGGGCTCATTGTGACAGCTTGTCACTGTATCCACTTTGCAGAGGAGGAAACTGAGGCCCAGGAGCCCACATGAAGGGTCCAAGGCCACGCAGTGAGAAAACAACAGGATTTAAACCCAAACTCATGTGGCTCCATGCCAGCTCTTGGCAAGACCCTCCCGACTCAGCCGTGTTCAGGGCCCTCCCTTGTTGGCCCTGCCAGCCTCTCTCTGCCGCATCCGTAGGCTCCTCTGTCCAGTGAGGACAAGGAGCTGAGTGGATGCACCCACTACCAGTCATGGGACCTGGTAGAAGCAGGGATTCATGGCACAGTTAGAGCCTGAATGAATTAACTCAGGAACAATATGATCCCTGAAGCATCCAGAGATTCAAACACTAGTGGGCAGCCCCACAGTCTGACCTCACAGTGCTGCAATCACAGACCCTTGGTCCTTTTGGGAAAACATCACACCACTTCTCTGTGCCAGTGTCTCTACCTGGTTCTGCCCCACCATCCATCCATCCATCCATCCACCCATCCATCACCCATCCATCCATCCATCCATCCATCCATCCATCACCCATCCATCCATCCATCCATCATCCATCCATCACCCATCCATCCCTCCATCCATCCATCCATCCCTCCATCCATCCATCCATCCATCCATTTCTTTCACATTTATTGAACACACACTTACTGCTGTGTGTCTGGGACAGTCCTAGGTACTGGGAATACAGCTGAGAACAAGACAGACAGGGCCCCATCCTCCTGACAAGGGCAGACAAGAAAGAAGATGTCAGTAAGAGTTTTGCAAAAGATTAAATAGGATGAATGTGTTAGGGAGCTAAGGGGGTGCAGGTATGAGGAGCACCCCCCATCCTGCAGTAGAGCCTGGAGTGAAACTCATCAACAACCTGATCCAAGGATCCTCCAGTGTTCCATACATCTTCAGACTGTCCCCAGAATTTAACCCCACTTTTTTTTGTTTATTATACTTTAAGTTCTAGGGTACATGTGCACAACGTGCAGGTTTGTTACATATGGATACATGTGCCATGTTGGTTTGCTGCACCCATTAACTCATCATTTACATTAGGTATTTCTCCTAATGCTATTCCTCCCCCTGCCCCCCACCCCACAACAGGCCCCTGTGTGTGATGTTCCCCACCCTGTGTCCAAGTGTTCTCATTGTTCAATTCTCACCTATGAGCGAGAGCATGCGGTGTTTGGTTTTCTGTCCTTGTGATAGTTTGCTCAGAATGATGGTTTCCAGCTTCATCCATGTCCCTGCAAAGGACATGAACTCATCCTTTTTTATGGCTGCATAGTATTCCATGGTGTATATGTGCCACATTTTCTTAATCCTTAACCCCACTTTTTCCAGCTGCAATCATGTGCATTACAATAAGTCTCAAAGTCAGGTAGCGTAAGTTCTCCAACTCGTTTTATTTTTCCAAGACTGCTTTGATTATTCTAGATCATTTATATTTCCATAGCAACTTCAGAATCAGTTTGACAATCAATTTCTACAGAAAAATCCTGACGAGATTTTGATTGGGATTGCAGTAAATCTAAGGATTAGTTTGAGAAGAATTGACCTCTTAATAACATTGAGTCTTCTAAACCATGAACATGGTATAGTTCACTATTGACTTGAGTCTCCTTTAATTTCTTCCAGCAGTGCTTTATATTGTTTCAGTAGGATAATGATCTGAAAGAAGAGATGACAGGACTTATGGATGGATTGGATGCGAGTGGTGAGGAGAAAGGGGTTAGGGGCCAGGCTGAGTGCCCAGATTTCTGCCTGAGCCACTGGGTGGAGATGAGAAGGAAAGCAAGTTGCCTCAGAAGACCTAGCTCAGAGAAGAAGTGCTTGGATTTGATTTCAGCTTAATTGATCCCAGGGCCAGGTGCAGGACCAGCTGAAACCCACCTCTCTGTACCCCCACCCCTGGAAGGACTCTGGATCCAGGAGCCAACCAGTACCCAGATTCCCCAGGGCAGGTGATTTAAGAGTTGCTGACACCTTCTCTGTCCAGCTGGAAGTTATTTTCTCCTCCCTCTCCCTGTACAGCTGACCTTCCTTCCCTGCTGCAGGGCCAGGGGGTCTGTTCCAGGACTGGATTCTCCCATCAGGAGCCTCTGGACTGGTCGCCGAGGGTCAGACGGCCCCTCCCTCTCTTGCTGTCACCCCTGGCTCTTCAAGCTAATGAGACCTGTCCTGATTCCTCAGCCAGGCCTGTAGCCTTAATCTCTCCTAGCAGGGGGTTTGGGGGAGGGAGGAGGAGAAAGAAAGGGCCCCTTATGGCTGAGACACAATGACCCAGCCGCAAGGAGGGATTACCGGGCGGGTGTGTGTGTGTGTGTGTGTGCGCTTGCGTGCGTGTTTGAGTGCACGGGGAAGTGAAACAGACCCGTGTGGGACCCAGGAGCTCAGGGACATATTAATATCTAGCGAGACAGACGAGAGGAGAGAGACACAAAGAGGGCCAGAGACCAGGAAAATCAGAAATACAGAGCAACAGAGGTACCAAGACAGGGAGAAGGACAGAAATGAAAGGAAATCCTTCCAGCTACTCGGGAGGCTGAGGCAGGAGAATTGCTTGAACCGGGGAGGTGGAGGTTGCAGGGAGCCGAGATGGTGCTAGTGCACTCCAGCCTGGGTGACAGAGCAAGACTCTGTCTCCAAACAAAAACAAAACAAAACAAAAATGAAGGGCAATCCAGGGAGAGGGGAAGCAAGAATCAGAGAGAGAGAGAGAGACAGGGAAAAAGAGAAGGAGGAACAGAGATTGGAGCTGCAGAGGATAAGCAAGGACAGAGGGACAGAGATGAGGCTGGAGTTACAGGGACAGGTGGACAGGCAGAAAGACAGCAAAGAGAGGGACAGACAGACAGGAACAGAAGGACACGGAGGCTGAGGGAGAGGGGAGAGAGAGCAAGATAGACAGGGAGAGACAGAGAAAGAGAATAAGAGAGACCAAGGGGATAATGCAGGTTTATCAACAGAGACAGGGATGGAGAGGAGCAGATGGAGAATGAAAGAGTGGTATTCAGGCAAGTAGGCAGAAATGCCACAGCCCAAGGCCCACAGGAAAAGAAACTGAGGTACAGAGAAGCCAGACAAAGACCAATGGTGTGTAGAGAGATGGTGAGTGCTGGGTTTGTTGGCTCACGCCTGCAATCCCAGCACTTTGGGAGGCCGAGGTGGGAGGATTGCTTGAGGCCAGGAGTTTGAGGCCAGCCTGGGCAACATAGAGCGACTCCATCTCTACGAAAATAAAAAAATTAGCTGGGCATCATGGTATGTGCCTGTAAAGTCTCAGCTACTGGGGAGGCTGAGGAGGGAGGATCCCTTGAGCACGGGAGGATCCCTTGAGCACAGGAGGTCAAGGCTGCAGTGAGCCGTGATCATGCCACTGCACTCCAGCCTGGGTGACAGAGTGAGACCCTGTCTCAACCAAAAAAAAAAAAAAAAGGAAAAAAAAAAGAAAAAAATCCCAAACCCCCAAACTCCACCAAAAACAGAAAAACAAAACACCCTTTCTAATAAGTCTGCCTATTTTCAGTGCTGGAAGCAGCCCCTGCCACCTCCGCCCCCCAAAAGAGGAGAATATCATGTCTGACAACACAGAGACAGAGAGGCCACAGACAAGACTTGACCAAGTCAAAGAGAGAGAAACAGGGGAAACTGAGGCAGAGACCAAGAACAATGAGGCACTACAGAGATAAACTAGCTGTCGGACAGACTGTTGTGGAGAGAAAGGGGGACCCAGGAGAGGGATCCCGAAAGCTCCGTGCCTCTCTTTTTTCAGACGATCTCTCAGGACCCTCTGACAGTGCTCTCCTTCCTCTTTGATGCCTCTCTCTTGGGATACTAGCTGAAGCTGGAGAGACACCAGTTAGACCTAAGGAAGGACTTCCCTGAGAAGTAGGGGCTTATGGTCACCGGCAGGAGCTGGGGCCTCCCTTCCCCATCAGCCCTAATTGCCAAGATGTCATGGGGGGAAGAGGAGGGGATTAAGCAGACGGGTGCCCCTCCCCCTCCCAGCCAATGTCACCTCCTGGTGCCCAGTCGAGTCCCCCACCTTGGCCGGGATTACCCTCCGAGATCCAGGCCATGACAAATGACATCACTCCTGGCCCAGGCTTAAAATCTCCCCATGTGAGGGGATGTGTTTCCTTCAGCCTCTGCTGTCTGGCCGCTCTGTCTAGGTCCTGGGCCACCGGAGAGCCCTGTCCCTCCTTTCTGAAGGTGAGCATCTGCAGGAGAGGCGGAGGGGACCGAGGAGGGGAGAGGGAACGGGGGAGAAGAAAGAGAGGGGAGAAGTTGGGTTTATCTTATTCGTGGCTGTGTTTGCCGTGCTCTGCAGGTGATGTTTGCTGAATAGGCACACACAAAACAGAGGTGCCGTCCTGGCATTTGTGGAAACGGGGCTAGGCTGTGATTGCAGCAGGAGGGAGTAAGGTTAGACAGCAGGGACTGGCTGACGGCACTCGGGGCATTGGGAGGATTCAGGGTGGCTTGTGGGAGAGGGGGTCTCCTCAAGCCCTGACGGCATCCGGGGTTGGGGGCTTCTCACCGTGGTTCTAAGGCAACTCCTCAGCACACCGCTCTGTTGGATGTTCTTTAAAACTCTTAGCACTGCCTGAAATTTTCATTTGCGCGATGATCCACAAATGGCCTGTCTCCCTCCCTTGTTGAGCACTGATTTTTCCCCAGTGCCCAGCGTGTGGTTGGGATTTGCCTAAATATGTGTTGCATAGATGGATGGATGAATGACAGACAAGGGACGGAACAGACATATATGCAGAGAGCCCAGGTCTGTGGCTACAACAGGAAGAACTCCGGGTGGACTTGGGCCTGCCCGAGAGAGCCAGATATGTGATGACTGGGGATCACTGTGCTGGTGAATTGATCACTTAGGGCCTCAATGCACCCAGAGGCTCTGGCTTTCAGCCCAGGCTCTACTTCGGGACTGGGGAATCCTCACGCCCCCGCCCTCTTAGCTTCCAGCACAGTCACTCTCTCTGATCTTCTTTCTGCAAAGTTTTTTTTTGTTTGTTTTTGAGATGGAGTCTTGCTCTGTTGCCCAAGTTGGAGTGCAGTGCCACGATCTCCACTCACTGCAACCTCTACCTCCTAGGTCCAAGCAGTCCATCCACCTCAGCCTCTTGAGTAGCTGGAATTACAGGCGCGTGCCCCCATGCCCAGCTATTTTTTGTATTTTTAGTAGAGATGGGGGGTCTCTCCATGTTGTCCAGGCTGGTCTCGAACTCCTGACCTCAAGTGATCAGCCCGCCTGAGCCTCCCAAAGTGCTGGGATTATGGGTATGAGCCTCTGTGCCCAGCCGGTCTCCTGCAAAACTCTTGATTGACACCTTGTTTCCCGTCTGCCCCTGTCAGGAGGGCTGAGGCCTTGTCTGTCTTGCTCTCGGCTGTATTCCCAGTGCCTGGGTCAGTCCTAGACACACAGTGAGTGCTCAGTGAATATGCAGAGAATGAATGAATGAATGAAGGGCAGAAGGGTAGAAGCAGGTAGACAGACTGCCACAGAGAGGAGGTGTGATGCGGTTTTCCCAAAAGGAACGAGCGAGGGCTGTGATTGCCACAGAGTGAGGTCCGACTTCAGGGCTGCCCACTGTGTGTGAATTTCTGGATGCTTCAGGGATCACACTGTTGATCATCGAGTTGATTTGCTCAGGCTCTAACTGTGCCGTGGATCCCAGCTTCCCCCAGGTCTCATGGCCGGCAGTGGGTGCATCCACCCAGCTCCTTGTCCCCGCTGGACAGAGGAGCCAACAGAGGCTGCAGAGAGAGGCTGGAGTGGCTGACAAGGGAGGGCCCTGAATGTGGCTGAGCTGGGAGGGTCTTGCCAAGGGCTGGCATGAAGCCACATGAGTCTGGTTTTTTTTTTTTTTTTGAGACAGAGTCTCACTCTGTGGCCCAGGCTGGAGTGCAGTGGCATGACCTCAGCTCAGCGCAACCTCCACCTCCCAGGTTCAAGCGATTCTCCTGCCTCAGCCTCTCAAGTATCTGGGATTACAGGCGTGCACCACCATGCCTGGCTTATTTTTGTATTTTTAGTAGAGATGGGGTTTCACCTTGTTAGCCAGGCTGGTCTCAAACTCCTGACCTCAGGTGATCCACCTGCCTCGGCCTCCCAAAGTGTTGAGATTACAGGCATGAGCCACCACACCCGGCCGAGTCTGCGTTTAAATCCTGTTCTTTTCTCACTGTGTGGCCTTGGACCCCTCATGTGGGCTCTCTGGGCCTTGGTTGCCTCCTCTGCAAAGTGGGGACAGTGATAAGCTGTCACCATGATCCAGCCAGATGAGCCATATTGCAGGCCTGGCCTGCAGTGGGAGCAGGGCAGAAGACCAGCCTCATTCTGTTTCTAGGGTCCCTAGGTAGACCTGGGGGTGAAGAGCGGGGCTCAGGGGCCAAAGAGATTTAAATTCTACCCCTGGTTCTTCCACTCATCACCTGTGTGGCCTTGGGAATTGATGAAACCTCTCTCAGCCTCAGTTTCCTCCTCTGAGAAAGGGATCTCTGAGCTCCGTGGGGCTGTGGTGAGCAGCCTAAGAGGCCATATCGCCTGGTGATCAGGAGGGCACCAGCTCCGGGTCAGGTGCTGGCCCAGCCCTGGCTCTGCCGATGATGCGTGAGACAGAACTGGAGACTGCACTTCTCTCAGCCTCAGTTTCCTCCTCTGTAAAGTGGGGATGATACCAGAAGCCGCCTGGGAGGAAGTTTCCATGGAGTTATTGTTGCCTGAGATCTTGTTCCCAAGGTCCATGGTGCATGCAGTGTGTGAGAAGCTGGGGCCCCCTGGAGGTCCTTAAGGTCATCAGCCACCTGAACTGTGGGCACCTCCCTCCCTCCCAGGCTCAGTCTCCCCCGCTGTAGAATGGAGTTATCTGCATGTCCGCCCCACCAGGTGGCTGTGAGCATTCAGACCTCACCTGTGGGAACAACTGCTCAGGTGGGAACCTGGGACCCAGTGGGTGCCGAACCCCACAGCTCTGAGAATCAGCCTGGGGCCTCCCAGGTTGATCCCCAGGGCAGAGACACTGATATTCTTTGTTCCACCCTTTGAAATCATAAAACATCAGTGTCTGGAAATTGTTGTCATTGTGAGATCTTGTATATAAAGCCTGGGCCAAGTGTCTGCCGAGTGATGAATTCCTGGACATTCTTTTTTTTTTTTTCCTCCCCAGGAGACAGGTCCTCTTTCGATTGATTGATTTTTTTTTTTTTTTTTTTTTGGGATGGAGCCGTGCTCTGTCGCCCAGGCTGGAGTGCAGTGGTGCAATCTCAGCTCACTGCAGCCTCCGCCTCCCGAGTTCAAGAGATTTTTGTACCTCAGCCTCCCCAGAAGCTGGGACAACACCATGCCCGGCTAATTTTTGTATTTTTAGCAGACGGGGTTTCACCACGTTGGCCAGGCTGGCCTTGAACTCCTGACCTCAAGTGATCCGCCTGCTTCAGCCTCCCAAAGTGCTGAGCCACTGGCCTGGCCTGTTTTGTTTTGTTTTGAGAGAGGATCTTGCTCTGTTGCCCAGGCTGGAGTGCAGTGGCTGGATCATAGCTCACTGCAGCCTCCAACTCCTGGGCTCAAGCGATCTTCCCACCTCAGCCTCCCAGAGTGCTGGGATTACAGGTACGTGCCACCACGCCCAGCCCTCACTGGAGGCCCTTCTGTCATCAGCTGCCTCAGGTTGCTGCCAAACCCAGGGAAAGATTTCAGTGGATGTTCAATATTATTATTGTTATTATTCTCTGCTGACATCTTGTCTAGGCAGCACTTTATCATTATTATCAGCTGTTTGATCTGGGGCCCACACTTTCCTCCTGCTGAGCCTCCTCTCCCCTATCCGTTAAAAGGGATGATCCTGGCCAGGCACTGTGGCCCACGCCTGTGATTCCAGCACTTAGGGAGGCCGAGGTGGGCGGATCACCTGAGGTCAGAAGTTTGAGACCAGCCTGGCCAACATGGAGAAACCCAATCTCTACTAAAAATACAAAAAAAAAAAAAAAAAAAAAAAAATTAGCCAGGCATGATGGCACATGCCTGTTGTCCCAGGTTGGGAGGCTGAGGCAGAAGAATCGCTTGAATCTGGGAGGTGGAGGTTGCAGTGAGCCAAGATCGCGCTACTGCACTCCAGCCTGGGTGACAGAGACTCCGTCTCAAAATAACAACAACAACAAAAACAAAAACCCAGAAAGTAGTGATCGTAAATGTGAGCTTTCTTGGCTTTTCTGGAAGGTTAACTGCTTAGCCAGGCAACCTGACTCAGATTTGACGGCGAAGACAATGAAAGTGTGTGCTTTTGTTCCAGGCCCTGCAAATGGTCCCCAGTGGGGCAGGTTCACCAGTTTCCTTGTCTCCACTCTCTGGAGGTTCATATTTAACATTATTGGTTTTTGGAGAAGTGGGAGAGGACAGAGGGAACCCAGGTTAGGGGGCTGGGGGAATAGGACCTTCAGGAATTACTCTAGCCTTGAAATCCTGGATTCTCCACTGCCAGCCTGTGTGTGATCCCGGGTAAGTCACACTTTTGAGCCTGAAGATGCTCTCTAAACTGTAAGCATCAGGCAAAAGCAGTGTCTCATGCCTGTAATCCCAGCAATTTGGGAGGCTGAGGCAGGAGGATCTGCTCAGGCCAGGAGTTCAAGACCAGCCTGGGCAACATGGCAAGACACCTCTCTCTACACAAAAATTTAAAAAATTAGCTAGGCGTTGTGGCACACCTGTAGTCCCAGCTACTTGGGAGGCTGAGGTGGGAGGATGGCTTGAGCTCAGGAGGTCGAGGCTGCAGTGAGCTATGATTGTGCCACTGCACTCCAGCCTGGGTGACAGAGTGACACGCTGTCCCTAAGACCAAAACCAAAACCAAAATGTAAGCATCATAGTAATACAGTCTCTACCTCCCAAGGTTGTGCTGGGGATTTAATGACTTCCTGTATAGAGAAGGCTTGTGTATTAGTTACCTATTGCTGGGTAACACTTATCCTAAAATTTAGCAGCTTCAAACAATAAACATTTCTGATCTCTTATAGTTTCCAAGGGACAGGAATCCAAGAGTGGATTAACTGGATTATTCTGGCTCAGGGTGTTCCATGTGGTTGTGGTCAGATGTTGGCCAGGACTGAAGTCACTTAATGGCTTGGCTGAGGCTGGGGAACTAACCTCCATGGTAGCTTACTCTCATAGCTGTTGGCAGGAGGCCTCATTTCTTTGCCACATAGACCTCTCCGTGGGATGGCTTGAGCATCCTCACAACATGGCGGCTGGCTTTCCTTAGAGCTAGCCTTGGAAGCCACACTCTGTCATTTCTGCAATATCCTGTTGGTTACACACGTCAGCCAGCTTGTTAGTAGGGACTGCACAGGGCATGAATATCAGGGGGTAAGGATTACTGGGAGTTACCTTGGAGGCAGTTTGATTTTGGGGATTTAATGTAGCTGCTTTTGATTTTATTGTCAGCACTGAGCCTTCTCGTGACATTCCTACCAGGTTTTACTTGTTCTTTCTGCTTTTCTCCATGATCAATCTGCTATGGTCACACAGGGTGCCTTGTTTCTCCTCCAACAAGACCAAGTTGGAGACCCTGTCTTGCTCAGGGTGACAGTGTGAGATTCCAGCCTCCAAGCCTTTGCACCTGCCGTTTTTTTAATTTTTTTTTTTTTTTTTGCCTGGAAATCTCTATTCCAGATCCACACAACTTCCTAGATGCCTTACCCACCCCAAATGCCTTCACTCTCATAACAACCTGTTTTATTTTCCTGGGAGTTCTTGAAACTTTCTGAAGGCTTTTTTTTTTTTTTTGACATTGTCTTGCTCTGTTGCCCAGGCTGGAGTGCAGTAGTGCCATCTCAGCTCACTGCAACCTCCGCCTCCCGGGTTCAAGCGATTCTCAAGTAGTTGAGATTACAGGCACCCATCATCATGTCTGGCTAATTTTTGTATTTTAGTAGAGATAGGGTTTCACCATGTTGGCCAGGCTGATCTCAAACTCCCGACCTCAAGTGATCCTCATAACTCAGCCTCCCAAAGTGTTGGGATTACAGGCAAGAGCCCCTGCTCCCGGCCATGGCATCTTTATTAAAAAAAAAAAAAAAAAAAAAGGCCGGGTGTGGTGGCTCACGCCTGTAATCCCAGCACTTTGGGAGGCCGAGGCGGGTGGATCACATGAGGTCAGGAGTTCGAGACCAGCCTGGCCAACATGGTGAAACCCCATCTCTACTAAAAATACAAAAATTAGCCGGGTATGGTGGCAGGCCCCTGTAGTCTCAGCTACTTGGGAGGCTGAGGCAGGAGAATCACTTGAACCCGGGAGGCAGAGGCTGCAGTGAGCTGAGATCACGCCATTGCACTCCAGCCTGGGGGACAAGAGTGAGACTTCATCTCAAAAAAAAAAATTTTTTTTTTCCTTGTTCGTTATTGGTTTCTCTAGGAACGGAACCAAGAAGTTCAATTCTATGAGAACAGAGAAGCTGCGGTCTTATTTCTTCCTATATTCCTAGTTCCTAGAGCAGGGAAGGCATTCAAAAAATATTTACTGAATGAACAGCAGAATCTCAACTTAAAATAAACAGAATCTGTCCCCCTCCTCATGTGAGGGATGAGAAGGAAAGGACAGTGAGAGGAACGGAAGAGTGGGAGCTCACAATAAACACCATCCATTTTTAATTCTTTTTCTTATGTTTCAAATATTTATTGGGGTGCTGGGGACATGGCAGGAACCGAGATATTCCCAGTCCCTGAACTCAGGTAACTGATAGAATTTGAGGGAGAGAGATAGATAAACAAACATATAAATATGTCGTTTAATACAAGCTGTGTCTTGAAGAAAAGGAGGTAGGGAGTGTGTGTATGTGTGTGTGTGTGTGTGTAAAATCCAGTTTAGGGGCGTAGGTTGCTTTCTCTGGGGAAAGTAGCTGAGCTGAGACGTGGAGGAGAAGGGGTTAGCTGGTGAGAGGGGCTTTGGGGTGGGGGAGAGGCGTTCCTAGCCCAGGAAACGGCTTATGCAAATAGCTGTGGAGGCTGAGAGGTTTTCTGAGGCCATCCTAATGAGGGCAATGAGGAACCCTCAGAGGGTTTTCATGTTCTGTTTGCTTTTTTGAAGATTTCATTGTTGTTTTTGCTTTTGACAAGAACACACACACACACACACACACAATTAAAAAGTAATCCAAACTGTAGAGACAAGATATGGCTTTAGCATTCCTTCCCAGAGGCAGTCACTGGTGCCAGTAGCTTGCTTCCTTCCTGGGAATTTTCTATGCATATACAAGCGTATATTCTACACATGAGTAAAATCAATGCCTCATTTTATTTATTAATTCATAATTATAATACTTATTATTTTTGAGATGGAGTCTCACTCTGCCTCCCAGGCTGGAGTGCACTGGCATAATCTCGGCTCACTGCAACCTCCACCTCCCAGGTTCCAGAGGGTCTCCTGCCTCCGCTTCCCAAGTAGCTGGGATTACAGGCATGTACCACCATGCCTGGCTAATTTTTGTATTTTTATTTTATTGTATTTTTATTTTTAAATTTACTTTATTATGACTCTTTTTTTGAGATGGAGTTTCGCTCTTGTTGCCCAGGCTGGAGTGCAATGGCGTGATCTCGGCTCACTGCAACCTCTGCCTCCCGGGTTCAAGTGATTCTCCTGCCTCAGCCTCTGGAGTAGCTGGGATTACAGGCGCCCACCACCACGCCTGCCTAATTTTGTATTTTTAGTAGAGACAGGGTTTTGCCATGTTGGCCAGGCTGGTCTTGAACTCTTGACCTCAGGTGATCCATCTGCCTCGGCCTCCCAAAGTGCTGGCATTACAGGCGTGAGCAACTGCACCTGGCCTATTTATTGTTATTATTGAGACAAGGTCTTCCTCTATTGCCTAGGCTGGTGTGCGGTGGCATGCTCATAGCTCACTGCAGTCTCCAAATCCTGGGCTCCAGTGATCCTCCCGCTTCAGCCTCCTGAGTAGCTGAGACTACAGGTGCGGACCACCATGCCTGACCAATTTTTGTATTTTTTTTTTTTTGTGGAGACAGCGTTTTGCCATGTTACCCAGGCTGGTCTCAAACTCCTGGGCTCAAGCAATCTGCACACCTTGACCTCCCAAAGTGCTGAGATTATAGGTGTGAGACACAGCACCTGGCCATCTGCATTGTTTTAAAAATCACAAATGGTTGCGAGGTATACATACTGCCCAGCACCATACTTGTTTCCTTTGAATATATAAATATTATAATTTTATAATATTTATAATATATAATAACACAAATAATAATAAATATATATGGTTTGGTCATATACAATATATAAAATAACATTCACAAACACTTATTGTCAAAGTGCAATTAAATGGAAAAAAAAAAAAAAACCATTTGGCCAGGTGTGGTGGCTCATGTCTGTAGTCCTAGCACTTTGGGAGGCTGAGGTGGGAAGATCACTTGAGCCCAGGAGTTGGAGGCTGCAGTGAGCTATGGCAACGCCGCTGCACTCCAGCCTGGATGACAGAGGGAGACCTTGTCTCTTAAAAAACCCCAAAAAACAAATCTGATTCTCTGACGCATATATAATAAGCACAGGTCAAAGATTTATTTAAGTCATGAATGAAGGAACCAGCTGTTTCAAAGGAGAATTTGGGCCGGGTGCAGTGGCTCACGCCTGTAATCCCAGCACTTTGGGAGGCCGAGGGGGGTGGATCACGAGGTCAAGAGATTGAGACCATCCTGGCCAACATGGTGAAACCCCGACTCTACTAAAAATACAAAAATTAGCTGGGCGTGGTGGCGGGTGCCTGAGGTCAGGAGTTCGAGACCAGCTTGGCCAACAATGGTGAAACCTTGTCTTTACTAAGAATACAAAAAATTAGCTGGGTGTGGTGGCTCATGCCTGTAATCCCAGCTACTTGGGAAGCTGAGGCAGGAGAATAACTTGAACCCAGGAGGTGGAGTTTGCAGCAAGCCGAGATTGTGCCACTGCACTCCAGCCTGGGCGACAGAACAAGACTCCATTAAAAAAAAAAAAAGGAGAATTTGATGAACAGAAGTTAATAGGTTTAGTCAGGAAAGACGGGCTGGAGAAAGTTTGCCAGGTTAGATACAAAACTGGTTAAAGACCTACAGGACAATACAACTGTAACCTTTGAGGTTACCTTTTCTACCAGAGAGAAATCATTTGCAACCAAACTTCCTGGGGTTACCATTTACCTTGTCGAAGTCTAGACTCTAATCAATAATGAATAATAGACCGGGTGTAGTGGCTGACGCCTGTAATCCCAGCACTTTGGGAAGCCGAGGCGGGCGGATCACGAGGTCAGGAGTTCGAGACCAGTCTGGCCAACATGGTGAAACCCTGTCTCTACTAAAAATATAAAAATTAGCCGGGCATGGTGGCGCATGCCTGTAATCCCAGCTCCTCAGGAGGCTGAGGCGGGAGAATCGCTTGAACCCAGGAGGCAGAAGTTGCAGTGAGCCGAGATCGCGTCACTGCACTTCAGCCTGGGCGACAGAGCAAGACTCTGTCTCAAAAAAAAAAAAAAAAAAAAAAAAGAATAGTAAATCAAATACAGGTACAATCCCTTAGAATAGGGTCCGCAACCCCCGGTTTGTAGTCTGTTAGGCATGGGGTTGCACAGCTGGTGAGCAAGCATTACTGCCTGAGCCCCGCCTCCTGTCAGATCAGCGGTGGCTCTAGACTCTCACAGGAACGTGAACCCTATTGTGAACTGCACGTGCGAGAGATCTAGGTTGCACACTCCTTATGAAAATCTAAGGCACTGCCCACCCCCATCCACGGAAAAATTATCTTCTACGAAACCAGTTTTTGGTGCCAAAAAGGTTGAGGACTGCTGCCTTGGAATATGAAGCAAACTTTGGGTGGGTCTGTTAGACAAGACTCCCAGACGACTTGGAAATGGCATGCTGTCAGCCTTTTTTGTCTTACTGCCAAGCCTAGAACATTTTTTAATTTTTATTTTTTTTGAGATGAAGTCTCGCTCTTGTCTCCCAGGCTGGAGTGCAGTGGCACGATCTGGGCTCACTGCAACCTCTGCCTCCCGGGCTCAAGCGATTCTCCTGCCTCAGCCTCCCGAGTAGCTGAGATTACAGGCGCCTGCCACCACGCCCGGATAATTTTTGTATTTTAGTTGAGACGTTTCACCATGTTGGCCAGGCTGGTCTCGAACTCCCGACCTCAGGTGATCCGCCTGCTTTGGCCTCCCAAAGTGCTGGGATTGCAGATGTGAGCCACCACACCTGGCCCCTAGAACAATTTTTTAAAACTATATAATAGAGATCTTTTAAAATCAGTTCAGAGAGCAGCCTTATGTTTTTTTTTTTTTTTTTTTTTTTGAGACGGAGTCTCGCTCTGTCGCCCAAGCTGGAGTGCAGTGGCTTGATCTTGGCTCATTGCAACTTCTGCCTCCCGGGTTCAAGCGATTCTCCTGCCTCAGCCTCCCAAGTAGCTGGGACTACAGGCGTGCACCCCTGTGCCCAGCTAATTTTTGTATTTTTAGTAGAGACGGGGTTTCACCATGTTGACCAGGCTAATCTCAAACTCCTGACCTCAAGTGATCTGCCTGCCTTGGTCTCCCAAAGTGCTGGGATTACAGGTGTGAGCCACTGCGCCTGGCCTATAAATGCGATTTTCATTCCCATTTTCCAACAAGGCGACTGAGGTATACATTGAAGGTGAATTACTAGGACAAAAGAAAGATGGCATTTTACTTCAATAAGTTTGTTACAACCTGTACTGCTACCTATCTGCCATGGGAGTGCGCCTTTCCCCACACTGACACCAGTGCTGGAAGTTATCAACCTCCTTCATCTTTGCCAACCTGATAGGTCAAAAGTGATCATGGAAGATCCACACTCGCTTTTTTTTTTTTTTTTTTGAGATAGGGGTCTCACTATTTCTTTTTCTTTTTTCAGAGATGGGGGGTCTCACTATTTCTTTTTCTTTTTTTCAGAGATGGGGGTCTCACTATGTTGCCTAGGCTGGTTTTGAACTTCTGGGCTCAAGTGATTCTCCTGCCTTGACCTCCCAAAGTGCTGGGATTACAGGTGTGAGCCGCCTTGCTTAGCCCTTACTGTCGTTTTTTTTGTTTTTGTTTTTGTTTTTTTGTTTTGTTTTGTTTTGTTTTTGAGACAGAGTCTCGCTCTGTCGCCCAGGCTGGAGTGCGGTGGTGCGATCTTGGCTCACTGCAACTTCTGCCTCCCGGGTTCCAGTGATTCTCCTGCCTCAGCCTCCCAAGTAGCTGGGATTACAGGCACCCGCCACCACACCCGGCTAATTTTTGTATTTTTAATAGAGATGGGGTTTCACCATGTTGGCCAGGCTGGTCTTGAACTTCTGACCTTAGGTGATCCGTCCATCTCAGCCTCCCAAAGTGCTGGGATTACAGGCGTGAGCCACCTTGCCTGGCCCTTACTGTTGGTTTAATGCCACTCTCCCTTAGGGTGACCAACCAATCCAGTTTGCCTGGGACCATTCTGGCTCTAGCACTGAAAGTCCTATGTTCCAAGAAACACCCACCTCTCCTCCATCCTGGGCAAAGAGGGACGGTTGGTTGGTCAACCTGCAGTCCTGGGTTATAAGTGAGGCTGAGCGTGTTTGCCCATGGTCACAGAAAGAAGGGATCTTGGATGAGGATGTGTTACGGGATCAGATTTGTTTTGTTTTTTTCTTAGAGTCTTGGTGTGTCACCCAGGCTGGAGTGCAATGGCCTGAACACAGCTCACTGCAGCCCCAAACTCCTGGGCTCAAGTGATCCTCCCACCTCAGCCTCCTGGGTAGCTGGGATTACAGGCATGCATCACCACACCCAGTTAACTTTTTAAAGAACACTTTTTTTTTTTTTTTAGAGACAGGGTCTTGCTATATTGCTCAGGCTGGTCTCAAACTCCTGGGCTCAAGTGATCCTCCCGCCTTGGCCTCCCAAAGTGCTGGGATGACAGATGTGAGCCATTGTGGCCAGCCAGGACGAGATTTTTAGAGGGTAGAGTAGGAATAAGAGCTTGCACTTATGAGGCACATGATGGCTTCAGCTGTCTGCTTTGCAGAGTCTCAAGAAAGCTCTGAGAACCTTAAGCAGAGGCCATTTTACACGTGAGGACACAGAGGTACAGAGAGGTGAGAGAAATGGCCAAGGTCACATACCGAAGAGGAGAAGGAGGCAGGATTTGAATCTCAGCCTGCATGTCACCCCATGGTGCGTAACTAGTAAGTGAGTGAGCATCCCTCCTCTTCTCTTGCAGGCCCCCTGACTTGGGCCTCAGTGTCCCCGAAGATCATGATGGCATATATGAACCCGGGGCCCCACTATTCTGTCAACGCCTTGGCCCTAAGTGGCCCCAGTGTGGATCTGATGCACCAGGCTGTGCCCTACCCAAGTGAGTACGGTTGTTTCTCTTGGCACCCCAGGCTGGCCTCATCTCTTGGAGGACCTCTGGGGTCCCTTTGCCCCCAGGAAGAAGGCAATCACAGGGGCGACTTCAGGGCCATACACCAGCCCTCTGGGTTCATCTGAAATGTATGTCACTTAGAAAAACATGAGCAGTCCTAGAAATTCAGGACAGAGGTTCCTTTTGGGGTGAGGAAGAGGGGATGTAATCTGGAAGGGGAATCAAGAGGAATTTTCATCTGTTACCAAAACGTTATTATTTATTTATTTTTCAGAGACAGGGTCTCACACTCTGTCACCCAGGCTGGAGTGCAGTGGTGGTGGTCACGGCTCACTGCAGCCTCGAACTCCTGGGCTCAAGCAATCCTCCCACCTCAGCCTCCTGAGTAGCTGGGACTGCAGGTGTGAGCCATTGTGCCTAGGCTGGGTGCACTTTTTTTTTTTAAAATTTTATTTTTGAGACAGGGTCTCACTCTGTTGCCCACTCTGAAGTGCAATGGTGCAATCACAGCTCACTGCAGCCTTGAACTCCTGGGCTCAAGCGATCCTTTTGCCTTGGCCTCCCAAATAGCTAGGATTACAGGTGCACGCCAGCATGCCTGGCTAACTTTTTAAAGTTTTTGTAGATTTTGCAGGATCTGGATTATACAAAACATAGAAAAAATTATTATTATTATTTTTTGTAGAGATTGGGTCTCCCTATGTTGCCCAGGCTGGTCTCAAACTCTTGGGTTCAAATAATCCACCTGACTCAGCCTCCCAAAGTGCTGGGATTACAGGCATGAGCCACTGCACCTGGTCTGCAAAGCCTTATTTCTTTTTCTTTTTTTTTCTTTTGAGACACAGTTTAGACAGAGTTTTGCTCCTGCCCAGGCTGGAGTGCAATGGCGCGATCTTGGCTCATTGCAATTTTTGCCTCCCAGGTTCAAGTGATTCTCCTGCCTCAGCCTCCCAAGTAGCTGGGATTACAGGCGCACACCACCATGCCCGGCCAATTTTTGTAAAGCCTTATTTTTAAGAGAAGTGAGTACTCAGTTATTTGTAGCATTATTCTTTAGCTCTTGTTTTTTTTTTTTTTTTTTTTTTTTTTGAGACCGAGCCTCGTTCTGTCACCAGGCTGGAGTGCAGTGGCATAATCTTGGCTCACTGCAACCTCTGCCTTCTGGGTTCAAGTGATTCTCCTCCCTCAGCCTCCCAAGTAGCTGGGACTACAGGCATGCACCACCACACCTGGCTAATTTTTTGTATTTTTAGTAGAGACAGGGGTTCCCCATGTTGGCCAGGATAGTCTCAATTTCTTGACCTTGTGATCTGCCTGCCTCAGCCTCCCAAAGTGCTGGGATTATAGGCGTGAGCCACCGCACCCGGCCCAGACTTGCTACTTTTATAGGCTAGAAACGGTTGAATGTCAGCAATGTCACGCTTCAACTGATTATGTCTTAGTGCATAAGAAAGTTTAGAAGAGGGAAAAACGACTCACACACCTCCTCGTCGAGCTAAAGCCTTGGGGTCAGGCATGAGCCACAGAGTGCCAGGCACAGAGTGAGGTGTAGAAGGGCAGGGAATGTGTATTCCATCCTTAGTTTAGGCAGATGGCAACCAGGATGGAATTCTTGGCATCCCACCCAGCCTCAGGGCCTCACACCAGCCCATGTGGATGACCTGAGGGTCCTGTTTCCCGTCCCACCCCAGGCGCTCCCAGGAAGCAGCGGCGGGAGCGCACCACCTTCACCCGGAGCCAACTGGAGGAGCTGGAGACACTGTTTGCCAAGACCCAGTACCCAGACGTCTATGCCCGCGAGGAGGTGGCTCTGAAGATCAATCTGCCTGAGTCCAGGGTTCAGGTGGGGTGGTGGGTCCCTGGACCCCTCCCGACACTTCCTGTGATCTCAGGGGCCCTGCCCGGAACAAAGAGTGATGGGAGGAGGGAGAGATCACAGAGTGACAGCCAAAGTTATAAAGGGGACAATAATTCCTCTCCCCACCATCCCACTGACCGCCTCATGGCTCTCATTGCCCCTCGCTCCTCTCCAGCTGCGCTGGCCCTGACCTGCCTGCCAAGCACCCTCCTGCCTTGGGCCTTTGCATTCAGTTTCCTCTATCTGGAATGCCTATTTCCAGATAACCACACAGCAGGCCCCATCGCCTTGTTCGAGTCTTTGCTTATATCCATCAGTGAGACCCACACTGAACACAGCATTTAAAATTGCGTATGATTTACATATGGTATCTCAGAGTCTGTTTATTTAGACTCTGTCTCTCCCAACTAGAATGTCAATTCCACTGATGGACCCTCAGAGTAGTAGAAAATGGTTAATACATGTTTATTAACTGACTGAATAGACGGATGGATGGATGGGTGTGTGGATGCATAGATGAATGTATGTATGTGTGACTGTAGGTGTGTGTGTGCATGTATGACTGGAAGCATGGATGAGTGTATGTATGTGTATATATGAGTGTCTGTGTGTATGATGGGATGGATACATGTATATATGTGTGTTTGCATGAACGCACATAGGTATGATTAGATAGATGATGAATGTATGCATGCATGATATATGTATACGTGGTGTATGTGCACATGTATGTATACATGCTTGCATGATTGGATGGATGGGTGTATTTATTTATTTGAAATGGAGTCTCGCTCTGTCGCCCAGGCTGGAGTGCAGTGGCATGATCTTGGCTCACTGCAACCTCTGCCTCCTGGGTTCAAGTGATTCTCCTGCCTCAGCCTCCTGTGTAGCTGAGATTACAGGCATGTGCCACCACACCGGGCTAATTTTTGTATTTTTAGTAGAGATGGGGTTTCACCATGTTGGCCAGGCTGGTCTCAAACTCCTGACCTCAGGCAATCCTACTGCCTCGGCCTTCCAGAGCGCTGGGATTACAGGCGTGAGCCACCGCGCCCGGCCGGATGGGTGTATTTATGTATATATGAGTGTATGCATGTATATATGATTGGACAGATAAATAAAATGTGTGTGTTTGTATGATTGTATATAGGTATGATTGGACGGATTAATGTGTATGTATGCATGATGTATGTGTGTATGATGTATGGGTGTATAATTGTATATTTGTATGCTTGTATAATCAGATGGATGGATGAACATGTATATGATGTATGTATAATTAGATCCATTAATGCATGTATGATGTATGTGTGTATGACCTATGTTTATATAATTATATGTATAAGATAGATGGATGAATCTATGTATGATGTATGTGTGTACAATTGTATGTATCATCAGATGGATAAGTCTATGTATGATGTATGTATGATCAGATGGACTGGTGAATGTGTGTATGACATATATATGTGTGAGGTATGTATGTATGATCAGATGGATGTCTACATAATGTATGTGTGTATGGTGTATGTATGTATAATTGTATGCATGTATGTTTGTATGCTGTAGGTATGATGTTACATATATGTGCATACACACGTGTGTATGATTGGAAGGATAAATGAAATATGTATGTTTGTGTGATTGTATGTATGTATGATTAGATAGATTAGTGCGTAGCTATGTATGCTGTATGTGTGTACAAAGTATGTGCCTATAATTGTATATTTGTATGTCTGTATGATCAGATGGATGAATATATGTATGATGTATGTATGATCAGATAGCTGGATAAATGTATGCATGATGCATGTGTGTATGGTGTACGCATGTATAAGTGTATGTGTGTATGTTTGCATTAGATGGATAAATGCCTGTAGGTATCATGTATGTACGCATACATGCATGATTGGGTGACTGGGTGGGTTTATTTATGTATATATGAGTGTATGCATGTATATATAATTAGAGGGATAAATGAAATGTGTGTTTGCATGATTGTATGTATGGATTAATGTGTATATATGTATGATGTATGTGTGTACAATGCATGTATGTATAATTGTATGTTTGTATGATCAGATGGATGGATGAATGTGTATGATGTATGTATGATCAGATGGCTCCATTAATGCATGTATGATGTATGTGTGTGTGATGCATGTACACTTGCATGTATGATCAGATGAGCCAGTGAATGTATGATGCATATGTGTATGATGTATGTATGTATGTATGATCAGATAGATGGGTAAACGTATGCATGATGTATGTGCGTATGGTGTATGTATGTATAATTGTATGTGTGCATGTTTGTATTAGATGGGTGGATGAATATGTGTATGATGTATGTATGATCATATAGATGGGTAAATGTATGCATGATGTATGTGCGTATGGTGTATGTATGTATAATTGTATGTGTGCATGTTTGTATTAGATGGATGGATGAAAATGTGTATGATGTACATATGATCATATAGATGGGTAAATGTATGCATGATATATGTGCGTATGGTGTATATATGTATAATTGTACGTGTGCATGTTTGTATTAGATGGGTGGATGAATATGTGTATGATGTATGTATGATCATATCGATGGGTAAATGCAGGCATGATGTATGTGCGTATGGTGTATGTGTGTATAATTGTACGTGTGCATGTTTGTATTAGACAGATGGGATGAATGCACATAGGTATGATGTATGCATGTGTTCATGCACACATGCAGGTATGATTGGATGGATAGATGGATGGATGGGTGAATAGACGCCCCACAGCTGGATGCAAAGTAGACAGATGTGAACCCAGCACCTCTCACCAATAAGTGTCCTCATCCCCGGGCACCCTGCGGCTCTCCTGGGCCTCTTCCCCACTTACCCACCCCCATCTCCGCTCTTATCCCCCAGGTGTGGTTCAAGAACCGGAGGGCTAAATGCAGGCAGCAGCGACAGCAGCAGAAACAGCAGCAGCAGCCCCCAGGGGGCCAGGCCAAGGCCCGGCCTGCCAAGAGGAAGGCGGGCACGTCCCCAAGACCCTCCACAGATGTGTGTTCAGACCCTCTGGGCATCTCAGATTCCTACAGTCCCCCTCTGCCCGGCCCCTCAGGCTCCCCAACCACGGCAGTGGCCACTGTGTCCATCTGGAGCCCAGCCTCAGAGTCCCCTTTGCCTGAGGCGCAGCGGGCTGGGCTGGTGGCCTCAGGGCCGTCTCTGACCTCCGCCCCCTATGCCATGACCTACGCCCCGGCCTCCGCTTTCTGCTCTTCCCCCTCTGCCTATGGGTCTCCGAGCTCCTATTTCAGCGGCCTAGACCCCTACCTTTCTCCCATGGTGCCCCAGCTAGGGGGCCCAGCTCTTAGCCCCCTCTCTGGCCCCTCCGTGGGACCTTCCCTGGCCCAGTCCCCCACCTCCCTATCAGGCCAGAGCTATGGCGCCTACAGCCCCGTGGATAGCTTGGAATTCAAGGACCCCACGGGCACCTGGAAATTCACCTACAATCCCATGGACCCTCTGGACTACAAGGATCAGAGTGCCTGGAAGTTTCAGATCTTGTAGAGGACGCAGTCTCCATCTCTCTCCATCAGGCCTCGGGACCCTTTCTCTTCTGAATCTGCTTCCCTGCAGTTTAGATCCCGGGATGGCATTCCTGAGAAAGCAACCCGAACCAGCTGTCCTTCCGACAGCCGACAGCCGACAGCCGTGGTCTCTGCGGCTCGGTGTTCAGCTTACAGAGCCCACCCCTTTCCTCCACAGGGAGAGGCTCCTCCCTCTCCTGGGACAGCTCACAGGTCCTAGTGATTCTCTCAACCCTAACACCGTCTGGCACGATTGTGACCGCTGAAGTACACCATGAGCTCCAGGCTTCAGAAAGTGGTGCTGAGAACTTGCTCCAAGAAGAAGTCAAAGCAAACTTGCAGTTGATTTGGGGTCATGTTTAGGTCAGAATCACCGTGCCCTTGAACAAGCAGGTAGGGGGGCTTGATTCCTTAACTTTCCACGTGGACAGAATTTTTTGTTTTGTTTTGTTTTGTTTTTGTTTTGCAGACACAGTCTAGCTCTGTCGCCCAGGCTGGAGTGCAGTGGCACGATCTCAGCTCTCTGCAAGCTCTGCCTCCCGGGTTCACGCCATTCTCCTGCCTCAGCCTCCCGAGTAGCTGGGACTACAGGCGCCCACCACCACGCCCGGCTAATTTTTTTTGTATTTTTAGTAGAGACGGGGTTTCACCGTGTTAGCCAGGATGGTCTCGATCTCCTGACCTCGTGATCCGCCCGCCTCGGCCTCCCAAAGTGCTAGGAGCCACCGCGCCCGGCCCTTTTTTTTTTTTTTTTTTAATTGAGACGGAGTCTCACTCTTTTGCTTAGGCTGGAGTGCAGTGGTGTGATCTCAGCTCACTGACTGCAACCTCCACCTCCCGGGTTGAAGAGTTGCTCCTGCCTCAATCTCCCAATTAGCTGGGATTACAGGTGTGCTCCATCATGCCCGGCTAATTTTTCTATTATTAGTAGAGACAGGGTTTTACCATGTTGGCCAGGCTGGTCTCGAACTCCTGACCTCAAGTGATCCGCCTGCCTCGGCCTCCCAAAGTGCTGGGATTACAGGCATGAGCCATTGTGCCTGGCCCTACACGTGGACACTTCTTTAGCATATGGTTAGGGACCTTTCTAGAAATTCCAAAGACAGACTTTAAGAAGCCCCGTCGGGAAACCTTAGGCCAATGATGTGGTTACATTAAAAATAAATTATCTGGGAATTTCACAGACTTCACAAATGTCAGGCTTACATGGTAGGTTTAGGGGACTGTTTGAGAGACAAAGATCTACATTCATATATGTAGCTATACATATATGTACTTTTTCTTCTTAGTTGCTTTTTAAAGATATTTTATCACTCATTCGCTCATTAGCACATTGGGAATGTGTATATTTGGTAGGGAAATGAAAGGCACCTTGCCTGTTCCATCTCTACTCCTTTTTTCTTTTGTTTTACGATTTTCTAAAGGTGAGACACTGGTGGAATTGGGGTAGCTGCATGGGACGTACCACCTATAGTTGTGGCTATTTCACAGAGAAGAAGCAGCTAGACAGACTCCCATCTGTAAATAAACAAGAGATAGGAAGAGGGGGAAATAGATGTGGAGGAGGCAGCCCTACATTTCAAACATACATTCCCTTTTTTAGATTTTTTTTTTTTTTTTTGGTTTTCAGTTTTGATGGTGGGATTGGAAAATAGAGCTTGGCTTGAGGACATTTTCCTGGGGTGGCACCATTATTTCTTGAAATAGAATCTTACTTATGGTGACACTGGCAAGCACTTGTGAGAACCTGAAGACGGATTGAGGTCGTTTGATGCTCAGAAGTTGGGTGCTGGGTCCCTGCCTTCTCAGTCCGAGTTCTCCTTTCATTTTTGGGTGGGGAGGCGGGTTCCAAGAGCCCTTCATTGGTGGAGTTCACAAGGCAAGGTGTAAAAAAAAAGTAGGGCAGGAAGACAGTGGTGTGCTGGCAGAGGTCTAACAATGGGCTCTCCAAGGAAGAGGAAAAGGTTGGTTGTGGAGCGTTTGTCAATTTCCGTGGTGTAAATACTCCCACCACGGCTGACTTCAAGCTAGCTACCGGAGGTCACTGAACTAAGAGTTGGGAAGAGATAGGGCACAATATATGCTTACGAGTTGGTACACACTGTCAGCAGCAGCCAGGGTCAGGAGAAAGGCGAGATGTGAAGAGAGGCCGGGAGGTATCAGATGACGTTTCCAGCACCAGACCAGAAGAGGTGCACACAGCCTAGACCCCCTGAGGGGCACACCCTGATCTCTAGAGCCCACAAAGAGGTTTTTATTCAACATAAAACGTGTTCATCTCTCATAGGCCTGAGTCATGCTGGGTTCTGGGACATTAAGCCCAGGAGTGGGCCGGGTGCGGTGGCTCACGCCTGTAATCCCAGCACTTTGGGAGGCCGAGGTGGGTGGATCACCTGAGGTCAGGAGTTCGAGACCAGCCTGGCCAACATGGTGAAACCCTGTCTCTACTAATAATACAAAAATTAGACGGGCATGGTGGCACGCGCCTGTAATCCCAGCTACTCGGGAGGCTGAGGCAGGAGAATTGCTGGAACCCGGGAGGCGGAGGTTGAAGAGAGCAGAGATTGTGCCACTGTGCTCTAGCCTGGGTCACAAGAGCGAAACTCCGTCTCAATAATAACAACAACAAAAATAACCCAGGAGTGGCTCAAGAGTCCAGTGTGGGACGAAAATATAAACAGAGGAAGACAACATATGTCATTGGGGAGGCTGGGGGAGCTAGACAAAATTCACACGGGAGGGGCAGGGATGAGACAATATTGTGTCCTGGGTCTGTGCAAACGTTGGGACCAGAATCCACTATAAGTTTCATTCTTCGGAGACACGGAAGCTCTGCACTGGAGGCCGGGACTCAGGCGTGGAAGAGAATCTTCTCCTTATTCACCGGGGAGGCTGTGTCTTGTGCAAACAAGTCATAGAAACTTGATGGGAGTCGGGGAGGGACTGAAGGATGCATGCAAGGTTCTGGGAAGGAGTGAGAAGTAGTGAAGGCCAAGGGGCCCCCATCACAGGCCGATGGGGTAAGACTTCGAGAGAGCCTGATCCTGGGGTCTTCTGAGACTCCACCAGGAGCCGGAGAGGGCAGGGAGCCAAATCCAGCTAGGAGGTTACAGATTGCTTTTCCTGGGCTGGGCTCCTGAGTGTTGGTTCTTCCAGCTGTGCACAGGGGATTTCAAACGTTCTACGTCCTAAAGCCAGGAAGAGTGACAAGGCAGGTGGGGACAGAAGGAAGAAGCCAGGAGCCTCCCTGAGAAGGTGTCACCTTATCTGTCCTCCTCTTCCCCACACACTGGCCTCCGGGTCCCCCTTCTCTGTCCACCCACAGAGTGAAACCAATTAAAATGTTGGATCTCATTTAAAGTCTGGGTGATTCTTTAGTTTCTGTATTTTCTCCAGGAGGGGCAGGTAGAAACAGGAACTGCTCTGTTCCTTCTGTCTGTGGGGCCTGGGTCCCTCCATGTGTTTCCTGTCTCATCACCCTCCTTTCCTTGATATCTCTCTAAAGCCAATTTATGAAGGATCAGGGGCTGGGTGCAGTGGCTCACGCATGTAATCCAGTGCTCTGAGAAGCTGAGGAGGGAAGATTGATTAAGGCCAGGAGTTTGAGACCAGCCCAGGCAACATAGCGAGATCTCTGTCTCTACAAAAAATTAAAAAAATCAACCGGGTGTGGTGATGTGTGCCTGTGGTCCCAGCTACTCGGGAGGCTGAGATGAGAGGATCGGTTGAGCCTAGGAGTTTGAGGCTGCAGGGAGCTATGATTGCACCACTGCACTCCAGCCTGGGTGATGCAACAAGAGACCCCGTCTCCAAAAACAAAAAATTAAAAAAAAAAAAAAAGAAGGAGGAGGAGGAACAGGGGTCCCCAGGGCCAGCCCCAGCCCCACCCATCTGTAACCTTCCAATGACCCTCCCGAAAAAACAGGGGGGTGACGAGAATGCTCCCTGCCTCAGTGGCAGGATGTGAAGCTTAACGCCAGCATTTAGAGCCACGCCCAGCCTCTGGCCCGCCTTCCCTCTCAGCATCCAGCCTTCTGCAGCTTCAGCTCTTCCACCCCTTTGCTTTCCATCTCTTCCCCCGGATGCTTTTCAGTTTCTCAATCTCACCCTTGCTCTGTCATCTCTTCTCCTCTCTCTCTTTCCTTTCTTCCTCTTGCCTTTCAGACTCCCAGCTCCTCATTTCATTTGGATGGATTTTCACCTTTTTCTTTCTTTCCTTCCCTCTCGTCTCTTTTTCTTTGCTGCTTACTTTTTTCTGACTTTCTTTCTTTCTTTTTTTTTTTGAGACAGGGTCTCACTCTCTCACCCAGGCTCAAGTGCAGCAGCGTGATCTTGAATCCCTCCAGCCTCTGCCTCTTGGGTTCAAGCGATCCTGTTGTATCAGCCTCCCGAGTAGCTGGTACTACAGGTGCCTGCCACTACACCTGGCTAATTTTCGTATTTTTAGTAGAGACAAGGTTTTGCCATGCAGCCCAGGCTGGTGTCAAACTCCTGGGCTCAAGCAATCCACCTGTCTCGGCCTCTCAAAGTGCTGGGATTATAGGTGTGAACCACCATGACTGGCCCACCTCTGAGTTCTTGTTTTTCCAGCTCTAGGTCATTTTTTTTTTTTTTTTTTTTTGGAGACAGTGTCTCGCTCTGTCACCTAGGCTAGAGTGCAGTGGCTCGATCTCAGCTCACTGCAACCTCTGCCTCCTGGGCTCAAGCGATTCTCCTGCCTCAGCTTCCCAAGTAGCTGAGACTTACAGGCATCCACCACCACGCCTGGCTAATTTTTGTATTTTTTAGTAGAGACGAAGTTTCACCATGTTTGCCAGGCTGGTCTCAAACTCCTGACGTCAAGTGATCCACCCCCCTCAGCCTCTGAAAGTGCTGGGATTATAGGCGTGAGCCACCGCTCCTGGCCTCTAGGTCATCTCTCTCTGCCTGTATTCCTCTCAGTTGCTGAATCCCACGTTAAGATTTTTGTTGGGGGATGACTGGGAATTATATACAGGAGGGAGGGTCAGGCAGACTTGCTGTCCAAGCTTGGCTTAGCCTCTTCTGGTCATCTGACCTCGGGTGATTCATTTCTCCCAGCCTCAATTTCCCCACCTGTAGCATGGAGCATCTAAGGAGACCCATCTCAAGAGAACGAAATGGTGTTATTCTATTAATTACTTGGACCTGAAGCCGGGTCCAGGGTAAGAGCTCAATAAATATTTATCTATTTTGTGGTAAAATACACATACTATAAAACGTACCACTTTTCCCATTGCATGATTCTTAATTCATTTTTTCCATTTTAAGTTACTTAATTCAGTGGCATTAAGTACATTCACAGAAGAAGCCAGACACAAAGACCATATATTGTATTATCCTAATTATATGAAATATTCAGAATAGGCAAATCCAGCCAGGCACAGTGGCTCATGCCTGTAATCCCAGCATTTTGGGAGGCTGAGGTGGGTGGATCACTTGAGGCCAGGAGTTTGAGACCAGCCTGGCCAACATGGTGAAACTCCATCTCTACTAAAATACAAAAATTAGCTGGGTGTGGTGGCGTGTGGCTGTAACCCAAGGTACTCGGGAGGCCGAGGCAGGAGAATCACTTGAACCTGAGAGGTGGAGGTTGCAGTGAGCTGAGATCGCAGCACTGCACTCCAGCCTGGCAGCCTGGGCAACAGAGTGAGACTCTGGCTCAAAAAAAAAAAAAAAAAAAGAAAAGGCAAATCCATAGAGACAGAAAACGTAGTGGCTGCCAGGGGCTGGGGTGAGGGGTGCTGTGTGGTGGAATGGGGAGTGACTGCTTAATGAATATGGGGTTTCCTTTTGGGACGACAAAAATGTTCTGGAGCAATATAGTGACCTTATAATTCTGCTCTGAAGTATATGCTGCAAAGAACGGAAAGCAGGTGTTCAGACAAAAACTTGTAAGCTCAAATTTATAGCAGGATGATTCACAATGGCCAAAAGATGAAGCAATTCAAATGTCTGTCCACAGAAACAAATGAGGTCTACCCATGCAAGGGAATATTGCTCAGCCATGAAAAGGAAGAAGCACTGATAAACACAACTTGGATGACCTTGAAATCATCATGTTAAACATTTATCTTTCTTTTTTTTTTTTTTTTTTGAGACAGAGTCTCACTGTCACCAGGCTAGAGTGCAGTGGCGCGATCTCGGCTCACTGCAACCTCCACCTCCCAGGTTCAAGCAATTCTCCTGCCTCAGCCTCCCGAGTAGCTGGGACTACAGGCATGCACCACCACGCCCAGCTAATTTTTGTGTTTTTTAGTGGAGACGGGGTTTCACCATGTTGGCCAGGATGGTCTCCATCTCTTGACCTCCTGATCCACCCGCCTCAACCTCCCAAAGTGCTGAGATTACAGGTGTGAGCCACCACGCCCGGCTGCTAAACGTTTATCTTAACCTATTATTATTATTATTATTATTATTTTGAGATGGAGTCTTGCTGTGTTGCCCAGGCTGGAGTGCAGTGGCGCGATCTCTGCTCACTGCAACTTCTGCCTCCCAGGTTCAAGTGATTCTCCTGCCTCAGCCTCCCGAGTAGTTGGGATTACAGATGCGTGCCACCATGCCCAGCTAATTTTTGTATTTTTAGTAGAGACGGGGTTTCACCATGTTGGCCAGGTACTTGGGTCTTTATTATTATTATTTTTACTCAACTTGTACTTATGCTATTCCTGGCAGCTTTAGTCGTAATGGCCCCAAGCTGAAAACTATCCAGACGTCCATCAGCAGGTGAAGGCAGAAACAAACCCTGATGCATCCCTACAAAAGGATACCCTGAGCCAGGCACGGTGGCTCACACCTGTAATCCCAGCACTTTGGGAGGCCTAGGTGGGTGGATCGCTTGAGGTCAGGAGTTCGAGACCAGCCTGGCCAGCATGGAGAAACCCTGTCTCTACTAAAAACACAAAAATTAGCTGAGCGTGGTGGCACGTGCCTGTAATCCCAGCTACTTGGGAGGCTGAGGCATAAGAATCGCTTGAACCCAGGAGGCAGATATTGCAGTGAGCTGAGATTGTGCAACTACACTCCAGCCTGGGCGACAGAGCAAGACTCTGTCTCAAAAAAAAAAAAAAGATATTCCTCACTGATGAAAAGGAATGAACTCCCAGTAGTCAATACCCCAGGAAAAGAAACTAGGGCTGGGCACAGTGATTCACACCTGAAACTCCAGCACTTTGGAAGACTGAGGTGGAAGGATTGCTCGAGCTCAGGAGTTCAAGACCAGCCTGGGCAACAGAGTGAGACCCCATGTCTTTAAAAAAAAAAAAAAAAAAGAAGAAAGAAAGACAATTAAATCCAGGCTGGGCACGGTGGCTCACCCCTGTAACCCCAGCACTTTGGGAGGCCGAGGTGGGAGGAGGATTGCTTTAGCCTGGGAGTTCCAGACCAGCCTGGGCAACATAGTGAGACCCTGTCTCTACTAAAAAAATTCAAAACATTAGCTGGGTATGGTGGCACATGCCTATAGACCCAGCTACTTGGGGTGCTAAGGTGGGAGGATCGCTTGAGCCCCTGAAGTTGGGACTGGAGTAAGCTGAGATTGCACCAATGTACTCCAGCCTGGGCAACAGAGTGAGACCCTGTCTAAAAAAAAAAAAAAAAAAAAAGAAACGAAACCAGAAACAAAGAAGCAAATACTGCTGAAATAAATAAATAAAAATAAAAAATTTTTAAAAAGAAGCAAATACTGTACAATTCCATGCCTATGAGATTCTAGAAAAGATAAAACTTATACAGGGCAGAGAGCAGATAGTGCTTGCCAGGACCTAGGGAGCAGCTGGTGAGATTTACTGCAAAGGAACAAATGAGGATCTTTTGGGGGTGCTACAAATGTGCCCTATCTTGATTATGGTGATGGTTCTGGGACTGTATATAATTCCCCAAACTTATCACACCCTAGAAAACAAATGTATTTCAATAAGAGAGTGAACAGGGAGTCAGGTAGGCTGGGTGCGGTGGCTCACGCCTGTAATCCCAGCACAATGGGAGGCCGAGGAGGGCGGATCACCTGAGGTCAGAAGTTCGAGACCAGCCTGGACAACATGGTGAAACCCCGTCTCTACTAAAAATATAAAAATTAGCTGGATGTGGTCACGGGTGTCTGTAATCCCAGCTACTTGGAGGGCAGAGGTGGGAGAATCACTTGAACCTGGGAGGCAGAGGTTGCAGTGAGCCGAGAATGTGCCACTGCACTCCAGCCTGGGCGACACTGAGACTCTTATCTCAAAAAAAAAAAAAAAAAAAAAAAAAAAAGAGAGTTGGGGAAAAAACAGAATGGATTTTATAGGACATAAATTATACCTTAGTAATCAGAAGGAAAAGAAAATAAAATTATTGAGCAGGCAGTGGTGTAAGCCGGTTCTAACTCTTTTAATCCTCAGAATGATACTATTTTTATGATCCCTGTTTCACAGATGAGAAAACTGAGGCAGAGGGCGGCTGGGTGACCTGCCCAAGGTCCCAAGCTAGGAGGGGATGGACCCAGTCTTGATATTCATCTTGTCAGGTGGCCAGCCTCCTTGCTGGTCTCTGTCCCCTCCATTTTCTGTCCTTCATTTTATTGCTGTTCTCGAATTTTTATTTATGCATTTGTAGAGATGGGGTCTTGCTATGTTGCCCAGTCTGGCTTTGAACTCCCGGGCTCTAAATGATCCTCCTGCCTCGGCCTCTCAAAGCGCTGGGATTACAGGGGCAAGCCACTGTGCCTGACCGCCACTCGTGTTCTCTTCTCTCTTGTTTTCCCCTTCCTAGGTCTCAACGGTGAGTGATTCTCTCCCCTCGTTCCCTCTCTCCGTCTCTTCCCTCATCCCCGTATGTCTCTGTCCCTCCTGGTCTCCAAACACCCTCCCTTCCCCCAGCTGTTTCCTCTGCCCCTGACCAGGACTAATTTAGCAAATGCTCCAATCCTCTTATGGCAACAGCCCAGCCTCAGCAGAATGGCAGGGGAATTAGCGAGGATTAGGTTCAGACGCATGACCCGTGGGGGAGGGGACTTTGGGGAGTTTTAACGAAACGATGCCCCCTCCTCCTCCCCTCCTATCCCCTCCACGGAAAAGCACTCGTGCCTGGGGCACACAATGATGATAAAATCACAGCTAAACCCTTCACGGTGCGCCTCCTATGTGCCAGGCACTGTTAAGCCCCTTCACTCATTGAAACGTCGGTGCAGCTCCCTGAGGGAGGGGCCGTGCCCCTCCCTGGATTTAAGGATCAGGAGAGGTTAATTAACTTTCCTGAGGCAAATGGGATCCAATCTCAGCCTTCTTGGTGCTTCTCAGGTTAAAGATGAAAAAACACTGGAGGGAAGTAAACTGAATGGGCCTGGGGGTCACACCGCACGGGGGCGCAGCTTCTGTTTGGGTAACTTCGGGACGATTTTTTTTTTTTTGAGACGGAGTCTTGCTCTGTAATGGCGAAATCCTGCAACTTCCGCCTCCCGGGTTCAAGCGATTCTCTTGCCTCAGCCTACCGAGCAGCTGGGATTACAGGTGTCTGCCACCACGCCCGGCTAATTTTTGTATTTTTTAGTAGAGACGGGGTTTTGCCATGTTGGCCACGCTGATGTCGAACTCTTGACCTCAGATGATCCACCCGCCTTGGCCTCCCAAAGTTTTAGCCTCCGTAAAGTGTGGAAGAGAGAAGAGAGAGAGAGAGAGAGAGAGAGAGAGAGAGAGAGAGAGAGAGAGAAAATGCATTTCAGAGGAGAAACGGAAAGCAAGGTGGAGGAAGAGATTAGGTGGGAACAGAACAGACAAAACAGACGCCAGGAGGAGCTGAAGGACGTTATCCACCGGCCACATTCATACCTCACTGTGCAATTTGCAATACAAAGGACACCATGGGAATCCAGCTCCTGACATGCACCTGGGGCGCTGGGAAAGACAATGACTGTGAGGGAGGGATAATTAAGGACAGAGTGAGGGGACGGGTGGGCACGGAGGCCGACACCTGTCATCTCAGCACTTTGGGAGGCCAGGCAGGAGGATCGCTTGAGGCCAGGAGTCTGAAGCTGCAGTGAGTCATGATCGCGCCACTGCCCTCCAGCCTGTGCGACAGAGCGAGATCCTGCATCTAAAAAAATAACAAAAAACCTCACTGTCAACAGAGTAAAGAGGCAAGTCACAGAATAGGAGAAAACATTTGGAAATCACACATTTTTTAAGGGATTGATAATCAGAATATACCCACTCCTAAAACTCAACAGTTAAAAAAAACCAAAAAACCAAAAAACCCTGATTTAAAAATGGGCAAAGGACTTGAACTGACAGTGCTCCGAGAAGATATATAAATGGTGAATAAACATCAACAGTCTGGCCAGGCACGGTGGCTCACGCCTGTAATCCCAGCACTCTGGGAGGCTGAGGCGGGTAGATCACTTGAGGCCAGGAGTTTGAGACCAGCTTGGCCAACAGGGTGAAAACCCGTCTCTACTAAAAATACAAAAATTAGCCAGGCACGGTGGCGGGCACCTGTAATCCCAGCTACTTGGAGGGCTGAGGTGGGAGAATCGCTTGAACCTGGGAGGCGGAGGTTGCAGTGAGACGAGACTGCGCCACTGCACTCCTGCCTAGGTGACAGAGCAAGACTCTGTCCCCCTCCCCACCCCCAACCACTGGCAAAAACAAACAAACAACAACAACAACAACAACAAAAACACACACAAAAAAAGACAGAACATGCCAAGTTTGGGTGAGGATATGGAGTAACTGAAAATGTAAACTGGTAAAACCGATTTGGAAATCTGTTCAGCGTTATCTATAAAATTTGAACAAATGGCTTCTCTGTGACCCCAAAATTCTACTTCTAGTATTGTACTAACAGAAATGCATACATGGCTGGGTGCGGTGGCTCACGCCTGTAATCCCAACACTTTGGGAGGCTGAGGAGAGTGGATTGCTTGAGTCCAGGAGTTTGAGACCAACCTGAGCGACATAGGGAGAACTTATCTCAAAAAAAGAGAGAGAGAGAGAGAGAAAGGGAGGAAGGGAGGGAAGGAAGGAAGGAAGGAAGGAAGGAAGGAAGGAAGGAAGGACACACCTGTGTAATCACTACCCAGAGTGAGAAACAGAATATTCCCAGCAACACCAAGCTGTATGAGCCGTGACTGCACCACTACACTTGTTTTGTGAATTTTCCTCAACCAATGTTTTACTTCAGTGCCCCTATAGGTGGGCCAGAAAGGAGACATTTTCCAGAGAAAACCTGAGGCCCAGAGCAGTAGAGGAAAAAGCGGCTATTTTCTATGAATTTGGGAAAAAGAAACTCCATTCCCAAGACAAAGGGAATGTGGTCTAGAGAGATCAGAGAAAGGAACCAATTTTCTAAAAACAGAATAGACCTTATTTTATTTTATTACTTTTTTTTTTTTAGATGGAGTCTCACTCTGTTACCAAGGCTGGAGTGCAATGGCACGATCAGGACTCACTACAACCTCTGCCTCCTGGGTTCAAGTGATTCCCCTGCCTCAGCCACCCAAGTAGCTGGGACTACAGGTGCACGTCACCACGTGTAGCTAATTTTTGTATTTTTAGCGCAGACAGGATTTCGCCTTGTTGGCCAGGCTGGTCTCAAACTGCTGACCTCAAGCGATCCGCCCACCTTGGCCTCCCAAAGTGCTGGGATTACAGGCATGAGCCACTGCGCCTGGCCTATTTTACTTATATTTTGCATCGTTAAAAACCCCGCACCGTGGGGAATTCACAGTGCATGCCATGAAAATTGTCCCCAGCCCCATGGCGGCCCTTCCATGGGGCTACCATTCTCAGCAGCTTCCTGTGTGTCACCCTTCATGCCTGCTGTGCATATGGGAGCAAAACTGCCTATGTCTTGTTTTCCAATTTCTACACTTTCATATTATGTTTATTTTTATTTTTATTTTTTTGAGACAGAGTCTCGCTCTGTCACCCAGGCTGGAGGGCAATGGCGTGGTCTCGGCTCACTGCAACCTCTGCCTCTCGGGTTCAAGAGATTCTCCTGCCTCAGCCTCCTGAGTAGTTGGGATTACAGGCGTGTGCCACCACACCCGGCTAATTTTTGTATTTTTAGTAGAGACGGGGTTTCGCCATGTTGGCCAGGCTGGTCTCAAACTCCTGACCTCAGGTGATCTGCCCTCCTCGGCCTCCCAAAGTGCTGGTATCACAGGCGTGAGCCACTGCACCCGGCTCAGTTTTACACTTTCTTATCTCTTTACTTTGTTCCTCAAGCATGGTTCAAGAAACTTCTGTGCTTTTTATTTTTATTTTTTTAATTTTTTGAGACAGGTTCTTGCTGAGTTGCCCTGGCTGGAGTGCAGTGATGTCACCACAGCTTACTGCAGCCTTGACCTCCCACACTCAAATGGTCCTCCCACCTCAGCCTCCCGAGTAGCTGGGACTATAGGCATGCACCACCACGCCTGGCTAATTTTTGTATTTCTGGTAGAGATGGGGTCTCACTTTGTTGCCCAGGCTGGTCTCAAACTCCTGGGCTCAAGCGATCCCCACAATCCCCTGTCTCAGCCTCCCAAAGTGCTGGGATTACAGGTGTGAGGCATTGCGCCCGGCCTCCCTTTCTTTCTTTTCCTTCTTTTCTTTCTCTTCTCTTTCTCTCTCTCTCTTTCTTTTACTTTCTTTCTCTCTCTGCCTTCCTTCCTTCCTTCCATCCTTCCTTTCTCTCTCCCTCTCTTTCTTTCTTTTTTTTAATAGAGTCTCATTCTGTCACTTAGGCTGGAATGCAATGGCACGATCTCAGCTCACTGCAACCTCCGCCTCCCACGTTCAAGTGATTCTCCTGCCTCAGCCTCCCGAGTAGCTGCGATTACAGGCACCTGCTACCCACGCCAGACTAATTTTTGTATTTTTAGTAGAGATGGGGTTTCACCATGTTGGCCAGGCTGGTCTCAAACTCCTGACCTTGTGATCTGCCTGCCTTGGCCTCCCAAAGTGTTGGGATTACAGGCGTTAGCTACCGTGCCTGGCCTCTATTTCTTCTATCTGTCTTCCTATTTTTTTTTCTTCTCCCCGCTGCGCCCCCCCGCGACGCCCGGCTTCGCAAGCTCATGATGTCTTCCTACTTCTGCACCTCTCTCTTATTTTCTGTTTTCTGGGAATAACATTTGAGCTCCTCCAAGGTCTGATGCCATCCGGCCCTGGCTCAAGTCTCCATCCTTCCTGCCCTGGCTTGCCGGCCTCTTCCTGTCCCTAAACAAGGCAAGCTCTGAGACAGAGGCCAGGTGTGGGGCTGAGGTGGATAGAGAGGTTTGCCGCTGAGCTGACCATAGCCATTCTCAAAGTGTGGTTCCTGCTGCTTCTCAGTGGCGTCAGCATCACCTGCTAATCAGAAACTGAAACTCTAGGGGTGAGACCCAGGGATCTGGGTTTTAAGGAGCTCTTCAGGGGATTCTAATGCCAACTAGACCTTGAAAATTGCTGGCTTATGGCCGGGCGCGGTGGCTCATTCCTGTAACCCCAGCACTTTGGGAGGCTGAGGTGGGCAGATCACCTGAGGTCAGGAGTTTGAGACCAGCCTGGCCAATGTGGCGAAACCCTATCTCTACTAAAAATACAAAAATTTGCCAGGCATGGTGGTGGCCGCCTGTAATCCCAGGTACTCGGGAGGCTAAGGCAGGAGAATGGCTTGAACTCAGGAGGCGGAAGTTGCAGTGAGCCGAGATTGCGCCACTGCACTCCAGCCTGGGCAAGAGAGGGAGACTCTGTCTCAAAAAACCAAGAAACAGAAAACAAAAAATTAAAAAAGAAGATTGCTGGCTTAAACTTGGTGCATTGGTGGGGGCTGGGGAGGAGGCTGGTTTTCAAGGTAATAATGTTTGATCAGTATCTCTTGCAGGGAGGAGGTGAGGTGAGGCAGGGCCACTAGTGACATTGCCCTGGGGACAAACTTGCAGGGACTGGGGAGGATTCTCCAAACCAGGGGAGCCAGGGGAGGGATTAGGGAGGGTTCTCTGTTCCAGGTCCCCTCCTGAGCAGATGTCATGATAAGAGATACCTGAATCCACCCAGGCCCATTGTATAGGTGGGGAAACTGATCCTGGAGGGAGGAAGGCTTTTGCCCAAGGTCAGACAGCTGATAATGATGAGGACCTCCAGGGCTTCCCAGCTGCTCTGAGACACTGTGCCCAGAATGTTCAGTACAAGGGAGTTGGTGAAATATCAGAAAGAGAAAAGCAGCCCCCAATGGCCAGGGGCTGGCCTTGCACTCACAGCCAGGCCTCCATGCTCTCTCTTCGGATAGAAGGGACTTCAGGCCGGGTGTGGTGGCTCACGCCTGTAATCCCAGTACGTTGGGAGGCTGAGGTGTGCGGATCACCTGAGGCTGGGAGTTCGAGACCAGCCTGGCCAACGTGGCGAAACCCCATCTCTACTAAAAATACAAAAATTAGCCGGGCGTGGTGGCGGGCGCCTGTAATCCCAGCTACTCGGGAGGCTGAGGCAGGAGAATCGCTTGAACCCGGGAGACAGAGGTTGCAGTGAGCCAACATCGCACCATTGGACTCCAGCCTGGGTGACAAGAGTGAAACTCCATCTCAATAAATAAATAAATAAGTAAACAAATAAACATTATTAAAAAAAGAGAGGATTTCATAAAACACAATGCATTGTGCAAGAACTGGATTTAAACAAAGAAACAAGGACAAACGGACAAGGTTATTCTTTGTGTTGCTCTGAGCTCTCTGTAATCATGTCTGAACCCAGAGACTTCAAACCACAAAAACATGTTGTTCAAACCACAAAAGAGATCCGTGTCCTCCTATTCTGTCGAATACAAGTGACACTGTTTCTAGACAAAAACCCTAGTTCTGGGCACTCCTCATCCTCCTTACCTTCAAGGTAAGAGAATCAGAGTGACCCTCTTTTCCCGACAGCATCGAACCCAGAGCAAAACCACTTTTCTTATTTGTTAAAACTGCAGTAAAATAGGCATAACATACAATTTACCATCCTAACCTTTATTTATTTACTTTTATGTTTTTAGAGACAGGATCTCGCTCTGTCGCCCAGGCTGGAGTGCAGTGGTGCTACCTTGGCTCACTGCAACCTCTACCTCCCGGGCTCAAGTGATCCTTCTGCCTCAGCCTCCCGAGTAGCTGGGATTACAGGTGCCCGCCACCACGCCTGGCTAATTTTTGTATTTTTAGTAGGGACGGAGTTTCACCATGTTGCCCAGGTTGGTCTGGAACTCTTGGGCAAGCAATCCACTCGCCTCAGCTTCCCAAAGTGCTGGGATTACAGGCGTGAGCCAGGGCACCCGGCCCCAAACTGAAACTTTGTACCTATCAAATATTGAACTCCTCATTCTCCCCATCCCCAGCCCTTGGGAACCTCTAACTTATTTTCTGTCTCTATGAATTTGTCTATGTTAGATATTTCTTGGGAGTGGACTCATACAATATTTGTCCTGGCTTATTTCATTTAGCATAAATACTCTCTAGGTTCATGGAGGTTGTAGCCTGTGCCAGAACTTCTTTCTTAAGGCTGAAGAATATTCCATTGCATGGATAGACCACATTTTGTTCATTCATTTGATAGACATTTGGGTTGTTTCAGCCTTTTGGCTATTGTAAAAGATGCTGCTATGAACATTAGTGCACAAATATGTGTTCACTTCCCTGATTTAAATTCTTTTTTTTTCCTGTTTTTAAATATTTTTTTTTGGTTTGCATTCTTTTAGGTATAAAAGTCACTCTGTTTTGAATCCTTTCCAAAATTATCAAACAAGCTCAAATCCTATAACATTTGCCATTAAAAGCAAGGGCAGCCGGGCGCGGTAGCTCATGCCTGTAATCCCAGCACCTTGGGAGGCCAAGGTGGGCGGATCACTTGAGGTCAGGAGTTTGAAACCAGCCTAGTCAATATGGCAAAACCCCATCTCCACTAAAAATACAAAAATTAGCTCGGTGTGGTGGTGGGCGCCTGTAATCCCAGCTACTCGGGAGGCTGAGGCAGGAGAATCGCTTGAATCCGGGAGGCAGAGGCTGCAATGAGCCAAGATCGCGCCGGCAACAGAGCCAGACACCGTCTCAAAAAAAAAAAAAAAAAAAAAGCAAGGGCAAAAGCCACAATTCCTTTCACATCAATCTAAAACATCCTTTCAAACACCCTCTTACTGAGAGGCCCCAAAGGTTCCCTTTGTGTTCCTCCTTCTTGCAACAAGACAATAAACCCAACTTTGCTTGACTACTGGTGTCCCTCTGATGGTCTTCAGCTGATCAACATTGACAGGTTTCACCAAGTCAGTCTTAAAAACCAACCACCTGGGCATGGTGGTTCACACTTACAATCCCAGCAATTTGGGAGGTTGAGGCAGGAGGATCGCCTGAGCCCGGGAGCTGGAGATCAGGCTGGGCAACAGAGCAAAACCCTGTCTCTACAAAAAATAAAAGAAATTAGCTGGGCATGGTGGTGGGTGCCTGTAGTCCCAGCAACTTGGGAGGCTGAGGTGGGAGGAATGCTTGAGCCCATGAAGTCAAGGCTGCAGTGACCTTGACCTGTTGCCACTGTACTCCAGTCTGGGCAACAGAGCAGGACCCTGTCTCAAAACCAAAAATACAAAACAAAAACAAAAACAAACAACAACCTATGCTCCAAAACCATTTCTGGGGAAATAATCAGATTCCCTACCCGTTCACCTACGAAGCCCAGCTAGAGTCTCTCGTCTTAATCTTTGCCAATCGAATACACAAAGTTTTTTTTTTTTTTTTTCACAGAGTCTCGAATTGTCGCCTGGGCTGGAGTGCAATGCCGTGATCTCCACTCACTGCAAGCTCTGCCTCCTGGGTTCAAGCAACTCTCCTGCCTCTGCCTCCCAAGTAGCTGGGGTTACAGGTGCCCGCCACCACGCCCAGCTATTTTTTTGTATTTTTTTGTAGAGATGGGGTTTCACTATGTTGGCCAGGCTGGTCTCAAACTCCTGACCTCTTGATCTGCCCGCCTCAGCCTCCCAAAGTGCTGGGATTACAATCACGAGCCACCACGCCTGGCCTCGAATATGCAAAGTTTTACATTTAATTTATTTTAGAAATTATAGAGAGGGGGACAATCTACTCACATCTTATAGACCAAGAAAACTGTGAGATCATTCCTGTTGACAGCAGGGCCATCATCTGCTTTGGTGAATAATGTGTTCCCAGCCACCTAAAAGCCGAACAAAATGTGCAATTATGGTAAAATGTTTCCAGAAAGGAAGCAGAATATAGATACAATGATGGAAGAATGCCACAATGAGATACTAAGCAACCTTTTAAGAGCGTGCAGGGAACTTGTAAACATACCATCTATTTGTTTTATAATTTATTTATTTATCTATTTCCAAGACAGGGTCTCTACTCTGTCACCCAGGCTGGAGTGCAGTGGTTTGATCATGGCTCACTGCAGCCTCGAATTCCTGGGCTCAAGCGATCCACCCCCCTCAGCAGCCCAAGTAGCTGGGACTACAGGTGCATACCACCACACCTGGCTAGTTTTTTTTTTTTTTTTTTTAAATATATTTTGTAGCGATAAGGTCTCGCTATGTTGCCCAGGCTGGTCTCGAACTCCTGGCCTCAAGTGATCTTCCCCCCCTTGACTCCCAAAGCCCTGGGATTACATGCATGAGCCACCATGCCCAGCCACTGTTTTGTTTCAGTTTATATTTATTTATTTATTTATTTTGAGACAGAGTTTCACTATTGTTGCCCAGGCTGGGGTGCAATGGCACGATCTTGGCTCATCACAACCTCCACCTCCTGGGTTCAAGCAATTCTCCTGCCTCAGCCTCCCAAGTAGCTGGGATTACAGGCATGTGCCACCATGCCCAGCTAATTTTGTATATTTAGTAGAGATGGGGTTTGTCTATGTTGGTCAGGCTGGTCTCGAACTCCCTACCTCAGGTGATCCACCCACCTCGGCCTTCCAAAGTGCTGGGATTACAAGCGTGAGCCACTGCGCCCGGCAGAACTTTCTTATATTTAAATGTCTATCTTCACAAAATAGTACCAGTGAGCTTGTTCATCTGCTTATGTCTTTATTGGCCAAATAAACAGCCACAGTGCAAAATCTCTGTGGTCACTACTGTGTTCCCAGCATGTCCTGTAGATGAAGCCGGACAACGTGTGCGATGAGGAATCATTGCTGGGGATGCTGCTTTCTACAATAGAACTCTAAGTAGCAGGTGAAAACAATGAGCGAGGCCCGTGGTAACAATGTCTACGTTTTATTGAATTTTGAAATTGATTGCATGAGTCATTTCTTTTTCTTTTTTTTTTGGGAGGGGGCCGGAGTCTCCCTCTGTCACCCAGGCTGCACTGCAACCTCTGCCTCTCAGGTTCAAGTGATTCTCTTGTCTCAACCTCCCAAGTAGCTGGGATTACAGGTGCCTGCCACCAGGCCCAGCTATTCTTTTTGTAGTTTTAGTAGAGACGGGGTTCTGCCATGTTAGCCAGGCTGGTCTCGAACTCCGGACCTCAGGCGATCTGCCCGCCTCGGCCTCCCCAAGTGCTAGGATTACAGGCGTGAGTCACCGCGCCCGGCCTTGCATGAGTCATTTTTAGCTTCCTGGATCATAAGCCTTGTCAATCTCCTTGACCCCTGAACCCATGTGGGTCCTGCTATGAGGAGATGAGGGCAGCCAGGGGTCTGACACAGCAGATGCATCTCTGAGGGACCTGACTTGTGTGAACCAAGGTAATGGGTCCCCTGCATACATCAGCAGCAGTCCATGGAAATGTCCATCAGACCTGTGTCCCCTCCTGGTTGGGGGAGCAGGAAACTTCAAGAATGAATAGTAGGGGCCAGAGTGGCCTCAAAGGACCAAAGAGGAGGTGGTGGGGTCATCCAGGAGAGAGGGATGGTGACTGGACAAGGCGGGCAGCCCGGGAGCCGGGAGGAGTGGGTAGACTCGCTGGCATTGATCATGTGGGGCCCCAGCCCTGGGAAGGAATAAGGATGACTCCTGGGGGCTGGCTGGCAGTGCCTCTCCTGAGATGGGGACCCCAACCACAGGTCATGATGTTGACTCCCCCGATCCCATGTGGAATGCCACCTCACCTGGGCTAGGGCCCATGAGGGTGAAACCAAGGCTGTGTTGTCCACTGAGGTTCTCCAGCTCCTAGCACAGCTCGGCAGGCAGTACCTGATCAGTGATGAAGGATTAATCCACCATTCAACTCCTCCAGGGGGCGGGACTGCAGGGCAGGGTGGGAAACGGAGGGTCCTGGCAGGGTGGGCCAGGGTGGGCACAGCAGAGAAGTGATTTAAGAGCCAAGCCCTTGTCAGTACACACTTGTGTTTGGGAACAGATCAGGACTCAGGATGCAAGACCCTGGTCATCTCCAAGGTGAGCGGGGACAGAGGTGTGAGGGGTCTGGGCTGATCCTGTGGCTGAGGCTGCAGAGTGCAAATCTGGGCAGCCAGAGAAGGGCTGGGCCTGTGCGGGCGGCTTCCTGTCCTGCAGACGGGGGAGAACTTAGTGGTGTCTGGGAAATGAAAAATCATGCAGCTGGGTGTAGCGTCTCACGCCTGTGATCCCAGCTCTTTGGGAAGCCAAGGTGGGAGGATCACTTGAGCCCGGGACTCTGAAACCAGCCGAGCCAACATAGTGGAGACCCCTCTTTAGCAAAAATACAAAAATTACCCAGGGGTGGTGGTGCACACCTGTGGTCCCAGCTACTCGGGAGATTAAGGCGGGGGGTTCCTTGAGCCCAGGAAGTGGAGGCTGCCTTGAGCCGTGATCACATCACTGCACTCCAGCCTGGGTGACAGAGCGAGATCCCCTCCAAGAAAAAGAAAGAAGGAAAGAAATTAAACCATGCAGTTGAGTGGAGCAGAGGACTGGGCAGGTGGTGGCGCCCCTGCAAGTGTCAGGGTCCCTATAACCCTTGGATGGGAGGGGACGGGGCAGCTGGGGAGGGCTGAGCAGGCCTGAGGCAGCCCCGTCTGCTCCGAGGTGAGGCGCCTACGCTGCCTGCCTTCCCAGGAGCTGTTATCGCGCCCATTTCCTAGATGTGGACCCTGAGGCCCAGAGAGGTGCAAGGTCTGGTCTGGATACCAGGCTGCTATCCGCGGTGCCGCCCCAGCCCACACTGCCTGGGCTCCTGGCCTGGCGCAGGGGACGGGGTCCCTAGGGGGGCTGGGGGCTGCCTGGGGGTTTCTGTGACCTGTTTCCCCCCCGCCCCCAGGCCCTCCCCTGGCCCTGGACCCTCCAAGGAGACAGCGGCAGGAGCGCACGGTCTACACTGAAAGCCAGCAGAAAGTGCTAGAATTTTACTTTCAGAAGGACCAGTACCCGAACTACGACCAGCGACTGAATCTGGCGGAGATGCTCAGCCTCAGGGAGCAACAGCTGCAGGTCTGACCCCCACCCCCACCCCGCCCGCCCCAGTCACCCCAAGGAGCCTCCCCACCGCTGTCACTCACCGGGGCCTGGCCCGCCCGACCACCTCCCGCCCTGCCACGCAAGGGGTCCCGCCAGTGTAGACCCGGGCTGCATCCTGAGTCCTGTTCCAACTCTATGCTAGCCCAAACTCGCCCACATGATCGGCCCAGGCTGTCCCCCACGGGGTCTCCCGGTGCCCGGACCTCAGGCACCCGTGAGAACCCGCGGTCCCTCCCCTCGAACCCTCCCTGGCCCCCCGGGCACCTGGGCGGCAGACCCGGCTCCTCCCCTCCCACCCCACCCTCCTCCCCCTACTTTCCCCTCCCTTCTCCAGGCCTGGGAGCCGGGGGCCCTCATATGGTGGGTGCGGGGTGGGGGTGAACACCGGGAGAGTTTTGAGGCCGGCGCCGCCCCCGAGCGGCTCACCCGGGCCGCGCGAGTCCCTCCTTCACACCTTCTCCCTGTCCCCTCTGCCCCCCAGGTGTGGTTCAAGAATCGCCGCGCCAAACTAGCTCGGGAGCGGCGGCTCCAGCAGCAGCCCCAGCGCGTCCCTGGGCGGAGAGGCCGAGGAGCCCGCGCTGCGCCCCTAGTCCCTGCAGCCGCTGCCTCCTTCCCTGGGGGTCCTGAGTTCCCGCAGGGCAGGGGTTCCTGGATCTCCCCTCAGCCGGGCCCCTGGGGAGTCCTCCCAGCAGCAGAACCGAAGATCTACAGCCTCCCCCGGACCTGGGGTGGCCCTGAGTGTGGAACACAGGAGGGCCTCAAGGCTGCCCCGGGTCCAGGCCCTGGCCCAATCCCAGCCCCTATCCCAGGCCCAGCCCAGATCCCAGGCCCAGTCCCAGGCCCAGCCCCGAATTTAGGCCCAATGTCAGGCCCACTCTCAGTCTCCATCCCAGGTCCAATACCAGCCCCCATCTCTGGCCCAGGCCCAATCCCAGACCCAGTCCTAGGCCGAACCCTGATGCCAGGCCCAGGATCACTCCCAACCCCAGCCCCAGGCGCCTTGTGGCCTCAGAGCCCCTATGCCTCCAACATGTCGCCAGACACCCAGTTATACCCTGACTTCACCAAGCTGCTCCCGCTCCTAGACCCGTTCGAGGAATCCTCACTCTCCACCACGACGTCTCAGTACAAAGAGGAGGATGGCTTTGTGGAGAAAAATCACTCAGTCCCCAGGTCATTACTGGATTTATAGGGGGCCTGTGCCTGCAAAGTTCTTCAGATCCCAGAGGGCCTGGAGTGGCTGATCTACATTGCTGGTGACTTTCTGCAGTGAATGCATCACCCTTTACCCACCCTGCTGCAGGTGGACATTTGCTGTCTTCACTGTGCAGCCATCACAGGTGGCTCTGCTGTGAATGTGCCTGCCTGTCATTTGAATTGAGCCTGAGCATTTCTCTGCTGAGACTGGAGTCGCTGCTCACTGGGATGTTTGGCATTAGTGGATGCTGCTCGAGAGCTTTGTAAAGGGCTTTTCCCAGCCCTCCTTCTGGTCAACGTCCTCCCCAACACTGAGGATTGTGAGACTTTTTAATGTTTGTCGATCCAGTGACTTGTGGTTTTGTTGTGGTTGTAATATCCATTTCCCTGATGATTGAGAGATTGAGAAATTCTCATATGGGTATTAGGCATTTTCAAATAGTGACTATTTTTCGTTTTTTTTTTTGAATTTTTTCTCATTTTTATTAAACAGTGACTATTCATGGTCTTTTTGGCCCATTTTTTGTAGTTGATTTCTTTACAAATGTTTATAATTTTTTTTTTTTTTTGAGTCAAAGCCTTGCTCTGCTGCCCAGGCTATCGTGCAGTGGCATGATCTTGGCTCACTGCAGCCTCTGCTTCCTGGGTTCAAGTGATTCTCTAGAGTCTCAGCCTCCTGAGTAGCTGGGACTACAGGTGCCCACCACCGTGCCTGGCTAATTGTATTTTTAGTAGAGATGGGGTTTCACCATGTTGGCCAGGCTGGTCTTGAACTCCTGACCTCAAAGTATTCCGCCTGCCTCAGCCTCCCAAAGTGCTGGGATTACAGGCGTGAGCCACTGTACCCGGCCACGATGTTTTAAAATAAAACTCCATTGGGAGTTAATATTCTGCGAGGATCTCCTATTATGTGGCTCGTCTTCTTGCTTTTGTTAAGTAGATCACTGTGCATAGTATTCAAAACATTCATCAGCAGATTCATTCTTCAGTAGAAGAAAAAACCCAATTTAAAAATCAGACTTGATGGACAAAAACTGTTATAAAAGTTTATTTATTTTTTTTGAGACAGGGTCTCACTCTGTCATCCATGCTGGAGTGCAGTGGTGCCATCTTGGCTCACTGCAACCTCCGCCTCCCAGGTTCAAGTGATTCTCCTACTTCAGCCTCCTGACTTGCTGGAACTACAGGTGTGGGCCACCACACCTGGCTAATTTTTGTATTTTTTTGTAGAGACAAGGTTTCTCCATGTTGCCCAGACTTGAGCTTTCAAGTTTCTTCAAGAAAATTGTTGGAATTTTAATTGGAATGACATGAAATTTAGAAATGTTTTTGGGAGAAATTGAAATTTTTACAAAGTCTAGTCGACCTAGTACTTATTTATATTCATTCAACCGGTGTTTTACAAAGGTTCTTCATGAAATGTTGTTATTGTTATTATTATTATTATTTTTCTGACAGAGTCTCGCTCTGTCGCCCAGGCTGGAGTGCAGTGGTGCAATCTTGGCTCACTGCAACCTCTACCTCCCGGGTTCAAGTGATTATCTTGCCCTGGCCTCCTGAGTAGCTGGGCTTACTGGGATTACAGTCGCACACCACCACGCCCGGCTAATTTTTGTATTTTTAGTAGAGATGGGGTTTCACCATGTTGGCCAGGCTGGTCTTGAACTCCTGACCTCAGGTGATCCACCCCCGTCGGCCTCCCAAAGTGCTGAGATTACAGGCGCGAGCCACCGCGCCTGGCTGAAATGTTATTATTTAATCACAGAGCTCTTGCATGCTTCTTTCTGTAGATTTATTTCTTGTACTTCATTTTTATTATTGTCTGATATTTTACATGGTATTTTAAATTTCTTATTTTAAAAAAATATGTTTGTCTTGCACATAGGATTCAGTTGATCTGTTTATCTTGTTTCCGGGAACCTAGTTCAATTCTTTTGAATTCTCGTAGCTTAGCTGGACATTGTAAATTTAAAAATGAATAAAACTTCATGGTTACTTTGTGGACATTGATTCCTGCTAAGCCGACGAGTGCCTCCTCCTCAGCCCTCCACACCCGTCTCCGCGTCTCGCTTCCTCTGCCGCCCCCTAGTGGCCGTCCTGGCCCTGGGTCTCCCCACAGCGGGTTCTCTGACCCTGCCTGTCCTGGTCCCGTTTAGCAAATACTCTAATCCTCTTAGGCCAGGCCAGCCTCAGCAAAGCAGAGAGAGAATTAGATCAGATGTTGGGGGAAGGGAGGACGGCTGTGCGTGTGTGCGGGGGACAGACCTCCAGGATGTAATGAAAGCCCCTGGTAGTAAAATGCACACAAAAACACCGGAACTTCACACCAGTCAGACTCTGACAGTGTGGGAAGAGTAGGGAGGAACCTAATCCATCTATTGTAGGCGAGGGAGCCCCTGTGGACATTCTGGGGGCATGGGGGAGAGGTGGTCCAGTCTGACTGTAGATTCAGAATCACATCCTGGGCCTGGGGGAGGGACGGTGGTGCTCCAGGGCCCTGCAGGCATATCAGTGAATGGAAAATGGGTTAGTTTATTAATGAAGATGGAATTTGCATGTGCCCTGATTAGCTGAATAGAAAGTGAATGGGTTAAGTAGAACAGAATTCCTCTCTTTTTCATCTCCTCAATTCTTCTTTTTTTTGGATACAGGATTTCACTCTGTCACCCAGGCTGGAGTTCAGTGACGCGATGTCAGCTCACTGCAACCTCTGCCTCCCCGGTTCAAGTGATTCTCCTGCCCCAGCCTCCCGAGGAGCTGGGATTACAGGTGCCCGCCACCACGCCCGGCTAATTTTTATATTTTTAGTAGAGATGGGGTTTCACTATGTTTGCCAGGCTGGTCTGGAACTCCTGACCTCAGGTGATCCACCTGCCTCGGCCTCCCAAAGTGCTGGGATTACAGGCATGAGTCACCAGGCCGGGCCACAGATTAGTTTGCTAATGAATGAAGATGGAGTTTGCACATGCCCTGATTAGCTGAACAGAAAGTGAATGGATTAAGTAGAACAGAATTCCTCTCTTTTTAATCTCCTCAATTCTTCTTGTTTTTGGAGACAGGGTCTCGCTCTGTTGCCCAGGCTGGACTGCAGTGATGCAATCTCGGCTCACTGCAACCTCCACCTCCCAGGTTCAGGCTATTTTCCTGCCTCACCCTCCCTAGTAGCTGGGATTATAGGGGCTAGCCACCACGCCCAGCTAATTTTTGTATTTTTAGTAGAGATGGGGTTTTACCATGTTGGCCAGGCTGGTCTTGAACTCCTGACCTCAGATGATCCACCCACCTCAGCCTCCCAAAGTGTTGGGATTACAGGCATGAGCCACTGCTCCTGGCCTCAATTCTTTTTTTTTTTTTGGAAACAGGGTTTTGCTCTGTCACCCAGGCTGGAGTGCAGTGGTGTGATCTCGGTTCACTGCAACCTCCGCCTCCCAGGTTCAAGCAATTCTCCCACCTCAGCCTCCTGAGTAGCTGGGACTACAGGTGCATGCCACTGTGCCTGGCTATTTTTTTTTTTTTTTTTTTTTTTATAAAGACAGGGTTTCTCCATGTTGCTGAAGCTGGTCTCGAACTCCTGAGCTCAGGCAATCCTCCAGCCCATGTCTCCCAAAGTGCTGGGACCACAGGCAGGAGCCACTGCCCCCAGCTATATCTTCTCCATTCAATTTCCCTCCTTTTTCACCCAAGCAAGCAGCCCCCTTCACTCCCTTTGGAAACTGAAAATTCCAAGGGAATTTTACCATCTCCTAGGAAGCTCTCCCACCTCTCCTCATCATCCCAGGCTGTGTTCTGGGCATCCCCAAGGGAAGCATCTGGACTTCTCACTGGGCCAAGGAAGAGGGGACGAGGTGACGTTCAGAAGGCGGGCCTTCGAAATTCCCCATGTCTGTCTTGGCAAGAGCAAGAATTTCTCTTGTTTTCCTGCCTGTAGCTGAAAAGCATAACAAGAAAGGATTCAGGGTACGTATGAGAACAGTTCATTGTACCTTCGACAAATGGGTCAAGTTCAAGCTAATACTGCCCTGCATGCTCCGGGATGGAGATGGAGGCAGTGCAGGTAGAAATGTCATTGTCTTGTAAGGATCGGAGAGAGGGGGAAAAGGGCCAATTTTTTCTTTTTTTTGTAGAGGGAGTCTCACTCTGTCTCCCAGGCTGGAGTGCAGTGGCGCGATATTGGCTCACTGCAACCTCTGCCTCCCGGATTCAAGCGATTCCCCGCCTCAGCCTCCTGAGTAGCTGGGACTACAGGCGCCTGCCACCACCAAACCCAGCTAATTTTTTAATTTTTATTTTCTGAGATGGAGTCTCGCTCTGTCATCCAGGCTGGAGTGAAGTGGTGTGATCTCGGCTCACTGCAACCTCCACCTCCCGGGTTCACGCCATTCTCCTGTCTCAGCCTCCCTAGTAGCTGGGACTACAGGCGCCCGCCACCACACCCGCTAATTTTTTGTATTTTTAGTAGAGATGGGGTTTCACCGTGTTAGCCAGGATGGTCACGATCTCCTGACCTCATGGTCCACCTGCTTGGCCTCTCAAAGTGCTGGGATTACAGGCATAAGCCACCATGCCTGGCATTTTTGTATACTTTGTAGAGACAGGGTTTCACCATGTTTTCCAGGCTGGTTTTGAACTCCTGACCTCATGTGATCCTCCTGCCTCAGCCTCTCAAAGTGCTGGGATTACAAAGTGTGTGAGCCACTGCGCCAGGCCAAAACCTCTTGCTTTAACACCCTGCTTCATCCTAGGTCTCTGGATCTAGTTTCTGATTTTCTTTTTTTTTTTTCTTTTTTTTTTTTGAGATGGAGTTTTGCTCTTTTTGCCCAGGCTGGAGTGCAATGGCACGGTCTAGGCTCACTGCAGCCTCCACCTCCTGGGTTGAAGTGATTCTCCTGCCTCGGCCTCCCGAGTAGCTTGGATTACAGGCGCCTGCCACCACGCCCAGCTAATTTTTTTTTTGTAATTTTAGTAGAGCAGGGTTTCACCATGTTGGCCAGACTGGTCTCGAACTCCTGACCTCACCTGACCTCAGGTGATTTGCCCGCCTCGGCCTCCCAAAGTACTGGGATTACAGGCGTGAGACACCGCACCTGGCCTGATTTTTTTCTTTTTTTGAGATGGGGTCTCACTCTGTCACCCAGGCTGGTGTACAGTGGTGTGATCATAGCTCACTGCAACCCTGAACTCTTAGGCTCAAGCAGTCTTCTCATCCCAGCCTCCCTAGTGGCTGTGCCTACAGCCATGTGCCACCAAGCCAGGCTAATTTTTAATTTTTTTCCTGTAGAGATGGGGTCTTGCTATGTTGCCTGGGTTGGTCTCGAACTCCTGGGCTCAAGTGATCCTCCCATCTAGCTTCCTAAAGCATTGGGATTACAGGTTTGAGCCACGGCACCTGGCCTGCCCCATCTCTTAAAAAAAAAAAAATAGTGAGGTTGGTGGGGTGGGGCACCAGTATGTTTTCAAGCTCTGAGGCAATTCCAGTGTGCAAAGCTTGAGTACTGCTGTTCTCAGTCAAATCCCTGCCGTGGAGTAGACAAACTCCTGGGAGTTGATGCCTAACTGTCATTATTAAGAAGACACCAAAGCCAGCTGTGGTGGCTCATGCCTGTCATCCCAGCACTTTGGGAGGCCGAGGTGGGTGGATCACCTAAGTTCAGGAGTTTGAGACCAGCCTGGCCAACATGATGAAACCCCATCTTTACTAAAAATAAAAAAATTAGCAGGGCGTGATGGCGGGTGCCTGTAATCCCAGCTACTCAGGAGGCTGAGGCATGAGAATCACTTGAACTGGGGAGGTGGAGGCTGCAGTGAGCCAAGATTGCGCCACTGCGCTCCAGCCTGGGTGACAGAGCGAGACTGTCTCAAAAACAAACAAACAAACAAACAAAACTATTTTAGTAAAAGAAAACTCAAAATTGCCTTATCTGATTGTCCCTTTCACAGAAATCCACCTAGATAAAATCAAATGCCATAAAGAGAAAGATGTGAATGGTCATTATTTTATTTATTATTTATTTATTTATTTTTGAGATGGAGTTTTGCTCTTGTTGCCCAGGCTGGAGTGCAGTGGCTTGATCTTGGCTCACCGCAACCTCCGCCTCCCGGTTCAAGTGATTCTCCTGCCTCAGCCTCTCGAGTAGCTGAGATTACAGGCATGAGCCACCATGCCCAGCTAATTTTTGTATTTTCAGTAGAGACGGGGTTTCTCCATGTTGGTCAGGCTGGTCTCCAACTCCCGACCTCAGGTTATCTGCCTGCTTCGGCTCCCAAAGTGCTGGGATTACAGGCATGAGCCACTGCGCCCAGCCTGTGAATGGTCATTATTTTTATACCAAATAAATATAGTAGCCACCAGTAAATTCATTAGTTAAAAAGGGTTTTCGGCTGGGCATGGTGGCTCACGCCTGTAATCCCAGCACTTTGGGAGGCCTAGGTGGGTGGATTACGAGGTCGGGAGATCGAGACCATCCTGGCTAACACGGTGAAACCCCGTCTCTACTAAAAATGCAAAAAATTAGCCAGGCATGGTGGCGGGCACCTGTAGTCCCAGCTACTTGGGAGGCTGAGGGAGGAGAATGGCGTGAACCCGGGAGGTGGAGGTTGCAGTGAGCCGAGATTGTGCCACTTCACTCCAGCCTGGGTGACAGAAATTCTGTCTAGAAAAAAAAAAAAAGGGTTTTCAAGGCCAGGTAAGGAGGTGGCTCACGCTTTCTAATCTCGGGAAGCCGAGGTGGAAGGATGGACTGAACCCAGAAGTTCGAGACTGGCCTGGGCAACATAGTAAGACCCCGTCTCTACAAAAAATTAAAAATTTGGCCAGGTGTGGTGGCACTACCTGTGGTCTCAGCTACTTGGAAGGCTGAGGCGGGAGGATCACTTGAGCCTGGGAGGTGGAAGCTGCAGTGAGCTGTGGTGGTAGCACTGCACTCCAGACTGGATGACACAGCAAGACCCTGCCTCAAAAAAAATTTTTTTCCAAACTCCCATTTTAACAGACTGTTTCTGCCGGGTGCAGTGGCTCACGCCTGTATTCACAACACTTTCGGAGGCCGAGGAGGGCGGATCACTTAAGGTCAGGGGTTTGAGACCAGCCTGGCCAACATGGTGAAAACCCATCTCTACTAAAAATACAAAAATTAGCCTGGCATGGTGGCTGGCGCCTGTAGTCCCAGTTACTCAGGAGGCTGAGGCAGGAGGATCGCTTGAATCCGGGAGGCGGAGGTTGCAATGAGCTGAGATCGTGCCACTGCACTCCAGCTTGGATGCCAGAGCAAGACTCCATCTCAAGAATATCCCCCCAAAACAGCAAAAAACCTCAGACTGCTTCCCTGAAATTCTTCTAAAGAAAATGCCTGACAGGAAATAACTTAAGGATACTGTGGGTTTTTATTGTTGCTACTTTGAGATGCAGTTGTATCTTTAGAGACACAGTGGGGTCAGATCAGAGATGGGGTTCATTCAGGGGCACCCCCAGAACTGGGAGAGTCCTCAGCTTCCACATATCTGTTGTGGTGCTCCGTGGCCACCAGGGGGCAACAATACATCACTGTTCCAGCCCAGGGAGCGGCCAGCCAGAGCTTGGACCTGGGGTGTCCCAGGAGCCACCTAGACCAGCTGGTTCCTCCCATACAAGAGACCTCCAGGTGGGATGGGGGAGAGACACCCCACATTCGAGTGGGAGAAAAACATGGAAAAGACACAGAGGCAACATATTTCTTTCCACTTGTGTAATTTAAGCTAAAGCCAAACAGCTAGAAAATATACTTTTTTTTTTTTTTTTGGAGACAGTCTTGCTCTGTTGCTCAGGCTGGAGTGCAGTGATAGGATCATAACTCACTGCAAGCTCCGCCTCCCGGGTTCACGCCATTCTCCTGCCTCAGCCTCCCGAGTAGCTGGGACTACAGGCACCCGCCACCACGCCCGGCTAATTTTTGTATTTTTAGTAGAGACAGGGTTTCACCATGTTGGCCAGGCTGGTCTCAAACTCCTGAGCTCAAGTGATCCACCTGCCTTGGCCTCTCAAAGTGCTGGGATCACAGGCGTGAGCCACCTTACCCGGCCTTGTTGTGGTTTTAATTTATATTTCTCTAGAGGCAAATCATGCAAAACATCGTTTCATGTGCTGATTTGCCATCCCTATGTCCTCTTTGGTGAAATGTTTGTTCAAATCTTTTATTCTTTTTTTTTCTTTTAAAAGATTATTTGTTTAATTCTGGGTTTTAGGAGTTCTTTATGTATTCTAGAAACAAGTCCATTGCCAGATATGAGATTTACAAGTACTTCCTCTCCATCTCTGGTTTGTCTTCTTGTTTTCTCATTTCGTTTTGAGATGGAGTCTCACTTTGTTGCCCAGGCTGGAATGTAGTGGCACAATCTCGGCTCACTGCAACCTCCGCCAACACATCTGGCTAATTTTTGTATTTTTAGTAGAGACGGGGTTTTACCATGTTGGCCAGACTGGTCTTGAACTCCTGAGCTCAAGTGATCCACCTGCCTCGGCCTCCCAAAGTGCTGGGATTACAGGCATGAGCCACCGCACCTGGCCTATCTTTTCATTCTCTTTATAGGTTCTTTGGTTCTTTTGCGGAACAAGACTTTAGTTTTTTTATTTTTTATTTTTGAGATGGAGTCTCCCTCTGTTGCCCAGGCTGGAGTGCAATGGTATGATCTCAGCTCACTGCAACCTCCATCTCCCAGGTTCAAGCAATTCTCATGCCTCAGCCTCCCGAGTAGCTGGGATTACAGGCATGTGCCATCATGCCCAGCTAATTTTTGTATTTTTAGTAGAGACAGAGTTTCACTATGTTGGCCAGGCTGGTCTCAAACTCCTGACCTCAAGTGATCCGCCCTCCTTGGCCTCCCAAAGTGCTGGGATTACAGGTGTGAGCCATCGCACCTGGCCTTATGAAAGTTTTAAAAGCCTCCATAAGCACCGTTTATTGTATATGGTTTAACAACACAGAGTAAGAGGATAAAATTAGATTGCAAATTACACTCCTTAAGATCAGAGGAATAATAAATTGTGGAGATACATGTGATGAAAAGAAATGGAACCTTAATTGCTCCTGTAATTTTATTTCTTATTTTTATTACTAATTTTTGCTCTAAAATCTGTCACTGTAGCTATTTCTTATTTTTATTAACAAACATTTAGACATCCTTTTAGGTAGTACGTACATTATTCTTGTAGCATTCTGTAAACGGGAAATATTGCAAACATTTAAAAAAGTCTGGGATCCCATGACTCAGCTCACTACAACCTTTGCATCCCTGGGCTTTGAACCCTGGTTCTCTGAACCCTAGTCACTTCTTTTTTTTTGAGACAGTCTCGCTCTGTCGCCCAGGCTGGAGTGCAGTGGCGCGATCTTGGCTCATTGCAACCTCTGCCTCCTGAGTTCAAACGATTCTCCTGCCTCAGCCTCCCGAGTAGCTGGGACTATAGGCGTGCACCACCATGCCCGGCTAATTTTTGTATTTTTAGTAGGGATAGGGTTTCATCATGTTGGCCAGGATGGTCTCGATCTCCTGACCCCGTGATCCTCCCCCACCCCCCCGACCTCCCAAAGTGCTGGGATTACAGACATGAGCCAATGCGCCTGGCTAATTTTTTTTGGTTTTTGTATTTTTAGTAGAGACGGGGTTTCACCGTGTTAGCCAGGATGGTCTCAATCTCCTGACCTTGTGATCCGCCCGTCTCGGCCTCCCATAGTGCTGGGATTACAGGCATGAACCACCGCGGCTGGCCAACCCTGGTAACTTTTAACAAGGAAGGGATCAGAGATGCAGAGGTTTGATATTTAAGGTTTCAGGATAAAATAATAAGTCTTACGCAATGACCCCAGTCAGGTACATGTACAAGGACAGGAGAATCAATGTCATTCTCCATATAAGACCCAGAGTGTTTTGGACGTTATTCCCATGGGAACAGCTCTCGAGGAAGATCTACCATCTTCTCTTGGAACAATTTATCAAAGGCTTCAGCTTGGGCCACTGTGAGGTGATTTTTCCAGTCCCCAGATACACCTGGAAACATGAAGCAGAAACTCAGGTCAGACCACACATCTCCTTGGCCTGTCTCCACCAGGCACCTGACATGGACATTGTGGCTAACATAGCAGAATGGCCGATGGTTCGTGGTGGGCCTTTATCCTGCCTGGTCACATAGTTATTCACCTAGCTGGAAACAATTTCCTATCTTCTCCTTTCTCCCATCCATCCTGTGTACAATTCCTCAGCAATAACGCCAGTATATCATCTGATATGTCCAGAATCGAGTCACGTCTCACCACCTCTGTTTCTACCACGTTGACTCAAGCCAACATCATTTTTCACCTGGATTATTAGAGTACACTTGTAACTGGTCTCTGCTTTTTTTTTTTTTATGTGGAGACAGAGTCTTGCTCTATCCCCCAGGCTGGAGTGCAGTAGTGCGATCTTGGCTCACTGGAACCTCCGCCTCCCGAGTTCAAGCGGTTCTCGTGCCTCAGCCTCCCGAATAGCTGGGATTACAGGCACCTGCCACCACGCCTGGCTAATTTTTGTATTTTTAGTAGAGATGGGGTTTTGCCATGTTGGCCAGGCTGGTCTCAAACTTCTGACCTCAGGTGATCCGCCCGCCTTGGCCTCCCAAAGTGCTGGGATTACAGGCGCCTGCCACCACGCCTGGCTAATTTTTGTATTTTTAGTAGAGATGGGGTTTTGCCGTGTTGGCCAGGCTGGTCTCAAACTTCTGACCTCAGGTGATCCGCCCGCCTTGGCCTCCCAAAGTGCTGGGATTACAGGCGCCTGCCACCACGCCTGGCTAATTTTTGTATTTTTAGTAGAGATGGGGTTTTGCCGTGTTGGCCAGGCTGGTCTCAAACTTCTGACCTCAGGTGATCCGCCCGCCTTGGCCTCCCAAAGTGCTGGGATTACAGGCGCCTGCCACCACGCCTGGCTAATTTTTGTATTTTTAGTAGAGATGGGGTTTTGCCGTGTTGGCCAGGCTGGTCTCAAACTTCTGACCTCAGGTGATCTGCCCGCCTTGGCCTCCCAAAGTGCTGGGATTACAGGCGTGAGCCACCACACCCGGCCTGGCCTCTGCTTTCATAAGTTCTCTTTCATAAGTTAGTCTCAGCATGGCAGCCCTCATGATCCCAGATCATGCCACTTCTCTGCTCAGATTTTCCGAGGACTCTCGGTTTCACTCAAGTACAAGTGCTGGAGGCGCTTACCGGGCTCCAGGTGATCCAGCCCCTGTGGCTTCTCTGAGCTCATCCCCTAAAACTACCTTCTCCGTCACTCTACTCACACGGGGACTTCTGATTCTGCCTCAAACGTGGCAGGCATCCCCACTCCTCAGACTATTGGCGTCCCACGCTCCTTCTCCTTGGAACGCTGCTCTCTCAGATTGGCCCATGACTTGCCTATTTGCCTCTTTCAAGTCTTTGTTCCAATTCAAGTTTCTCAGCGAGGTTCTCTCTCACCACCCAATTTAGAGGTCACTCCCCATCCTTGCTGTATTTCGCCTCATAACACATATCATGTAGGACAGGTTCTGTGTATTTTCTTTCTGTGGTGTATGTATATGGTATGTATCCCTAATATAGATAAGTTATACAAAGTCTCAGCATTTATCTTTTTTTTTTTTTTTTTTTTTTTTGAGATGGAGTCTTGCTCTGTCTCCCAGGCAGGAGTACAGTGTTGTAATCTCGGCTCACTGCAACCTCTGCCTCCTGGGTTCAAGCGATTCTCATGTCTCAGCCCCACCCCAAGTACCTGGGACTACAGGTGGGTGCCACCACACATGGCTAATTTTTGTATTTTTAGTAGAAACAGAGTTTCACCATGTTGCCCAGGCTGGTCTCGAACTCCTGAGCTCAAGTGATCCACTTGCCTTGGTCTCTCAAAGTGCTGGGATTACAGGCGTGAGCCACCGTACCCGGCCAACGTTTACTTTTACGATTGCCCAAGACTCTGGGTCTTTTGAAGGATTTAATTCTTTTCTTCCACGGAGGACTGTCCCAGATGTATTAGAACTGTAGGATTTTGGAAAAATGGATTTTTGTTTTGAGCCGGAGTTTCACTCTTGTTGCCCAGGCTGGAGTGCAAATGGCAGGATCTCGGCTCACTGCAACCTCCTCCTCCCAGTTTCAAGTGATTCTCCTGCCTCAGCCTCCCGAGTAGCTGGGATTACAGGTGCCCACCACCACACTCGGCTAATTTTTTGTATTTTTAGTAGAGACGGGCTTTCTCCGTGTTAGCCAGGCTGGTCTCGAACTCCTGACCTCAGGTGATCCACCCGCCTTGGCCTCCCAAAGTGCTGGGATTACAAGCGTGAGCCACCACGCCTGGCCCTGGAAAAATGGATTCTTTCACCCCATGCAACACACATTTCCATTCATTTTGGCACCTTACAGCGTGTGATAGCAAAGTCTCTCTTCTCTCCCTTTTCCAGGTGAGGCATTCCTTCACACATTTCTTCATCCAGGACAGATCTCTTTTTTTTTTTTGAGACGGAGTCTTGCTCTGTCGCCCAGGCTGGAGTGCAGTGGCACGATCTTGGCTCACTGCAAGCTCCGCCTCCTGGGTTCACACCATTCTCCTGCCTCAGCCTCCCGAGTAGCTGGGACCACAGGCGCCCGCCACCATGCCCGGCTAATTTTTTGTATTTTTAGTGGAGACGGGGTTTCACCATGTTAGCCAGGATGGTCTCGATCTCCTGACCTTGTGATCCGCCCGCCTCGGCTTCCCAAAGTGCTGGGATTACAGGCATGAGCCACCGCACCCGGCCCATCCAGGACAGATCTCTATGCTAACTCACCAGTGGGGCAGCTGCACTGTGGCCATCCCCAACCCCGTCCTTGTCCTCGTTTCTCAGGTGAATCACAGCTTGTAGGTCTAGCAAGGGTTGCTAGTTAACCTGCTCACTGTCTGTAGAATGGATAATGCTCATGTCACATTCTGAGGAAAGAGAATCTGAATGACCTCACGTAAGTCAGATAACCTTCCCAGGCGGAACCAATTTTCCCCACGCACCTACAGCCCACATCAGTACCACAAGAAGAGGCTCCCTGCTGAGGCCACGGGAGAAGTGTTCTGGGCGATGAGCAATTAAAGCTGATAAATTGGCCGGGCGCCGTGGCTCATGCTTGTAATCCCAGCACTTTGGGAGGCCGAGGTGGGCGGATCACAAGGTCAGGAGATTGAGACCAGCCTAGCTAAGATGGTGAAACCACGTCTTTACTAAAGATACAAAAATTAGCTGGGTGTGGTGGCGTGTGCCTGTAATTTCCAGCTACTCGGGAGGTTGAGGCAGAAGAATCACTTGAATCCTGGAGGCGGACGTTGCAGTGAGCTGAGATCGCGCCACTGCACTCCAGCCTGGGTGATAGATCAAGACTTCATCTCGGAAAAAAAAAAAAAAAAAAAAAAGCACTCTTTCATCTCAACTGTTAGCGCCCAATTGTGACCATAGGCGTGCATGCCGTGTATTCTGGTATATTTGGAAACCAGAGGATTTTCTTTTACCTTTTCTCAGAAGTTGTGCTTTGTCCACTACATAATCAACACTCAGGAGGGAATAATTGGACATCTTGTTTTCTTTCATGCTCTGAAAGGAGCTGTTCTTGAGAATTAAGTTCAGTTCTTCGGGTTCTAACGTCTTTCCCAGGAATTGACAGATCTTCTCTATGGTTCTTCCTGTGTCCTAAAAAAGAAAAATCAAGAGAGAGGATACGAAAGAGAAAGACAAGGCTGGGCGTGGTGGCTCACGCCTGTAATCCCAGCACTCTGGGAGGCTGAGGCGGTTGGATCACTTGAGATCAGGAGTTCGAGACTAGCCTGGCCAACATGGTGAAACCCCATCTCTACTAAAAATACAAAAAATGGCAGGGTGTGGTGGTGGGCGCCGGTAATCCCAGCTACTCGGGAGGTTGGGGGAGGAGAGTTGCTTGAACCCAGGAGGTGGAGGGTGCAGTGAGCTGAGATCACGCCACTGCACTCCAGCCTGGTGACAGAGTGAGACCTTGTCAAAAAAAAAAAAAAAAAAAGACAATAGAAAAAAGTAAGATGAGAAGGAGGGAACCACAGAATGAGGAGGAGGAGGAGGAAGAGAGGAACCACATGCAGATGTGAGAAGGGATTGAGTTGAATGCAATTAGGAGAAAGAAAGAAAAAAGGTAAAGAAGAGAGGGCATGAAGTATGTAAAAGATGCAAGGATGGGTTGGGCGCCGTGGCTCCTGCCTGTAATTCCAGCACTTTGGGAGGCTGAGGCAGGCGGATCACTTGAGTCCGGGAGTTTTAGACCAGCCTGGGCGATATAGTGAGACCCTGTCTCTACAAAAAATACAAAAATTAGCCAGGCATGGTGGCGCACAGCTGTGGTACCAGCTACTTGGGAGGCTGAGGTGGGAGGATCACCTGAACCCAGGAAGTTGAGGCTGCAGTGAGCTGTGATTGCACCACTGTACTCCAGCCTGGGCGTTGGAGTGAGACCGTGTCTCAAAAACAAAACAAAACCAACCAGAAAACCACAAAAGATGCAAGGATCATCGTGGATTTTCCCGTATGGTAGAGTTTAGGACAACTTAACAGTAAAACACAGAGCCTCGGGTTTCCTAAGAGACGTTTAGAGAGGCTTCTAGACAGTAATTAGGGTTAGCAAGGAGAGGTTCAGGGAGAATCTGATGGAGATTGAAGGCTTGATTTCAAATCCTGGCTGTACTGTCAGATAGTACTGTTTCCCATAACTAGCTTTTGAATAACACACAGAGTTTTACAATATCTTCTTATATTTCATCTCAATAATTAGGACTAGGTACATGATCCTGGGAGATTAATAGATTTTTATTTTTAAAATTTTATTTTTGTATTTATTTAGAGACAAGATCTCACTCTGTCGCCCAGGCTGGAGTGCAGTGGCGTGATCTCAGCTCACTGCAACCTCCGCCTCCCAGGCTCAAGCAATTCTCCTATCTCAACCTCCCGAGTAGCTGGGGTTACAGGCGTGCGCCACCACTCCCGGCTAATTTACGTATTTTTAGTAGAGAGGGAGTATCACCATGTTGGCCAAGCTGGGCTCCAACTCCTGAGCTCAGGAGATCTGCCCGCCTCAGCCTCCCAAAGTGCTGGGATTATGGATGTGAACCACCGCACCTGGCCAACAAAATGGATTATTGTAACCAGAAGGACTTTGCTTTGAATCATAGGCCTTACTCTTAGATCTATAATGCTTTAATTTTTGTCTCTATTTCATAAACCTTGGTTATCTAATAAGAAGATGTACAACTATGGAAATAACTAAAATAAGTTCATTGTGTGATCCGAAAGGAAGATCCCAGGAAGGTATGGGATCGTGTATCTGAGGTAGCCAACCAAACTTATTACAAAGGGCTTCTTAACAGAAATGAAATTCATTCCAGCTTGGTCAACGTGGTGAAACCCCATCTGTACCAAAGATACAAAAATTAGCCGGGTGTTGTGGTGCATGCCTGTAATCCCAGCTACTTGGGAGGCTGAGGCATGAGAATCACTTGAACCGGAGAGGTGGAGATTGCAATGAACTGAGATTGCGCCACTGCACTCCAGCCTGGGTGACAGAGCAAGACTCTGTCTAAAAAAAAAAAAAAAAAAAAAAGATGGCCAGGCGCGGTGGCTCATGCCTGTAATCCTAGCACTTTGGGAGGCCTGCGGGCGGATTGCCTGAGCTCAGGAGTTCGAGACCAGCCTGGGCAACATGGTGAAACCCTGTCTCTACTAAAAATACAAAAAAAATTAGCTGGGCATGGCGGCGTGCATCTGTAGTCCCAGCTACTCAGGAGGCTGAGGCAGAAGAATCGCTTGAACCCGAGAGGCAGAGGTTGCAGTGAGCCGAGATCGTGCCACTGCACTCCAGCCTGGGCGACAGAGCAAGACTCCACCTCATAAAAAAAAAAAAAAAAAAAGAAATTCATGCCCAGACCATAGGCCATAGAGGATTGGAGAGGATGAGCCAGATGAAGGTGTTGGGACGTGATGTTTCCCAGGTGGTACAAAATCCAATGTTGGTGTTATTTTCTCTTTTATGTGAGATATCACTAATAGGTCAAGTTCTTTTTTTTTTTTTGAGATGGAGTCTTGCTCTGTCGCCCAGGCTGGAGTGCAATGGCATGATCTCGGCTCACTGCAACCTCCGCCTCCTGGGTTCAAGCGATTCTCCTGAGTAGCTGGGTCCTGAGTAGCTGGGACTACAGGTGCACAACACCACGCCTGGCTAATTTTTTATATTTTTGGTAGAGATGGGATTTTGCCATGTTGCCCAGGCTGGTATCGAACTCCTGACCTCAAGTGATCCCCCTGCTTTGGCCTCCCAAAGTGCTGGGATTACAGGTGTGAGACACCGTGCCCAGCCTTCTTTTTCTTTCTTTTTTTTTTTTTTTTTGAGACAGGGTCTCATTCTGTCGCCCAGCCTAGAGTGCAGTGGTGTGATCTCGGCTCACTGCAACCTCTTCCTCCTGGGTTCAAGTGATTCTCCTACCTCAGCCTCCCAAGTAGCTGGGACTACAGGTGCCTGCCACCATGCCCGGCTAATTTTTTGTATTTTTAGTAGAGACGGGGTCTTGCTATGTTGGCCAGGCTGGTCTCGAACTCCTGGACTCAAGCAATCCACCTGCCTTCACCTCCCCAGTGCTGGGATTACAGGCGTGAGCCACTGAGCTTGACCTCAAGTTGTTCTTTCAATACTCGCTGGTTCTGAGTATCAGCTGACAGCTTTTCCTCTCCGTCACTATTCACTCCAGTACTTGGATCTCAGAATAGTGAGATAAATTGATTACATGCCTTCATTTCTGTTCATACCAGCCAAGCTGAGATGTCAGACACTCGGAACCATCTCAGGAACTAAATCACTTCTACCCAGTCCCATCCTCTCTTCCAGCGCCCTCTCAACGCTTGGTTATCAGCAGCACCATAGGTCTCACCCAGAGAAATGTTTACATACACCAGTGCTAGCAGGAGACATCACACTCTGCCTCAATGCATGGAATATGCTCCTTATTTTTATTTTTAGAGCCGGAGTCTTGCTCTGCTGCCCCAGGCTGGAGTGCAGTGGTGTGATCATAGCTCACTGCAGCCTTGAATTCATGGGCTCAAGTAATTCCCCTGGCCTCGGCTTCCCGAGTAGCTGGAATTAGAGGTGTGCACCCCCCACATCTGGCTAATTTTTTTTTTCCTTTGTAGACTGGAGTCTTGCTGTTTCGTAGACTGGAGTCTTGCTGGTCTCAAACTCCCGGCCTCAAGTGATTCTCCCACCTCGGCCTTCCAAAGTGCTGGGATTACAAGTGTGAGCCACTGCACCCGGTGCCAAAAAACCTCTCTAGATTTTTTTTTTTTTTTTTTTGAGACAGAGTCGTGCTCTGTCGCCCAGGCTAGAGTGCAGTGGCATGATCTTGGCATATCGGCTTACTGCAAACTCCACCTCCCAGGTTCAAGCGATTCTCCTGCCTCAGCCTCCCGAGTAGCTGGGATTACAGGCGCTCGCCACTGCACCCGGCTGATTTTTGTATTTGTAGTAGAGATGGGGTTTTATCATCTTGTCCAGGCTGGCCTTGAACTCCTGACCTTGTGATCCACCCACCTTGGCCTCCCAAAGTGCTGGGATTACAGGCGCGAGCCAACGTGCCTGGCTTAGATGTTTTAAGATAAAATAAGGAGCGTGAAGCTTGGGCAAGGGTCAACCAGAAACAGGGCAATGAAGACCAGGGAGTTAATCCCGCTCTTTGTGACTCTTCGCCAGGCTCCACTTTAACTGAGAGGGTGGAATGAAGACACAGCGGGATGGAGGGAATTTAAGGAAAGTAAGGATGGTGGTGAGAGGGTGTGCACTGACTCTAAAAATGATGGGATTACCTGTTTCAGCTCCTCATAACTCAGTAACAGGAAGTTTTTCTCCTCTCTCATGGGCATCCAGCCATGAATGTGGTCAAACCATGACCCATATAGCACTGCATGGGGTGGCAGAAAAAGTGATAGGTTACAAATTTTATGAGAGCAGGCATCCAGTCTACTATGTTCATCCCCCCACCGGCTTGTTAACGTATGATTGACAAATAAAACTTGAATGAAACTTGGTCAAAGGGGACCAACAAATGGTATATATTTACAGTATATAACAGATGTTTTGATGTATGCATACACTATGGAATGACAGTGTATTAGTCAGTTTTCACACTGCTGTGAAGAACTGCCCAAGACTGGGTAATTCACAAAGGAAAGTGGTCTAATTGACTCGCAGTTCAGTGTGGCTGGGGGAGCCTCAGGAAACTCACAATCATGGAGGAAGGGGAAGCAAGGCAACTTCCTCACAAGGCGGCAGGAGGGAGGAGTGAGTGCCAGCAGGGGAAATGCCAGACACTTATAATACCATCAGATCTCAAATGTGGCATGTATACACCATGGAATACAATGCAGCCATGAAAAAGGATGAGTTCATATCCTTTGTAGGGACATGGATGAAGCGGGAAACCATCATTCTGAGCAAACTATCGCAAGGACAGAAAACCAAACACCACATATTCTCACTCATAGGTGGGAATTGAACAATGAGAACACTTGGACACAGGGCAGGGAACATTACACACCGGGGCCTGTCATGGGGCGGGGGGAGGGGGAGGGGTAGCATTAGGAGATATACCTAATGTAAATGACGAGTTAATGGGTGCAGCACACCAACATAGCACATGTATACATATGTAACAAACCTGCACGTTGTGCACATGTACCCTAGAACTTAAAGTATAATAATAAAAAAAATTTAAAAAAAACCTAGGCCGGGTGCGGTGGCTCACACCTGTAATCCCAGCACTTTGGGAGGCCAAGGCGGGTGGATCACGAGGTCAGGAGATCAAGACCATCCTGGCTAACACAGTGAAACCCTGTCTCTACTAAAAACACAAAAAAATTAGCCGGGCGTGATGGCGGGCGCCTGTAGTCCCAGCTACTCGGGAGGCTGAGGCAGGAGAATGGTGTGAACCTGGGAGGCGGAGCTTGCAGTGAGCTGAGATCGCGCCACTGCACTCCAGACTAGGTGACAGAGCAAGACTCTGTCTCAAAAAAAAAAAAAACAAACAAACCTGAAGCTGTAATAAATAAATAAATAAAACCATCAGATCTCGTGAAAACTCACTCACTGTCATGAGAACAGCATGGGGGAAACCACTACTATGATCCAATCACTTCCCACCAGGTCCCTCCTACAACACGTGGGGATTATGGGGATTACAATTCGAGATGAGATTTGGGTGGGGACACAAAGCCTAACCATATCAGACAGAATCAAGCTAATTAACATATTCATTTCCTCATATACTTACCATTTTTTGTTGGGGCGGTGAGAACATTTAAGATGGTCTCTGTTAGCAATTGTCAAGTATGGAATATATTATTATTATTATTATTATTATTATTATTATTATTGACACAGAGTCTCACTCTGTCACCCAGGCTGTAGTGCCATGGAGCGATCTCGGCTTGCTGCAACCTCTGCCTCCTAGATTCAAGCGATTCTCCTGCCTTAGCCTTCCAAGTAGCTGAGACTACAGGCACATGCCACCACACTCGGCTAATTTTTTATATTTTTAGTAGAGATAGGGCTTTGCCATGTTGGCCAGGTTGGTCTTGAACTCCTGACCTCAGGTGATCCGCCTGCCTCGGCCTCCCAAAGTGCTGAGACCAGAATGAAGATATTAATCAAGATGGTAGGACTTAATTAATAATTAGAGATAGGAAAGTGGTGAGGGGCCTAGGGGAGTGGGATGGGAAAAGAGAATGCTTATGAAATATTAGACTCATGCTAGTCTTTGCGTGAGGGGTGGAGTAAGATAAACCCCACGCAGTTAAGAAAGGTGTTCAAATGTTTTTATTTGAGATGGAGTTTTGATTTTGTTGCCCAGGCTGGGGTGCAGTGGCGTGATCTTGGCTCACTGCCACCTCTACCTCCCGGGTTCAAGCAATTCTCGTGCCTCAGCCTCCTGAGTAGCTGGGATTACAGGCACCCACCACCACAGCCAGCTAATTTTTCTGTATTTTTAGTAGAGACAGTTTCATTATGTTGGCCAGGCTGGTCTCGAACTCCTGACCCCAGGTGATCCACCTGCCTTGGCCTCCCAAAGTGTTGGGATTACAGGTGTGAGCCACCATGGCTGGCTAATTTTTTGTATTTTTAGTAGAGACGGGGTTTCATTATGTTGGCCAGGTTGGTCTCGAACTCCTGACCTCAGGTGATCCACCCGCCTCGGCCTCCCATAGTGTTGGGATTACATGTGTGAGCCACCGCGCCCAGCCAGAAAGGTGTTCAAATTTGAGTGTACTGAATTAGAGGCATTGGTGGCTCTCTCTAATGGAGGTATCTGTAGCTGGTGTATTGCAGAGAGACACATCACAGCTGAGATAGAGGCTCATAGAGTTTTGAGATCAATTGCAAAATGGAAAGTACTGAAAAAGCCCAGAAATTCTGCATAACTAAATATATAGCGATCCTAGAGTCATGCAAACAGTTCTGAGACAGATAGAAACAGAATATTAAGAGGGTTTTGGAAAGAGGCATCAGAAAAAAATGGCGGAAGGTCAGGATTGTGTTGTCCCGGAAGCCAGTGAAAAGCTAACTTCCAGAAATCTACGCATTAGGAGACTAGAGGAGAATATAAGTTTCCTGTGCTAGTATTGGAGGCTCTAGAGACTTAGAAAATAGCTAGGATGGTTTATCATGGGGCAAGCTGAGGGGCCGGCTAGAGTTCTGCTGCTATGCGGGAGAGTAAGCGAACTTAGCAGGTTTGGCCTCCAGGGGTGGTGGAGCCTTTCAACCCATGGGTTGGTGAGATGTAGAGATGTGAGGCTGGGTGTCAAAAGAGGTCGGCTAGAAGACTCCAAGCACCCCCATATTTTGCGAAACACTCACCAGTCCCTTGACAAAACCATTCAAAATATTCTTCCCATGACTTTGGTTTCTTAATAAACTTCATGTTTTTCCAGAAAAAATAACCAGACACCAAAACATCTCTGGGATTTCTCATGAGATAAATCACCTTAAATGGAAAAACGGGAGAATGAAAAATCAATACAGTCAATCCTCACTCTTTTTGATCTTCACAAAAATGGAGAAAAAGCCAATTCCTGGATAATGCCTAATAATATCAATGGATTCTTTTAACAAATTACTTACTGCACTCACTAATCAAATTTGACGTGCCTATGAAGTAGTCACTGCACTAGGAATATATCAATGGAAGAAGGAAGCATCGTTCCTTCCCTCTGGGATATTACAGTCTGCTCACAATGGGAAGAACATGGAAGGTTTCCAAAGGTGAGTGATGTATATTTGTGTACTATGGTTTAAAGATCATTAACAGGAGAATGAATTCATAAATTAAGCTACATTCATAGATATATAGCAATATTATCCATATACAACACCCAAGATCATGGATACATTTCAGAGACATTACTTTGTCCTTTGGGCCAGGCATGGTGGCTCATGCCTGTAATCCCAGCACTTTGGGAGGCTGAATCACTCGAGGTCAGGAGTTCGAGACCAGCCTGGCCAACATAGTGAAACCCTGTGTCTACTAAAAATACAAAAATTAGCCAGGCATGGTGGCGCACACCTCTAGTCCTAGCTACTCAGGAGGCTGGAGCAGGAGAATCACTTGAACCTGGGGAGGCGGAGGTTGCAGTGAGCCAAGATCGCACCAATGCACTCCAGCCTGGGTGACAGAATGAGACTGTGTCTCAAAATAATAATAATAATAATAATAATTCACACACCTATAAACACCTGCCAGGAAAGTACAGTTCTAGAAGCAGTCTGAGCCATGCAAGGTCCTGGATATGCCTTGTCCCTCTTGTGATCACCCCTCCGCCCCATGGGAGATGCATGTGGCTGCTGATATCAACACATATTTACACACAGTAAGACGAAGTGTGTACAGAGCCCAGTCCTGGCCCCGGGGCAGTCACCCTGGATACAGGCATTGATTGATGAACATGCTGCTTCCCATAGGAACACCTCTGTGTCTTTTCTGTGGCAGGAGGCATTTGTTGAATTCAGATTGGCTAATTATTTTTTAGGGCAACCAAAGGCGGTTATCTAGTATATAATATGGCTATACATTCTGATTGCACTTAGAACCTAGTTTTCTAAGATTCTGGGTTAGTGTTTCACCCTATCCCTGGTTTAAATCTGGCTGGGATAATCTGTGGAATGGTCTATATCCTTGAACTCAAGGACAGTTCTGGGAGCAGCCACATAGGTGTCACCTAATACGGAATCTCAGGTCTCAACAACACAGACCTGTTGAAGGAGAGAATGCATTTCAGCAAGATCTCCAGATGACTTATAGGCATATCAGTGTTTGAAAGGCACTGATCAAACATGTCTTAACCATTATGCACTGACCTTGGCCTTGGAACTGAAGAAAGACTTGGGGAATAACTGGATGGGGAGGTGGGAGGAGAATAAACGTGGACCCTCCGTTTCACTGAGTGCTGTATACCCAATCTCACTCTCTACCCAGGGTGATCGCTCCCAGATGGGCACAGATTGGATCCACTTGGGATCCCCCTTGGAGTGCATCAGGCAGAGAATCTCAGCCAACCAGTTTGTTCCTGGAAAAAGAAGGAAAAAAATATATAAAATGTACCATCTCAGCCGGACATGGCGGCTCACGCCTGTAATCCCAGCACTTTGGGAGGCTGAGGCAGGTGATCATGAGGTCAGGGGTTCAAGAATAGCCTGGCCAAGATGGTGAAACCCCGTCTCTACTAAAAATACAAAAATTAGCCAGGTATGGTGGCGGGTGCCTAAAATCCCAGCTACTTGGGAGGCTGAGGCAGAGAATTGCTTGAACCTGGGAGGCGGAGGTTGCGGTGAGCCGAGATCGTGCCATGGCACTCCAGCCTGGGCAACAGAGTGAGACTCAGTCTCAAAACAAAAACAAAAACAAAAACAAAAACAAAAAAAAGTACCATCTCAACCTTAATTTTTTTATTATTTATTTATTTATTTATTTATTTTGAGACAGAGTCTTGCTCTGTCACCCAGGCTGGAGTGCAATGGCACGATCTCAGTTCACTGCAAGCTGTGCATCCCGGGTTCATGCCATTCTCCTGCCTCAGCCTCCCAAGTAGCTGGGACTACAGGCGCCCACCACCACGTCCGGCTAATTTTTTTTTTTAATATATTTTTAGTAGAGATGGGGTTTCATCATGTTAGCCAGGATGGTCTCGATCTCCTGACCTCATGATCTGCCTGCCTCGGCCTCCCAAAGTGCTGGGATTACAGGCGTGAGCCACTGCGCCCGGCCTTTTTTTTTTTTTTTTTTTTAGTGATGAGGTCTCCCTCTGTAGCCCAGGCTAGAGTGCAGTGGTGCAATTATAGCCCACTGCAGCCTTGAACTCGGGCTCAAGTGATCCTTGTACTTCGGCCTCCTGCTTCAGCCTCGCAAGTATCTGAGACCTCAGGCATGTGCCATCGCACTGGGCTAATTTTTTGAAAAAATTTTATTGTAGAGATCAGGCCTTGCTATGTTGCCCAGGCTGGTCTTGAACGCTTGACCTCAAGCAATCTGCCTATCTTGCCCTCCCAAAGCACTGGGATTGTAGGCGTGAGCCACTGCAGCCAGCTCTCAACCACTTTTTTTTTTTTTTTTTTTTTTGAGACAGAGTCTTGCTCTGTCACCCAGGCTGGAGTGCAGTGGCATGATCTTGGCTCACTGCCACCTCCATCTCCTGGGTTCAAGTGATTCTCTTGGTCAGCCTCCCGAGTAGCTAGAACTACAGACGTGCGCCACAGCGCCTGGCTAATTTTTGTATTTTTAGTAGAGACGGGGTTTTGCCATGTTGGCCAGGCTGGTGTCGAACTCCTGACCTCAGGCAATCCACCTGCCTTGACCTCCCAAAGTGCTGGGATTACAGGTATGAGCCACCATGCCCAGCCTGTCAACCACTTTTAAGCCTACAGTTTCGTAGTGTTAAGTGTTAAGTATATTCCCAGTGCTGCTCAACCAATCTCCAGAGGATTTTTGTGTTGCAAAACTGAAACTCTATGCAGAGCCAGCACCAACTCCCCATTTACCCTTCTCTTCAGCCCCTGGCAGCCACCAGTGTACTTTTTGTTTCTATGGACTTGATGACTCCAGGTACCTTATGTAAGTGGAATCACACAGTATTTGTATTTTTGTGACTGGCTTATTTCATTTAGCATAATGTCCTTGATGTTTATCTCTGTTGTATCATGCATCAGAATTTTCTTCCTTCTCAAGGATGAATAACATTCCATTATAGCTATATACCACATTTTGTTTACTCACTCACCTGTCAGTGGATATCTGGGTTGCTTCCATCTTTTGGCTATTTGCTGAAATCCCTCTTATTATGTTCCCATTGCTCTTGGCCTCTCAGGGCCATGCCACTTCCAATGTCTTCAGCCTCAATCCTCACCGCATCCGCAGTGCTCTTACCACCCTCCACCCACAGCCCCACTCCCAGAGACATATGATCCTCATCTTTCAGCCCCTTGAGATTGCCTGGCTCTTTTGTGGTTCCTGGCCATTGCCCTGATGATTCTCCTATCTGAAAATAGCCCTTCCCCCAAGTAATTTCATACTCATTCTTTGCATTTCCATTTAAACGGTATTTCTTCTTTCAGGACATCATTGGTCACCCTCAGCCATCCTCCCTCCCACTGCCACCAAACAAACACCTGAATTTGCCTTGGGATTCACTCCTGTGGATTCTCCTAATACCTTAGATTACCCCTCTGAACACTCATCCTACTGTGTAATTTCCTGACTAAATCCTTTTCTCTGATTGTCAATGGTATTAGGCATTCCTCTCTTCCCCTTAAAGCATTGTACACTGTCTGACATAAAGAAGAACTGCAATCATGCACTGAATGGACAGGAACACAACCACAGCCTTTCTCAGTTCACGATTCTGCCTCCTTACCTGATTTGGGGTAAGTCAATATTATTACATCTTCATCCCTTATCACGAACTCATCACGTACTTTTCTTAAGGTTTCGGATCTGAAACCCATAGTAGGGAAAGCTATGCCTTCAAACCATAAGAAATCGTCCGACATGATGATGACCTCTTCCTGCGTGGTGTGAGGGTTTCAACTGTAGCCACCGCTGGAGGCTGTGGCAGCTACAGGCAGATCAGCTTTTACAGCAAGGATAAAACGATCTTTAACCTTGTCCCAGCATGTCACATGTTTGTTGTAAAGTTTACTTGCTGATAAAGAGAGGTATAATGTGACCCGTACTCAAAAGATTGAAGATGTTGAGCAATCATGAACTTATCTAGAGACCATTTTAGGGGTCATCTGAGCTTGCGTTCATGAGAGTGAACTGCAAGATCGAATAACAAACACGAGGACAAATATTTTTTTTGATAATATGGGTGAATTTATTTCTTAAGGTTTGAGTGCAAACTTAAAAACAAGAACAAAGCTTTTCACCAAGAATAAACACAAAATCTAAATAATCCTGCAATCGTGCATTTTAACAGAAAGTACAAATATGAATACATTATAATTTGTAACTGCATTTAAAAATTAAAATATTTCTCTCCAAATCCAAAAGACCACACAGTCTTTATCTGTTCTCATCTTGTTACCTTAGAAACATTTGTCATATGCTCTCAGGAAAATATAGGCAAGAATTACTAATCAGTTATTCATGATCAAAGAAACGTTATTCTCCCTGAGACTTTTTGAATCATTTATCTGTATTTCTGAAGTATCACACAATTATACCTCCACTCTAGAGAAAAAAAGAGTAAGTACAAATATTAGCAGTGTATATATTGTAGTAAATTTTTAAAGTACAACTTTAGTTGATGGCTGACGTGTATGTAATAATTGTGAACAATTTAAACGGTATAAAAATGTGAGATGAAAATCTTTAGACTCAAATACTTGAGAAGTCACTATGAATATGGAAAGATTTGTTTACATAAACATGTATGTTTTTAGACGGAAAATCAAGAGGTAGTGGCATCTCCCTGTTTCCTTAATAATATTTGGATTTTCACAAAGAATTGGCAGCACCCAACCTTAAGTGTTAATTATGTGTTTTTTTTTGTTTTTGTTTTTTTTTTTGAGACGGAGTCTCACTCTGTCGTCCAGGCTGGAGTGTAGTGGCGCGATCTCGGCTCGCTGCAAGCTCTGCCTACTGGGTTCATGCCATTCTCCTGCCTCAGCCTCCAGAGTAGCTGGGACAACAGGCGCCCGCCACCACGCCCAGCTAATTTTTTGTATTTTTAGTAGAGACGGGGTTTCACCGTGTTAGCCAGGATGGTCTCAATCTCCTGACCTCGTGATCCGCTATGCCCAGCCTAATTATGTGTTTCTAAAGGACCTATACAACAGATCAGTTGGCAGTGTTCTAGCTTTAGGGAGATGGGGGTGGATTGGGGGTGCAAATATCTGAGATAAGATAATGCATGCACTCACACATTTAAAATCACCATTCTAAATGGGAAAAAAAATCACATATTGGGAAAGTCCAAGAAACTCATTCTTAAGGGATAAACAGCAGGGCAGGAGCAAAAGCTGAATAGAAGTCTACTTGATAATAATGTTTTTTCACTCTTCAAAGGCAAGTTGGGAAGAATGAGAATACTCACATACACATAACTTCAGGGAAAACGTGCCTAGAATTTTACCTTGCAAAACACTGAACAGAAATCTTTACAAAAACCTTCATTCTTGGTCTGGGCACGATGCGGTGGCTCACGCCTGTAATCCCAGCACTTTGGGAGGCCGAGGCGGGCGGATCACGACGTCAGGAGATCGAGACCATCCTGGCTAACACGGTGAAACCCCGTCTCTACTAAAAATACAAAAAATTAGCTGGGCATGGTGGCAGGTGCCTGTAGTCCCAGCTACTCAGGAGGCTGAGGCAGGAGAATGGCATGAACCCGGGAGGCGGAGCTTGCAGTGAGCCGAGATCTCGCCACTGCACTCCAGCCTGGGTGACAGAGCGAGACTCCGTCTCAAAAAAAATAAATAAATAAAATAAAGGGAAGAAAAAAAGCCTTCCTTCTTGTTTATAATACTTGATTTTTCCCTTATTACCACCCTGTACATCACATTTAAGTATTTTCTTTATAAATATTTTAGAGCAAAAAGAATTTATTTTGTTGCAATGGTGGCCCACATCTGTACAAAACAACCTAAACAAGATATATATGTGTATATATATGCATATATATATGCGCATATATATATGTGTATATATATGCATATATATATGCGCATATATATATGCATATATATAAAATGATTAAGAAACAGTGCAAAGAATAACAGTATTAAGAATTTTTGCATTTTATAGTAACTGTGGTTCAAGCGTGAATATCTATCAGCGATATATAATCCCAGGTTTTACTTTTTAATTTTATTTATTTATTTATTGTTTTGAGATGGACTCTTGCTCTTGTCACCCAGGTTAGAGTGCAATGGCATGATCTCGGGCTCATTGCAACCTCCGCCTGCTGGGTCCAAGCGATTCTCTTGCCTCAGCCTCCTGAGTAGCTGGGATTACAGGCGCCCACCACCACGCCTGGCTAATTTTTGTACTTTTAGTAGACACGGGGTTTCACCATGTTGGCCAGGCTGGTCTCAAACTCCTGACCTCGTGATCCACCCGCCTCGACCTCCAAAAGTGCTGGGATTACAGGTGTGAGCTACTGCACCCGGCCAATCCCAGGATTTAATGAAAGATTCAAAAACAAACCACACTCCAAATTACTGCACAAACATCGGTCCCTTATCAAGCAAGTCTGCCCTTCTCCTGAATCTAGTATTTCCAGTTTCTAAACTCTTCCCAAACAGGAAAAAAATATTTTTAATACGCCTCATTTTTTAGGGCACTTTTAGACTTACAGAAAAATTGCAAAGAGAGTACAGAGTTCCCATAGTCCATACTTAATTTGGATTTCCTTAGTTTTTATCTCATGCTCGTGTTTTTTTTTTTTTTTTTTGACAGAGTTCTCTCTTTGTTGCCCAGGCTGAAGTGCAGTGGCATGATCTTGGCTCACTGTCTCATGCCCTTTTTTTGCCCCAAAATCCCATCCTGTACAGTACATGACATACACTCATCCTGTCTCCTTGGGCTTCTCTTGGCTGTGACAGTTGTTGCTCAGATTTTCCTCATTTTTTTTTTTTTTTTGAGATGGAGTCTTGCTCTGCTGCCCAGGCTGGAGTGCAGTGGCACAATCTTGGCTCACTGCAGCCTCTGCCTCCCCAGTTCAAGTGATTCTCCTGCCTCAGCCTCACGAGTAGCTGGGATTACAGGCACGCGCCACTACACCCGGCTAATTTTTGCATTTTTAGTAGAAACGGGGTTTCACCATATTGGCCAGGCTGGTCTCGAACTCCTGACCTCAGGTGATCCGCCCACTTTGGCCTCCCCAAGTACTGGGATTACAGGTGCGAGCCACTGCGCCCGGCCGACTTTCCTCATTTTTGATGACCTTGATGGTTTTGAAGAACACTGGTCAGGCATTTTGTACAATGTTCCTCCTTTGGGATTTATCGCAGGTTTTCTCATCCAACAAATGAGTTCATGGGTTTTGGAGAGGAAGGTCACAGAGGTAAAATACCGTGATCATCACACCATGTCAAGGGGACTTATTAGCAACATGACCTGGCATTAATGATGTTGACCTTGGTCACCAGAGTTCACCTGACTTTTCTCCCTCTTCCCTTTCTATGTGGCCATATTTTAAACATAAACTCTAGGCCTGAATATATTAGTGAGATAACATTATATGAACCCCAAATGAGGGACAGTCTACAAAATGACGGGCCTGTACTTTTTAAATTGTGAAAAATTTTTTTTTTTTTGAAACGGAGTCTCGTGCTCAGTTGCCCAGGCTGGAGTGCAGTGGCACGATCTCAGCTCGCTGCAAGCTCTACCTCCTGGGTTCACACCATTCTCCTGCCTCAGCCTCCCGAGTACCTGGGACTACAGGTGCCAGCCACCATGCCCGGCTAATTTTGTGTATTTTTTTAGTAGAGACGGGGTTTCACCGTGTTAGCCAGGATGGTCTCGATCTCCTGACCTCGTGATCCGCCCGCCTCGGCCTCCCGAAGTACTGGGATTACAGGCATGCGCCACTGCGCCTGGCCTATTATTTATTTTATTTTATTTTGAGATGGAGTCTCACTCTGTTGCCCAGGCTGGAGTGCAGTGGTGCAATCTCAGCTCACTGCAACTTCCGCCTCTCCAGTTCAAGTGAACCTCTTGCCTCAGCCTCCTGAGCAGCTGGGATTACAAAGGTGTGCCACCATGCCCAGCTAAGTTTTGTACTTTTAGTAGAGATGGGGTTTCACCATGTTGGCCAGGCAGGTCTTGAACTCCTGATCTCAGGTGATCCACCTGCCTTGACCTCCCAAAGAATTACAGGCATGAGCCGCCATGCCTGGCCATACTTATATCTTTTTTAAAAAGACAAAGGATATTATTATTTGACAGAAAAGGGAAATAAAAGGGCCATTAAACCATACAATTGATTATTAATCATACCTGTAATCAGGGAAATACAAATCAAAATCACAGTAATGCATGTAGGTTGTCACTTCTTATACATTGGAAGAAAAAAATGGGATGATACTACCTGTTGGTCAGGCCGTTCGAATTTGGTGGATCTGTTCATTTGCATGGTGGTATTGGAGGAGAGTTTCAGAAAGTAACTGGAGTTGAAACTTGCAGAGATATATGTCCTTGGAGACATTTTCATACATGGACAAGGAAACTCGAAAAAAAATGTGTATTTCAACATTGCAACCGTGAAAAATGGGAAACCAGTTGAATTTGGGGATGAATGATTAATTTAAAACACAGGATAAGTTATAGAATATGTGGAAGATGACACTATAGTTGAATGAATGAATGAATGAATGAATGAATGGGACTTACATCTGTCAGCCTGCACACACTCAGCACAGAATGTTAGAGGAACAGGCAGATTCCTAATTATGAAGAGATGGTGCTCAGGCCACGTTCACAGGCACAGAGCAGTGGGGAGAGGTGCCATGATCGTAAACACCACGGGCAGGAAGTTGCAGAACAATTTCACCTCTGGAAAGGGGAGCAGAGCAGCAGACTCAGGAAAGACTTTAGAAGAAGCCTCAATTGTGTTTTGACTTTCTCACTGGAGTCTTTATCTGAAGCCATAGGGCAAAATGATAGCCTTAAAGAGTTTTGTTGACATGCTTTTCTTTTCTTTTTTTTTTTTTTGAGACAGAGTCTTACTCTGTTTTTCAGGCTGGAGTGCAATGGCGTGATCTCGGCTCACTGCAACCTCCGCCTTCTGGGTTCAAGTGATTCTCCTGCCTCAGCCTCCTGAGTAGCTGGGATTACAGGTAGGCACCACCATACCTGGCTAATTTTTGTATCTTTAGTAGAGATGGGGTTTTGCCATATTGGCCAAGCTGGTCTCAAACCCCTGACCTCAAGTGATCTGCTTGCCTCAGCCTCCCAAAGTGCTGGGATTACAGGCCTGAGCCACCGTGCCCAGCCTGTTTACATGCTTTTCTATATGTGTGAGACATTTCATTATAAAATGAATAGATAAAACCTAAACATGGCTCCACGTGGGCACTGGCAGATTGGCTGGGATGAGCTCCTGAGATCTTATCTCCAGCATCTGGTTTGGGTTCTTTCCATATCTGGCAGTAATCTCTGGAGCTGGAAGAATCACTTCAACTGTGGCCCAGAGTGAGGCCTCTGAGGAGCTGATCTGGGAGAAGATGTCAATGTCCCCCCAGGGCTGAGATCAGGGCTGTGGATAGTGAGAGAGGAGGTAGGAAGAAAGTGGTCAGACAGGCAGTTAGGGTGAGTCCTTGGTAAAACTCCTTCAAACGAAGAACAGCCTGAAAATCCAGCTGCAGGCCCCAGATAAGAAAGAGCTCACATCAGCAAAATTTCTTCAAATCAAGAACAGCCTGAATATCAAGCTACAGGCCCTAGATAAGAAACAGCCCGCGTCCTTGAATGGAAATGCCTACTCTGTGAACCTAGATGAACAAATTCCACTCCTTTTTTGGACACATTTTCCTCCCTTTGATGCATGTTTGTCTCATTTCACATGCTTCCTCTGGATTGATCCTTACCTTTCACCTATTTTACATATACTTATCTTTCTGTGATTGGCCGTGGGCAAAATCCTCATTTGCGTAAAGTGTAACATCACTCCAGCCCCTAATTGGTTGCAGGCCAAGCCTTCACCTCAGCCTCTAATTGGCTCTTTTCACTGTTGTGTGTCTTTCTGAGTGGCCAACAGACCAGTCAAGCACACTCCTCCCACTTCCCAGTCCATAAAACCACTGAACTTAGCCCTGCAGCCAGCAACTCTTTGTTGGGTCCCCTCTCTTTGTTGAGAGCTTTTCTGTCACTTTCGCTTGATAAATCCCACTCTGTCCTACTCAGTCTCCAGTGTCGACGTTTCTTATTCTTCTTGGTTGTGGGACAAGAACCTGGAGCTTGCTGGTGGTGGGAGTAAAAGAGCTACAACACTCCCTCCCATTCACTGAACATCAGTAGTGGAAAAGCTGCAACAGGGCTGGGTGTAGTGGCTCACGCCTGTAATCCCAGCACTTTGGGAGGCCAAGGTGGGTCAGGAGTTTGAGACCAGTCTGGCCAACATGGTGAAACTCTGTCTCTACTAAAAATACAAAAAATTAGCTAGGCGTGGTGGCGGGTGCCTGTAATCTCAGCTACTTGGGAGGCTGAGGCAGGAGAAACACTTGAACCCGGGAGGCAGAGGTTGCGGTGAGCCGAGATCATGCCACTGCACTCCAGCCTGGGCGACAGAGTGATACCCTGTCTCAAAAAAAAAAAAAAAAAAAAATTGCCCCTAGTTGAGAACCACTGTCTTAGATGTAAAAGCTGTTATTCAGACAAAGAGGACGGGTGAATGCTGGTGTCATCAGCAGAGAGAAGGGTAGAGTTCATCTCCTGGAGGCACATTTAGAATAGATGCCATCTTTCACATGGGCACATACTTCCATTTCACATTCATTCTTTCTAAAAGAACTAGATTATAGGCCAGGCGCGGTGGCTCGCACCTGTAATCCCAGAACTTTGGGAGGCCGAGGCAGGCGGATCATGAGGTCAGGAGATCGAGACCATCCTGGCTAACATGGTGAAACCCTGTCTCTACTAAAAATACAAAAAATTAGCCGGGCGTGGTGGCGGGCGCCTGTAGTCCCAGCTACTCGGGGGGCTGAGGCGGGAGAATGGCATGAACCCGGGAGGCGGGGCTTGCAGTTAGCTGAGATCGCGCCACTGCACTCCAGCCTGGGTGACAGAGCAAGACTACGTCTCAAAACAAACAAACAAACAAACAAACAAACAAACAAACAAAAAACTAGATTATAAAATTCTAAAAGCAATCATATAAGCAATCATGTATTTTAAAGACAATTATAATAATACTGCCAACAACAAGATTATGTTATTTAGTTTTCACAGTGACCATGGGAAGGGTAAGAAATTATTTTACTTTATTTTACAGATGATGAAACTGAGACACACAGATCTTAAAGGATACTTTTGAACTTTTAAAGTCAGTATTTCTTTTGTTTTCTTTTTTTGTTTTTTTGAGACAGAGTTTCACTCTGTCTCCGAGGCTGGGGTACAGCGATGCGATCTCGGCTCACTGCAACCTCCACTTCCTGGTTCAAACCATTCTTATGCCACAGCCTCCCAAGCAACTGGGATTACAGCCCCCGACCATCATGCCTGGCTAATTTTTGTATTTTTGGTAGACATGGGGTTTCAACCATGTTGGCCAGGCTGGTCTCGAACTCCTTACCTCAGGTGATCTGCCTGCCTTGGCCATCCAAAGTGCTGGGACTACAAGGGTGAGCCACCACACCCGGTCTAAAGTCAGTATTTTTTCTTTTCTTTTTTGTTTTTTTTTTTGAGATGGAGTCTCGCTCTGTCACCCAGACTGGAGTGCAGTGGCGTGAACCTGGCTCACTGCAAGCTCTGCCTCCCGGGTTCACGCCATTCTCCTGTCTCAGCCTCCTGAGTAGCTGGGACTACAGGCGCCCGCCACCACACCTGGCTAATTTTTTTGTATTTTTAGTAGAGACAGGGTTTCACCATGTTGGTCAGGATGGTCTCGAACTCCTGACCTCGTGATCCGCCCACCTCGGCCTCCCAAAGTGCTGGGATTACAGGCTTGAGCCACCGCGCCCGGCCATAAAGTCAGTATTTTTTCATCCATAAACATTTAGATGAAGATTATTTTGTGCCAGACATTCTAAGTACTTTACAAAACATTAAATGATTTGAATGTTTCCAAGAACTCTATGAAGCAGTTAATTTTTTTTTTGGAGACAGAGTCTCGCTCTGTCTCTCAGGCTGGAGTGCAGTGGCGTGATTTCAGCTCACTGCAATCTTCACCTCCTGGATTTTACGCCATTCTCCTGCCTCAGCCTCCCAAGTAGCTGAGACTACAGGCGTGCACCACCTATGCCTGGCTAATTTTTTTTTTTTTGTATTTTTAGTAGAGACGGGGTTTCACCGTGTTAGCCAGGATGGTCTCAAACTCCTCACCTCGTGATCCTCCCGCCTCGGCCTCCCAAAGTGCTGGGATTACAGGTGTGAGCCACCGTGCCCGGCAGCAGTTAATAATATTTTCCTCATTTTACAGATGCAGGATCTGAACCACAGAGAGGTTAGGTTGTGGGCTCAAGAACACACAGCAAACAAGTTCCCACCTCAAATTGAAACCCAGAACATGTGCTCTTAATCACAACACTGTTAGGCTCCCTTTTCTCCCGCAGGAAAAAAATGATTAATTAACTCATCCTTAGTTACAGAGTTAGTGACCCAGCTGTGGCTGGGCATGTTGGCTCATGCTTGTAATCCCAGCACTTTGGGAGGCCGAGGCGGGTGGATCACCTGAGTTCGAGACCAGCCTGGTCAACATGGTGAAACCCTGTCTCTGCTCAAAATACAAAAATTAGCCGGGCATGGTGGTGCACGCCTGTAGTCTCAGCTATTCAGGAGGCTGAGGCAGGAGAATCGCTTGAACCTGGGAGGCGGAGGTTGCAGTGAGCCGAGATCGTGCCATTGCACTCCAGCCTGGGCACAGAGTGAGACTCTGTCTCAAAAAAAAGAAAGTGACCTAGTTGTGATTCAAACTCAGGTTTAGTCCTTTGAATTTGTGCTGAGTCATCATTCTGCTAATGGAATTGGAAAACTTAGAACACTTGTTCCAGGAAGGAATGTTAGGAAAGGAACAAGTGGTCCTGGCAACATTTTATAGTACTTAGTTTAGAAATCAATTTTTCAGTATCCTTCAGTTGCAAAATACAGATTGTGAAATTATTAATGTTCTGTTTTCTTTACTAGTACCTAACAAACCACCCCCAAACTTAGTGGCTTAAAGTAGAGATTTGGCAAACTTTTTTTTGTTTGTTTGTTTTTGGTGGAGGGAGGGAGTGAGGTGGCTCCCTGACCCAAGGTCTTCCATGGTCCAACCTCCCTCACCGCCATTCCACCTGCAAAGGGAGGGCACAGAACTGTTTTCTGTTCTGTGACTCCATAGGGCAGACTTTTTTTTTTTTTTTTTTTTTTTGAGAACGGCTAGAGAATGAATATTTTCAGCTTTGAAGGCCATGTTTCTACTACTCTGCCATTACAGCATGAAAACATTATGGACAATACATCCATGAATGAGTGTGGCCGTGTGCCAATAAAACTTTGCTTACCAAACAAGGTAGTGGGCCCGATTTGGTTTGTATATGGTAGTTTGCTGACTCCTGGCTTAAAACACAATTCTGTGGTTCTAGGGCTTTACTGGGCTCAGCTGAGTGGTTCTAATTTGGAGTCTGTCATGACACTGCAGCCAGATAATATCTAGGGCTGGGATTGTTTGAAGACTTCTTCACTCACACGGCTTGCACCTGGGCTCTGAAGGTTGGAACAGCTTGGGGCTGGTTGGACATCTGTATCTTAAAGATGCCTCTCATACTCCTATTCCAATTTCTTTTATTTCCCCCATTCCGATTTCTAAAAATAAAAGAAAAAAATTAAAAGATGCCTCTCCGTGTGACTAGCTTGGGCTTCCTTACAGCATGGCCGTCTCCCAGTGAGGATGCTCCAAGAGACTTAAGGTGATACTTTCAATGTTTCTTAGGATCTGACTTTAGGAGTCACAGGCATCACTTCTGCTTTATTCTATTGGTTAAAACCTAGTCATAGGTCCAGTCCTGATTCAAGGGGAAGGAATGACACAGGGAATAAATACTGGCTAGATCGCTCTTTGGGTACCATCTTTGGGAACAAGCCACCAGTTTGATTTTTCAGAGAACTTGCTGACTTCCAGATGCTAATATTCTTGTGGCCCAATAAAGATCACACAAACCCAAATAACATGGCCAGGATGGAAATACATACCTTTATGTGATAACTGTTCATAGCAGAAGGTTTTATACCCTCCCTTTGGTAGACAGTTTACTGGAGAAATCTGAAAAGAATGCTATTGATAAAAATTCACTTTGACTGTAAGAATTGTGGTTATTTGATAGGTTTTTGGATGCTCACTGTTGAAACAGAGTGGAGAGTTGATATGTAGGTTGAGAAATAAACATTTAGTCTGGACAATGTGTGTGCATTATGGGAGGATGTGTTAAGCCCTGGCCAGGCCTGCTAGCTTCAGAGAGCTAGCTCATGGGTCAACTTCAGACTCTGGAAGAAGGACTTTCACCCCACTTTCCATCTGCACGCTATGTCAAGTCAGGGGTCCCTGATATCTGTGGTCCAAGCTCTACAAATGCGTGTGTTCACTGTACAGCAGGGGAAGTGTGCCTTTGAGTTTCTGCTAAATAGGCTTAATTCCACCTGCCACAAGCTGACAAAGACCTGAGATCAGGGCTTCATGCTATCTAGTTATCTCCCTGTGTACCTTTGCCCTTTCTGTTTACATATAAATGGCATGCCTGGGCAACGCACCAGGATCTACTTCCATCAGGTTGGTGGAAAAGTAATTGCGGTTTTTGCCATTACATTTACGACATTGCAATTACTTTTTTTTTTTTTTTTTTTTTTTTTTGAGACGGAGTCTCACTCTGTTGACCGGGCTGGAGTGCAGTGGCATGATCTCGGCTCACTGCAACCTCTGCCTCCCAGGTTCAAGCAATTCTCTGCCTCAGCCTCCCGAGTAGCTGGGATTACAGGCACCCGCCACCATGCCCAGCTAATGTTTGTATATTTAGTAGAGATGGGGGTTTCACCACGTTGCCCAGGCTGGTCTTGAACTCCTGACCTCGTGATTCACCCGTCTCGGCCTCCCAAGGTGTTGGGATTACAGGCGTGAGCCACCATGCCTGGCCTTTTTATTTTTATTGATTTTTTTTTAGGTGGGGTCTCACTTTGTCATCCAGGCTGGAGTGCAGTGGCACGATCTTAGCTCACTGCAACCTCCGCTTCCCAGGTTCAAGTGATTCTCCTGCCTCAGCCTCCTGAGTAGCTGGGATTACAGGCATGTGCCACCATGCCTGGCTAATTTTTGTATTTTTAGTAGAGATGGGATTTCACCATGCAACCCCAGCTCACTGTAACCTCTGCCTCCCAGGTTCAAGCAATTCTCTGCCTCAGCCTCCCAAGTACCTGGGATTACAGGCACCCGCTGCCATGCCCAGCTAATTTTTATATTTTTCGTAGAGACGGGGTTTCACCATTTTGGCCAGGCTGGTCTGGAACTCCTGACCTCAGGTGATCGACCCATCTCAGCCTCCCAAAGTGGTGGGATTACAGACGTGAGGCACTGCACCCAGCCAAGAAACCGCAGTTACTTTTGCACCAACCTAATAGGAGCCACTCCTGGACATTGGTCCCGTTTTTATTTTATGATCCAGGGGCTCCATCTGGATTTGCAGGAAGTGAGAACAGAAGTGTCACATTGATTCCAGGCCAAAGCCTTGAGCATTGGCAGAGGACTCCTGCATTTGCAGGATATTTAGGAACGCCCTGGCAACAATAGAAGTGGAACATTCCTCATTTTTCACTGCCCTTCTGACGCTGTGCACGTAATTTTTTTGTAGAAGGAAATAGATCAAATTGTAGGAGTTAGGAAGCAAATGCCTGAGGTTGAATGCGCTCTGTATTTGGTATCTGCTGGATGATAGGAAATGGGTTTTTTTGTTTTGTTTTGTTTTTGTTTTTTTTGAGACAGAGTTTCGCTCTTGCTGCCCAGGCTGGAGTGCAATGACGCGATCTCGACTCACTGCGACCTCCGCTTCCCGGGTTCAAGCGATTCTCCTGCCTCAGCCTCCTGCGTAGCTGGGATTACAGGCATGCACGACCATGCGTGGCTAATTTGGTATTTTTAGTAGAGACGGGGTTTCTGCATGTCGGTCGGGCTGGTCTCAAACTCCCAACCTCAGGTGATCCACCTGCCTCAGGCCTCCCAAAGTTCTGGGATTACAGGCATGAGCCACCTCGCCCAGCCAGGAAATGGTTTTATTGTGGACTTCTATTTTAGTCCCCCACCCCCAGGAAGTATAATCCCTCTAACTGCCTGGATGGCTCCCATCCTGTTTATAAGACTCCAGGGAGGGAATCATCAGTCTCGTTTCAATCTATAGATTGGTGCAAAAGTAACTGTGGTTTTGGCCATTACTTTCAATGGCAAATCTGCAATTACTTTTGCACCAACCTTAATAGGGTTCCTAATTGTTAGGATGTATTGCAAGATACTATAGTGGCATAGCCCAGATGGGGCAAACAGAATATGTATGGTTTGTTTCCTGACTCTGAGCAGTCAGCAGTCGATGCACAGAACTCTGCACGCCCCTCCCCCCACAGTGTCTATTCCGGTTCAAGCATTCCTACTGAAACACTAATTTAAGTCCTTTAATTTCTACCGGTTGACCCTGATGATGTCTGTGATGTTTAGACTTTTGTGTCAGCTTGGCTAGCCTGCAGTATGCAGTTTTTTGTTTTTTTTTTTTAACAGAATCTTGCCCTGTCACCCAGGCTGGAGTGCAGTGGCACAATCTCAGCTCACTGCAACCTCTGCCACCCGGGTTCAAGCAATTCTCCTGCCTCAGCCTCCTGAGTAGCTGGGATTACAGGTGCCCGCCACCACACCCGGCTAATTTTTGTATTTTTAGTAGAGACGGGGTTTCACCATGTTGGCCAGGCTGGTCCTGAACTCCTGACCTCAGGTGATCCACCTGCCTCAGCCTCCCAGGTGTGAGCCACTGTGCCCGGCCCAGTACCCACTTGTTTAATCAAATGCTAGCCTAGGTGTTGCTGTGACAGTATTTCGTAGACACAGTTAACATCTACAATCAGTTGATTTTAAATAAAGGAGATGAATGGCGATAACCTGGGTGGGCCCAAGCTAATCAGTTGAAGGCCTTAAGAACATAAAGAGGTTTCCTGTAGAAGAAATTCTGCCTGAAGACTGCAGCATCAAATCCTCTCTAAGCTTCCAAACTTCCAGCGTGCCCTACAGATTTTGGACTTGCCAGCCTCTACAACTGCATGAGTCAATTTCGTCAATTTCTTTACTCCTCCCTGCCTTTTTTTTCTTTTTTTTTTTTTTGAAACAGAGTCTCGCTCTGTCGCCCAGGCTAGAGTGCAGTGGCACGATCTTAGCTCACTGCAACCTCTGCCTTCCGGGTTCAAGCGATTCTTGTGCCTCAGCCTCCCAAGTAGCTGGGATTACAGGCGTGCGCCACCATGCCCAGCTAATTTTTGTGTTTTTAGTACAGACGGGGTTTCCCCATACTGGCCAGGCTGGTCTTGAACTCTTGACCTCATGCAATCCACCCGCCTCTGCCTCCTAAAGTGTTGGGATTACAGGCATGAGCCGCCGTACCCAGCCCGATTTCTTGAAATCAATCACTTTCCTGTTGATTCTGTTTTCCTGGAGAGTGCTAACTGTCCCCTTATCCTATGGAACAGATTTACTCTTCTGATCCTTTCATTTATTTGATACTTGGTGAATTATATGAACACTAACTATGGGCTGGGCCCATCTTGTCCAATAATTTCCCCTCTGCATATAAGCCCAGACTCAATTTAAGATCCCTAAAACATGCACCAGTGCCCAGATGTCCTTAATGGAGCTAGGGTTTCAGGCTATTGAAGATGTTAGGAAGGGAGGACAGAAACCAAACACAGTAAGTTCTCAACACAGAATTCAGAATTTCTCTCTTATTCTATATGATTGATCTTCTGACTACATATACACCTTTTGTGACAAAATACGAACACCTTTGGAGATTAAGTGCTTAACCAGTGGGGTTGCTTCATATATCATTATCTGTAGCCTCACTCCCTCAATTATTTCTTTCTTTCTTTTTTTTTTTTCTTTGAGACAGGGTGTTGCTCTGTCACCCAGGCTGGAGTGCAGTGCAGGATCTCGGCTCACTGCAACCTCTGCCTCCCGGGTTCAAGCGATTCTCCTGCCTCAACCTCCCGAGTAGCTGGGACTACGGGCATACGCCACCATGCCCGGCTAATTTTTTTTTTTTTGTAAAAAGAGAGGGGGTTTCACCATGTTGGCCAGGCTGGTCTTGAACTCCTGACCTCAAATGATCTGCCTGCCTCGGCCTCCCAAAGTGCTGAGGTTACAGGTGTGAGCCACCGTGCCCAGCCATATACTCTTAAGTTTGGTTGAAGTTTGTTTATATATTGTTAGGTTACAGTTTGCCACATAAGGAGGCAGCTTTAGGCCAAATTTCACTTAATTTAAACGAATGGTTTTCTCAATGCTGCAGTGAGGTGAGGGCAGAAAGGCTTGAGCGCTTGATGTGTCAGGAGGGAAATGTCTTCACTAACGTAGAACAACCTGAAATTTCAATGGATCACATCTGAGAAATGAATCTGAGGATGAGTTGAAATCAAATATATAAAGTCAGGTAGGAGTGAGGACAAAATGCCAATACTTGATGTTTCATAAATGCTTTCATACATACCAGGGAACTATTATTATCTCTATTTTAGAGTTAAAAAAGGGGGTGTTCAGAGTGGTTAATCATTTTACGAAGTCATGTAGCTCCTAAGTGGCAGAGCTGGGATTTGATCCCAGGCACTTTCATTCCAAGTCTGTGTTTTTAATCGGTGACTTATGGTCCCCAAAAGATACGTTCACGTCCCAACCTCTGGAACCTACCATTGTGACCTTATTTGGAAAAAGGGTCTTTGCAGATGGCATCAAGTGAAGAATCTCAAGATGAGAGTATCATTCATTACCTGGTGGGCCTTAAATCCAATAACAAGTATCCTTATGAGATAAAAAAAGAGAAGACACAGGCACACAGAGTAGAAGGCCACATGAAGTTGGAGGCAGAGATTGGAGTGTTGCAGCCATAAGCCACCGAAGGCCTGCAGCCACCAGGCACTGGAAGAGACCAGGAAGGATCCTTCCCCAGAGCCTCCAGAGGGAATGTGGCCTGACCGATACCTTCATTTTGGACTTCTGGCCTCCAGCACTGTGAGAGAATAACCCACAATAGTGTGGTGGTTTGTTCTGGCAGGCACAGGAAGCTAATACAGTGCTCTTTAGTTCTACATGGCCCCGCTTCCTCCAGAGCTACGTGGGCCTTCCCTATTAGTTGATGTTCATCAGTTCTATTGCACAAAGCTGAAGATGTCCAACAACGGTACTCAAATCCCACACATCCTCAGGGACCTTGAGGGTTCTAGGCTCTCTAAGGTAAGGTACCTGTTAGGGAGGACAGAATCCAGAAACAGTGAGTTTGTTTTTTTTCTTTTCTTTTTCTTTTTTTTTGAGAGGGAGTTTCACTCTTATTGCCTGGCTGGAGTGCAATGGCAAGATCTCGGCTCACTGCAACCTCCGCCTCCCGGGTTCAAGTGATTCTCCTGCCTCAGCCTCCCGAGTAGCTGGAATTACAGGCATGTGTCACCACTCCAGGCTAATTTTGTATTTTTAGTAGAGATGGGGTTTCACCATGTCGGCCAGGATGGTCTCCAACTCCTGAACTCAGGTGATCCGCCTGCCTCGGCCTCCCAAAGTGCTGGGATTACAGGCGTGAACCACTGCGCCCAGCCAACAGTGAGTTTTTAATACAGAACCCAGAACTTCTCTCCCATTCTGTACTCTTCTCTAACCATATAAACAAAAATTAATAAGCCAAACGTTTGTGGTGGGGCATGGTAGCTCACGCCTGTAATCCCAGCACTTTGGGAGGCCGAGGCGGGTGGATCACGAGGCCAGGAGTTCGAGACCAGCCTGGCCAAGATGGTGAAACCCCGTCTCTACTGAAAATACAGAAATTAGCTGGGCGTGGTGGCAGGCTCCTGTAATCCCAGCTACTCCAGAGGCTGAGGCAGGAGAATTGCTTGAACTCGGAGGGCGGAGGTTGAAGTGAGCCGAGATTGTGCCACTGCAATCCAGCCTGGGTGACAGAGTGAGACTCTGTTACACACAAAAAAACAAAAAACAAAACAACAAACAAACGTTTGCATCTGAAAGAAATCTGCAGACTTTTGCATCATTTTCGTTGATATTTCTCTCAGGTTCATCAATCTTGCCAGAAAATCTGCAGCATCTGCAGATATTCTTACTAGAGAAGCCACAGTGAGCGTGAACATTTCAGCCGGGGATGGGAGGAAGGAAAAGCAGTCCTGGGGACATTCTTTGCTCCAGGGGACCAGTGATGCTCCATTAAGTAGCACTTGCAGATCAAGTTCTGTTTCTGCTTTGAACAGAATGTTCAGGCACCCGAGAGATAGAACAAAGTGCTGAACTCCGTTCTTCACATCATTAACCTTAATGACGTTCAGACAGTTCCCATCCGTACACAGAGTCCTACAGATTTTTGAGATCCAAAAGGTTATTTTACTATTGTCTTACCAAATTTATAGGGGTCTTGTCTTCAGCATTAGGTAGCAGCTATGTGAATCTTCAAGGGATAAAGGTCCTCTGCTTCCTCACAGGGATTCTCCCACAGTCCCTTCCTGGATGCCACAAACACAGGATGTCCCTTTCCCCTCAATCCCTGCACCTTCCAGGCAACATTTAATGCACCTTTTTTTTTTGAGACAGAGTCTCACCCAGGCTGGAGTGCAGTGGTACAATCTCGGCTCACTGCAACCTCCGCCTCCTGGGTACAAGTGATTCTTCTGCCTCAGCCTCTTGAGTAGCTGGGACTATAGGCACATGCCACCAAGCCTGGCTAATTTTTGTATTTTTAGTAGAGACGGGGTTTCGCCACATTGGCCAGGCTGGTCTCCAACTCCTGACCTCGTGATCTGCCCACCTTGGCCTCCCAAAGTGCTGGGATTACAGGCATGAGCCACCGCGCCTGGCCTTTTTTTTTTTTTTGGGGGGACAGAGTCTCACCCAGGTTGTAGTGCAGTAGCATGATCTTGGTTCACTGCAAACTCTGCCTCCCAGGTTGAAGTGATTCTCCCTCCTCAGCCTCCCGAGTAGCTGGGACTACAGGTGCCCACCACCATGCCCCGCTGATCTTTGTATTTTTAGTAGAGACGGGGTTTCACCATGTTGGCCAGGCTGGTCTCGAACTCCTTACCTCAAGTGATCCATCCGCCTCAGCCTCCCAAAGTGCTGGGATTACAGGCGTGAGCCACTGCGCCCGGCTTCTTGAATTAGTTTCTAGGAGAAGCCAAGAACCCCCCCGGGCTAAGCCTCAATTTTGGGGCTCGCCTGTGCTGCATCAGCTTCACACCTAGAGAAGAGAGTAAAAGAGAAGGGACAGCCGTCCTTTTGGGCTGCCTTGAAATAAAGGTTGACCCATGGGTTCATGTATTGTCATTCATGCTCATTTTCTCTTCCTCTCTTTCTCTCTCTCCCCTGCCCCTTAAGTTAGCTTTTCTAAACCCTACCTGGATAAGGATAAGAAATAGAAGGAGGGGACACTTTGGGATGCTACGAAATAAAATACAACAACAACAACAATAACAGCAGCAGCAGCAACAACAACAACAGCAACAAAAGGGGAAGAAACAAATCTGGCCGCTGCACATTCCTCCTTGCCAACAAAAAGCCGTGGATGCAAAAAGCTGCCCTTCACTGCATAGACAGAAGAGGGCGCGCTCGAGCTATGAATCTCGGAAATTACTCAAACCATCAGCCTCTGCAAGAAGCAAAGCGGACGGCCGGGCGCGGTGGCTCACTCCTGGAATCCCAGCACTTTGGGAGCCCGAGGTGGGCGGATCACGAGGTCAGGAGATCGAGACTGTTCTGGCTAAACCAGTGAAACCCCCCTCTCTACTAAAAAAATAAGAAAAGCGAAGTGGATCTCCCATAAACGAGGTACTGCAGGAAGAAAGCAGAAAATGAGACCCGAGTACACACATGCACGCGGGCGCGCCCACACACACACCACAAGAAATGAACCGAGAGGAAAGGAAATATTTTCAAATAAGCATTTGGAGATGGGAAAAACACCTTGAAACAGAAATTCATAAAGTACAGAAATTTTTTTTTAAGTCAAAAAAGGAACAATAATAAACAGGCAGAAAATGAATAAAAAATTAAATGTCATATCAGAAGTGAAGATAAATTAAAAGTGGTCAAAGGAGAAGAGATCGAAATGCAAACTTAAGAAGGGGCAATTTTTTTTTTTTTTTTTTTTTTTTGAGACGCAGCCTCACTCTGTCGCCCGGGCTAGAGTGCAGTGGCGTGATCTTGGCTCACTGAAACCTCTGCCCCCTGGATTCAAGCGATTCTCCTGCCTCAGCCTCCCAAGTGGCTGGGATTACAGGCATGAGCCACCATGCCCGGCCTAGAGTGATCACGGAAATTAAACAACCTGCTTCCAAATGACTTTTGGGTAAAGACTGAAATTAAGGCAGAAATAAAAAAATTATTTGAAACTAATGAAAACAAACACACAACATCCCAGAATCTCTGGGACACAGCTAGAACAGTGCTCAAAGGAAGTTTATAGTGCTAAATGGCTACATTAAGAAGCTAGAAAGATCTCAAATGAACAGCCTAATATCACACCTAGAGGAATTAGAAAAACAAGAGCAAATCAACCCCAAAGCTAGCAGAAGAAAAAAAAAAAAAAAGCCAAAATCAGAGCTGAGCTGAATGAAATTGAGATGTAAAAAACCATACAAAAGATCAATGATACCCAAAGTTGATTTTTTAAAAAAATTATTTATTATTTATTCCATAAATTATTGGGGTACAGGTGGTATTTGGTTACATAAGCTCTTTAGTGGTGATTTGTGATTTTGGTGCACCCGTCACCTGAGCAGTATACACTACAGCCTATTTGTTGTCTTTTATCCCTCGCCCCTGCCAACTCGTCCCCCTAAGTCCCCAAAGTCCATTGTATCATTCTTACGCCTTTGCGTCCTCATAGCTTAGCTCCCACTTATCAGTGAGAACATACGATGTTTGGTTTTCCATTCCTGAGTTACTTCACTTAGAATAATAGTCTCCGGTCTCATCCAGGTCACTGCAAATGCTGTTAATTCATAAAAAGTTGATATTTTCGAAAGCATAAATAACATTGAAAGACCACTAGCTAGATTAATAAAGGAAAAAAGACAAGATCCAAATAAACACAATCAGAAATGACAGAGGTGACATTACCACTGACCCACAGGCATACAAGAAACCCTGAGACTATTCCACATGCCTCTATGCACACAAACTAGAAAACTAGAAGAAATAGATAAATTCCTGGAAACATCAAACCTCTCAAGATTGAACCAGGAAGAAATGGAAACCCTGAACAAACCAACGATGAGTTCCAAAATTGAGTTAGTCTTACAAAACCTACCAACCAAAACAAAAAACCTTAGACTAGACGGATTCACAGTCGAATTCTACCAGCTGTGTAAAGAAAAGCCGGCACCAATCCTACTGAAATTATTCCACAAAATTGAGGAGGAGCAACTGCTCTCAAACTCATTCTATGAGGTCAGAGTCATTCTGATACCGAAACCTGGCAGAGACACAACGAAAAAAGAAAAATAGGTAAAGTAATACATATGTTAATGATCTCGATTTAGCCATTCTACGGTATATACATATTTCAAAACAATATGTACATGATAAATATGGACAATTTGTCAATTAAAAATAGATAAAAGGAATAGGAAAAAATTCAAATGGCACAGAATTTGAAAGGAGAAGGTACAGAACAAACTCCAGTGTCTTCTTTATTCAACTATCTGAAGCACTTATTTAAATAATTAACTTGTTTAGTTAATTTATTTTAATTAAACAAGTTAATTATTTAAATTATTTAAACAAGTGTTGAATTGCTTTAGTTTCTGCTAATTGTTCTAAATAAACAGACATACAATACAAAAATCACAAAATGTCAGAATAAAATTTCTTTTCACAAACATATAACAAAAACTTAGCAATAATTAATGTAGTAACATAGACTGGTTTAGTGTCTTACATGTGTGAAGAACTTGTGAACAGAATTTGATTCCTCAGTTGAATATTGGTTCTAGAATTTGAGAATCATTATTCATTCTGAGCAATCAAAGTTTAACCTAAAATTAAACAGAAAAATATTTAACTTAAAGCTAGTCCCAGAATAGCACAGCTAACATCACACTTAACTGTGAAACCTTTTCCTCTAAGATCAGGAAGAAGACAAGGATGTCCACTTTTGCCACTACTGTTTAACAGAATAGTGGAAGCCCTTGCCAGAGCAATTAGGCAAGAAAAAATAGTAAGAGGCAACCAAACTGGAAAGGAAGAAATGAATTATCTCTGTTCACAGAAAACATGATCTTGTGTATAGGAAACTCTAAAGATTCTACATACAAAATGTGTTAGAACTAATACATGAATTCAGCAAAGTTGCAGGATATGAAATCAACACATAAAAATCAGTTGCATTTATATACTAACAACGAAGAATCCAAAAAAGAAACAATTCCATTTATAATAACACCAAAACCTCCCAAAGCTTAGGAATAAATTTAACCAAGGAGGTAAAAGACTTGAAGTTAAATAAGATATAAATAAATGAAAAGACATTCCGTGTTCATGGACTGGAAGATTTAATACTATTAAGATGTCAGTATGGACCCAAAGCAATCTACCAATTCAATGCAATTCCTACAAAAGTTATAAAGGTTCTTTGCTTTGTTTTGTTTTCGCAGAAATAGAAAAATCTATCCTAAAATTCATACGGAATCTCAAGAGACTCAGAATAGCCAAAACAGGCTGGGCATGGTGGCTCATACCATGTAATCCCAGCACTTTGGGAGGCTGAGGCAGGCAGATCACCTGAGGTCAGGAGTTCAAAATCAGTCTAGCCAACACGGTGAAACCCTGTCTCTACCAAAAATACAAAAATTAGCCAGGCATGGTGGCACATGCTTGTAGTCCCAGCTACTTGGGAGGCTGAGGCAGGATAATTGCTTGAATCTAGGAGACGGAGGTTGCAGTGAGCTGAGATGGCGCCACTGCACTCCAGCCTGGGTGACAGAGTAAGACTTTGTCTAAAACAAACAAACAAAAAAACGAATAGGCAAAACAATCTTGAAAAATAAGAACAAAGTTGGAGGCTTCACATTTCCTAATTTCAAAACTTACTACAAAACCACAGTAATTAAAACAGTGCGGCGCTGGCATAAAGACAGCCACATAGACCAATGGAATAGAATACATTGAAATTTTCTAAAGGACAATTTTTTCAATTTCCAACTTTTATGTGGTTTAACATTCGTAAGCAAGTTTGTGTTCTTTGAATCACTGAGAGCTTTTGAGCATGTAGCAATATCCTGCACAAATTTTGCATGAGTGTGTTAAAGACGGGTAAGTATTAAATGTCTCATGCAGCCGGACGCAGTGACTCACACCTATAACCCCAGCACTTTGGGAGGCCAAGGCAGGTGGATCAGTTGAGGTCAGGAGTTCGAGACCAGCCTGGCCAACATGGTGAAACCCCGTCTCTGTTAAGAATACAAAAATTAGCTGGATGTGGTGGTGGGGGCCTGTAATCCCAGGTACTTGGGAGTCTGAGGCAGGGGAATCACTTGAATCCAGGAGGCAGAGGTTGCAGTGAGCCGAGATTGCACCACCACACTCCAGCTTGGGTGACAGAGCAAGACTCCGACTCAAAAAAAAAAAAAAAAAAAAAAAGGTCTCATGGAGGAAGTCAGTTCTGTAGAATGACCCCACTGCAAGATGCTCTTCCAGTGCCAGGAAGTGGATTACGTTCTAGGAGCCATGAAGGAGAGTTTACAGAAGCCCATTCTCCGCTTCATCATCATTGTAACACAATGGAAGCTGATGACATGGCTGCTTGGCTACACTGTATTTATCAGCTTCTCCTGCATTTAGACTGGGGGCATGTAACTACACACTCTAAGTAGGTGCTTACCCAGGTCCAGAGTCTCCAGGAATAAGATCAATGTAGAAGAGCAGCTACAGAAGGAGTCGGTTGACTTGAATGACATAAAAATAAATCATGGTAATTGCTTAAGCCTCAGCATTTTTTTTGTACTGTCCCATTTAGATAAATGAATAGAGTTTGACAACAGTCTTTCATGTCTTTGTTGGTGCCACCAAGCTCTGAAATTCCCAAGGAACATAATGTTTCTTCACGTGCTCCATTCTCGTAGGAGGCTAACTACGATGACGTGCAATGTGACTTTTCCCTATCTTAATAGCTGGGCCCACAGGTCTGGGAACCGATGTGAGTCATACGCCTTTCTGAAAATATTTTTTTTCAAACTGTATTACTCCTGGGCCCTGCGGAACTCATTGCAGAAAGTATTTGGTATCACACTGAGCTAACACAGAGAAGTGAACTTAACTCAGGACTCTATCTCATTTTCCTATAATCTTCCACTCTAATCACTGGATATAAGTGGTATTCCTAGTCCTTGAAAACTAATCTTTGCTCAAAACCAGTATTCAGTAGGCTCTGGAAAGTTTATGTATTTACCTTTGTAATTTCTTTCTTTCTTTGTTTCTTTGTTTCTTTCTTTCTTTCTTTCTTTTTTCTTTCTTTCTTTCTTTCTTTCTTTCTTTTTTTTCTGAGAGACTAGAGTTTCGCTCTAGTCTCTCAGGCTGGAGTGCAATGGCGCGATCTCAGTTCACTGCAACCTCCGCCTCCCAGGCTCAAGCGATTCTCCTGCCTCAGCCTCCCGAGTAGCTGGGATTACAGGAATACGCCACCATGCTCAGCTAATTTTTGTATTTTTAGTAAAGATGGGGTTTCACCATGTTGGCCAGGCTGGTCTCGAACTCCTGACCTCAGGGGATCCACCCCCCTCGGCCTCCCAAAGTGCTGGGATTACAGGCGTGAGCCACCGTGCCTGGTCCCTTTGCATTTTTTTACTGTGTCTGCCTATGGCCTTATAGCAGTGCCTGGTTACCCAGCCTTGCCTTCACTCAAGGGGCATTGAGTTGGTGAACTGTCTTGTGCCTGGAACTGGGAGAAAAGCCATGACTCTAGCGCGATGGTTCCAGTCTGGCTGTTATACTGTGGATCTTCTGTGCAATGAACGTCTTTTTTTTTTTTTTTTTTGAGACAGAGTCTTGCTCTGTCACCAGGCTGGAGTGCAGTGGTGCAATCTCAGCTCACTGAAACCGCCCCCTCCCGGGTTCAAGCAATTCCCCTGCCTCAGCCTCCCAAGTTGCTGGGGCTACAGGTGTGTGCCACCATGCCCGGCTAATTTTTTGTATTTTAGTAGAGACGGGGTTTCACCATGTTGGCCAGGATGGTCTCGATCTCATGACCTCGTGATCTGCCCGCCTCGGCCTCCCAAAGTGCTGGGATTACAGGCATGAAGCACTGCACCTGGCCACAATGAATGTCTTTAAGCGAACTGTCAGTTGAATTCATTTCTGAAAAACCTATGATTATTACCACCAGATGTCGCTCTTGCACCAGCCATTCTCTATGATCTGATTAGTAATTATACCCTGCTGCCTGGTATCACTTTGCTTCTTAGGGATTAATTGCCACCACCTGGGCTCAATCACACCAGGCTCTGCCTGTCTCCACTGGAACCCTGAAGCTCACTTCAAAAAGCATGGCTTTCCGCTAGCATTCCTAGAGCGGAAAAGCAAGTCAGCCATATTCTTTACAAAAGATTTCCTATGCTTTGTGAAAGATTAAGATGAGATTTGTGGGTTCACAAAGACAATGTTTCCATTTTTTTAACCATAATCTATAGAAAGAATAGACTTTAAAATATGAGCTGACATCTATCTATCCATCATCTATATCTTTCTATTTAGGCATCCCTATCTATCTATACAATCTCTAAACCTTTTTAGAAATAACTCATGCCATACACATGAAACACTCTGTGTTTTTCCATCCACGTTTGCAGTATTTTTAATTTAAACAATGCCGGTTGTGCTTTGATAAATGGAAGATTATGACTCACCATTTGAAAAGAGCTGGCCTAAGTGTGTATCTTTCTTTTTCTTTTCTTTTCTTTCTTTTTTTGATGGAGTCTCACTCTGTCGCCCAGGCTGGAGTGCAGTGTTGCTATCTCGGCTCGCTGCAGCCTCAGCCTCCCAGATTCAAGCGATCCTCCTGCCTCAGCCTCCCGAGTAGCTGGGATTACAGGCGCCTGCCACCACACCTGGCTAATTTTTGTATTGTTAGTAGAGATGGGGTTTCACCATGCTGGCCGGGCTGGTCTCAAGCTCCTGACCTCAGGTGATCCACCCGCCTTGGCCTCCCAGTGTTGGGATTACAGGCGTGGACCACCGTGCCTGGCCCTAAGTGTTTTCTAACATAAGCATGGATAGGTTTAAGAGTGGAAGGTGGGCGTTTGTGTGTGTGTATGTGTGTGTGTGTGTGTGTGGTCACGGGGCCTCTGGACATTGCCATCCCCCTTCACCTCTGCACCTGCCTAATTGTCATTAAACTATCGGGACCCAGCCTGGTTGTTGTCCCTTGTCCCTTCCTAGAAGTGATCCCTGATCCTGCAGGCTGAGCAAGGGTCCCGTTCTCTGGCCTCCTCTTACCCCTGGAGTCTCTGGTTTTTTTTTTTTTAATTAGTTAATTAATTAATGTATTTTTGTGACGGAGTTTCACTCTGTCTCCCAGGCTGGAGTGCAGTGGTGCAATCTCAGCTCACTGCAACCTCCACCTCCCGGGTTCAAGTGATTCTCCTGCCTCAGCCTCCCGAGTAGCTGGGATTACAGGCACGCACCACCACACCCAGCTAATTTTTGTATTTTTAGTAGAGACAGGGTTTCGCCATGTTGGCCAGGCTGGTCTCGAACTGCTGACCTCAGGCGATCCACCTGCCTCACCTTCCCAAAGTGCTGGGATTACAGGCATTAGCTGCTGTGCCCAGGCATATACTCACTGTTTTCTTGGCCATTCATGAACACGTGAACAGCAGGGAAGAACTGGAGTTGTTCAATGCCCTCATGCCCTGCTGAGGTTGAACAAGGTGATGCTCCACCTTCTTGTTTCGGCTTTCAGTGTATACAAGGGTCCTTCAGGCTGGGCGTGGTGGTTCACAACTGTGATTCCAGCACTTTGGGATGCCGACACGGGCGGATCACCTGAGGTCGGGAGTTCGAGACCAGCCTGACCAACATGGGGAAACCTTGTCTCTACTAAAAAATACAAAATTAGCTGAGTGTAGTGGTGCATGCCTGTAGTCCCAGCTATTCGGAAGGCTGAGGCAGCAGAATTGCTTGAACCCGGGAGGCGGAGGTTGCAGTGAGCTGATATCTCGCCATTGCACTCCAGCCTGGGCAACAAGAGTGAAACTCTGTCTCAAAACCAACCAACCAACCAACCAACAAAACACACACACACACACACACAACACACACACACACAAACAAAACAAAAAATAAACAAGTGTCCTTGTGATCAATTTAGTCTCATGTTTTTCCCATTTTTGTATTTTTTCTTGGCGACGTCACTGTTTAAATCACCCCCAAGTGTAGTCCTAAAAGCAAGGGGTTATGGCGCACCTTATGGAGGAAATATGTGTATTAGAGAAGCTTCATTGAGGCCTGCATTCAGCCCTGTTGGTCTTGAGTTCAGTGCTAATGAATCGACATTATGTATTAAATGAAACATCTTTAAACAGAAACACATATAAAAGAAGGTTATGTATTAGTCAGTTAACAAAAACATTGTGACCAGAGGCTCTCAAGAAACTAACCTTCTATTTCCCCTAAAAGCACCAGCTCGGTGTTCACTAATTCAGTGTACATGGCTACTTTCTAGGACACATTTACCACATACAGCAAGAATTGACCGCATCAGCTTATTTTAGATTCACAAAGACCTATGAGACTTCTATCTCCACTTTACAGATGAGGAAACTGAGTCTTAGAGAGATCAAGAAACTTGCCCTTCATCAATGATGCAGCCTGGATAGCAAACATATCCTTTGTCCTGTTGCTCAAAGAATACTCAAGAAAGGCCAGGCGTGGTGGCTCACGCCTGTAATCCCAGCACTTTGGGAGGCCGAGGGAGGGTGGATCACTTGAGGTCAGGAGTTCGAGACCAGCCTGGCCAAATCCCCATCTTTACTGAAAATACAAAAATTAGCTGGGCGTGGTGGCATGTGCCTATAGTCCTAGCTACTTGGGAGGCTGAGGCAGAACAATCGCTTGAACCCAGGAGGCGGAGGTTGCAGTGAGCCGAGATCACGCCACAGCACTCTAGCCTGGGCTACAGAATGAGACTCTGTCAAAAAACAAGAACAAAAAACAAAACAAAACAAAACAAAATAAAAAAACTTAAGGAAGCTCACAAAGCTCATAGGTGTTTGGAAAATAAACGTCCTCTGCCACGTTAAAAAAAAAAAAAAAGTATACTGGCAGCTGGAGTAGGAGACAACCTGCAGGGGAAGTACCTGAGCATACTGTTATCTTCTTGGGATGTATGAATGGGGTCGATCAAGGGGACTCAAGCTGGGGTGCACACTGAGGTCACCAGGGGAGCTTTAGAAGGTGTGATGCCTGGGCACCACCCTAGGACTTTCTGAATGAATTGATATGGGCAGCATACCGGCCATGGAGAATTTTTAAAGTTCTACAGTTGAATGTAAACTAGATCAAAGTTCAGAAGCACTGGGGCCAGGCACGGTGGCTTATGCCTATAATCCCAGCACTTTGGGAGGCTGAGGCGGGCAGATCACTTGAGGTCAGGAGTTCGAGACCAGCCTGGCCAACATAGTGAAACCCTGTGTCTACTAAAAATACAAAAAATTAGCCTGGCACGGTGGTGCACCCCTGTAATGCCAGCTACTCGGGATGCTGAGGTGGGAGGACTGCTTGAACTTGGGAGTTAGAGGCTGCAGTGACCTGAGATCATGCCACTGCACTCCAGCCTGGGTGATAGAGTGAGACTCCATCTCGAAAGAAAAAAAAGAAAAAAAAAAGCACTGGGATAAGCCTAGGGCTCAAGAGACCAGGCATTTCATTTCTTTCTTTCTTTTTTTGACTCAATGGATGTTTAATGATTTAAAATTTAATTTAACTTAATTTTAGATTCAGGGGATACGTGTGCAGGTTTGTGACATGGATATATTGCATGATGCTGAGATTTGGGCTTCAATGGATGCCGTCACCCAAATAGTGAACATAGCACCCCCACAAGTAATTTTTCAACCCTTTCCTCGATCCTTCCCCCCGCTTTTGGGGTCCCCTGTGTCTATTGTTTCCATCTTTTATGTTCATGAGGTTTGTTTAGCAACCACTTATAAGTGAAAACACGCAGTATTTGGTTTTCTGTTTCTGCATTAATTCACTTAGATGGCCTCCAGCTGCAATTATGTTGCTGCAAAGGATACGATTTCATTCTTTGTTATAGGAGACTGGCCATTTCTAGTAAGCTGCATGCTGCTGTCTTCTTTCTCCTTTGTCTTCTGTATTAGTTTGCTGGGGCTGCCATAAAAAAGTAACACAGATGGGGTGGCTTAAACGACAGAGATTTATTTTCTCACTGTTCTGGAGGGTAGAAATACAGGATCAAGGTGACATCAAGGTTGGTTTCCTCAAAGCGTCTCTCCTTGCCTTGCAGATGGCCACCTCCTTAGTCCTCACAAGGGCTCCCCTCTGTGCATACACATCCCTGGCATCTCTCTGTCTGTCCAAATTTTTTCTTCTTATAAGGACACCAGTCATATTGGATTAGTGCCTACTCTGAATACTTCATCTTAGCTTAATTGCCTCTCTAAACACCCTTTCTCCAAAAACAGTTGCATTCCGAGGTCCTGGGGGTTGGGGCTTCAACATATGAATTTTGGAAAGGACACAGTTCAGCCCATAACAGCATCTCTAGCCAATTCTGAGGTATTGTTTGAACATTACAGCCTACTTCCATCTGTGTTGCTTGGAAATAGAAGTTATATGTCAACCCATAGAAACGATATTGAAGGGGAAGTCATTGATTCCTGTGGCCACCATGTTGGTAGGAACCACAGTGAATGTGAGGTGCCCGAAGGAAGATGCATCTTAGTGGATGGATGCCTGGACTCTGATGTCCACTCATCACTCTCCCTGCAAAGATTTCCCTTTTGCTAGAAATGCTGGAGAAAAAGAGTTTTATTTTATTAAGAAAATTGGGGGTTACTGTATATCAGACCATTCTGACCTGCTGAAGAATCCATGGCTTTCAGGAAGAAGATTATTACTGCTGGATGCATCGATCATGTTTTGTCTGTATCTGATAGCCAGCAGATGCAAGCAAACCTAACCCAAAGAACAGAAGCAGAAATCAGAAAGCAGACACAGATTGCCCCAACATTTCCTGCTCATTCTCTGCCAGGTACTAAAACATCTGATCTGGAGTCTGTGAAGACACACATCTTTTCTGCATATAAAATCAGTCTCTCTCTCTTTTTTCTTTTTTTTTTTTTTTTTTGAGACAGAGTATCTGTCTCCCACACTGGAATGTAGTGCTGCAATCTCAGCTCATTGCAACCTCTGCTTCCCGCGTTCAAATGATTCTCCTACCTCAGCCTCCTGTGTAGCTGGAACTGCAGGCACGTTCCACCACGCCCAGCTAATTTTTGTGGCCTCAGCTACTTAGGAGGCTGAGGTGGGAGGATGACTTGAGCTTAGGAGTTTGAGGCTGCAGTGAGCTATGATGGCACCACTGCACTGCAGTGGCATGATCATAACTCACTGCACTCCAGCCTGAGTGACAGAGCAAGACCCTGTCTTAAAAAAAAAAAAAAAAAGAAATCACTGATGGACCAGGCACAGTGGCTCATGCCTATAATCCCAGCACTTTGGGAGGCTGAGGTGGGCGGATTGTCTGAGCTCAGGAGCTCATGACCAACCTGGGCAACACGGTGAAACCCCGTCTCTACTAAAATACAAAAAATTAGTTGGGCATGGTGGCGTGCACCTGTAGTCCCAGCTACTCAAGAGGCTGAGGCAGGAGAATTGCTTGAACATGGGAGGCGGAGGTTGCAGTGAGCCGAGATCACACCGTTGCACTCCAGCCTGGGCGAGAGAGCGAGACTCTATCCCAGATTTAAAAAAAAAAAAAAGAAAGAAATCACTGATGGCTGCCTGGAGGGTGGATTTTAGGAGGGTGTGAGTGGTAACAGTAAAAGTAGCTTGGAGACTATTGTTGTTGGGGCTGGTGCTGGTGACACCAGTGCACCTGCAGACAAGTAGATGGATTTGGCACGTTTTTTGAAGACAGTCTTGGTAAAACTTGTAAATTAGTTGGACGTGGTAGACATGGGAAAGAGAAGAGTAAAAACAGACTCTTAGGTTTGGGGCTGGGCAAATGGGTGGATGGTCATGAGATGGGAAGATTATCAGAGTTCCTGGCCTGGGGACATGAAGCAGAATTGAGATTCTATTTTGTTTTGCATGATTATTCAACATCCAAGTAAACATATCCTTTATCCAGTTTGATATATGCTTTTGGGGTTTAGGAGAGAACTCAGGACTGGAAATAGAAATTTGTGCATCAATGATGTATGGGGGATATTCAAGTCATGAGGCTTTATAAGATTCCTGTGTCATTCAGGATTCAATCAGGAGACAGAAACGACACCTGTAATTCAAATGGAGAAAAATGTAATATAAGGATATATTATAAATGGTGAAAGGGTATTAACTAGAAGGGATAAAGAGAATCTTAAGAACCCTAAGGAACAGCAGATTGTAGGAAGAAGCCACTACCTGTAAGGCAGGGAGAGGGAGAGAGAGAGAGAGAGAGAGACTTTAGAATGTATGTGTGTGTGAGAGAGAGAGACTTTAGAATTTATTTGTGTGTGTGTGAGAGAGAGAGAGACTTCAGAATTTATTTGTGTGTGTGTGAGAGAGAGACTTTAGAATTTATGTTTGTGTAAGAGACAGAGAGAGACTTTAGAATTTATTTTTGTGTGTGTGAGAGAGAGACTTTAGAATTTATGTTTGTGAGAGAGAGACTTTAGAATTTATGTTTCTGAGAGAGAGAGACTTTAGAATTTATGTTTGTGTGTGTGTGAGAGAGAGAGAGACTTTAGAATTTATTTTTGTTTTATCTTATTTTTATTTTATTTTTGAGATGGAGTCTCACTCTGTCACTCAGGCTGGAGTGCAGTGGCACGATCTTGGCTCACTGCAACCTCCGCCTCCTGGGTTCAAGTGGTTCTCCTACCTCAGCCTCTGGAGTAGCTGAGATCACAAGTGCTCACTAACACACCCAGCTAATTTTTGTATTTTTAGTAGAGACTGGGCTTCACCATGTTGTCCAGGCTGGTCTCAAACTCCTGACCTCAAGTGATCCACCTACGTCAGCCTCCCAAAGTGCTGGGATTACAGGCATGAACGACTGCGCCTGGTCAACTTTAGAATTTATGAGACCAGTGTCTTATTCTTCTCTTTTTCAGATATGTGGGTTGGTTGTTGTTATCCTATTTCTGTCCCAACATTGTATCATGATATGTTGGGGAAAAGGACTAAAATGTGTATTTTTAGTTCAGAAGTCTCCAAATAAGGATAGTACAAAGGTTGACTTGATGCGGATCGCAAGATCCTAATGCTGTGTCCCGATGAGATTTGGGCACTCTTGGGATGTTGGCTAGATTGACTTGCATGTGGAAGAAACATGAATAATAGTGATGAACAGGTGGGCTGTGATTATTTTGGTTATTGTTTACCAAATACCCTTCTCCTCTTCCTACCATGAGCAGAATTTACTTCCCTGTCCTATTAATAGTGGACCTGTTCATGTGCCGTGATGTGGCAATGGGATGTTAGCAGGATGGATACAAGCGGTCATTTTAAATGTGTTTCTTCAGTCTTTGTGCTTCTGCCTTTAGTCATGAGAAGAGGATGGCTCAGACAGTCGCTCCTTATGGGAGGATAAAAAATCTGCATCTCGGAGCCAAACTAAGCCTAAATCAGACAAATCCTAGCTGACCCATGATTGCATGGTTACAAAAATAATGCTTATTATTTTGAGGGTGGTTTGTTATGCAGCAGCATTGTGAATAGCTAACTGATACAGGGAGAAAAATATGGTGGTGGCACCAATGGATTCAGCAGTGGCAACTTCCTGACTTCTGAACCACAGCTTTGGTGTTGGGATCTCTAAAGCATTATCACTGGGAGCGTCCCTGCTTTGGCTCTTCCTACCTTTCCAGTGATTTTGTGAGCCACTAATTCTCTGTATTTTATCGTTTAATTAATTAATTAATTATTTTTGAGATGGGGTCTTGCTCTGTCTTCCAGGCTGGGGTGCAGTGGCATGATCTCTCGGCTCACTGCAACTTCCGCCTCTTGGGTTCAAGCGATTCTCCTGCCTCAGCCTCCGGAGTAGCTGGGATTACAGGCGCATGCCACCAAGCCCAGCTAGTTTTCGTATTTTTAGTAGAGATGGGGTTTCACCATGTTGGCCAGGCTGGTTTCGAATTTCTGACCTCAGGTGATGTGCCCGCCTCGGCCTCCCAAAGTGCTGGGATGACAGGCGTGAGGCACCACACCCAGCCTGTATTCTGTCTTTTAAAATAAAGAGATTTTATTGTCTGCACAGACTCATGAAAGGTCTTCTTTGACCGAATCCCTCTCATTTTTTATAGTATAGCCATATTTCTCTTGTTCTAGTCCTCAATATGCCACACCTGTTCCTGCATTAGGAACTTTGACTTGATGTTCTCACTGTCCCCAGATAACCTTTCACTGGATCTTCACATAGCTGGCCTACCAATCTGAAACAGACTGTCTGTCACTTAATATTTTATTACCCTAATTTTTAGCATAGCATCCATTCATACTAAATTCCTTTCTTATTAATTGAGGGCACTCCTAAGAACACGCGTCTTGTTTTATTGTGCAAGAAGGAGATTTATAATAACATTAATATCTGTTACCAATTTGTCTTGTTCATTGTCAAAGCCTTGGAAATATAATTTGAATAAAAAGGTTTTGGAATACTGAAAAGTCTTTAGAAATTTTTGTTCTGTCCTATGTTCATAGTCTTTGAAGAAAAAGTTATCATTCTGACTGTTTTTCATACTTGTTCATCTGCTTCGCTGGTTGTAATTGATGTCTCTGCATTCCTAAACAAGATAAATACCTGGGGTTTGCTCTATTAAATCGGAAGATAATTGGCACTTTCCTCGTCTTCAACATGTGTAAACGGTGAGTGGAATCTAAAATCTGCTAGATTTCACAATTTAACAAGGGCGTGGTGTTAAAAGTCTTACCTCATTTAGGTTGACAGACTGAATGCTTGATTCCAGTTGTCCCATGCTAACCTTGATATTCTTTTTTTTTTTTTTAACTTTTAGGTTCAGGATACATGTGCAGGTTTATTATACAGGTAAATTGTGTGTCACAGGGCTTTGGTGCACATATTATTTCATCACCAACATAATAAACATAGTGCTTTATAGGTAACTTTTGTATCATCTCCCTCCTCCCACTCTCCACCATCCAGTGGGCCCTGGTGTCTGTTGTTCTTTTCTTTTCTCCATGTGTTCTCAATGCTCAGCTCCCACTTATAAGTGACAGCATGCAGTATTTGGTATTCTGTTCCTGCATTAGTTTGCTTATAACCTTGATATAGTTATGTGAACCAAATATCTTACTGTATTCTTTAAGGTAGTTATATAGAGCTGGATTTTAAATAGAAATTGGAAATAGAAAATTCTTCACCATGGTTACCTCGGATGTGTGGAATTAGAATATTGAAGCTGAGGTGGAGAGAGTGTTTATTTTAATATATTAAAATAGCATAGTATTTCTTTTTAATGTAATTTTTAAAAAATTAAAAAATTCCCAGTTTTATTTCCTTCCTATATATGCGTGTGTGTGTGTGTGTGTGTGCACACACACATCCCCACCCCCACCCCCACACGTACGTAATTGAGAGCATATCCAGATTTGGTAAATAAGGCTTCCTATAATAATGTAGACGGCCGGGCGCGGTGGCTCACGCCTGTAATCCCAGCACTTTGGGAGGTCGAGGCGGGCGGATCACGAAGTCAGGAGATCGAGACCATCCTGGCTAACACGGTGAAACCCCGTCTCTTCTAAAAATACAAAAAATTAGCCGGGCGTGGTGGCGGGTGCCTGTAGTCCCAGCTTCTCAGGAGGCTGAGGCAGGAGAATGGCGTGAACCTGGGAGGCGGAGCTTGCAGTGAGCCGAGATTGCACCGCTGCACTCCAGCCTGGGTGTCAGAGCGAGACTCTGTCTCAAAAAAATAAAAAATAAAAAATAAAAATAAATAATAATGTAGGCAGTAACAAGCCAGAGACAGTAGTTTTTACATGATTCTGTGTTTTTCATAAAAAATTTGGAATATTTTACTCACTTCTAGGGAACAGTCTCCTGTCATTTTATTGGTACCATCTCATCAATCACCAGCACGCTCAATTAATTCATTTTAGGACAACTCATACATCTCTGTGGTCCTTCCACTTCCATGGGGATCCATATGTGTGCACACAAACACATACACTTTTCATTCATAACGACAATAAAAAGTACAGCTCCCATTTTATTCTGCAAATATTTTGAGGTTAAGAGAAAGGGGAAGCTGGTTGAAATTCTGGTTCAACATTTGAGAGTTGCTGGTTGCTACAACAGTTGGTTGTTGAGAGATTGGACCCTTCCATTCAGCCAAAAAAGAAAGATAATGTTTGCCTGGATATTATTGGGTATTACAAGAGAAATAAGCAAGCGAAGTACACGCGGGGAGGGCGCCATCTTGTTCTTGTTCCCGCCACTGCTCTGACGCAGCAAGAAGAAGTCAAAATCAGTTGGGGCTTCCAATCTACTGAGCCTCTCCCTGCTTCTCCTTTCATTCACTGCCATCTTTTCTTTGCTGTTTGTTCACTTCTGGCTCCACGTTTATCCTTATGATCTTTCTTTTGCACATACTCTATCCTTAGCACTCTGTTCTTCTCCCACACCCACCAAACACCCACTTGGAAATAAACCCAAACATGGCCCTTCTCAGTGTGATCCCATGAGCAGGTATAGCTGTGGTGAAATCTCATAATTTAGTTTGGTGGGATTACAAACTCATGTTCCCCAGCCATGCTGAGTGCTATCTGCATGCACCTCCCGGCTCACTCTCCACCCCTCATTCTGCTCTGAGCTCCTTTCCCTTTGCTTTCTACTTGGACTTGACCAATGGGATGCACTGGCAGGAGATTAAAGGGAAGAAGGTTGAGGTATTAATTCCCTTGGCTCCCATGGATTGGTCACTTCCACAGCCACTTTCTCTCTCTCTCTTTTTTTTTTTTTTTTTTTTTTTTTTTGAGATGGAGTCTTGCTCTGTCACCCAGGCTGGAGTGCAATTGCACGATCTCGGCTCAATGCAACCTCCACCTCCCGGGTTCAAGCGATTCTCCTGCCTCAGCCTCCCAAGTAGCTGGAATTATAGGTGCCGGCCACCACGCCTGGCTAATTGTTGTATTTTTAGTAGAGACAGGGTTTTGCCGTGTTGGCTGGGCTGGTCTCAAACTCCTTACCTCAGGTGATCCTCCTGCCTCAGCTTCCCAAAGTGCTGGGATTACAGGCGTGAGCCACTGTGCCCGGCCTCTCTCTTTTCTACCCGACCCTCTCTCCTCCCTCCTTTCCATTCTCTCCTATTCTGTCTCTTGCTTGCTCTCCATCTCTGTCCTTTTTCTTCCTCCCTTGCTCTCCCACGCTCTCAATTCCAGGAATTTCTCTTCCCCTCACTGTTTAGGTATTGCTCTTACTATCCCTGAATACTGCACTATTATCTATAGTTTCCAGTTTCCTCTAACTACCCAATTTGAGCGTGCAGTAAGCTTCCTGACTGACACATTAACCTCAAGCAAACCCCCTACACTAGCCAGACGTCTTCCAACATTTCTCTGGTCACCTCACTCTCCACTCTCTTCAATGACCATGACACACCTACCCCACTATACCCATCCCTCTCATTGTCACAAGATTACTTTTCCTACTACTTTCCTGATAAAATACAATTAAAAAAAACTCTCTCACATATGAATCCCCTCAAATCTACAAATCTGCTTATATCCACATGCACTTATGTTTTCTTATACCTCGTAACAATGGAAGACCAGTTTCTACCGAAGGTGACTCCACTCCCTCCTCCTGGGATCATCCCATCTCTTCCTTTTTTCTCTGGGCCTTCTATCAGATATTTCCTCTCTACTATTCTTTGTTATTTTCTTTCATGTTTTTTTCCTTTTGAGATGAGGTCTTGCTATGTTGCCCAGGCTAGTCTCGAACTCCAGGGCTCAAGCAATCCTTCTGCCTCTGCCTCCCAAAGTGCTGGGATTACAGGCGTCAGCCACTGCTCCTGGCCTCTATAATCAAATTGGATTGTATCCAGATTCTGCTTACCAAACGATGCTCTGTGGCTTCTCTTTGGACTTAGCCAGCTCTCAAGTGCTGGCTTGCCCACTGCCTGGCTCCCAGGGCACTCACCATGGACCAGCCCCAGTGGCTTTCCCTCACTTTGTACAGTGCACCCATCTTTGTTGCCCTTGTTCGTGTGGTTCATATCTGACCCTTTTTAAACCTCACTCTGATACTTTATCTCCACACCTGTATTCCTACCTCAGGTATCACCTCAGTTATCACTTTTTTTCTGTTTTAGAAATATTCTTTATTAAGGTAATGCATTTTTTTTTTTTTTTTGAGACGGAGTCTCGCTCTGTCGCCCAGGCTGGAGTGCAGCGGTGCGATCTCGGCTCACTGCAAGCTCCGCCTCCCGGGTTCACGCCATTCTCCTGCCTCAGCCTCCTGAGTAGCTGGGACTACAGGCACCCGCCACCACGCCCGGGTAATTTTTTGTATTTTTAGAAGAGACAGGGTTTCACCGTGTTAGCCAGGATGGTCTCGATCTCCTGACCTCGTGATCCGCCCGCCTCGACCTCCCAAAGTGCTGGGATTACAGGCGTGAGCCACCGTGCCCAGCCAAGGTAATGCATTTTTAATACACGTTATTTTTTAGAGCAGTTTTAAGTCACAGAAAAATTGAGTAGTAGGTATAAAAATTTCCATGTACACCTAGCCACCGTGTTATCAATATCCTCCACCAGAGTGGAACATTTGTTACAACTGATGAATCTACATTGACACATCACTATCACCCAAAATCCATAAGCTTATTTTACTTCATTTATTTTATTTTAGAGGTGGGTCTCTCTTTCATCACAACTCAATGCAACCTTGAACTCTTGAACTCAGGTGATCCTCCTGCCTCAGCTTCCCGAGTAGCTGAGACTACAAGTGTGTGCCACCATGCCTAGTTACATTTTTAAATTTTTTCTTTTGTAGAAACGGGGTCTTGCTATGTTGGTCCAGGCTGGTCTTGAACTCCTGGCCTCAAGCAGTCCTTCCTTTTTGGCCTCCCAAAGAGCTGGGATTATGGGCATAAGCCACCACGCCTACCCCATAGACTTAATTTTTAAAAGGGACTAATTTTACACAGTTAGCAATTAAAGTGCTGAGGCTAAACTACAGATTTCCATATTAAAACCCCATAATCCTTAATCAAAAACCTCTACTTATTTATAGTTAGATCACCTTCAACTCACATCCCAGAAAAAAAAAAACCCCTCTCTAATGAGAAAGTGTTCTTTCCAAGGAGAATGATTAGATGCCTTCATCCCCCTCCCCTGGTAAATCTCACCATCATTCACAGTATTTCCAAATTTGGTCCTTGTTAAAATTCTTCGTCAGTGAACACCATTTTTTCCCAAATGCTTCCCCATCATCAGTACACTCCCAGTAGATCAAGCGTCTGTACCAGAAGGGAAATACACAGTTTGCAAAATCTGCAGAGGAGGAAGAGGAAGAAGCAGAGTAAGAAACCTTTCTAGTTTGCACCCACCTCCACCACACCATGCACACACATGCACACATATGCACACACGTGCATGCACGTGAACAAATGTGCACACATACACATGCACACTCACACAGACATACATGTATGCACACTCGTGCGCTCACACACACACGCGCAAATACACACTTTTGCTTCCTATTCAGTATCATCTGCTCTGCCCTATTTCACCAAAGGCACATGGGAACAATATTGGTGGGGGGATTCAGATCCCACCTTACTTTGATGTTCTACTAAAAAGATTCTTTTCAAAATAATGTGGTTGAAATGCTCATAACATATCTATGGTGCAATGTGATTTTTATATCGTCAGAAATCGAACATCCTTTATTTTCGCAACTTAATTGGCTATGGATTGTATTTTCAGAACCCTCTTGTGTTTTGCCTCAGATCCCAGCCTCAGAGACCAAGATTACTGCTCTGAGGTATTTAGAGACGGGACACTCACCTTCTGCACTGCAAAACTTCCAGTATCCTGCGTAGGTCTTGTTTAACGAGCACCACTTGTGTCTTGCCTTGGACTTGATGCAGTCATAGTATGTTCCATTTTTATAGTGGAATGGAAAGACACACTCCCCATCTAGAGAAAACAAAATTCTTCCTCTGTTTCTGGGTGTGTTAGGAGAGAGGTTATCAAGCAACTGTCTTCCTAGGCGCTGTTGCCCTTTGAAATCAGAGTCATTGGCTGTGGCTGTAGTAAATGTTATTGTACCACTCAATAGCAGAGCTTTGGCTCTCTAATGACAAAGCTCTTTTGTTTTATATTCCTGCCCCTGCCCTAATTCTTTTCCAGGTTATAAACAGTCTCAAAATTTTGCTTAGCATTTGCCCCAGTTTCAGAAATCTCTCCTAAGCGTAGAAACATAAATGTGGGCATTTATCTACCCAACAATTCTTCCCCCCTGCCCCTGGATCTCTTATTTTTACCTCTTTCCATCATCTCTCTTTCTCTCCCTCTCCCATACAACTATACATGTGTGTATGTGTGTCACCTGGGTATATCTATGTTGTATGCTTTTATATATATACTTATATATGTTATATGGTTTTGTATATATGCTGTATGGTTAATACAGGAGATATATATATATATATAGTTACATGTGCATACACACATACAGGCACACATACATAATTTTTTGCTACCCTTCAAAATGAATCATATTTTATACTTGAGTTTCTGACTTAACACATCACAGAAATCTTCTTAAAGTGATTGTGTAGCTCTAACTTCTTCATGGTTCACTGCAGTCTTATCCTCCTGGGCTCAAGCAATCCTCCCACCTCAACCTCTGGAGTAGCTGGGACTGCAGGTGTGTGCTACCATGCCCAGTTAATTTTTAAATTTTTTGTAGAGATGAGATCTCACTATATTGGCCAGGGTGGTCTCAAACTCCTGAGCTCAAGCATCCTCCTGCCTCGGCTTCCAAAAATGCTGGGATTACAGTCATGAGCCGCTGAGTCCGGCCTTAACTTCTTTCTAATGCTGATTCATGTTCTGTGATATGGATTCACCACAATTTATTCAGTATTTCCACATTCAGATTTTTCCTACTGTAAATAGAGCTGTAGTAAACATTTCACATATTTAAGTCCTTATGTATTGAAGCATTTGTTTCTATAGAATCCCCAAAGCAAGGTTGCAAGGACACAATGTATATACAATTTTAACATTGATGAATATTGCTTTGTCAAAGGAAAATGGCAATTAGTCTTTCCCACCAATTGTGCTCCTTTACCTGAATTTTCATTAGCACGAAGCATTTACACACTTTAGAAATGTTTACCTGTATTACAGAAGATTTCTGCCTTGCTTTAAAAGATCTACTGGTCTTTAGACCATACATACATTTTCCATTTTCTTCTTAAATTAAACAATTTTGTTCCTTTTACATTTAAAATTTGATTAAGCTAGAATTTAGTTTTGTATATGATGCCAAAGGGCAATGCAACTTTATTTTCTTTCAAACATATTTAGTAATGACGGATCGATGATGAAATAAATCACCTGTACATTTAAACAATCATGTTTAAAACCATGGATTATTCTAATATATCCTGGGATCCATTCTATATTTTCTATAAAGTTTCTTGAAATTATTAGAGAGGTAAGGAAGCATGGTGGTAAAATGAGCAGGCTCTGGAGCCAGCAAGCATCACAAAATATTTCTTCTTTTCTTCTCTCCTCTTCTCCTCCTCCTTCTTCTTCCTCTTCTTCTTCCTTCCTCCCTCCTCCTCCTCCTCCTCTTCCTTCTATTTTTCTAGGCTGATTCCATGTTGTTTATATTACAATATTTTAGTATGTCTACATATCTGATGAGACAAAATATTTCTCTACTACAGCACTTTGTTCATACTTCTAATTATTATTGGATGTTTTTTCTATATAAATTTTAAAATCTATTATTTCCTGTTAGATTGGCAGAAATTAAAGAGTAGACACATTTAGTGCTGATGAAAGTTCAGAGTGATTTCTATACCTCTGTTTTCTTTATCTGTTCATGAGGCACTTATGTTACATTTTATATAAGGAGAAAAAATGATTTTTTTTACTGGAAAAACATTACTGATTTCCCCACTTTTACAAAATTAAAAGAAAATATACATTAATAATCAAAGTTTTCTGATCAACTTACCTTTAACTTCTGGAAAATGAGTTATAGTTTCTGAAAAATAAAATTTAGAGCTGACATTTATTTCACTATTATTAGGCTTTAAAATGGGCTCTTACGTAAAATAAAATTAAATAAAAATGTTAGTTTAGGAAAGTGATATTGTTATGGCATTATGTTTTCCATCCAAGAACATGGCATCGGCTCTTTTTCAAAATGTATTTTTTTGCTCTTCAATATGATTTTCTTATTTATTCTATATAAATCCTACACATTTCTCACAAATTTAATTCCAAAGTGCTTTTTTTTGGTCATTGATGTTAAACAGAATGTTTTCCATTTCCATCAATGTCCAGTTGGTTCTTACCAGTATAGAGAAAAACTATTGACTGTTGTATGTTTATCTTGCATCCAGCCACATAGCCATATTACTTTATTAAAACTAATAATTTTTATTCACGTTCTTAGGGATTTAAGGTATACAATCATAAAATAATTTTGCCTGTTATTTTATATAGATTTTTTCCTTTCTACAATATCACTTATGTTAGAAGCTAAAATAGTGTTAATGTAACACCCCTGTGCTTTCCTAGTTTTAATTGGAATGACACTTAGATTAAGAATGTTTATTTCAGCATGATTAGTATTAGATTAAAAAATAAGAATTAATTTAAAAATATTAATCCCTGAGGGAATTTTAAAATGAAATTGGCTTTATAATATCAAGTAGGCATTAATAAAGATGAGTATATAAATAGATACGGAAAAATTTGTACTTCATTTTTAGGTGGCAAAAGGCATTTTCTATTTCATTCTTTTCCATAATACTTGATTTTTGCTAAAAATCACATTATGAAGTTACATGTAATGACATGTTTAATCACCCAAAAGTAAAATTAACAGTAAAATTATGATTTATCTCCTCTTCTTCTTTCTTTTTTTTTGAGACTGTCACCCAGGCTGGAGTGCGGTGGCGTGATCTCGGCTCACTGCAAGCTCCGCCTCCTGGGTTCACGCCATTCTCTTGCCTCAGCCTCGGGAGTAGCTAGGACTACAGGCGCCCGCCACCATGCCCAGCTAATTTTTTGTAGTTTTTTAGTAGAGACGGGGTTTCACCTTAGCCAGGATGGTCTCGATCTCCTGACCTCGTGATCCCCCTGCCTCGGCCTCCCAAAGTGCTAGGACTCTTCTTCTTTTTTCTTAACATTTTTAACATGAAATTTACTTTATATATAAGTACATAAAATAGTAATCTTTAATGAAAAGTATGATTTCTTACCAGGAAAGGGAATACTCAATGGTTTCACATTTTATTGCAAAAATTTGAAAAGAAACGCTAATAAAAGTTTTTTGATCAACTCACCCACAGTTGATGATAATTCATCTGAAAAACACAATTTTGAACAAATATTTATGTCACTTTAAAATAAAAGAGATGAAAGGATTTCACCAATTTCTATTCTAGTAAGAATAATACTATTTTGAAAGTTAGGCATCAAAGTTCAATAGAGCTTATTTTTAGTAGTGTGATTGTGGGTGATTTCTTACTTTCCTTTTGCTTTAATTGTATTTTTCAAATATTATTAAAGGATAGGAATGATTAAAATTATTTTTAAAACAAAAAATTCAGCAGGCAAAGGAAATGATTTACTTTTCTCACATTTTTCTGTAAAATAAAGCACTTCATGATAGGTTTCTGATATGGAACACTACAGGTTTTTATTTCTGTCACCACTTCTCACTGAATACCTGAATTCTACTATTAGAGATTCATGTCTTTGGAGTTGCCACTTTCAAAATGGAAACCTCTTCCTCTAGGAGGGAAAAATAAGAATGATACCTCTGAGGTATGTAGGAAATGCAAATAAATGCTCTGAACATCTTCTCTATCCTGGGCACTATATTTTATTTAACTTATCAGAACAATTTTGTGAGGCAGGCATTGTTTCCATCATCTTAGAGACAAAGTTCAGAAATGTTAGGTTCCATTAAATTTAAAAAGTTAAGCATATGGCAATTCAATTCGAATCCCCCCGGAGGGGTTGGTTCAGTAGGAAGTAACGGCCCAAACCCTGGCACAGGCTCGACCACTTACCAACCATCTGCCCTCAGTTTACTCTGCTGTAAAATGGAGAGAGAACATTAGGATGTCAAGTCCTCCCCAGTTTGAATATCCTAATATTCTTGGAATGGAGGAAACTGCCTGATAGCTTTACTTTTTTTTTCTTAAAGCAGCATTTTTCAACCATTGTTCCTTCATGAGCCATTCAACCTGTAATATTTACCTCCCCCTCCTTAGAACTTGAATTTTTTGTTTTGTTACTTTGCATGGTTCCTGATGAAGTGATTTTAGGCAAAGGCTATTTGATTTAAAACCAGCATGTTTTAGTTAAATATTACATAACTGTTACAAAGTTCATTTAATTGAGGCTTTAAGAACAGTCATAACTTTAGGATGAAATACAACATAGAATGAATTGTAGAATAAATATAGAGTGAAAAATTTGATTTTTTCCCAAATAGCCCGTAATAGATGATGCTTAATAACCATTAAGATGATGTCAGATAGAAAAGCACAATTTACCAACAAGTAAATTTACAAATGTCATGTTTGGTTAAGAGAACATCCACGTACTATAATGTAATTAGCAGATATCTCTCATATTAAAGCATTATAACTCGACATATTCTGTGTTCATAACTAGTTCATCAAATTTGTGGATTACACTTGAAAGAGCAATGACTTAATTTTTTATTTTTTGAAAAGATTTTTGCAAAAGCAATGATGTTAATTCTGAATTTGTTGCGTATATTTCATTTATTACTGACGATTTTGCTATTTGCTCGTGTTTATTCATTCCACAAGTTTGTTTTTCAGCTAAATTGTCCTGGCTGCCATTGTGGCTTGAAAGTAAAACGTTTTTCCTTAGGCACATCTTATTTAAGAAACAGTCATAATGGACCAGCACAATGGTTCACAAGCTTTGTTGCATATTAGAATCACCAGCTGAGTTTTTAAAAACCCAGATCCCTTCCACTTCTGGGTATATATACAAAATAATTTAAAGCAGAGACTCAAAGAAATATTTGTAAACCCATGTTCATGGTAGCATTATTCATAATAGCCAAAAGGTGGAAAGAACCCACATGTCCGTGAGCAAATGAGTAAATAAACAAAATATGGTAGACACATACAATGGAGTAGTATTCAGCATTAAAAAGGAACAAAATTTGAATAGATGCCACCACATGGATGCACTTTGAAAATACTAGGTTAAGTAAAATAAGCCAGACACAAAAAGACAAATATTATGATTCTACTTATATGAGGTAACTAGAATAGTCAAATACATAGAGACAAAAAGCAGAATGGTGGTTGTTAGGAGCTGGAGGGAGGGAGGAATGGGGAGTTATTATTTAATGGGTGCAGAGTTTCAGGTTGGGACAATGAAAAGGCTCTGGAGATGGATTGCACAATTTGAATGCATTGAATGCCACTGAACTGTGCACTGGTTCCAGTATACAGGGAAGATCTCACGATGAAGGGATCTGCATTTATTCAGCCAGTCCATCAACCCACTCATGTAGACAACAAATATGGATTGAATGACTACTATGTGCCCAGCCTAGTGCTAGGTTCTGAGCTACCCAAAAAGGGAGTGGCTGAAATGGTAGACTCTGGACTACAGAAACCATGAGATTCAGGTGGGAATCCAAGATCAATGGACTCATCAGGAGTTAAGCTTGTCTTTCTCTGAAATATGGGGATTATAATTGTTTCTACTTCCTGGATTTGTTGGATTCATTCAGTATGCATTCCATAGTGAAACTATTAGGAAATGGATTTTGGTTTTGAGGACCATCATAGGCCTGATTTCCATGAATGGGGAGATACAGACGAGCGAGTCCAACATAGCCTGTCTGCTAAGCACTATGATCTTAGAACAGATATCACCAGGTAAGCATCAGAATGCAACATCCCCATATCATAAACACAGTGCACCATCCTCGGTGCTATAAAATTATGAGTCCCCACTCAAATGTCCCACTCTGATTAACACCAGAAATTCTGCCATCCACCTGGTGGATCATTTGTTCTGAATGTTGGGATGTTATGTTTCAAAAAATACCTTGCAAGTACAATGCAACTGCGAAGCAAGTGGACTACAAAATGAAGCCGGTCACTTTGTGAAAGATGCAAGAATGTATGAATTTAATGACAGTGATACAACAAAGTTAAAAAGAGCACATATTGTGACTCCATAAGGGCTTTGAAGAGAATTTTTTTTTTTTTTTTTGGCACGGAGTCTCACTCTGTCACCCAGGCTGGAGTGTAGTGGCACGATCTCGGCTCACTGCTACCTCTGCCTCCTGGGTTCCAGGGAGTCTTCTGCCTCTGCCTCCCAAGTAGCTGGGACTACAGGTGTGCACCACCACCTGTATTTTTACTTGGCTAATTCTTGTATTTTTAGTAGAGACAGGGTTTTGCCATGTTGGTCAGGCTGGTCCCAAACTCCTGACCTCAGGTGATCCACCCACCTCGGCCTCCCAAAGTGCTGGGATTACAGGTGTGAGCCACCGTGCCTGGCTTGAAGAAAAAAAAAAAAATATATATATATATATATATATAATATAAATATATATAATATGTATATTATACATAAAATATAAATATATGTAGTATATATTTTTAAATTCAAAGGATTAAGAAGGGCCCCTAAAAATTAATATAGTCCTAGAATTAGTCTTAGAATACTTATACAAAACTGGCTTTCTTTATGACCCTTTGAGGAAAGCGTAGAATGGAAGAAGACAAAGCTATGCACTGGAAAATCGTAACAATTTTGTCAGGAAAGTCCTGCATCCCAATTCTTTTCATTCTCAAGAATTCACCTTTGGTCATAATTCAAGCTAAATTCTGTTATAATATATAAGGTTTTAAAAATACCCTTATTTGAAATAAAAATGAGTCTCATTTTTTCAGTTAAACCCAAATCGAAATTGTTTTATGCAGCCATAACAAAGAACAAAATCATGTCCTTTTTAGCAACATGGATGCAGCTGGAGGCCATTAGCCTAAGCAAATTAGTGCAGAAACAGAAAACCAAATACCACATGTTCTCACTTATAAGTGGGAACTAAACATTGGGTGCACAGGGACACAAAGATGGGAACAATAGACACTGGGGATTACAAAAGTCGGGAGGTAAGGAGGGGACCCAGGCTTGGAAACTACCTATTGATGGCCGGGTGCAGTGGCTCATGCCTGTAATCCCAGCACTTTGGGAGGCTGAGGTGGACTGATCATGAGGTCAGGAGTTCAAGACCAGCCTGGCCAACATGATGAAATCCCGTCTCTACTAAAAATTAGCCGGACATGGTGGTGGGCACCTGTAATCCCAGCTACTCGGGAGGCTGAGGCAGGAGAATCGCTTGAACCTGGGAGGCAGAGGTTGCAGTGAGCCAAGATCGCACCACTGCACTCCAGTCTGGGCAACACAAGACTCTGTCTGAAAAAAAAAAAAAAGAAAAAAGAAAAAGAAAACTACCTACTGGGCACTATGTTCATTATTTGGGTGATGGCTTCAATTGAATCCCAAACCTCACCATTTATGCAACATACTCATGTAACAAATCTGCACATGTACCCCCTGCATCTAAAATAAAATTTTTTAAAAGAAAAATCTTTTGAAAGAAGCCAGAGGGGGGGGGAAAATACCTTACCTGTAGAGAAGCAAAGATAAGAATTATGTCCAACTTCTTTCCAGAAACCATGAAGATAAGAATGAAGCATTTACAGTGTTGAGAGAAAAAAAAATCTTCAATCTAGAATTCCGTACCCGGCAAAATTATTCTTCAGAAGTGAAGGAGAAAGAAAGACAAAGATTCTCAGACAAACAAACATTGAGGGAATTTGCTACCAGAAAACCTGCCTTGAAAGAAATGTTTAAAGTTCTTCAGAGATATAAAGAGAGGAAGCACATTAGAAAAAGAGTAAGTAGGCCCGGCATGGTGGCTCACACCTGTAATCCCAGCACTATGGGAGGCCAAGGCGGGCAGATCACCTGAGGTCAGGAGTTCGAGACCAGCCTGGCCAACATGGTGAAACCCTGTCTCTACTAAAAATACAAAAATTAGCTGGGCATGGTGGTGTGCGCCTGTAATCCCAGCTACTCAGGCAGCTGAGGCAGGAGAATCACTTGAACCTGGGACGTGGAGGTTGCAGTGAGCTGAGATCACACCACTACACTCCAGCCTGAGTGACAGGGCAAGACTTTGTCTAGAAAAAAGAAAAGGAAAAGAATAAGTGAATGTAAATAAAATGAAAGCATGTGAAATGTGTTCAGGAGCTTATGAAGTCCCCTGAACCCAATCACTTTTCCAGAGGATGAGCAGTGAATTTCAGCATCGTCAACAGCATATATTGGCATTCCTGCAGTTGCCCGCAGGAGGATATAGTTTATCAGACTTTATTCTTCCAAGCTATGGAGCCCCAGAGGAGGGAGGAGGCTGGGGAAGCTGGTCGAACAGACTAGGGAAAAAAAGCTGCAGTCGCCTCCCTATCGTGGGGAATTGCTGTAGCCTGCTACATGGTAGTCCTATGATCCTAACTTGGCCAAGATTCTTGTTTGGGTTTCAAGAGCTGGGTCAGGAGTCTTCCCAAAGGGCTGCACTTGCTGTTCCATTCTATGTTCAATGGAATACAGCACAAGATAGAAGACAAAACTTATGAATCTAGAGAATGTCAGAAGGCCTGGAAGAGCACTGATGAAGAGCAATAACAATGAATGGGGAGGAGTTGGGGTCCTTGGGTACCAAACCATGGGAGGCTCATCCCCCAGACAGGAGAGCTGCGTGGCCTCTGTGATTGCTTCTTCCTTGGTTTTGTGCTGTAGAATTTTACTGGTCAGGCATGGTGATTTACGCTTGTAATCCCAGCACTTTTGGAGGCTGAGCCAGGAGGACTGCTTGAACCCAGGAGTTCGAGACCAGCCTGGGCAACATAGCAAGACCCCATCTCTGCAATAAATAAAGACACAAAAATTAGCTGGGCATGGTGGCATGCACCTGTAGTCCCAGCTACTTGGGAGGCTGAGGCAAGAGGATCACTTGAGCCTGGGAGGTCAAGACTGCAGCGAGCCGTGATTGTGCCACTGCACTCCAGCCTGGGTGACAGAATGAGACCCTATCTAAAAAAAAAAAAAGAAAAAAAAAATCTAGACAAAGTACCATAGACTGTTTGGTCTAGAGCAATAGACATTTATTGTCTCACAGATCTGGAGGCCAGAAGGCCAAAATGCCAGGGTTGGTTCCTTCTTAGGAGCTCAGAGGCAGAAACTATTCCATGCCTCTCTCCTTGCTTTTGGTGGCTGCTGGCAAGCTGTGGCATTCTGTGGCTTGTGGCAGCATCGCTTTAATCTCTTCTTGTGACTATGCGTGCTTGTCCTCCCTGTGTGTGTCTGTTTCCTCTTCTTATAAAGATACCAATCATTGGATTAGGGCCAACCCGTATCCATTGTGACTGCATCTTAATTACCGACATCTGCAAAGACCTATTTCAAATACAGTCATATTCACAGATCTCTGGTAAACATGAATTCTGGAAGGACACTATGCAATGCAACCCCAGACAGTGAGGATGAAGACGAAGAATTTGAGTGTCACTAGGCAATACAGTTTGTGGAGGCTAAAACACCTCTGTCTTGGATGCTAATTCACCGTGTTGGTTTCTGATTAACCCCGTTCTCGGGATGTCCCTAAAATTTCTATTTTATCTACTGTTCTTTGTGTAAGAACATGTACTACATGTACTTATTTTATTTTATTTTTTTTTGGAGACAGAATCTCACTCTGTCACCCAGGTTGGAGTACAGTGGCGCTGTCATAGCTCACTGCAGCCTTGACTTCCCAGGCTCAAGTGATTCTCTTGCCTCAGCCTCCCAAGTAGCTGGAACTACAGGCACACACTACCATAGCTGGCTAATTTTCAAAAGTTGCTGTAGAGACTAGGTCCCACTATGTTTCCCAGGCTGGTCTCGAATTCCTGGGCTCAAGCAATCCTCCCACCTTGAACTATGCATGGCCAGAGCATGTCTGTACTATTGATCCTGCCCTTAGGTCAAAACAACCTTGATCAAAGAACCTTTAGGCAGGGCTGGGTGTGGTGGCTCACAGCACTTTGGAAGGCGGAGGTGGGCAGATCGCTTGAGCTCAGGAGTTTGAGACCTGCCTGGGCAACTTGGCGAAATCTTATCTCTACCAAAATTACAAAAAAATTAGATGGGCATGGTGGTGTGCTCCTGTGGTCCCCGTACTGGGAGGCCGAGTTGGAGGATTAATTACTTCAGTCCCGGGAGGTGGAGGTTGCAGTGAGCTGAGATCACGCCACTGCACTCCAGCCTGGGTGACAGAGTGAGACCTTGTCTCAAAAACAAATAAAATAAAATAAAAATAAAAATTACAAAATCAGAAAAATTTTAAAAATTAAAAAAAGAGAAAATCTTGCAGTTTTCAGTAACATGGATGAACCTGGAGGACATTATGCTAAGTGAACCAAACCAGTCACAGAAGGACAAATATTGCACGATTCCACGTGTATGAGAAGTTTAAAGTAGTTAAACTCACTCTGTGATTATCGACTACTAAATCCAAACCCTTATCCTGCCTCTTTAATACTGTAATAGTACTTTTGGTACTGTAATACTAGTAATAATGACATAATGATAGCAGTTCTGTTCTGAGCGTCATGCATGCTAACCCATTTAATCTTCCAGCAATGCTGGGAGGCAAAAAGAATCATGATCCTCCTGTTTCAGATGTGGGAACTTACAGACATCCAGGACTCAAAGTCTTGCTCGAGGCCACAGGCTAAGCTTGGTTGGAACCCGGAGATGCTGGAGGGAAAACTGGTCTCCTGAGCTTGCCAGGAGCAGAGTCGAGTGGGACAGAGGAGGCGAGAGGAGCCTTCAGTTCTTGGTGAGTGGGGGTGCATGAGAGCTCTTAGCCATGGTTCCTCCTCATCCTCTTTAAATAATAATGGCTCTTGCAATGCAAGATTCACATTTTAGCCCAAACCTTTGTTGACATCAAACGATCGGTTGGCGGGCAGTCCTACCGCACCAAAGCCTGAACTGGCAAAAGTGAAAACCCCAGAGTTCTCGGTGCACGAAGCATGTCCAGGTCTACACACCTGGACAGTTCTCCCCACAAGGGACCCCACTCCCATGTAATCCCTTAGACAACCCATCAACTTGGAATAGTAATTACATGTTGGACATGGCAAATTCCTAGCCCTGGAAAAAGATCACTCAATCAAGTCCTTTGTGAAGTCTTGCCAATTCAATTATTTTTTCTTTTTCAGGCTAGGCGTATAGCTGATTTAGCATGTGCCACACACATGGTCTGTTTCCTCTTCTGTCTTCCCACTAGATCGTGCACTAGTGGGAAGAGGTGGGGGTGCATATCGCATGCTCATGAGTGGAGACGCTCATGCTATTTAGTCTCTGCATCCTGTGTATCTAGCAAACCTATCATGTCACCGTTTTATTATTATTATTATTATTTTATTATTTTTTATTATTTTTTTTTTGAGATGGAGTCTTGCTCTTGTTGCCCAGGCTGGAGTGCAATGGCATGATCTCAGGTCACTGCAACCTCCGCCTCTTGGGTTCAAGTGATTCTCCTGCCTCAGCCTCCTGAGTAGCTGGGATTATAGGCACCTGCCACCATGCCCGGCTAATTGTTGTATTTTTAGTAGAGACGGGGTTTCACCATGTTGGCCAGGCTGGTCTTGAACTCCTGACCTTGTGATCTGCCCGCCTCGGCCTCCCAAAGTGCTGGGATTACAGGTGTGAGCCACGGCGCCCAGTCTGTCACTGCTTCTAAAACGTCAAAATGTAGTGCTCCTCTGATGAGGATGAGGAGGAACCATAGCTGAGAGCTCTCATACATCCCCATTCATCAAGAACTGGGACTCCCTTCACCTCCTCTGTCCCACTTGACTGCTCCTGGCAAGCTCAGGAGTCCAGATTTCCCTCCAGCATCTCTGGGTTCCAACGAAGCTTAGCCTATGGCCTCCAGCAAGACTTTGAGCCCTAGATGTCTGTGAGTTCCCACCTTCCCCTTATTTGTGATGACATCTTATTATCTGCAAGCCGGATTGCTGTGGGGACCCAGTTGTTATTGTCTGTATTGAATTCGACCACCATCAAAAACTTGCAGTTTGCTACTCAGTAGCTCAAAAGAAACTCTTAAGAGACAATAGGCTGGGTGTGGTGGCTCCTGCCTATAATCCCAGCACTTTGGGAGGCTGAGGTGGGTGGATCACCAAAGGTCAGGAGTTCGAGACCAGCCTGGCCAACATGGTGGAACCTGGTCTCTACTAAAAATACAAAAATTAGCTGGGCATGGTGGCACGTGCCTTTAGTCCCAGCTACTCGGGAGGCTGAGGCAGGAGAATTGCTCGAATCTGGGAGGCTGAGGTTGCGGTGAGCTGAGATCATGCCACTGCACTCCAGTCTGGGTGACAGAGCAAGACTCCATCTCAAAAAAAAAAAAAAAAAAAACAAAAAAACAGAGAGACAATAAGTCCAGGAGGCAGATGCTTGCAAAGGAGAGAGAGGGAGATAGTGAATAGGCAACAGTTCTGCAGATCAAAAGTAGACTAGCACCACATCATTTAAAATACAGGCTAACGAGCCCGGGGCCCATGAGTTTTTATTCTCTGTTGCATTATTAAGAGAAATGCTTCATCAGTAAGGCTCTGAATAGCACAAGTATTATGTGGAAAAATATGACATCCATAAATTAGGAGACCAGACATTGACAGCGGAGAAGCTTTAGGATCGTCTTAATTTGCCTTTTCCCACTTATCTATATTCCTTTTTATATATCTACAAACATGATGTCTGATTTAAAAAAAAAAAAACCTGTGGCCAAGTACAGTGTTATTTTTCAGTAAGTATAAAATAATTCTAGTGGATAAGAAAGCAGTGGTCATAGTTACATTGGGAGTATATTTTCTTTTCTGTTCTTTAAAAAAAAAAAAAGCAAGCAGTGTTATTTTTTTTTAATGCAAAGATGTCCTGAAGAATACTTAAAAGAAATATCTGCAAGATCATTCTTCTTGGTCATTCCACAAAAAATTGTTTTTGAAACTATGCTTAGTCCTCATCAAACGTTATCAGATGCATCCATAGTGAAGTCCCTTCTTATTTTTCTATTTCGCTTCATAATTGTTACAGGCAACACCACTTTGGAAAAGGAATAAAATCGACTTTATGAAAATTAGTCTCATTTTCAAAACCTCTGCAGGAGGCATTTAAAATCTCCTAGCATGAAGGGAGGAGACACATGGTTTTCAAGTAACATGTCACTAGGATTTTCCAATTTACATTCTTAGTCTTTCATTATTTTATTAGCCGAACTTTCTTATTTTTTAAAAAATCTTTACCCATGGATTGTGTTTCTGACGTGAAAGGGAGAGTATCTTTTTCTTTCTTAAGGTACCTAAAGCAAGGGAGACTGTTGCCCTCCATGGCGACTGGGATTTGATTACATACAGCAGCCGATGTGCAGGACTCCGTCCCAGCCAGGGTCACCTGTCTCCTCACCTTCTTCCAGAACGTTGAATAGAGCGCCGACCACACCACCGACCACACCGTGAATCAGGCAGACCCAAACCAGCAGGAGCCCCATGTGCCGGGCCATGCTCCTGTCAGACACTCGTGGTCGACCAGCTGATGTCCAAGATTTTATAGCCCCTGGAACTAACCACAACCGCTTCCCCTCCCTGTCCCTCCTCTCTTTCCCTCCTCCCCACTTCTTCCTTGTCCCTCTCCTTTTTCACCTTCTCCTCCTCCTCCTTCTTTTTCTCCCTTCTCCTTCTCCTCTCCTCCTCCTCATTCTTTTTCTCCCTTCTCCTTCTCCTCCTTCCTTTCCTCCTCCTTCTTCTTCTCTTCCCTCCTCCTCCTCCTTCCCCTCCTCCTCCTTCGTCTGCTCCTCCTCCCCCTCCGTCTGCTCCTCCTCCCCCTCCTCCTCTTCCTCCTCTTTCTCCCCTCCTCCTCTCTTCCTCCTTCTTCCTACTCTCCCTCATTCCCCTCCTTCTCTCCCTCCTCCTCTTCCTTCTTCACCTCCTCCCCCTTCCTCCCCCTCCTTTCCCTCTTTCTCCCCTCCTCCTCCTTCCTCTCTTCCTCCTCTTCCCTCTTCCACCTCCTTCCCTGCCTCTTCTCCCTCCTCCTCCTTCCCCTCTTCCCCTTCCTCCTCTTCTTTCATCTTTCATCCCCACCTTCTCCCTCCTTCGTTGCTCTCACTCTGCTCCAAAGTTAAGCTATCTACCTTGCATAGGAAGAAATATAGAAAAAGAAATACTTAAAATAACAGGGAAGATGCAAGCTGAGGAATTTCGCGTCGTTTCCACGAAGAGAAGCATCAGGGAGCCCATGGGCAGTCACAGGTTTCCCGGTATCTCAGATCTTCCTGGTCTTTGTCAGCCAGGGCTCAAGAATCCCCTGGAGAGGCCCAGGGAGGCTTCTTGGAAAAGCAGGTTTGCTTCCCTAATATAAGCACCTTTGTTGATGCTCCACAAACCTTCAGTGTGGGCCACTGTTCTCTGGAGGCCCTTGGTGATTAACCTAATGGGCTGCAGATGGCTTTGAAGTTCTGAGGAACAAGCGGTGCAGCCTTATGGACACCTACATTTCCAACTATGAAATAAATAAATAAATAAAAGTATTAAAAAAAGAAAAATCAGATTAATCATGAATTCTGAAACACAACGTGTTCTTAGTTACTGTTCCTTTTTTTTTTTTGAGACAGAATTTTGCTCTGGTTGCCTAGGCTGTAGTGCAATGGTGCAATCTTGGCTCACTGCAACCTCCGACTCACAGGTTCGAGCGATTCTCCTGCCTCACCCTCCCGGGTAAATGGGATTACAGAAGCCTGCCACTATGTCTGGCTAATTTTTGTATTTTTAGTAGAGACAGGGTTTCACCATGTTGGTCAGGCTGATCTCAAACAAGGTGATCCACCTGCCTTGGCCTCCCAAAGTGCTGGGATTACAGGCGTGAGCCACCACGCCTGGCCCTTAGTTACTATTCTTAGAAGAGGGGCTGGGCACAGTGGCTCACGTCTGCAATCCCAGTGCTTTGGGAGGTTAAGGTAGGGGGATCATTTGCAACCAGGAGTTTGAGACCAGCCTGGGAAACATAATGAGACCCCCCATCTCTACAAAAAAAAACATTGACGAATTAGCCGAGCATGGTGGCATGTGCCTGTTGTCCCAGCCCTTTGGGAGGTTGAGGTAGGAGGATTGTTTGAGCCCAGGAGTTTGAGACCAGCCTGGGAAACATAATGAGACCCCCATCTCTACAAAAAAAAAAATTGACGAATTAGCCGAGCATGGTGGCATGTGCCTGTTGTCCCAGCACTTTGGGAGGTTGACGTAGGAGGATTGTTTGAACCCAGGAGTTTGAGACCAGCCTGGGAAACATAATGAGACCCCCATCTCTACAAAAAAAAAAATTGACGAATTAGCCGAGCATGGTGGCATGTGCCTGTTGTCCCAGCCCTTTGGGAGGTTGAGGTAGGAGGATCGTTTGAGCCCAGGAGTTTGAGGCTGCCAGGAGCTATCATCGCACCACTGCACTCTAGCCTGGGCAACAGAGTGAGACCCTGTCTCAGAAAAAAATTGTGGAAAACGGGCTATCTTTTCATCTCCATTTTTTTTTTCTCAGTAAGATGGAATCTCCTTTGGAAAAAAGTGTCAAAAGAAAGCCCTCCCCCAACTAAACTGTCAAAAATGTCAGCAACTATCAAATTAGAAACTCTTATGAAGGAAAAGCCTACCCAAGACTTTAAAAATACCTTTGAGGAATCCTAGTTTTTGGAAATGACTGTTGCCTTCACTTATTTCTAACATTTCTTTTTTCTTTTCTTTTTTTTTTTTTCTTTCTTTTCTTTCTTTTTTTTTTACATGGAGTCTCGCTCTGTTTCCCAGGCTGGAGTGCGGTAGCGTGATCTTGGCTCACTGAAACCTCCACCTCCTGAGTTCAAGCGATTCTCCTGCCTCAGCCTCCCAAGCAGCTGGGACCAGAGGCGTGTGCCAGCAGACCCAGCTAATTTTTGTATTTTTACAAAAATACAAAAAATATTTTTTTTGGGGGTGTGCTGGGGTGTGCCAGCAGACCCCAGCAGAGATGGGGTTTCACCATGTTGGCCAGGCTGGTCTTGAATTCCTGACCTCAGGTGATCCACCGGCCTCGGCCTCCCAAAGTGTTGGGATTACAGGCATGAGCCACTGTGCCTGGCACCTCTTTCCTTCTTGTTTGAACATCTTTTACAGATCTTGATTACAGTCTACAACATAATGGGTGGTCTCTGGCACACTGCCTTTTTGCTATTATTATTGATACTTTATGAAGACCAAGTGTGCTAAGACATTGTACATTTGCGGAGCCACCCATTCTCCCCTTTAACATCTTTGTTTCATGTCACTCTTCACTGCATTGCATGTCATCAGTTTCCCATTCTGCAAGTATTTCTTCAATCAGTTTCCCTTTATTATTAGCCATATGAGATCCAAAAATCCCTTAGCAGGTTAATGTGGACTGGGTGCAGTGGCTCATGCCTGTAATCCCAGCACTTTAGGAGGCCAAGGTGGGTAGATCACCTGAGGCCAGGAACTTGACACTAGCCTGGCCAACCTGGTGAAACCCTGTCTCTCCTAAAAAATACAAAAATTAGCTGGGTGTGGTGGCATGTGTCTGTGGTCCCAGCTACTTGGGAGGCTGAGGTAGGAGAATTGCTTGAACCTGGGAGGCAGAGGTTGCTGTGAGCTGAGATCATGCCACTGCACTGTAGCCTGGGTGACAAAGCGAAACTCCATCCTCTGGCTCAAAAAAAAAAAAAAAAAAAAAGCAGCAGCAGCAGGTTGATGGAAGAAGAGAAAGGGAAAGAGAGGAAAACACACACACACAAACACATCAATATATAGTGAGACATTCAAACAGAAAGAGAGACACTGAACAAAACCCAAAGACAGAGAAAGAGCTTCAAAGAGGAAGGAAAAGGAGGCAAGGACAGAGGGAGAAAGAGAGAGGGGAGTGGAGAGATGGTGAAAGAGAGACTGAGGAAGACAGTGACAGGGAGGGCCAGAGAGACAGCCAGCGAAAAGAGGTGAAGGCAGACAGACAGAGAAGTCAGGGCAGAGGAGGCTGCCATGTGAGAAACCCCCAGCCTGTGAGCCTCTTATTCTGAAAACACCCACGCCTGGAACATGAGGATGCAGCACCAGAGAATCAATAAAACGAAGAGCCCCAGACACGGAGGGCTGTGGTAAGCCAAGATCATACCATTGCACTCCAGCCTGGGCAACAGAGCAAAATTCTATCTAAAAAAAAAAAGAAAGAAAGAAAGAAAGAAAAGAAAAGAAAATAGTAGGGCTTTTTCATTGTTCAGCTGAAACCTCTCCAGCTCCTCATAGCTGAATTTCTGGGAACGTTCCCTCCTCTGTTCATTGATATTCTTGTCCCTGACCCCAGCCCCCGCAAGGCCCCGTCCATGTACACTTGACTGAATTTTATGGGCCTCGTGGATATGCATGGGCTTATCTCCAGACATCATAAATTAACCACAGCTGATCTCATCCAGACTGTCTTCTGACAGTAACCACTGATGAAGAACCCTCCTTTGAGAAGCTGCCGTTGTGTCCTACAGACAGGCTGGGGCCAAAGCCATTCAACCAATCCCCAGATAATCCAGAGCTCTTGGGAGCAGAACCTTAAAGAGAGATCGTGGAGAGAGCCAGGGCCCAGAAGAACTCTCTCAAAGGTACATTTTGACCCGGAAACTTGGGAGGGTGTGACAAGTGGGGTCTTAGGGCCCCCATAGCAAAGAAGGAAGGTCTAGAGCATCATGGTGCACTAGAAATATAATACGAGCCACATAAATCATTGTAAGTTTTATAGCAGAAGCACTTTTAAAAAGTAAGAAGAGTGCAATTTATTTTAATAACATGTTCTGTGGAATCCATGTATATCTAAACGATTATCATTTCAACACATAATGAATACAAATAATCATTAATGAGATACTTTACATTTTTTCCCTATACTTTGTCTTCATAATCAATAAGTATCTTACACTTACAACATAGAACAATTTGAACTTTCCCATTTCAAGTGCTCAAGAACCAGAAGTAGCTGGTGGCTGCCATATTGGTTCTGGAAGGGGACAGCCAGAGAAAGTAGGGAAGGTGGTCTTGTGGGTGAGGTCCTTTCTCTGTTAATAAACTCAAAGAAATGGGTTAAACCAGATTCTATGAATGATGTAATGCTAAGGAAGGTTGCCTGAATCCCAAGTTTAGGGAAGAAACTGAAGAAAAGGGAACAAGTTACCTGTTAAGAGACTGGGTGAATTACTTATTAAATTCTTGGTAGTGGATTAAAATCTTCATGGTTCTATCAATGTTTGGACCATTTCTCCAAGGTAAGGCTTACTCTCCCTATTTTAGGAAAAAGAAAGTTGAGATTCAAAAAGAGCTTACTGAGATCCTGTTGCTTCTCCCTCCAAAGGCAGCCTAAATATGTAATAGAAGAGGTGTGTGTGTGCGCCTAGAGGTGGAGGGAAGGCTTACACTGAAGTTTTGTTTCAGATCTGGGGTCATTTGCTGCTGAGAAGCAGAAGGACTCATTATTTTGAAGGTACACTATACTTCAGTGACTTTACAGCCCCATGTGTGCCTGTAATTATCACAATGGCTTCTATAGTTTAGGTTTTATCTCCACTAAACAGATAGGAATACTGACTTGGAGTTCAGAGAGGTGAAATGACCTTCCCAAGGCCACCCAGTTGAAACATGGGAGAGGTAGGATTTGAACCCTGGTTGGTTGGGTGCTATTATCTTCTGACCGCTCCACTGTGAAATTGTTTTGGCTTAAGAGAACGAGAGGGCAGAGGCTGTGGGCTAAGCTGCCTCTTCGGCACCCTATCAGGGCCTTAATACTACCAGTTGTGTCTGCCATTATTTTCCATGTTGGGTGGTAGATATTGGTGCCAATGTCTTATCTATAGCTGTTTGAAGACAGCTATCATATCTGGTTCCTCTTGGTACCCACCACATTTCCTTATAGATGATAGGGTTCTTGAATACTCATCGGATGGGTGGTGGATTGAAGGAAGATTAAAGAATGAAAGGAAGGATGGGTGGATAGAAGAATGGATGAACGGTGAAAGAATGGATGGATGGAAGGATGGATGAGAAGTGGATGAATAAATTGAAGGATGGATGAAACGATTTATCTCTGATTGTTGAGGGCAGAAATCATGTATGGTTCCTCTTGGTACTTGACACAGTTTCTTATGGATGGTGGGTTTCTTAAATACTTATTGGATGAATGATTGATGGATGGATGATAAGAGGATGGATTCAATGAATAACGGATGAATAGAAGGATAAATGAATGGACAGATGAGTGGATAGATAGATGGCTGGTGAAAGATGGACAAAAGGATGGGAGAATTGATAGACGGATGGAAGAATGGGTGGAAGGATGAATGGGTGGATGAATTGATGGATGGATGAATGGATGATGGAAGAAGATAGATGAAAAGATGGATAGATGGAGGAATGGATGTAAGAATGGGTGGAAGGATACATGGGTGGATGGGTGGATGGATGGATGATGAAAGAAGAGTTGGTAAAAGGATGGTTGATGGATGGATGGATGAGGGAATATTAACAATGAAGAGTATCATTAAGCAGGGAAAAAATTTCTCAGAAGGTAATATTTTCAGGAAAGTTTGAAAGCCAATAAGTAACAAAAGTAAAAGAAGAGAATTAGAACATTCTCAAAATGTTTGCTTAATTAATTAATTACTGCCGGTCTAGCATGGTGAATGAATGTTATCATCATCATCATCGTCATCATTAATGGCCAACATTTATTGTGAGTTATCTCTATAGCACGCATTGTCTTAAGCATTTTGTATCTTTCATCTAATTCAATCCTCCCAACAACTCTATGAAGTAGAACTGTTTATTAGCATCCCCATTTTATAGAGGGGTAAGCTGTGAAGTACCTTATTAAATGTCACTCTGCTAGGCACCACTGAAACATCCACACAGGTTTTTAATTACTGGAATGCCAGTGGAATTGGAATGCCAACACCAAGAGGCCCCTGGCACAGCGCTTTGCTCTATAGATGTTCAATAAATTTGGTAAGTCAATAACTACCTCATAAAATTAATCCATTCCTAAGACAGCCATCTCATTGTTGTAGATTTTTCATTTTGTGATTTTAAACTGCCTCCTATTGCTTTACTCAGGGTGTTCTATCTTTTTTAAAAACCATTTTAACTCTGCATGTTTTCATGTGAGCATATGTGCATGCATATACCTGTATATGTGCACATATGATGTGTGTATATTACGTATACATATATACACATCTATAATGTATACAGGCATGTGCACGTATATGTATATACACATTATGTATGTGCATATACATGTATAATTACTGTTTCTAAAATGTTTTATTGATACACAACAATTGTATATATTTATTGAGGTACACGTGATTTTTTTTCTTTTCCTTATTTATTTATTTAATAGACATGGTGTCCCACTCTGTTGTCCAGGCTGGTCTCAAATTCCTGGTCTCAAGTGATCCTCCCACCTCAGCCTCCCAAAGTGCTGGGATTACAGGTGTGAGCCACTGATGTGATATTTTGATACATGCAGACAGTAATGATCAAATCAGGGTATTTAGGATATCCATTACTTCCAACATTTATCATTTCTTTGTGTTGGGAATATTGCAACTCTTCTCTTCTAGGTATATACATAATTAAATTGTTTTTAAAGACATAAGTCACACATCTGTGATAAAAACTTAATTGGAAAGAAGTCTCCTATTTACCCCTGGTTCCCACTTCCAGAGGTGATTGATATCAGTGGCTTCTCACATGCCCGCTCAGGAAAACATTCTGTGCATGTATGTGCATGGGGAACACAGATGCAGTGTCTTGCTGAGAACTACAAGGCTCTGACCTAGGTTTGCTAGTGTCACCATCTTTTCGTTCCTCTGCACTTACTCCATAATTCGTAGTCAGCAGCTTCCAGTAAAATCTCAAGGATGGCCTGGGCGCGGTAGCTCAAGCCTGTAATCCAGCACTTCGGGAGGCTGAGGTGTGTGGATCATGAGGTCTGGAGTTCAAGATCAGCCTGGCCAAGATGGTGAAACCCCGTCTCTACTAAAAATACAAAAATTAGCCGGGTGCAGTGGCAGGCACCTGTAATCCCAGCTACTCGGGAGGCTGAGGCAGGAGAATCGCTTGAACCGGGGGACAGAGGTTGCAGTGAGCTTAGATCATGCCACTACACTCTAGCCTGGGTGACAGAGTGAGACTCCGTCTCAAAAAAAAAAAAAATCAATCAATCAATCAATCTCAGGGATTGGGCTAATGAGCCCGGGCATGCGCATTAAGAGACAAAATGGCAGAGTCCGGGGTGCGGTGGCTGACGCCCGTAATCACAGCACTTTGGGAGGCCAAGGCGGGCGGATCACGAGGTCAGGAGATCGAGACCATCCTGGTGAACACAGTGAAACCCCGTCTTTACTAAAAATACAAAAAATCAGCCGGGCGTGGTGGTGGGCGCCTGTAGTCCCAGCTACGCGGGAGGCTGAGGCAGGAGAATGGCGTGGACCCGGGAGGCGGAGCTTGCAGTGAGCCGAGATCGCGCCACTGCATTCCAGCCTGGGTGACAGAGCCAGACTCCGTCTCAAAAAAAAAAAAAAAAAAAAAAAAAAAAAAAAAAAATGCAGAGTCCAACCTTTTGGGGGACATTTCACTGGAAGGGGAAGAAAGTCTCAGATGAGCTTGTGTACAAGTCCAGTAAACACACCGCGTATGCTCACTTCCCAAGCCTAAAGAAGGCACTGCGCATGCGGGAGGCCCACCCTAAGGGGAAAAATGAAGAGTCCAGCCATGTGGCCCTCCCTTCTGTGCGTCAGAACATGTCACATTGTTTCCCACATCAGCAGCTTTGCCCTCACTGATCCCTCTGCCTGGAATGCTTGTTCCTCACACTGTGTGTGGCTGACTCTAGGTTTTGGTTCAAATATCACCTGCTCAGAGAGGCCTTCCCTGACCACCAAAGGAGACATCTATCAGGCATGATTGTTTACATTCCCCTGTTCATTATTTTTTTTTCATTGCACTTTTCATATTCTGAAATGATTTTGGTTTTGGTTACCGTGGTAGAATACACATAAGATTATGATTTTAACTATTTTAAAGTGCACAATTTAGTGGCGACAAGTACATTCACAATGTTGCACCATCTTCACCATTATCTATTTCCAGGAACTTGTCACCACCCCAAACGGAAAGCCTTATTTCTTTCTTTTTTTTTTTTTTTTTTTTTGAGAAAGAGTCTCGCTCTGCCACCCAGGCTGGAATGCAGTGGTGTGATCTCGGCTCACAGCAACCTCCGCCTCCTGGCTTCAAACGATTCTGGTGCCTTAGCCTATGGAATAGTTGGGATTACAGGCATGTGTCACCACGCCTGGCTAATTTTTGTATTTTTAGTAGAGATGGGGTTTCAACATGTTGGCCAGGCTGGTCTTGAACTCCTGGCCTCAAGTGATCCACCCACCTCGGCCTCCCAAAGTGCTGGGATTACAGGCATGAGCCACCACCCCGGTCAGAAAACCTCATTTGTATTTTGTCTTTCCCACCCTAGTAAAATATTAGCCTCATGCAAGAAGGAATTTCACCTGTCCAGTCTACCGACAACTCCACATAGTAGGAGGAACACAACAAATATTTATCACATACGTGATTTTTTTTTTTTTTTTTTTTTTTTTTTTTTTTTTAGGAAATGGGGTCTCGTTCTGTCATTCAGGCTGGAGTGCAGTGGTGCAATCATAGCTCACTGCAGCTTCAATATCCTGGGCTCCTCCTTCCCCCTCAGCCTCCTGAGTAGCTGGGACTACAGGTGTGCACCATCTTGCTCAACTAATTTTTAATATTTTGTAGAGAAGGAGGGGGTCTCACTATGTTGCCCAAGCTGGTCCTGAACTCCTCAACACAAGTGATCCTCCCACCTTGGCCTCCCAAAGTGCTGGGATTACAGGCCTGAGCCCGCACGCCCAGCCTATGTTTACCATGATTATTTGTTGAGCACTCAGCATGTGCCAAGAACTCTGCTTAACATTGTATCATTTCATTCTTCCCCCACCCCGGCCGCCCCCCCAAATCCTGCCCCCTCCCCCATCCCCCATAGATGGAGTCTCACTCTGCCCAGGCTGTAATGCAGTGAGCCAAGACTGGCACGATCTTGGCTCAGTGCAACCTCTGCCTCCTGGGTTCAAGCAATTCTCCTGCCTCAGTCTCCTGAGTAGCTGGGATTACAAGTGCGCGCCACCACGCCCAGCTAATTTTTGTATTTTTAGTAGAGACGTCGTTTCACCATGTTGGTCAAGCTGGTCTCGAACTCATGACCTTGTGATTCGCCCTCCTCGGCCTCCCAAAGTGCTGGGATTACATTCATTTCATTATTAAACAGTCCTACGGGATAGATTTCAGTTGTCTCATATATAGAAAAGAAAGCTGAGAGTCAAATACATTCCAAAACACTCCGAAAGTCACACGGATGAGCAGAAATTCGTATACAGGCCACCCTTTTCTGAAGCCACAACCACTTACGTATTTCTCCATTGTGGAGATGAGGACTCCGAGCTGTGCATGTGTCCCATGGAGCCACACAGCTGGCTTGAGAGGGAGCCTAAGGTTAGACACCTTTGCTCCGTACCTGTTCCAGGATGGCTGATTCAAATGGGACAGAGATAATGAAAATGATAACGATTAATATTTACAAAGCACGTTTTATGTGGCAGGCAGGGTTTTCAGCCCCCTGTGTGTGCATTAGTTTTCTGCAGTGGCTGTAACAAATCCCCACACACCTAACCGACTTGATACACACTTGTTCTCTTACAGTTCTGTAAGTCAGTCTCACTGGGGCTAAGATCAGGGTACCAGCCAGGCTGCGTTCCTTCTGGAGGCTGTAGGGAAGAATCCGCTTCCTGGCTTCTTCCAGCTTCTAAAGGTCGCCTGCATTCTTTGGCTCGTGGCCTCTTCCTGGCATAACTCTAACCTCTGCTTTCTGTTGTCACACCTGGTTTTCTGACTCTCCTGCCTCTCTCTCTCTTTTTTTTTTTTGACACAGAGTCTCGCTCTGTTGACAGGCTGGAGTGTGGTGGTGCAATCGTGGCTCACTGCAACCTCTAACTCCCTGGTTCAAGAGATTCTCCTGCCTCAGCCTCCTGAGTAGCTGGGATTACAGCTGAGTAGCTGGGATTACACCACACCCAGCTAATTTTTTTTTTTTTTTTTTTAGTAGAGACGGGGTTTCACCATGTTGGCCAGCATGGTCTCAATCTCCTGACCTCATGATCCTTGTGATCCACCCACCTCGGCATCCCACCACCTCTCTTTTATAAGGGCCCTTGTGATGACATTGGGTCCATCTGGGGAATCCCGGATCATCTTCTCATCTCAAGATCCTTAGCTTTATGACATCTGCAAAGTCTTCCACACTCCTTTTTTTGAGACAGGGTCTGGCTCTGTCACCCAGGCTGGATCATAGCTCACTGCAGCCTCAAACCCCTGGGTGCAAGTGATCCTGCTGCCTCAGCCTCTTGAGTAGACAGGACTACAGGCATGTGCCACCATGCTAGTTTTCTTTCTTTTTTTTTTTTTAAGATTGTTTGTAGATAGGGGTCTCACTATGTTGCCTAGGCTGATCTCGACCTCCTGGGCTCAACCAGTCCTCCCACCTCAGCCTCTCGAATAGCTAGGACTGCAGGCATATGCCACCATGCTGGCTACTCTTTTTTAATTTTAAGATTTTTTGTAGATATGAGGTCTCACTATGTTGCCCGGGCTGATCTCAAACTCCTGGGCTTGAGTGATCCTCCTGCGTCAGCTTCCTGAAGTGCTGGGATGACAATTATGAGTTACCATGACTGCCCGCAAAATCCATTGTGCCATGCAACCTAGCATATTCGTGGACTCTAGGAATTAGGACGTGGACAGATTTGTGTTGGGTGGGTATTATTCTACCCACCAAGCGTCTATGAATGACACTAACATTCTGTAGCAGCAACAGTGATCACCATCCCTTCCACTGTGCGGATGAGGACTGAGACCCAGGAAACTCAGTACTTTTTTGGGGTCACAAAGGTAGTAAGAGGCAAAGCATGGAAACCCAGGTGGTTGGGCTCCAGGGCAGGCTCTTTCTGGCATTATAATCTTCTGCCTGTCTGGATCTTAGCATCTAAGCCAAAAATTATTCATTTGAATCTTGGGGAGAAGGGTCAAAATGAAAGCTTGAGGTTAATGAACCAATTAAGGTGTAGGAATTGGGGTTTTGGGCCAGGCAGGAATATAAGCATGACACTGCAGGTAGTCAAGGGTTTAGAGGAGGTGGCAAAATTTGTCTCTCCCCCATCTCCATAAATAGTAATTAAAACATCTCGCTTGGGCCGGGCGCAGTGGCTCATGCCCGTAATCCCAGCACTTTGGGAGGCCCAGGTAAGCAGATCACTTGGGGTCAGGAGTTCAAAACCAACCTGGCCAACATGGTGAAACCGTGTCTCTACTAAAAAGACAAAAAAATAGCTGAGCGTGATGGCTCGTGCCTGTAATCCCAGTGACTCGGGAGGCCGAGGCAAGAGAATTGCTTGAACCGGGGAGGCGGAGGTTGCAGTGAGCTAAGAGCGTGCCACTGCACTCCAGCTTGGGGTGCAGAGCAAGACTTCATCTCAAAAACAAACAAAAATTCTGGCTTGTATGCTGTCTTCATAAATAGTAATGAAAATATCTGGCTTGTATGCCCCCTCTGACATTTACACAGTGCTTTCCAGCATCTGCTGCATGTATAACATCCCAAGGTGGAGTTTATTCTCCCTCATTTGATGATTGGAAAAACTATCCCCATATTTGCCTGTGGTTTGACTCCAAAGCCACAGCAACCCTTTTTCCGACCAGCAAAGAAACAGCAGCGGTGGCAGGATGCTGGTCCCAACCACCCCGGGGCTCAGGACAGAGGGTTCTCCAAGCATCTGAACCTGCCAGTGCCCAAAGCATAACTTGGTCCTCACCTGGATGTTCCAGACGAGACGTGGGTGTCTGGCTATTAGGGCTTGTTTTACAGTTGAATAATTATTTCGAATGGCCCCTAAAATATTTTCTATGAATATCCATAACTTGGTCTGTGCAGAGTCATAAACCTTCCAGACCATCAGTTGCTACCAATTCTTCGAATTTGCACAGAACTCTTTATTGCACAAGGAAGCAAGCCATGCAAATAGCTGGGGATCGAGGGATCATCCCAGGCAAAGAGAAGAGCGAGCGCAAAGGCCTTGAGGTGGCTTCTGTAGGAAACAGCTAAAAGGCAGATCGAGGGAGGGGAAGGAAGATAAGAAATGAGTTTGAGGGAAGGCACAGTATGGACTAGGGATTGTATTCTAAAGGTGATGGAGGATTTTGAATTAATAAATGCCACCCCTCCTCTTTTTTTTTTTTTTTTTTTTTTTTTTGATGGAGTCTTGCTCTGTCACCCAGGCTGGAGTGCAGTGGCACGATCTCGGCTCACTGCAACCTCCACCTCCTAGGTTCAAGCGATTCTCCTGCCTCAGCCTCCTGAGTAGCTGGGACTACAGGCACCTGCTACCACACCCAGCTAATTTTTTTTTTTTTGTATTTTTAGTAGAGATGGGGTTTCACCATGTTGGCCAGGCTGGTCTCGAACACCTGACCTCAGACGATCTGCCCACCTCATCCTCCCAAAGAGCTGGAATTATAGGCATGAGCTACCATGTCCGGCCCACTCCTCCTCACTTTAACCCCTCCCGTGGCTTCTGGTTGCTTCTATTCTATTCTATTCTATTCTATTCTTTTGAGACAGTCTTGCTCTGTTGCCCAGGCTGGAGTGCAGTGGTATGATCTCGGCTCACAGCAACCTCTGCCTCCTGGGTTCAAGCGATTTCCTGGCTCAGCCTCCCGAGTAGCTGGAATTACAGGCACGCACCATCATGTGGAGGGAATTTTTGTACTTTTAGTAGAGATGAGGTTTTACCATGTTGACCAGGCTGGTCATGAACTCCTGACCTCAGGTCTACAAGACGCTACTTCCCCTATCATAGAAGAACTTGGAGGCCGAGGTGATCTCCCCGCCTCGGCCTCCCAAGGTGCTGGGATTACAGGCATGAGCCACCGCACCTGGCCTTCTGGTTGCATTTAGAATCTGAGGGAGGCTCTACAGGGTCCGGTCCCATCCACCTCACCATGCCTCTCTGTGGCCTTGCTCCTCCTCACTTGTTGTAGAGACGAGGTGTCACTGTGTGGCCCAGGCTGGTCTCAAACTCCTAAGCTTAAGCCATCCTCCTGCTCAGCCTCCCAAAACACTGGGATTATAGGCATGAGCCACTGTGCCCAGCCTGGGCCCTAGCCATGCAGGTCCCACTTGCTCCTTGAGCACATCTAGCTTTTTCCATCTCAGGCAGTTTCCACGTCGGCTTCTCCTGCCTGGATGTATCCCCCACCCCCATACCTCCAGCTCCTCTCATGTCTCCCTCCTCCATCTGTTCCTCCAGGTGTCAGCTTACCTGTCATTTCTCAGAGCACCCTCCCCTCACCTCTCAATCAAAAGTGACCTTGTCCTAGTTGTTCTGAGACTCGTCCACAGCAATGATCACAGCAAAGAGTTGTATTTGTTTCTGGTTTCTTCGCCTCATATCTGTCTCCTTGGTTGACTCTCAGCCCCATGAAGGCAGGGCCTATGCCTGCTTTACCCACTGCTGCATACTCACCGTGTAGCCCTGGCCCCACATCTTGTAAATGCTCAATAAATACTCATTCCTGAGTGGATGCATAAAGCATGCATCAGGAAAGGGCCCATACTGGGCACAGTGGCTCATGCCTGTAATCCCAGTGCTTAGGAGGCTAAGCAGGAGGATGGCTTGGGCTCAGGAGTTTGAGACCAGCCTGGGCAACATAGCGAGACCTCGTCTCTACAAACAATAATAATAGTTTAAAAATTAGCTGGGTGTGGTGATGCGTGCCTGTAGTCCCAGCCACTTGGGAGGCTGAGGTGGGAGGATCACTTGATGGGAGATGGAGGCTGTAGTGAGCCATGATGGCGCCACTGCACTGCAGCCTGGGTGACAGAGCAAGACCCTGTCTCAAAAAAAAAAGAAAAGAAAAAAGAAAAAAACAAAAAGAGAAAAAGAGCTCAGCCTTGTAGAGGAGAGAGGCTGGAGGCTGCATATCAGTGAGGCAGCAGGACAACAGTTGAATAGTTGAGAAGAGAAATGAAAAAGGCCTTCCTTTAGTCTTTAACAGCAGAGGCAGGAAAAGCGGATAGATTCAGGAGCTTCAGAAAGTAGAACCAACTGACTGATAGAACACAGCAAGAGACAGGGACAGCAGATCTACACTGGGGGCTACAACTCAGGTGGTTGAGAAGAACATAGTGCAATTAAATGAAGTAACATGGGGGAAGGATAGCATATTTTGGGCTGTATCTCAACAGCCAAAGCTTGGAATTTGAGATGCTTGAAGGACATCTAGGTGGACATGTCTGGGAGGCAGTTGAAAATACAGTTCTGGCTCTCAGAAGTGAAACAATACTATATGAACAATACTATTTTGGATGATACTTATGAGTTCTTAGCACATGTCCAGTCCTATGTTAAGCCTAGAGGCAGCATTGTACATTGGTTAAGAGCTCAATTACTCTGCACTGAGTCAGATTGTTGGGGTTCACCTGCAAGTTCTCCAACTTGCATGATCTGTAACCCTCGGCAAGGTGCTTAAGCTTACTGTGCCCCATCTGTGCATATCTGGGCTAGTAATGGTACCTACCACGTTGGGCTACTTCCTATCAGGATTACAGTGAATTTAGAATAGTGTGTAGCACTCAATGAGTTTTATCTGTTTTTTGTTTTGTTTTGTGTTTTGAGACAGAGCCTTGCTGTGTCGCCCAGGCTGGAGTGCAGTGGTGCGATCATAGTGCACTGCAGCCTCGACCTCCTGGGCTCCAGTTATCCTCCCACCTCAGCTTCCTGAGTAGCTGGGACTACAGGCACGCACCACCATGCAAGGCTATTTTTTTTATTTTTGTAGAGATGAGGTCTCACTATGTTGTCTAGGATGATCTCAAACTCCTGGCCTCAAGCAATCCTCCCATCTTGGCCTCCCAAATCTGTCATATTTTTATGATTGTCGTTACTCATCATAACAAGGCTGAGTGGTAGATAGGATTAGTATCCTCATGTTTTGACACGACGAAACTGAGGCTTAGAAAATTTAAGGTTGGGCCCAGTGGCTCACACCTGTAACCCCAGCACTTTAAGAGGCCGAGGCGGGTGGATCATTTGAGGTCAGGAGTTCAAGACCAGCCTGGCCAACGTGGTGAAACCCTGTCTCTACTAAAAATACAGAAATTAGCCGGGCGTGGTGGCACATGCCTGTAATCCCAGCTACTTGGGAGGCTGAGGCAGGAGAATCGCTTGAGCCTGGCAGATGGAGGTTGCCATGAGCTGAGGTGGTGCCACTGCACTCCAGTCTGGGCGACAGAGTGAGACCCTGTCTCAAAAAAAAAAAAAAAAGAAAAAAGAAAAAGAAAATTTAAGTAATTTCCCTGAAGTCACCCAGCTGGTAAACGGTGGAGCTGGGATTTGAATCTGACTCATTCATCCTGCATTGTCAGGTCTAAGTCCTGACTGAGCCACTAGCCAAAGAGAATGAGAGTCCTTCACAAGTAGTGAATGAGACATCACTCAGAAAAAGCCTGTTTGAGGCATGGTGCTGGGGTTAAGAGTAAAGGCTTCAAGGAAGAACAAGAAGAAAAAGGGAGAAAGACACTTTGATGTGTAGCAGGAGAGCCAAGCACTGTTGGGAGAGGAAAAAAGTTTGGGGCGTGTTGTGTGGCTCAGATACTCAGTGGTGCCACCTACCTGTGGGAGGACTTAAATCAGTAACTTTGGGATTTTGATTCCTGGCGGTATCTGGGTTTGTTGCTAAAAGTTGGTTCCATCTGATGCCTTCCCGAGCTATCCTGACCTTGGCTTTAATAATTCATAAATGCCACTAACAATCTACAAGTGAAAAGCATTTTCACATCAAGGTCTAATTGGACCCTCGTGGCCACCCGGAGACACAGGAATGACTAAATACATTCTGCAGATGAGGAAACAAAGGCTCATAGAGGGGAAGGGGTTTACGTTGCCTAAGAACTCTGACACTAGTATAGACAGGCCCGCACTGACTCTGAGATACATCACATACCAGCTGTGGTCCTTTGGTAAGTTACTTAACCTCCCAAGCCTCAGTTTCCCTTTTCTGTGAAGTGGAGATGATCATGCCTGCCCTTAGATTTTTAGGAGCAAATTGGATTGTGGATACAAAGCTTAGGACATCCGGTATACAGTAAGCAGTCAATAATTGGGAGCCAGCCGTAGAAGTGGTAATAGTAGATGAGACTCAAGTCAAATCCAGACCACCAATTCCAAACTGTGGGTTCTTGTTGCTGCTGAGAATGGCATGGTCATCTGTCATCAAGGAAACGGCACGAAGGAAAATAGAGCTAGTAATAATTATGGTTAATGAGGACGGTAAATGCTAATCACTGAAGGACTTTCGTATCCAGCTAAGGAGACGAGTGTGATTCATGGGGAGGATTTAAGGCTATTGTTAAGGTTCCAACAATGAGAAGGGCCCTTGCAGCCATTAATATGGGTTAGAACCCAGACCCTGCCCTTTCCTCCCTGGGTGACCAATCCAGGTCTGAGTGTTAGTTTTTGCATCTATAAAATGGGGGTTAAAACATGTATTACTTGATTTATGAAAGCCAAGTGACATAAAGTGTGTTGAACATCGAGCCTGGAGTACAGTAAGTGTTCAACAAGTGTTTCATTTTTTTCTTTCCATCACAATTTCCTAAGGACAGTACATGACAGTAGAGTTATGCATCAGGAATACATTCTGAGAAGTGCATTGTTAGGCAATGTCGTCCTTGTGTGAGCATCATAGAGTGTACTCACACGAACCTAGATGGTAGTGCCTGCTACACACCTGGGCTATATGATACAGCCTGTGCTTCCAGGCTACAAACCTGTACATACACACATGTAGAAACACACACACATATCACACACACATATGTAGAAACGTATGTGTGTGTGTGGTATATGTGTGTGTATGTGTGTATTTAGAGACAGGGTCTCACTCTGTTACTGAGGCTATAGTACAGTGGCACAATCATAGCTCCCTGCAGCCTTGACCTCCTGGGCTCAAGTGATCCTCGTGCCTCAGCCTCCTGAATATCTGGGACCACAGGCATACACCACCATGCCTGGCTAATTTAAATGAAAATTTTGTAGAGGTGGGGTCTCACTATGTTGTCCAGGCTGGTCTTGAACTTCTGGCTTTAAGCGATCCTTTGTCTTGGTCTCCCAAAATGCTGGGATTACAGGTGTGAGCTACCATGCCCGGTCTATTTTTTAAATTACTGTGGATGGAAAGAAAAATGGCATGTATGACGTCAAATCTAGGAGGTAGTGGGAAGAGAAAGGGGACGTGTGGGATGAAAATTTTTGTCTTCTTTTCCACAGAGAAGAGGGCAGCCAGGATGACCCGATGGTCCAGTTACCTGTTGGGATGGACAACCTTCCTTCTCTATTCCTATGAGTCAAGTGGAGGTAAGGACACTCAAAACAACAGCGAGGATTTAGAAGCTGGAGAAGAATGAATGGGGCAAAGCAAAGATTCCTGGAACTAAGTAGGCAGGAGACGGCTTAGCAAAAATCTCAGAAGAAGCTGGGTGCGGTGGCTGACACCTGTAATCCCAGAACTTTGCAGGGCTGAGGCAGGCAGATCACTTGAGGTCAGGAGTTCCAGAGCAGCCTGCCCAACATGGTGAAACCCCATCTCTACTAAAAATACAAAAATTAGCCAGGCATGGTGGTGGGCGCCTGTAATCCCAGCTACTTGGGAGGCTGAGGGAGGAGAATCGCTTGAACCCAGGAGGTGGAGGTTGCAGTGAGCCGAGATTGTACCACTGAACTCCAGACTGGGAGACAAGAGCAAAACTCCCTCTCAAAAAAAAAAAAAAAAACTCAGAAGACCTGGAGTTTGGACCCTGGATCTGCCACTTCTTTTCTTGGTAACTTTGGTCAAGCAACATAAGCTCTCTGAAGTCAATTTCCAGACTGTAAAAGAGAAGTAACGGCATTTATCTCACGGGGTTATTTTGAAGATCAAATAAAATAATGGGCACCAGCATCTTTCATAATGCTCAGCACATGGTGGGGGTAAAAGGCCGGCTATATAATTCCAACGAACAGAACCCTCAGACCCCAACCTGGACACCCTAATTTTTTTTTTTTTTTTTGATCATTCTTGGGTGTTTCTCGCAGAGGGGGATTTGGCAGGGTCACAGGACAATAGTGGAGGGAAGGTCAGCAGATAAACAAGTGAACAAAGTTCTCTGGTTTTCCTAGGCAGAGGACCCTGCGGCCTTCCGCAGTGTTTGTGTCCCTGGGTACTTGAGATTAGGGAGTGGTGATGACTCTTAACGAACATGCTGCCTTCAAGCATCTGTTTAACAAAGCACATCTTGCACCACCCTTAATCCATTCAACCCTGAGTGGATACAGCACATGTTTCAGAGAGCACAGGGTTGGGGGTAAGGTCACAGATCAACAGGATCCCAAGGCAGAAGAATTTTTCTTAGTACAGAACAAAATGAAAAGTCTCCCATGTCTACCTCTTTCTACACAGACACGGCAACCATCCGATTTCTCAATCTTTTCCCCACCTTTCCCCCCTTTCTATTCCACAAAACCGCCATTGTCTTCATGGCCCGTTCTCAATGAGCTGTTGAGTACACCTCCCAGATGGGGTGGTGGCCGGGCAGAGGAGCTCCTCACTTCCCAGTAGGGGCGGCCGGGCAGAAGCGCCCCTCACCTCCCGGACGGGGTGGCTGGCCGGGCGGGGGGCTGACCGCCCCCACCTCCCTCCCGGACGGGGCGGCTGGCCGGGCGGGGGGCTGACCCCCCACCTCCCTCCCGGACAGGGCGGCTGGCCGGGCAGAGGGGCTCCTCACTTCCCAGTAGGGGCGGCCGGGCAGAGGCGCCCCTCACTTCCCTGACGGGGCAGCTGGCCCAGCGGGGGGCTGACCCCCCCACCTCCCTCCCGGACGGGGCGGCTGGCCAGGCGGGGGCTGACCCCCCCACCTCCCTCCCGGATGGGGCGGCTGGCCGGGCGGGGGGCTGACCCCCCCACCTCCCTCCCGGACGGGGCGGCTGGCCGGGCGGGGGGCTGACCCCCCCACCTCCCTCCCGGACGGGGCGGCTGGCCGGGCGGGGGGCTGACCCCCCCACCTCCCTCCCGGACGGGGCGGCTGGCCGGGCGGGGGGCTGACCCCCCCACCTCCCTCCCGGAGGGGGCGGCTGGCCGGGCAGAGGGGCTCCTCACTTCCCAGTAGGGGCGGCCGGGCAGAGGCGCCCCTCACCTCCCGGACGGGGCGGCTGGCCAGGCAGGGGGCTAACCCCCCCACCTCCCTCCCGGACGGGGCGGCTGGCCGGGCGGGGGGCTGACCCCCCCACCTCCCTCCCAGACAGAGCGGCTGGCCGGGCAGAGGGGCTCCTCACTTCCCAGTAGGAGCGGCTGGGCAGAGGCGCCCCCCACCTCCCGGACAGGGCGGCTGGCTGGGCGGGGGGCTGATCCCCCCACCTCCCACCCGGATGGGGCGGCTGGCCAGGCGGGGTGCTGATCCCCCCACCTCCCTCCCGGACGGGGCGGCTGGCCGGGCGGGGGGCTGATCCCCCCACCTCCCTCCCGGATGGGGCGGCTGGCCGGGCAGAGGGGCTCCTCACCTCCCGGTAGGGGCGGCCGGGCAGAGGCGCCCCTCACCTCCCGGATGGGGCGGCTGGCCAGGCGGGGGGCTGACCCCCCCACCTCCCTCCCGGACGAGGAGGGAGGACGCTCCTCACTTCTCAGACGAGGTGGCTGCCGGGCGGAGGGGCTCCTCACTTCTCAGACGGGGCGGTTGCCAGGCAGAGGGTCTCCTCACTTCTCAGACAGGGCAGCCGGGCAGAGACGCTCCTCACATCCCGGACGGGGCGGCAGGGCAGAGGTGCTCCCCACATCTCAGACGATGGGCAGCCGGGCAGAGACGCTCCTCACTTCCCAGATGTGATGGCGGCTGGGAAGAGGCGCTCCTCACTTCCTAGATAGGATGGCGGCTGGGCAGAGACGCTCCTCACTTTCCAGACTGGGCAGCCAGGCAGAGGGGCTCCTCACATCCCAGACGATGGGCGGTCAGGCGGAGACGCTCCTCACTTCCCAGACGGGGTGGCTGCCAGGCAGAGGCTGCAATCTCGGCACTTAGGGAGGCCAAGGCAGGCGGCTGGGAGGTGGTTGTAGCGAGCCGAGTTCACGCCACTGCACTCCAGCCTGGGCGCCATTGAGCACTGAGTTAACGAGACTCCGTCTGCAATCCCGGCACCTCGGGAGGCCGAGGCTGGCAGATCACTCGCGGTTAGGAGCTGGAGACAAGCCCGGCCGACACATCGAAACCCCGTCTCCACCAAAAAAATACGAAAACCAGTCAGGCGTGGCGGCGCGCGCCTGCAATCGCAGGCACTCAGCAGGCTGAGGCAGGAGAATCAGGCAGGGAGGTTGCAGTGAGCTGAGATGGCAGCAGTACTGTCCAGCTTCGGCTCGGCATCAGAGGGAGACCATGGAAAGAGGGGAGAGGGGAGAGGACAGAGGGGAGAGGGGAGAGGGAGAGGGAGAGGGAGAGCAGGGGCTATCCTTATTAAACAACCCTGGACACCCTAATTATATCTTAACATATCTCAGAATCTAAATTAACCACTAAAAGACTGTAGGGTAAGCATGGAAACAGAACAAGAGGAAACCTTGCTTACATGTCATTCACTCAAGCCTTGGTGAGTCATTCTTCACAATTAGAATCCTTTTCTGCCTGATAAATCATTCTCCTCTGGATAAGGCTCAGGAACCATTTGCATATTGATGCACCTTGATCCCACATTCTTTATTCCAGAGATTCCTAACCTGGGGTCACTGAGTGAGGATTAGAGTCCATGAAAACTGGAATTTACATTTTAAAAAAAGTGTGTATTTATGAGGGTACTGAGAATAGCTATTGTAACAAATAAAATCCAAACTATCAGCTGCTTGACACAATAACACTTTTTTTTCTTGGTTCTGCAAAATCCCAGAAGGGTGCATCTGGTCAGGAAACAATGCTCCACATGGTCATTCAGGGATCCAGGCTTCTTCCATCCTGGAGCCCCACCATCCCCTACGGTTTCAGAGTCTGCTGAGGTTTCTTTGCTTTAAGCTTGTAGACAAAGATCAAGAGAGTCTGGAGGATCTTGGAGGAGAGGGTTTTTTGTTTGTTTGTTTTCTTTTGGCCAGGACAGGAAGTGACATTCATCCCTTTCTCCTGCTTCCATTGGCCAGAACTGATATGGCTCTTAGCTGCAAGCAAGTCTGGGAGATGCAGTGTAGCAGTGCATTTGGGAGGAAAGTGAAACTGATTTCGGTGAACACACAGCCATCTCAACCATAAGGGCATATGAATATTCTCCTAGAGAGAAGTTCTGGGTTCTCAAAGAATTGAAAAATTCCTGAAAGGTCAGGAACTCACAGTTTATTCAGACAAGGAACAATGTACTTGATGGGGTATCCACTTTTCTAGTTATAATCTCATTTTTGTCATGCCTCCCTGAGACCACACCCACATACTTGTGGTGAAACTCAGTATTCCAAGTTCCCTTTGCGTGTATTTACAGATAAATTATTCAGTATACACTTACTGAGTGATCTTTAAGTTCCAGGCATTGTGTTATGGACCAGAAGTGCAGAAATAAACAAAACCTAAACCCTCCACTCAGGGAGTTCACAGTAATCGGGAGTTATAGACACATAAATGAATTATTTTTAAAAAATTGGCAACTGCGTTCATTTATAGAGATTGACTCTGAGTATTATAAGTGTGAAGAAGAGTATTGACCCAGACTGAGCCAAGTCTTCATGGATGAATAGCAGGGACTAAAGCTGGGAAGAGAGGAAAGGCATTCAGGACAGGGTGAAGGGCAGGACCAAAATCTCAAAGACGAGAAAGAACATGGAATAAGGTCAAGGGGATGTTAATCAGGGAGTGAGAACAGGCAGGTCAGCAGGGTCTGGATTATAGAGGATTGTAACTCAGTTAAGAAGATTAGGCCATCTGCTGGATTACTTTGCAGATGGCTAATAGTATTCATTATGTGCTGATTCTTACTAACGACTCCCAAAGATAACCTTAATTCCACCTACAGGGGCATCTGCCCTCCCGCTCAACACAGTATCCTATATACTCAGTGGTGTTCGTGACTGAGGCAAAGCATTGATAATGACAATAATGATAGTGAAGATGACAATGATAATGATGAGGATGATGATGATATGACAATGATGATGACAATGATGACGGTAATGATGACAATAATAGTGACAACGACAATGATGATGGTGACAGTGATGATGACGACGATGATGATAATGATGACAATGATGTGACGAGGAAAATAATGATTACAATAATGATGATGACAATGATGATGAGAATGACAATAATGGGGTTGATGATGATGATGATGACAATGATTGATAATGATGATGACAATGATGATGATAATCATGATAATGACAATAATGAGGTTGATAATGATGGTGACAATGACTGATGATGATGACAATTATGACGATGATGATGATGATGGTGACAATGATGATGATGACGATGATAATGATGATGTCAATAATGATGTGATGAGGAGGAGAATAATGATGATCACAATGACAGTGAGGATGATGATGACAATGACAATAATGAGGTTGATGCTAATGACAATGACTGATAATGATGATGACAATGATGATGACAATGACTGATAATGATGACAATGATGATGACAATGATGATCATCATCACATGATAATGACAATAATGAGGTGGATTATGATGACGATGATGATGACAACGATGATGATCATCATCCTGATGACAATGACAATAATGAGACTGATGATGGTGACAATGACTGTTGATGATGATCATGACAATGACGATGAGCATTATGATGATGCCAATGACAATAGCGTGGAGAATGATGATGATGACAGTGATGGTAATGATGATCATGATGACAATGATAATCATAGCTAATATTTGTTAAGCAGCAGCCATGCTCCAGGTACTCTTCTAAGCACTTTCCAGATTTAAACTGGTTTAAGTTTCACAGAAATAAATACCAAACAGTTCTGAGAAACAGAGGTGAAAAATGCAATGAACTAACAGATGAGCAAGTTGAGCTCTCATCCCAGGTCTACTCAAAAAAAGCAATCAACTTTAATTAGTCCTTATTGTACGTGGGTTTTCATGTAATGAGGAATTTGGGATAGAATAGCATTTCTTTCTTTTTTCGAAAAAATTTACACATCAAAATTCTGCAGAACACCGTTTTTGTTTTTTGTTTTGTTCTGTTTTGTTTTGTTTTCAGACAGGGTCTCACTCTGTCACCCAGGCTGGAGTACAGTGGTGCAATCATGGCTCACTGTGGCCTCAACTTCTCAGGCTCAAAGGGTCTTCCCCTCAGCCTCCCAAGTAGCTGGGATTACAGGGGCACACCACCATGCCCAGCTAATCTTGTTTGTTTGTTTTTTGTAGAGATGGGGGTCTCACTTTGTTGCTCAGGCTGGTCTTGAAGCGATCCGCCCACCTCAGCCTCCCAAAGTGCTGGGATTACAGGCATGGAACATTGTGCCTGGCCGAGAACAGCATTTTTTGATATATTCAGGGACCATTAGTCTCTAGTGCCATTGAATTTTGAAAAAAAAGGACAACTCGATATACTGTATTCATCAATTCTCATTTTCATATTAACTTTTCTGTTGAGTCCTTCATTAAAGAAACCTGTTTAACTTTATTTCACGTGGCATTTTTCCAAACTTATTTTATTGTTTCTGTTGTTTCTTGAGCAAGTAATTATTCTAGGTTCTGTAGATACACTGCCCAAAAAACAAAGTTCCTGTACTCATCAAGAAGAATAAGGACATCGAAAGCTGTCCCCTCAATATTTGCCACATCTGGGTACCATCAGTACTATTATTTACTCAACATTTTTCTTTAAATTTGCTTACTTTTCTTCACTTTAAAAAATTCATTTTGGGAGATTGGTTAACATCAGTATTATAATATAAAAAAGCACTACCACTTTCCATAAATAGGAAGTACTACCAAAAAGAAATACTGTACTATGAAAACAAAATCCCGTTATTAAATTCTGCTAGACTATCGTCCGAATAAAGCTTTGAGTTTGAGTTCTGCTCCCCACCCCCCTCTCTTTTTTGTTAAAATGGGAGATTATTAAGTATTAGAGATGCAGTAGAGAAATACTACTATTAAATTGAAGCTTTCTCTTTTGCGTAAGCAGAAGGACTAAAAGGACCACTGGAAAATGATTTTTTTCCAGTCTATATTTCAAAATTATTTAATGTGTGTCCCTACATAACCTAATGTGATCTTGTGATCCACCAAAAAGTATTTTGTGTAATGTCATTGGCCCCCCATTTTATGCTCTGAGAAACAGTGGTCTCAAGGAACAACACACCATGGTTGTCTTGGTTGTGTATGAAACTCTTCCCCAGTGCTCCTGGCCCCAACATGAACTGGATATGCTCTGACATGTCATTAGGAAATTGGATGCTAAGCCTAGGTGTGTAGCCTTCAGGCCACCATGAGAACTGTCTCAGTCCATTTGGGTTGCCATAACAAAATACCACAGGCCAGGCATGGTGGCTTACGCCTGTAATCCCAGCACTGTGGGAGGCCAAGGTGAGAGGATCACCTGAGGTTAGGAGTTTGAGACCAGCCTGGCCAACATGACGAAACCCCGTCTCTACTAAAAATAAAAAATTAGCTAGGTGTGGTGGCGGGCACCTGTAATCCCAGCTACTTTAGAGGCTGAGGCAGGAGAATCTCTTGAACCCAGGAGGTGGAGGTTGCAGTGAGCTGAGACCAGACTACTGCACTCCAGCCTGGGTGACAGAGTAAGACTTCATCTCAAAAAAAAAAAAAGTAAATAAAATAAAATTTAAAAAGTACCATTGACTGCGTAGCTTATAAACAATATAAATTTCTGTCTCCCAGTTCTGGAGGCTGAGAAGTCCAAGGGCAAGTCACCAGCAGTTTCAGTTGCTGATGAGGGCCTGCCTCCTGGTTCACAGATGGTGCCTTCTTGCTGTATCCTCACATCGTAGAAGGGGCTAGCTAGCTCTCTGGGGTCTCTTATAAGGGTTCTTATCTCAGTCATGAAGGCTCTGACCTTACAACCTAATCACCTTCCAAAGGCCCCTCGTACCATGACCGTGGGGGTTAGGATTTTAACATATGAATTTTGCGGCGGGGGCAGGGAGGGAACACGGACATTCATATTAAAGCAAGAGCCAAACCAAGACTCATCCTTTGCTAATTCATTGTGATTCTTCCCCACTCCTGTTTCCTCCTTCTGCCCTTCAGGGATGCATGAGGAATGTGTCTTTCCTTTCACCTACAAGGGATCTGTTTACTTCACTTGCACCCATATTCATAGCTTATCCCCTTGGTGTGCCACCAGAGCGGTGTACAACGGCCAGTGGAAGTACTGCCAGAGTGAAGGTGAGTGGTATCACATTGTCCCTGGCCAGTGGCCTTTGAATAGGGTGGATCACAAAAGAGAATGTGTGACTGTCTATGACATGATCACATTTTTGCAGACAAACTGTAATACGTATGCGTGTGTAGAAAAGGCTCTGGGTTTTAATGATCGCCATTCTAACTTGTGTGAGAACACATGGACACAGGAAGGGGAACATCACACACCGGGGACTGTTGTGGGGTGGGGGGCGGGGGGAGGGATAGCATTAGGAGATATACCTAATGCTAAAGGACGAGTTAATGGGTGCAGCACACCAACATGGCACATGTATACATACGTAACAAACCTGCACATTGTGCGCATGTACCCTAAAACTTAAATTATAATAATAATAAAATTTTAAAAAATCAGTGATAATGTAATGGGTAATAAATGATATATAATTACTGTTTTTAATTTCCACAAATAAAAAAGAGAAAAAGAAAAGGCTCTGGGATGCCTGACAATGAATGCTAATAATGGGTAATAATTTTAATAATGCTAGTGTTAAAAATGGTGCTCTCTGGATGAGGGTCTTGTGATACTGTAAGACTAGTTGACCCAATAGAACCATCCCTTCTTTATGCCTTTCTTAATTTTCTAAGTTAATAAGGAAAAAGGAAACAAAGTGTAAGAAACAGGATTTGAGGCTGGGCGAGGTGGCTCATGCCTGTAATCCCAGCAAAACTTAACTACTAATAGCCTGCTATTGACGAGACGGCTTACCAGTAACATAAACTGTCAATTAACACATATGTTTTATGTCTTATGTATTATATACCGTATCTCATAATAAAGGAAACTAGAGAAAAGAAAATGTTATTAAGAAAACTGTAAAAAGGAGGAAATACGTTTGCTATCCATTAAGTGGGAATGGATCAGCATAAAGGTCATTAGCATCATCTTCATGTTGAGGAGGAGGAGGAAGAGGAAGGGTTGGTGTCACCATCTTGGGATGACAGAGGCAGAAGCAACGGAGGAGGTGGAAGGGGAGGCAGGAGAGACAGACACATTCAACATAACTTTTTTTGAAAAACACCCATGCCCACTGGGCACAGTGGCTCATGCCTGTAATCCCAGCACTTTGGGAGGCCAAGGCGGGTGGAGCACCTGAGGCCAGGAGTTCGAGACCAGCCTGGCCAACATGGCGACACCCCATCTCTACTAAAAATTAAAAAAAATTAGCTTGGTGTGGTGGCAGGCACCTGTAATCCCAGCTACTCGGGAGGCTGAGGCAGGAGAATTGCTTGAACCCAAGAGGCAGAGGTTGCAGTGAGCCAAGATCTTGCCATTGCACTCTAATCTGGGCAACAGAGTGAGACTCTGTCTCAAAAAAAAGAAAAGAAAAGAAACTCACATATAAGTGGACCCGAGTTCAAACTTGTGTTGTTCAAGAATCAGATGTATATGGCATAGGCAAATGCTTGATGAAATAATGCATAAAGTCTCTTCTGAACCTTATGTCTGTCCTGTCCTATGATGGTTGATTGATGATTAAATGACTCTGTCCTGTGAATGACTAGAGGAAGTTAAGCCACTCACGAACTCTGTTCCTAACAGATTACCCACGCTGTATCTTCCCTTTCATCTATTGAGGAAAGGCTTATAACAGCTGCATCTCCCAGGGCAGCTTCTTAGGCAGTCTGTGGTGCTTGGTCACCTCTGTCTTCGATGAGAAACAGCAGTGGAAATTCTGTGAAACGAATGGTGAGCCCCTGTAGCAGGGATGGGATGTGTGGTGGGAGGGAGAGTGGACAGCATGGACCTCCTGAGGGGAGGCTGGGCAAGGTAGAGACCAGAGCACCCAGGGGGAAGTACTTACAGCAGCCAAGTGTCTGCTCAGAGAGTTCACTATGACAACGACAGACAGAGGTATCCCGAGGCCATTTGCCCAGTCCCCAGTCCAGCATGAAAAGACAGGTGTCCTGAGAACGGAAACAATGAGCTGAAGTCCTGATATTGGCTTCTGAGTATTTCTGTTTCTAGAACTGACAATAGTGAGATTCACCCACTGATGGACCCAAACTGCCTTTTCTTTCCTTCCTTCCTTCCTTGCTTCCTTCCTTCCTTTCCTTTCCTCCCTCCCTTCCTCCCTCCCTCCCTCCCTTCTTTCTCTTTCTTTCTCTTTCTTTCTTTCTTTCTTTCTTTCTTTCTTTCTTTCTTCCCTCCCTCCCTCCCTTCTTTCTCTTTCTTTCTCTTTCTTTCTTTCTTCCTTCCTTCCTTCATCTCTCTCTTTCCTTCTTTTTCTCTTTCTTTCTTCTGTTTTTTACAGGGTCTTGCTCTGTCACTCAGGCTGGAGTGCAGTGGAATGATCTCGGGTCACTGCAACCTCTGCCTCCCAGGTTCAAAGGATTCTCCTGCCTCAGCCTCCCGAGTAGCTGGGATTGCAGGCACCCACCACCACACCCAGCTAATTTTTGTATTTTTAGCAGGCACGGGGTTTCACCATGTTGGCCAGGCTGGTCTTGAACTCCTGGTCTCAGGTGATCCATCCGCCTCGGCCCCCCAAAATGCTAGGATTACAGGCATGAGGCACTGTGCCTGGCCCTGACCTGCATTTCAATGCAGCCTAACATCTTATTAAGTCTACACATAATCTTAGGTGAATAATGACCAAAATTCATTGAATGTCCTCTCTGTACTACACTGATCCAAGAGCTTTGTATACAATATCCTGTTGAATCTTTCCATAGCAGCTCTATGAGCTGCTGCTTGCCACCACCTGTTCAATAAATGGTCCCAGTACAACTGAGCCCTTCCCAAGGTCACAGTCCTATGCTATATTAGAATTAGAGCTTGAGTTCTAGTCCATATAGTTCCAAAGCCCATGCTCTCTCCTTAAGCATTGTTGCGTCCACAGAGACAAAGATGTGTGAAGGCACTTATTCGTAGGCATGCTTACTCTTGCATAAAAATCTTAATTCTGTTGTTCTCTTAGCACTCAACAAATCCTAATTCCATCTAAACCTTAATTTTATTCTAGCCCTAATCATCCACCATTTGTGTTCTTTACTATAAACCAACCTTAACCTTAAATCTCACTATAGCTTTGTCCTAGTAGTTAACCTAATTTTTCATCCCAAGTCCAACTCTTTCTCCATTTCCATTCCTAACTCTAAATTGTATCATTAATACATACATTCCATCATTAATAAATACATTAATAATATACTCTGTCATTAATACATCATTAATTCATAACCTTAGCCATTTCTTAACCCTAAACCAAATAGATGAATTAGGAAAGGTATCAGTGAGACCAGGCTCAGTGGCTCATGCCTGTAATCCCAAAAGGGATTGGGAGGCTGAGGCAGGAGAATTGCCTGAGGCCAGGAATTTGAGACCAGCCTAGGCAACATAGGGAGACCCACTCTGTAAAAACAAGAATTAAAAAATTAACTGATCATGGTGGTGCATGCCTGTAGTCCCAGCTACTTGGGGAGGCTGAGGTGGGAGGATTCCTTGAGCCCAGGAGTTTGAGGCTGCAGTGAGCTATGATCACATCATGGCATTCCAGCCTGGGCAACAGAGTGAGATCTTGTCTCAAAAAAAAAAAAAAAAAAAAAGGAGGAAAAGAAACATCACTTTTGTGGTAATATAACCTTAATATCTAAGCTCCTGTTTATCCTTAAAACTATCCAATCTCCTTAGACCCAGTTTTGATGGAGTAACAGATTCAAATTTGCATAAATCACCAAATGGATGTCCAAGAAGAGATACCTTTTAGCTTTGGCTTCCCCATTAGGTTAAGAAAGTTGTTGATTATTTCCTTTATATGGATAAGTGAGAACCAAGACCACCCATGGCTGCACAGCTTACTGTCTCCATGAACATAGCTTTACCGCTTCACAGTCGTCATCAACTTGACTCTACTAACCCAGGAAATTCGTGCCTGGGAAGTCACTTTTATTATCTGCAAAATGAGAATGCTAATAAGGCTGGCATCACAGGGTTTTTGTAAAGACTGGAGTTTATTTTCATGCAGGATTGATGGCGATGCCATACCAGGTACCCAAGAAATGTGAGCTTTCTTCTGCTATCATCTGAGACACTAGGCAAAAAAATGGGCTTTGAAGTTAGACCCGAGTTGGAATTCTGTTGTTGCCCTTACCATCTATGTGATCTTGGACACATTAGATAATAGAAGTAATAATTATCATAACATAATGAACTTTTAATAAGCATTTTCTATGTGCCAGGCAGTATTTTAAGTGCTTCACATGAAATAACTCATCTATTCCATACAACAATCTCTATCAGGTAAATGTGATTATTAGCCCAGTTTTACACATGGACAAACTGAGGTTAATAGAAGCAAAGCTGTGATTTTGATCCCAGGAAGTCTAACCTTCAGAATTTGTGCTCTTAATCACCAGTCATTACTGCCTGAAAACCCCAACCCCTTAGTCAAATTCTAGCTCCCCATAAAAGACCACCAAAGGAAATTAAAAAAAAAAGCCTGCTAATTAGGCAAGACTGAGTTTATTGCTCACTTCCTTGACAGCATCTTAATAACGTCTTGGGCTGGGCGCGGTGGCTCATGCCTGTAATCCCAGCACTGTGGAAGGCCGAGGCAGGTGAATCACCTGAGGTCAGGAGTTCAAGACCTGCCTGGCCAACATGGTGAAACCCCTTCTCTAGTAAAAATAGAAAAATTAGCGATGCATGGTGGTGCATGCCTGTAATCCCAGCTACTCGGGAGGCTGAGGCAGAAGAATCTCTTGAACGTGGGAAGTGGAGGTTGCAGTGAGCCGAGATTGTACCACTGCACTCCAGCCTGGTTGACAGAAAAAGACTCCATCTAAAAAAATTAAAAATAACGTCTCGAAGTGGGGAGGGAAAACTCAGCATATTGATGGGGTCTTGGAGTCTCGTCTAAGGTGGGTCTTTCAATGGGGGATGTGATTTGGATTGTGTAAGGATCATGATATAATAGTTAGGATTGGTGTTCACAGCAAGGTGAAATGACCAAAGACGGGGTTTTAAAGAGTCTGGAAGAGTAAATAGTGTTTTGACACAATCTACTGGAAAAGTTGAACGGTCTGATATTTATGTAAATAGCTTTTCTGGAGGCTTCTGGAATGAATAATAGGGCTATTCGCAACTCTTATCTTCCTGGGCAAGAATTTCCTAGCTTAGTAGAGTCAAGGTGACGGCGACCGCAGAACCGTGAAGTCGTGTTAATAGAGACAGTAAGCTGTGCACGAGTTGATAGTTTTGGTTCTCACTTATCCGTAACATTGGGATAATAGCGTCATCCGGAAGTTGCTTGGAGAATCCAATGCTACGTTACCTTTCATGGGATAAAGCGTGGCACAGTTTGTGTGTCATAAATGGAAGCTCTTTTCATCTCCTCTTCTTGACCCGTAACCTTTCCATAATCCTTTTCAGAGTATGGGGGAAATTCTCTCAGCAAGCCCTGCATCTTCCCCTCCATCTACAGAAATAATGTGGTCTCTGATTGCATGGAGGATGAAAGCAACAAGCTCTGGTGCCCAACCACAGAGAACATGGATAAGGATGGAAAGTGGAGTTTCTGTGCCGACACCAGTAATCTGGGGATGGGGGTTGGGTGGGTGTGGGTGGAGTCTTTCTTTCATTTGCTCAACAAACACCTCCTGAAACCCCACTGTGAGCCAGGCACTGAATTGGGCACTGAGGATCTGGTGATGAATCCGGCAGACAGAGTTCTGGCTCACGAATAATGTCAATGATGTGATATGCCACAGGCTTTAACATCCAAGAGAAAGGTGCCAAAATGAAATGCTCAAAATGTTAAACACCTAACCATGATGCAAATACAGAGTAAACACACGCCAGGGTTTTTAAAAACCCCAGTGCGAGCCATGAATGGTGGCTCACGCCTATAATCCCAGAACTTTGGGAGGCTGAGATGGGAGGATCACTTGAGCCTGGGAGGTTGAGGCTGCAGTGAGCTGTGATCACACCTCTGTACTCCAGCCTGGGTGACAGAGTGAGACCTTGCGTCTCAAATAAATAAATAAGCAAACAAACAGTGAAATCACCCAACAAAAGGCTCAAACATTTGGAAAACATAATACTATACTGCTAAACTGCACCTGTTCACAGTACAAGAGCTGAAGTGAGCCAAAAGAGCATCCCCTTGTTCCCCCTCGGGTGAGAACATGTGTGTTGGGAGACTCAGACTCAAATTTCCTCTCTCTGTGTGTGTCCACAAATGACCACAGAAGCGTCATGAGTGTCGATTTCGTCAGTGACAAAGTTTAGCGAGCTGACGCATTTGCACCTGTGGAATCCATGAAAGATGAGGACACTGGAATTGGTCCTCTGAGACAAATCCTCCATCCACCAGGTCCTCCTGGTGACCAGCATTCTCCTTCTCCCTCCTTCCTCCAGGGCCCTCTGTGCTTCCACTCTGCCCTTCTTCCCTATTCCAGTGCCTGCCCTATCTTCCAGCCTTTCTCACGTCCTACACTCTGATAGCTTCTGAGGGAAGAAAATACCCAAGACCCAGTGGAAAGGAAAGGGAAGTCCTTGGGCAAAGAGGAACTAGAAGGAGTTATATTTCTGCACCACTCCGGGCAAGGGGTCAGTCCGAATAGCTGTGGGTGGGGGTGTGTGTTGTTCCAACAACTTGGGACTTTCCTAAGTAAAATAAATTATTTCTCAGCTGGTCATGGGAGATGTGACGGCAAAAATTGAGACTCATTTACCCTCTGTTGCCTCAAGCTGCTGTGGATAGAGGCTTCCAGTTTGTACTATTTATGGGGTCATCTTTCATGAGGACATCATTTACGTCCTCGTCTTTCATGGATTCCACAGGTGCAAATGTGCCAACTCGCTAAACTTTGTCACTCAGAAAATTGATACTTGTGGTGCTTCTGTGGTCATTTGTGGACACACACAGAGTTAGGAAGTTTGAGTTTGAGTCTCCCAACACTCATGTTCTCAGCCAAGGGGGAACAAGGGGGTGTTCTTTCGGCTCATTTCAGCTCTTGTACTGTGAACAAAATTCTTCTTTTGCTTAGGTTTAGGTCGGCATTCTGAGCAGTGCCCAGGCAGTGCCTTCATGTGTAGGGTTTACCCAGATTTTATTTTTTAGTTTTTTTTTTATATTTTGTTTTATTTTTGAGATGGAGTCTCACTCTGTCGCCCAGGCTGGAGTACAGTGGCGTGATCTCGGCTCACTGCAACCTCCGCCTCCTGGGTTCAAGCGATTCTTCTGCCTCAGCCTCCCAAGTAGCTGGGATTACAGGCGCTTGCCACCACACCCAGCTAATTTTTGTATATATGTATTTTTTTAGTAGAGATGGGGTTTCACCACGTTGGCCAGGCTGGTCTCAAACTCCTGACCTCAAGTCATCTGCCTGCCTCAGCCTCCCAAAATGTTGGGATTACAGGCATGAGCCACAAAGCCCAGCCGCATTTTATATTTTAGAGACAGGATCTCCATCTGTCACCTAGGCTACAGTGCAGTGGTGCAATCATGGCTCAATGCCGCCTCGACCTCCCAGGCTCCAGCAATCCTCCTGCCTCAACCTCCTGAGTAGCTGGGACTACAGGCATACACCACACCCAACTAATTAAAAAAATTTTTTTTGTAGGGACGGGGTTTCACTATGTTGCCCAGGCTGGTATTGAACTCCTGGCTTCACATGATCCTCCTGGCTCAGCCTCACAACTGAGCTGGGATTAAATGCGCAGGATTAAATGCTGGGATTAAAGGCGCGAACCACCACACTCAGCCCCAATTTGAAATCTAGGGTGGGCCTGAAGCCCACGCCTCTAAGACAGTGTGAAGCCTGAGGAGTAACCTTTGTTTTATCCCCTTCTGCTTCCTAGGAATTTCCGCGTTGGTCCCTGGCTTTCCTTGCCACTTTCCGTTCAACTATAAAAACAAGAATTATTTTAACTGCACTAACAAAGGATCAAAGGAGAACCTTGTGTGGTGTGCAACTTCTTACAACTACGACCAAGACCACACCTGGGTGTATTGCTGATGCTGAGGTGAGAGCAGGGACCAACAGTGGTCATTTCACGGATGCAGAGGTGAGACAGGTGCACAACTGGTGTGTCACTGATGCGAAGGCGAGATCTGCTTTTTCCAGCGTGTCTGATTAGCGTCGCTGATGTGAAGGCGAGATCTGTTGCTTTTCCAGCATGTCTGATTAGCTGAGGTTCCCAGCAATGCGGGCTCCTGTTGTCAAAGATAAGGTGGAGTTGGGGAAGACTGGAACAACTCCCCAGATTAGAAGGATGAAAGAAATTGGGATTTCCCCCAGAAGCAGGAGAGCAGAGGGGGATTGGCAAACTTTTTCAGACCCAGGAAGGTATCATTCCAAGTTTCAAGTCTGGGAGGCTTTGGCTGTTGATGATTAGAAAAGTGGAATTTCTCAAAATGGAGCATGGTATGAAAAAACAACCCAGAAAAGGGGATAACTGACCAGCTGTGGTGACTCACACCTGTAATCCTAGTGCTTTGGGAGGCCAAGGCAGGAGGATCAGTTGAGGCCAGGAGTTTGAGACCACCCTGGGCAATGTAGCAAGACCCTGCCTCTACAAAAAAAAAAAAAAAATTAGTTGGGTGTGGTAGCACACATCTGTAGTCCCAGCTACTCAGGAGGCTGAGGTCAGAGGATCCCTTGAACTCAGGAGTTGCAGTGAGCTATGATTACACCACTGTACCCCAGCCTGGGGAACAGAGTGAGACCTTGTTTAAGAAAGAAAAAGAGAAAGATGGACGAAAGGAAGGAAAGAAGGAAGAAAGATGAAGGAAGGAAGGAAAGAGAGAGGGAGGAAAGGAGAGAGGAAGGGAAGAAAGGAGGGAGGGAGGGAAGGAAGGAGGAAGGGAGGGAAGAAAGAACGGAGGGGAAAGGAAGGAAGGAGGGAAGGAAGGAGGGAGGGAAGGAAGAAAGAGGAAAGAAAGACAGGAGGTAGAGAGAGGGAGGAAAGAAGAAAGGAGGGAAGAAAGGAAGGAAGGAGGGAGAGAGGGAGAAAAGAAGGAAGGAAAGAGGGAAAGAAGGAAGGGAGGGAGGAAGGAAAGAAGGAAGGGAGGAAGGAAGAGAGGAGGAAAGAAAGGAAGGAAGGAGGGAAGAAAGGAAGGAGAGAGGGAAAGAAGGAAGGGAGGGAGGAAGGGAAGAAGGAAGGGAGGGAGGAAGGAAAGAAGGAAGAGAGGAAAGGAGGGAGGAAAGAAGGGAGGAAGTGAGGGAGGGAGGGAGGGAAGGAGGAAGGGAGAAAGTAGGAAAGGGAGGAGGGAAGGAATGGAGGAAGGGAGGAGGGAAGGAAGAGAGGAAGGCAGGAAGGAAGGGAGGGAGGGAAGGAAAAGAGGAAGGAAATAAGGAAGGAAGGAAGGAAAGAAGGAAGAAAAGGGAAGGGAAAGGAAGGGAAGGAAGGGAGGGAGGGAGGAAGGAGGGAAGGAAAGAAGGAAGGAAGGGAGGGAGGGAGGGAAGAAAGGGAAGGAGGGAAGGAAGGAAGGAAAGGAAGGATAACCCAGAAGCCAAGACGCCATGGTGTGCATCCATTGCCCCCATCACTGAGTAGCTGACCAAGGGAAAAATGGGGTTTACTTCTCTTCCTTCACCATTTGGGCCTCCTGCCCCACCTCAGCCCACTGGTCATCAAGTACCTCCACAGAACCAACTTTATCCCTCTTTTCTTTTTTCTTTTTTCTTTCTTCTTTCTTTATTTTTTTCTTTTTCTTTTTCTTTTTTTTTTTGAGATGGGGTCTCACTCTGTCGCCCAGGCTGGAGTGCAGTGGTGCAATCTCAGCTCACTGCAGCCTCTGCCTCCTGGGTTCAAGAAATTCTCCCACCTCAGCCTCCCGAGTAGCTGGGATTACAGGGGTGTGCCACCATGCCCAGCAATTTTTTTTTTTTTTTTTTGTATTTTTAGTAGAGACGGGGTTTCACCATGTTGGCCAGGCTGGTCTCAAACTCCTGACCTCAGGTGATCCATCCAACTCGGCCTCCCAAAGTGCTGGGATTACAGGCGTGAGTCACTGTACCTGGCCTATCCCTCCTTTTCTTCTAGTCTTTTCCTCTCTCTACATTCTTCACAAAGGACCAGCTGATTGAAGCAGGTGGTGCAGAGGGTATTTCTAAAGGTGGTTATTTAAGCTTGAAAGATGTTCTCCAGCCTGTAGAAATGGTCTTTAAATCTCCCGCATGGATCAACTGACCTCACTGCTCTGTGACTTCTGGAATCTAAAAAAAGAGAAGCCCTTTCATCAGATGTGTAGACAAAACCCCATCCCTCCTCCCTTTGGGGTGGAAAACCCTGGTGGTTCTAGCAATGTCTGTCCTTACAATGCATGTGGCTTATGGATGACACTAAATTAGTGGGCCCTTCCTGAATTTTGCCTTGGTAATGAAAATCATCTTCCTGGAATAGAGGAGAGGGAAAGGAGGGGGTTTGGAACTCTGGGCACCATCTTAACAGGGTAGATATTAAAAAACACCCACAGTGGCCTTCAGTCTGTGGCTAGGACTAGGAACAGTGTCGAACCTCTGACTTCTGTCCATCACAGCAGAACTGGCTCTTTGCAGGTCCCCTTCCCCTTAGCATAGAGGTGAGGTTGAGGGGCTCATTGTTCATTGATCTCCTTGCTCCTATGAGCCAGGCAGGGATGTGGGGGTGGGGGCGTCTGATTCCTCTCAGCTCAGCTGCTTCCGACTAAGTCTGGAAAATCAATACAAAGTCATTTTTAATTCACCTTCCTCTTTGAGCCAATGCCTACTTATTCATTAAACTCAGATCTTCGCTTCTATTTTCAAGGAGAGGAGAAATATCTTCAGAGGAAGACTGCCGCCATACTGAGGCTGAGCACAGATTCGTCTTTTTCATTGCATCTGTCAAGCTTAAATAACCACCTTTAGAAATACCCTCTGCACCACCTGGTTCAATCAGCTGGTCCTTTGTGAGGAACGTAGAGAGAATGCAGCATAACCACCAATAAAGGAGTCTTGATTTAACCCTGGGATCTGCCTTTTCTGCTTCCTAAGATGAGAGCGATGGTGAATGTGTGGGGAAGGAAAGATTGGTAGCCAGGCTGTCGAGTCTCATAATGTGGAGAGGTCAGACTCTCAGGCCAGGGACCTCTAGGAGCCATTACAGCCTGCTCTGTCTTCTGAGGGAAATCACAGATTTGGGTGGGGTGTTTGTAGATACGTATTAAATTATTAATGAATAAATTAGGAAGTAAACAGAGGGTAGAAAATTCACCACAAGACTGCCTCAACCATTCCCTCCCTGTGCCCATGGCAGATATCAAGAACTGATTACAGAGTCTGATTCCCTCTCAGCCCAGAAGCAAATTCACATTGTTGTTCTTGTTCTTTCTTCTTCGTCCTTTCACTCTTCTCCCTCTCCTCCTCCTCCATCTTCTCCTCCTTCTCCTCCATATCTCCTCTTACTCCTCTCCTACTCCCTCTTGTCCTCCTTCTTCTACTCCTCCCTCTTCTCCTCCTCCCTCTCCTCCTCCTTCTCCTCCTCCCTCTCCTTCTCCTTCTCCTCCTCCCTCTCCTTCTCCTTCTCCCTCTCCTTCTCCTTCTCCTCCTCCCTCTCCTTCTCCTCCCCCCTCTCCTTCTCCTTCTCCTCCTCCCTCTCCTTCTCCTTTTCCCTCTTCACCTCCTCCTTCTCCTCCTCCCTCTCCTTCTCCTCCTCCTTCTCCTCCTCCCTCTCCCCCTTTTCCCTCTTCACCTTCTCCTTCTCCTCCTCCCTCTCCTTCTCCCTCTCCTCCTCCTCCCCCCGCCTCCGTGTCTTCCTTGTGCTGGAATTCTCTTACCCCTTGTCTTCCTGCAGTCTCCTCCTCCCTTCACTCATTGTCCGTGGAATTGCCCCTGTGATGGAGATGGACGTGGGCTTCCTAGATCCCCCTTCAAGAAAGGACTTGCTGCCCAGCTCCAGTGAGTGCTGTCTGCAGGCAGCCTTTGGTGTTCAGCCCAAATCAGAGATGGTCTCAGCTTCAAAATGGCCTCCCTCGCCCAAACCATGCCCTTCCCAGGGTAGGCCACAACTAACGAATGACCAATGCTGGGTTTAAAGGCCTGGCTATTCCAGTCCAAGTGAGATAACTCAAAAAGAGCTACATCCAGAGCCCCCGTCATTCAGCTGAGGTTGTAGAGCCTGCACCGTGGCTCAACCTCTCCCTCTGTCCAATCCCAGTTCCTTCCCTTCCCTTCCATAACTGATCCCAAGGAAACTCCCTGATAAGCCTCCTGCCTGCTGTCTCTGCTCTTGGACAGAGGAGGAGCCCTGGGGAACCCAACCTGAGACAGCTCATCTTTAAGAGATGCCCATTCTGGCAGAGCATGGTGACTCATGCCTGTAACCCCAGCACTTTGGGAGGCCAAGGCAGGAGGATCACTGGAGGCCAGGAGTTTGAGACCAGCTTGGGCAACATAGCAACACTCCATCTCCACAAAAAAATACAAAAATCAACTGGGTGTGGTGGCTCACACCTGTAGTTCCAGCTACTTGGGAGACTAAGGCAGGAGGATTGCTTTAGTCCAGGAGTTTGAGGCTGCAGTGAGCTGTGATTGCGCCACTGCACTCCAGCCTGGGTGACAGAGCAAGACTCTGTCTGAGGAAAAAAAATAGAGAGATGTCCCTTCTGACCCCTCTGATTAAGCCCCTTCCCCAAATTATCTTTGTATCTAACCATCCCACTTTATCCTCAAAGTATTTGTCCCAATCTGAGCTGCTTCTGATGGATTTAATTTTTTTCCTCCCCTGGCACTGGAATGTAGCCTGCAAGAAACCAAAAGACCTTATTGCTGGGCACATTCCAGGACCTAGAATAATCCCAGGCATATAGCATGAAATTGTGATGTCCAATATAGTAGCCACTAGCCATAAGGAGCTAGTTACATTTAACTTAAGTAATTAATAACATTCCTTATCGATATGGTTTGGCTATGTCCCCACCCAAATCTCATCTTGAATGATAGCTCCCACAATTCTCATTCCATCTACTCATTCACCCATCTGCCCCTTCATTTCTTCAGTCACCCATTCAAAAAAGATTTTCTAAGTACCTGGTCTATGCCTGGCATTGTTCCAGGTAATGGAAATAGAGCAAGGACAAGGTATTTGGCCTCCACAAGCTTATATTTTGAAACATGCAATTCAATAGAATCTTCTGCGAGGATGGAAATATGGTTTGGCCATGTCCCCACCCAAATCTCATCTTGAATTGTAGCTCCCATAATTCCCATGTTACCTATTGATGTGGTTTGGCTGTGTCCCCACCCAAATCTTATCTTGAATCGTAGCTCCCGTAATTCCCACATGTTGTGGGAGAAACCTGGTGGAAGATAATGGAATTATGGGGGCGGTTTCCTTCATACTGTTCTCATGGTAGTGAATAAGTCTCACAAGATCTGATGGTTTTATAGGGGGAAACCCCTTTCTCTTGGCTCTTATTCTATCTTGCCTGCTGCCACGTAAGACATGCCTTTCACCTTCTGCCATGATTGTGAGGCCTCCCCAGCCACGTGGAACTGTGAGGCCATTATACCTTTTTTTCTTTTTCTTTTTTTCTTTTTTTTTTTTTGAGATGGAGTTTTGCTCTTTCACTCGGGCTGGAGTGAAGTGGCATGATCTCGGCTGACTGCAACCTCCACCCCCTCAAGTTCAAGTGATTCTCCTGCCTCAGCCTCCTGAGTAGCTGGGATTACAGGCATGCACCACCACACCCGGCTAATTTTTTTATTTTTAGTAGAGATAGGGTTTCACCATGTTGATCAGGTTGGTCACGACCTCCTGACCTGAGATGATCCACCCACCTCGGCCTCTGAAAGTGCTAGGATTACAGGCGTGAGCCACCATGCCTGACCTCTTTTTCTTTATAAATTATCCAGTCTCGGGTATGTCTTTATCAGCATCGTGAAAACAGACTAATGCAATTATGTATTCCTTAATAAAACTGTGCTCACTTGATAAAATAAAAATAAAATAAAATTTAGTTTCTCAGCCTTGCTCACACATTTAATACTCAGTAGTCACATGTGGCTACCATAATAAACAGCGCGGGTCTGGAATATTTCTATCCTCGCAGAAGATTCTATTGAATTGCATGGTTCTAAAATATGAGATTGTTGAGGCCAAATACCTTGTCCTTACTCTATTTCCATTACCTGAAACAATGTCAGGCATAGACCAGGTACTTAGAAAATCTTTTTTGAATGGGTGACTGAAGAAATGAAGGGGCGGATGGGTGCATGTGTGGATGGAATGGGATGGAGCTGAGGAAAGAGGTTGAGATTAGGAAATAACATTATTCTGCTTCCACTTTTTCTTTTTTAGAGACAGGGACTCACTCTGTCACCCAGGCTGAGTGCAAGGTGCCATCTTGGTTCACTGTAACCTTGACTTCTGAGCTCAAGCGATCCTCCTGCCTCAGTCTCTTGAGTAGCTGGGATCACAGGCACACACTGCCATGCCTGGCTATTTTTTTTCTTTTCTTTCTTTTTTTTTTTTTTTGTAGAGACAGGGTCTCATTATGTTGCCAGGCTGGTTGTGAACTCCCAGCCTCAAGTGACCCTCCCTCCTCGGCTTCCCCAAGGGCTCCACTTTTTCTTAATTTTTTTTATTTTATAAAACAAAGCTATTGGCTGGGTGTGGTGGCTCACACCTGTAATCTCAGCACTTTGGGGGAGCTGAAAAGGGTGGATAGCTTGAGCCCAGGAGTTTGCAACCAGCCTGGGCAACATGGCAAAACCCTGTCTTTACAAAAAAAAAAAATACAAAAATTAACCAGGCATGGTGGCATGCACCTATGGTCCCAGCTGAGGAGGGTGAGGCTGAGGTGGGTGGATGGCTTGAGCCCAGGAGGTAGACGTTGCAGTGAGGCGAGATCACACCACTGCACTCCAGCCTGGACAACAGAGTGAGACCCTGTCTCAAAAATAAATACATAAATAGGCTGGGTGCAGTGGCTCACGTCTGTAATCTTAGCACTTTGGGAGGCTGAGGCAGGCAGATCACATGAGGTCAGTTCAAGACAGCCTGGCCAACATGGTGAAACCCCATCTCTACTTAAAAAAAAAAAAAAAAAAAATTAGCCAGGCCTAGTGGCACACGAGTGCACGCCTGTAATCCCAGCTACTCTGGAGGCTGAGGCGTAAGAATCGCTGGAACCCAGAAGGCGGAGGTTGCAGTGAGCCGAATTCGCGCCACTGCACTCCAGTCTGGGTGACAGAGTGAGACTCTGTCTCAAAAATAAATAAATAAATGCATACATACATACATAATACATAAATACAAAAATAAAATAAAATAAAACAAAGCTATTGAACCAGATGACTCATTTTAAACATCTAATTCATGGACTTCAAAGCAAGAAAAAGTTGGAGGAAGGCATGAAGTTAATTCTTTATTTTGACTTTTATTTTAACCTTTGCATTGCTGGAGTGTCTTGCTTTGGGCGGAGGTCAGGAGGAATCTCTCTTTTCTGTTTCATGGCACAGATCGATGTCAGGACGTGAGGGACGGAACAGACGACCCATCTAACAGAGACACAGCCTCTGGGTGGTCCAGGACAGACCAGCGCGGAGGTAGGAGGCTTCTAGGAAAGACTTTGCAACAACCTGGCTGAACTGGGGATTTGGGGGATCCTGTCATCTCTCTCTTTGCATGATGACATTTTTTCAGGGGATTAATTCCCCAGGGATCAGCTAGCTCTAAACCTTGATAATCCAGATTTGTGGTTTAATTCAGTCCCCTGAGTATCTTACACAAAGGAAGGGATGTGGGAGGGGAGAGAGAGACAGAGAGAGAGAGAGAGAGAGAGAGAGAGAGAGAGAGAGAGAGAAACCAGACAGTGCTTCCAGGAAATCAGGAAAAGGAAGGAGTTGACTTTGAATGCCACTTGCACGAGTCATTTCCAAGCCCAGCCTCAACAACAACTCTGTTTCCAGCTCTGTGATTGATTTGCATCCTTTTTATTTCATTTTGTATTTCTATAGATTTAGGGAGTACAAGTGCGGTTTTGTTGCATGGATATATTGCATAGTGGTGAAGTCTGGGCTGTTCGTGTAACCATCACCTGAATAAAGTATAATTTGTCCCCTTACCGGGAGAGAGAAACAGGGGATTTGCAACAGTTGATGCAGGCAGGGGAAGAGTAGAGACTACGTTCTGAACCTTTTGATACCCAACAGGAGAAGAGACTATTTTCACCCAAGGGGAAGCTGGGGAAGAGACTCTGGCAGGTTACAGGGACTTAGGACTACGTGAAGTGAAAAGATGTCAAGAATCTTTGGAATTTTGGGGGGTGGCAACTGGACCCTCCCACCCTTCCTATTTCCATCCACAGACTCTTCCTTCTTAATCTAGTTCTGCAGACGCCCCCATCTTGGCAAAGATACCGCTCTGGGTCTCACCCCATGCACAGCGCTGCATGCCAATGCCCTCCCTCCCGCCTGCCCTCCGTCTCTGCTTTAAGGGGATCTGGGCTTTGGGGCTTTGGTTCTCCACAAGCGCTTGCTCCACATTGACCAGGTGGAGAGGGTCTGGGGCTTCCAGGACCTCCTCAGCGAGACATCATCTTCACAAACTCTGCAAAGAAAAAAAAAAAATCCCCAGTAAGGCATCTCGTTGTAAAAGCCCACAACATTATTTTTTGAGCCCTTCCTATGTGGCAGGCACTGCTGGTGATCCCTGGGAAATTACTTAATCCCTCTATGCTTCCATTTCTCCATCTATGAAATAGGAATCAGATCTCTGTGGCAAGTTACTTAACCCTGTGCCTCAGTTTCTCATCTGTCAAGTTGGCATGTTTAATAGATCTACCTCATGAGGTTGAGATAAAATTGGCTTACAGGCTGGGCTCGGTGGCTCACGCCTGTAATCCCAGAACTTTGGGAGGCCGAGGTGGGCAGATCGCTTGAGCCCAGGAGTTCGAGACCAGCCTGGGCAACATAGCAAGACCTCCCAACTCTACAAAAAAATAAAAAATATAAATAGGTAAATAAAATTTGCTCAGAACTGTGCCTGCCATCGCAGTCACCCATGTAAACTACTGTGGTTATTATTATGCCCCTACTTCTGAAAGACTAATTTCAATATGTTGCAGTTTCTTCATTTCTGTTATGAAAATAATCTTGCATGTAAATAAAACATTAAATTTAAAAAATGGGAATCCTAGTATTGCTATTTTCTTATATGGTTTTTAAGACCATTAATGGCATAATGCTCATAAAACAGATTAAGTATCCCATAAACAGCTATTGTTGGCCAGGCGCGGTGGCTCATAACTGTAATCCCAGCACTTTGGGACGTCAGGGAGGGTGGATCACTTGAGGTCAAGAGTTTGAGACTGGCCTGGCCAACATGGTGAAACCCCGTCTCTACTAAAAATACAAAAATTAGCTGGGCGTGGTAATCCCAGCTACTCCAGAGGCTGAGGCAGGAGAATTGCTTGAACCCAGGAGATGGAGGTTGCAGTGAGCCAAGGTTGCACCACTGTAGTCCAGCCTGGGTGACGGAGTGAGACTCCATCTAAAAAACAAAACCCAAAAAACCTGTGATTGTCACTATCATATTTCATCATCTCAACCATCCTGGAGGGATAAGTGTCATTTTACAGATAAGGAAACTTACACCAGCGAGGGTCACCAACATGCCTGAGGCCACGTGGATAGTGAATGGTGAACCCTGGAAGGAACGCAGGTTGCACCTGACTTTGCTGTGGCTCAAGACGATCTTGCTGCCCATCCGGGTCTTGAGGTCATCCTGACCTTCCCTTGCCTTTGGTTGGCCTGAGGATCATCTCCCACCCCCATCCCACCTTCTCCAGATGTCACTTGATGTCCACTGCACACCTAATCCTGGCTAGATCTAGCAGGTGTCCAACCAGCCTCTACTATGTTTCCATACTGGGACATAGAGCATATATGGTTTAGAGAATGGCCCTCCCTCCTCTCTATCTAGGATGGAGGCCTTGGAAGCTAATACAATTCAACACAGCAAGGTCTGCTGTGATAACTTCCATGGAGAGGAACAGAAAAACTTCTGTAAGACTTCACAGCTGGGAGGAAGACATGAGGGAAGGATGGAGAGAAGCTTCCTGACAAAGGTTGCCTTGATGTGAGTTCCTGAGGGATGGATGAGACTGAAAGATGTGGTAAGTGGACGGAGCATCTGATGCCTAGGAACGGAGGTTGGAGAACATAAAGCAGGCACCAAGTTTGTGCCAGAACTTAAAAGTTCAGAGAATAGCTACAGAAGATACAGGCTGGGTGGGTGGGCGAGGCCAGATGATGGATAGGCTTGGATATCAGACAAATAATTTTGGACTTTTTTTTTTTCTGGAGACGGAGTCTCGCTCTGTCACCCAGGCTGGAGTGCAGTGGGGCGATCTCACTGCAACCTCCGCCTCCCAAGTTCAAGCAGTTCTCCTGCCTCAGCCTCCCAAGTAGCTGGGACTACAGGCACATGCCACCACCCCTGGCTCACTTTTTGTATTTCAGTAAAGATGGGTTTCACGGTGTTGCCCAGTCTGGTCTTGAACTCCTGAGCTCAGGCAATCTGCCTGCCTTAGCTTCACAAAGTGCTAGAATTACAGGTGTGAGCCACGCGCCTGGCCTTTTTTTCTCTTTTTTGAGATGGAGTCTCACTCTGTTGCCCAGGCTGGAGTGCAGTGGTATGACCTCGGCTCACTGCAGCCTCCACCTCCTGGGTTCAAGCAATTCTCCTGCCTCAGCCCCCGAGTAGCCTGGGACTACAGGCGTGCACTGTCACTCCTAGCTAATTTGTGTATTTTTAGTAGAGATGGGGTTTCACCACGTTGGCCCGGCTGGTCTCGAACTACTAACCTCAGGTGATCCACTCGCCTCGGCCTCCCAAAGTGCTGGGATTACAGGCGTGAGCCACCATGTCCGGCCGACATGCCCTTTCTATGCCTCACATAAAAAAGAACCCCACCTCTCATCCATGTAGAACCCCAATCCTTTTCACTTATTCAGTGATCCAATATACTCATGCTAGGCTCTGTGCTAGGATTTGGGGATATAGTGATGATGAAGGAATTGGTCCACGGTCTCAGAAGGAAATAGGCAATAAACTCTGGAGATGCCACGAATCCGTATTACTGCAGAAGCAAGCGTGAGGTATTACTGGGGAGCCAGAAGAGGGACACGGAGCCCAGTAAGAGAGGTGGGAGGCACCTTCCAGGAACATAACTAGGAGTTAGCCAGGGGAGAGGGGAAAGGGTATTCCAGACGGAAGGACAACTTGAGCAAAGACAGGGAAGGAAAATTTAAAAATACAGTGGTGCTTTGTGCATGATTTCTTTTAGTTTTCTCCAAAAGGTGTCATCATCCACCTCATTTTACAGATGGGAAAACTGACCCTTAAAGAGAAAAAGGGAGTAGCATAAGCCACATGCTGAGTCAGCGGTGATCCTGAATTTGAAGCCCCTGAACCTGACCCCAGAGCTCCAGCTGCTAGCCAGTCCAGTCTCTTTCTGATGGGACAAGTTCTTCCTAGGATAAAAGGTGCCCTGCAAACTAACAAGGAATGGGCAAGGCGGAAGGGCGTCCTGAGCATGGGAAGGAAAGGGCCTTGGCTGAGGTGTTCCTCGGAGCCACCGGAAGTGAGGGACACCAAGCTCTTTGAAATGAATAGCCTGGGAAGAAAGGGACAGAACAAATGCTTCCAAAACCTGCCACCCGCTTCCATTCTCAAACTTGGAGAGGAGTGAAAAGGAGTGGCCAACTTGGAAAATCTGACAGTGAGTTGGAAGTGGATTCCTGCGGTGGCTGCCCCCGCTCCCCACCACACCCCGTCAATGTCACCTTCAAAGTCAACGGTGCCGTCTCCATTAACATCAGCCTCCCGGACAACCTCAGAGATCTCCCGGGGGGTGAGCCGCTCCCCCAGGAGTCTCTGCATGGCCTGCTGTAGCTCCGCCAGGGTGATCTCCCCATCTCCATTCGTGTCAAACTGAATAGAAGCAGAAATAGATTATATCAGCAATGACAATGATGATAGCCACGAGACGATGGAGTTTACCTATCGCTTACTGTGGGTCAAGCACTGAGATAAGAGCTTTGGGAATGTGAGCCACTAGAACGTCAGCTCCAAAAGACAGTTTTGTTGTGGGTTTTTTTTCTTTTCTTTTCTTTCTTTTTCTTTCTTTCTTTTTTTTTTTTTTTTTGAGACAGTCTCACCCTGTCACCCAGGCTGAAGTGCAGTGGTGCAATCTCGGCTCACTGCAGCCTTCACCTCCTGGGTTCAAGCGATTCTCGTCCCTCAGCCTTCCGAGTAGCTGGGATTACAGGTGCATGCCACCAAACCCCTCTAATTTTTGTATTTTTAGTAGAGACAGGGTTTCACCATGTTGACCAGGCTGATCTTGAACTCCTGAACTCAGTTGATCCACCTGCCTCAGTCTCCTAAAGTGCTGGGATTACAGGCTTGAGCCACTGTGCCCGGCCGAAACTTTTTTTTAATGAGACGGGGTCTCACTATTTTGGCCAGGTTGGTCTTAAAATCTTGGCCTTAAGCAACCCTTCCACCTTGTCCTTCCAAAGTGCTAGGCTTACAGTCCTGAGCCAAGGTGCCCAGCGATACATTTAAAACTTACTTTTTAAGTGATTTTTGAAACATACATTATTATTTACTATAGTTATCCTGCTGTGCAATAGATCTCAAAAGTTATTCCTCCTGTCTAACCAAAACTTTGTACCCTTTGACAAGCAACTGTCCATTCCTTCTCTGTGGCTCCCCAGCCTCTGCTAACCACCTTTCTTTTTATTTGCATGAGTTCAATTTTTTAAGATTCTGCATGTAACATCATGTGGTATTTGTCCTTTTGTGCCTGGCTTATATAGCTTAGCATAATGTGCTTCATGTTTATTCATGTTGTTGTAAATGATAGAGTTTCCTTCTTTTTAAAAGCTGAATATGCCGGACTCAGTGGCTCATGCCTGTAATCCCAGCACTTTGGGAGGCCAAGGCGGGTGGATCACCTGAGGTCAGGAATTCGAGACCAGCCTGACCAACATGGAGAAACTCCGTCTTTACTAAAAATACAAAATTAGCCAGGCGTGGTGGCGCATGCCTGTAGTCCCGGCTACTCGGGAGGCTGAGGAGAATCGCTTGAACCTGGGAGGTGGAGGTCGTGGTGAGCCAAGATTGTGCCATTCTACTCCAGCCTGGGCAACAAGAGCAAAACTCTGTCTCAAAAAAAGAGAAAGAAAATTTTAAATGACCCATGCTGCTTACATTGTATTTATTTTGGATGACACAGCTATAGGCTGAGGAAGCTGCAAGTTAACAAGTGCCGTAAGGCAGGAAGGTGTACTTGAGGAAGAGGCAGAAGCGGGGAGTGTTTAGGGAGGCGTGAGCTGGGGAGAAATGAGCATGAAATAGACAAGGTCTCAGTGTTGCAGAAGGCAGGGCCCAAGTACGTAGGGGCTTGTGTGTCATGGGACGTTGTCAGGATTTGGTTCTGAGTAAGACAAGAAGCCACTGGAGAATTTTAAGCAGGGGAGTGACCAGATCTGATATACATTTTAAAAGAATGTGAGCATGAAACCCTGTTGTGTAGAGAACAGACCACAGTAGGACCACGATGGGAGCCAGGAAACCAATTAGAGGGCCGCCATGATCATCCTGGTAGGAGATGGTTGTGGTTTGAGCCAGTTAGCACCAGCAGAGCTCAAGAAGGAGAGTTCACTCCCCGATGTTTTGGAAATTGAACGTACTAGACTTTCTGGTAGACTAGTTAAGGGTGTGCAGGGCAGAGCTTTGGAGGCAGTTCATTAATTCAACATATATGTATCCATATTGCTAAAAAAAAAAGTGTCAATAGTGCCCATGTGGAAGGCACCGTTCTTGGGACTGAGCACGGAGCAGCGAGCAAGATACTTAGAAATACTTGTCTTCTGTGCCTGGCTTATTTCACCCAGCATACTGTCCTCCAGGTTCATTTGTGTTGTTGTGTGGGGCAGGATTTCCTTCTTTTGTAAGGCTGAATATTGCATTTAAATATATACCACGCAGAAGGAGAAATACTGCATGATTCCACTTACATATGAAGTACTTAAAATAACCACACTCATAGAAGCAGAGAGTAGAAGGATAGTTGCTGGGGGTTAGGAGGACAGGGAAATGGGGAGATATTGTACCATGGGTGTAAAGTTTCAGTTACGCAAGATAGGTTCTAGAGATCTGCTGTGTGGCATTGTGCCTATAATTAATAATACTGCATAACGACAAATATTGCTTTTAATGGCAAAATCACAATTACTTTTGCATCAATCTAATAACTATGGGCAAAAGACGTGAACAGCCATCTCTCTAAAGAAGACAAATGGGCAAAAGACGTGAACAGCCATCTCTCTAAAGAAGGCAAATGGGCAAAAGACGTGAACAGCCATCTCTCTAAAGAAGACAAATGGGCAAAAGACGTGAACAGCTATCTCTCTAAAGAAGACAGACAAATGGCAAACAAGTTCATGAAAAAAATGCTCAGCATCACTAATCATTTGGGAAATTTAAATTAAAACCACAATGAAATATCACCTCACATCTGTTAGGATGGCTACTGTTAAAAAGATGAATAATAACAAGTGTTGGTGAGGATGTGGATAAAAGGGAACCCTGGTACACTTTTGCTGGGTATGGAAATTAGCACAGCTATTATGGAAAATGGTATGGAGGTTCCTTAGAAAATTAAACCTAGAGCTGCCATATGACCCAGCAATACCACTTCTGGGTATGTATCTAAAGTAATTGAAATCAGTATATCAAAGGGATGTTTGCACTCCCCTGCTCATGGCAGCACTATTCACAATAGCCAAGGTATGGAAGCAACCTGTGTCCATCAAAACAGAAGAGTGGATAAAGAAAACATGGCATAAGTACACAATGGAATACTATTCAGCTTTTTTTTTTTTTTTTTTTTTGAGGTGGAGTTTCGCTCTTGTTACCCAGGCTGGAGTGCAGTGGTGCGATCTTGGCTCACTGCAACCTCTGCCTCTCGGGTTCAAGTGATTCTTCTGCCTCAGCCTCCTGAGTACTTGGGATTACAGGCATGTACCACCACGCCTAGCTAATTTTGTATTTTCAGTAGAGACGGGGTTTCTCCATGTTGGTCAGGCTGGTCTCAAACTCCCGACCTCAGGTGATCCACCTGCCTCAGCCTCCCAAAGTGCTGGGATTACAGGCATGAGCCACTGCACCTGGCCTTAAAATTTTCTAGTAGTGACGTTTAAAAAAATGTTAAAAGGAACAAATGAAACTAATTTTTAATATTCTCTTTTATTTAACCCAATATATCTAAAGTGTTATCCTTTCATCATGTAATCCACTTAAAAATTATTAATTTAGCTATGTAAGTAGCATTCTTTTTATGCACACTGGATTTCATAAGGCAGTAAGTTCTAAGTTCTTAGTAGGTGCTTAGCATGCTTAATTAGGATACTTAGCCTAGAAGTTTACTTAAGTATACAAGTACGTTATGCTAATTATATTAGCATACTAAGTCTTAATCCAGTGTTCACGTTACACTTACAGCACTTCTCAATCCAGACAACTTTTTCTTTTTGTTTTGAGATGGAGTTTCACTCTTATAACCCAGGCTGGAGTGCAATGGTGCGATCTCAGCTCACTGCAACCTCTGCCTCCCAGGTTCAAGCAATTACCTGCCTCAGTCTCCCAAGTAGCTGGGATTACAGGCACCCACCACCATGTCTGGCTAAATTTTTTTGCATTTTTAGTAGAGACGGGGTTTCAGCATCTTGGCCAGGCTGGTCTTAAAGTCCTGACCTTGTGATCCACCTGCATCGGCCTCCCAAAGTGCTGGGATTACAGGTGTGAGCCACTGAGCCCGGCCAGCTGTAGATCTTTATAAGAAGCTGGGAGAGGCACTTGCACAGCCAATAGGTGGAGGCCTCCTAGGATTTGAACCCATGTTTGCCTGGTTCCAAATCCTTTGCTTCCAAACACTCTACTACTCTTTATTTTCACCTTGTGTTGCTGAAAGCTCTCAGAATGAGAAGGTATTTTATCAGGGGATATAAGCAAGTCTGTTATTCTCACTGGGTCTGATATTTTTTAGTATCTCTGCAGCAAGTGGCTTGTACCAGATGACCACTTTGCATTCCCTTCTGGGATCTCAAATTCTTGGATTCTTCCTGTTACAGGCACTAAGAATAGAGGCCCTGGCCAGGCATGGTGGCTCATGCCTGTAATCCCAGCACTTTGGGAGACCGAGGCAGGTGGATCACTTGAGGTCAGGGGTTCAAGACCAGCCTGGTCAACATGGTGAAACCCCGTCTCTACGAAAAATACAAAAATTAGCTGAGTGTGGTATCGCGCACCTGTAATCCCAGTTACTTGGGAGGCTGAGACAGGAGACTGGCTTGAACCCGGGAGGCAGAGGTTGTAGTGAGCCGAGATTGCACCATTGCACTCCAGCCTGGGGACAACAGTGAAACCCCGTCTCAAAAAAAAAAGTCCTAACATTTATTCTAGAGATGGCAGGATCTTGGATAAGATTTATAATCTTCATGAGCCTCACTTTTCTCATCTGTTTAATTGGGATACACGACTGCTTGCTTACTCCTAATGTGTGTGTGTGTGTGTTTTTGTTTTTGTTGGTTTGTTTTTTTGAGGATTAAATCAGATAAAGTATACAGAGGCATTGATCCATTGCAGGTGTTTGGAATACATTATTTTTCTTCCCTATTTATCGATCCCACCATGGCTGGAAAAAAATGGGTGGGGGCCTGGTTGGTGGGTGCTGTCCATGGCATTGGCTAATTACAGGCAGACCCCAGAGGGTCTGCCTCTACCATCACCAGCACCATGACACTGTTAACTCACCTCCTTGAAGGCATCCCGCATCTCCTGGACACCGATCATCCCAGCTGTTTCTGCAAGCAATTTGGGGGTCATCAGCTCCACAAAGTCATCAAAGTCTACACGGCCACCCACTGAGGAAGATGGCACAGAATTAGCGAGACCCCACAAGCCCCGGCCTTCCGTTACCTCACTTTGTGCTTCGAGTCAGTTAGATCAGCTCCCTTCTCCCTGCCCTATAAGAGCCGTCTTTGACTTCCTCCCTCCAGCAGCTAACACCAAGCTCCAAACTCATGTCCCTCTAGCCTGAACAGGAGTGGATAGGGTGTGGTATGGTGGAAGTAACTGCCTGTGTGACTTTCAGACAGTTGGTTAAGATGTTTCTCCTCCTCTGTAGACCCGTAGAAAGGGGAGCGTAAATTAAATGAGCATACAAATTTTTTTCAAATATGAATACTATCATTACCTTGAATTCAACCTTGTTTAGTTCGTTACATGCCCAGAAGCAAACCCAATAGCTTTTTTTTTTTTTTTTTTTTTTTTTGAGACAGAGTCCCACTCTGTTGCTAAGGCTGGAGTGCAATGGTGTGATCTCGGCTCACTGCAACCTCTGCCTCCCGGGTTCAAGCGATTCTCGTACCTTAGCCTCCCGAGTAGCTGGGATTACAGGTGCACGCCATCACGCCTGGCTAATTTTTTGTATTTTTAGTAGAGACGGGGTGTCACCATATTGCCCATGCTGTTCACAAACCCCTAACCTCAGGTGATCTGCCCACCTCAGCCTCCCAGAGTGCTGGAATTACAGGTTACAGGTGTGAGACACTGCGCCCAGCCTCAACAGGAATTTTATTCTAGCTAAAATCTAAAAATCAGTTATGATCTCCATCCAAAAATCCATCCATCCTTTTTGCAGCTGTATTCACCAACATTAGCTCCAGCTCCAAGTTTGTTTCCAACATCCAATACAGCTCCAATCTCGTGCTCCACTGATGCATCTTAGTGGTGATAGTAATAACTACATTTAATAAGAATTTACTGGAGGCTAAGACTTTAACTGCATCAGCATCTTTATCTCTTCCTTTCCACAGTCCCATGAGGTAAGGAGAGAGGCATCTTCCTCTATAGATGAGGAAATGGAAACTCAAGAGTAGCGGATAACTTCACTTTTCAAAATGACTGTAATTAGTAAATAATAGAACTGAGATTTGAACCCAGACCTATCTCTAAAAGCTTTTAACCACTTCAAATGCTGCCTTCCTGAGTCGAATCTGACCTGTTTTCTTCCAGACTTCTAGTCCCTCTCATCCTCCTCTCCACCCCCAACTCTACTCTTAACCTCTACATCCTTCCCAATTCTGCCCTGATCCCTTCCCTAACCCCAGCCATCCCTCCCATTCCCTGGACTCACGGTTCATGCGGATTTGCTGGCCGAGCTCAATCAGTTCCATCTCCGTGGGCATGTAACCCATCGTCCTCATGAGATTCCCCAGATCCTTACAAGAGATGAACCCATCTCGGTCCTTATCGAACTCAAGAAATGCTTCCCGCAGCTCTGAAAGTTAAGAGAGAACTTTGGGGGAGCTTGAAGCAGTCAGTGGGGAAGAGTGGCATCTCTTGAAGCTATCAATGAGGCTCCAACTAGAGACTCCTTAAAGGAGCGTACATTAGAAACAAAACAAAACAAAACAAAAAAACCAAGGCTGGATGTGGTGGCTCATGCCTGTAATCCCAGCACTTTGGGAGGTCGAGGTGGGTGGATCACCTGAGGTGAGGAGTTTGAGGCCAGCCTGACCAACATGGCAGAACCCCATCTCTACTAAATACAAAAAATTAGCTGGGCATGGTGGCTCATGCCTTTGATCCCAGCTACTAGGGAGGCTGCCTCAGCCGAGGCAGAAGAATCGCTTGAACCTGGGAGGCGGAGGTAGCAGTGAGAGGAGATCGTGCCATTGCACTCCAGCCTGGCAACAAGAGCAAAACTCTGTCTCAAAAAAGAAAAAAAAATTCAAAAAGGAGTGATGTATGAAATGTGTTAGCAAAAGAGGCATCATTCCTGAGACCACTAAATGAGAGCACTGGCGTCCTTCAGATTCCTGGATGAAGTTATGGGGAACCTCAAAGTCACCAAGAGAGAAACTCATTTGTTTTCACTCCTGAGTCTTGGAGACACTTGAGGATGGATATGCCTTCGAAATACTTTGGGAGGTCCTTCAACTGCCACGAGAAAGAGTTCTACAAAATTACAGTTGAGTGGGAAGAGAGAGGGATTGTAAAAATTCCATGTAATGGAATTTATACAGAAATGCACAAAGGGACTGAGGGCAGGTCAGGTGGGTGGATGGCAACGTGGAAGCAACTGGGGAAGATGGTGTTACCTTCAATCTCATCTTGTCCCAGTGGTCTTTCCTGGAAAGGAATGCAGGTGAGAGGGAATTTGGAGAGAGGGTCACCCATTCTCCAAAGGATCTCCTTGTTCTCCCAAGCTCCTCCCCACTCTCTCGTGGTTCTCTTTCCATTCTCTCTCTCCTCCTCCATCCCTCCCATTCCTTTTCCCATCTCCTGACTCCTGTTCCACAGTTCTTGGCTCCCCACCCCCCTCTCGACGTCTCTCTCCCACCCATGAATCCCAATCTCCCTTTGTCTTCCTTTCTTAGACAAACATCCATCACATTGTGTCAAAGGGGGTCTTAAACACTGGGGAGTCCAGTCTCCTCCATCTCCAGATGAAAAAAGCGAGACTTCACACCACAGCTAACTCATTCAGAGTGCTGACTCTGTGCCAGGCAGTTTCCACAATCATTTCATTTAAACCTCAGTACTGCTCTGTGATGCAGATCTACATCTCGTTTCCATCTTACCCATGAGAAAGCTGAGGAACAGAGGGGTTAAGGAACCTGCACAAGGTCACACAGCTCACAAGCGGCAGATCCCCTCCCAAGGGAGGAAGGCATTCACCTGCTCCCTGGAGGTCATGGGGCAAGTCAGACACAGTATTGGGATTTGAATTCAGGGCTCCTGACTCCCAAGTCAGAATTCTTCACACGAGCCCCCATTCACTCCTTTCTCACCTGCCTCCAATCTTCCTGCCAAAGGTTAGAATCTCTGTGCATGGAAACAGCATTCAATGGCTTTCAGGCAGGAGGGTCAGTGCCAGCATGACCAGTTCCTAAACACTCTGAGAATGTCCAGTTATTGCTGCCCCACCTACTCCTGCACATACCTGAAGGGCTGGGCTTACATATACATGGCATGTTAACAAGGAAATTCTACTGACCTCTGGTCTCTTTAGCCTCCCATCTCCCTTTATCCCTGGAGCCTTTCCCTCAGCTTCTCTTTCATCTGATCCCCTCCTTGCAGTCCCTTATCACCCTTTTTTTCATTCTCTCTCTTTTTTTTTTTTTTGAGACACAGTCTCGCTCTGTCACCCAAGCTGGAGTGCAGTGGCACGAACTCGGCTCACTGCAACCTCCGCCTCCCGGGTTCAAGCGATTCTCCTGCCTCAGCCTCCCGAGTAGCTGGGATTACAGGCGCCTGCCACTGCACCCGGCTAATTTTTGTATTTCTAATAGAGACAGGGTTTCACCATCTTGGCCAGGCTGGTCTTGACCTCCTGACCTCGTGATCCACCTGCTTTGGCCTCCCAAAGGGCTGGGATCACAGGCGTGAGCCACTGCCTGGCCTTTTTTATTCTCTTTTTTTGGTGATCTTAAAGCCTAACAATGAAAAGTATGCCCACATATCTGGACAAGTTGGTATATATGGAAAAATAAAAAAATTTTAAAAAGCATGCCCACAGGAATCAAGCAAACCCGACCCTGCCACTTACTTTTTTTTAACGAGACAAAGTCTCACTTTGTTGCCCAGGCTGGAGTGCAGTGGCATAATCAGGGCTCACTGCAGCCTCCACTTCCTGGGCTCAAGCGATCCTCCTGCCTCAGCCACCTGAGTAGCTGGGACTGCAGATGCATGCCACCATGCTGAGCTATTTTTTTGTATTTTTAGTAGAGATGGGGTCTTGTGTTTCCCAGGCTGGTCTCAAACTCCTGGACTTAAGTGATCCTCCCGCCTCTGCCTCCCAAGGTGCTGGGATTCAGGCATGAGCCACTATACTTGGCCGACCCTGCCACTTACTAACTGTGTAAGCTTAAGACAAATGACTTCATGACTCAGAGCTTCACTTTCCTCACCTGTAAAATGGGAATGAAAGTCACTGACCTCATGAGTTGTTCTGAGGTGTAAATAACATCAGGTGTGCAAATCCCTTTGCACAGGGCTGGGCACAGAGCAATGACTTAATAAATGGCAGCTACTGTTATTAACGTCATCATTATCATCACCACCATCATAACCACCACCACCACCATCATCATCACCATCATCAACACCATCATTAACACCACCACCACCATCATCACCATCATCAACACCATCATCATCACCACCATCAACACCACCACCACCATCACCACCATCACCACCACCATCACCACCACACCACTATCACCACCACCACCGTCATCACCACCACCACCACCACCACCACCATCACCACCACCACCACCATCACCACCACCACCACCGTCATCACCACCACCATCACCATCACCACCATCATCATCACCATCATCACCACCATCATAACCACCACCACCATCATCATCACCATCATCAACACCATCATCACCATCATCAACACCATCATCACCATCATCACCAACACCACCACCACCATCACCATCACCACTATAATCATCACCATCATCATCACCACCACCTCATCATTATCACCACCATCACCACCACCATCACCACCATCTCACCATCACCATCACCACCATTATCACAATGAGCATCCATGGAAAAGAATGATGGTAATCTCAACAATGACATCATCCCACTTTCCCTTTTCATTTTTCTTCCTTTTCTCTCCTTCTCTTTGCTCCTGACTTTTGATTTTACCCCCACCCGTTTATCTCACTGGCTTACATGACCCCACCAGGGTCCTTGGAATTTCTTGTACCTTCTCAGCTCCTGCTCTATCCACCTATTCCCCTGGTTCTGTGGCACCATCATGTCCCCTTCTTTGTCCCACACCCCTGCTCCCTTTGCCCTGCCCACCGCCCTTCCCCCTCACTCCCCACCTCACCCGCTGTTTCTCAGCAATGCCTTTCCTCAAGAAGATGCAGGCGGGGCCCATGGGGAACTGCATGGAGGGGTGGGGTGGAGCTCGCAGGGCACCAGTCTCAAGATGGCCCCTCCTCCCTGCTCCCTGTCGGAGCTCAGCCTCCTTATCTTCTCTAGCACTCCTTTGCCACCTCTTCCTGCCTCTCTTGGTTTCTCCTTCGGTCCCTGTGTCTTAGAGCTGTGACAGCTGGGCTGGAAATCTCTACCCGGGTTGGGGAGGGATCAGAGCTGTCCCTGCCTCCCCATCTGGCTTGAATGATATGGGTGGGGAAATGCAGAGTCAGGTTCTGTGACGCCTTTATCCCCAGAGTGGAATTGGAAAGTGCATTTTATAAATGGGGATTAGAGGCTGGATGTGGTGCTCACGTCTGTAGTCCCAGCGCTTTGGGAGGCTGAGGTGGGAGGATTGCTTGAGCCCAGGAGTTTGAGACCAGCCTGAGCAACATACAGAGAGGCTGTCTTTACAAAAAATAAAAAAATTAGCCGTGCCTGGTGGTGCACACCTGTAGTCCCAGCTGCTCCAAAGGCAGAGATGGGAGGATCACTTGAGCCCAGGAGTTCGAGGCTGTAGTGAGCTATGATTGCACCATTGCACTCCAGGCTGCAGTGAACTACGATTGCACCATTGTACTCCAGCCTGGCTGACATAGTGAGACCCTGTCTCGAAAAAAAAAGAAAAAAGAAAAAAAAGAAAAGAAAATGGAGGATTAGAGCAGACGGCATCATTTATTCAATGTTCCAACAAGCATGTGAAGGGTCACTCCAACACTGGCCTCTGGGCAGTGAGATGGAGAGCACAGCACCCCTGGCCTCAGGGAGTTTTCCTGGGTGAGTCAGGAATGTGTGAGAGTGAGCAGGATGCAAGCATGGATTTCAGGAAGTGGGCATACACGGTGACTAAGAGCATGGCATTTGCTCTTCCTCTGTTCATCTCTTTCCTTCTGTCTTTCCTGAATGATTTAGAGGGAAAAAGCAAGGTGGGGGTGTCAGGGAGGGTGTGAAGTTATGGTGGTGTCAAAGCCCAAAGGGGTTTTGCGACTCCACACTAGGTAGGGTTAGGGGAGGAGGGGGCTGGGGGCCATCTGGCGTGGAGAGCCAGCATTCCAGTGGGGTAGTGGGGTGAGGAGAAGTCCACATAGAGGGGCAGCATGACCCAGGGTGTTGGGGCTGGAGATGGTGGGGATAAATCCACAGATGGGCAGCTTGGTGTGCAATGTTGGAACATGAGCTGAGTGGGGCGGGGGCATTTATATGCAGGCATTGTCTGGGGTGGGGGTTTGCACTGTAAGGCAATTAGGAAGGAGGCCACATAGAGGGGATCTGGCATGGGTTGTCATAACCCAAGCAGAGAGAGAAATGTCCACTCATGGGAATAGCATGGTGTATGGTGTTGAAGCCAGACTAGGCTGGGAAAGACATCCCCACAGGGGTGAAATGGCAAAGGAAAAGGGAAATTGGCTACACACAGTGAGTAAGGGGAATGGGGGCCAGGTCTCCTACTGTTGGAAAAGGGAGTTACTAAGACAAAAAGGAGGAAAGTCGAATGAGCCCTGTGGTGTTGGACTATAACTGGAGGCATTGGTATGTCTTCATGGATCTCAATTATACATAGAGAGATAAAAATAAACACATAGTTTCAGTGTGTATAGGAACATTTGTACACATATTCTCTAGCTCTCTCCACTAAGAGAACATAGAAACAGTGATGGCCCATACGAATGAGCACCACTAGCATCCAAATCTTGACTTCTATATACCATTCTCCATCAAATGGAACCAGAGTGCCTAGGAAATTTGGCTGATTCCATGTCTAGAGCAAAAAAAGAACAAGATGAGCCTACAAACGTCCTATGCTTAAAGCAAGAAATTGCTCAAAGAGTTGTGAGAACATGTGGAAAGAACACAGGAGTCTGCTTGAAGAAGCTCCATTGGCCATACTGGGCAGTTTGAGAGTCAAAATAAATAATGATAATAACAAATTATACAGGACCACAGGAGAAACCAGGAGTCCATACTCAGATAAATAAAAAGCTAAGTGGGAAGTTTGATATTTACAGAGCTCAAAATACCTCCCTACAAAATACCAATTTCAAAGGAGTTACTTTATAGTGGAGAAACGTGGCAAACACCATCTTAGTCAATGAAAGTGGACATCATCAGTAACGTGACAAGTTGGAATTTCACACCACCTGACAGGATGTCACGAGAACAGCATCGCTTCTGTAAGATTCCTGAATCTCATCATAATCAGACGTCAGATGAACCCACATGGAGGGATGGTTTACAAAATAACTGGCCTGTAAGCTTCAAAAATGTCAAGGTCATGAAAATCAAGGAAAGATTGAGGAACTGTTCGAGATTGGAGGAGACTAAGAAGACATGGCCGAGGCCGGGCGCGATGGCTCACACCTGTAATCCCAGCAATTTGGGAGGCTGAGGTGGGCAGATCACCTGAGGTCAGGAGTTCGAGACCAGCCTAACCAACGTGGAGAAACCCCGTCTCTACTAAAAATACAAAAAAATTAGCCGGGCATGGTGGCACATGCCTGTAATCCCTGCTACTCGGGAGGCTGAGGCAGCAGAATCGCTTAAACCCAGGAGGCGGAGGTTGCAGTGAGCCCAAGATCGTGCCATTGCACTCCAGCCTGGGCAACAAGAGCAAAACTCTGTCCAAAAAAAAAATAAAAAAAAGCTACGACTGAATGCAACACAGAATTCTGAACAGGATCCTTCTGCTATCAAGGTCTTCTTTCGGATGACTGGTGGTTTGCTGGCAATAGTTTGGCAGCCCTTGGCCAGTAGAGCCTCACCCCAATCCCTGCTTCCATGTTCACATGGTTTCCTCTCTGTATACATGCCTGTCTCTGTCTTTAAATCCCCCCTCCTTTTTTAAAAGAATTTTATTTCAAGTCTGGGATACATGTGCTGAACATGCAGGTTTATTACATAGGTATACATGTGCCATGCTGGTTTGCTGCACCCATCAACCCGTCATCTAGGTATTAAGCCCTGCATGCATTAGGTATTTGTCGTAATGCTCTCCCTCCCCTAAATCCCTTTTCTTTCTTTCTTTCTTTTTTTTTTTTCTTTTTTTTTTTTTTGAGACAGAGTCTTCACTCTGTCGCCAGGCTGGAGTGCAGTGGCATGATCTTGGCTCACTGCAACCTCCACCTCCTGGGTTCAAGCGGTTCTCCTGCCTCAGCCTCCCCAGTAGCTGGGACTATAGGTGTGTGCCACCATGCCCAGCTAATTTTTGTATTTTTAGTAGAGATGAGGTTTCACCATGTTGGTCAGGATGGTATCAATCTCTTGACTTTGTGATCCACCTGCCTCGGCCTCCCAAAGTGCTGGGATTACAGGCGTGAGCCACTGCGCCCGGCGAAATCTCCCCTTTTCATAAGGACACTAGTCATTGTGGATTAGGGTCCACACGAATGACCTCATCTTCACTTGATTACATTGGTAAAGACCTTATTTCCATGCAAGGTCACATTCACAGGCACTGGGGGTTACAATGGCCACATCTTTTGGTGGGGGTGGGACACACAATTCATCCCATAACAGTCCTGCTTTAATTCTGGAAAGCCTGTATGAATAATAATTGCTCTGGAACTCCGTCGGTGCCAGACTAACTATTCTAAGGTCTTGAGACTCATTAACTCATTTAAGCCTTTCTAGGATACAGGCTCCGTGATGGTCTATTCTACAGATGATGGAACTGAGGCATGGAGGCGAAGGCTCTTGCCCATGTTCTCATGGTAAGCAGATAACAGAAGTAAGATCCAAACCCAGCTGTGGAACCACCATGCTTAATTGCTGAGATATAGATGGAAGAAGATGGAAAGGAAAGGGGGAAGGGAAGAAAGGAACAAGTAAAGGGTACACAGAGGGTGAAAAGGGCCGCAGCAGGGGTGGTGGCAGACCAAGACACACACACACACAGCTAATCCATCAGTCAATCAGCAAGCATTTATTGAGCACTTGTTGTATTCTCAGAGCTCCACTTGGCTGTGGAGAGATAGCCCATGATTTAAGCCCAAGTTCTTACTTCTACAGAGCTAACTTGTGCAGAGCTACTGGCTAGAAGTGCAGTCATAAAGGAGCAGTGGAAGGCATTGGTCTGAACTATCACATTCATTCTGGCCATCTGGACATTGGACATGATGCTTCTGATTGTCAGACACTCATGCTCCAGCTCCAGGATCTCCCGAGGGACCTGCAGGACAAATTTCACCACCTTCAGCTCCTTGGACCCCTTCTTCTGAATGATGCTATCAAAATCACAGTCTAGCTGGTCACTGGTGATTGGCCCTGTTAGGACAGCCAAGGTGAACTCAAGGCCATGAAGCATGTGGCTGAAGGGAGTGAAGAACAGGAAGGCCAGGTGGACATCAGGGCCCTAGTAGACCAACAGGCCCACAGTGCCCTGGAAGCTGAGGCTCATCTATGCCAAGCAGCAACTTCGGGCACTATCCTTCGGGTAGTAGAGCCTGGGGAGAAAGGAAAGTTAGAAGTTACCACTGTGCTTTGTAGGCAGTGTTGCACATTGGATAAGATTAGAAGACCTGGAAGCCTCTACAGGTCAAACATGACTTAGGAGAAAGACATTCATCCATTCTTTCATTCATTGAGAAGAGCTGGAGCTCCACCACCTCCTCCTGTGGAGCTCTTGTGATCTACTTTTACCACATAAACGTTTATTTATCCAACACTACGCTTATTAAGCATGTATCAGGAGCTGGGCTAGGAGGTAACTCTTTGGCCTACATCGAATGTCATGATACCTGCCAGAATTCACAAGATCTGATCTCTGTCCATCTCCCCAATCACATTTCATTCCGTGCTTCCCCTACCCTGATCCAGCAATAACAGCTTTCCTTCTGTTCCTCGAATAGACTGATATAGTTTGGAAATTCGTCCCCTCCAAATCTCATGTTGAAATGTGATCCCCAGTGTTGGAGGTGGGGCCCAGAGGGAGATGTTTGGATCATGGGAGTGGATCCTTCATGAATGGGTTGGTGCCTTCCCTGCGGTAATGAGTGAGTTCTTGCTCTATTAGTTCACTTGAGATCTGGTTGTTAAAAGGAAACTGGTGCTTTCCTCCCTTCTCTCTCTCTTGCTCTCTCTCACCATGTAACACGCCAGCCCCCCTTCCCCTTCCACCAGGATTGGATGCTCTCTGAAGCCTTCACCAGAAGTAGATACAGGCGCCATGCTTCTTGCACAGCCTACAGAACCATGAGCCAAATAAACCTCTTTCCTTTATAAATTACCGAGCCTCAGATATGCCTTTATATTAGTACAGAATGTTATAGACATAGGTAAGACACAGATCAAGGTCTTTCCCACTCCAGACACTTTGCATTTACTTTTCCTTCGCACAGAATTCTGTTCCCCAAGACTTCCTCATGGCCACCCCTTCTCAGTATTCAGCCCCAGGTGAAAGGTCTCTCCCTCAGGATGCCTTCCCAGACCCCCAGACCCTTTCCTAAAAAGCCTTCACTTCACTCCTCAGCACACCGCACGTTCGGTCGTCTCCACGGCACTTACTCTCCATGGCCATCCAGTTGACTCCTTTGTTTACCTGTTTATGTCATGTTGCCCCCCCGGGAGGAGGTACATTCTACAAGAGCAAGAGCCTCATCTGACCTGTATGCAGCCATGGCTGCAGAACCTGGGCAGACTGGATCTAGCAGGCATCCAGGAAATGTTTGTGGAATCAATGAATGAAAGAATGAACACTGTGGTGAGCAAAGTGATGTGGTTCCTGACCCCACACTGCTGCACACCTTATTATGAGGAGAGAGAGTCAACAAATAAGCATAAATAGGCCCTGAGTTCTACAGGTGAGAAGGTGGGGCGTGGACAGGCACAGAGGAAAATCATGTGTAGACACAGGGAAGCACCATCTGCAAGCCAAGGAGAGAGGCCTCAGGAGAAACCACCCCTGTTCACACCTTGATCTTGGACTTCCAGCCTCCAGAACTGTGAGACAATAAGTGTCGGTTGTTTAAGCCACCTGATCTGTGGTACTTTTTTCTTTGAGACGGAGTCTCCCTCTGTCAGCAGGCTGGAGTGCAGTGGCATGATCTGGGCTCACTGCAACCTCCACCTTCTGGGTTCAAGCGATTCTCCTGCCTCAGCCTCCCAAGTAACTGGGACTACAGGTGTGCACTACCATGCCCATCTAAGTTTTGTATTTTTAGTAGAAATGGGGCTTCACCATGTTGGCCAGGTTGGTCTCGAACTCCTGACCTCGTGATCTGCCCACCTCGGCCTCCCAAAGTGCTGGGATTACAGGTGTGAACCACCGTGCCCGGCCTCTGTGGTACTTTTTAATGGCAGCCCCAGCAAACTAATATACAACCCCTCATTAGAAGACAGATGAGCAGCAAATAACCGCCTTGCCCCATGCCAGGTAGGGCTTTTGGGGAAACTCTCTGGGGAACATAGACTGGTCCAGAGGCCCAGAATGGCTTTCTCTTCCCTCTACCTTGCGACCCTGAGGTCATTGACCCAAACTGCTCCTCAGGGTGCTAATTATCTCACCTAGGGACCAACCGCACAGGAGCTAGGGTGGGCCTTTGAAAAGGTGACTCAGATAAAGCTACTTCCCTGCTCAAAACTTAACAGCAGCTTCCCACCATATTCAGAATAATATTCCAACTCTTCCCCTGGCTTCTGTCATCTGGTTGTGTCTGTGTCTTTGTGGCAGGTTGAATAATGTCTCCTAATGATGTCCCTATCCTAATCCCTGGAGCCTGTGAGTATGTGTTTTTTTTTTTTTTTTTTTTTTTTGAGACAGGGTCTCGCTCTGTCATCGAAGCTGGAGTGCAGTGGTGTGATCTGGGCTCACTGCAACCTCTGCTCCCCAGGGTTCAGCAATCCTCCTACCTCAGCCTCCTAAGGAGCTGGGACCACAGGCATACACCACCATGCCTTGCTATTTTTTTGTACTTTTAGTAGAGATGGTGTCTTGCCATGTTGCCCAGGCTGGTCTGAACTCCTGAGCTCAAGTGATCTGCCTGCCTTAGCCTCCCAAAGTGCTGGGATTACAGGTGTGAGCCACGGCTCCTGGCCAGTACATGACTTTCCATGGCAAAAGGGACTCTGCAGATGAGATTAATCTAAGGATCCTGAGATGAGGAGAGGATCCTGGGTATCTGGGTGGGCCCAGTGGAATCCCATGGATCTTTCCTTATAAGAGCAAGGCGGGAGGTCAGAGCAAGGAGGAGATGAGATGATAGAAGCAAGAGGCTGAAGGAGGGGCCATGAGCCAAGGAATGCGGGTGGCCCCTAGAAGCTGAAAAAGGCAAGGAACAGCTTCTCCCCTGGAGCCTCCGCAGGAGTTGGCCCTGCTAACGCTTTGGGTTTTGCTCCATAACACTCGTTTCAGATTTCTGACTTCTAGAACTGTATGAGTCCATTCTCACACTGCGATAAAGACACTGCCTGAGACTGGGTAACGTATAAACAAAAGAAGTTTAACTGACTCACAGTTCCATGTGGCTGGGGAGGCCTCAGGAAACTTATCAGGTTGGCGCAAAAGTAGTTGTGGTTTTTGCCATTACTTTTAGTTGCAAAACCGCAATTACTTTTGCACCAACCTAATACAGTCATGGTGGAAGCAGGGCACCTTCTTCACAGGGTGGCAGGAGAGATGAGAGAGAGAGATCGAGAGAGAGAGAGAGCAGGGGAAACTGCCACTTAAAAACCATCAGATCTTGTGAGAACTCCCTCACTCTCACGAGAACAGCATAAGGGAAGCCACCCCCAAGATCCAATCACCTCCCACCAGGTCCCTCTCTTGACATGTGGGGATTACAATTCAAGATGAGATTTGGGTGGGGACACAGAGCCAAACCATATCGATAGAGTAAGTTACCTGTGGAGATATCTGTGGCCTTTTATCTGTGGCTTAGGAACAAAAGGAAAGACAGTTTCTTGCATGACTCAGCTTAATTAAGCTTTCAGTTTAATTTTTTTTTTTTTTTTTTTTTTTTTTAGAGGCAAGGTCTTGCTCTGTCGCCCAGCCTGGAGTGGGGTGGTACCATCATAGCTCACTGCAGCCTCAAACTCCTGGGCTCCGGCAATCCTCCCACCTCAGCCTCCTGAGTAGCTGAGACTATAGGCTTGTGCTACCACACCCAGCTAATTTTTAAAATTATTTGTAGAGACTTGGTCTCACTATGTTGCCCAGGCAGATCTTGAACTCCTGGGCTCAAGCGATCCTCCTGTCTTGGCTTCCCAAAGTGCTGGGATTACAGACATGAGCCACAGTGCCCAGCCACAGCTTAAGTTTTTCCTTTTGGCATAGTGAATTGGGGTCCTGAGATTTCATTTTCCTTTCACAGAGATATGGTTTGGCTCTGTGTCCCCACCCAAATCTCATCTCAAATTGTAATTCCCATGTGTTGGGGTAGGGGCCTGGTGAGAGGTGATTGATGGGAGCGTACTTCCCCCTTGCTGTTCTTGTGATAGTGACGGAGTTCTCATGAAATCCGGTTGTTTGAAAGTGTGTAGCACTTCCCGCTTTGCTCTCTCTCTCTCCTTCTCTGCCATGGTAAAGATGTGCTTGCTCCCCCTTCACCTTCCACCATGATTGTAAGTTTCCTGAGGCCTCCCACCCATGCTTCCTGTTAAGCCTTCGGAACTGTGAGTCAATTAAACCTCTTTTCTTCATCAATTACCCAGTCTCGGGTAGTTCTTTACAGCAGTGTGAAAACGGACCAATATACACGGAGACAAGCATGGAACAAATTCTCCCTCACAGATCCCAGAAGGAACCAGTGCTGCTGATACCATGAATTCACACTTCCAGCCTCCAGCACCATGAGACCATCAATTTCTGTGAAGCCACCCAGCTAGAGGTATTTTGTTACAGCAGCCCTAGCAAACGAACACAGCCTGCTTCACTCTTCAGAAAACCATTCACTCCTGACCCTGTTCATGGTCTGTCCCCTACTGAGATGCAAGCTCAAGTAGGGGAGAAACTGCCTATCTTTTTGCACCCATGCAGCCCTCCTGCCTGTTGCAGAGAAAGTTCTCCAACAGATACTTACTGAACGAGTATAGGCATCAGAGTGACTATGGTCTCCCACCTACCCGGCCACGTTCATCAACTCTCTAAGGATCTTCTTCTTGTTTTCCCTGACATTCTTCTTGGCTAATGCCAAGAGTAGCACCACCACATCTAGAGTGTAGGTGTCAGCGAGCTTGAATGTGTCGTATGTGTCACTCCATGCCTCAATATCACCTGAAGCATAACCAAACCAACAAAGAAAATGCATCGTGAGTTTGGACAATTAATTCTGCAGATTTTGTCTATTTACATCAGGGCTTGGCAAACTACAATTGTGGACCAAATCCAGTCGGCCCACTACTTTGGCTTTATAAATAAAGTTTTATTGACATATGAGGTTATGGATTTATCTATATTTTTATGATCCATGCCCCTTCCTGTCTTTTTTTTTTTTTTTCTTTTTTTGAGACAGTCTCGCTCTTGTCTCCCAGGCTGGAGTCCAATGGCACAATCTTGGGTGACTGTAAACTCCACCTCCTAGATTCAAGCGATTCTCCTGCCTCAGCCTCCCAAGTAGCTAGGATTACAGGAGTGCATCACCACGCCTGGCTAATTTTTTGTATTTTTTAATAGAGATGGGGTTTCACCCTGTTGGCCAAGCTGGCCTTAAACTCCTGATCTCAGGTGATCTGCCCCGGCTTGGCCTCCCAAAGTGCTGGGATTACAGGCGTGAGCCACCGCACCCGGCCCCCTGCTTCCTGTCTTCTTTACTACTCTAGCCTGCCTCTCCTGGAACCACGGCTGATGCAGCATAGGTAACCAATAAATGTTCGTTAAATGAAGGAAGAAAACAGGCACAATTTATCCCTAATGGGAGTCTCATCGCAGGAGACACGACTGACAAGCTAAAAGGAGCCCACTGTGGGAAGTGGCACAATCAGGCCCCGGAGGACCACCCATCCTGGATGCTAGGCCTTCCAAGCAGCTGCTCACCTGAGACTAGATGAGGAATGTGGGATGCCCAGGTGGAAGGGGTTGGATATTCAGGTAGGACAAGAAGGCTGCAGAGAGAGGCAGCAACATGCATAAACATGCAAGACCGAGAGAGGCAGCCTGGCATCTTCCAGGCCCAAGGGTGGACAGGATGACTCACTCAACCATCAGATGTTGGAGCGTAACAAGATGTCCCCAGGGCACAGCACAGCTCCATTTGGCCTGGCCTGGTGGTGATATGGTTTGGCTGTGTCCCCACCCAAATCTCATCTTGAATTGTAGTTCCCATAATCCCCAAGTGTCGTGGGAGGTAATTGAAGCATGGAAGTGGTTACCCTCATGCTGTTCTCGTGACAGTGAGTTGAGTTCTCACGAGACCTGATGGTATGTATTTATTTATTTATTTGAGAAGGAGTCTTGCTCTGTCCCCAGGCTGGAGTGCAGGAGCGCGATCTCAGCTCACTGCAACCTCCGCCTCCCAGGTTCAAGCAATTCTCCTGCCTGAGCCTCCTGAGTAGCTGGGATTACAGGCACGCACCACCAAGCCCAGCAATTTATTTATTTTTTTTTTTTGTATTTTTAGTAGAGACGGGGTTTCACTGTGTTAGCCAGGATGATCTCGATCTCCTGACCTTGTGATCCGCCCGCCTCGGCCTCCCAAAGTGCTGGGATTACAGGCATGAGCCACCACGCCCGGCTGATCTGATGATTTTATAAGCATCTGGCAATTGCCCTGCTGGCACTCACTTCTCCTTCCTGCTGCCTTGTGAAGAAGGTGACTTGCTTGGCCTTCGCTTTCCACCATGACTGTAAGTTTCCTGAGGCTCCTCCAGCCACGCTGAACTGTGAGTCAATTAAACCTTCTTCCTTTGTAAATTACCCAGTCTCAGGTATGTTTTTATTAGCAGTGTGAGCATGGACTAATACAGGTGGCTTCTCACCTGCTCCTCCCCGCACCTACCTCCACAGGCATCTATGTTGAACAGGGGAAAATGCATCACCACTGGTCCAGTTTCTCCTTTCAGGATGTAGCAGCTGGCGGGGGCCTTGGACCACAAATCCAGCTCAGCCTCTTCTACTTGGGGAAAGGGGATCTTGTGGCGGCGGCAATAGTCAGTGGTAGCCCGGATGGTCTGAGAAGGAGGCAATAAGAAATGGTTGCAAGACCTCTCCAGAAGACCCCTGGGGCCTGGAGACCCAACGGGACCTCAGCTAACAGCCCAGACACACAACAGAGCAAGGGTCAGCTTGGACAGGGACAACATCTTCCGTAAGGGAAAGAGTAAGCCTCTGCCATCACCCGCACTCCCCAGCCCACCTAGAGACAACATTCGCGAGGTTAGAGAGTAACCTTTGGGGCTGGGGGCTGCGGGACTCAGAGGGCAAGGAAAATGGTGCCTAGATGAGGCTTTGAATCCCAGCTCTGCCACAGAAAGATGTTGGAGACCTCATCTCTACAGTATATATATATATATATATTTCAATTAGCCAGGCATGGGGGCGTGCACCTGTAGCCCTAGCTACTCAGGAAGCTGAGATGGGAAGATCATTTGAGCCCAGGAGCCCAACGAGATATGTGGTATGGGTGCATCTCATCACCTCTGCAAAGGATCTCTGTAATAGCCACCTCACAGGGGTATTTGGAAGATAAATGAGATATTCTCCATCATCAATGTGTAACAGAAATATAATGTCACCGTGAAGGTACTTTTCTTTTCTTTTCTTATTTTTGAGGCAGAGTTTCACTCTTGTTGCCCAGGCTGGAGTGCAATGGCACGATCTCAGCTCACTGCAACCTCCGCCTCCCGGGTCCAAGCGATTCTCCTGCCTCCCGAGTAGCTGGGATTACAGACATGCTCCACCACGCCCGGCTAATTTCATATATTTAGTAGAAACAGGGTTTCTCCATGTTGGTCAGGTTGGTGATCCTCAGGTGATCCGCTCGTCCCAGTCTCCCAAAGTGCTGGGATTACAGGCATGAGCCACCGTGCCCAGCCGTAAAGGTACTTTTCAATTGTCTACTTGCTGCACTTGAAGAAAGTAAAAAGAAGTAGGAGAAATTAATTTTAAAAATAAGTATTAAATAAAGGTGACACCATGGGGAAACTTAATGAGAAGTAGTTTCTCAGTTGTAACAAGTTTCATTTATTCTCTTTCCTGTGACCTCCTTCCGTGCTGTCCTGAACCAGAGCAAAAGGACACTGCATGTCTCATTACTGTAGCACTGAGGTTACTAAACGTACATAAAACACATCTCAGTCTCTGTGTCTTAGAAAGGCATCTGTTAAGTCCTGCAAGCTGACTGACAAAACTAAGCAAGGAGAATTAAGATAAATGTGGGCCAGGCGTGGTGGCTCATGTCTGTAATCCCAGCACTTTGGGAGGCCAAGGCGGGCAGATCACCTGAGGTCAGGAGTTTGAGACCAACCTGGCCAACATGGTGAAACCCCGTCTCTACTAAAAATACAAAAATTAGCCAGGCATGGTAGCAGGTGCCTGTAATCCCAGCTACTTGGGAGGCTGAGACAGGAGAATCGCTTGAACCCGGGAGGCAGAGGTTGCAGTGAGCCCAGATAGCGCCATTGCACTCCAACCTGGGCGACAAGAGCAAGACTCCGTCTAAAAAAAAAAAAAAAAAAAGAGACTGGGCATGGTGGCTCATGGCTCATGCCTATAATCCCAGCACTTTGGGAGGCTGAGGCGGGTGGATCACGAGGTCAGGAGATCAAAACCATCCTGGCTAACACAGTGAAACCCCGTCTCTACTAAAATTACAAAAAATTAGCCGGGCATGGTGGCACATGCCTGTAGTCCTAGCTACTTGGGAGGCTGAGACAGGAGAATCGCTTGAACATGGGAGGCTGAGATTGCAGTGAGCCCAGATAGCACCACTGCACTCCAGCCTGGACAACAAGAATGAGACTCTGTCTCAAAAAAAAAAAAAAAAAAAAAGATAAATGTATAAATGTGTTTCCAGGAACAGAAAACCAAATACTGCATGTTCTCACTTCTAAGTGGGAGCTGAATGATGAGAACACATGGACACACAGAGGAGAACAACACACACTGGGGCCTAGCGTTGGATGGAGAGCGGGAGGAAGGAGAGGGTCAGCAGAAATGGGTACTAGGCTTAATACTGGGGTGATGAAATAATCGGTACAACAAATCCCCAGGACACAAGTTTACCTATGGAACAAACCTGTACTTGAACCCCTGAACTTAAAAGTTAAAAAAAGATCAGTGTGTTTGTGTTTTGCACACAAATGCAGAAGTTGCATAAACATATGACTTCATAGTTGTGATCTCAAGAAAAAGGGCATTTCTCCTTTATCTTGTTCTTGCAGTTAACGTAAGAATATTTTAAATTTCTAAGTTTCTGAAGTGCTAGAGGAAGAGATGGCCCAGTAGAGATGTCGGAGTAATGTCTTATCCTTTTAACATGTGGTTATTTTTCCTTATGTACTCAAAGGTGGCTTCTTTATTCAGAGGAGTGATATTACAACTAGAAACCACTCATTAGCAAAAGGAGATGCAGTCTCAACAAGTGTTTCTTCTTCTTCTTCTTCTTCTTCTTTTTTTTTTTTTTTTTTTTTGACAGAGTCTCGCTCTGTTGCCCAGGCTGGAGTGCAGTGGCGGGATCTCGGCTCATTGCAACCTCCGCCTCCCAGGTTCAAGCGATTCTCCTGCCTCAGCCCCATTAGCAGCTGGGATTACAGGCATGTGCCACCATGCCTGGCTAATTTTTGTATTTTTAGTAGACACAGGGTTTCGCCATGTTGGCCAGGCTGGTCTCAAACACCTGACCTCAGGTGATCCACCCGCCTCTACCTCCCAAAGTGCTGGGATTACAGGAGTGAGCCACTGCACCCAGCCACTTTTCTACACATAAAACAGAAATATCATGAAGGTGCTTCATACCTGTATTACAGAGGAATTTACTGTCATAAGTACCTTCTAAAGATTTGACATTCAGCTGGGCACGGTGGCTCATGCCTATAATCCCAGCACTTTGGAAGGCTGAGGTGGGCGGATCACCTGAGGTCAGGAGTTCAAGACCAGCCTGGCCAAAATGGCAAAACCCCGTCTCTACTAAAAATACAAAAATTAGCCGGGCATGGTGGCATGCGCCTGTAATCCCAGCTACTCAGGAGGCTGAGGCAAGAGAATCACTTGAACCCGGGAGGCGGAGGTTGCAGTGAGCCAAGATCGCACCACAGTACACCAGCCTGGGCGACACAGAAGACTCCATCTCAAAAAAAAAAAAAAAAGATTTGACATTCAACTATAGTAGCTACATGTTGGTTAGTTTCCTTATAAACCCCATCATGGAAAGAATTAAAGATGAATTTGAGAAAAATGAAAAAAACTTAGACGATCAGGTTCTGTTAAATTGTTACAGATATGTCTTGCTTAAATTTCTGTTTATTGGCCGGGCGTGGTGGCTCACGCCTGTAATCCCTGCACTTTGGGAGGCCGAGGCGGGCAGATCACAAGGTCAGGAGTTCAAGACCAGCCTGGCCAACATGGTGAAACCCCGTCTCTACTAAAAATACAAAAATTAGCTGGGTGTGGTGGCGCATGCCTGTAATCTCAGCTACTTGGGAGGCTGAGGCAGGAGAATTGCTTGAACCCAGGAGGTGGAGGTTGCAGTGAGCCGAGATTGCGCCACTGCACTCCAGCCTATGTGACAGAGCGAGACTCTGTCTCAAAAAAAAAAAAATTTCTGTTTATTACTTTGTAACCACCTAATTTGTAGGAAAAACTTTCATCTCATGCAATATGTCAAAAGTGTGATTGCCTCGATGTGTAATCAATTGTGATGGTGAATATTAGGTGTCGACTTGATTGAAGGGTGCCTGGAAAGCTGGTATTGTTTCCGGATGTGTCTCTGAGGGTGCTGTCAGAGGAGATGAACATTTGAGTCAGTTGACTAGGAGAGGAAGACTCACCCACAGTGTGGGCGGACACCCTCCAATTGGCTGCCAGTGTGACTAGAACAAAGCAGACAGAAGAAGGTGGGAGAAGCTGGCTTGCTGCGTCCTCTGGCTTTCATCTTTCTCCTGTGCTGGATCCTTCCTGCCCTTGAACATCACACTCCAGGTTTTTTGGCCTTTGGACCCTTAGACTTACACCAGTGGCTTGCCAGGGGCTCTACGGCCTTTGGCTACAGACTGAAGGCTGCACTGTGGGCTTCCCTACTTTTTTTTTTGAGATGGAATTTTGCTCTTGTTCACCAGGCTGGAGTGCAATGGCGCAATCTTGGTTCACTGCAACCTCCACCTCCTGGGTTCCAGTGATTCTCCTGCCTCAGCCTCCCGAGTAGCTGGGATTACAGGCACCTGCCACCACGCCCGGCTAATTTTTTTGTATTTTTAGTAGAGACGGGATTTCACCAGGTTGACCAGGCTGGTCTCGAACTCCTGATCTTCTGATCCACCCGCCTCGGCCTCCCAAAATGCTGAGATTACAGGCGTGAGCCACCACGCCTGGCTGGGCTTCCCTACTTTTGAGGCTTTCGGACTCGGACTGAGCCACTATTGGTTTGTTTCTTCCTCAGCTCGCAGACGGCCTATTGTAGGACTCCACCTTGTGATCCTGAAACTCCCTTTCATCTAGACATAGATCCTATTGGTTCTGTCCCTCTGGAGAGCCCTGCCTAGTATGTCAATATACCAATTACGAATAAGGTCTTTGACATGCGTTTTCCATACTCAGTCATTAAAATCCGAGGTGTATTTTATCTTCATAGCACACTTCAACTTGGGCCAGGCACATTTCAAGTGCTCAAGTGCCACATGTGGCCGGCAACCACTGTAGTGGACAGCTTAGGTCTCTGAAGTCGTCTTTGATTGAAGTTTAACAAATGCTGCCGGTTTTCTTCCTATTACTCTTGCTATTCTCATCATCACCAGATAAGCATTGTTGTTAATCCTGAACACCAGCTATGGACCAGGCATGGTGCAGAGACTCTGCAGATCTCCTGCGAGCCAGAGGATGTGGTTCCCATTTTCAGGATGAGAAAACTGAGGTTCAGAGGTTACGCCTGTCGCTCGGGCTCATGCAGCAGAGATTCGGCAGAAAAGGACTCCCAAGACCTTGATATCTCATTCCACCTTTATCATATTGTCTTGGGATATTTATTTCAGCAGAAATCCTAAGACCAGAAAGCCTGGGTATTCCTGGGCCAAGGGTCTAGAAAGATGGTGACAAGTTGGTTCTGGATCATGGTATGGGGAAGAGGATGGATGTTCCTAATTCATATTACAGAATGTAAACTGATAGAAGTGTGTGAATATAAATATATATTACATTACACATAAATATAATAGATGATATGTTCTACCATGATTATTTTATATATACTACTATGTATCGGTATGTATCATGTAATAGATATAGTTATGTATTATGTACGTGTATATATTTTTTAATAAAATAGCTGGGCAGGGCAGCTTGTGCCTGTAATCCTAGCCTTGGGTGGTGGGAGAATCGCTTGAGGCCAGGAGTTCAAGACCAGCCTGGGCAACATAGCAAGACCCTGTCTCTAAAACAATTTAGAAAACTAGCCTGGTGTGGCGGTGTGTGCCTGCGTCCCAGCTACTTGGGAGGGTGAGGTGGGAGGATCGCTTGAGCCCAGGAGGTTGAGGCTGCAGTGAGCTATGATCACACCATAAGACCCAGTCTCGAAAGGAGGCCATGAGGGGAGGGGAGGGGAGGGGAGGAAAATGTTTATAAACCCCACAGTAAGTGGCAGATACTGTGCTAAGCACTTCACATGTATTAACAAGTATTAATTTAATCCACAGAACAACTCCTGGTGGAGCCATCGTTAGCCCAATTTTACAGCTGAGGAAACCGACATGCACAGAAGTTACACACATTGGATCAGGCCACACAGCTGGTAAGTGGCAGAGCTGGGATATGAAGGCAGGGAGAACGGATCCTAGTGGCCACTGGGAAGGTGCAATATGTGCTAAGACAAATATACTTGCATATGTTCTCACTCAGCAAACATTTATTGAGGGCCACTATTTGCCCAGGAAACCCAGATGAGCAGGAAGACACGCGCTCGGGGCTGGAGACGTGCACACCTGGGGAAGGAGGTGCACAGGTGAGGAGCTAGGCTGTTGCAGTTCAAACTGGTATGAATGGGCAGGCAGGACGCAGAAGCGGGGAGAGTCATCTGCCAGGAAGAGGGGCCCGGGAAGGTCTGGGATGGCTTTGGATCAGAAGTTCGTTGGATGTGGCCGACTGCGGGTGCTTCGGGAGCGATGGGTGAGTTGATTTTGCTCTCTGGACTTCCCAGCCAGCACCTCCCCATTGCCCGCTTCCCAGCCCGCGTCCTCAGTTCCTCCGCAAAGTCAGCTTCGCCGCAGCCCACCTCCCACCCGGGACCGGCCCCAAGGCCCTTCTCGATTACCTCGAAAGGATCTCCGGCACTGAAGTCGAAGGAGAGGATGAGGTGAACCTCCCGCGTCGGGGGCAGCACGAGTGGGAAGGGAGTGTTGATGGCTAAACCAGCATCCACCAGGTGGAGGTGCTTCCGGCTGCTCATTATCTTGTCCCGGATGCCACCTGTGGTGCCCAGGAAGAAAGAGGATCAGCTGCTTCCGGGGACTGAAAGCAAGACTTGTAAATGGAAGGCAGAGAGGGGGATGGGAAAATGATCGTTGTCAGTGTAGGCAGCAGTTGTGAGGTTGCCGACTAGGAGCTGACTTCTCTCTCTTCCCAGATTCATATGTTGAAGCCCTGGCTGGGTGCGGTGCCTCACGCCTGAAATCCCAGCACTTTGGGGGCTGAGGCGGGCGGATCACTTGAGGTCAGGAGTTCAAGATCAGCCTGGCCAAGATGGGGAAACCCTGTCTCTACTAGAAATACCAAAATTAGCCAGGTGTGGTGGCGGGTGCCTGTAATCACAGCTACTCGGGAGGCTGAGGCAGGAGGATCACTTGAACCCGGGAGGCGGATGTTGCAGTGAGCTGAGATCGCGCCACTGCACTCCAGCCTGGGTGACAGAGCGAGACTCTATCTCAAATAAATAAACAAATAAACAGACAAACACATGTTGAAGCTCTTACCTCCAGTACCTCAGAATGTGACTGTATTTGGAGACAGGGTCTTTAAAGAGGTAATTAAGGTAAAATGGGGTTTTTGGCGTGAAGTTCCAAATGAAGCTGCCTTCTCAGCAGCAATATGTGAGAGTGTTGTTAACCCAATGTTTCTGAGACAAGTCTCGGTCAGTGTAGAAAGTTTATTTTGCCAAGGTTAAGGATGCACAACCGTGACACAGCCTCAGGAGGTCATGATGACATGTGCCCAAGGCGGTTGGGGCACAGCTTGGTTTAGACATTTTAGGAAGACCTGAGATATCAATATATGTAAGATGAACACTGGTTCGGTCTGGAAAGGTGGGACAACTCAAAGCAGGGAGGGGGCTTCCAGGTCACAGGTAGATAAGAAGTAAATGGTTGCATTCTTTTTTTTTTGAGAAGGAGTCTCGTTCTGTTGCCCAGACGGGAGTGCAGTGGTGCAATCTCAGCTCACTGCAACCTCCACCTCCTGGCTTCAAGTAATTCTCTGCCTCAGCCTCCCAAGTAGCTGGGATTACAGGCACCCGCCACCATGCTGAGCTAATTTTTGTATTTCTAGTAGAGACAGGGTTTCCCCATCTTGGCCAGGCTGGTCTTGAACTCCTGACCTCGTGATCTACCCGCTTCTGCCTCCCAAAGTGCTGGGATTACAGGCGTGAGCCACGGGCCCAGCCAACATTCTTTAGAGTTTCCATTAGCCTTTCCAACTGGAGGCAATCAGATACACATTTATCTCAGTGAGCAGAGGGTGACTTTGAATAGAATGGGAGGCAGGTTTGCCCTGGGCAGTTCCCAGCTTGACTTTTCCCTTTAACTTGGTGATTTTGGGGTCCCAAGATTTATTTTCCTTTCACAGCGTAAACCAAAAATAAAATGATAAGCCCCTCCCCCCCACCCCCATCCCTCCCGTGCCCCCCCACACCCTCCCCAACTCCTACCCCCCCACAACACCCCCCCAACCATCTGAATGAACCCTTCCTCTTGGCCAGGGCACCCCAGAGTTAACCTGAAAACCTAGTTCTGGCCGTGACAGGAAGGGAGGGTCAGACATGCCTCACGATGCCCTCCTCCCTTTGGGAATGTAAGGAAAGCTGACCAGCATTTAATATCAACCCAGAGCTTAAGTCTGATAAGAACCATTTACAATCTATTCTCTCTGAAGCTTGCTACCTGGAGCCTTCATCAGTTACTGGAAAGGGGTCCCGATCCAGACCCCAAGAAAGGGTTCTTGGATCTCACACAAGAAAGAATTCAGGGTGAGTCCACAGTGCAAAGCGAAAGTAAGTCTGTTAAGAAAGCAAAGGGGTGAAAGAATAGTTACTCCACAGAGTAGGGTGTTACGGAAAGTAAGAGGAGAAATGCAACCACCTCCTCCTTTTGTTATATATAGGAAAACAACAACAACAAAAAAACATGGGGAGATGTGCTCTGCTACAAGTATCTGTGATAAAGGATTAATTTTCATAATTACTCTATTTTGGCCGGGCACGGTGGCTCACGCCTGTAATCCCAGCACTTTGGAAGGCCAAGGTGGGTGGATCACCTGAGGTCAGGAGTTCAAGACCAGCCTGACCAACATGGTGAAATCCTGTCTCTACTAAAAACACAAAAATTAGCCAGGCGTGGTGGCACCTGCCTGTAATCCCAGCTACTCGGGAGGCTGAGGCAGGAGAATCGCTTGAACCCGGGAGGCGGAGGTTGCAGTAATCTGAGATTGTGCCACTGCACTCTAGCCTGGGCAACAAAGAGCAAAACTCGGTCTCAAAAAAAAAAAAAAAACCAAAAACCATAATTACTATATTTTACAAGAACTTATATTATTATTTTTAAAGCAAAATTAGGAATGCGTCTGTTCTCAAGATATCAGGATATCAGGACATTCCTGGGTCTGAGTCTGTTTAGTAAACATTATTAATCTGTTCCCTTAACCATAACCATCTAGAGGCTAGGAATGCCTAACTTCCTGGGGATACAGCCCAGCAAGGCTGAGCCTCATTTTTCCTAGCCCTCATTCAAGATGGAGTCACTCTGGTTCCAATGCCTCTCACACATCTGCATGATAAAACTTTGAAACATTCCAATAGAATGACTAGTGCTCTTCTAAGAAGAGGGGATTAGAACAGAGACACACATGGAGCAAAGACCATATGAGGATATGAGAAGGTGGCTGTCTGCAAATCGCAGAGAGAGGCCTCAGAAAGAACTCACCCCACAGACAACTTGATTTTGGACTTCCAGCCTTGAGAACTGTGAGAAAATAAATGTCTGTCGTTTAAGTCACCCAGTCTGTGGGATTTTGTCACAGCAGCCTGAGCAGACTAAGACAGTACCTCTGGGAATGGTTCCTCTTGTTGATGAAAAGAGTCAAACTCTGGAAAATATTTGAAGAGGTTTATTCTGAGCCAAATGTGAGTGACCAATGGCCCGTGACACAGTCCTCAGGAGATCCTGAGAACATGTGGCCTAGGTGGTTGGGGCACAGCCTAGGTTTATACATTTTAGGGAGATATGAGACATCAATCAAATATATCTAAGATATACCTTGGTTCGGTCCAGAAAGGTGAGATGACTTGAAGTCGTGGAGGGGTAGAGGTGAGGGGTGAGGAGGGGTCGGTGGGGGGGCTTCCAGGTTATAGGTAGATTTAAAGTTTTCTGATTGATGGTTGGGCACAGTGGCTCACACCTGTACACCTATAATCCCAGCACTTTGGGAGGCCAAGGTGGGCAGATCATTTGAGGTTAGGAGTTTGAGACCAGCCTAGCCAATGTGGTGAAACCCTGTCTCTACTAAAAATACAAAAATCAGTTGAGCATGGTGACATGTGCCTGTAATCCCAGCTACTCAGGAGGCTGAGGTGGTGGTTGCAGTGAGCCAAGATTGTACCACTGTACTGCAGCCTGGGTGACAGAGCGAGACTCCATCGCAAAATAAATAAATAAATAAATAAATAAATAAATAAAATAAATAAATATATGGAAAATAAAATAAAAATATCTGATTGGCTATTGGTTTAAAGAGTTATTAGCAATAGAAAGGAATGTCTGGGTTATGACAAGGGGTTGTGGAGACCAAAGTTTTATCACGTATATGATGCCTCCAGGTAGCAGGCTTCAGAGAGAACAGAATGTAAATGTTTCTTATCAGACTTAAAAATCTGTGTTGAGGCGGCTCACGCCTGTAATCCCAACACTTTGGGAGGCCAAGGTGGGTAGATCACGAGGTCAGGAGTTTGAGACCAGCCTGACCAACATGGAGAAACCCTGTCTCTACTAAAAATACAAAATTAGCCAGGCGTGGTGGCGCATGCCTGTAATCCCAGCTACTCGGGAGGCAGGAGAATCGCTTAAACCCAGGAGGCCGAGGTTGCGGTGAGCTGAGATCGCGCCATTGCACTCCAGCCTGGGCAAAAAGAGCAAAACTCCATCTCAAAAAAAAAAAAAAAAAAAATTTGTGTTGACATGACTGCTAGTCGGCTTTTCCTGAATTCCAAAAGGGAGGAGGGTATAAGGAGGCATGTCCGACCCCCACTTCCCATCAGGGACTGAACCCATTTTTCAGGTTAACTTTGGAGTGCCCTGGCTGACAGGAGAGGTCTATTCAGATGGTTGGGTGGTGGGGGGCTAGAATTTTATTTTTGGTTTACACTCTCATATATTGCTACTGAGAAAGCGACTTCATCCAACCGCTTCAGGGAGAAATTTGATGCTAAAACACTCATCGCCATGATCCAGTGACTCGATGCTTGATGGTGTATTCCGAGGCCATAAGACCCGGCAGCTGCATGGCATGGTGCTCAGACACAGCTGAAGTCCTGTGTGCCTTGTAGGAAGCACCCCAGGAGAGGTGAGCAGGACTGACATCCAGCCAGGGTTCCCTTCCCAGGCCACACACAGCCCTGGCCAGGGGGGCACATTTTGGAATTCACCCCCCTGGAAGATGCACCTTTTCTTGATTTGCACAAGGGCAACAGTGCCACAAACATAAAGATGTTCACGATAGTCTTGTAACAAAAGAGTGGGGAAGGCCAGGCATGGGGTGGCTCACACCTGTAATCCCAGCACTTTGGGAGGCTGAGGTGGGAGGATCGCTTGAGCCCAGGAGTTCAAGATCAGTCTGGGCAACATAGTGAGACCCCATCTCTATGAAAAAGAAAAAGAAAAATTAGCCGGGCATGGTGCTGTGTGCCTGTGTTCCCAGCTATTCGGGAGGCTGAAATGGGAGGATTGCTTGAGCTGGGGAGGCTGAGGCTGCAGTGAGCCATGATTGCACCACTGCATTCCCACCTGGGCAACAGAGCAAGACACACACACACACACACACACACACACACACATACACGAGTGGTGCAGGGACTGGCATGGTCATAGGAGAGGATCTCCACCAGCTATGAACATTGGAGCTTATGGAGACTATTAAATGGCCTTAGTGTGAGTTCCCAGGAGTCTGACATCAATTCCACCCGAATGAGAGGGTCAGTCCCCTGAAGGGAAAACCCATACAAGTGTATGTGGTTTTTTTTTTTTAGATGGTGTCTCGCTCTGTTGCCAGGCGGAGTGCAGTGGGATGATCGCGGCTCACTGCAACCTCTGCCTCCTGGGTTCAAACGATTCTCCTGCCTCAGCCTCCTGAGTAGCTGGGACTACAGGCACCTGCCACCCTGTCCGGCTAATTTTTGTATTTTTAGTAGAGACAGGGTTTTACCATGTTGGCCAAGCTGGTCTTGAACTCCTGACCTCAAGTGATCTGCCTGCCTCAGCCTCCCAAAGTGCTGGGATTACAGGCATGAGCCACTGCGCCCAGCCCATACAAGTGTTTTTGAAGACCAGGTCCTAGGACTAGCTGACAAGAAATTAGGGTTTTTTGCATTTTTGCAAAACCAGAGAAAGCCATCAGTGAGGCTTTTCACGATGACTGGGACTCACAGCGAGGCCACACATTTTTCAGTATGGACCACACCACTGAGCGAAAGTTCCCCTAATCAGATCCCTGGGCACCTTGACACCACCCCCCTCCAAAGCTCTGGGGAAGGACCAGCCTGGGATTGTTTCAGGCCCGCCCCCTTCCCCTACTCCAGCCCATTCACACGCAAAGACAGACCAGGGCGGTGGGAGGAGGGTTTTCTCACTGTGTTTGTACAGGAAGTTGTGAGTGGTCCCCCATTCCCACTTTGAAGCGCAAATGCCTGTTTTCTTCACAAAATCCATAAAGTTACTGAGTGAGCCTAGGGAAAGAAGCCGAGACAGCCAAGGTGAGTTCAGGAGACTGAGTGGTTTCTGCCCCCACCAAAGTCATATATGGAAGCCCTCATCCCCCATGGGGTTGTATTTGGAGACAGGACTTTTAAAGAGGTCATTCAGGGCCGGCGCGTTGGCTCACGCCAGTCATCACAGCACTTTGGGAGGCCGAGGCAGAAGGATCACAATATCAAGAGATCGAGACCATCCTGGCCAACATGGTGAAACCCTGTCTCTACTAAGAATACAAAAATTAGCTGGGCGTGGTGGTGGCGCATGCCTGTAGTCCCAGCTACTGGGGAGGCTGAGGCAGGAGAATCACTTGAACCTGGGAGGCAGAGGCTGAAGTGAGCCGAGATCGTGCCACTGAACTCCAGCCTGATGACGGAGCGAGACTCCATCTCAAAAAAAAAAAAAAAAAAAAAAAGTTGGGGGGTCATTCAGGATAACTGAGGTCATGAGAGTGGGATCCTAATTCAATAGGACTGGGGTCTTTATGAGAAGAGAAAGAGTGCCAGGCACCAGAGTAATCCCAGGACTTAGGGAAGCCGAGGTGGGAGGATTGCTTGAGCCCAGAAGTTTGAGACCAGTTTGGGCAAGAGAGCGAGACCACATCTTTACAAAAATAAAATAAAATAAACAAATTAGCTGGGCATATTAATGCATGCCTGTGGTCCCAGCTATTCAGAAGGCTGAGGCAGGAGGATCACTTGAACCCAGTAGTTCAAGGCTGAAGTGAACTATGTATGATTGTGCCACTGCACTCCAGCCTGGGCATTCCAGCCTCACTTGTATCACTCAGATCATTTAGATACAAGGGAGACCTTGTATCTAAAAAAAAAAAAAAAAAAAAAAAAAAAAAAAGGAAGACACCAAGAATGCGTGTGCACTGAGGCACTGAGGAAAGGCTGGGCTGGGAGGATGCGGTGAGAAGGCGGCCATCCCTCTGCAAGCCATGGAGAGAGGCCTCAGGAGAAACTGACCCCACTGGCACCTTGATCTTGGACTTCCTGCCTGCAGAATTGTAAGAAAATAAGGCTGGGCACAGTGACTCACATCTGTAATTCCAGCACTCTGGGAGGCCCAGATGGGTGGGTCACTTGAGGTCAGGGGTTCGAGACCAGCCTGGGCAACATGGTGAAACCCCCATCTCAAAAAAAAACAAAAAACGGTGAGGAAATAAAAGCCTATAGTTGAAGCCACCCCGCTTCAACTTTTGTTAGGGCAGCAGAGCTGACAAATCTGGTGAGCTGGGAAAGGTTGGCATACAGGGGCCTGGGGGTCCTGGCCATCAGATCCAGCATCTATCGTTGAGCCACAGGTGAGATGACTTTGAGCCGTTGGGGTTGGGGGAGTTGGCAAGGAAAAGATGGCGATTTAATGACGGTATGATCACCTGTGTATCTGGGGAAATGAGCTTGTTCTCTTTAGGTTCATGGGGGAGAACGATGCAGAATGTTCCAGGAGCTGTTCCAAAATGCCCAGCACACTTTCCCGTGCTCCCTTCCCCAGCCCAAGAGGCTGCCAAGTCAGTCAGGGATAAACCAGGTCATTATCCCAGACGCCTGCCTCTTCCTCACCCTCACCCTGGACTATCACCAAGACCTGCCAATTCCACCTCCTCTTCAGTGTCTCTGCTCCTCCCAATCTCATCTGCCAGTACCTTATGCAGCATCTTTTCCATCCAGGATGCAACACTGCCTCCCCCCCTGATTTCCCTCTTCCTGGTTTTTCAGCTCCAATCCTTTCTCTGAACAGCAGGGGCAGAGTGGCAAGAGAGCAAAGCTAGTAGGGAGGTGGGTGCTTGAGCTAGATGCTGATTTGAATTTGACTTCATCACTCATTAGCTGTGTGACCCTGAGCAAGTTACTTTTATTTATTTATTTTTTCTTGAGACAGTCTTGCTCTGTCACCCAGGCTGTAGTGCAGTGGTGCAATCTCGGTTCACTGCAACCTCTGCCTCCTGGGCTCAAGTGATTCTCCTGCCTCAGCCTCCCAAATAGCTAGGACCACAGGCACCCACCACTACGCCCGGCTAAATATTTTTTTGTATTTGTAGTAGAGACGGGGTTTCGCTATGTTGGTCAGGCTGGTCTCGAATTCCTGACCTCAGGTGATCCACCCACCTCGGCCTCCCAAAGTGCTAGGATTACAAACATGAGCCACTGCACCGGGCCCCTGAGCAAGTTACTTAACATCTCTGTTCTCATCTGTAAAACCAGGAAGAGAGTAACACCTATCCCTTATAGATTTATGAGGAATAAGTAAGAGCCTGCCTATAGCACTTAGGATGTTGGGAGGATGGTTTAACATGTCAACTAGGCTGGGCCACAGTAACCAGTTATTTAATCAAACACTAGCCTAGATGTGGCTGTGAAGGTATTTTGTAGATGTGGTTGACAGCTAAAATCAGTTGACTTCAAGAAGATTATTCTCAGTAATGTGGGTGGGTCTCATCTACTCAGTTGAAGGCTTTGAGGGCAAAACAGTTTCTAGAGAAGAAGAAATTCTACCTCCAGACTGGAGCATCAAATTCTGCCTCATGCATGCGTATGCTCATTGCAGCACTATTCACAATAGCAAAGACATGGAATCAACCAAATATACCCATCAATGGTAGACTGGATAAAGAAAATGTGGCACATATACACCATGGAATACTATGCAACCAGAAAAAGGAACAAGATCATGTCCTTTGCAGGGACAGGGATGGAGCTGGAAGCCATTATCCTCAGCAAACTAATGCAGGAACAGAAAACCAAACACCACATGTTCTCACTTATAAGTGGCAGCTGAATGATGAGAATATATGGACACAGGGAGGGGAACAACACACACTGGGGCCTGTTGAGGGGGCGGTGGGAGGGAAAACATCAGGGTAAACAGCTAATGCATGTGGGGCTTAATATCTAGGTGATGGGTTGATAGGTGCAGCAAACCACCATGGCATACGTTTACCTGGGTAACAAACCTGCATGTCCTGCACATGTATCCTCAAACTTTAAATTAAATTAAATTTTTAAAAATCCTGTCTCGGTTTCCGGCCTGTTGGCCTGCCCCATGGATTTTGGACTTGTCATCTTCACAATCCCATGAGCCAATTTGTTAAAATACATATCTCTAGTTAAATAGACAGATAGAGATAGATAGCTATAAATACATAGATATAGATGCATAGATTTGGGCAGACAGAAACATAGATAGGTAGATACAGATAGATAGATATCTTATTGGCTCTGTTTCTCTGAAGAAACCTAACACATCCAGCAAATAGTAGGCACTTAATAAATATTAACTTCTACAAGAGTTTAGCAGCAGAAAAGCAAATCACACCTACATTGCTTTGATAGCCCTTTAATATTTAACATGTTAAAGAAAACTAAATGTGGCCTGAGGACTCCATACTTCTTCTTTTTTTTTGAGACAGAGTTTCACTCTTGTTGCCCAGGCTGGAGTGCAATGGCACGATCTCAGCTCACTGCAACCTCCGCCTCCCGGGTGCAAGTGATTCTCCTGCCTCAGCCTCCCAAGTAGCTAGGATTACAGGCATGTGCCACCACGCCCGGCGAATTTTGTATTTTTGCATTTTTAGTAGAGACAGAGTTTGCCATGTTGGCCAGGCTGGTCTCAAGCTCCTGACCTCAAGCGATCCGCCCACCTCGGCCTCTCAAAGTGCTGGGGTTACAGCCATGAGCCACCACACCCGGCCATTCTATCTTATATTTTTATTTATTTATTTTAGAGAGGAGGTCTCACTACGTTGCCCAGGCTTGCTGGTCTTGAACTCCTGGCCTCAAGCGACCCTCCCGCCTCAGCCTCCTGAGTAGCTGGGACTACAGGCGTGAGCCATCACACCTGGCTTTTTAAAATGTTTTATCTATTTATTAATTTTGTTTTAAAAAGATGAGGTCTCACAGTGTTTTCCAGGCTAGTCTTGAATACCTGGGCTCAAGTATATTTTATAGTAAGTTAAGAATTGGCCGGGCACAGTGGCTCACATCTGTAATCCCAGCACTTTGGGAGCCTGAGGTGGGTGGATCACAAGGTCAGGAGTTCAAGACCAGCCTGGCCAATATGATGAAACCCTGTCTCTACTAAAATTACAAAAATTAGCCGGGTGTGGTGGTGCATGCCTGTGGTCCCAGCTACTCGGGAGGCTGAGGCAGGAGAATCGCTTGAACCTGGGAGGCGGAGGTTGCAGTGAGCCAAGATTGCACCACCGCACTCCAGCTTGGGTGACAGAGCGAGACTCCATCTCAAACAAACAAACAAACAAAAACAAAAAACAAAACAAAAAAAGTACGTTCTTTAAAAGAAAACTTTTTAAGGGATGGGGGTCTCTGAGTGCAGTGGTGCATTCATAGCTCACTGCAGCCTCCAACTCCTGGGCTTAAGGAATCCTCCCACCTCGGCCTCCCCGAATAGCTGGGACTACAGGTGCACGCACCACCATGCCCGGCTAGGATGTATGTTCTCATTTCAGCACAGGAGCCAGGCCTTATAGAAAGTCATAGTGGGGCTTCGTGTGGCACATTCCATCTCTCTCCATTACCCACCGGAGGGGTAAACCCAAGCCTCTCATCTGCCAGACTGAAGTCAGTAGATGAACTCTGGCTGACTTTCCCCACATTTCCACTGGGTAGGCTCATTGTCACTCATTCTTGAAGTTGCTTCTGAGCTATCACCTTGGAAAAGGAGGCTTCTTCATTAACCCCATCTAAGGGGAGCTTGGCCAACAATAGCTCAGAGACACCAAGTTAATAGTCGGCTCCCTCTTTAAATTGTAGACAAAGGAAACCAGAGAATAGACTGATTTCATCCAACAGAGATAAAAACAGGAATTTATGTAACATGAATAAAAGGAGGAGGAAGGGAAATCTAGAGTCTGAAGAGAGTACACCTTGATTTCCTTTCCTTGGTGAGGTGCTAATCAGCTGGTTGGGAGGACTCTGGGTGTGTCTGTGCCTGGACACCGGGTCATCACAGAGGTGAGAGGTTGGATGTCTGGGGGTGAGACTGGCTGTCCCTGGGTCATCTCAGGAAGGCAGTGGCTTTAGCGACCAACTGTCTTCATTGTCCCTCATCCACGCTACTTCACTCTCAGAATTTTTCACCGGGTACCTGCTCTCGCCTCTCCTTGTCTCTCCATATAATTTACTTATTTATTATTTTTTCGAGACAGGGTCTTGCGCTGTCACCCAGGCTGGAATGCAGTGGCACAATCATAGCTCACTACAGCCTCGACCTCTTGGGCTCAAGTGATCCTCCTGCCTCAGCCTCCTGAGTAGCTGGGACCATGGGAACGCACTACCATGTCCAGCTAATTTTTTACAAAAAATTTTGTAGAGATGGGGTCTTGCTATGTTGCCCAAGCTGGTTTTGAACTCCTGGGCTCAAGTGATCTTCCTGCCTCAGCCTCCCAAAGTGCTGGGATTACAGGTGTGAGCCACTGCACCCAGCCCTCTCCATAGAAATTAGCCCAGTCGGGGATGGACTTGCCTGTGGTTGGCTTACCTGTCTATTCTCCATCTCGTCCTCTAGACCATGAGTCCTCCAGGCAGGCACTTGGACTGACATTTCCCCTTTGTCACCCCTACCCCCAGCCTGCTATTAGGAGAGTTATTATTTCATGCTAATGACTCAAGACATCCTAGATGGATGGATGGCCGGTTGGGTGGATAGAGGGTGGGCGTATCAGTCCATTCTTGCATTGCTATAAAGAAGTACCTGAGGTTGGATAATTTATAAAGAAAAGAGGTTTAATTGTCTCACAGTTCTGAATGCTGTATAGGAAGCATGGTGCTGGCATCTGCTTCTGGTGGGGCCTCAGGAAGCTTCCAATCATGATGGAAAGTGAATGCGGAGCAGGCACATCACTTGCCGAGAGCAGGAGCAAGAGAGCGAGGGGGAAGGTGCCACACACTTCTAAACAACCGTATCTCACATGAACTCAGAGCAAGCACTCACTAATCACCAAGAGGATGACGCTAAGCCGTTCATGAGGGATCCGCCCCCATGATCCAATCACCTCCCACCAGGCCCCACCTCCAACACTGGGGATTACATTTCTTTTTCTTTTAATTTAATTTAATTTAATTTAATGTAATTTTAAGTTCCGGGATACATGTGCAGGACGTGTAGATTTGTTACACAGGTAAACATGTGCCATGGTGGTTTGCTGCACCTATCAACCCATCACATAGGTATTAAGCCCCACATGCATTAGCTAATTTTCCTGGTGCTCTTCTTCTCCCCACCCGCCCCCAACAGGCCCCAGTGTGTGTTGTTCCCCTCCTTGCGTCCATGTGTTCTCATCATTCAGCTCCCACTTATAAGTGAGAACATGAGGTGTTTGGTTTTCTGTTCCTGCAATAGTTTGCTGAGGATAATGACTTCCAGCTCCACCCATATCCCTGCAAAGGACATGATCTTGTTCCTTTTTCTGGCTGCATAGTATTCCATGGTGTATATGTACCACATTTTCTTTATCCAGTCTATCACTGATGGGCATTTGGGTTGATTCCATGTCTCTGATATTGTGAATAGTGCTGCAGTGAACATACACGTGCCTGTATCTTTCTAACAGAATGATTTATATTCCTCTGGGCATATACCCAGTAATGGGATTGCTGGGTCAAATAGTATTTCTGGATCTAGATCCTTGAGGAATTCCACACTGTCTCCTACAATGGTTGAACTAATTTACATTGGGGGATTACATCCAACATGAGATGTGGAAGGGAACAAACATCCAAACTGTACCAGTGGGACATCTTGTCATGTCCCCTGCAGGACTGGCCCATAGGGTTGGGGAAGAGCAAGAGGGGGGAGAAGGTTGGTGGCACTTACTGTTGATGACACTTATCACACTACACATGGTACCTTTCCTTTCGGGGTCCTCATGGGGCTGCTCCTGCTTTTCCAGGGAGGTCCTGGTCCAATTCTCGAGCATCTCAGTCAGCCAGGTGTGTTCAGGCTCACCGCCTTCATCTACGTCAAGAAACCCAGGTGGTCTCAGATACTGTCCAAGTACCCTACCAAGAACATCACAGACCCTGCTCTGCCTCATCTTCTGCAATGCCCTGCGGTTCCTCCCGAGGTGACCTCCTTCTCCAGGTGACCCTCTCTCCCCTTGCCTTCTGCTGACCCCCATGTTACCTCACTCTCTCTGACTTTCTGGCCTCTTTTTTCTAGCTCCTTCATCTCTGCCTCCACCTCTACTCATCTTTTGCACGCTTATTTTCTTCAGGGTTGGAGGCAAAGTCTTCCCCTATTTTATTTATTTATTTGAGACAGAGTCTTGCTCTGTTGCCCAGGCTGGAGTGCAATAGGGCAATCTCAGCTCACTGCAACCTCTGCCTCCCAGTTTCAAGTGATTCCCCTGGCTCAGTCTCTGGAGTATCTGGGACTACAGGCACGCACCACCACCAGGCCCAGCTAATTTTTGTATTTTTAGTACAGATGGGGTTTCACCATGTTGGCCAGGCTGGTCTCGAACTCCTGACCTCAAGTGATCCGCCCGCCTCGCCCTCCCAAAGTGCTGGGATTACAGGCATTGAGCTGTCATGCCTGGCATCCCCTCTTTTATTTTTATCCACACTTATGAATTAGATGATGCTCAACTCTCTCTCACACACACACACACTGATAATAGCTCTGCTCACATTTGCTGAGAACGTCACCTGCCAGGCTCATCTTGGCATTTTGCATAAATTCTACCCTTCAACCTTCACCGCATTCCCTGGAGTGAGCTCTCTGAGGCTTGTTTTATAAGGGATTAATCCAAATCAAGAGGGCTCCACCCTCATGGTCTCAACACCTCCCAAAGGCCCCATCTCTTAATACCATCACCTTGGGGTTGCCATTTCTTTTTGTTGTTGTTGTTGTTGAGACAGGTTGTCGCTCTGTCACCAGGCTGGAGTGCAGTGGTACAATCACCAGCCTACCATCCCACAACGTTAGTTAACCATTTGCAGGTTGGAGATAGATTCTCCTTCCAGACTTGTCTATAACCAGCATATGGTGAATGCTGACATCAAAAAACAACATTAAAGCCTGCCATGTGGCAAGAAGTTGGCTCTCTGCAACCCAGAAGAGGGTTCCCCAGAATCCAACCCTACTGGTACTCTGATCTTGGACTTCCAGCCTCCAGAACTGAGAAATTAATCTCTGTTGTTGCTAAGCCAGCCAGCCTATGTATGGCACTTTGTCCTGGCAGCCTTCACAACTAAAACAGGGAGGGAGGCATGAAGTGGATGCAGGGCTGTGCTCAGGACCTACCTTCACTCTGTACCTGACTGTTGACCTGTGAAAAAGCCACACTTGCATCTTCCACAACTGGAAGGAAGACCACCTTTGTCAGCCTCTGCTGTAGTTAGGTTGGGGCCATGTGACTGATCCTGGCCAACAGGAGGTGTGTGGAGCTGGTGCCCGATACTTCCAGGCCTGGCTACAAAAGGCCTTCTGTGGCTCTCCAGCTCTCTCCTCTCATGGAACAGACAAGGAGACCTTGTGCCAAGAGGAGAAGCAACGAGATGCAAGCAGCTTGGCCCAGCGCGGTGGCTCACACCTGTAATCCCAGCACTTTGGGAGGCCCAGGCAGGCAGATCACTTGAGGTCAGGAGTTCGAGAGCAGCCTGGGTAATGTAGTGAAAACTCGTCTCTACTAAAAATACAAAAATTAGCCAGGTGTGGTGGCAGGTGCCTGTAATCCCAGCTATTCAGGAGTCTGGGGCAGGAGAACAGCTTGAACCTGGAAAGCAGAGGTTGCAGTGAGCTGAGATTGTGCCACTGCACTCTAGCCTGGGTGACAGAGCTAGACTCTGTCTCCAAAAAAAAAAAAAAGAAAAGGAAAGGAAAAAAAAGACGCAAACAGCTTGGATGCCTAAGTCCCCACATGGAGCCAAGTTGCCCTGGAGGAACACTCAACCCATATTGCTTTTTGGGTAAGCAAAATATAAACCCTTTGTGTCTTGAGCTATAGCAATTTGTGGTTTCTTTGCGCAGCATAGCCTCTCCTGAACAAATATAGTCTCCTCCATAATATAATCTAACTTCTCCATACAGAATTCATCTGATACTTTGTTCTTGTTCTCCGTACTCCCACCATGGGTCAAGTCTGGTTCCTTCATGACTCCCAACCCATGTAGTTTTGGAAGTATTTTTCCTCTCAATTTGCTAATTGCCTCAGGCTGTTCCCATTTTCTGCCTCTGACACTTGGATCCTAGGCGTACCTAGGGTATATCTGATGACTATGTACATGGATCCTATGGTTAGACTCATCCAAAAAGCTCCTAGGTCTGATGAATGAATTCAGTAGAGTTTCAGGATACAAAATCAATGTACACAAATCAGTAGCACTGCTATACACCAACAATGACCAAGCTGAGATTCAAATCAAGAACTCAACCCCTTTTACAACAGCTGCAAAAAAATAAAATAAAATACTCAGGAATATACCTAACCAAGGAGGTGAAAGACTGCTACAAGGAAAACTACAAAACACTGCTGAAAGAAATCATAGATGACACAAACAAATGGAAACACATCCCATGCTCATGGATGGGTAGAATCAATATCGTGAAAATGATCATACTGCCAAAAGCAATCTACAAGTTCAATGTAATTCCCATCAAAATACTATCATTTTTCACAGAGTGTCAGTTTGAACTCCGATCCTGCCCCCTCCTGGCTGCGTGGCCTCAGGCACCTGTGAGAGTCCATGCTCCTCTCCATTCCCAAAGGAGCATCACATGAATCAGACACGTAAAGTTTTTAGGACAATGGCTGGCTTCAAGCCAGTGTGCAGTCCACACTACCATTAGGGATTCATGGCAAAGTAGGATGCTTACCTTCTGGGGGAGGATGTTCCCCTTGCGAACTTTCTTGCAGCCTCAGTAATCGGGCTGCAAAAGAGCAGAGGCAGGGGTAATGTTTAACTGTAAAGTCACTAGTTATAGAAAATACAGATTACCTGCAGCGACGTCTCTTTAATAGAAATGGCAGCCATGGGTTGGAGTCTGTTGATACGGGCTCTGGAGAGCTAATTTTGTACCCGCCTTCCAACTCTGTGCTCAGTGACCTCATGTTGGTAGCTTGAAATTTGCCATGATGTGATCAAGTGGGTTTCATACTAGGAATGCAGGGATGGCCTAACATATGCAAGTCAACAAATGTGATATATCACAGAAATAGAATTAAAAACAAAAATCATAGGAGATGCAGAAGCATTTCACAAAATCCCACATCCCTTTATGATTAAAGCCCTCAACAAAATTGGTATACAAGAGACATACTTCGATGTAATAAAAGCCATCTATGACAAACCCACAACCAACATTACACTGAACAGGGAAAAGTTTAAAGCATTCCCCCTGAGAACTGGAATAAGACAAGAATGCCCACTCTTATCACTTGTATTCAACATAGTACTGGAAGTCCTAGCCACAGCCATCAGACAAGAGAAAGAAATGAAGGGCATCCAAACCAGTAAAGAGGAAGTCAAACTGTTAGTGTTCACTGAAGATATGATTGTACACCTAGAAAACCCTAAAGACTCATCCAAAAAGCTCCTAGGTCTGATGAATGAATTCAGTAGAGTTTCAGGATACAAAATCAATGTACACAAATCAGTAGCACTGCTATACACCAACAATGACCAAGCTGAGATTCAAATCAAGAACTCAACCCCTTTTACAACAGCTGCAAAAAAATAAAATAAAATACTCAGGAATATACCTAACCAAGGAGGTGAAAGACTGCTACAAGGAAAACTACAAAACACTGCTGAAAGAAATCATAGATGACACAAACAAATGGAAACACATCCCATGCTCATGGATGGGTAGAATCAATATCGTGAAAATGATCATACTGCCAAAAGCAATCTACAAGTTCAATGTAATTCCCATCAAAATACTATCATTTTTCACAGAGTGTCAGTTTGAACTCCGATCCTGCCCCCTCCTGGCTGCGTGGCCTCAGGCACCTGTGAGAGTCCATGCTCCTCTCCATTCCCAAAGGAGCATCACATGAATCAGACACGTAAAGTTTTTAGGACAATGGCTGGCTTCAAGCCAGTGTGCAGTCCACACTACCATTAGGGATTCATGGCAAAGTAGGATGCTTACCTTCTGGGGGAGGATGTTCCCCTTGCGAACTTTCTTGCAGCCTCAGTAATCGGGCTGCAAAAGAGCAGAGGCAGGGGTAATGTTTAACTGTAAAGTCACTAGTTATAGAAAATACAGATTACCTGCAGCGACGTCTCTTTAATAGAAATGGCAGCCATGGGTTGGAGTCTGTTGATACGGGCTCTGGAGAGCTAATTTTGTACCCGCCTTCCAACTCTGTGCTCAGTGACCTCATGTTGGTAGCTTGAAATTTGCCATGATGTGATCAAGTGGGTTTCATACTAGGAATGCAGGGATGGCCTAACATATGCAAGTCAACAAATGTGATATATCACAGAAATAGAATTAAAAACAAAAATCATAGGAGATGCAGAAGCATTTCACAAAATCCCACATCCCTTTATGATTAAAGCCCTCAACAAAATTGGTATACAAGAGACATACTTCAATGTAATAAAAGCCATCTATGACAAACCCACAACCAACATTACACTGAACAGGGAAAAGTTTAAAGCATTCCCCCTGAGAACTGGAATAAGACAAGAATGCCCACTCTTATCACTTGTATTCAACATAGTACTGGAAGTCCTAGCCACAGCCATCAGACAAGAGAAAGAAATGAAGGGCATCCAAACCAGTAAAGAGGAAGTCAAACTGTTAGTGTTCACTGAAGATATGATTGTACACCTAGAAAACCCTAAAGACTCATCCAAAAAGCTCCTAGGTCTGATGAATGAATTCAGTAGAGTTTCAGGATATAAAATCAATGTACACAAACAGTAGCACTGCTACACACCAACAATGACCAAGCTGAGATTCAAATCAAGAACTCAACCCCTTTTACAACAGCTGCAAAAAAATAAAATAAAATACTCAGGAATATACCTAACCAAGGAGGTGAAAGACTGCTACAAGGAAAACTACAAAACACTGCTGAAAGAAATCATAGATGACACAAACAAATGGAAACACATCCCATGCTCATGGATGGGTAGAATCAATATTGTGAAAATGACCATACTGCCAAAAGCAATCTACAAGTTCAATGTAATTCCCATCAAAATACTATCATTTTTCACAGAACTAAAAAATCCTAAAATCCTTTTTTTTTTTTTTTTTTTTGAGACTTAGTCTCGCTCTGTTGCCCAGGCTGGAGTGCAATGGCCAATTTCGGCTCACTGCAACCTCTGCTTCCCAAGTTCAAGCGATTCTCCTGTCTCAGCCTCCCAAGTAGCTGGGATTACAGGCGCATGCACCATGCCTGGCTAATTTTTGTATTTGTGGTAGAGACGGGGTTTCGCCATGTTGGCCAGGCTGGTCTCAAACTCCTGACCTCAGGTGATCCACCCGCCTTGGCCTCCCAAAGTGCTGGGATTACAGACGTGAGCTACCATGCCCAGCCACAATCCCAAAATCCATATGAACCAAAAAAGAGCCCTCATAGCCAAAGCAAAGACTAAGCAAAAAGAACAAATCTGGAGGCATCACATTACCCAATCAAATTATACTACAAGCCTATAGTTACCAAAACAGCATGGTACTGGTATAAAATTAGGTATGTAGAACAATGGAACAGAATACAGCCCAGAAATAAAGCCAAATACGTACAGCCAACTGATCTTCGACAAAGCAAACAAAAACATAAAGTGGGGGAAAGGACACCTTATTCAACAAATGGTGCTGGGATAACTGGCAAGCCACATGTAGGAGAATGAAACTCGATCCTTATTTCTCACCTTATACAAAAATCAACTCACAAATTCAATGTGAATTTGCATCAAAGACTTAAATACAAGACCAGAAACCATAAAAATTCTAGAAGATAACATCAAAAAAACTCTTCTAGATGTTGGCTTAGGCAAAGAGTTCATGACCAAGAGCCCAAAAGCAAATGCAACAAAAACAAAAATAAACATATGGATATATGGGAACGGTGGCTCACACCTGTAATCCTGGCACTTTGGGAGGCCCAGCTGGGCGGATCTTCAGGTCAGGAGTTCCAGACCAACATGATGAAACCCCATCTCTATTAAAAATACAAAAATTGGCCAGGTATGGTGTTGGATGCCTGTAATCTCAGCTACTCAGGAGGCTGAGGCAGGAGAATTGCTTGAGTCTGGGAGGCGGAGATTGCAGTGAGCCGAGATCATGCTGCTGCACTGAAGCCTGGGTGAAGGAGTGAGACTCCGTCTCAAAAATAAATAAATATATGGGACCTGAGTAAATTAAAAAGCTTCTGTACAGCAAAGGAAATAATTATCAGAGTAAACACACAACCCACTGAATGGGAGCAAATATTTGCAAACTAGGCATCCACAAAAGACGATTATACAGAACCTATAAGGAACTCAAAGAAATCAGCAAGAAGAAAACGAATAATCCCACCGAAAAGCATCCCAATGATATGAATAGACATTTCTCAAAAGAAGATATTCCAGTGGCCAAGAAACATATGAAAAAAATGGTCAGCATCACTAATCATTAAACAAATGCAAATGAAAGCCACAATGAGATACCATCTTACTCCCACAAGAATGGCCATTGATAAAAATTCAAAAAAAACCATAGACGTTGGTGCAGATGCGGTGCAAATGGAACACTCACACACTGCTGGTGGGAATGTAAATTAGTACAACCTCTATGGAAAACAGTATGGAGAGTCCTCAGAGAACTAAAAGTAGATCTACCGTTCGATCCAGCAATCCCACTACTGGGTATCTACCCAAAGGAAAGGCAGCCATTATATGAAAAAGACACTTGTGGGCTGGGTGCAGTGGCTCACGCCTGTAATCCCAACACTTTGGGAGGCCGAGGAGGGCAGATCACTCGAGATCAGGCGTTCAAGACCAGCCTGGCCAACATGGTGAAACCCCATCTCTACTAAAAATACAAAAATTAGCTGGATGCGGTGGTGCACATCTGTAGTCCCAGCTACTTGGGAGGCTGAGGCAGGAGAATCACTTGAACCCACGAGTTGGAGGTTGCAGTGAGATTGCACCACTGCATTCCAGCCTGGGCAACAGAGCGAGACTCTGCCTCAAAAAAAAAAAAAAAAAAAAAAAAAGACACATGCACATGTATGTTTATAGCAGCACAATTCACAATTGAAAGATATGGAACCAGCCGAGCATGGTGGCTCATGCCTGTAATCCCAGCACTTTGGGAGGCTGAGGCGGGTGGATCATGAGGTCAGGAGATCGAGACTATCCTGGCTAACACCGGTCTCTACTAAAAATACAAAAAAAAAAAAAAAAAATTAGCTGGGCGCAGTGGTGGGTGCCTGTAGTCCCAGCTACTCAGGAGGCTGGGCCAGGAGAATGGCGTGAACCTGGGAGGCGGAGCTTGCGGTGAGCCGAGATCGCGCCACTGCACTCCAGCTTGGGTGACAGAGTGAGACTGTCTCAAAAAAAAAAAAAAGATATGAACACACCTAAGTGCCCATTGACAAATGAGTGGATACAGAATATGTGGTATATAAACACCATGGAATATGACTCAGCCATAAAAAAGAATAAAATAATGTCTTTTGCAGAAACTTGGATGGAGGCCATCATTCTAAGTGAAGTAACTCAGGAATGTAAAACCAAAAACCATATGTTCTCACTTATAAGTGGGAGCTAAGCTATGGGTATGCAAAGGCATACAGAGTGGCATAACGGACTTCATAGATTCAGAAAGAGGAGGGTAGGGAGGTGGGGATAAAAAACTACACATTGGGGCCAGGAGTGGTGGGTCATGCCTGTAATCCCGGCACTTTGGGAGGCCGAGGCAGGTGGATCACCTGAGGTCAGGAGTTCGAGACCAGTCTGAGCAACATGGAGAAACCCTGTCTGTACTAAAAAAATACAAAATTAGCCAGGCATGGTGGTGCATGCCTGTAATCCCAGCTACTCGGGAGGTTGAGGCAGGAGAATGGCTTGAACCCAGGAGGTGGAGGTTGCGGTGAGCAGAGATCGCTCCATTGCACTCCAGCCTGGGCAACAAGAGTGAAATTCCATCTCAAAAAACAAGAACAAAAACAAAAAAACACTACACATTGGGGCCAGGTGTGGTGGCTCATGCCTGTAATCCCAGCACTTTGGGAGGCTGAGGCGGGCAGATTGCTTGAGCTCAGAAGTTCGAGACAAGCCTGACCAACATGGCAAAACCTCATCTCTACTAAAAATATAAAAATTAGCCGGGCATGGTGGTACGTGCCTGTAATTCCACCTACTAGGGAGGCTGAGGCAGGAGAAGCACTTGAACCCAGGATACAGAGGTTGCAGTGAGACGAGATCTTGCTACTGCACTCCAGCCTGGGCAACAGAGTGAGACTGTCTCAAAAAACAAAACCAAAAAACTACATATTGAATGCAACATACTCTAAAACATACACTGATGGGTGGACTACAGTCTCAGAATTTCCTACTACATAATTCATCGTGTAACAGAAACCACTTGTACCCCAAAAGCTATTGAAGTAAAAATTCAAAAAAAACAAGAAAATCTTAATATTTAAAAATATTATTACCTAATAGTAGCAGTGTTGATCCCTATAATTAAAATATTGTACGTTATAAATTTTTACTTGAGACCAAATCAAAATTCAATTTTTCCACATGTGCTGAAAATGCGATAGAAAGCTGAGTCCTGATACATGTCGGTTAGGTCAAGCTTCTGCTTCTTCTTTTTCAAATTTTTGAATTGTCAATAAATAAATTTTGTCTGCTTTTTTTTCTTTTTCTTTCTTTCTTTCTTTCTTTTTTTTTTTTTTGAGACACAGTCTCGATCTGTTGCCCAGCCTGGAGTATAGTGGCGCGATCTTGGCTCACTGCAACCCCTGCCTCCCGGGTTCGAGCAATTCCCCTGCTTCAGCCTCCCGAGTAGCTGGGGTTACAGGCGCCCGCCACCATGCCCAGTTAATTTTTATATTTTTAGTAGAAACTAGGTTTCACCATGTTGGCTGGGCTGGTCTCGGACTCCTGACCTCAAGTGATCCACCCACCTCAGCCTCCCAAAGTGCTGGGATTACAGGCGTGAGCCACTGTGCCCAGCTTGCTTTTTCTTTCTTTCTTTTTTTTTTTGAGACGGAGTCTCACTCTGTCGCCCAGGCTGGAGTGCAGTGGCTCGATCTTGGCTCACCGCAAACTCTGCCTCCCAGGTTCACGCCATTCTCCTGCCTCAGCCTCCCGAGTAGCTGGGACTACAGGCGCCCGCCACTATGCCCGGCTAATTTTTTGTATTTTTTAGTAGAGACGGGGTTTCACCGTGTTAGCCAGGATGGTCTCGATCTCCTGACCTCGTGATCCACCCGCCTCGGCCCCCATAAAGTGCTGGGATTACAGGCGTGAGCCACCGCGCCTGGCCCTGGCTTGCTTTTTCTAACAATACAAGACATAATAAAAATAATATTGACATTTAAGAGGACACTCCCATGTGTCAAGCTTTGCTCTAAGTACTTTACATACATGAGGTCATTTAAACCCCACATCAAATAGTACATAGTCCCAATCTTGTATATTTGATGTATATTTACATTTATTTGATATAAATATACAAGATTGGGGCTATGCACTATTGTATCCATTTTACAAAGGAGAAATTGGGTCACAGAGAATTTTGTTGTTGTTGATTTTCTTTTCTTTTCTTTTTGTTTGTTTCATGTCTTTTTTTCTTTTTCTTTTTCTTTTTCTTTTTTTTTTTTTTGAGACTGTGTTTCACTCTTGTTGCCCAGGCTGGAGTGCAATGGTGTGATCTCAGCTCACTGCAACCTCCGCCTCCTGGGTTTAAGAGCTTCTCCTCTTGGCACAAGGTCTCCTTGTCTGTTCCATGAGAGGAGAGAGCTGGAGAGCCACAGAAGGCCTTTTGTAGCCAGGCCTGGAAGTAGCAGGCACCAGCTCCACACACCTGTTGGCCAGGATCAGAAACCTGAACTCCTGGCCTCAAGTGATCCGCCCGCCTTAGCCTCCCAAGTGTTGTGATTATGGGTGTCAGCCACTGCATCCAGCCAGATTGCTAATGTTTACTGAGTGCCTTTATCTACCAGACACTGTCCTATGTGCTTTTGATGAATTAACTCATTTAATCCTCATAACGACTATTATTATCACCCACATGGCACAGAGGCAGAAACTGAGGCACAGAGAGGTTAGGTAACTTTTCAGAGGTCACAAAGCTCACATGTACCACAGCAACATTCCTTCCAAGGGTGTCTGTACTCTCATCCACTCTGTGGTCTTCCTGGCTGCCCATAATCAATGTTCAGTGTATGAGAATAAATGTCAGGAAATGTGGTTGTTAGAACCATTATACACAGGCCTCTTTTCTGCCACATGCAGGAAAAGTACTGTGAATCTCCTTGCATAAAATATCTCTAGGCTTTGACCTTTCTGTTCCCCAAATACTCACCAAAAAGAAGGTGTCCAATGCTTTTAGCATTAGCAACAGCCCTTCTCCATAAACCTGCCAAGAAAATAGCAATAAAATTCAAACATTCTCCATCACGTGACTGTCATGCTTGATATTCAAAGCACCAGCAGACTGGCATAAAGCACTGCAGGGATCTGCAGCAGGAAGAAAGATCATTCTTCCATTCCATAAATATTGATGAAGCAATTAGTGGGCACCCAGCACTCTTCTGGCTGTTGGAATAGAGCAGGAAACAAGACAGATTTGTCCTCAGGAACCTTCTATGGGTGGAGCCAGCCGGGCACTGTAGACTGGCTACCCCAAGGCCATTTCAAGCTCCCTTCCATGCCAACATTTCTCAGCCCACAGGCAGGAAGGGCAAATATTTCCCAGCCTCCCTTGCAGCTAGGGGGAGGTCAAGCTCTGGCCCATGCAGATTTATGGGGGCACTTCTGGAAAGTCCTAGCTGTCCTACTATGAAAGAGCAGGATAGCAAACATGTTGGATTAGAGGCATTGCTGGCATACCCCTCCCACTTGGAAGGACAAAACACTGTGTAGAGATTCACACTGTGAACTTTTTTTTCAAGAAGTGATTCAGGAATTAGACAGGAAATCTGAAGGAATCCACAGTCCCTTTGAAGGAAGTGACGGGCTGCAGCCTATACTGTGACTCAAGTGAAGGGCTGCGAGTCCCCAGGGTGTGAGATGGGGAAAGACTGTTTGCAGGACACACGCCCCCACCACACCAGGGAGCCTGAAAGTCCAGTCTCTGCGGTAAGGCCTTAACCCTATTCAGTGCAGGATATGACTTGGGAATATAAGTAGCAGCTGTGGGAAGAACCCTGCATGCACTCCCAGATCCCAGTATGGACCCAGGGAAGCCATTCCTTATTGTTCCTCACAGGGCACCCTGCAGTGGTCAGCCAAAAAGTTCAGGTGGGTGGTCACAGGTTGAAAGAAGCCCCCAGCTGGGTTTCATGAGATAACTGTGGGTGGAGGTGAACTTCTCCACCCACATGGGGTGAATGAAAAGCAAGCTGCAGACACGTGTGCAGGACCCTGGCACATGGCTAGGTGGGATAGATGGGGAGGGGCATGGCCTGAGAGCAGTGGTTGCTATCTCTGCAGGGAAAGCTTATGACTTGGGGGCATTTGCAAGTTCTGAGCACAGGCTGCCTGGAACTTAGCTCACCACTGCCAGTGGAACAGGGTGGGAGGGGATCTGCCTCGCCAAGTGTGTGGGATCCGCGTGGGGCTTACTGCCACCTGCCACTCCCCACTCCCTACACAAACTCTTCTGTGCAGCAGAGGCAGAAACATTCCTCTCTGGATTATCAGCACATGGGTCTGAAAACCACCCCCACCCCCTGATACCCACAGGAGCTGCTGCTTGCCCTGCACAGGGAGAGTTAGAGCACAAAACTGCCTGACCCAGCCCACACCTGGCTTTGCCCTGCCACCCGCCCTGGTGGCTTTAATACAAAGGACGGAAACTTTTGGGAACTCTATGGCTCTGCCCATTGCCTGAGAAACAAGAGTAGCCACCCTGGGCAACATAGGGCAAGTGAATATCCCACTGCTACTCCTGTAGCTGGTGCTCCACCTGCTGGGTGGAGGCCAACCAACACAGTCCATGACAGCATCTCCTGGTAGGATAACACTGGGCCCAGGAAGGAGAAAATGACTCTATGTCCTCAGCTATCACCACTGCGTGCACCACTCTGGCTAACCAGGAGGTCCTGAGTCTGTCCACATGATCAGTTCATTACTACTATAACTAGCATTCAAGGAAGCCAACCTACTAAGGCTGTCTATCAGCAAGGAATCTCACAGAGCCTGTGTCTCTCTCCTGCCACCCCCATTAGAGCTGGTGCTGCTTCCCGTTGCTGGGAGTCTCGAGGACAGGTGACATTACCGGATTCCTTGGAAACATTCCCAAGAACCAGCCTGAAGTGTGGCAGCTTCACTGGGTGGCTAGACCCAGAGGAACAATAACACTCACTGTAGTCTGGTGCTCAGTGACTCCTATCCTAGGGGAATGGGGAGTGCACGACATCAAGGGAACATCCCATGGGACAAAAGAATCTGGACAGCAGGCCTTGAAAATCAGATCTTTCTGCTGGTGGGAAGTTTCTTTCAGCAGGGACACAGTTTCAGTGCTGGGCTCAGCACGGAAAGCCCACAGCTCTAACCCAACCATCAGACAGCCCTGGTGTGCGTGAAGGGTCTTGGATAAGGGGATGTCTTTCCCCTCTCTTCCATTGCCACAGGCACAGTTGGGGTTTCTCCCACGGGAGCTCAGCATGGGTACAACTATAGACAGCCTTTCTGGAACACATCAGGGTGACTGCATCCCCGCAGGAGGAGCCCCTCTAGGTTTAGGCTTGCACAAGAGACAGATTCACAGTTCCTCTCTACTTGGAACACCAACATTCCTACAGATGAAAAGAGGTGCCCGTCTGATCTGAATAGCTGGAGCACTGGATCACGAGTGTGTCTGAGAGATGGATGGCTTTCTGGCTGACCTGGCAGGGGAGCTGAGGTGGCTCCAACCCTTCTGCCTGATAAGACCACGGTGCACAGCCAGGCACGGTGGCTCACGGCTGTAATCCCAGCACTTTGGGAGGCCGAGGTGGGCGGATCACCTGAGGTCGGGAGATCGAAACCAGCCTGACCAACACGGAGAAACCCCATCTCTACTAAAAATACAAAATTAGCTGGGCATGGTGGCAAGTGCCTGTAATCCCAGCTACTCAGGAGGCTGCGGCAGGAGAATTCCTTGAACCTGGGAGGCGGAGGTTGTGGGGTGAGCTGAGATCATGCCATTGTACTCCAGCCTGGGCAACAAGAGCCAAACTCTGTCTCAAAAAAAAAAAAAAAAAAAAATCTCGGTGCAACTCACTGAGAGCTCCTCCAGCCACCTCTGTCAAGGCTGGGACCTTTGCTCACCATTGGGTGCTGCATTTACTCACATGCTTTGGCCACAATCACTTCCTATGCACTCCCCTACAGACCTGAAGCCTGAACCATCAAACCAGTCAATAAAATACTGGGGAAAAAATTGCATGCCTTGTGGGGAATGAGTTAAGCTTCAAGAGACTTCTACCATTCCAGCCCTGTAGGCAACAGTGAACTTGCTCACACAGTGAGCACATCGCTTCTACAACCAGCACATGAGAAAGCCATCACACGAAGACTCCCTATATCCAAGGAACTCTTACAGTCTTCACCCCTGAAAGCACCAAGGACCAAATTAGGCTATAATTAGCTAGGGACATTAAAGTCACACCCTTAAGCAGAAAAAAGAAAAAAAAACACAGTCAAATCCAACATAAATTCAAGAATAATTAAAAGAAATAGTCTACTCAAATGAGAAGGAATCAGAAAAGTAACTTTGGTAATATGACAAAACATGGTTCTACAGCACCCCCAAAAGATCACACTACCTCTCCAGCAACAGATCCAAATCAAGATGAAATCTTTGAAATACCAGATAAAGAATTCAAATGGGCACCAAATGAATCATACATGTAATGTTCCTAGGACAATGACTGGCCTCAAGCAAGTGTGCGGTCCCCATTATCATCAGGGATTCATGACGAAGTAGGATGCTTACCTTTCAGGGTCAGATTCCTTAACTGGTCTGCGAAAGAGTAGAAGCAGGAGGAATGTTTATCTGTACAACAAAGTCCCTAGTTATAATATAAAAAATACAGATGACCTGCAGGGATATTTCATTAATAGAAATGGCAGCCATGGGCTCCAATGGCAGCCAATGGCTCTCGAGAGCCAATTTTGCACCTCTCTTCCAACTCTGTGCTCAGTGACCTCATGTTGGTAGCCTGAAGTTGGCCACGGTGGGAACATTTACACCACAGGAATTGGCAAACACTACATATCAGGAATTTTGTTTTTGTTTTTTAGAGAGAAAGCTTAGCAGACCCACTGGAGAAGTAACACTCAGACCCACCTCACACCTTCAGTCAGCCATTTGGAGGTTGGATATAGATAGATTCCCTTTTTAGGTTTGTTTTTAACCAAGCTATGGTGAACACCAACGTCAAAGAACAACATCAGCCTGGGCATGGTGGCTCACGCCTGTAATCCTAGCACACTGGGAGGCTGAGGCAGTGAATCACTTGAGGTCAGGAGTTCAAGACCAGCCTGGCCAACATGGTGAAATCCTGTCTCTACCAAAAATACAAAAATTAGCCAGGCATGGTGGCGCGCGCCTGTAGTCCCAGTTACTCGGGAGGAGAGTTGCTTAAGCCTGGGAGGTGGAGGTTGCAGTGAACTGAGATCATACCACTGCACTCCAGCCTGGGCAACAGAGCAAAACTCTGTCTCAAAAAATCAAACAACAAAAAAAGTCAAAGCGTAAGAACTAGGACAGTGCCTGGCACACAGGAGGTCCCATGAATATACATTAAATGAATGACGAGTGGTTTAGGGTGTGAACTCAATAATGATCCTAAAAATAAGATTAACATATAATGAAACACTCCCGTGTGTCAGGCTTGGCTCTAAGCATTTTACATACATGAGATCATTTAAACCCCACATCAAATATACGAGACTGCGACTACGTACTATTGTCTCCATTTTAGGAAGGGGAAATTGGGTCACAGAGAATTTAAGCAGCTTTCCAGAGTGAGCAGTGCAGGAGAAGCAGAGCCGGGATGTGGATCCAGGCAGACAGGCTTTGGATCAGAACCACCACACTATTCCCCTAGAGATCCACCACCCTGTTCTCCTATAGATCCCCGTGTCTGCACTCACTGACCAGCAGTGTGGGTGAGTCACGCATCCTTCCCACGACTTGGTGGATCTCAGCAAAATGGAAGGGACAAAAGCGTCTGCCTCTTAGGGTATTGAAGGGGTTAAATGTTAAATGAGGGACCAGGTAATGATTGCTAATGTTTACTGAGTGCCGTTATCTACCAGGCACTGTCCTACAAGCTTTCAATAAATTAACTCATCAAATATTCATAACTACTGTTATTATCACCCGCATGGCACAGAGGCAGAAACCGAGGCACAGAGAGGTTAAGTAACTTTTTGGAGGTCACAAAGCTTACATGTACCAGAGCAACATTCCTTCCAAGGGAGTCTGTACTCTCATCCACTCTGTGGTCATCCTGGCTGCCCAATTATATGAGAATAAATGTCAGGAAAAGCAGTTGCTAGAACAATTACACACAGGTCTCTCTTCTGCCATGAGTAGGAAAAGTACTGTGAATCTCCTTGCATAAAATATCTCTAGGCTTTGACCTTTCTGTTCCCCAAATACTCACCAAAAATGTATTCCCTAATGACTTCAGTGTTACCGAGAGCACTTCCCCATAAACCTGCCAAGAAAAGAGCAATAAAATTCAAACATTCTCCATCACGTGACTGTCATGCTTGATATTCAAAGCACCAGCAGACTGGCATAAAGCACTGCAGGGATCTGCAGCAGGAAGAAAGATCATTCTTCCATTCCATAAATATTTATGAAGCAATTAGTGGGCACCCGGCACTCTTCTGGCTGTTGGAATAGAGCAGGAAACAAGACAGATAAGGTCCTTGTCCTCACAAACCTTCTATGGGTGGAGCCAGCCGGGCACTGTAGACTGGCTACCCCAAGGCCATTTCAAGCTCCCTTCCATGCCAACCCTTCTCAGCACACAGGCAGGAAGGGCAAATATTTCCCAGCCTCCCTTGCAGCTAGGGGAAGGTCAAGCTCTGGTCCATGCACACTGCTGGGGGGACTTCTGCAAAGTGCTTGTTCTCCTTCTCAGAAGGAGCAGGCCAGGTATGGTGGCATGCAACTCTAGTCTCAGCTACTTGGGAGGCTGAGGCAGGAAGATCGCTTGAGGCCAGGAGTTCGAGACCTGTATTGGGCTATGACTGTGCTTTTGCACGGCAGCTTGAGTGACAGAGAGAGACCCTGACTTCAAAAAAAAAAAAAAAAAGTTGCAGCTTCATTGGATGCAGCCGCCATCCTGTGGTGTGGAGGAGTTCAGCATGAGGGTGACTTAATATGCTAAGGATGGAGGAGCAGAAAATCTAGAATAAACCTGGGTCCTTCTGCTTAATGTTGCACAGCTAAACCAATGTCACCAGCCACCTATCTTTGTATTATTTATTTATTTTGAGATGGGATCTCGCTCTGTTGCCCAGGCTGGAGTGCAGTGGTGTGATCTCGGCTCACTGCAACCTCTGCCTCCCAGATTCAAGTGATTCTCCTGCTTCAGCCTCCCGACTAGCTGGGATTACAGGCATGCGCCACCACACCCTGCTAATTTTTGTATTTTTTTAGTAGAGACGGGGTTTCACCATGTTGGCCCGTCTGGTCTTGAACTCTTGACCTCAAGTGATCTGCCCGCCTCGGCCTCCCACAGTGCTGAGATTTCAGCTGTGAGTCACGGTGCCCGGTCTTTTTCTTTTGTAAGAAAATTAATCCCACATTTCCTCGGGGCACTGTGGTTGGTTAGTGACTTTTAGCCAAACACATTTGTATATGATACAGGGAGACATAAAAAATGAATAATCAGCCAGGCACGGTGGCTCACGCCTGTAATGCTAACACTTTGGGAGACTGAGGTGGGCGGATCAATTGAAGTCAGGAGTTTAAAATCAGCCTGGCTAACATGGTGAAACCCTATCTCTACTAAAAAATACAAAAATTAGCCAGGCCTGGTGGTATGCACCTATAGTCCCAGCTACTTGGGAGGCTGAGGCAGGGGAATAACTTGAACCTGGGAGGTTGCAGTGAGCAGAGATCACACAACTGCACTCCAGCCTGGGCGACAGAGTGAGACTCCATCTCAAAAAAAAAAAAAAAAAAGACACACCCATTAGGATGGCTGGTATCCAAAAAACCCCAGAAAACAATAAGTGTTGATGAGGACATGGAGAAATTGGAACCCTGGGACACCATTGGGCAGAATATAAAATGGTACAGCCACTGTGGAAAATGGTATGGTCATTCCTCAAAAAAAAAATTTTTTTTTTTTTTGAGACAGCCCAGGCTGGAGCGCAATGGCGCGATCTCTGCTCACTGCAACCTCCGCCTCTCGGGATCAAGCAATTCTCCTGCCTCAGCCTCCCGAGTAACTGGAATTACAGGCATGCACCACCATGCCTGGCTAATTTTGTATTTTTTGTAGAGATGGGGTTTCACCATGTTGGTCAGGCTGGTCTCCAACTCCCGACCTCAGGTGATCCACCCGCCTCGGCCTCCCAAAGTGCTGGGATTACAGGCATTAGCCACCACACCTGGCCTCAAAATTTTAAAAGTAGAATTACCACATACATGATCCAGCAATTCTACCTCTGAGTATATACCCAAAAGAATTGAAAGCAGGGTCTCAAAGAGATATTCATAGACCCACGTGCATGGCAGCTTCCTTCACAACAGCCAAAAGGTGAAAGCAATCCATGTGTCCATCGATGGATGAATTGATAAGCAAAATGTGGTATATTCATACAATGGAATATGATTCAGCCATAAAAAGGAAGGAAATTCAGACACATGGTACAACATGGATGAACTTCGAAGTCATTTTCCTCAGCGAAATCAGACAGACACAAAAAGACAAGCACCGCATGATTCCATTTACATGTCATACTCAGAGTAGTCAAAAGCGTAGAGGCAGAAGGTAGCATTGTGGTTGTCAGGGGCTAAGGGAGGGGGTGACAGGGACTTAGTATTCAATGGGCGTAGAGTTCCAGTTTTACAAGATGAAAAGTGTTATGGAGATGGATGGCAGTGATGGTTGCACAACATTATGAATGTATTGTATTTATACCACCGTACTTGACACTTTAAAATGGTTAAAATGGCAAATTTTATGTTATGTTTATTTTATAATAATAAATAAAAAGCACCCTGGTGTGTGAGGGGAGGGATAAAATACATGTACAGAATCCCTTCAGTAGGTGATACATACATCTAAGGAAATAATAATGTCATAGGGAGTACCTGGGAGTGACAATTTCAGAATCTCTGATGCCCAAGACCAGATTTAGCAAAGAGATGGTGGGGATAGGAGACAGGAGCCAGGCTTGGCAATGTGAAGGACCCCGTCTGTCCAGACCAGAGAAAAGGGGAAGATCCCCTTCATCCTACCTCGTTCTCCTCCCCTGAGAACACCCCTCCATCTACCAGGTTGCAGAAGCTGGAACCTTTGATGTCATCTCTGATTCTCCTTACTCTCCACATCCAATCCAGGTGTAATTCTTCATCCATCTCCAGGTTTCCAGAGTCCATCCACTTCCCTCCCATATCCATTCTGGTACCCAACCTTAAACTGCCATTATCTGTCACCAGGACCATTAGCTTCTCAACTGCTCCCAACTTCTAAGTTTACACACCCACCCCTAATCCATGCTCAGAGAGAGAGAGTGAGATCTTTTACAATATAAACTGAATCGGTCACCACCCTAATTAAACTGCCTCCCTGGCTCTCCCATCGCACTTGGAATCCTCCATGCTGAGAGAGAGAGAGTGAGATCTTTTACAATATAAACTGAATCGGTCACCACCCTAATTAAACTGCCTCCCTGGCTCTCCCATCGCACTTGGAATCCTCCATGCTGAGAGAGAGAGAGTGAGATCTTTTACAATATAAACTGAATCGGTCACCACCCTAATTAAACCGCCTCCCTGGCTCTCCCATCGCACTTGGAATCCAAACTAAACTTCATCTGTGTCCTTCAGGGTCCCATATGATCTGGACCCTGCCTACCTCTCTAGCCCTCTCTCTCAGCCTCATTCAGGAGGCTCCAGCCTCACTGGTCTTCTCATTGGTTCTAGAGTAAGACAAACATGGTCCTGGCTTAGGGTCTGATATGGTTAAGCTTTATGTCCTCACCCAAATCTCTCGAGTTGTAATCCCCAGATGTTGAGGGAGAGACCTGGTGGGAGGTAATCAGATCATGGGGGCAGATCCCCCCATGCTGTACTCGTGATAGCGAGTGAGTTCTCACGAGATCTGATGGTTTGATAAGTGTTGGGCAGCTCTTCTTTGGCTTGCTCTTCTCTCTCCTGCTACCACGTGAAGAAGGTTCTTGCTTCCCCTTCACCTTCTGCCATGATTGTAAGTTTCCTGAGGCCTCCCCAGCCATGTGAAACTGTGAGTCAATTAAACCTCCTTTGTCTACAAATTACCCAGTCTCGGGTAGTATCTTTATAGTAGTATGAAAATGGACTAATACAGGGTCTCTGCATTTGCTCTTCCCTCTGTCCATGATGCTTTTCCTCTAAGATATCTGCATGGCTTCACTTTTCATCAGGTCCATGCTCAAAGGCCGTCTCCTGTCAGAAGCTCTGACCACCAATTAAAAATAATACTGTAGTCACTCTCCAGTCCCTTACCATGAATTATTTTTCAAGATAGCATTTACTATGATCTGACATTATAATACATACTTATTTTTGTGTGTGTTCATTCATCATCTCCTTCCCTGGAGTGCAAACTTCATTAGGGAATGAGCCTTCACTGTCCTGCTCATGACTGAATCCCCTGCATTTAAAATAGTATCAGGCTCCTAGTGTGTCTCAAAAGTGTATGCTAAAATCATGGAGATTCAACCATCCTTAAATTCCTACCATGTGCTGGGCACTGGGCTGAGTGTTTTATTTGTGGATCATACCTAACTCTCACACCCACATTTTGAGGTAAGTACTTTCCCTATGAGAAAAACGAGGCTCAGGTAACATTAATGACTTTCTCAAGCTGGCATGGTTGGTCCTATGTAGGAGAGCTGTCTGCCCAGCAGGGTAACGCCATCAGACCCCGAATGCTGAGAAGATTATGAAGCCACAACTAAAAGTGATACCAGTGTGTAAGCTACAGTCAAGGACATTTAATCAAGTTCTGATTTTACTCACTATGACTGTTTTGTTTTTGGTTTTTGTTGTAATTTTTTCTGGAAATACCCTATTTAAAAAAAATTGTATGCCCCTTGCTTTGCTGGTGCCCAAAACACATTCTAGTTTTTTGTTTGTTTGTTTGTTTTGAAACAAGATCTTTCTCTGTCATCCAGGCTGGAGTGCAGTGGGGCGATCATAACTCACTGCAGCCTTGAACTCCCATGCTGAAGTGATCCTTCCACTGCCTCAGCCTCCTGAGTAGCTGGGACCACAGGCACATGCCACAATGCCTGGCTAATTTTTAAATCTTGTGTAGAGACACAGTGTTGCTATGTTGCCGAGGTTGGTCTCAAACTCCCAGTCTCAAGGGATCCTCCCAGGTCAGCCTCCCAAAGCACCATGTAATCCCAAACACATTCTGAATCTGCTTATTGGAAGCCACAGCCCTGGACTTGAGCCCCTCTATTAAGCTCCCTCTCCTGGATTGTTTGATAGGATATCAGGTATCGGCCGCATTAAGGAGACCTTTGAGAGACACTGAAGACTCAGCAGAAGGAATACACCATTCCTCTTTCCGGAAGCCTACCAAGTCCTTTTCTTTCCCCCAAGAAATTTAAGAGCTGGGCAAACTAGACCCTCAGAAGGAAAATTCTTGCCTCTCCTCCACTTCCCACCCCCTTTTAATCCCCTCTGACCCCAGCGCTGACCTCTCAGGAAAGTCAGGTCTCTCTCAGGGTGAGTTCTGACCAGTCTTCCCTTCTTGAATTTGCTTCCGAAGTGGGTTATGGAAACAAAGGCCCCCAGTGCAGGGAAGCCAGCGTGGTGAGGGGTGAACTCGAACCAGGTCTCTGCAGAGGAAATACAAGGGCAAGTGAGTCCCAGCACAGAACCAGGAATGTAGCGGGTGTGCAGGAAAAAGAAATCTATTAATGAGGAATTACAACCATGACAGGAGAATGTTAGAGATGGACTGTGTGGTATCAGAAACCACTGGGGATCTCATCCTCAGACCTGAGTCTTTACGCTGCTGGTGGCAGCTCATAACTTCCACAGCAGCCTGTTTCCAATATTTTCCAGAGCTTGAACCCTCAGCCCTGCCTCTCTCTTCCCTCTCATTGTGGCTGCAACTCCATGGAATCCTGGAGTGCAAAGGAAGAGTGTAGCCACACGATTGCATGGAGGATTGTCTGTGGGCATAAATCTAATGCATGATTCCAATGTGAGTCATTAGAATATTCCAGGGAAGAAAATGACATGATCAGATTTTCATCCTGGAAACTTCCATCAGGTAGCCAGGGAAGGAGGTGGACAGCTTGGGATGGGCGGGCCAGTGAGGAACTAATTACAAGAGTCTCCCAGGAGACTGGGAGACCTGGTCTGGGGGTGATGTAGAAGAGCACAAAGGATGAAAATGAGGAGGGGGTGATTTCTAGGTCTGGGAATGACTGAATTTGTGGGGCTTATGGAAAGGACGGAGTCAGCTGTATCTGCTCTGGTGAGAAAACAGCACAAGGATCCACACCGAGGAGAGATATAAAACATTCATGGCCGGGCGCGGTGGCTCATGTCTGTAATCCCAGCACTTTGGGAGGCGGAGGTCAGTGGATCACCTAAGGTCAGGAGTTCGAGACCAGCCTGATTAACATGGTGACACCCCATCTCTACTAAAAATACAAAAATTAGCCAGGCGTGGTGGCGCATGCCTATAATCCCAGCTACTTGGGAGGCTGAGGCAGGAGAATCACTTGAACCTGGGAGGCAGAGGTTGCAGTGAGCCGAGATCGTGCCATTACACTCCAGCCTGGGCAACAAGAGCAAAACTCTGTCTCAAACAAACAAACAAACAGACAAACACCATTCACACTGGGGGCTTCTGAGCCTTGAGATGCCAGGAGACGCCCAACCACAGGTAACTGGTAACATTGCCTGATGTATCGTGAGAACTTACCAGGACACAGTTGCTGAACAAGTGAGTGCATTTTATGCTTAGGAAATAGGGTAAGGAGGTCTGGATCTCAGGAGAGAGATGAGCTCAAAAGAGAAACTGGAATGTCTGGAGAGCTGCCAGCATTTGGGTGATAATTGGACCTATGGAGAAGGAAGACATCTAAAAGGTGAGAGATGGCCGGGTGCGGTGGCTCACGCCTGTAATCCCAGCACTTTGGGAGGCCGAGGCGGGTGGATCACCTGAGGTCAGGAGTTCGAGACCAGCCTGGCCAACAGGGAGAAACCACGTCTCTACTAAAAATACAAAATTCGCTGGGCGTGATGGCACATGCCTGTAATCCCAGCTACTCGGGAGGCTGAGGCAGGAGAATCGCTTGAACCTGGGAGGCGGAGGTTGTGGTGAGCCGAGATCGTGCCATTGCACTCCAGCCTGGGTGACAAGAGCGAAACTCCGTCTCAAAAAAAAAAAAAAAGTGAGAGACAGCCCCACCCACCCACCCCGCCATCCTTCAAACATCCCTTATTACAGTTTTCTTTCCTTTTTTTCTTTTTTCTTCTTCTTTTTTTTTTTTTGAGATGGAGTCTTGCTCTGCCGCCCAGGCTGGAGTGCTGTGGCGTGATCTCGGCTCACTGCAACCTCCGCCTCCCGGGTTCATGCCATTCTCCTGCCTCAGCCTCCCGAGCAGCTGGGACTACAGGCGCCCACCGGCACGCCCAGCTAATTTTTTGTATTTTTAGTAGAGACGGGGTTTCACTGTGTTAGCCAGGATGGTCTTGATCTCCTGACCTCGTGATCCACCCGCCTCGGCCTCCCAAAGTCCTGGGATTACAGGCGTGAGCCACTGCGCCCGGCCCCTTTTTTTCTTTTGTCCCTCCTCTCCTCTGTTTTCTTTTTTCTTTCTTCTTTTTGGGGGGACAGGGTCTCACTTTGTCACTCAGGCTGTAGTGCAATGGTGCAATCACAGCTCACCGAAGCCTTGAATTCCTGGGCTCCAGTGATCCTCCTGCCCCAGTCTCCTGGGTAGATTCTTCAGGTTCCTGCCACCATGCTTGGCTAATTTATTGTGTTTTTTGATTTGTTTTGTTTTTTAATGTTGTTGTTTTGAGATGGGATCTCACTATGTTGCCCAGGGTGGTCTCCAACTTCTGGTTTCAGGCGATCCTCCCACCTCAGCCTCCCAAAGCACTGGCATTACAAGCGTGAGCCACCATGTTGGCCTCTTAAAGGTTTTCTTGATCCATGCAAAGCAAGTGCACGTCCTCTGGTCACTTCTGGGACTTCCCTCTTCTCTCGTCTAAGCTGAGCACCCTGTTTTCTGCAATCCTGAGCCCTTCCCTCTTCCTGGGCTCCCCAAGGGAAGGGCAGGGAAACATTCTTCCATTCCACTCCGTGCCGTTCCATCCCTTACTACCTCTCCCTCCCTCTAAATGTTTGCTTACCTGGTGCTCTTGCCTCCTGCCAGGAAGGTTGCAGGTCATTGTCAATGGCTGCAAATATCGGGTAGGGTAGTGTCCCTTCTTCCACGGGCTTCTTCATATTGGACAAATGAGACTCCGGCAGCTTTGGGAGAAGGTGCCAAGACAGTGTGAGGGAGGCATGTGGGTCCCACAGGGTGGAACCTCTGCACGTAGGCCACATTTTTTTTTTAGAGGGGTCTCAGTCTGTCACCCAGGCTGGAGTGCAGTGGTACAATAATGGGCCACTGCAGCCTCAACCTCCTGGGCTCAAGCAATCCACCCGCCTCAACCTCCCAAGTAGCTGGGACTACAGATGCATGTCACCATGCCCAGCTACTTTATTTTTTGATAGAGACAGGCTCTTGCTATGTTGCCCAGGCTGGTCTTGAACTCATGGCTTCAAGCAATCCTCCCGCCTCAGCCACCCAAAGTGCTTGGATAGGCTAGGTGCAGTGGCTCATACCCATAATCCCAGCACTTTGGGAGGCTGAGGTGGAAGGATCACTTGAGCCCAGGATTTGGAGACCACCCCGAGCAAAAAAGTGAAACCCTGTCTCTAAAAAAAAAAAAAAAAAAAAAAAATTGTCAGGCCCAGTGGTGTGTGCCTGTAGTCCCAGCTACTTGGAAGGCTGAGCTGGGAGGATTGCTTGAGCCCAGGAGGTCAAGGCTGCAGTGAGCTGTGATTGCACCACTGCACTCCAGCCTGGGCGACAGAGTGAAACCCTGTCTCAAGAATAAACAAAACAAACAAAAAACAACAAAAACCCGAAGTGTTAGGATAGGCTGGATGCAGTGGCTCATACACGTAATCCCAGCACTTCAGGAGGCTGAGATAGGAGGATCACTTGAACCCAGTAGTTGGAGGATTGCTTGAGCTCAGGAGTTTGAGACCAGCCTGGGCAATATAGCAAGATCCCTGTCTCTACAAAAAAAAAATAATTAAAAATTAGCCAGACACGATGGTGCATGCCTGTTGCCCCAGCTTACTCAAAAGGCTGAGGCAAGAGGATTGCTTGAGCCCAGGAGGTCGAAGCTGCAGTGAGCCATGATCTTGCCACTGCACTCCAGCCTGGGTGACAGAGCAAGACCTTGTCTCAAAAATAAAATGAAATAAAATAAAATAGTGAATTCAAGACATCAAATGGCCAAGCAGAGATGGAGAGGAAAGTTGTCTTGGGTCTGACACTTTCCCTATTTCTGCCTTATTCCATCATAAGTCCTCATTGTTCTTCTTGCCCTGGATGTCTGTGTATCTTTCTAGTAAATCATATCACTTTATTTGTTGCATAAACGAATCAGAGTCAATTTCTGTCACTTGCAACCACAGTAATCCTGATATACTTTAGTTTTGAGGCATCAACCGAAGTGCCCAGATTTTGATGACTTGAAAATCCTGAAGGACTTAAAAGGTGGTGCTGGTCAGCATCTTTGGTAACCCCACACCCTGAGACCCCTTGCTCCTACCCCCACCCCAGGTCCCCAGCTGGGAATGACTTACTTCTCTGGTTTGCTTAGAGATAACCATGTAGGCCCAGAAGTCGGTCAGAGAGTAATTCTCAGACCTCGCTGCTTGGATGGTTTTCTGTAGGCTCTTAGCCAAGTCCCACTCCTGTCGGGTAAATCGATGTTTCAGGTCAGCCTCGAGAGCTTCCATGTCACCGTCGTTGGTGTAGAGAGAAGATATTGCCCTGGAGGACAGAGGAAGAGAGTGAGTTGGGCATTTTAAGTGTGGACGATGAAGACTGGGGAAAGATGTGTGCAAGGAGGTCCTTCACAGGAACACCTGCCTCATGGAGAGGGCGACACACAGAGGAAACGGAAAATTTCCATTAAATAAATACAACTGCAGAACGATCAAGTTCGAAGGAGGACTCAAAATCATCTGGGACAATCCTTCCATTTCACAGGCAGGAAAATGAGAGCACGATGGGAGAAAGGCCTCATCAGAGTCAAATGTTTTTTGCAGCCAGCACTTATTAAAAGGTTTATATGTGACAGCGACAAACTGTCTTTAGTCTTTTATACCTATTAACTCACATAATCCTAGAAAATCAATGAACGGGGCCAGGTGTGGTGGTTCATGCATGTAATCCCAGCACTTTGGGAGGACGAGGCGGGAGGATTGCCTGAGGTCAGGAGTTCGAGACCAGCCTGGCCAACATGGTGAAACCCCGTCTCCACTAAAAATACAGAAAAATTAGCCAGGCGTGGTGGCATGCGTGGTCGTGGGTACCTCTAGTGCCGGATACTCAGGAAACCCTGTCTCTACTAAAAACACAAAAATTAGCCAGGCATGGTGGCACACGCCTGTGGTCCCAGCTGCTCGGGAGGCTGAAGCAGAGGAATCGCTTGAACCTGGGAGGCGGAGGTTGCAGTGAGCTGAGATTGTGCCACTGCACTCCAGCCTGGGCGACAGAGCGTGACTCCATCTAAAAAATAATAAAAAAAAAAAAGCTGGGCGTGGTGGCTCACGCCTGTGATCCTAGCACTTTGGGAGGCCAAGGTGTGCGGATCACTAGGTCAGGAGATCGAGACTGTCCTGGCTAACATGGTGAAACCCCGTCTCTACTAAAAATACAAAAAATTAGCTGGGTGTGGTTGCAGTCCCAGCTACTATAGTCCCAGCTACTCCAGAGGCTGAGGCAGGAGAATGGCGTGAACCCGGGAGGCTGAGCTTGCAGTGAGCCGAGATCGCGCCACTGCACTCCAGCCTGGGCAACAGAGCAAGACTCTATCTCAAAAAGAAAAAAAAAAAAAAGAAAAAAAAGACTTTATATTCATTTGTTCACTCAATAAATATATATTATATATATTAATTTATAAAGAAAAGAGGTTTATTTAGCTCACAGTTCTGCAGGCTGTACAAGAAGCATGGTGCAAAAAGCTTCTACTCATGGCAGAAGGCAAGGGAGCTGGTGTGTCACATAGAGTCTATATATATATATATATATTTTTTTTTTTTTTTTTGAGACAGGTCTTGCTCTGTTGCCCAGACTAGAGTGCAGTGGCATGATCTTGGCTCACTGCAGTCTCAAACCCCCAGGCTCAAATGATCCTCCCACCTCAGCCTCCCAAGTAGCTGGGACCACTACCCACCAGGTGCATCACCATGCCCTGCTCATTTTTAAATTTATTTTCTGTAGAGATGGAGTCTCACTATGTTGCCCACGCTGGTCTCAAACTTGTGGCCTGAAGCAATTCTCCCACCTCAGCTTCCCAAAATGCTGGGATTATAGGTGTGAGCCACCGTGCCCGGGCTCAATAAAAATTTTTGATGTTCTTAATGCTGCTTATCGGGTGCTATCTACCCTCACACCATCCAATGTATTAAACATACATCATAGCTCTTGAGCCCCTGAAGTGTGGCTAGCATGATTTAAAATTTTTATTTCATTTTAATTAGCTTAAATTTAAACACTGGTACTCCATTCAGTTATTGGGAAACTCAGAAGTATGTTTGGAACAAGCTGGGTATGAAAAGTTCTTTCCTTTAATATCTTTTTTTTTTTTTTTTTTGAGATGGAGTTTCACTCTTGTCACCCAGGCTGGAGTACAGTGGTTCGAGCTCGGCTCACTGCAACCTCTGCCTCCCAGATTCAAGCGATTCTCCTTCCTCAGCCTCCCAAGTAGCTGGGATTACAGGTGCATGCCACCACACCCAGCTAATTTTTGTATTTTTAGTAGAGACAGGGTTTCACCATGTTGGCCAGGCTGGTCTCAAACTCCTGACCTCAGGTGATCCACCTGCCTCGGCCTCTCGAAGTGCTGGGATTACAGGTGTGAGCCACTGCCCCGGGCCTCCTTTAACATCTAATGAGACTTCTGCATCCAACTTGGAATGTGCTCAGTATAAAACGCCCAGCAGCTTTCAAAGACCTAGTCTGACAAAAGGAACGTCAAATATCTCATTAACAATTTTTTTCTTAATGAGTGTCAAAATGCTAATGTTTTGGATATATTGGGTTAAAGAAAATGGATCATTTCACTGTTTCTTTTTACCTTCTAGAAGAGGCTACTAGAAAATTTAAAATGGGCCGGACATGGTGGCTTACACCTGTAATTCCAGCACTTTGGGAGGCCAGGGCAGGCAGATCACCTGAGGTCAGAAGTTTGAGACCAGCCTGGCCAACACAGGGAAACTCCGTCTCTACTAAAAATACAAAAATTAGCTGGGTGTGGTGGCAAGTGCCTGTAATCCCAGCTACTTGGGAGGCTGAGGCAGGAGAATCACTTGAACCCAGGAGGTAGAGGTTGCAATGAGCCAAGATCGCGCCACTGCACTCCAGCCTGGGCGACAGACAAGAGCAAGACTGTGTCTCCAGAAGAAAAAAAGAAAAGAAAGAAAGAAAAATTTAAATGATAGAATAGATGTGGCTCATGTTACATAGTTCTACTTGATAGCTCAGGTTGGGACGATTTGCATGTGTTTCATCATTTAATTCTCAAACAGCCCTGTGAGATCAGCACAGTTTGTTGCTGTCACATGTAAACCTTTAATAAATGCTGGCTGCAAAAAACATTTGACTCTGATGAGGCCTTTCTCCCATCGTGCTCTCATTTTCCTGCCTGTGAAATGGAAGGACTGTCCCAGATGATTTTGAGTGCTCCTTTGAACTTGATCGTTCTGCAGTTATATTTATTTCATGTAAATTTTCCATTTCCTCTGTGTGTCGCCCTCTCCACGAGGCAGGCGTTCCTGTGAAGGACCTCCTCACACACATCCTTTCCCAGTCTTCATCGTCCACACTTACAATGCTCAACAGCGGAGGAAACCAAGGCACAAAGAAGTATGTCTGGGCTCATAACAGCCCACAAAGGACAGCTCCAGGAACTAACCCAAAGCTGTTGAAATATAAGGCTTTCGTTGTTGTTGTTTGTAGAGATGGGGTCTTGCTATGTTGCCCAGGCTGGTCTTGAACTCCTGGGCTCAAGAGATCCTCCCACCTCGACCTCCCAAAGTACTGGGATTACAGGTGTGAGTCCCTGTGTCCAGCCAGGCCTGCCTTTTTAACCACAGCAGTCTCGGAAAGATTGCAGAAGAAATCATGGAGTTCCTATCTCAATAGCGCCCCCTGGAGTTCTGCAATGTGCAGTATGGCTAAACCCCTACACCATGTCACTCAACATGTTAGATGAGCCTTGGAGGAATAGAGGGGTCTGGTGTGACTCTGCAGGACCTTTCCCCCTGCCAAGCTCTGCAGCTCTGCTCTTCATGCTGTCGTCTCCATGAACCTCATCCTCCACATCCAGCTCAGAACCCAGCTCCAGATCAAACTTTGAGCACAGAAAGGAAAACAAATCAGGCCAGCCAGGCTCAACATTCATGCCTCTGCCCTGCCTATCTCACTCGAGCCTCCGCTGCTCTGCCTAGCCTTACCACCTGCTCTGAAAATGTGCCAAGATCGATTAGTCATGTCTTCCCTGGGCTTGGCAACAAACATGCAGACATGAGTGTTTCATACCTGCCATCTGGGGCCTCCTGAATGAGACAGTCCTACACAGATTAATGCAATACTTTATCATAGAGGCTGATAAGTTAAAAGGGCTGTATTCTATCCACCTGCAGTGTGAAAAGTGCACCTGAACATGTAAATCCTCCTTTAATGTCAGAAGGTAGTATTATTATGCTTTGTCCATGGCTTTGTGTAGCAAAGAAAGATACTTGGTGTTTTCCCCTGCTTCCTGGTGCAGAGTTCCTAAAACCCTTGGAATTTTCTTTTTTAGAAAAAAAAATTTTTTTTTTGAGACAAGGTCTCTCTGTCACCCAGGCTGGTGTGCAGTGGTGTGATTGTAGCTCAATGCAGCCTCAGCCTCCCAGGCTAAAGCAATCCTCCTGCCTCAACTTCCTGAGTAGCTGGGACCATAGGCATGCACCACCACGCCTGGCTAATTTTTTCACTTTTTGTAGAGATGGGGTCTTGCTATGTTGCCCAGCCTGGGTCTCAAACTCCTAGACTCAAGCGATCTTCCTGCCTCAGCCTCCCAAAGTGCTGGGATTACAGGCGTGAGCCACCACACCTGGCCCATCCTTTGTAATACACCAGCAATTGTAAGTAAAGTGTGTTCCTGAGTTCTGTGAGCTATTCCAGTAAATTATTGAACATGAGGCGGAAGCTGTGGGAAACCCCAAACTATTGCCAGTCGGTCAGAAGCACCAGCGGCTAGGTAATGGCAACTCGTGTCTGAAGTGGGAGCAGTTTTTTGGGACTGAGCCCCTTTCACCTGTGGAATCTAATGTGAACTCCAGGTAGCCAGCGTCAGAATTGCTCAGAATTGTAGGACACCCAGCTAGTACCAGAGAGCTCGAGAAGCAGCGTTGGAAAAAACCACACACATTTGGTGTCAGGAGGAAAAAAATAATCCCATTTATGTGTCAGAAAGCAATCTGAAACATGAGTGATGCTTACCAAGTGGATCCAGAGACCCCTGCGAGGTACGTGACAGCATCCAACAGGCCCTGTTCTTTCATCTCACTCAGGACCCCAAGGCAGGCAATGTGAGCCCGCAGTCCTCCGCCTGAGCCCAGCACAGCAACAACTGGGGCCTAGGCATTGGGGAGAAAATCGATCAGAGGTTTAGAGCCTGAGGATGGAGGTGGGAACAAGAAGAAGGGTACCTGGGGCCGGGCACCGTGGCTCACGCCTGTAATCCCAGCACATTGGGAGGCCGAGGCAGGTGGATCACTTGAGGTCAGGAGTTCAAGACCAACCTGGTCAATGTGGTAAAACCCCATCTCTACTAAAAATACAAAAATTAGCTGGGCGTGGTGGCACACACCTGTAATCCCAGCTGCTCAGCAGGCTGATGCAGGGGAATAGCTTGAACCTGGGAGGTGGAGGTTGCAGTGAGCCAAGATCATGCCACTGCATTCCAGCCTGGGTGACAGAGCGAGACGTTGTCTCAAAAAAAAAAAAGAAAAGAAAAGAAAAGAAAAAGAAAGGAGGAGGAGGAGAAGGAGAAGGAGACCTAGGATCTCCCTTAGGCAGGGGCAATGCCTGTCCCATAGAAGTTCATATCCTTCGGTCCAGCTCTCCCTGGCTGAGATGGGCCCTGGACACTGGGCACAGAGGGGGCGATTCTGGGATCTCTGGGGCCACCCTCCTCCCCTCACTTACCTCATCAGCCTCAATCCTTAGCTTCTTCAGAGCTTTCAGCACATGAAGTCTTCGTCTCTCCACGGCCGCCTTTTCTTCTTTCTGGAGCCCAGGAATTACGGAAACTTCAGAGCTTCCCAGGAGAAAACACAAAGAAGTCCAGAAAATTCACAGGGAAAAGGGATAAAACACAGAATTTGACCTAGAACTGGTCTGTCCAAGCAGGTAGCCACCAGCCCACGGGTACATGGTTTCCTTTTGGGGTGAGGAAAATATTCTGAAACTAGATAGAGGTGATGGTTGTACAACACTGTGAATGCATTGAATGCCAGTCAATTATTCACTTTTCAAAATGGTTAATTGTGGGGCCAGACGCGGTGGCTCACACCTGTAATCCCAGCACTTTGGGAGGGCGAGGTGGGTGGATCACTTGAGCCCAGGAGTTCAAGACCAGCCTGGCCAACATGGTGACATACCTACCTACCTCCCTCCCTCCCTCCCCTTCCCTCCCCTCCCTCCCTCCCTCCCTTCCTTCCTTCTATCCTTCCTTCCTTCCTTCCCTCCCTCTTTCCCTCCCTCCCTCCCTCCTTTCTTTCTTTCTTTCTCCCTCTCTCTCTCTCTCTTTTTTGAGACAGAGTCTCGCTCTGTTGCCCAGGCTGGAGTACAGTGGTGCAATCTCAGTTCACTGCAACCTCCACCTCCCCGGTTCAACGATAAGACAGGGTCTTGCTCTGTTGCCCACCACCAGTGCGGTGGTGCAATCATGGCTTACTGCAGCCTTGAACACCGGGACTCAAGTGATCCTCATGTCTCAGCCTCCTAAGTAGCTTGGACTACAGGTGTGTACCACTATGCTTGGCTAATTTTTAAAAATATTTTCTTTTATTGTAGAGATAGGGTTTCACCATGTTGCCCAGGCTAGTCTCGAACTCTGGGGCTCAAGAGATCTTCTTGCCTCGGCCACCAAAAGTGCTGGGGTTACAGGCATGGGCCACCATGCCCGACCTTCAGCTCTTTCCATCTATCTCCACCAAGCTAGAGGAACTGTCACAGCCCTCACCTCTTGACACTCACTATGCATTCCATTACACAAATGCTCTGCTTCCCCATAGTGGTCAGCTCTAAGAGGACTTACCTTCCCATGGTGCACTGCCGTCAGAAAATTCTCAGTCCTCCTGCCAAAGAAATGGCTCTTCTTAGTCCTGTGCCCACTGTTGGGCTCAGCAAAGACAGTGGGGGAGGGCTGGGACTGTCACGGGCTCATGGGTTCTCCTTGTCCACTGCCCAGACAAAACCAATGCGAACAGCAGGTGTTGCAGCAAAGAGAGAGAGTTTAATAATCTCAGGGGCGGCCAAGCGAGGAGAATGGGAGAAATATTTCAAGCGTGTCTCTCTGAAAATTTGGAGGCTAGGGTTTTTCCTCTCTCTTTCTCTTTCTCTGCCTCTGTCTCTGTCTCTGTCTGTCTCTCTCTCTCTCTTTAGATGAAGTTTCCCTCTTGTTGACCAGGCTGGAGTGCATTGGCATGATCTCGGCTCACTGCATCCTCCGCCTCCCGGGTTCAAGCGATTCTCCTGCCTCAGCCTCCTGAGTATCTGGGATTACAGGCATGCACCACCATGCCCGGCTAATTTTTGTATTTTTAGTAGAGATGGGGTTTCTCCATGTTGGCCAGGCTGGTCTTGAACTCCCGACCTCAGGTGATCCACCCGCCTTGGCCTCCCAAAGTGCTGGGATTACAGGCACGAGCCACCGCGTCCGGCCTGAGACTAGGGTTTTTTAAGGAAACTTTGGTGGGCAAGGGGCTGAGGGAACTGAAACAATTGATCGGCTATGGATGAAATCACAGGTGTGTCCAAAACTATCTTTGTATAGCTGAGTCAGTTCCTGGGAGTGGGTCTCAGGACCAGGTGGTAGCTCTTGGTCTGCCAAAATGCTCACTCTGAAAACTATCTCAAAGACAAGTCCTTTTTTTTTAAAACAAAAACAAAAACAAAACGAAACATTATTGCCAGGAGCAGTGGCTCATGCCTGTAATCCCAGCACTTTGGGAGGCCGAGGCAGGCAGATCACTTGAGGTCAAGAGTGACCAGAAGACAAGTGTGAGCCCTCTGTCATGCCCGAATAGGGCCACTAGAGGGCCCCTTGGTCTTGGGGTAACGCCAGCGTCTGGGAAGACGCCCACTGCCTAGCGGACCTTGGTCTAGCCGTTGCGTCAGTGCCTAGAGACCAGGAAAGGGAGTCTCCCTTTCCCCGGGGGAGTTAGAGAAGACTCTGCTCCACCGCCTCTTGTGGAGGGCCTGAGTGATGTCAGGCCCGCCCGCAGTTATCCAGAGGCCTAACCGTCTCCCTGTGATGCTGTGCTTCAGCGGTCACACTCCTGTTTCACTTTCCTGTTCCACTCTGTACACCTGGCTGCACCCTCTAGATAGCAGTAGCAGAATGAGTGAAAGTACTAAAATATTAAAGTCTTTGATCTTTCTGAAAAGAGCATAAAAGAAATAATGACATAAGCTGTCCTCTCTCTCTACGCCTTGGCTACCTAACAGAGAAGGGCCCCCTGTCCAGTGGACACGTGACTCACGTGACCTTATCAATCATTGGAGATGACTCACACTCCTTACTCTGCCCCTTATTATCCAATAAATAACAGCACAGCCAGGCATTTGGGGCCACTATCGGTCTCTGCGTCTTGGTGGTAGTGGTCCCCCAGGCCCAGCTGTCTTTTCTTCTATCTCTTTGTCTTGTGTCTTTATTTCTACGATCTCTCGTCTCCGCACATGGGGAGAAAGACCCACAGACCCTGCAGGGATGGTCCCTACAGTGGCGCAATCATAGCTCACTGCAGCCTCCAACTCTTGGGCTCAAGCAATCCTCCTGCCTTGGCCTCCTGAGTAGCTGGGACTAGAGGCATGCACCACCACGTCTGGCAAAGTTTTAATTTTTTTGTAGAGATTGAGGTCTCACTATGTTGCCCAGGCTGGTCTCATTCTCCTGGGCTCATGCAATCCTCCTGCCTCAGCCTCCCAAGAAGTGGGGATTACAGGTGTTAGCTACCACACCCCACTAAAAAGCTGAGTTCTGTGTTTCACGACAGTGATATTATTTATAGAAGTAACTGGGGAAGTTATAAGTCATGCAACCCCTGGTTACGTGACTGTGGAGCACATATAGAAAAGGAAGCTAAGGGATGGCAGGTCATTCTTCAACCCACGACTGTTCTTTAGCAAAGTTCCAGCACCTTCATGATTCTAACCTTGTCTTATGAATGTGGCTTCAGGCCAGGCACAGTGGCTCATGGCTGTAATCCCAGCACCTTAAGAGGCCGAGGTGGGAGGATCACTTGAGGTCAGGAGTTGGAGACCAGCCTGGCCAACATGGTGAAACCTTATCTCTACTAAAAGTACAAAAGTTACCTGGGCATGGTGGCGGGCGCCTGTAATCCCAGCTACTCAGGAGGCTGAGGGAGGAGAATCACTTGAACTCAGGAGGTGGAGGTGCCAGTGAGCAGAGATCATGCCATTGCACTCCAGTCTGGGCAACAAGAGTGAAACTCTGTCTCAAAAATAAATAAATAAATAAAAAGTAAATGAATGTGGCTTCAATCTCTCAACAAGGACTGGGGGTCAGTTTTCTTTGTCTCAAAGTTTAACTATGAATTAAATTCCTCTCATGGTAATTTTGGCCTCTGCACTAGAATAAGAAAAAAAAAATCTAGCCTGTGAGGTTAGAAACAAGATGGTCAGTCATGTTAGCTTTCTCTCATTACTTACATTTCTGCGAAGGCAGTTTCAAGACCCCCCTTATGAAATTAATCAGCTTCCCCCCACCACCTCCAAATTCATATGTTGGACTTGTAACCCCCAGAACCTCAGAATGTGACTGTATTTGGACATAGGATTCTTTTTCGTTGTTTGCTTTTTGAGACAGGGTCTTGCTTTGTCACCCAGGCTGGAGTGCAGTGGTGTGATCGTGGCTCACTGCAGCCTCAGCCTCCTGGGCTCAAGCGAGCCTCTCACCTCAGCCTCCCGAGTAGCTGGAAGTGCAGGTACATGCTACCATCTCCAGCTAAATTTTTTATGTTTTGTAGAGATCAGGTCTTGTTATGTCACCCAGGCTGGTCTTGAACTCCTAGGCTCAAGAGAGCTTTCCACCTTGGCTTCCCAAAACGCTGGGATTATAGGCATGAGTCATCGCACTCGGCCAGACATAGGCTCTTAAAGAGGTGACTAAGTTAAAGTGGGGTCCTGAGGGTGGCCTGGAATTTGGTTTGATTGGTTTATTTTATTTTATTTTATTTTGAGACGGAGTCTCGCTTTGTGCCCTAGGCTGGAGTGCAGTGGCGCAATCTCGGCTCACTGCAAGCTCCACCTCCCGGGCTCACGCCATTCTCCTGCCTCAGCCTCCGGAGTAGCTGGGACTACAGGCGCCCGCCACCACGCCCAGCTAATTTTTTGTATTTTTAGTTGAGACGGGGTTTCACTGTGTTAGCCAGGATGATCTCGATCTCCTGACCTCAGGATCCGCCCGCCTCGTCTTCCCAAAGTGCTGGGATTACAGGCGTGAGCCACCGCGCCCAGCCTGATTGGTTTTATAAGGAGAGATTAGGGCCTCTGCAAGAGGCTTCAGGAGAAACCAACCCTGCCAACACCTTGATCTTGGACTTCTAGCTTCCAGAAGTGTTAGAAAATAAATTCCTGGCCGGGCGCGGTGGCTCACGCCTGTAATCCCAGCACTTTGGAAGGCCGAGTGGGGTGGATCACGAGTTCAGGAGTTTGAGACCAGCCTGGCCAACATGGTGAAACCCCATCTCTACTAAAAATACAAAAATTAGCCGGGTGTGGTGGTGTGCGCCTGTAATCCCAGCTACTGGGGAGGTTGAGGCAGGAGAATCGCTTGAACCCGGGAGGCGGAGCTTGCAGTGAGCCGAGATCGCGTCACTGCACTCCAGCCTAGGCGACAGAGCGAGATGCTGTCTCAAAAAAAAAAAATAAATAAAATAAAATAAAATAAAATAAAATAAAATAAAAAAGAAAAAGAAATCCTGTTATTTAATTGCACCCAATCCCTGGTACTTGGTTATGGCCGCCCCAGCGGGATGAAACAGCCCTCCCTGCCCCCACGGCTTGCCTGAGCCTGGGTCTGGGGCGTGTGCGCATGCGCAGTGGAGCTTGTGCTCCGGAATCCGGTGCAGACGCTTGGGCTCCCTGCGCTTAGCGGTGTAGTCGCTGGACAGCTCCTTCAGCCGGAATCTCCGCGGGTGAAGACTGCGGGGATCCTCGGTGCCAAAGCTTCTGTGGTCCTCCTGCTTTCCTTTTCCCCCTGTGGGAGGAGGTCGCGGGCTGGAGGTGTTTCCTCCTGGTCCTGAGCAGGGCCAACCTGGAGGTAAAATGGCCCCTGCGCTTTTATACAGCCCTCCTCGGCTTGTGGGCCCTGCTTGGTTGCTCCAGCTTTTTCAGCTGTTCCAGAGCTCACCCGGAGCTATTTTCATCCGTGGGATCACGTGGAGGGCTGGGACTTTCCAGGCTTCCTTAGTGATGTCACCCTTCTGTCATTAGGCACCCGAGACCAGTATTCAAAAAAAGAATGTTGTCGTTATATAACTATATTGGAGATAAGTATTCCTCAAAACAGATTAGCTAATCTTCCTATGCAACTGGCTGTCTAATAACCATCATATATAATATCATACTCAAATACCCAGAAAAAGAAATATTGAGGCCAGGCGTGGTGGCTCACGCCTGTAATCCTAGCACTTTGGGAGGCTGAGGCAGGCGGATCATGTGAAGTCAGGAGTTCGAGACCAGCCTGGCCAACATGGTGAAACACCTTCTCTACTAAAAATACAAAAATTAGCTCGGCATGGTGGTGTGTGCCTGTAATCCCAGCTACTACTCGGGAGGCTGAGGCAGGTGCTTCATCCTGGGAGATGGAGGTTGCAGTGAGCCAGATCCTTAGGGCCAACTCTGGTTCATTTAATGTCAATTTTTAGAAAGCCTGTGAGCTCCATTCACAGTGAAGGTTTGAAGCCCAGAAGTGGCCTCCCAACAGGGTACCACATTTCCCAGCACCTTTGCAGCTAGGTGTGGTCATGTGAGCGAGTTATGTGGTCATGTGACCGAGTTCCAGTCAGTGCAATGGGGCATCTGTGGGGAGCACCGCTTCCAAGAGTGGCTCCTAGAAACCTCCCATACTACCCTCCTGCCTACTCTTCCTGAAGCCCAGCACTAAGCGTCATCCCAACTCGATGGGTTTTGAATTCTTTTTTTTTTTTTTTTTTTTTGAGATGGAGTCTTACGCTTTGTCACCCAGGCTGGTGTGCAGTGGTGCAATCTCGGCTCACTGCAACCTCCGTCTCCTGGGTTCAAGCGATTCTCCTACCTCAGCCTCCCGAGTAGCTGGGAACATAGGCATCTGCCACCACGCCCGGCTAATTATTTTTGTATTTTTAGTAGAGACAGGGTTTCACCATGTTGGCCAGCCTGGCTCGAACTGCTGAACTCAAGTGATCCACCTGCCTCGGCTTCCCAAAGTGCTGGGATTACAGGCGCGAGCCACCGCACCCAGCTTGAATTCTTATTTTTTAAAAATAGATATGAGGCCGTAATCCTAGCACTTTGGGAGGCCAAGGCAGGAGAATCACCAATTTTAGAACAGGATTTCACCAGGGGGAAGATGGTCTCCCCTGCTCCCCCTAACGCCAGACTCACCTCTTCAGTGCCCGCAACTCCCACCATCGCAGGATCTTTTCACTCCTAGACCTGACCATGCCACTGCCCCACCTGCGGGATAAGGTTCCACACCTCGCAGGAGCTCATGAGGCTCTCCATAGTATAGTTAGTAGTTATAGATGCAGGGTCAAGGAGCTGACAGCATGGTCCAAACCCTGGCCCATCACTTCCTAGATAGTGGACCTAGGGAAGGTAACTTACATCCCTGCGCCCCTCAGTGTCCTCACCTGTTAAATGGGGAGAATAAAAGTACCTACCTGGTGGAGCCATCATGAGGGTCACTGAGGAGTGAGGATGACCCTGACTAGCTCCAGCAGAGGGACATGGCGGCCGTGTGTGGCAGATGTGTTCCTGGGGCCCTGCACTGGTGCAGGGAGGAAGAGCCAAGCCCAAAGGAACCATGGTCTCCACACAAAGCCAGTAATGTGGGGATCCCCTGACATACAATATTTACTTTTTTTTTGCTTTAAACATTTTATTTGAAATTGAAACACAAATGCACACTAATTTGCCAGTTCTTTAAGGCAGAACTGTATCAGGAGCTCTTAGCTATGAGAAACAAGTCTTTTTAAATTTTTTTTTTTTGAGACGGAGTTTTGCTCTTGTTGCCCAGGCTGGAGTGCAATGGCTCGATCTCGGCTCACTGCAACCTCCTCCTCCTGGGTTCAAGTGATTCTCCTGCCTCAACCTCCTGAGTAGCTGGGAGTAACAGGCACGTGCCACTACGCCCGGCTAATTTTGTATTTTTAGTGGAGACGGGGTTTCTCCATGTTGGTCAGGCTGGTCTTGAACTCCTGACCTCAGGTGATCTGCCCGCCTCGGCCTCCCAAAGTGCTGGGATGACAGGCATGAGCCACTGCGCCCGGCTGAAAGCCATGTTTTAGAGTGGCATAATCGCCCTGGGACTTATTCTTCCCCTACTCCCATGAACAAAAGCCCACAGTTAGGCAGCTGCTGCCCTAGGTTCGCCGGTTTAGGGTCGTCAGGAGAGTTTGTTACTCTTTTTCCTCATCATTACAAGGTGGTGACTTGGCTCCAGCCATCATCTCTAGTCAAGGCAGGAGGAGGGGAGGAGCTGCCACAACCAGGGCTGTCCTTTTTGGTCAGGAAAGATGTTTCTCCAGAAGTCCCCAGCAGCCCCTGTGCTTATGTCCCCTGGGTCTGCCCACACAGGGCTACAGGGCCACTGCTAGCCCCAAGGAGACTCGGAAGGTAATGTTGTATTCTTGGGCTACAACAAATAGAAACAAAATGCCCAAGAGATTGTGTGCACAAGAGACCATGATGGAGACACAGGAAGAGAGACAGGGAGGGTGAGTCACAGTGACAGACAGCAAAGTAAGCCTGGCACAGACTTGCACGGCAGAGAGCAAAGCCTCGCAGATACAGAGAAGGAAGGGGAGAGAGGGCGGGTGGGAGACAAGGACAGAGGAACCTGATGAGAGAGAAGGGAAGAAGGGAGGGCAGATGTGAGAGGCAGAAACAGAGTGTGAGGGGCAGGGGACGGCTGGGAGCCCTCTGTCCCCCCTGTGGGAGTATCAGGACATCCTGACACTCTCATGTCCAGAAGCTCATGTTCCACGCTGGGCCCCGAGGTTAGAGGCCTCCTGCTCTGGAAGACCCAAGCCTGGGCCCCACTCCGAGTGCAGCTGTTTTCCCCAACCCAGCCCCGTGGTGCCCAGGGCTGGGTGGGTGTTCCAGGCATCCTGCTTGCCTTGTCTGACCATTTCCCGGTGGTTTTCCTCTAACATATCATCCCATGTGGGGTGGCTGGAATAATAACAGCCCCCATAGATATCCAGGTCTTAATTGCTGAAACCTTTGATGTGATCTATTTTTTTTTTTGAGATGGAGTCTCGCTCTGTCGCCCAGGCTGGAATGCAGTGGCACGATCTCGGGTCACTGCAACCTGTCTCCCAGATTCAAGTGATCCTCCTGCCTCAGCCCCACTAGTAGCTGGGATTACAGGCACGCGCCACCATGCCCGGCTAATTTTTGTATTTTTAGTAGAGATGGGGTTTTGCCATGTTGGCCAGGCTGGTCTCGAACTCCTGACCTCAGGTGATCCACCTGCCTCAGCCTCCCAAAGTGCTGGGATTACATGCATGAGCCACCGCACCTGGCCCTTTTACATTTTTATTAATTTTATTAATAAAATTAGAGGAGATGAAGTCTGGCTGTGTTGCACAAGCTAGTCTTGAACTCCTGGCTTCAAGTGATCCTCCCACCTCAGCCTCCCCAAGTCCTCCCCAAGGCGTGAGCCACTGTGCCTGGTCTCTGTGAATGTGCGATCTTATGTGACTAAAGGGACTTTGGGATTGAGTTAGGATCCTGAAATGAGATTATCCTGGATCATCCAGGGGGCCCTAAATGTAACCACTTGAGTGCTTGGAAGAGAGAAACAGAGATCTGATGGAGGAGAGGACGTGACCTGATGACCTCAGGAGAGAGATTTGCAGGCGCGATGCTGCTGGCTTTGAGGACGGAGGAAGAAGCCATGAGCCTAGGAACCAGGTGGCCTCTGGAAGCTGGAAAAAGCAAGGACACAGTTTCTCTCCTGGAGCTCCCAGAAGGAACCGGCCCTGCCACCACTTTGATGTTAGCCCAGTAAAACTGATTTTGAACGTCTGACCTCCAAAACTGTTAAGGGAATACATCTGTGTTATTTTAAGACACTGCATTTGTCTTCCTTAACAGGGCTCACGATGGTGCCTCCCTGTGGGATGGCTGGAAGGTTAAACAAGTTAAAAAATATATGTATGTAAAGATTTTAGACTACTGCTGTCCAATACTATTAAATAAAATATTTGGTATGGCTGGGTGTGGTGGCTCACGCCTGTAATCCCAGCACTTAGAGGGGCTGAGGAGGGTGGATCGCTTGAGGCCAAGAGTTCAAGACCAGCCTGGCCAACATGGCGAAACCCCATCTCTACTAAAAATACAAAAATTAGCCGGGCGTGCTGTCACATTCCTGTAATCCCAGCTACATGGGAGGCTGAGGCAAGAGAATCACTTGAACCCGGAAGGTGGAGGTTGCAGTGAGCTGAGATCTCATCATCGCACTCCAGCCTGGGCAACAGAGCGAGACTCTGTCTCAAAACAAAATCAAAACAAAACAAAATAAATTCGCATCCTCTGTCATGCTGGCCACCTGTCAAGGGCTCGGGCATTGCAGGTGGCCAGTGGCGGTCACACTGCACAGAGCAGATACAGAAGATGCCCACCACTGCAGGCAGTTCCATGGCTGGCACTGGCTCTGGCAGTTCCTAGGCCACGGCTACATGCTATGCAGGTGACACCCATGACAGCTTTGCCCCCAGAGTCCAGCACAGACCTTGTCACAAAGTAGCTATCCGATAATTATTTATTGAAAGAAATGATGGGATGAATCCCAGACTCCGAAGTAAGCCACCCCCTCACACACACACCCCTCCCCTGACTCTCAAAAACCATAGCCTGCCACAGAAGATTTGCTAAAAAGCAAAGGCAATAATAACCCTGGGGTCCGTCCAACTCATGCCCTGTACCCAGGCCCTAGGAGGGCGAGGGCTTAGTAGGTATCTTCAGGGTCAGAGCCTGAGTCCTCGCCTTGTTGGTTCTGAATCTGACTTTGCTTCCGGTACAAACAGGCCACCTGCGGAGAGAGGGTGGGACGGGGTGGTCAGAAGCTCCCTGGCTGCTCCCAACTCCACAAGGTTCCAGAGAGGCCACCACGCTAAAAAGCTGGTAGAGCCAAGCAGCTGGGCGGCCCACCCTTGCTTCCCAGGGCCTCACCTGGGCACTGGTGGTGGCCTGCTCCGGCTGTTTGTCTTCACGGACTCGAATAAACCGAGGGAAGCGAAGGGAGATGCCCTTGTCACTATCCACCTGCAGAAGCGGGATGGAGACTCCTGCGGTCCAGCCCCAGCGACCCCCTGTGCAGTCTCCTCCCTCCTCCACTCTGGACTGTTTCCTGATCCACACGACAGGGCTGAACGATGGGTTGTCATAAGGATTAAACAAGTTGACAAAGTGCTTGGAACCGTACCCGGGCACAGTAAGTGCTCAAGAAATGCTGCCTGTTGGCCGGGTGCAGTGGCTCACCCCTGTAATCCCAGCACTTTGGGAGGCCGAGGCGGGTGGATCACGAGGTCAGGAGATGGAGACTATCCTGGCTAACACGGTGAAACCCCACCTCTACTAAAAATACAAAAAGAAATTAGCCGGGTGTGGTGGCGGGTGCCTGTAGTCCCAGCTACTCGGGAAGCTGAGGCAGGAGAATGGCGTGAATCCGGGAGGTGGGGAGCTTGCAGTGAGCTGAGATTGCGCCACTGCACTCCAGCCTGGGCGACAGAGCGAGACTCCAACTCAAAAAAAAAAAAAAAAAAAAATGCCACCTGCTACAGCCGTTAGGATAATGACGGTAATTCGGGCTGAGAGGCTGAACTACGGCGCCAGGGCATGGGTTCTAGAATCTGACTGTGGGATTCCAATCCCAGCTCCCAACTCTCAGGAGCCGCGTGATGCAGGGGCAGTTACTCAGGCTCTCTAGGGCTCTACATCCTCACTGTAAAATGGAGATGTTTGTGTCACTACGTCTTAGGGATTTTGAGAGGATTAAATGAGTGTCTATGAGTGACACGCTGATGACCACACAGCGCCCACTGCACAGCAAGGGCCGGATACACACCGGCTCCTGTGCCTTGTTACTAAGGGTCCCTGGCTGTCTAACGTGCAGCATGGTAAAACATTTTTAAAAATTAGATAAAAAATGTAAGTTCTTGGCTGGGCATGGTGGCCCACGCCTGTAATCCCAGCACTTTGGGAGGCCGAGGTGTGCGGATCACTTGAGGCCAGGTGTTTGTGACCAGCCTAGTCAACATGGTGAAATCCCGTCTCTACAGGCAAGGGTCACCATACCCAGCTAATTTTTGTATTTTTTGGTAGAGGTGGGGTTTCACCGTGTTGGTCAGGCTGGTCTTGAACTCCTGACCTCAAGTGATCTGCCTGCCTCGGCCTCCCAAAGTGCTGGGATTACAGGCATGAGCCACTGTGCTTGGCCTGGGAATTCTTTTATTTAAGAAAAGAATTTTTTTTTCTTTTTTTGAGACAGAGTCTTGCTTTGTCACCCAGGATGGAGTACAGTGGTGTCATCTCGGCTCACTGCAACCTCCGCCTCCCAGGTTCAAGCGATTCTCCTGCCTCAGCCTCCTGGGTAGCTGGGACTACAGGCACCCGCCACCACACATGGCTAATTTTTGTATTTTTGGTAGAGATGGGGTTTCACCATGTTGGCCAGGCTGGCCTTGAACTCCTGACCTCGAGTGATCTGCCTGCCTTGGTCTCCCAAAGTGCTGGGATTACAGGCACGAGCCCCCATGCCCGGCCCATTTTTAAAGAAAAAATGTTTTGATCTTTTTATCTGACACTCAAATAAAATGCAAGCTCATCTTCCTGATCCTTACCTGGAAGAGCAGATGTGAGCCAAGGTCCCCTCCCTACTCTGCTCTCTGTGTGCCCGCCCAGAATCCCACACAGGGCCACGGCCAGGTCCTCTGCCACTCACCAGGCCCCGCGCAGCAGGGTAGATGGGGGAGAGGGAGAGGTCAGCGCACTTCACCTCCCACACGGCGCTGGGGTCCAGCCAGTGGTCGGGAATCACAGCGCCATCTATCCGCACGTAAGGGCGTGGGCTGGGCAGCACCAGGGCCTGCAGTGAGCAGAGGAAGAGAGGAACAGAGGGTCTGGAATCTCAAAGTCAAGGCCAAGTGTTGGAGGGCTGGGGAGAGGGAGGAAGGGAAAAAAACAGGCAGCCCCTTGAAGTAAACAGAAATAGAAATAGAAACAGAAAGTGAAAGAAGGGAAAAGAAACAAGACCCCCTTGAAGTAAAAAGTTGAGAAAGGTGGGAGTTGGGAGGAATGGGAGATGGAAAGAAATGAAAGGCCCTGGGGGCTGAGGCAGGACATTAAAGACAAAAAGAGGCAGAGAAAGGGCCAGAGACCTGGAGGAAGGAGACAGAGACACAGTGGGACAGGGACAGAGATGTAGAGAGAGAGGGCAATGGAGAGAGAGAACCAAAGAGTGGGACAGAGATGGTGTCAGGGTCCGTGTGTCCCCACCTACATCTTGTCTTGAATCATAGCTCCCATAATCCCCATGTGTCGTGGAGGGACCTGGTGGGAGGTAACTGAACGATGGGGGCAGGTTTTTCCCGTGCTGTTCTCTTGATAGTGAGGAAGTCTCACGAGATCTGACGGCTTTATAAAGGGCAGTTCCCCTGCACACGCTCTCTTGCCTGGCGCCATGTAAGATGTGCCTTTGCTCCTCTTTCGCCTTCTGCCATGACTGTGAGGCCTCCCCAGCCGTGTGGAACTGTGAGTCCAGGAAACCTCTCTTTATAAATGATCCTTTTTTTTTTTTTTTTTTTTGAGACAGAGTCTCACTCTGTTTCCCAGGCTGGAGTGCAATGGCGTGATTTCAGCTCACTGCAACCTCTGCATCCTGGGATCAAGCAATTCTTCTGCCTCAGCCTCCTGAGTAGCTGGGATTACAGGCATGTGCCACCACACCCAGCTAATTTTTGTATTTTTAGTAGAGAAGGGGTTTCACCATGTTGGTCAGGCGGGTCTTGAACTCCTGACCTCAGGTGATTCACCCACCTTGGCCTCCCAAAGTGTTGGGATTATAGGCATGAGCCACCACGCCCGGCAAGTCTTGGGTTATTTCTTCATAGCAGTATGAGTATGAAAATAAACTAATACAGATCCAATATGTAGGACAGACACTCATGCCTGAAATGCCTGTGACCATGACAACATACATTCACATTGATCAGGGCTCACAGGCACTTCACAAGGAGCAGCTATGGCACCTGCTGTGTCCTGTGGCTAACCCCTGGTGTGAATGAGGCACAGGGCTTGGGGAGGTGAGGCTCTTTGAGCAGGGTCACCAGCTAGGAGCTGGCAGTGCTGAGACATGAACCCGGAGATGCTGGACTCCAAAGCCAGCTCCACTGCCTGCTGCCCTCCTGCCCACACCTGGAGCCCCAAGATGGTGGAAGCCAAGAGCCCTGCATGGAAGGACTGTGCTGTCAGGGGAAGGGGGGAGAGGGGTGGAGGCTGAGGTGCAGCCGCCATGGCTCACCTTGAGGCTCTGGTGATGCTCCTCCAGCTCCTCGTCGCTGAAGCCAGTTCCAAGCTGCAGGGAGGAAGTGGGAGGTCAGAGGCTCAGCCGGCCACAGGCCCAGCATTTGCTCCTGCCGTCTAAAGCTGTGTACACTCGTGGCCCCCACCCCCTTCTGGTCTATGCAGTATCCACAGAAAACCAGGGAAGTAGGGAGCTGGGGGTGCGGAGCATCCAGCCAGAGACTCCCGGGTGGGAATGCTCTCCCAGCAGGCCTGCCGGGAACCACTCCCTGTCTTCCGCTTTATGGAGAAACTCTTGCTGCTTCCACTGTCTCCCTGGCCCCAGGAAGTCACTCCCTTATGCCCACCCACATCCTCACTGCCCAGTAACTGGCTGTCCTCACTTCCAGTCTTTTTTTTTTTTTTTGAGACAGGGTCTAGCTCTGTCACCCAGGCTGGAGTGCAGTGGTGCAATCTTGGCTCACTGCAACCTCCACCTCCTGGGCTCAAGCAATCCTCCTGCCTCAGCCTCCCAAGTAGTGGGGACCACAGGCATGCGCCACCACGCCTGGCTAATTTTTAAAAAAAGTTTTTGTAGAGGTGGGGTCTCACTATGTTGCCCAGGCTGGTCTCGAACTCCTGGGCTCAAGTGATCCTCCCGCCTCAGCCTCCCAAAGTGCTGGGATTACAGGCGTGAGTGGCCATGCCCAGCCCATCTCCAATGTTAACACTGCCAAGAGCTTCTTTCACCTACCAAAATAGGAAAGGCTAAAAATTAGCAGTAATGCTCGATGCTGGCAGATATGCAGCAAGTGGGCAATAATCACCAATATAAACGTCACCTGGAAAGCCCCTTTTGCATTGAGAGTCTTAAGGATTCTTTTTGCCTTTTGTCCTGGCAATAGCTCATTTAAAAATCTATTCTAAGTAATGCAAAATGGTGACAATGTAGATTGGTGGCCAAAATATTTGTGAATTATAAAAATCACTTCTGTCACTGATCGTTTAGGTTAACGGACACTAAGTAATCACGTTACCCATAAGAACAAAGCTGGCAACAACTTCCCCACACAGCCACAGGGAGCTGGTTCAGGACACAGCACTATGTGCTATGGGGCACAGCACTTGAAAACTCTTGTGCAGGCATTCAGGTCCTGTTGCCATATTGCTTAAGGACATATACAACATTGAAAACAAAGTACTTCCAAGGTAAAAAGGCAGAAAAGAAAATTACTCATAGAGAAGGATCACAACTTTGCAAAAATGTAAATAAAACATTCCCTCAAATGTCACTACTGCGTGTCTCTGGGCAGTACGATTCTAGGTGATATTTTGTTCTGTTTCTGTGGCAAAAGACCCAAATTTGTTGGAGAGGGGAATATAGGAAATACGTAAGAAAATCTAGTCCAAAATGTGCACAGCTTTAAGAAAAACTTTAACTTGAAAAAAAGTAAATCACTTCACATTTCCCAGAATTCCTTGCAGCTAGGGGTGAGCCACGGAGCAAAGTGATGAGCAACAGAACTTGAGCAGAAGGTGTTCACTGGCTGAGGCTGACTCAGGGTCCAACCCCCTTTGCTCTTCCCTGGTGCGTGGAGCAGGCATGGCCATGAGGGCTGGAACTCCTGCAGCCACATTGTGATGATGAGGCCAGAGGCACGTGGCAGAAAAAAAAATGTGGGGAGAGGAGGAACCTGAATCCCTAATGGCATCAGACTGCCCCCTCCACACTTCTCATTTCATAACAAAAAAATTATTTTCTTATGTGAGCCACCACTATTTGTAGCTAATCTCAATCTCTCACTGACACACATTCCTGACATCTTTCTATCCCAGCCTGTTTTTCTATATGAAGCAAGAGTTGCTCATAGAACCAGAAAAAGTAAATAAAAACTGGGGAGAACGGATCCTTCACAGGGGGATGTGAGCGCCCCTCAGTCTGGGTTGTGCAATAGGAAGTACCCCCGGGAGTCTAATCTCCTTCCCTCCTGCTTCTGCCATCAGCCCCAGTTCCCCAGGACCTTGCATATGGCCTGCAGCTCCTCACTGTCCTCGTCGTAGGAGGCCAGCAGGAAGCCCCCGTACCGGCCAGCCCGCTTCCCCCGGCCCAGGTAGGCGCCGATCACCACCAGGTCCAGGGTGTCACCCACGCCATCAAGGTAGTCCTTCTTCAGCTGGGAGAAGGGGAGGCAAGAGATGAGAAGGGGGAGCGCCCAAGGCGGGGCCCTCACTGCTGGGGAGGGGCTCCTCGGTGGACTGAGGAGGGACTGGAAGTAAGTCTGAAGGGAACTTCCAGAAGGAACCCCAAGGATGGCCCCTGGGAAGAGACTGGACATGGGAAGGGTTTCTAGGTTTAAATAAGAACAAATGGGGCCGGGCGCGGTGGCTCATGCCTGTAATCCCAGCATTTTGGGAGACCGAGGCGGGTGGATCACCTGAGGTCGGGAGTTCGAGACCAGTCTGACCAACATGGAGAAACCCCGTCTCTACTAAAAATACAAAATTAGCCGGGCGTGGTGGCGTGTGCCTGTAATCCCAGCTACTCAGGAGGCTGAGGCAGGGGAATCGCTTGAACCCGGGAGGCGGAGGTTGCAGTGAGCCAAGATCGTGCCATTGCACTCCAGCCTGGGCAATGAGAGCGAAACTCCGTCTCAAAATAAATAAATAGATAAATAAGAACAAATGGGAAACGCAGGCGGGATCGATGGGACCTCAGGAGTCAGCCTTGCCGCCGTCTTTCCCTCAGGACAGAGACGTGGCCAACTCACTCTGGCCACTCCTCCAAAGGGAGAGCATTTTCCCATTCATTCAGAAACGTTCACTAAGTGCTAACCATGTGCCAGGCAGAAGCTCTGCCCTGGGGGCACAACAGTGCTATTTCCTGAGACAGGAAAGGTCTGTGCTGGAGGGAAACCAGCCACAGACAGACATAAGTACACAGGAAGAGCTAGTCAGCAGGCCTGGCCGGCTCAGTGCCACAATGCCTCCCGCTCCAGTCCCCTTGTCCACCCCTCACTGCCCCTCTCCACTCAAACATCCATCAATTCTTACTAATGACAGGCTCCTGCTTGCTGGCCCTCAACACATCCGTCCTCCACTCGAGGGGAAACCCCAGGAGCTTCGCACAATGACAACCTGACTGTGACTCCCAGCACGGAACCCCCACTGACTTCCTGAAACCTTCAAGAGGAAGATCCAGTTTTATCTCACAGTGGCCCCAGGTGCTGCCTCATCTGGGGCCTGCTCCCCACTCTGAGCTCACCTCGCGCCTCGCCTGCCCTTGCTCCCTGCACACGCAGAGCCTGCTCCTCCCTCAGGGTCTCTGCACCGGGGGTTTTCCTCCCCAGTGCTCTGTCCCTCACTTTGGGAAAGACTCTTCCTGATCATCCGGGGCACTCCCAGCGCCCCCTTGCTGGCCCGGAGCTGACTTGCTTTTCTTCATGGCGCCCACTCCTGCCTGACTTTCTCTTATTCATGTCCTGGCTTAATTCCTGCCCAAGAGCCTGGCCCGACACAGGCGGCAGGCTCAGGAGAGAGAAACCTCATCACGCTGCACCTCGTGGGATGTGCGGTGCTTGGGCTGGGGCTGTTCTCCATCAGAACTCGTGAGCAAGGGCTTGCAGCAGGGAGAAGGTCTGAACTTGCCTGCAGCAGGGGGCTGGTGTGGGATTGTGAAAAGGGGCCCTGAGCTCAGACAGGGGACACAGTGGAGGCTCGAAATCCCCTGCCCAGCTGGGACAGACCTCCAGACCCGGGGCGGAGAAGGCCCGGTTGGGGGTCGGGAATCACCTTGAGCCAGTTGTGCGATCTCTTGGCGATCTCGTAGGTGGCATCAACATCCAGGGTCTTCACCATCAGCCCCTCGCAGGAGTCTGAGGGAGACACAGAAGCGTGGTCCTTGGGAAGCCCTGGCTCATAAGCGCCGGAGCAGGCAGGATTCTGGTCAAACGGTCCAGGACTGAGGACAGGCTGGGAGGCCGGGGTCAGCGCAAGCTGCGGACCTCAGGAGAGAAAAGTGAGCACCCTCACCTTTCACCGACTGCTCCAGGAACTCGGCGATCTGCTCGACGTCCTTGGTGTCCAGGGAGGTGGCGAAGACAAACTCGCCCTCTGTCTCCACAAAGTTCTCCCGGAGCAGCTGCCGGCGCCGGGAAAGGGGCTCACGTACCAGGGACTGCAGGGCCGGCGGGGAGAAGAGAGATGAGACATCTTTGTGAGAATAAAGACAATAAGCCCTAAATGTGAGGCAAACAGGACATGTGCGGGTCACAACTAGTGACAGGGTTCGTGGAAAGCCTTGAGGGAAGAACCCCGACATCAGAAGGATTCCAAGAGCTTAAAGCATGGGGCTAGTCACTAGCAAGAGGGCCCGACACCATTTAGAGTCAGTGACTTCAGGAGCATCAGACGGGGGGCTGCGGCCTTGCTGGAGCTTGAATTAACACTTTATGGGCATCTCATCAGGTTTTTTTGTTTTTTGTTTTTGTTTTTTTGAGACGGAATCTCGCTCTGTCGCCCAGGCTGGAGTGCGGTGGTGCGATCTTGGCTGACTGCAGCCTCCGCCTCCTGAATTCAAGCGACTGTCTTGCGTCGGCCTCCCGAGTAGCTGGGACTACAGGTGCACGTCACAAGAGATCCACCCACCTCAGCCTCCCAAAGTGTTGGGATTACAGGCGTGAGCCACTGCATCCAGCCTCATCCCCAAGATAATTAAAAAAAAAAAAAAAAAAAAGTCCTCCTTTCCTTAGAATTCCAAAAGTTTTCACTGAGTTTTTCCAGCACATTTACAGTTTTGTGTTTTGCTTTGAAATCAGTTCCAGCTGGACCTTGCAAGAGTGTGTGTCAGAGAGGAAGGGGGTGATCTGAATGTTTTTAAACAAAGGACAAAGCAGTTGTCTCCACATGTCGACACTGACTAATCCGTCTTGTGGCTTTGAATTGCTTTTCTCTTTTGTTCGATCGGTTCCCATCCACGCGCAGTGTTTCTGGTCTGCCCTTTGCTCAGGGCTTCTCTGTGATGATATTAAACTACCTTCACCGCTTGCCCTCCAGGGGAACATTCACGTGTTTTCCATGGACAGTTTTTTTCTGTTGTAAAATTGTGCTCATGAACATTTTGTATGAAAAGATGAGAGAGAGGATCCACAAGGGTTAAGCAGGTACAATTTATCTGGGGTCGGACCATTTCAGGTTTACATCCCAGCCACACACTTCCTAGCTGGTGACTTCAGGCAAGCGTTTCCCTCTGTGCACCTCAGAGCTCCCATCTGTAAAATGCAGCAATACCTACTCGGGGCATGTCTGGGAAGATCAGCTGAGCCCGTGCTACCCAGTGTAGCCGCCACCAGCCATGTGTAGCAATTGAGCCCTTGAAATGTAGCAAGTTCAATCTGAGATGTGCCAAGGGCAAAACAGTCACTGGCTTTAGAAGACTTAATCCAAGAAAAGAGTGTAAAATTCCATGTTAATAATTTCTTATATTCATCACACATTGAAAGGATAATATCTTAGACATTGGATTAAAGAAAATATGATTTTATCTGTTTCTTCTTACCTTTTAATATGGCTACTAGAAGCTCTAAAATTAGAAATGTAGGCTACTGCAGTGGCTCATGCCTGTAATCTCAGTGCTTTGGGAGGCGGAGGTGGGTGGATCACCTGAGGTCAGGAGTTCAACATCAGCCTGGCCAACATGGTGAAACCCCGACTCTACTAAAAATGCACAAATTAGCTGGGTGTGGTGGTGGGTGCCTGTAATCCCAGCTACTTGGGAGGCTGACGCAGGAGAATCACTTGAATGCCAGAGGCGGAGGCTGCAGTGAGCCAAGATCACACCACTGCACTCCAGCCTGGGCGACAGAGTGAGGCTGTGTCTCAAAAAAAAAAAAAAAAAAAAAAAAAATCATGGGGATAAGGACACATTAAACAGAAAAAAAATGATATACTTGACTACATAAAAATAGTTCATCCATGTTCAACTACTACTAATAAAAAAATTTGTAAAATAGCTCAAACAAGTCCTATACAACAAAATAGGCCATCAATAAAGTTTAAAGAAGGAATATTTGAAGGAATGAGAAGAAGTATTTGAAATGCTCATGGGAGACAAAGGAACCAGCTGAGCAGGGATGATCAAATCCTGCAGAAAAACCCACAAAGTATCCAGTGTTTGGAAAGCACCTGATACTTGACTTTCCTCTCCCCAGACATCACGGGAAACAAAAATCAGACTCCGACTGTCTTCCTACAGTAATTTCATGTAGTGAAACGTCAGTCTGCATCATGAAATTGGGGGTTTGAGCACCAAAGGCATCTCTGCATTAGAACCACTACCAGCTCCACCTGTCCCGGCGACGGACAGATGGGCCTAACAGAGAAAAAACGTTTACAGACCAGGAAGACATGAGTGAGAACCCACCAGACAGGCAGGCAAAAGACACGCGGAGGCAAGTCACGGAACAAATACACGCGGCCAACAAACCTGAAAAGATGCTTGATCATCAATATCCATTAATAAGACAGAAGTGACCAAGTTACCACAAGATCGTGGTTCATCTACCAGATTATCATCTGGGATGGGCCGGGCGTGGTGGCTCACGCCTGTAAATCCCAGCACTTTGGGAGGCTGAGGAGGGCAGATCACGAAGTCAGGAGATCACGACCATCCTGGCCAACATGGTGAAACACCGTCTCTACTAAAATACAAAAAATTAGCCAGGCGTGGTGGTGCACGCCTGTAATCCCAGCTACTCGGGAGGCTGAGGCAGGGGAATCGCTTGAGCCCAGGAGGCGGAGGTTGCAGTGAGCTGAGATCATGCCACTGCACTCCAGCCTGGGCAACAGAGTGAGACTCCGTCTCAAAAAAAAAAAAAAAAGATTATCTGGGATGTTGATGATTGCAGCTAATTTTTTTTGAGAGCTTCCATGTACTAGCTACTGAGTTCCACACCCCATCCCACCATTTAGCCCTCACCCTAACAGATAAAGCATCTGCCACTGTTAGCTCCTTACTGTAGATCAAGAAACTGACACACAGAGAGGCTGAGTCATTCATCTGTAGCCATGCCGCTAGGAAGGTTAGGGCTGGGATATGACGGCATGTGGCCTGGCTCCAGATTCCTAACACCCTAAAGCAAGCCATTCTCAAACTGTTGTCTTGAGGCCTCTTTACACTCTTAAAAATTATTCAAGGCCAGGTGTGGTGGCTCATGCCTGTAATCCCAGCACTTCAGGAGGCCGAGGTGGGCGGATCACCTGAGGTCAAGAGTTCGAGACCAGCCTGGCCAACATGGTGAAACTCCGTCTCTACTAAAAATACAAAAATTAGCTGGGCGTGGTGGTGCACATCTGTAATCCCAGCTACTCAAGAGGCTGAGGCAGGAGAATTGTTTGAACCTGGGAGGAGACAGTTGTAGTAAGCTGAGATCACGCCACTGCACTCCAGCGTGGGTGACTAGCAAGACTCTATCTCAAAAAAAAAAAAAATTCAAGACTCACTCCATAGAGCTTGTTCATGTGGGTTACATAATATTATAGTTATACCTATTAGAAATTTAAAATGAGAAATTAAAAAAATAAATCCAATATGCTAACCCAAATAATTTTTTTTTTAAAATAGACACAAGGTCTTTCTATGTTGCCCAGGCTGGTCTTGAACTCCTGGGCTCAAGAGATCCTCCCGCCTCCCAAAGTGCTGGGATTACAGGTGTGAGCCACAGTGCCTGGCTCTAAATAACATATTTTGATGAAACATAACCTATGTTTTGAAAAACTGGTGAGACTACAGGCATTATTTTACACTTTTGCAAATCCTCTAATATCTGGCTTAACAGAGGTTGGGTTCTCCTGCATGCTTCTGCGACACACTCTTCTGGTTGCAAGACATGAGGAAGATCCACCTCATGCCAATGTGGAGTTGGAAAGAGAGGGACCTCGAAGATATCCTTGAAAGAATCTTAAGGAACCTCAAGGGCCCTCACACCACACTTTGAGAACTGCTGCCCAAGTGTGGCCTCCTGGCCATGTGAAGTGGCAGAGTCGGAAATGTAAGTCAGACTGGCAGCTGGCAGGCTCACACCCCACCCTGTCACCCCTCAGCTGCCCCTGCACAGGAAGCTGGAACTCACCTCTCCATTGAGGTAGATGAGGTCGAAAGCGTACAAACACACCTGCACCTGGATCTCGGATGCATCCACCTCCTGGGTTGGGGCACAACGGAGTTCATGAGTGTAGGATGGTGAGATGGGGCACTGTGTCTGAGGCCGACAGCATTCATCTACCGGTCTCCCTCTCGCCCCACCTAACTGGCTGCCCATCTGTGAGGGCGGCCATACTGCTGGCTCCAGGTGCTGGATCGTAACGGCTCTCAGCTAATTCCGACAACCTCATTCCCCTTCACCAGATATCTGCTCTCCTAGCTTTTCTGCAGCTAATGGCAGTGACGTGGCACAGTTCTGGCCAATGAGATGGAAAAGGGGAAACCTGTGGGGTGCAGGTTTTGGGGGTTTCCAGAACAGATCTTTCATAGTAAAACAACAGAGATGCAGGAAAAGGGCCCTTCCTCTCTTCCCACTAGGGATGCTGGGATGAGAATGTGATGGCTGGAGCTGTGGCAGCCATCCTGCAGAAGGCTGAGAGAACTGCATCCAGACTGACACTCTGCCCTTCTGGGCACTGGGCAGGACCCGCAGCCAGGACTGGGTGGAAGATGAGGAAGTACGGGGCCTTGGCAGGCAGTGGAGTGGGTGATGCTACCTTGCGTTTGCGGGTGGTGAGCACTTGGAATGGCTGGATCTGCTTCTTTTCCCGGTCCCAAGCCACGGCTTCAGTGTCCAGGATGAAGGATGTGACCGATGGGAGTTTAATCTGAAAAGTGAAGGGAGAGACCCAGGGCCTGAGAGAGGTGGAAGATGAGGTGGAAAGACAAACACGGGGAGATAAATTCCCTTTTCCTTCTGCAGCTCTCAAGATGCACTAACAAAGAGGCAGGTGCACACAGATGCTTTTCCCTTACTCCCCACCAAGAGGAGACAGAAACTAATGTCTCTGAGAATGTAATATTTGGTCCACAAGCTGGAAACCCAGGAGCTCTTGTCATCTCCCTCCTCCTGTCACCCACATTCAGTTCCTCAGTGAACTTGATGATTTCCTAAGCTGTCCACTTCCCACCAACTCCCTGCTCAGCCTCACCTACTGGGCTTCCCTGTCCTGCACCGACCCCCTCCAATCCAGCTTCCCCATAGCAGCCAGGGTGACAGTGGCAAGCCCCAAATCCAATCACAGCACCTCCCTGCTAAAAACCATCCCCATGATTCCCCAAAACTGGGGGGACTCTCCCAGGTCAGCCTGGGTCGTCCCTCGCCTCACCTGGCCTCCTGAGCCTCTCTTCGCCCGAGCACGTGAGCCTCTCTGTTTCTCAAATAAATGGGCAATGCCTCTTCCACCACTGGGCCTTTGCACGTGCTGTTCCCTCTAGAACCCCTGCCCCTGTCTGTCTCCTCCACTGGGAAGCCTTCTTTTCCTCAAGGGAACACTGTGTTGCCCAAGCCGGGGGCAGCATTCATGTTGTATCCTGGAGCCAGGTAGCTTCCCTGACACCAAGTCTAAGCCACACTTGTTTCTTTTTGAGTCAGAGTCTAGCTCTGTCGCCCAGGTTGCAGTGCAGTGGTGCAATCTTGGCTCACTGCAACCTCTGCCTCCCAGGCTCAAGCAATTCTCCTGCCTCAGCCTCCCGAGTAGCTGGGATTACAGGCACATGCCACCACGCCTGGCTAAATTTTGTATTTTAGTAGAAACAGGGTTTCACCATGTTGGCCAGGCTGGTCTCGAACTCCTGACCTCAAGTGATCTGCCTGCTTTGGCCTCTCAAAGTGCTGGGATTATAGGCGTGAGCCACCACGCCTGGCCTCTTTTCTTTTTTGAGACAGTCTCCCACTGTTGTCCAGCCTGGCGTGCAGTGGTGCAATCTCTGCTCAGTGCAGCCTCTGCCTCCCAGGTTCAAGTGATTGTCCTGCCTCAGCCTCCCAAGTAGCTGGGACTATAGGAGCATGCCACCACACCCGGCTAATTTTTGTATTTTTAGTAGAGTCAGGGTTTCGCCATGTTGGCCAGCCTGGTCTCAGACTCCTAACCTCAAGTGATTCACCCGCCTTGGCCTCCCAAAGTGCTGGGATTACAGGAGCCACTGCGACCGGCCAGGCCTGTTTGTTACATAGGCTCACAGAACGCTGGTCCTTTCCCGTGGAGCCCGGAGCTCCACGTATAATTACAGAGCCAACTGCAGAAATCCCTGGTGAAGGTCTGCCTGCTCTGCTGGGCAGTGAGCTCAGTGAGGGCAGAGACCATGGCAGGCCTGCTACACTCCCAGCCTCCAGCACGGGGCCTAGCTCAGAGCAGATGCCAAATAAAACACTTGCTGAACGAATGAGCAAAAGCAGCCAGATGCAAGAGACCAGTGCCGTATTATACCACCAACAGGAAGCTCTAGAACAGGCAAAACCAACCTGTGGCGACAAAAAAGCAGACCTGGGGTTGCCTCTGGCACATGCACGGTCTGGGGCAGAGGAGGGGGACTCACTTGGCCAGGGACACAAGGAAATATTTGATTATTTATTTTTATTTTTTTGAGACAGAGTCTCACTGTCACCCAGGCTGGAGTACAGTGGTGCAATCTTGGCTCACTGCAACCTCCGCCTCCTGGGTACAAGCAATTCTCCTGCCTCAGCCTCCCAAGTAGCTGGGACTACAGGTGCGTGCCACCACACCCAGCTAATTTTTGTATTTTTAGTAGAGACGGGGTTTCACCATGTCAGCCAGGCTGGTCTTGAACTCCTGACCTCAGGTGATCCACCCGCCTCAGCCTCCCAAAGTGCTGGGATTACAGGCGTGGGCCACCGCGCCCAGCGGAAATATGTTAGAATGATGAGAATGTGGAAATATTTTATACATTCATTGGGGTGTCGGTTACTTGGGTGTATGAACTTTTCAAAACTCATCAAACAGCATACTGCACACTGAAAATCACTAACTTTTAGGGAAATTACATCTTAAGAAAATTGATTTAAAGAACAGTGCTTGGCACTGAACAGGAGCTCCCCTAACACGTGCACTGAACTGTGCCTCTCTCCGTCACTGTCTCTAACAGGCAGAATGATGGGCACCGTGCCCCCACTTTCTTAAATAACTTATTTCCTATTTAATTAGGGGCAGGCAAAGAGAAAAGCTGTTTGATAGGGGACTCCTTGAACAGGCACGAGACTCCTACTGGGTGCAGAGAAGTCCCCAACTCTGGGGCCTGTAAGGCCCAGCCCTGTATGACTGAGCTGCTATTTCTGAGGCTTGGGGCCTATCCACGGGCTGGCCCCCTCCAAACTCGTCCTGACTCCTCCTCCCCGCGTTCCTGGCTGGAGAGGCTGCAGAGTTGGACTCTGGCTTTCCGAGGCTTTATTGCACTAGGGTGGCCATGGAACCCAGTGCTGAACAGTGACTCCCAGCTGCAGTCCACGGCGGGGGAGGGGTTGTGGGTGGGAGGTGTCCAGGAAAGTGTTAACTCAAGCTAGAATCCCTTTTCCCTCTGTCTGGAAGAGTGACATCTGTTTGGGAAACTCTAAGGGGACAAGCATTGGCACTAAAAGCCAACCAGCCAAGGACAGCAGGGGATAGAGGTAGCGATAAGCTGGGTTCAGGGGGACATCAGTGCTCAGCCAAGTCGGTGCTGGGGTGCCCGCCTCTAGATGTGAGAAAAAATCATATGGGCTTACACCACGCAGAACTGAGTGCTCTGTCATTTGCAGCCAAACGCAACCTGATCTCCTCCCAATAAACCCCGCACTGTGCCACACTGGCCTAGATGGGCCTCAGGCCTTTGCACCCCTGACCACAGACCCTGGCAGAGTGCAAGTGCGTGGCAGACGCCCACCTTGGGGATGCGGCTGATGATGTCCGGGTACTTCCCAGTGTTGTCTTCCTGATTCCTGCTGAAGATCTTCACCTCCCCGCCTTCCAGGGCATGGATCTGTCACGATGGGAGAAGGGAGGGGAAATCAGCTGAGTCCCCTCATGTGGCCTCAGCTTTCTCTTCTGACCCCACCTGCACTGGTAGAAGGTTCTGGAAGCTCTGGAGGAGGAACTGGTGCAGAGACTTGAGCGAATCATCTCCTCAGTTCCAACAGCACCTCCCAGCCCTGCTCTGGAAGGCCCTACCATCATTTTCTTCTTCATTTCCAATCCCTACACCTGTCCCCATGTAGGCACGTGCACCTTGCTGCATGTGGGTGCTGATTTGTTTAAATGTCATTATGCTCTAGATCTCATTCTGATTTTTTTTTGAGGCGGAGTCTTGCCCAGGCGGAGTCTGGAGAGCAGTGGTGCAATCTCTGCTCACTGCAACCTCCACCTCCCGGGTTCAAGAGAGCCTTCCGCCTCAGCCTCCCAAGGAGCTGGGATTACAGGCGCCCACCACCACACCTGGCTAATTTTTGTATTTTTAGTAGAGCCAGGCTGGTCTCGAACTTTCGACCTCAGGTGATCCGCCCACCTTAGCCTCCCAAAGTGCTGGGATTACAGGCGTGAGCCACTGCGCCCAGCCTCTATGTCTATTTATTTTAAGACAGTCCGGTCACAGCCCTTGAGCAGGGCGGCATATATAGCATCTTATATGTTTGTTATTATTTCCAGGAACAGTTGTCAAGAAATCATTGTCACTATCGTAAATCATCTTGTGTCTTTTTTCTCAACACTATTTTGGAGATCCATCTCTGATCCTGTGTCTGTTGGATCCACCCTTTTTTTTTTTTTTTTTTTTAAAGATGGAGTCTCACTCTATCGTGGAGGCTGTAGTGTAGTGGCACGATCTTGGCTCACTGCACCCTCTGCCTCCCGGGTTCAAGCAATTCTCCTGCCTCAGCCTCCCGAGTAGCTGGGACTACAGGCACACGCCACCACACTGGCTCATTTTTGTGGTTTTAGTAGAGATGGGGTTTCACCATGTTGGCCAGGCTGGTCTCCTCAGGGGTCCACTTCCTGTAACTGCCCCGAGCCCTGTGGCTTCCGCCCACTTTGCCTGCTTACCTATCCCCAGGTGAGAAGGCCCCACACTTGCCAGGACAGAAGAGACACAACACGTTCTTACAGACCCCAGGACCAAGGACGCCTGAGGCCCTGGATCACAGGACACACATGCATGTCACGGCATGAAGGGGTCATGTAGGCACCTCCCAGAACGGCTGTTAAAATGAACACACCCACCAGCAGCATCAGCGGAGCCCACGTTTCATGAGCTCCCACTATCATCGGTCAGGACTCTGGAGGATTGTAGCTTCGGATAAGCTGGTGAGGTAGTTAAGACCACACCCTAGAGGCCAGGCACGATGGTTCATGCCTGTAATCCCAGCACTTTGGGAGGCTGAGGTGGGTGGATCATGAGGTCAAGAGATCGAGACCATCTTGGCCAACATGGTGAAACCTCGTCTCTACTAAAAATACAAAAAATTAGCCGGGCACGGTAGCGGGCACCTGTAGTCCCAGCTACTTGGGAGGCTGAGGCAGGAGAATCACTTGAAGCCAGGAGGCGGAGGTTACAGCGAGCCGAGATCATGCCAATGCACTCCAGCCTGGATGACAGAGTGAGACTCTGTCTCAAAAAAAAAAGCATGGAGGTGGATGCTGAAGCCCAGAGAGATGAGCGAGGGCTCAGCAGTCTGTGGCGCAGGCCGGCTTGAAGCTCAGGCCTCAGTGACCCCACACCCCTGCTCTTTGACGTTTTCCTGTCTGTGGAAGGGACATGTCCCACTCCCCATACCTGTGCCCTCTGCCCGTCATATTTGTATTCGCAGGTGAAAGCTGCCTCCTCAAAGCGTTTCAGGACCTCGCTGACGCCCCGGGTGGGATGGGCCAACATTGGTTTCAGGGGAATCCCTGGGAAAGGAGGAGAGTGAGTTAGAGGAGAGGGAAGGCAATGGATTAGAGGGGGAACATGGCGAGGAGAACTGCTAATGGGCCCCAGGACCATTCTGCTTTCTTGCTACTCAGTCACGAAGCCTCCCATGTTTTAGAAGGGGACCTAGCCTCCCACTGGGGACTACAGCCCCCGGCCTTCCTTCCAGCTGGGAAAGGCCATGTGATTGGAACCCACGCAGCATGTGCAATGTCTGGCTCACATCCTTGCAAGGAATCTGGTTGCCTCCCCTCCCTCCTCTGCGTCCCTCCTCCCACAATTAGAACAGAGAAGTGAGCCACATTTGATCACAGACATTGGGGTGACAACCTTTGGAGGGCAGAGGGACACAGGAACCTGGGTCCCCAGGTCATCCCTGGGACACAGCTGCACACCTGTACCTTCCCTGGCCACCTCCCTTGCTCTGGACACTTCTGTGTGACAGAAAGAAATTCTATCTGGCCTGACCCACTGCCTTCTGGCCCATTTTTATTTACTTATTTATTGTCTCACTCTGTCGCCCAGCTGGAGTGCAGTAGCGCGATGACGGCTCACTGCAGCCTTGAACTCCTGGGCTCAAGCGATCCTCCCACCTCAGCCTCCCGAGTAGCTGGGATCACAGGCACACGCCACCACGCCCGGCTCCTGTTTATCACAGCAGTGTCACCTACACGCTATCTACTCCACAAGGGGAAATTCCAAGGAGAAAAGCAGTGGGTTTCAGCACCAGGGAGGAGCATTCGGTTTTGGTGGGGGAGAGGACTCTGCAAGTTCTGAGAGGGGCGCCTACGATGGCCACCCTCACGCCGACTCAGGAGGGAGCAGGGCTACTGCCAGGCTGGTGAGCGCCCCTGGGGCCTGTACCTGGGCTCAGCTTGCAGTGCTCCGGGAGACGTTCCAGGCCATGCTCCAGCAGCACGGGGATAATTCGGTCCAGGTCGGGAACCTCGCTGGGGTGGGGGGTGAGAACAAGATAGGGGAAGCCTTTCTAGAACTCACACAGTTTGGAAAGAGAGCTCGGCCTGCTCCCAGAAGCCTGGGCTCCTGGATGCCTCTGCCCACTCAGTCACCACCTGCCAAGCTCCTCTTGCCACCCTGTCTCTGTGCTCTCCCTTCGTGTCACTATCTGTTGCTTTGTCTCCCTTAGTCTGGCCTTGCCCCTGTTCCCTATCTGTCACCACGAGACCAGCGATTCTCTACTCGGCTACACGTGAGACCACTCAAGAATATAGTTTTTAAAAAAAGGCTTTTGGCCGGGCATGGTGGCTCATGCCTACAGGCATGTAATCCCAGCACTTTGGGAGGCCGAGGTGGGTGCATCACTTGAGCCCAGGAGTTCAAGACCAGCCTAGCCAACATGGTGAAATCCCATCTTTACTAAAAATACAAAAGTTAGCTGGGGGTGGTGGCACGTGCCTGTAGTCCCAGCTACTCAGGAGACTGAGGCAGGAGAATCACTTGAACCCTGGAGGCGGAAGTTGCAGTGAGCTGAGATTGTGCTGCTGCACTCCAGCCTGGATGACAGGGCGAGACTCCGTCTCAAACAAAATAAAAATAGACAAAGGTTTTCAAGGCTAGGTTCCACCTACAAAGATTTTGATGTAGCTGGTGTGGGGTAGGCCTGAGGTCAGCAGCTGGTAGAGCCCCACGTGCAGGCAGAGTTGAGCTTGCTGCCCGGGCCTGTTCACCGCTCTCTGCTCAGCACCCAGTGGGGGGCCCTGGCCCAGAGCAGGTGCTCTGAGGGCATCTGTGGAACTGCCATCGGCCCTCCTGCCTCTGACATCCTCTCTGGGGCAGTCATGATCTTGGAGTCACCAGCCCTGGGTCAGCTGCTGGCCTAGGTCCCTCCACATGGCTCTCTCTGGAGCCCTTGTGGCCGCTCCACGGATGTCCTCTCCATGACTGTCAAGACCCTTCACCATGTGTCAGTCACCTGCTCTTCTCTGGGTCCCTTAAGGCCTTTCTGCATGCACAGCCCTGTCTGGAACTCAGAAACCTCACGTTGCCGGCTGCCCTCCCTTGCTGTCAGCGTCTTTCTTTTTTTTGAGACAGAGTCTCACTCTATTGCCCAGGCTGGAATGCAGTGGCGTGATCTCAGCTCGCTGCAGCCTCCAACTCCTGGGTTCAAATGATTCTTGTGCCTCAGTTTCCCAAGTAGCTGGGATTACAGGCTAATTTTTGTATTTTTAGTAGAGACAGGGTTTCACCATGTTAGCCAGGCTGGTCTCAAACTCCTGACCTCAAGTGATCTGCCCGCTTCGGGCTCCCAAGTGCTGGGATTACAGGCGTGAGCCACTGTGCCTGGCTGCTGTCAGCGTCTTTCTATACCTCTCCTGGGGTCACTGACCCTTCACTGTTTGCCACCTTCCTGATCTTTGTCACCATCCTTGTGCCAAGCACCAGCCTTGTCTAGATCACCACCTCTGCTCTCAGTCACCCCGTGACCGGCACTGGTGATGCCTGTCCGTCACTTCACTGGCCCCACCCACTGCTCCTCTGGCTCCACCCCCACCCTGGCACTCTGCCCACAGCCCCTGGCAACTCCACCCACTGCCCAGCTCTCACCAGAACGTCTGCTTCAGGATCATGCCTTGCTCCTCCAGCCACGTCTTTCTGGCCTCTGCTGTCTTGCCCTTCCCAGCATCCACCACGGCTGGTGGGAATTCTAAGAAAAGACCCACCAGAGGCTTTGGAAGGCGCCCACATCCTTGGCTACACCAGGGTGCAGTGGGTGGTTTGCTGTATGGCAAGGAATGCAGATGCCGCGGCCCAAGACGCCCCCTCCCCCACCACCCAGGAGAGAGGAGCCTGGTATGGCAGGGGCCCGCTGGGGAAGGGGCGGGCATGGGCCTCTGAAGAGGAGGGGGGAAGCCTGAGGTAACTCCAGCGAGGGATGCAGAGACGGGCCACAGGAGCTCACCTTGGCCCGGGGGCGTGAGGCTCACTGCCTGGGAGAGGGCAGCCAGCACCGACTGCTCTGCCAGCCCAAGGCGCAGCCGTCCGCTCAGGGACCTGGGGAGAGAGCAGGCCAGGGAAGGGGGCTTGTCTGCACCTCCCCAATCTTGCCTCCTCCCTTCTCTGATCTCCTCGACCTTGACGTATGTAGACCCTCTCCTCAAAAACCAGAAGAATCTTCAGAGCCTGGAAGGGACCCCAGATATCACACAGCCCCATGTGACAGATGAGGAAACTGAGCCAGGCGGTAATGATCCTGCCCACTAGCATGGACTGGGGAGGGGCACAAGTAGGTGCACCAGCACCTCCCATCTCAGCTGCCCTGAAGGGTTGGCGAGGCTTGAGGAGGATGAGTCAGGGAGAGAACTGAGCCTGGCGCCCGCCCTGGTGACTGTGATGGTCAGGACCCCAGCATGGTCCTTGCTTTGAGCCAGTGGCAGGAGACAAGTGGCTTAGTTTGCCTCCCCATGTCTCCACTTCCCCTTCTATAAACTGGAGGTGAGGGTAACAAGACCAGTCTCACAGAGTTGCTGGTAGGAACTGATGAGGTAAGGCACGGGGCACGGGGCAGGGCTCCCAAGAAATGCTCCATGATGTGAGCCCTCAATGGATTTGCTCTCACTGTCATGGCAAACAAACCCTGGCTTCCTGCTGCAGGGCCCGCGCCCAAGCCGAGGCAGACCTCACCAATCAATCACAGCATGCTTCACCCACAGGGGCCCAGGGGCCTTCTCTAGACAGCACTACCAAGGGACAGAAGCTGGCCTGTGAAAGGAAATGGTGTCCCTTCCCACTCTTTAGGGGCTGGGCCTCCTGCTCATGCTTTTCTCATCCAAGGATGGTCAGGGCATTTGTGATGATTCCAGCTGCCAGTCCCTCCCTCCTTTCACCTCCGAGCCTGCAGTCCCCCTCTGTAGCCTCACAGGCCCACACGCTTACCTGGCGATGAACCGGGCTTCTGAGTGGCGGCAGGCCACAAAGAGGCCTTTGATGATGTCTATCTTCTTGGCTGTGGACTGGAGAGTCAGGGGAAGAGCCGTCAGTGCCTGGTGAAGGCAGGGACCACACCTCCACCCCACCAGCCGTGCTGCTGCCCTGCATTTTGGAATACCTGCCCTCCTTCCCTCACCCCATCCCCACGTCCCAGCTCCCATGGCTGCCCACTCTTAGGGCAGTAAGAACGAGCTAGCTCTCCTCCTTGCCTCCCTCTCCCTTTATCCAGGAAGTATTAACTGAGTCCTGTCATGTGGCAGCCATGGCATTAGGTCTGCTAGACTCTGAAGAGGAGACTCCCCTAGGCTTGGGTGCAGGAAGGAGGAGAGGAAGCTGTGCACCCCATGAGAAGGACTGATGCGACCCAGCCGATGGTCTACCCAGAAGCCTTCCTGACACACGCGTGGCCTCAGGTCCCCAAGATGTCTGGGGTCCGGGATGAGCGGCCCGCCCCACTCACAGCACTGCCAGTGAGCCTGGCGATGTCGCGGAACTTGCTGAAGACCCCAGAGGCAGTGAGCGGAGGTGGTGGCAGCATGAGCCTCTGGGTGCTGCGGCTGTTCTCGGCCACCAGCCCCACGTCGCCTTTCTCGGCTGCCTCAGCCCGGACGGACTCCAGCTGCCGACCTTCAGGGGAGAGCGCGGGTGGGGGTGTCGAGGGTGACAGTTGTGGCTGCGTGTCTCCCTTCTCTCGCGGCCTGGATGAATTTTCTCCAGCTGTGTGTGCTTGTGGCGAGTCCCTGCACCTCCCTGTGTCTAACGCTCACCCACTTGGTAGAAATGGCTTGGGGAACGTGCCCCCAGCTATGCTGGCTGTAGGAAGTCAGCAAACATGCACGTGGAGCCAGGAAAGCGGTGGATGAACGAGCATGACCACACTCAGGGGAGACATCTGGGCCGGTGTCATCAGGGCGCGGATGGGATTTAAAGCCACAGGCGGGCAAGGTCACTAGGGAAGTGAGTGTGGACACAGCAGAGAAGGCCAAGGGACCCTTTCCTCTGGCGGGTCATGAACATCTCTGGCAGTGACCAAAGACCCTTCGGCTTGTTTTGGAGCCACCAGCTTACAGACGTGGGATGTGCTCTGGCCCCACTTACTGTCCAGAGCTGGGTCCCGTGGGCGCCTGGGTATAAGAGCTGGGGAGATGGAGCCTCAAGTCACGGTGACAGCTGTGACAAGCAGCTCTCAACCTATCAGAACCAACACACCCTTGTCACCAGATACTGTGTGTCACCTCTTTTCTGGTCTGAAATGAAATGTGGAGATAACATAACCTGCCTACACCTATCAAGATAACGCCCTAACCCTAACACAGAAAAGAATGAAAGGGAAAGCAATCCGTAATGAACGAACAAGTGCGCGTTTCAGTCCACGGATGCTCAGCCGCGGCACAGAGCACATGAGGGTGGGCCTCGCGCCTGAAGCGAAACTGCCACAAATGGGAGAGCCGACAGTGTGAGCCTCACCAATGGGATGTTATCGAATCACACATCAAAGGGGACAGGATTCTCCAAAGTGGCCAACAACTCACAGCAAACCCGGGACTTGGACAGCCACGGGGGCCACAAGGCGGCACGGAGAGCAGTGTGAGTGTGAACACGACCCATCAAGGGTGGAGGCATGAGACAGTGGAAGAGGCCCCGGCTGCCACGGATTGTTGGGCAGGAAAGCCAGCATCTGCAACTTCTTTTGTGAGAAAAACAGATCCTTCTTTGTCCAAGCCAATGTAGTTGGGTTTTCTGTTACCTGCAGCTCAGAGTATTCTTAACCGACCCCATGTGTGCTGGGTCTGGTATGACGTCAGTGCTCCCGAAACACATCTTGAGTGAATGAGTGAGAAAATCTTGAGTCTCATCTCCTCTGGCTCCCATAAGCCCGTAACTCTTTCCTGATCCAAGTCAATCTTTCTCAGTCCCTCTGTCCTCTCATGAAAGCCTGAAACCCCCGCCTTCCCTAAATGTTGGTGCCCATGGCCCTAAGCCAGCTCCAGTGCTCCCAGCGCATCCTCTCCCCAGGCGGATGAGAACCCACCAGTGGGTGGTCATCCCTCCTACACTGACCAGCCCGAACCCTGGGCTCTGAGCCAGACCTGGTGAGCCTCAGACCCGTTTCCAAACTTCCTGGATGGCCCTGGGGGCCCACAGATAGAGGTTGCTCATGCCTGCCCCACGCTGGGGTGATTAATGCCCCCTGCAGGTGCCTGCCCCTCACCAGGGTCCCAAGCTGCCGACGGCTTTGTCATCCATCCAGTCATCCAGGGAGATCCTGGAGGCATTCCTCCTGCCTCCTCACCCTGACATCCACTGTCTGCCAGATCTCTCCTGCCCTCTTCTCTCTTCTCTACAGCTGGGGTCCAGCTCCTCTTCCCCCTGGATGCTGCCCCTTGCCTGCTCACAATCCTTCCATGGCTCCCCAGTGTCCTCATGATAAGCACCGAGCACTCCAGGCCCTTGGCAGGCGGGCCATCCGCATCACCAGCCTTTCCACCCAGCACTGGTGGCTGGGCCCCTTCAGGCTGCTGGCCCCCCACACACCATGTTCTTTCCTCCCACTCCTTCCAATCCCTCCAGTCAAAGTCCTTTCAGACCTCTCTAAGCCCCAACCTTCCATCTCAGCCCCCAAATCCTGCTGTCTCTACCTCCAGCATTTTTCCCCAGCCCTCCCCTTCCCTGCACCCCACACCCCCTGTCCCAACACATGCCTGGTCCTCCCTCACCTGAACTGCTGCCCCTATGTTCTCTCCCACACCCCTGCAAATCTGTCCCCATCAGGTTCTCCTCCCTCTCAGCCTTTTCCTCAACCCCGTTTCACAGCCTCTCTCCACCATCTCTCCGATCCACCTGACCTCTGCATTTTCTCTGGCTGAGCTCCTGTCCTTCTGGTCCCTCCAACCACAGTCCCCCTTACCTGTGGCCTGGGCCACTGCCTTGAGAAGGACACCATCACCCACGCCAAGCTCCAGGCCCTGCTGGGGTGGCCCAAGGTGGTTGAGGCTGAGGTAGAGGACAGGGAGGAGGTCTGGAGGCGACAGGGCCACCACGGAGCGCAGCAAGTTGCTCAGCGTCTCCACCATCCGGAGCCTGGAGGAGGGGACGAGGGTATGAACACGTGGTTCTTCAAGGTCAAAGTGTGGTGTAGGGTGGGGTGGGTTTAAGGGGGTGGACACTAGAAAGAAATGGAGAAAGAAGAGGAAAGGGCTCAGAACAGTCCCAGGCTCTGGGGCCTGGAGCCATGAGGACAATCACAGATTGCTGGAGGTGAAACCGCCTTTGCAAAACCGTAACTGAGGAAATTAAGACAGTGGAAAGAAATCACACCTAACCGATTCCATCTTGCTTCTAACCTTTAAGCTGTCCTTGTTCAGTCCTGGGCATAGGCAGAACTAACTTTGGGAAGGAATTCGGTTCATGGCTTGACTCTGAAACGAAATTGGTAATAGCCCTTTCTGGAAAAGACCCCTTTTTGCCTAAGGACCTGCCTTTGCAAGACTCACAAATTAGCTACAAGATTAGAAATTTAGGTTTAGGGGTCACGCAGCCTCTGGCTTCTCCGATTGCTCCTGGGGATAACATCACTACTGTAAAATCTAAGATGAGTGCTTGAGATAGTTTGCAGACCCTGCACTCAGTCTGACACCACCCAGACTGTAATCTGGCTCAACAAGTTCTGCCATCCCACCCAGGAACAGAAGACAGCAAGAAAACCTCCCTTCGACCCCCTGTGAGTCCATCTCCAACCTGACCAATCAGCACTCCCCACTTCCCAAGCCCCTACCTGCCAAATTATCTTTAAAAACTCTGCTCCCCAAATGCTCAGGGAGACTGATTTGAGTAAAAATGAAACTCCGGTCTCCCGCACAGCCAGCTCTGCGGGAATTACTCCTTCTCCACTGCAGTTCCCCCGTCTAGATAAATCGGCTCTGTCTAGGCAGCGGGCAAGGTGAACCCACCGGGCGGTTACAGTGGGGGAGTAACTTGGTGTGACGGTAACAATGATGAAGATGGTGATGATCAGCCCAGAGAAACGACAGCTGATGCTACGGAGCATTTTCTAAATTCAGGAGCTGGCTTTGAGCACTTTGCACCCTTTTTTTTTGAGACGGAGTCGCGCTCCATCGCCCAAGGTAGAGTGCAGTGGCACGATCTCGGCTCGCTGCAACCTCCACCTTGTGGATTCAGGTGATTCTCCTCTGGAGTAGCTGGGACTACCGGTGCGCACCACCATGCCCGGCTAATTTTTTTTAATTTTTAGTAGAGACGGGGTTTCAACGTGTTGGTCAGGCTGGTCTCGAACTCCTGACCTCAAATGATCCGCCCGCCTCGGCCTCCCAAAGTACTGGGATTACAGGCGTGAGCCGACACGGCCAGCCCTTTGCACCTTTTAACTCATAGAATCTTCACAGCTCCCCTCTGAGGTAGGTACCATTATTATTTCCATTTTACAGATGAAGAAACAGAGGCACCGAAAGAGTCCGTGGCTTGCCCAAGGTCACAGAGCGAGTAAGTATGAAGCTGCGATGTACACCAAGGCCGTGTGCCTGAGGACTGTGCTCCCAGCCACTAAGCTGCACCGCCTCTAAAACGAAAACCGTGTTTCTGTCTAAAACTTCAAAGCTGGAAAGAATGGCTTTGTTACTGGCAAACTTAGGGGTCCTCATTAGAAAGAGAAGCCATGTTTTTCCTACAGAAGTCTCATTACCGAGGTTTTTAAGGTGCAGAGAAAAAATACAAAAACCAACATCAGGGAAATCCCTCAGTAATCATTGTAGGCAAGAGCCACCATTGGATGCTGCAGTGGATGGAACAGCCCCCCCAAAATTCAGGTCCACTCAGAGCCTCACAACGTGACCTCATTTGGAAAGAAGGTCTTTGCGGATGTACCTGTAGATTAAGATGAGAGCATAGTGAATTAAGGTAGGCTCTGAATCCAAAAAGCCTCCTTACAAAATACAGAAGAGGGCCGGGTGTGGTGGCTCAGGCCTGTAATCCCAGCATTTTGCGAGGCCGAGGCGGGCGGATCACTTGAGGTCTGGAGTTCAAGACCAGCCTGGCCAACATAGTGAAACCCCATCTCTATTAAAAATACAAAATTAGGGCCGGGCACAGTGGCTCACACCTGTAATCCCAGCACTTTGGGAGGCCAAGGTGGGCAGATCACGAGGTCAGGAGATCAAGATCTTCCTGGCTAACACGGTGAAACCCCATCTCTACTAAAAACACACACACAAAAAATTAGTTGGGCATGGTGGCAGGTGCCTGTAGTCCCAGCTACTCGGGAGGCTGAGGCAGGAGAATGGCGTGAACCCGGGAGGCGGAGCTGCAAGTGAGCCAAGATTGCGCCACTGCACTCCAGCCTGGGCAACAGAGCAAGACTCCATCTCAAAAAAAAAAAAAAAAAAAAAAAAACAGTGCTAGGAACAGCCTGAAATGCTCCACTCATGTTGGGGAACTGAGAAATGGCATGGGCCATGTGAGAACGAAGGGACACTACAGAGCAGTCACAACAGGCTCGAACCACTTAACCAACATGGACACACGTGGAAACGGGTTTGATAGTGAAGGCAAGAAGCAGAATGAGTCGTACCCATGATAATTTTTTTTGTTTGTTTTTGAGACAGAGTCTCACTCTGTCACCCAGGCTGGAGTGTAATAGCGTGATCTCGGCTTACTGCAATCTCTGCCTCCTGGGTTCAAGTGATTCTCGTACCTCAGCCTCCTGAGTAGCCGGGATTACAGGCACCCGCCACCATGCTGGGCTAATTTTGTGTTTTTAGTAGAGATGGGGTTTCACCATGTTGGCCAGGCTGGTCTTGAACTCCTGACCTCAGGTGATACACCCACCTTGGCCTCCCGATGTGTTGGAATTAAGGCATGAGCCACTGCGCCCAGCCTCCATGATATTTATATAAACTAAATACACAAGGGCGAGTGCTGGAGGTGAGGAGGACAAGGAGAGAAGAGGAAATGGGGACAGAGAAGGGGGCTGGGCAGGGACCAGCGATGCTAACATGCTGCTGAGAAGGACCAGGGTGGGGCAGTGCCATGCACTGGGCATCACTGGGGTGGGACGCTCTGCAGGGAACCTCTGTGAATAAGTAGGGGGTCCTCGCTGTAACTGAGACCTCACCTTCTTTCGTGAATATGGAGACATGTAAGCAAGACTGAAGTCACTTTTGATGACTCAGGGTGGACTAGAAGTAATCACGGACTGTGTGCAATGGTGCCAGTCATCCCGAGATGGAGCCTGTCTCCCTACCCTGCACATCTGGGCTCGCCCTTGTGTCTTGCTCTGACCATGAGAATGAGGCAGAAAGTCAAGAGGACCTGCAGCCGCTTTTGTGACCATGTCTGACATCCATGATCATATGCCCGAGCGGGGTCAGAGGTCAAATTGACAGGATTTGGCGGAACAAGACAGCACGGACCGCCATGCAGAGGACAGACCCAGAAGCGACCCCGCCCCCACCCAGGCAGGCCTGATTAGTTACCGAGCAGACACCTCCTCGATCTTCTCAAACGTCCGGGCCACGGCCAGGTAAGGAACCCTAGGGAAGGAAAAGAGACGCAAGAGCGACAGTGGTGCAGGCTATACCACGCTGCCCGTCTGCACCCTCGCTTCCTCACACCTCCTCGGGACACCCTTGCCAATACCCAGATGCATGAGCTCACTGCCCAGGGCTGTCTCTCCATCCCTTTCAATGCTGCTGATTGTCGCCAAAACACAGGAGGGAGAGACTTGATCATTTCTCCCAACCAAGACTCTGCTTAGAGAGCCTCTGGTGGCAACAGGGACCAGAGGGGGACAGTCTGAAAAGGGAGAAACCTCACTTCTGGCCCGGTTTCCAGCAGGCATCTTCCACGGGATGATAGTTGTTCTTGGCAGGATTGTAACCGGATGGATCCAGGGGTCTATGGAGGTAAAACGGAGACTGAATTGCATAGAGCCCTGGGTCAAAGCAAAGTCATTCCTCCAACTGTGATGTGCCAGGCTCTGTTCAAGGCACACGGTGCAGAGCTGGATGAAAACAAAGTTTGCTGACCTGGAGCTCACACTCCAGCAGGAGAGTCAGAGGAAAGTGGGCAAAAAGCCCCCACATAAACACATCATTAATTTTAGGTGTTAAAAAAAATCTTTCAGAAAACAAAAGAAAGCTGAGTAGAGGAAGAGGATGAGATGAGGGTGCTGCTTCACAGGGTGGTCAGGGAAGGCCGGAGACATCTGGGCAGAATGAGGGAGGGGTTAGCACAGTGGGCAGCAGGGGATGAGCATTCCAGGCAGAGAGAATAGCGTGTGCAAAGGCCCTGAGGTGCAGACAAACTTGAGAAACAGAAAAGGGATTGCGTAGCTGAGCTGGGACAGAGGGAGGCGGGTACAGTCCTGGGTGTCACAAAGTGCCAGGTGCCGTGCTAACACCACATCGATTAACAATCAGCCCTGGGAGGAAGGGACCTTTCCTTTTTCCTTGAGACAGAGTCTCACTCTGTTGCCCAGGCTGGAGTGCAGTGGCATGATCTCGGCTCGCTGCAACCTCTGCCTCCTGGGTTCAAGTGATTCTTCTGCCTCAGCCTCCCAAGTAACTGGGATTACAGGCGCTCACGACCACACCTGGCTGATTTTTTTGTATTTTCAGAAGAGACGAGGTTTCACCATGTTCGCTAGGCTGATTTTGAACTCCTGACCTCAAATGATCTGCCCGCCTCGGCCTCCCAAAGTGCTAGGATTATAGGCGTGAGCCACCATGCCTGGCCAGAAGGGACCTTTCTAACTTCCTTTTCCGGATAAGGAAACTGGGGCACAGAGTGATTAACTCACCCATGGCCACACAGCTGGTAAGCAGCGCAGCTCTAGACTGTTCCCAACCTCTATTTTTTTTTGAGACAGGGTCTCACTGTCGCCCAGGCTAGAGTGCAGTGGAGCAATGCGCACTGCAGCCTCAACCTCCTGGGCTCAAGGGATTCTCCTACCTCAGCTTCTTGAGTAGCTAGGACTACAGGTGCAAGCAACCATGCCCGACTGATCTTTGTAGAGATGGGGTTTTGCCGTGTTGCACACGCTGGTCTCACACTCCTGGACTTAAGCGATCCTCCCACCTCGACCTCCCAAAGTCCTGGGATTATAGGCATGAGCCACTGCGCCCGGCCTCAACCTTTATATCGTAAGTAGCTCACACTGACCCCAGCCAAACTCTGCATTCAGACTCATCTGGGTTCCAATCTGCTCTGCCCCGGCCAGCTGTGCCTGCTGAGGAAGCAGCTTCCCCTCTCTGAACCACAGCATCTCCATCTGTCTGGGGAGCTAAGGGGTCCCTACTATGACAGGTTGCCCTGAAGGTTACATAAAAAATGACAGTGAGGGTTCCCACTCCTGGGTGCACTTTATGGAACAATGAGGACTCCCCAGCCCCAGGCCTACATCTGTACCAAAATGGGGACAAGGGTTGGGGGGGAGAAAGAGACCTCAGGATATTTTTCAGCTCTTCAGCTGATTCTGATGCTCACACAGGACATGGATAGCCAAGACAGATAGTGCCACTGCAGGGCTGTGCACGGCCTTTGGTATGAACTTGGGGTTTAACAAGCGGTGGCCGTCATTACAATGAGGCAGCAGAGTGTGGTGGGCAGGGGAGTCTAGAGCCAGTCAGCCTGGCTGGAACCGCAATGCTGCCACTCCCCACCTGTGTGGCCTGAGCATGGCACTAAAAACAAATAAGAATAGTAGCAGCAGTTACCGTGACAACATGCTGATCATAATCAAGGCCAGACCCTGGGCTAAGTGTTTCAAATCCTCAGAAGAGAGACACAGAAAGGCTAAGTCACTTCCTCAAGGTCACACAGCTGAGAGAGGTGGAGCTGGGATTCCTAGCCAGTCCTCAATACTGTCCCACCTCCCCGCTTTACTTTTCTCATCCAGGAAACCAAGATAACAACAGAATCTACTCCCAGCAGTGTTGTGAGGATTCGGAGCATTGGGTCAGGGAAAGCCCATTGCTGAGTGCCTGGCACGTGGGCAACTGTGGGTGGAAGAACATGCTTCCTCTCATCACTGTGCCCCCATCTGAGAGGTGAGGAAATTGGAGGGTGGGAAAGTTTGCCTGTCTCTTGGAGGCAGCCATTGGAGACAGAGGGGAAGTGACCAGGCTAGGAATGGTGCAAGAAAAGCAGTCATGCCTGGCGTAGTGGTTCACGCCTGTAATCCCAGCACTTTGGGAGGCCGAGGCAGGCAGATCACTGAGGTCAGGAGTTTGAGACCAACCTGGCCAACATGGAGAAATTAAAGGGGTTTGGAATAATCCCTGCTGTTCAGCAGAAAGGACAGGTGGGTTAAAAAGTATGACACAGTGAGTCCCAAATCTCTTTGATGTCATGCCTCTACAAATGAAACAGATAACGACAAGAAATTCTTTCAGCTTTAACATTCCATGATTAAAGTTTAAGTCTAACAAAAAAGTGTCTGTCTCTATTAAAAATACAAAAGTAGCCGGGCGTGGTGGCGCATGCCTGTAATCCCAGCTACCTGGGAGGCTGAGGCAGGAGAATCGCTTGAACCCGGGAGGCGGAGGTTGTGGTGAGCCGAAATCGTGACACTGCACTCCAGCCTGGGCAACAGAGCAAGACCCTGTCTTTAAAAAAAAACAAGAAACAAAAAACAAAAAACCCAAAAAACCCAAGTTCTATAAAGAGGAATTTTTGTCTGATTTGTTTCCTACCAGATCTCAGGCACCTAAAATCCAGTAGCTAACACGTAATCAGTCGTTTGTAAATACTTACTGAGTAAATAAATGAGTCCATGATTGACTAGTGAAAAAAAAAAAAATCTGAAAGTGCTCATTTAAATTTCTTTCATGGCAGATTTCCTGGGCTTCCTAGGGGCCAGCCCCAGTGCTGGGAGCTAGGCAAGAAGACTAAGAAGGCTGGGACCTCCCACAGCCCTGGCTCTGTGGGAAGGAGCTTACGTCTGGTTAGGGAGGCTCTTTACCATGTGACAAGACATAAAAGAAAGTCTGACTCAAGTGCTGGGGACACACACCTCCTCTCACACATGAAGGGAGAGGCACCCGGCTTCCCCAAGCAGGTGCAATAGGAGCTGGGGCCTGAGGGAAGCCTGCTGGGCAGGGTGGGTTGGGGACAGTGTTCTAGGCCGGGGGCAAGCATGTTCAGAAGCAGGGAGGAGGCTGGGTGTGGTGGCTCATGCCTGTAATCCCAGCACTTTGGGAGGCTGAGGTGGCCGGAACACCTGAGATTAGGAGTTCGAGACCAGCCCGGCCAACATGGTGAAACCCGGTCTCTACTAAAAATACAAAAATTAGCCAAGCTTGGTGGCGAGGCACCTGTAATTCTGGCTACTCTGGATGTGGAGGCAGAAGAATCGCTTGAACCTGGGAAGTTGAAGGTGCAGTGAGCTGAGATCGTGCCACTGCACTCCAGCCTGGGCAACAGAGTGAGATTCCATCTCAAAAAAAAAAAAAAAAGCAGGGAGGTATGACAGCACGTGGGGACATGGTGTGCGGAGGGAGCAGGAAAGGCTGCAGATGCCAGGAGGCTGCAATGTAAGGTGGACAGGGCTGGCTCATGAGGGCACTGGGAAGCCCAGCATATCCTCTATGCTGGGGAGAATCGCAGATGGGTTTTGAGCATGGCAGAGATGGGGGGTGACCTCATCACTTTATAGGATATTTATCCACCCACGCATCCAATCATCCATTCAACCAATCTTCAGTGCGGCCTCCTGTGTGCATGTTAGATGTCGTGGGAATCAGCCCACACATCTCTTCAAATAATTAACAAAATTACAGTGAAGCAATTAATTGCTTAACAACCTATTCAGTGTCCCACAGCCCCAGCACACTAAGCACATCACGAGGGCTGGGGCAGGGCGGCCAGCTCTCTATGGTTCATCCTCGTGGGCCACCCAGGGCTGGCAAAGAAGGGGTGTTCAGTGAATTTTAAGGCAGAGTAGACGCGCCTGCAGGCTTCCAGCACGTACACTAAATCTGGTGAGTTCAGGCCAGGTGTACTGGCTCACGCCTGTAATCCCAGCACTTTGGGAGGCCGAGGTGGGTGGATCACCTGAGGCTAGGAGTTCAAGACCAGCCTGACCAATACGGTGAAACCGTGTCTCTACTGAAAATACAAAAATTATCTGGGTGTGGTGGCATGCACCTGTAATCCCAGCTACCTGGGAGAATCGCTTGAACCTGGGAGGTGGAGGCCGTGGTGAGCTGAGACAGCACCACTGCACTGCAGGCCAGGCGACAGAGCAAGACTCTGTCTCAAAAATAAAAAATCTGGTGAGTTCAGAGCCAGAGGAACAGAGAGGTAGGAAGTGAGGCCAGAGAGGGAGGTGGCAGCCAGTGGCCAAATGGGCTTAGATTTTCTCCTGAGGGCTCTGGGGAACCCTAGAGGGGCAGAGTCAACTCTGGGTGTTAGAAAGATCCCCCAGGCTCTACGGGGATCAGACTGAGGATGAAAGACTGGAGGCAGGGTCAGGGGGTGGCTGGGGCCACGGTCAGCAAACTCCGACCCTGGACCGTTTCTACAGGTTCTGGGATCTAAGAATGGTTTTGCAACAGGGGCCAAATGTGTCCCATAAAGCCTAAAATATTTACTCTCTGGCTCTTTATAGAAAAGGTTTGCCAAGTCCTGCAAGAGGAGGAAGCCTGAGCTGGGGGTGGGGATGTCGGAATGCAGAGAAGGAAACACACCCCGAAGACCCTTTCCAGACCTGGACACTGACTCACCCCTCAGCAGCTCCCTCCTTTCCTGGAGCCCCTGGCTCCTCTTCCTTCACTTCTTTTTTGACTGCTGGCTTCCGGGGGGCTAGGAATGAAGGCAGAAAACAGTGGGTCTTTTCTCCTTCCGGTAGCCCCCACCTCCCATCCATTCTGCACCCAGCACCACCCCAGTGCTCAGGGAGATGGGAGACAGGCTGGTAGAGACAAGGCCGACTTTCCAACCAGCAGGAAAGGAAGAAGGGTCTTCGCAGCATCTCAGGCCTCTGGAGAGAGGCTCACCAGCCTCCTGCCTGTACAACCCCAGGAGGTGGGGTGAGCAAGGGAAACTCACTGAAGAAGCTGCTGAGCGTCCTGGGAGCTCTGCGGGGAGGCTTGGTCTGCTCTTCCTCCTCCTGCAGTTCCTGCTTCGTGGCCACCTCAGGCTCTGAAACGCTTTCCGTCAGGGTCTCTGCTTCTGCGGTGAGAGAGCTCAGACAGTGATGCAAACTCTTTGACCCTGAGACTTTTTTTTTTCTTTTTTTTTTTTACCCCCAAGATCATTCTGACCCTGCAGATGGAAGATATAACTACACCTACCCTTTTCCTTTCTGTTAGCTTTGAGCTGAGATCTCAGGCCTGCTGTCTACTCCTCAGTGCTAACTAGCGGAATTCTAGCACTTGGCCTGAAATAGGAGACTTAGGAATAGTGGTAAAAAGAAATCTCATCGTCATGAGAAGAAAATATTCCCACTCCTCCCAGCAGCTGCAGAAAATCAGATACAACTCTGTGCCCCTAAAATTCTCCCGGCAAGTGTTGTTTCTAACACAGGGGCCTCATGGACACTTGGACCACCCTGAGAGCGTAACTTCAGCCTCTAAAATCCTGTAACTCAGTTTGGTTGTCTAACTTAATTAATAACATTTAATTTACACCTGTGACTTCTGAAAGCTATGGATACTTTTTATCTTTTACTTTGTCTGAGGGGGGGGGGGGTTCTTGCTCTGTGGCCAAGGCTGGAGCGCAGTGGCGCCACCACAGCTCACTGCAACCTCCGCCTCCTGGGCTCAAGCGATCCTCCCACCTCAGCCTCCCAAGTAGCTGGAACTACAGGTACGTGCCACCACACCCAGGGCATTTTTGTATTTTTTTTGGTAGAAATGGGGTTTCGCCATGTTGCCCAGGCTGGTCTTGAACTCCTGGGCTCAAGTAGTCCACCCACCTCAGCCTCCCAAAGAGCTAGGATTACAGGTGTGAGCCACCGTACCCGGCCTAGGAAGATTTTTTAAAGAATGGCTGGCTCTTTCCTCCTTTCCCACATGCGTGGGGAAAAATAATAATTAAAAAAAAAACCTGAGTAATAAAAACTATTATTCTTCTAGATTCGGCATTTAAGCAATAAGTTTGAGAATCTATGCCTTGTTTAAATTAATCATCCTCCAAAGACTTCTGACCCCAAAATCAGGAGGTGGGGCAGGGCGGAGGAGAGGACCAGAAACTCACTGGAGGTCTTTAGGGGCTTGGGAGGCGTGGTGGCCTGGTCCCTGTCTTCTCCTTCCTTCTCTGTTGCCACTTCAGCCTCTGTGAGGCTTTCTTTCGGGGTCTCTGCTTCTGACGATAGACAGAACGGTCAGATGGCAAAAAAATCCCATTGAACCTACAAGGGCATTTTGACTCTGGAGACAGTCTGCCCTCATGTGTCATCTGTTCTTTTTTTGAGACAGAGTTTCGTTCTTACCGCCCAGGCTGGAGTGCAATGGTGTGATCTCGGCTCACTGCAACCTCTGCCTCCTGGGTTCATGTGATTCTCCTGCCTCAGCCTCCCGAGTAGCTGGGATGACAGGCGCCCACCACCACATCCAGCTATTTTTTTGTATTTTTAGTAGAGATGGGATTTCACCATGTTGGCCAGGCTGGTCTTGAACTACTGACCTCAGGTAAGCCACCCGCCTTGGCCTCCCAAAGTGCTGGGATTACAGTTCTATCTTGTGCCAATCCAATGTGCCTGTAAAGCAGTGGGCCACGTAAGACCCTGCTCCTTGTCAACCCCAAGCAAGGCAGCGACCTTGAGGGGGTCCAGCCCCCGTTTGCCTATGTAGCCGAGACATAAATGGTGTGTCTTTCCTTACCAATAATTCCTTTAGTGTTATTCACCCCAAAATAGAATCTGAAAGGGTTAAAAATGCAAATGACAGCCTGTTATAGACAAAAATAAAAATCTTTAAAGTTAAAAAAAAATCTTACCTCTAGGGTCACAATACAAACTGCAAAAACCAACTTGGGAAAAATCTGCCTTAGTAGAAAGAGGCCACCCCCGCCACCCCTCACTGGACACTGACAGTGGCTAAAAGTGTAGTTTACAATAAAATTTGTACTAAAAATTGTCAATAAGAAATCAAATCTTTTTTTTTTTTGAGACACAGTCTCCCTCTGTCGCCCAGGCTAGAGTGCAGTGGCACAATCTCGGCTCACTGCAACCTCCACCTCCCAGTTTCAAGGGATTCTCATGCCTCAGCCTCCTGAGCAGCTGGGACTACAGGCGCGCACCACCATACCCAGCTAATTTTTGTAATTTTGGTAGGGATGGGGTTTCACCATGTTGGCCAGGCTGGTCTCCAACTCCCGACCTCAAGTGATCCACCCACTTCGGCCTCCCAAACTGCTGGGAGTACAGGCGTGAGCCACTGCACCTGGCCAAGAAATCAGATCTTAACCAAATTTAAATCTGCCCTGGAAAATGGACCTTTTATTTGTTTGCAGAAACAACAAACCAAACGACGTTAAAGGCTGCAATTGGTGTAATCTCATGCAGGCCCCAGATGATCAATCGATCAGATCTTTATGGCTGTTTTCGGTGGGTTCACCAACATGCAGGGAACTCACTGGGCACTGCAAGCTATTTTAGATTTTTCAAAGGAAACCCAGCGACACCTGCTGGCCAGTGTGTGAACTACTAGTTCGAGGTATTTCAGTTTTCAGTATTAAATCACATTCCTTGCAATGACATTGCATCTCTGCAAAGCTGGGTTTTCATAGGTTGCTGCTATAAAAATCAAGTACTGTACAAAAATCAACACAGAACAGGAAATGACGGTGGCAGTTTTCAATTGGATTCCACTGTTTAAGATGTTACAGAGTATCCAAGGCATTTCCCGCAAGTAATTATGGTTATTTAAGAACAAAATACAGGCTGGGCGCAGTGGCTCACGCCTGTAATCCCAGGGCTTTGTGAGGCCGAGGTGGGCAGATCATGTGAGCTCAGGAGTTCGAGACCAGCCTGGTCAACATAGTGAAACCCTGTCTCTACTAAAAATACAAAAATTAGCTGGGCGTGGTGATGTGTGTCTGTAATGCCAGCTACTCGGGAAGCTGAGGTGGGAGAATCGCTTGAGCCTGGGAGGTGGAGACTGCAGTGAGCCCAAATTGTGCCACTGCACTGTAGCCTGAGTGACACAGTGAGACTGTCTCAAAAAAAAAAAAAAAAGCACAAATATTACTTTTTTTCCAACGTATGTATAGTATCTAATAGTTGTTTGGACATAACTACTTAATAGAACTGATAAGGTATTGGCCTAGGAGCATCATAAAAAAATTACTAAGACATCAAGGGTGCTGTGAACTAAGAATGTTTGGGAACCGCAACTTTATGGGAAAATTTACAAGGAAAAGGAAATCATTTAGAGGAAAAATAGTTTCCATTAAATAAATATAAAAATAGCAAATAAAAATGGGAAACTGTGCCTGAATTATTACTAAATTAAGATGTCCAAACAAATAGATCCCACAATGTTTTCAGAACAAAAGTTCCCATATTGGTAGGTGGAATTCCTGGGGTTCTGGACACAGGCATCAAATCGGCAGGGTCCAAACATCCTGAGCTCTCAGGCCCCTGCCCTTGTGGATCCAAAACACACACACACACACACACACACACACACACACTTCTCTCCTTCTGGGGGCTCACCTTCCTCCTCCTTCCTCTTGGCTTCTCTGACACACACACACACACACACACACACACTTCTCTCCTTCTGGGGGCTCACCTTCCTCCTCCTTCTTCCTCTTGGCTTCTCTGTCCTCATCCTCACTCTGCTCTTCCAGGACTTCCTGAATGGTCCGTTTCGGGAGCTGCTTCCGAGCTGGGGAGGCAAAGGGCTTGGTGTATCTGACCTCGCTGGCTCGTGTGTTCCCATCCCGGAGAGCTCACACCCACTGATGTAGCCCCTGGAAGGCTCTGGGCCCTCTCCCCTTCTCTGCCTGCACACAGTCACTGCCCCAGTGCAGGCCCCACCCTTCAATCCCTCCTGCTTCCTGGCTGTGTGACCTTGGGCAGGTTACTTAATTTCTCTGTGCTTTGCTCTCTCACGACTGCAGAATGGAAATAATCCCCACGAGTAAACAATGATGTAATGTACTTGGCACAGTACCGATTCCAGCAGGTCCCCTGAGCTCCCCACTGCTCCCCTCAGATCTTAACTGCCTCCAAGTGTTCCAGACAGCTTCCCCGGAACCTCAGAAGTCTGGAAGTGGCAGGGAATAAACTAGCCCCAGGAGAGGCCCTCACCCCAAGATCGGCAGGAGTTGGTGTATAAATACCCCAGCTGCCTCGCATCTCGGGGGTCACTCTGGAGCATTTACACTGTTCCCCAGAGAATCCCACAAAACTAAGCTCCAGCTGCCCAACACATAGCAGACCCAACAGAACATCCTGTGTTGGCTGCTCCCCTGTCCTGAATCAACCTCTGTTCCCTGCACCTCCTAAACAAACCACTTGCACTTGAATCCCTGTTTCAGAGCTTCAGAACCTGCTTCTAAAAGCCTCTAAACTCAGATACTAGCCCGTGATGAAGAGCTCACACAAAGGCAGTTGTACCCATCTTCACTGTTATATCTCATGTTGGCCATTGCGCCACCTGGTCCCCGGTCTCCCGGCCCCTAGTGGCTCCTTCACATGGCCCCAGAGGGACCTTCTATCAACATGGCTGGCACTGTCTCTCCCTGCTCAAAACCCTTCCATGACTCCACATTCTCTGCTTTATCCAGGATGAAGTCTTTTGATGTCTACCCCGATCCTACCTAATCTCTCTCCATCTGACCTTCTAACCCTTCCCACATCACATACTCCACCTTCTTTTATATCACTGCTAAACTGGGGTGTTTCCAGACACACCAAGCCGTGTCACCCCTCCAGGCCTCAGCATGTGAGGTTCGGGACATAGCTCAATGTCGCTCCCTCCGAACAAGATCCCCTGACACACCCCCAGGGCCAACCTCAGCGTCCACCTGGAGCTCCCAGCATGCCCTCAGCCACACTGTGACTTCCTTATGGCCACCTTTCATTCAGGGATGAACCTGCCTCCCCAGCTCACAGCCCTTCCATGGCTCCCAGGACCCACAGCACGAAGCCCAGGCTCCTTAGCTGGGCGTGCAAGACCTTTTGAGATCCAGCCCCCACTCTCCTCTCTAGCTCACCTCTCACCACGTGCTATCCTCAAACTCTCCCTGCTTCCCAGATCACATCCGATTCTCCAGAAACAAGAAAGTGGATGAGAGGCCCCAAACATCCCATGCTGTTCCCATCTCCAGGCCTCTGCACGCGCCCTTCTTGCCTGAAATGCATGCATCTGTCCTTTCTCAACATGGCCAACCCCAACCCATCTTCTAAGACTCGGCTCAGCCATCACCTCCCCTGGGCTGCTTGACTTCTGAGCTCCCAGAGTACCCTGCGTCACCCAGCATCGTCCGATGGAAAGATCTGGCAAGCCACGTATGTAACCTTAAACTTTCTTGCAGCCACGTTAATAAAAAGGGGGAAAAAACCAGGTTGAACTTGGTTTGAAGAGTCTATTTTGCTCAATACATCTAAAATAGTACGATTCCAACATTCTGTTTTCATGCTAGGTCTTCAAAATCCAATGAACTCACTGCACATCTCAAGCTGGACACCAGATTTTCATCGGCAACATGATCTGTGTAGGTTTCATAAAATGTACAGCTATTCACATACCAAAGCTCTTCCAAAATGATGTGGAAAAAGTGCAAAGTCTTTACTCACTGAATCACATATTAGCTTTCAAATGTAAATTCAACTGAAACGATCTAACATGAAAGATTCAGCTCCTCTGTCACACTCACCACACTAAAGCGCTCAGCAGGCTAGACCGGACGGCAAGGGCTCACACTGCCCCGCATTACGAGTGGGTCTCTCGCCCTGTTCTTCCCCCACAGCAAACATTCCAAGTCCCCCTTAGGACAAAGACGCTGTTCCCCAAGCTGGTTTTCCAGGACCTTCTCACCTCATTGCTCATCATCCCCAATCTTGCGCTCTACACGCCAGCACACCAGGCCCTCAGCAGCCCCCAGGCCTTCTCAATTTCTATGTTCCCCTTGGCTAGCATGCTCCCCTCCTCCTTTGCTTGTTGCCTCTTCTTTGTCCTAAAGGGCTCAGCTTGGTTAGCCTCTCTTCTGGAAGTCTCCCTTGAGCCATGGCCCCACGCTTGTGTTCCCACATGAGCTGTGAGGCCTCCATCTCAGCGCATAACTACAGTCACAATGACCCACAATGACTGAGCCCCGACTGAGGGCTGGGCCCAGTTCTGAGCAGCGTACACGTGTTATCTTCTAACTCAGATATTTCTGTGCGGTAGGTGCTGTCATTATCATCATCTCTACAGATAAAGCAACCTAAGCTCAGAGAAGGTCAGTCATTTGTCCCAGATCATACAGCCAGTGGATGGTGGACCCGTGCTCTTAACCACAACACTAAGACCAGAGCTGTTGTAAGGATGACTACCTTGGATGGGAATCCAAGTGGGGAGAAAGGCAGGCGACTGGCCGGGTGCAGTGGCTCACGCCTGTAATCCCAGCACTTTGGGAGGCTGAGGCAGGCGGATCACGAGGTCAGGAGTTTGAGACCAGCCTGGCCAACATAGTGAAACCCCGTCTCTACTAAAAATACAAAAATTAGCCAGGCATGGTGGCGGGCTCCTGTAGTCCCAGCTACTCAGGAGGCTGAGGCAGGAGAATCGTTTGAACCCGGGAGGCGGAGGTTACAGTGAGCCGAGATCATGCCACTGCACTCCAGCCTAGGCAACAGAGCGAGACTATGTCTCAAAAAAAAAAAAAAAAAAAAAGAGAGAAAAAGAAAGGCAGGCAACTGAAGGGGCAGGGGCCCGTGTGTTCTCACCTGTGCGACGCTTCGGAATCCCTGATGGGGAACTGTCCATGGGAGAGGTGTCAGAGAGGGAAGCATTGTTTTCAGGAGATGTGGCAGGACGGGGCGGGGAGACCTGTGAGCAGTCCAGGGCAGGCTTCTGGAAGAGGAAAGAACAGTTCTAGAGTGAGCGGGGGAAGGAGGGATTCCATTTCCCAAAAGTTGAGAGTAGAGGGGACTGAAACCTCTCTGTCTACCCTCCTTTCTGACCCTATAGTCTCAGCCCTAACTCAGGGGTGGCCTCTTCTCACCTGGGCCATCATCCCGCCCTCCAGTGCAGGATCATGGTCCCATCAAGGACCCCCATAGCTCTTCTGTTTTCTGCAGTAACAGAATCTTCGATTCTCCTGCTTCAGCCTCCCGAGTAGCTGGGACTACAGGCCTGCACTACCATGCCTGGCTAATTTTTGTATTTTTAGTAGAGACGGGGTTTCACTATGTTGGCCAGCTCTACACAATGGGATGTCAGGGGAAATGATGTACACCTCTTTGTATAGTTTTATTTTTATTTATTTATTTATTGAGACAGGGTGTCATTCTGTCACCCAGGCTGGAGTGCAGTGGCGCGATCTCGGCTCACTGCAACCTCTGCCTCCCAGGTTCAAGCAATTCTCCTGCCTCAGCCTCCCGAGCAGCTGGGATAACAGGCACCCGCCACCACGCCCAGCTAATTTTTGTATTTTTTTTATAGAGATGGGGCTTCGCCACGTTGGCCAGGCTGGTCTCGAACTCCTGAGCTCAAGCGATCCTCCCGCCTTGGCCTCCAGAGCACTGAGAATACAGGCGTGAGCCCCCGTGCCCAGCCTTCTCTCCATACAGTTTAGATGTTTGTTGCCTCCAGATCGCATGTTGCAATTTGGTCTCCAATGTTGGAGGTATGACCTGGCGGGAGGCATTCAGGTCACGCGGGCAGATCCCTCATGAATGGCTTGTACCCTCCTTGTGGTAGGAACCGAGTTCTTCCTCTCCTGGTTCACATGAGAGCTGGTTGTTTAAAATTCCTCTCTTGCCATGTGACACACCTGCTCCTCCTTCACCTTCCACCATGACTGGAAGCATCCTGAGGCTCTCACCAGAAGCAGATGCCGGCACTATACTTCTTGTACAGCCTGCAGGACCGTGAGCCAAAATAAACCTCTTTTCTTTATAAATTAACTGGTCTCAAGTATTCCTTTATAGCAATGCAAAATGGACTAACATGCATTTCCTGGTTCAAATAACATCCACTTAATGTTGAGTGGGGTGCCCTCCTCTTCCTGTTGGCAGAATATGGATGTTCACAGGGACAAGGGCATCTACAGAGAGCAAACGACAGTACAGAGGAAGCCTGGGCCTCTGACCCTGTGAGACGGTCACATGAATCCCGGACTCTGCACTCAGGAGAGAGAAAAATAAGTTTGCGTCTTGCCTAAGCCACTGCTACCGTGTCTCGGTTTCAACCACTCACTTATCTTCTTACAGGGCCCTGTGCCAGTTATTAAGTGATTTTCTCTCAGCTCCAAACCCGTCACTGTCCAGTCTCCCTCGTGCTGCCAGGACTGGGACTCCACAAATCTCCTTCTTGCTCTGGTGCCACCTGGGCATCAGGCAGTGCCAATGGAGGGAAGCAGAGGGCACTGCATGACTGGAGGCACAGCCGGCTTGCCGGGGGCAGCTGCTGGATCCCACTGACGGTTTTTTCTAACATTCACGGGGCTTGCCACGTGGTACCTGATCAGAGACCCTGGCATCTCCCACCCAGTGCTCCCTTCCTGAAAGATCAGAGTTGCAGGCTCTCGGGGCACCTTCTCTAAGCTCAGAGACCTGCCAGCAGTCCCACCACAGAGGTGTGAATTTCAGCTCAAAAGCCACAGGGATGGTCACTGCACCCCACAGTTGCTACCTCCATGATGCCTTAGAGTTAGTTCTCTTTTTAGCCCTTCAGTTACCTATTTAACAACTGCATACCTAGTGACCATCCTTTAAACTCCCTCTGTTCAAATCACTGGTATGGTTTCTGTCTCCCATTGAGACCCTGATGGAGATACAGGTCTCAGATAATTTTTTTTTTTTTTGAGATGGAGTCTCGCCCTGTTGTTCAGGCTGGAGTGCAATGGCACAATCTCGGCTCACCACAACCTCAATCTCCCAGGTTCAAGCAATTCTCCTGCCTCAGCCTCCCAAGTAGCTGGGACTACAGGCCCGTGCCACCATGCCCGGCTAACTTTTGTATTTTTAGTAGAGATGGGGTTTCACTATGTTGGCCTGGCTGCTCTCGAACTCCTGACCTTGTGATCCACCCGCCTTGGCCTCCCAAAGTGCTGGGATTACAGGCGTGAGCCATCGTGCCTGGCCAGATGAATATTTTAAACACTGCCCAGGACTAAATGATCTCTGCCTCTCTTCTGCCCAAAACTCTTCCTAGCTCCCCAGAAGCCTCAGAGTAAAGTCCAAGCTCCAAAAGAGATCTCTATTCTAATACCTGGAACCTGGGAATATGTTAGGTTACATGGCAAAGGGTAAATGAGGTTGCTAATCAGCTGACCTTCTGATAGTGGGATTTATCCTGGACTATCCAGGTGGGCCTGATATAGTCACAGGGGCCTTCAAAGTGGAAGAGGGTGGCAGGAGAGGAAAGTCAGGGTGAGATGTGGCCACAGAAGAAAGGCACAGAAGGAGGCAATGCCACTTGCTTATTTATTTATCTTTTGAGACAGAGTCTTGCTCTGTCACCCAGGCTGGAGTGCAGTGGCACGATCTTGGCTCACTGCAAGCTCCGCCTCCCAGGTTCACGCCATTCTCCTGCCTCAGCCTCCCGAGTAGCTGGGACTATAGGCGCCAGCCACCACGCCCAGCTAATTTTTTGTATTTTTGATAGAGACATGGTTTCAGCATGTTAGCCAGGATGGTCTCGATCTCCGGACCTTGTGATCTGCCTGCCTCGGCCTCCCAAAGTGCTGGGATTACAGGCGTGAGCCACCACACCCAGCCACTTGTTTTGAATATGGAGAAAAGGGGATCTCTAGCAGCTGGAAAAGGCAATTCCTGGATTCTCCCCCAGAGCCCCCAGAAATGAAAGCAGACCTGCTGACACCTTGAGTTTAGCCCAGTGCAACCCATTTCAGACTCACGACTCCCAAACTGTAAGACAATAAACTGCCACTGTTTTAAGCCACTGCGTTTGTGGTCAATTGTTATGGCAGCAAATGGGAAGCTAACATAGGTGGTGAGGAAAGTTTCGCTGAGGAAGTGATATCTGAGCAAAGCATGGAAGAAAGCAGGGGACTGAGCCAGGCGTGTATCTGGGAAAGAGAGTTTTAGGCTGGGAAAGAGGTAGTGGCCCAGAGGTGGAAGTGCAGCTGGTGGGTGTGGGAAGCCAGGATGGAGCAAGCCAAGGGGGAGCTGTCGATGCGGCTGCAGATGTGATGGGCGGGGGGAAGAGAGGAGCAGCAGGAGGGCCTGGGAGGTTTCCACAAGGCCTGGCTTTGGCCTGTGGTGGTAATACCAGGGGGTTTGGGCAGGGAGTCACAGGACCTGACCTCACCACTGACAGAATAAGCAGCACCACGCTTTGGACATCATCCACAAAGCAATGAACAAGCATTAAATGAGTTAAACAGGGGAAGAGAGTGGTCCAATGTATTTGGAGAAGTTAAAAAGCCCTCTGACCACAGGAGAGGCTAGATATACTTTTGAACCCTTATTTTTTTGCTTTTTTTTTTTTGAAGCAAGGTCTTGCTCTGTCACCCCGGCTGGAGTGCAGTGGTACAATCATAGTTCACTGCAGCCTTGAACTCCTGGGCTCAAGCGATCCTCCTGCCTCAGCTTCTCAAGGAGATAGCACCACAAGCATGTGCCACCACACCTGGCTAATTTTTAAAACATTTTTTTGTAGAGATGGGGTCTCGCTGTGTTGCCCAGCCTGGTCTCGAACTCCTGGCCTCAAGTGATCCTCCCACGTTGGCCTCCCAACGTGTTGGGATTACAGACGTAAGCCATTGTGCTGGGCCTTGAGCCCTTGTTTTACATCAGGCATTATTCTCAGATCTGTATGTAAATCGACTCATTGCATCCTCCCAGTCACCCTATGAGGAAGGCGTTACCAGGAGCTGCATGTTACAGTTGAGGCATCCAAGACCTAACGTGGTGAAGGAGCCCACCCGAGGTCCTAGGGCAGGGGCAATTAGGACCAGGTTGTGTCTGCCCCCGACACAACCAGGAAACACATCTGCCTCTCCCGGGCAATTTCTCCAGAATTCTCCTGAACAGCTGCTGCACTCTGTTCCAAAGGCTAATGGGAATTAGTTTCTTCTGGTAAAAATAGGCAGGGTGATGGGGACCTACCTGGCCTTTAGCAGGGCTAAGGGCTTCATCCTCCTCTTCCCCTTCGCTGCCCAGGACCCGGGCCGCCTTCCTCCCTGGCCTCTTCACCGGAGAGTCACTCTCGGACACCACTCCATTCCACTCCTTCAGTGCCGCCCTGGAAGGTGGGGAAATGGGGGTGTAAAGGGGCAACTACAGCAGGCAGAGTGGGGGCACTGCCCGCAAACACTTTGGTTTCTTTGCTGTTTCCTTCCCTTCCTTTCAAGCATCCAATGAACATTTTCTGGTTGTCTCCTCAGCAAATCTCATCGTTTCATCCATCAATGCATTAATCCACCCGCCCACTCATCCACTCACCCACCCATCACACATCTCTGGAAGTCTCCAGAGTGCCTGCCCTGTGATGGGTGATGCTGAGGAGCAAATGGAGTCCCTGCCTAAGGTTGCCATTGGTCTCCAGCATCTATTGGGATGCCTTTTTTTTTTTTTTTTTGAGATGGAGTCTTGCTCTGTCGCCCAGGCTGGAGTGCAGTGGGCCGAGATCACGCCATTGCACTCCAGCCTGGATGAGAGTGAGACTCCATTTCAAAAAAAAAAGAGTACTGTTGTCTTCTACTTAGATGAGACAGCATCAAGACGTGGCCAGTGGCCAGCTTCTCTGCATTATGGAGAATGTCTGGTTCTAGAACGAGGCCAAGACCTGCAGAAACAGAGACGTACAGACAACTCCGAGGCCCTGGATCCAGCTGTGCCTGCAGCTGCTCTTGCTCTTGGACTTCCGGCCACCTGGCTGAAAAAGTTTTTTGGGCCCCAAGACATTTTGCATTAGGTTTGAACACTTGCAACCAAGACAATCCTGACTGCTAAAGGAAAAAATTCACCATATCCCAGCCCTGTGACATACTTTGGAGGGGGCTCCGTCTCTCTGCTGCTATTGGATGCCTCCTTCTCAGGCTTCTTCGCTTTACCCTCTTTCTTGGGGTGGAAAAATGACCTAGGGAGCACAAAAGGGGGTAAAAAAAGGAGAATAACAGCACCAATACCCTGCCTATCTATGCTGCATCCTATAACTTCCTTTTTTTTTTTTTGAGACAGAGTCTCGCTCTGTAGCCCAGGCTGGAGTGCAATGGCGCGATCTCAGCTCACTGCAAGCTCCGCCTCCTGGGTTCATGCCATTCTCCTGCCTCAGCCTCCCAAGTAGCTGGAACTACAGGCGCCCGCCACCACGCCCAGCTAATTTTTTGTATTTTTAGTAGAGATGGGGTTTCACCGTGTTAGCCAAGAAGGTCTCGATCTCCTGACCTTGTGATCTGCTTGGCCTCCCAATGTGCTGGGATTACAGGCGTGAGCCACCGCGCCCGGCCGCATCCTATAACTTCTAACACCATTTCCATCTCAGCACATAACAAATAAGCCCTTTAACTTAACTGATAAGGAAACTCAGACTCAGACAAAGGAGGCAACACTAATTTTTCTGCCCTAACGCACCTGCAAGATATGATACATCCCAAGTTTTATTCAACAAATATTAACTATGCACTTTTTAAACCTTTTTTTTTTTAGACAGACTCTCGCTCTGTTGCCCAGGCTAGAGTGCAATGGTGTGATCTCGGCTCACTGCAACTTCTGCCTCCCAGGTTCAAGCGATTCTCCTGCCTCAGCCTCCCGAGTAGCTGGGATTACAGGTGCCCACCACAACGCCCAGCTAATTTTTTTTGTATTTTTGGTAGACACGGGTTTTCTCCATGTTGGCCAGGCTAGTCTCAAACTCCTGACCTTAGGTGATCCACCCACCCTGGCCTCCCAAAGTGTTGGGATTACAGGCATGAGCCCCCGCGCCCAGCCTAAAAAAATTTTTTTTTTGAGATGGAGTTTTCACTCTTGTTGCCCAAGGGTGGAGTGCAATGGTGCAATCTCGGCTCACCGCAACCTCGGCCTCCCAGTTTCAAGTGCTTCTCCTGCCTCAGCCTCCTGAGTAGCTGAGATTACAGGTGGCCGCCACCACGCCTGGCTAATTTTTTTTATTTAGTAGAGAAGGGGTTTCACCATGTTGGTCAGGCTGGTCTCGAACTCCTGATCTCAGGTGATCCTCCTGCCTCCCAAAGTGCTGGGATTACAGGCGTGAGCCACTGCGCCCAGCCTACCTAAGCACTTATTATGTGCCAGGGCCTGTTCTGGGCCTGAGGGGTTTGGCAGTGACCCAGACACATGAAGTTCCTGCCTTCAAGAAGCTAACACTCTGGTGAAGGGCAGAAATATTAAGCAAACAACTAAATATAAAATGTTGGGGCCTGGCGCGGTGGCTCACACCTGTAATCCCAACACTTTGGGAGGCCAAGGCGGGCGGATCACGAGGTCAGGAGATTGAGACCATCCTGGCTAACACGGTGAAACCCTGCTTCTACTAAAAATACAAAAAAAATTAGCTGGGTGTGGTGGCAGGCGCCTGTAGTCCCAGCTACTCAGGAGGCTGAGGCAGGGGAATGGCGTGAACCTGGGAGGCGGAGCTTACAGTGAGCCAAGATCGCGCCACTGCACTCCAGCCTGGGCGACAGAGCAAGACTCCGTCTCAAAAAAAAAAAAAAAAAAAAAAAAAAGTTGGAAGGCGTGAACATTAAAAAAAAAAAAATCTGGTGAAATCTGAATAATAAAGTATGGAGTTCAGTTAAGAGTAATGTACTGACATTAGTATCTCAGTGGTGAGAAACGGATCATAGTAATGTATGATATTGACAATGGAAACTGGCCAAGGGTATACAGGACCTCTCTGTACTGTCTTTGCAACTTTCCTGTACCTCTAAAATTATTCCAGAATAAGAAGTTTATTTAATCTTCAAAAAGAAAAGGAAAAATCATGCAAAAGCAAGTGGACAGAAAGCAATCGAAGGCACCATCAGCCCTGGAGAGACAATCCCCAGATTCCTCATCACGGGAGAAAAACGGAACCCAGCATTTGTGTAAGCCACTACCGCCCAGGTTTCTGGGATGGATGCCCATGTCTGGGTCTCTCTACCATCCATTTTTTCCTCCTGGTAACAGCCCCTCCGTTTTCCTCTTGGGATGCTTCTTACCCCACATTCTCTCAGTACACACGATTTGAGTGGGCTGGCCCTTTTGCCTGTGACCAGGGGTGGACACGTGATCCAGGCTGCATCCCTGTGGCTGGTTCAGGGATAGGTATGTGGCCCAGGCTGGGCCAGTGAAACTGGGCTCTAACACCCTCTTTCCAAGGGGACCGCTAAGAGGGGAGAGCCCACCTGAGGGTGAGGACAACCTCAAGGACAGCAGAGCTGAACAATGGAGAGAGACAGATTCCCAGGGAGGAAGTTTTGGCAACTGGATCGAACCAAGCCTGAGGCTGTTTACTCCAGCAGGTTTCAATGATATAAGTCAAGTCATGCGCTTTCTTGTCTTCCTGAAGCCGGACTGCATTAACACAAGGTTTCTCAACCTAGACACTATTGATATGTTGGGCCTGATGGTTCTGTGTTGTGGGGGGGGCTGTCCTATGAACTGAAGGATGTTTAGCAGCATGCCTGGCTTTTAGCCACTAGATGCCAATGGCAAACCCTCTGTCCCTAGGTTGTAACAACCAAAAATATCTCCAGACACTGGCCGGGCGCCGTGGCTCACGCCTGAAATCCCAGCACTCTGGGAGGCCGAGGTGGGTGGATCACGAGGTCAGGAGTTTGAGACCAGCCTGACCAACGTGGTGAAACCCCGTCTCTACTAAAAATACAAAAATTAGCCAGGCGTGGTGGCATGTGCCTATAATCCCAGCTACTCAGGAGGCTGAGGCAGGAGAATCACTTGAACTCATGAGGCGGAGGTTGCAGTGAGCCGAGATTGCGCCACTGTACTCCAGCCTGGGTGACAGGGCAAGACTCCAACTCAAAAAAAAAAAATCTCCAGACGCTGCCAGATGTTCCCTGGGGAGCAAAACTGCTGCTGACTGAGAACCACTGCGTTAGGGTTTCTGTTCCTTGCAACTAAAAACTGTTGTTCAATACACTGTCTTCCATATCCCACGGCTCATTTTCCATACTACTTGACTCCTGGAAATTCCAACTCAAAATCTAACGTAAGGGTTTTTGTTTGTTTGTTCGTTTTTTTAAGTACAGATTTAGAGAAAGAAACAAAGGACTTGGAGAAGGAAAGACTCAGGGGCAAGGGAGGGTGCTCACATGATACTTCGCTGCATGTCGGCGTCAGAATTCTCCCTTCCTGTCCAGCACTTTTCTTCGTCTGTCAGCTGCTCCTGGAACAGAAATCCAAACACTTGTTGAGGTGATTGGTTGTGCAGAGATCTAAACACACATAAAACCCTTTCTTTCAGAAAGAAAGAAAAAAAAAAAAGAAACATGAATTTCCCCTTCAAAAAGAAACTCCTGTTTTTATGAACCAAAATAATTTGCTGGTGAGATTTACTGGTGAAGAATAAAAGCTCCAAATCAGAGAAAAAGATAAGAGGCCTCCTTTACCATAAGAAGACTGTTTTTCATCTAACATGAGGAGTAGACTGAGGACCTGAAATGGGTTTTTTTGGAGTTAAGTTTAAAGGTTAGTGAAAAATTGTTTTAAGGTGATGACATAATTCCGTAAAACAACTGTGGAAGCTTATAAAATTGTACCCGCTAGTCCACATAAATTAGCTGTTGGGCAGTTTCTAAGGTATGCTGTTATTTCAAACAAAGGGCAGAATATCACAGAGTGTGTGCTACTGTACTATGTAAAAGAGAAAGGCTATAGGCCAGGCACAGTAGCTCACGCCTGTCATCCCAGCACTTTGGGAGGCCAAGGTGGGTGGATCACTTGAGGTCAGGAGTTCAAGACCAGCCTGGCTAACATGGCAAAACCCTGTCTCTACTAAAAATACAAAAATTAGCCAGGTGCAGTGGTGCGCGCCTGTTATTCCCAGCTACTCTGGAGGCTGAGGCAGGAGAATCGCTTGAACCCGGGAGGTGGAGGCTGCAGTGACCCGAGATTGTGCTGCTGCACTCCAGCCTGGACAAGAGTGAAACTCCATCTCAAAAAACAAAAACAAAAACAAAAGAAAGACTATAAATGTATCCACATATCTTGTATATGTACAGAACATCTCTGTTGGAAGACAAAAAACTGGTAATGCTGTCGCCTCAGGAGGGACAGACACTGGAGGGAGATTTTTAAATATGCATGCTTTTGCAGGCAGAACAATCGAATACATTACCCCTTCAAAATATATTTTTAAAAATTAAATACTTTTTTAAAAAGTCTATTATTTAATGAAATCAATAACAGTCACTGGGGCTTCCACAGTTTAGAGTAACTCTAATGAAAGGGTTCCTAGGCCGGGCGTGGTGGCTGCTGCCCATAATCCCAGCATTTTGGGAGGCCGAAGCGGGTGGATCGCCTGAGGTCAGGAGTTCGAGACCAGCCTGGCTAGCATGGTGAAACCTCATCTCTACTAAAAATACAAAAATTAGCCAGGCATGGTGGTGCACATCTGTAATCCCAGCTAGTGGGGAGGCTGAGGCAGGAGAATCACTTGAACCCAGGAAGCGGAGGTTGCAGTGAGATCATGCACTCTAGCCTGGGCAACAGAGTAACACTCTGTCTCAAAAAAAAAAAAAAAAAAAAAGAAAGAAAAAGAAAAAGAAAAGAAAGGGTTCTTAATCTGGGGTCCACAGAACCCAGGAGTCCAAGAGCAGAACTCAAGTGGTCTATGAAATTTGACAGGAAAGAAATTACGACTTTATTCTTGTAAACTTCTAATTGGAACTGAGCCTTTCCTTCCATTATAAATATTAAACATATAAAAAATTATAAATTTTCTATATCTTTAATATTTATAATGGAAGAAAATAAATTACACATAATTATGTAATTATAATTATTTACATTATATTTCCTTCCACTATGAATATATTTTTTAAAAAAGGACTAGCAGGACCTCTGCGTGGATTGCCTGAGTTGAGACCAGCTCAGACCAGCCTGGGCAACAGAAATGGTTTTCTTTGACTTTCCCTTCCTTTGCACAGAAATCTTCTTCAACCCATGGGGTCCCCTTTCGTTTTCTGGAATCAGTACTCTCTGTCCCGCACCACACGCCTCTAAGTCTCCACTCCTCTCTACAGCCTCGGCCGCCACATGTTGGCACCACAACTCAAACTCAATTTTGGAATAAAAAAACTCAGTAGGCCGGCGCTCTGGCTCACGCCTGGAATCCCAGCACTTTGGAAGGCTGAGACAGGTGGATCACGAGGTCAGGAGTTCGAGACCAGCCTGGCCCGCATGGTGAAACCCCATCTCTACTAAAAATTCAAAAAATTAGCCAGGCATGGTGGTGCGAGCCTGTAATCCCAACTACTCAGGAGGCTGAGGCAGGAGAATCACTTGATCCCAGGAGGCGGAGGTTGCAGTGAGCTGAGACTGCACCACTGGACTCCAGCCTGGGCGACAGAGCGAGACTCCGTCTTAAAAAAAAAAAAAAAAAAAAAAAACTCAGCAATTTCCAAACAGAGTTTCTCAGGGCCAGTTGGGGAGCAGGAAGTAAGCAATGCTTCAACCAAACAGTTCACAAAGAAAGCAGGTTAGGGACTTAGCCACCAAAATCCTGAGGGCAAAGGAGAAAACTATTACGATCCCTCCTGAGTGCTCACCTGCCTAGGTACTTGACATTCTCAATTATACTGACTCTCCACAACAACTCTGTTACAGAAACTAAGGCACAGAGGGGTTTTCAAAGGAACTTAACCTGCATCTATAGTACGTTCCACCCCAGGTCAGCCTGCTCCACAGCTCACCTCTTAACCACCAGACTGAGTTGCAAGGGAAGGAGAAATACATAAGCGTTTACTGGGAAGCCTACTCTATGCCTGACAGGCTGATCACATTCTCAAATACCCTCAATCCTCAAGTCAGCCCTCCAAGACAGGTAAGATCATCCCCACTTTATAGATGAAGGTACTGAGGACAGAGGGACATAGCTGGGGTTCAGGCAAGGCTTCAAACACCGGTGTGGCTGGCTCCAAAGCCCACGTTCCTTCCTCCTTACCACGGTACTCAAGGCTGGCTTCTCAACTCTGTGTACTGCTGAGTTGGGGGGAACAAACTGGTTGATGCCTCTGGAGGACCACCCGGCGTCTCTATCGGAACGGCAACCCCACTTCTGTGTATTTGGCCCACAGAGACCCTCACAGGTGGACCAAGCACAAAGTTACCTGCTGCAGCACTAACTGTAATGAGAAAAGACTGGAAACTGGTGGAATGTCTACCCTTAGGGAACTGGTTCCCTCATTACTGGAATACCATATGGTAGAATATTGTTCAGGGTTAAAATTAAATGAATGATGGATAAAAGGTATAGGAGTTTTTTTGGGGGATGATAAAAATATCCTAAAATCGATTATGGTAATAACTGCACAACTCAGCGCATACACTGAAAACCACTGACTTGTACATTTTAAATGGGCACTTTAAGTACACTGAAATACACTTTAAATACACTTTAAATACACTGAAAACCACTGACTTGTACACTTTAAATGGGCAAAATTGTACACTTTAAATGGGCAAACTGTATAATTGTGAATTATATCTCAATAAAGCGGTTACCAAAATGAAGAGATAATGACAGGAAAAATATCAAGTGAGGATGAAACAGTACTCAGTAATAAAAAGAAACGAAGCACTGATACAAGCAACAACTTGGGTGGACCTCCAGGGCATTGTGCAGAGTAGAAAAAAGGTAACATCCTAATAATATATGATTCCATTTACATAACAACCTCCGAATGACAAAACTAGAGATGGTGAACACATTAGCGGTTGCCAGGGGCCTGGGGAGGAGTTCTTATGTGGAGAGGGAACTGTTCTATATCACAATTACGATGGGGGTTACACAAATCTATACAAGGAATCAAGCTGCACGGGCACACAGATGCACAATCACACTCACACCACACAAACTGGTGAAAACTGAACAAGCTCTGTAATCTAGTTAACAGAACTGTACTGATGTCAATTTCCTGGTTTCGATATTGGGACTACATAAGATGTCACCATTAGGGGAAGATGGATATACTCTTTTCACAACTTCCTTGAATCTATAATTATTTCAAAATAAAAAGTAAAAACAAGAGGTAAGCTCCATCCCTTTATCAAGCATACATTAGGCCAGACGTCTCCCCATTCAGATGATTCTCCATCTTTTACAAGCCCTTTACCTAGACCTGGACCTTACCACTGACCTCTCCCTGACACCACCCATCTCCCTCCAGTAGGGCCCACTCCTTCCAGGTGATGCTGCTGCCCGCGATTTACCTTCTTCTAGCCCCGCCCCCTCAGCACTTCCAGGTGGCCCCCGCCCCCTCAGCACTTCCAGGTGGCCCCCGCCCCCCAGCACTTCCGGTTCCCAGCCAGCCCCGCCCTCGGCACCTCCCCCTTCCAGGTGGCACCGCTCACACGCAATCTTTTCCCCGGCCCCGCCCCTTAGCTCCCTTCAGCCCCTCCCCCTCCCAGATAGCCCCGCCCCTTGGGGGGGGGCCTTCCGATTTCCAGCTGGCCCCGCCCACACAGTTTTTCCCCCGGCCCCGCCCCTCAGCTCCATTTGGCCCCTCCCCCTTCCAGGTGAACTCGCCCCTCAAGGCCTCTTCTCAGAGGCCCTGTCCAACTGTCTCTGTCTCTCGTCTACCCTCTACCTGGCCCCCCTCCCTCTGGGAGACACCTCTCTGCACTCTCCGGCGGCCCGCAGCCCGCGCTCTTCCGTCTCCACCGCGCTCTCGGCAGCCTCAGCGTCCCCACGCCCATTCCTCTGCAGACGCCCCGACATGGCGAAGCATAGGCCCCAAGCATTCGGCGCACCCGCCGCCCTCCGCCTCCCATCTGCTTGCGGACGGCCCCACTTGCCTCGCGTTGGTCCCGCGCGCCGCTGCCCGGGTAACACACTCAGATCCGCCAGGCGCGCCTCTGCAGTCCCAAGTTCGCGCCACGGCATTCGCGCGCAGACGTCTGCGGGCGGGGGCGGGGCAGAGCCTAGGGGCGGGACCTGGGCACCGTCCGCACCGCCGCCGTCGCGCGGAGGACCCTGGGAGTCGTAGTCTCCCGAATGGGAGGAGGGCGGGAAAAGGGGTGAAGTGGGGCGAGCCCTCCCGCAGAGCACACTGGGAAAATGCCCGCGCTTTCCCTCGCCCTGGATGAGCGGGTGTGGCTGAGGGTCTGAGGAGTGACTGGCAGGGAAAGAGGAGGAATCGGTGGAAGCGCCCGCGCGAGGCACGGCGGGAAGAGAGGCGGGAGTCCGCGCGGGGCATCCCGGGAGCAAGGGCCGGGCCTGGCCTGGGCGCGGGGCATTGTGGGAGGTGGACGCCGCTCCGGGGCGGGTAGGTGAGTGGGGAGGGGCGGGAAGGGTGCACATCTTGGGGAGGGGAGAGGCACAGCTAGGTGGGACGGCGGGGCTGGAAGGTGCCGCAGCGGGCGGGGCGGGGGGGAGTAGGAGGGTCGGGAGCGGGCTGGATGGGGCTGCTCGAGGGGAGACGCGCAGCTGGACGTGGGGGGAGCATCTGGGGTGAAGGAGCCCATCCGAGGACGAGGGGCCATGTCTAGAACGAAGATGCATATTGCGGGGGATGGTGGATGTAACTGGGAGGAGGGGCCCACAGCTGGACTGGGGGCCGCATCTGAGGAGGAGGGGACCACAGGTGAATACTGGTGACACTTCCGAGGAGAACTAGCCACAAGTGGGGCACACACCTGTAGGCGAAGCGTGGATAACTGCATGTGGGGAGTACATCTGGAGATGAGAGTGTCTCAGGGAAGCCCCAGCTACAGCTGCATGTGGCGAGCCATAGGGTCATAATCGGGGGAAGGGGCAACAGCTGCACGCCAGAGACACATCTGGGGAGTGCGGAGCCACAGGTGCATGAAGCATGTGACCGGGTGAGGGGTCCGTGGCCTGGATGTGGGAGCACATCTGGAGATGGGGCGTCTTTGGAGGGGTTACAGCCAACTGCTGGCACATGGAAGGAGGAGTTCCAGATGAATACGAGCCTTAGAAGTTACTCTTGGGTGAGAGACACAGCTGGAAGGGGAGGAGGTTTTAGCTGGAATTTGAGAACACATTTGAGGAGATGTCCTTAAGGGACATCTGAGCTTAAGGGTCGTATTTTGGGAGGAGAGATTCCAACTGTACCTAAGGGTCACATCTGCGGAGGAGGAGACGAGCTGGAATTAGGAATCAAGATGACAGGCTCCAAGTGAACCAGGGATAAGGCGGTGGGAGGAGGCCAAAGATAGGATGGAGGTTGATATTTATATATTTGGAGAAAAACAGGCACGTCCGACCCCGGGCTACCCACCTCGATAGAGGCACCAGCAACCGACGGGGCAGGCCAAGAATGGAGTAGATGAGATACCCCGGGTGGGAATGGGTCTGATATCCACCTGTTCTCCTCTCCTCCACGCAGGCCCCCAGGATGGAGCGGCCGGAGCCCCCACCCGGCACGGCTGCGGGGCAGGAGGAGCAGGAGCTGCGGGAGCGGGCCTTCTTCTCGTGGGCCGAGTTCAGCCGCTTCTTCGACGCGTGGTGCCAGCAGCGGCTGGCGCTCTTCTTCGTCAAGAGCTCCATGCACCTGGCGCGCTGCCGCTGGGCCAGTGCGCCCCCGCTCTACACGCTCATCGACGTGCTCAAGTACAGCTACGTGCGGCTTGTGTGCAAGGACGTGCGTGCGCCCAGCCGGCCCGCCGTGGGGTGCGTGAACCTGAGCCGCTGTCCTGCTGGGGGGAAGGGGAGCACCGGCGGTGGGTGTGGGTGGGAGACGGGCAGAGAACACCCCACCCAGAGATGCAGAGGGGGAGAGGCCAACTGAGACAGCCAAATACACCTTGCAGAGAGGCGGGAGTCAAGGAGGGACATGTACTGAGAGACAGAAGAGGAGCTAGAGAGACAAAGATACTCACGGAGCAAGAGATGGTGGGGGCCCGACTTACAGACTTTTTTTTTTTCGAGATGGAGTCTCCTCTGTCGCCCAGGCTTGAGTGCAATGGTGCCATCTGCAGCCTCCACCTCCTAGGTTCAAGTGATTCTCCCGCCTCAGCCTCCCGAGTAGCTAGGACTACAGGCACCTGCCATCATGCCCGGCTAATTTTTGTGTGGTTTTTTGTTTTTGGTTTTGTTTCGTTTTGCTTTGTTTTGTTTTTTTGAGACAGAGTCTTGCTCTGTCACTCAGGCTGGAGTGCAATGGCACAATCTCGGCTCACTGCAACCTCCACCTCCCGAGTTCAAGCGTCGTTTCTCCTGCCTCAACCTCCTGAGTAGCTGGGATTACAGGCACGTGCCACCACGCCTGGCCAATTTTTGGATTTTTGTAGAGATGGGGTTTCACCATGTTGGCCAGGCTGGTCTCAAACTCATGACCTCAGGTGATCTGCCCGTCTTGCCTCCCAAAGTGCTGGGATTACAGCCATGAGCCACTGTGCCCGGCCTGACTTACAGAATGTAATAGAGACTTCGAGAGGCAGAGCGTAAAACACACACACCCCAAGAGGAGAAAAAAAGTCACGGAAAATTCCAGAAACATGGAGACATGGAGGCAGAGACACCAGAGACAGCCAGGGAAACAGAAGAGCCAGGTTTTGTACATGTGACAAAGACTGGGAGACAGAGACTGGGAGACTGAACTGCAGAGAAGCCGCAGGATAAGGAAAAGGATCCATCTAGTCAGTGAATAAGGGGCCAGGTCCCATGCTGTGGGCTGGGGATATTCTAGTTGGAGCGATGGAGTTGGGCAAGAGACAAAAATCCCTGCCCTTCTGGTACTTTCTGACTGGACAGGAAGATTGACGTTAAAAGAACAAGCTCACAGGTAGTTCCCTACAACTGTGCAAAGAGTGGCAGGTGAGAAATCCAGGAGAGCCAGAATCACACCCAGGTGGCCAGGGGTATTTTAATGGACCCCAATTGTATTTTATTTATTCTTTATTTTTTTGAGACGGGGTCTTACTCTGTTGCCCAGGCTGGAGAGCAGTAGTGCGATCTTGGCTCCCTGCAACCTCCAACTCCTGGGTTCAAGAGATTCCCCCACCTCAGCCTCCCAAGTAGCTGGGACTACAGGTGTGTGCCACTATGCCCACCTAATTTTTGTATTTGTAGTAGAGATGGGGTTTCACCATGTTGGCCAGGCTGGTCTCGAACTCCTGACCTCAAGGAGGCTGAGGTGATCTGCCCACCTCGGCCTCCCAGAATGCTGGGATTACAGGCTGAGCCACCACACCCAGCCAAATTGACCCCAATTTTATTTTGCTTTTTTTATTTTATTTTATTTTATTTTATTTGAGACGGAGTCTTGCTCTGTCATCCACACTGGAGTGCAGTGGCACAATCTCCACTCACTGCAACCTCAGCCTTCTGGGCTCAAGCAATTCTCCTGCCTTAGCCTCCCCAGTAGCTGGGATTACAGGCATGCGCCACCATGCCCAGCTAATTTTTGTATTTTTAGGGTTTCACCATGTTGGGCAGGCTGGTCTTGAACTCCCGACCTCAGGTGATCCGCCTGCCTTGGCCTCCCAAAGTGCTGGGATTACAGGTGTGAGCCACGGTGCCTGGTCTGACCCCAGTTTTAAACAGGGGTTGTTCCCCACACAGTTAGGTTTCCAGCTTCCACTGGAACACCGGAAGAGGTGAGCCCATGTTTCCATTGGCAGACGGCCACCCCTCTTGGATTGGGCTTTGCTGCCCAGGTTTGCCCCAAACCCTGCCACTCTCTGCTGCCTCATCCCTAGCACTGTCTTTTGCTTGTTTTGCCTGCCTGGTCCCAGTAGGTGTGTGAGTTTGAGACCCTTGGTTGGGGAGCTGTAGACAAGAACAGAGTGCTTAAGAACACAGGCTCTGCCTTCAGGCTGCCTGAGACATGCTCCACGACTTCCTGGATGGGTGACTTTGGGCAATGGACTTCACATCTCCAAACCTCAGTTTTCTCATCCTTTGAAATGGGGTTATCACGATACCCGCCTCATGGGGCCATTGTGAGGATACTGTGAGATCATACATGAGAAAAACACATAACCCTGGTGCCTGGAACATGGGGTGGCTGGTTAAGTGATAGCTGTTACAGGATTCGAGAGCATGGACTCTGGGCCATTGCACTGCTGATGCTTGGTGGATGCTGTTGAGCGAGTGACTCCACCTTTCTGTGGCCTCAGTTTCCTCATGTGGAAAATGGGAGACATAATAGTGTCTATCTCATAGGTAAATTATTCAGAAAGGCATCCAGCACAGAGTAAGCACACTCTAACAGCTCTTTCACCGGTAGTTATTTAAACATGTATTGTGAAATACATTCTTGCAACTTCTTTCTCACTACTTATTCTAGAAACAGAGACTCGGAGATCTGAAAGTGGAACAGCATCAAACACACACATCACCCAGAAACCTAGAACGTTAGAGCTTGCAAGAAGCTCAAAGAAGCTCAGGCCTAATCTGAAACCTATTAACAGAACCCAGTTCCAATGTAACAAATGCTTATTGAGCACCTACTATGTGCATGCCCTTCACTGGACATTTAGAATCCAAGACTGATCTCGGCTCTTGAACAGCTCAGAACTTAATGGGGTAGACAAAGACCAAAAAACAACAAAAAAAATTATAGATAGTGACCCATAGCAGTGAGAGTGAGATTGAGGGGGAGATGAGAGGAGGATACAAAGGGAGTGGTCAGCTCCACCTGAAAGCTTACTGGGTGGTTCTGGAAGGCTTCCTGGAAGAGGTAACCAGTAAGCAGAACCTTGAAGAATTTTGTTGATATGTTTATGTATGTATAGTATGTGAGCTAACAGACACACTAGGTTTACTATGTGCAGGTACTGTCCCAAGTGCTCTACAAATATCAGAGACAGCCAAGGAGCAGGAGAGACAGGACTATGGAGGGGGCGAGGACAGGGCCCTGGGTACACTCCTGGGACTGGGTAGATGATGAGATGGTCTCTGAATGGGGAGTGCGGGAGCAGGTGGTTGATGAGCCGGTTCAGGAACGATATCTTGGAGCCGTCATGTCTAGCTCCCTCACTCTCTCGAGCTGCTCAAAGCAGAGCCTCTCCAGTGCCACAGCCCAGGGACAGCCCATGGGCCGAGGTCAGGCTGGAGAAGTTAGTGTGTAAGGAAAGGCAGGACATGAGGCTGCAGTGGTATCAAGGCCTGGATCTGGCAGGGCTGAGTACAGGAGTTGGGACTTTATCTGGGAGCCCTAGAAGGCTGTGAGTAGGGTCAGTTGTGGGTGGACGAAGATCCCTCTGGGGCCGTGTGGGAGACGATGTGGGGGAGAGAGAAGGGATATGAAGGAGGAGGCTGGGGCTGAGGGTGCAAGGAACCAGACAAGAACTTTCTTCCTGTCCACTCCTTCCCCCTTGCCAGAGGTTACACAGTGACTCTCTCGAAGTCACCACTGCTGCAGCTTCAGCTCTCCAGCTCCAGTTCCTCCCCCATCCCTCTCTCTCAGCACTTCCCTCCCTGGAACAGAATTGCTCAGCCTTTCTCAATACACACTGGCCGTTGAAAACACAAAGATCTTGAAAACCTGAATGATCAAGAATAAATGGGTAGTTGGGTGCGGTGGCTCTCGCCTGTAATCCCAACACTTTGGGAGGCCGAGGCGGGCAGATCACTTGAAGTCAGGAGTTTGAGACCAGCCTGGCCAACAGGGTGAAACCCTGTCTGTACTAAAAATACAAAAATTAGCCGGGCCTGGTGGCAGGTGCCTGTAATCCCAGCTACTCGGGAAGCTGAGGCAGGAGAATCACTTGAACCCAGGAGGCAAAGGTTGCAGTGAGCTAAGATTGTGCCACTGCATTCCAGCCTGGGCAACAGAGCGAGACTCTATCTCAAAAAAATGAATAAATGGGTAAGTGGAAGGCAAATCAAAGCAAAGCAATGAGTCCTTGAAAAAAAGTTTAAAAAAATAGCAGGTACTATTTCTGCATTGTTTACTATGCACTAGCCCATTTCTAACCACTTTACATAATTTAATCCTCTTATTTAGCCCTCTCTACAAGCCTGAGAGACTAGTATTACTATTGGCCCCACTTTCCAGGTGAGAAAACTGAGGCACAGGATGCTTAAAGATTGTTCCCAGGATAACACAGCAGCTAAGAGGGAAAACCAGGGTCTGGCCCCTCATTCTGGTTACTAAGCCCATGGTTTTAATTACCACCCTCCCGCCTTTCTTTCTCACTTTCTCTTTCTCTCTCCTTCCCTCATCTTTATTTCAATCATTCAACCCTCAGTGTGAGGGTTGACCGTGCCATGGATCCCCTAAAGATGTGTTGGTTCTGGGCACCAGCCTATCCATCCCTTCACCCAAGAGGTTTTTGGGAGCCCCTGCAATGTGCAAGGTGGTGGTTTTAGATGCTGGGATTTCTGTGGGGAACGTACATTACAGATGGACATAAATAAAAATCCCAGCCAGGTGTGGTGGCTCACACCTGTAATCCTAGCACTTTGGGAGGCCGAGGTGGGTGGATTGCCTGAGCTCAGGAGTTTGAGACCAGCCTGGGCAACATAGTGAAACTCCATCTCTACTAAAATAAAAATTAAAAAAAAAATTAGCTGGGTGTGGTGGCGTGTACCTGTAATCTCAGCTACTCAGGAGGCTGAGGCAGGAGAATCGCTTGATCCCGGGAGGTGGAGGTTGCAGTGAGCCGAGATCGTGCCACTGGGGACAGAGTGAGACTCCGTCTCCAAAAGAATAAATAAATAAAAATTAAAAAAAATAAAATTCCCTACATGTGATGGACCGTGCCCTAGCCAGGATATGGTCAGGGAAGACTTCCTGGAGGAGGCGATGCTGGCTGTGAGGCCTGAAAGATGAGTAGGAGTTGACTAGGTGAAAAGGGAGAGGAATGTTTTATGAAGGAGGGAAGAACTTACGATAGGTTGTGGAAATGGAAAAAATGTGGATGGGTAGGATGTGGTGATGGATGGTTTTGGTGGAATGGAGACCATATCCCAGAGTAGGTGTGCCAGGGTTTGTAGGTTACATCGTGGGATTTAGTCACGGAATCATCACACACTTACTGAATACCTCCAGACGCCAGGTACTATTCTAGGTGCTGAGGATACAGAGATAAACAAAATAGACAAAAATTCCTATCCATGTGGAATTTACATTTAGCGGGGGGATGACATTACTCCTCCAGATAGGTGGAGAGAAATTGGAAAAATGGCATGCTGAAGCACCAGTAGGTGGTTATGTGAGATTCTGGGCCCCTGCAGAGGAGACGCACTGTTCTCTGGCAAGATTCATGGCTTCACAGAAGAGGTGACCTACCCGGAGCAAGGGGCTGTCCTAGGGCCTGAAACACCTAGGCTGAAGGAAGTCAGACCAAGGGTTTCACAAAAGCCCACGAATTATTCTAGAAAAATGTACGGGGTGGCATACCGTGAACTTGCAATCTTGATAAATCAAACATGGCTGCATGCGGGGATTTCCTTTGCTTCCACCTGATACCACATGGTGGCTGTATGTTTATTTTATTCATATTTATTTGTACATTGAATAATTTTCTAAATGTGCATTATTTTTGTATTTTTTTGAGACAGAGCTTTGCTCTTGTCGCCCAGGCTGGAGTGCAATGGTGTAGTCTCAGCTCACTACAACCTCCATCTCCCAGGTTCAAGCGATTCTCCTGGCTCAGCCTCCTGAGTAGCTGGGATTACAGGTGCCCGCCACCACGCTCAGCTAATTTTTGTATTTTTAGTAGAGATGGGGTTTGCCTATGTTGGCCAGGCTGGTCTCGAACTCCTGACCTCAAGTGATCCGCCCGCCTTGGCCTCCCAAAGTGCTGGGATTATGGGCGTGAGCCACCGTGCCCGGCCTTGTTACTTTAAATGAGGCATAAAGTCTCAAACTCTGTATGTTGATTTTTAAAATCTAGCAGGCTCCTGCGTTTTTCTTCACCTCGTGCATGTAGGAAAAAAGGGGTGTGTCAAGGATGCTCTTCTGGTTTAACAAAGAAAATTTTTAAGCATTTATACTGGTGGATTTAAGCATTTCTCTGGGTGGATCCTGGGGAGAATCACCCAGTTGGGGGGCCATTTGGAAAAAGCATAGGAGGGCTTTTAGGGGGCATGTTACTGGGGTATTTACTACCTGGGAGCCAGGGTTTCTTAACTACATACCAGGCCCCGGGCAGTCTGTGTTACAAGGGTCAGCAAACGAGGAAGCCCTTGGACGAATCCCAACCTGCAGCCTACTTTTTTTTTTCTTCTTCTTGAGACAGAGTCTCGCTCTGTCGCCCAGGCTGGAGTGCAGTGGCGCGATCTCGGCTCACTGCAACCTCCACCTCCTGGGTTCAAGCGATTCTCCTGCCTCAGCCTCCTGAGTAGCTGGGACTATGGGCGTGTGCCACCACACCCGGCTAATTTTTGTATTTTTAGTAGAGACAGGGTTTCACCACGTTGGTCAGACTGGTCTCGAACTCTTGACCTCGTGATCTGGCCACCTCGGCCTCCCAAAGTGCTGGAATTACAGGCGTCAGCCACCACGCCCGGCCTGTAGCCTATTTTTATAAATGAAGTTTTATTGGAACATAGCCATGCCTGGTCATTTATGTATTGTCTATGGCTTCGTTTGCAATATAGCAACAGAATATATTAAACATTTACTACCTGGCCCTTTGCAGAAAATGTTTGACAGCTCCTGCTGTATAAACATAAAATCTGCCAAAAAATGCTGATATTACCCCACATGGAGAAACACTGAACCCCTCTTCAGAAATCAGATGCCAATTTAAATATTACTATCAGAGAAATACACTCTGATTTTTTTTTCCTATTCCCTTTCTTTTATTTTCTTTTTTGAGACAAGGTCTTGCTCCGTTGCCCGGGCTGGAATACGATGGTGCCATCATAGCTCACTGTAACCTCGGATTCCTGGGCTCAAGTGATCCTCTTGCCTCAGCTTCCCAGAATAGCTGGGACTATGGGTGTGTGCCACAATGCCTGACTACTTTTTTATGTTTTAATTTTTTGTAGAGAAGGGCTCTTGCTATGTTGCCCAGGCTGGTCTTGAACTCCTGGACTCAAGTGAAGTGATCCTCCTGCCTCAGCCTCCCAAAGTGCTGGGATGACAGGTGCTAGCCACTGCACCCGGCCCTATTTCATTTTCTACAGTGCTGGTTGCAACTCTCCACATTAATTTCATGTAATGGGCTATGCTGTGCAGTCTGAGAACCGCTGTCCTAGACAAACTCTTGCTCACACACATAAAGAGATGTATAAGAGAGTGTTGTATCACACGTTGGGGTGATTGAAGCATCATTCGTAACAGAGGAGAACTGGAAACACCATCATAGATGACAGAGCCATGGAGTGGAACATTCGGCAGCAGTAAAAGGAATGAAACTGAACAGTTTTGAAAATCCGAGTGAAAAGCCAGCTGCAAAGGCATCTGTAGGGTGGGATGATTGTCTTAGTCTCAATTGATGTAACAAACTACCACAAATATGGTGGCTTAAACCAATACCAATTTATTTATCTCACAGTTCTGGAGGTCAGGCAGCCAATATGGGTCTCAGGGCTAAAATCAAGACATTGGCAGTGCTGTGTTCTGGAGGCTCTAAGGAGAATCTGCTTCCTTATCCTTCCAGCTTCTAGAGACCACCCATGCTCTTTGGCTTGGAGCCTCTTCCTCCATTTATTTTATTTATTTATTTATTCTAGACGGAGTTTTGCTCCTGTTGCCCAGGCTGGAGTGCAGTGGTGCGATCTCAGCTCACCGCAACCTCTGCCTCCTGGGTTCAAGCGATTCTTCTGCCTCAGCCTCCCAAGTAGCTGGGATTACAGGCATGCGCCACCATGCCTGGCTAATTTTGTATTTTTAGTAGAGACAGCGTTTCTCCATGTTGGTCAGGCTGGTCTTGAATTCCCAACCTCAGGTGATCCGCCCACCTCGGCCTCCCAGAGTTCTGGGATTACAGGCATGAGCCACCGCGCCAGGCCATTCTTCCAATTTTTTTTTTTTTTTTTTTGAGAGATAGGGGTCTCACTAGTCTCACTATGTTGCCCAGGCTGAACTCAAATGATCCTCCCAGCTCAGCCTCCTGAGTAACTGGGACTATAAGCAAGTGCCACCGTGCCTGGCTCTTCCTCCATCTTTAAAGCTAGAAGGTAGCATCTTTCAATCTCTCTCTGACTTTGATCCTCTTACTTCCCTCTTTCCCTTATAAGAACCTTTGTGATGACATTTGGGCCTACCTGGGTAATCCAGACTCTCCCCATCTCAAGACCCTTAATTTCATCACACCCGCAAAGGTCCTCTTGCCATGGAAGGCAGCATATGCACAGTTTCAGTGACTATGACGTGAATATTTTGGGGAACCATGATCCTTGCTACCACAATGCTCGGAAACAAAGAGTTTTCTTTTTCTTTTCTTTTTTTTGCTTTGAGACAGGGTCTCGCTCTGTCACACAGGCTGGAGTGCAGTAGTGTAATCTCGGCTCACTGCAATCTCTGCCTGCTGGGTTAAAGCCATTCTCCTTCCTCAGCCTCCCAAGTAGCTGGAATTACAGGTGTAATCCCATTAGCCTATTATTAGCCACCACGCCTGGCTAATTTTTTTTTTTTTTTTTTTTTTTTAGTAGAGACAGGGTTTCACCATGTTGGCCAGGCTGGTCTCAAACTCCTGATCTCAGGTGATCTGTCCCCCCTCAGCCTCCCAAAGTGCTGGGATTACAGGCGTGAGCCACCACGCCCGGCCAAAAACAAAGTTTTTTTGAAGTAGACTTTTTAAAAATGTAACACACATCCAGAAAAGTACACACATCATATGTGTGCAACTGAATGAATTTTCCCCAAAAAAAAAAAATCAGAGGTAACCAGCACCCAGAACAAGAAACAGAATATGTCCAGTCCCAAGAAACCTCCTGGTGCCCCCTCACAGGGTTAACCACTTAAGGGTAACCACTATCTAGCCTCCTAATGGCAGAGGTTAACTTTGCCTGCTGTTGAACTTTATGTAAATGGGAATTATATCACAGTTTCTCTTTCATGTCTGGCTTCTTTCACTTGGTAGGTTTGTGAGATTCATCCGTGTCATTGGAGGTTGTAACGGTGTGTTCATTCTTGGTGCTGATTAGTGTTTTATTTTAGGAATACACCACAACTTATTTTCTCACTCTATTGTTGGATATTTAGGTTTCAAGCATTTGGCGAATATACATAGTGCTGCTATGAACATTCTCGTACACATCTTTAGATGCCCATTTGTCTTGAGTGGCACCACTGGGTCACAGGAGAGACATAAAATTTGCTTTAGTAGATACTGCCATGAAGTTTTCCAAAGTGCTTGTGCCATTTCACGTTCCCATCAGTGATGGGTGAGAGTTCCAGTTGCTCCATGTCCTCATCAACACTTGATGTTATCAGTCTCTTTTGTTTGACCATTCTGCTGATGTGTAGTGGCATTTCCTTAGGGTTTTAATTTGTTACGTCTTTGATGACTAATGAGTTTGAGTCCTTTTTCACGTATACAATGCTTTTAAAACAGAGAAACATACCTCCCATTGTTTATGGGTGCATAAAAATATACATGGAATGCTAATAGATAATTTTGATAGTGGCTGCCTCTGGGGACAGAGGGAAGGAAGATAATCTGTTAGGGCAGCGTTCACAGAAGGCCTCAACTTTTGATGTTATTGCTAAACCAGAAGCAGATACAGGACTATCTGAAATTTTTTATTTCTAAAAATAGTTAAGGTAAATACAATAAAATATTCCCTCACTTTTGACAGAACTAAGGGTGGTAGGTATAGAATTTTAGTGAACACTTACTGCTTGCCATATTCCAGACACTGTGTAGGTGCTTTACCTATATTAACTCTTTTCATGCTCATGACAATCCTATGAGGAAGGTATGATGAGTAGGACCTTCCTTGTAACCTATGAGGAAACTGAGGCATAGAGACTTGAAGTGACTTGCCCCAGGTCACACAGCTGGCATATTCTTAGGGCCCTCTACTCTTCTCTATGCCTGAAACAATTCTTAGTTTAAAAAAAAAAAATGGTGAGTGGAAAGGAAGAAGAGGGCAGCAGAGTGATGTGACCAGGGCGGTGGTGGTTCCTCCCACAGGCCTCCCCAGCCCGGCTGCCCCGCCTTCATCATCGTCAAGCTGAGCCCGCTGCGGGACCGCCTCGTGGTGACGGAGTGCCAGCTGACCCACTCACACCCGGCCTGCCCGCTGGAGTTCGCCTACTACTTCCGCCCGGGCCACCTGCTGGCCAACGCCTGCCTGCCGGTGCGCACCACCAACAAGATCTCCAAGCAGTTCGTGGCCCCAGCCGACGTGCGCCGCCTGCTCTCCTACTGCAAGGGCCGCGACCACGGCGTCCTGGACGCCCTGCACGTGCTCGAGGGCCTCTTCCGCACCGACCCCGAGGCCAAGGTGGGGTCTCGGGAGAGGCAGGCCGGGGGAGGGGGCCGGGGAAAGCCGCGCTGAAGACTCGTGGGTCATTCATTCCTTCATCCGCCCTCTCATCCCTTCACTCCTTTCCTCCATTCATCCGTTCATTCATTCAATAAGTACTTACCGAGGCATTGGGGATGCAGCAGCAAACCAGACCCACGTGGTCTCTGTCGGCAGAGAGCTTACCTTCTAGTGTAGCGCTGCCCAGTAGAACTTTCTTCCAGGATGGAAACGTTCTGTGATTCTGCACCCCCAGCCACAAGTGGCTACTGAGCACTTGAAATGTGTCCAGTACACTGAAGAACTGAATTAATTAATTAATTAATTATTTTTTTTGAGACGGAGTCTCACTCTGTCACCCAGGCTGGAGTGCTCTATCGCCCAGGCTGGAGTGCAGTGGTGCAATCTGGGTTCACTGCAACCTCTGCCTCCCGGGTTCAAGCGATTCTCCTGCCTCAGCCTTCCGAGTACCTGGGACTACAGGCCGTGCCACCACGCCGGCTAATTTTTTTGTATTTTTAGTAGAGACGGGGTTTCACCATGTTAGCCAGGATGGTCTCGATCTCCTGACCTTGTGATCCGCCCGCCTCGGCCTCCCAAAGTGCTAGGATTACAGGCGAGAGCCACCACGCCCGGCCTGAATTTATTCTAATTAATTGAAATTTAAATAGCCACCTATGGCTATTGGCTGCCTTGCAGAGGTAACTGCCAGAACGCCCCTGCAGTTCTGGCGGGAAAAACCAACAACTGACAAACACGTCCAAATATGATGTAATATCACTAGGGGCTGGCTGGGTGCTAGCAAGAAGGGGAGCCACAGTGATGACAAATGCTATGTAAGTTTTTTTTTTTTTAATCTTTTTTTTTTGAGACAGGATCTCACTGTCACCCAGGCTGAGTGCAGTGGTGCAGTCATGGCTCACTGCACCCTCGATGTCCCAGGCTCAAGCAATCCTCCCACCTCATTCTCCCGAGCAGCTGGGACAACAGGCGTGCACCACCACACCCAGCTAATTTTTTAGTTTTTGTAGAGATGTTTGCGGGGGGGGGGGGGGGGCGGGGGGTCTCCCTATGTTGCCCAGGCTAGTCTTGAACTCCCAGACTGAAGCAGTCCTCCTGCTTCGGCCTCCCAAAGTGCTGGGATTACAGGCATGAGCCACCACGCCAGGCCTACTTAAATTTTTTTTTTTTTTTAAATTGAACTGCACAAACAGAAAATGCACAAATGATAAATACTTAGTTTGATGAATGTTCTCAAGGGGAGAACACACCTGAACCCACCACGCAGATGGAGAATTAGGAGAAGGAAGAGTGCTATGTCCTGTAATGTGATGGAGCGATAAGTTATCATCAAGGAGAAAAAGGCCGGGGCCTGGAGCGGGACAGTTCTAAGGGTGCTGTTTGAATTGGTCAGGGAAGGTCTCTTTAGCAAATGATGGTGAAGCAGAGGAGATGGAACAGAGGCAAGGGACCCTCATTCTGTCATCAGAGGGAAGAGAATTCTAGGCAGAAGGAACAGCCAGTGCAAAGGCCCAGAGGCACGAGCAAGCTTGTGTTGGAGGAACAGTGAGAATGGCTGCTGCTCCATAAGGAATCTCTGCGGCTTTAATCCAACTTCAAGTTTGGGGTGAACTTGAAGTTTAAAGAGGAAAGAAAGATGAGAAAGTAGGGGAAGAACTGGTTTCTCCTTCTGGCTGTGCCTTTGTCTCCCTTGTGTGTGGAAGAGGTCACAAGGCAGGGTAAAGTCGAGATTCAGCTCTGGCACACGCTTCCTGTCTTCATCTCATGCCCAGTAAGAAGCCCTGATTCAAGCCACCAGCCCAAGCCCAGGCCTCTGTCCCGACATAATAATAATTTTAGCTAATGTTTATCAAGCACTTACTATATGCCAGGCACTACCCTAAGTGCTTTACATACTATAACTCATTTTCATCTCACCTGAGCCCTATGAGGAAATAGTCCACCATTCTCATCCCCATTTTACAGACAAGGAAACTGAAGCACAGAGAAGTCAAGTAACTGGCTCAAAGTCACACAGCTATTTAGTGACAGAGCTGGGCTTCGGACCCACACAGCCTGGATCCAGACCCATGACCTTCACCATGGGGACAAACACACATGCACTTCCTACTCCACTGGTCTTTGCTGATCTAGTAACTCTCCTCCACTACCCACCATGACATAAATAAGCCTCAGCTGTTCTTCCCTGAACCCGCCCTCTGCAGGATTGTCCCTGTGCAGAACAGCTCATTCATAAATCAGAGCCTTCCCTGGAAGGGGAGTTGTCTTTTCATTTTGAAGGCTGTCTTGGAATCTCGGCTAAACCACGGTTGGCTCCTGGGTCTGTGTTTTGACCTGCTTTCATACTTTTTTTTTTTTTTTTGAGATGGAGTTTCGCTCTTGTCACCCAGGCTGGAGTGCAATGGCGGAATCTTGGCTCACCGCAACCTCCGCCTCCCGGGTTCAAACGATTCTCCTGCCTCAGCCTCCTGAGTAGCTGGGATTACAGGCATGCGCCACCATGCCTGGCTAATTTTTGTGTTTTTAGAAGAGACGGGGTTTCTCCATGTTGGTCAGGCTGGTCTCGAACTCCTGACCTCAGGTGATCCCCCCGCCTTGGCCTCCCAAAGTGCTGGGATTACAGGCATGAGCCACCACGCCCGGCCCCTTAATACTCTTGAAAGAAAGGAGGAAGAAGTTCTAGGACAGGAGAGACAGATTAGTGAAGCAACATTTAAATATTTACTTTTTGAATATGTCATACATTCACAGGGTTCTAAAAAGGGTATGTGGTGAAAAGTCTTATCACATCCTGTCCCCCAAGTCCCCTCCCCTGCAGAGCTATTAGCAGCTTATAAATCATATCTCGCTTTCTATCCTACGGACCAGCACTGCCCAGTGGAACTTACTACAATGATAGAAATGTTCCTTATCCAGGCTAGGCATGGTGACTCACACCTCTAATCCCAGCACTTTGGGACTCTGAGGCAGATGGATCACCTGGTGGCAGGAGTTCAAGACCAGCATGGCCAACATGGCGAAACCTGATCTCTACTAAAAATTCAAAATTAGCCAGGCATGGTGGCAGGTGCCTGTAATCTCAGCTACTCGGGAGGCTGAGGCACAAGAATCGCTTGAACCCAGGAGGCAGAGGTTGCAGTGAGCTGAGATTATGCCACTGTACTCTGGCCTAGGTAACAGAGTGACACTCTTGTCTAAAAAAATAAAAAGAAAGAAAGAAAATGGTTCTTATCTGTACTGTCCAATCCAGAGGCCACTGGCCACACATGGCTACAGAATGCTTAATGAGGCCAGTATGACTGAGGAACTGAATTTGTCATTTAATTTATTGAAATGTAAACAACCTAATGTGGCTAGTGGCTTCTGGATTGGACAGCGCAGCTCTGCACATATACAGGTCAATTTGCATGTCTGTATTTTTAACTTTAATTTTTAACTTTATTTCCTCTTTCTGTCCCCCTACCCCCCACCCCCAGCAAGCAGGGCAGCCTAGTGTACACGCTGTTTTTGTTTGTTTGTTTGTTCTTTGAGACAGGGTTTCACTCCTGTCACCCAGGCTGGAGTGCAGTGGCACGCTGTTGGCTCACTATAACCTCCACCTCCTGGGCTCAAGTGATTCTCCTGCCTCAGCCTCCTGAGTAACTGGGACTATAGGCATGCGCCACCATGCCTGGCTAATTTTTGTATTTTTAGTGGAGACGAGGTTTCACCATGTTGGCCAAGCTGGTCTCAAACTCCTGACCTCAAGTGATCCACTCACCTTGGCCTCCTGAAGTGCTGGGATTACAGGTCGGGGCCACCACACCCGGCCTGTACATGCTGTTTTGCATCTTGCTTTATACATTGGGGAGTGCCAGATGTCACCATCTTTCGTTCTTCCTCTGGGGCTGGTCAAATCCCCCTGAGAAAACTCCTCCGGCCTCCTGGCGGGGGGTGAAGGCCAGGCTGCCAGGGCCAGGCTGCCAGCTTCTGGGAGCTGCAGGGGCAGAGGCAGGGAGCTGTCAGGCATTCAGCCAGCAAGATGCACTCAGTACCCACTTGGGGTTCAGAATCCCCCTCCCTCATCTTCAGATGGGCCAGATGTCCCCAAAGCCAGCGGCCCCTTTCTGTTTCACCCTGTCTACAGAATAAACCCCCAGTCACTGGGGGTGGGGGAAGAGTAAGGGGAGAGGGGAAACGAGATTTGGAGGTCTAGCTGCTGCTGAAACAGCCCTCAGTTCGTCTTTATTTTGCCTTCTGCAAAACTGGCCTGGTGTTGCCAGCTCCTTTTGAGGACTTTTCTACTGGTTCTCAGCATCCCTCAATTGCTGGCTTAGGATTCATGGGTTTTGGGGGGTGGGGTGGGATTAGCATGTCCAGCTGCTTTCCAGTTTCCAAAGTTCTGTCCCTATCATATTGCCTCTGATTTAAAAAAAAAAAAGGCATTTAAAAAAATAGATGTAATTGAGGTTCAAGAGAGAGTGAAACTAGAGAGGTGTTCAATCCATCACTTTTACACAGAAATTTCACCTTTTTTTCACTTATAAAATCTAATGAAAGAGTTCTATATTATTATGTTAATAATACAGTAGTAATATAACAGTATAATGTAATAGATAATTAATATAATATTAATATTATAATATGTAACGCATAACATGTAATATTAATAATATAATGGGTGCGATGGCTCACACCTGTAATCTTAGCACTTTGGGAGGCCGAAGCGAGAGGATCACTTGAGCCCAGGAGTTCAAGACCAGCCTGGCCAACATAACGAGCACCTGTCTCTACAAAAAATTAAAAAAAAAAAAATTAGTCAGGCATGGTGGCATGCATCTGTAGTCCCAGCTACTCAAGAGGCTGAGGCACGAGGGTTGCTTGAGCCCAGGAGCTTCAGGCTGCAGTAAGCTATGATCACACCACTGTACTCCAGCCTTGACAACAGAGTGAGACCCTTCAGATAGATAGATAGATAGATAGATAGATAGATAGATAGATAGACAGACAGACAGACAGACAGACAGACAGCGAGCTTTAAATTTTCATCCCAAGCCTAGGTCAAGCAACAATCAGTCTTTCCACTTCCCAGCAGTCTTCCAAAGGAAGGATTATTTGTAAAAAGTGCCTGGCACTTCCTGAGTTGGGTTGCTCTCTTGATCTTTGGAGGGGATCAGACAAGAAGGATGCGCCCAAAGCCACAAGGCATGATTTAAGGGCAAGACTGGGGGGCGACTTCACCCAGGGAGGTGTTAACACCTTTTTTTTTTTTGAGATGGAGTCTTGCTCTGTCTCCCAGGCTGGAGTGCAGTGGCGCAATCTTGGCTCAGCACGACCTCCATCTCCCAGGTTCAGGTGATTCTTGTGCCTCAGCCTCTTGAGTAGCTGGGACTACAGGCGTGCGCCACCAGGCCTGGCTAATTTTGTGTGTGTGTGTTTTAGTAGAGATGGGGTTTCATCATGTTGGCCAGAATGGTCTCGATCTCCTGGCCTGGTGATCTGCCTGCCTCGGCCTCCCAAAGTGCTGGGATTACAGGCGTGAGCCACCGCACCCAACCTTTAACACCTTTTATCACCTGCCCTGCCTGATGATGATGGGCTTTGGGGTCCAGTCACATCTCCATTCCCTCACTTGTGGCAGGCACCAGGGTAACCAGCAAGCAAGCCCTGAAAAGAGAGACCTTGCCCGGAAACGCTGCAGCGTTCTCTTACGTGTATGCTTTGCCTTCTGAGAATGGCGAGCATTGATGCAAGTGTATCCCTTTTAAGAATACTCAATGGGGCCAGGCGTGATGGCTCACACCTGTAAGCCCAGCACTTTGGGAGGCCGAGGCGGGTGGATCACGAGGTCAGGAGATCGAGACCAGCCTGGCTAACATGGTGAAACCTCGTCTCTACTAAAAATACAAAAAATTAGCCAGGTGTGGTGGCAGGCGCCTGTAGTCCCAGCTTCTTGGGAGGCTGAGGCAGGAGAATGGCGTGAACCCGGAAGGCGGAGCTTGCAGTGAGCTGAGCTCACACCACTGTACTCCAGCCTGGGTGACAGAGCGAGACTCCATCTCAAAAAAAAGAATACTCCATGGGAAGCTGGTATGATCTCAGTGGAGGGCAATTTAGCAATATCTATCAAAATGACAAAAACACTCACCCTTAGGCTCACAATCCCACTACTGGTGATTTATCCTGCAGATGTAGTTGCACAGCTGTGGAAGGACTTACTTACAAGGTTAATCATTGTTGTTTGTGAAAGCAGCAGATTAGAAACAACCCAGACTCCACCAACGGGTAATGGTTACATAACTTGTGGTATATCCATCCATGGATTACTACACAGCACTAAAAAAGAATGAGAACTTTGGGAAGCCGAGGCGGGCAGATCACAAGGTCAGGAGATCAAGACCATCCTGGCTCACATGGTGAAACCCTGTCACTACTAAAAATACAAAAAATTAGCCAGGCATGGTGGCAGGCACCTGTAGTCCCAGCTACTCGGGAGGCTGAGGCAGGAGAATGGTGTGAACTCAGGAGGCGTAGCTTCCAGTGAGCCAAGATCGTGCTACTGCACTCCAGCCTGGGCGACAGAGTGAGACTCCATCCTAAACAAACAAACAAAAAAGAATAAGAACAAGTCTAGGAACTATTTTGAAAGATCTCTCAAACACATTTTTAAGTTAAAAAAGCAAAACGCAAAACTGTACATAATATGCTGTATTATCTATAAAATAGAGCAAATAAGAATTATAGGTATGCTTACTTGTACTCATATAAAGAAACTCTAGAAGAATACCAAGAACTGTGGATGAGGGTAGAATAGTGAATGGAAACAGACTGATTAGACTAAAGAGGTGGGAGTAAGACCTTTTACGTATCGCTTTACATTATTTGACTTTAGGACCATGTGGATGTTTGCATATTCAAATAATTAATTCTTAAAAAGAAGATGAAAATAGAAGGTGGGCGCAGTGGCTCACACCTGTAATCCCAGCACTTTGAGAGGCTGAGGTGGGTGGATCACTCAGGAGTTTGAGACCAGCTTGGCCAACATGGTGAAACCCCATCTCTACTAAAAATACATAAATTAGCCAGGCATGCTCGTGGGTGCCTGTAGTCCCAGCTATTCGGGAGATTGAGGCAGAAGAATCACTTAAACCTGGGGGGGCGGAGGTCGCAGTGAGCCGAGATCATGCCACTGTACTCCAGCCTGGGTGACAGATTGAGACTCCATCTCAAAAAAAAAAAAGAAAGAAAGAAAAATAGGCAATAGTCCCAACATACTAAACGCACTTGTTTCTCTCCTCAAAGGAAAAATGAGAGGGCGAGTTATAGAGGGTCTTGAGGCTGTGTGAGTCAGGATGGCCTGGGTTTTGCTGTAATAATGAACAGCCCTCAAATCTCAGTGGCTGAACTCATTGAATTTTATTTCTTGCTCACTTACACAGCCACCATGGGATGTTGGGGGAGTACTGTTTATCCGAGTCATTCTGGGACCCAGGAGGATGGGCATTCAGCCCAACGTAATTACCATATCTGGCAGGGGTGGCTGCGAAGGCTTCTCCTTGGATGCGATGCCGCAGCTCCCTCCCACTCACACTTGATTGGCCAAAGCAAGTCACATGACACTGCTTACCTGCAAGGGGGCAGGGAGGTGCAACGCTACTAAGTGCCCAGGAGAGGGAGAACTGCAATTTCTTGGCAAGCGGCAAAAGATAACCACAGGATACTGTTTCGTCAAGGGCCGCCCAAAGCCCTGTCTGAACATGGGGCTCGTGTTTCCCCTGCTCTGTAGTTACACAGGCCTCCTGCAGCTCAGTTTCAGCTTTTCTAGTTTTTCATGGCTCCCAAAGGGAATATTTTCTATGCCGTATAGCCTGTTTTTACATCAAGCCATTTTGGGGTGTTATAGTGACAGCTGGTGACTTGATTTTATTTATGTTGCTATGTGCTAAAAGCTTTATGAACGTTCTGGCTGTGCCAGTTACTAACTGTGGGACATGGAACAAGTTATGAACAACCTATTTACCTTCTCCAACCCTTAGTTCATTTATCTGTAAAATGGGGATAATACTATCTTATAGGGCTGTTGGGGTTGTTGTGTGAGAAAGTGCAGTGTGTATGTGTATGTGTGTATGTGTGTGTGTGTGTGTGTGTGTGTGTGTGTGTGCAGAATGGGTAGAACCGTGCCCAGAAGTAGGAAGCCCTGCATATGTTCAATATTTAGCTATTATTTTGTTGTTGTTGTTTGTTTGTTTGTTTTTTTGAGATGGAGTCTCTCTCTGTCGCCCAGGCTGGAGTACAGTGGCACAATCTCAGCTCACTGCAGCCTCCGCCTCCCGGGTTCAAGCAATTCTCCTGTCTCAGCCTCCCAAGTAGCTGAGATTACAGGTGCGCACCACCACGCCCAGCTAATTTTTGTATTTTTAATAGAGGTGGGGTTTCACCATGTTGGTCAGGCTGGTCTTGAACTCCTGACCTCAGGTGATCCACCCGCCTCGGCTTCCCAAAGTGCTGGGATTACAGGCGTGAGCCACTGTGCCCGGCCTTAGCTATTATTTTTATTCCTTCAATTTTTTCTTTGGGGCAGTCTGGAGAACAGTTTCATGTGAACATTCTGATCACATGGAAAAGGGAGGGTTTACTCACGTATCAGAAGAGGTGTGAATGGAAAGTAGTAAAGGCATGGTTTCCGATGTTCATGTTTGTGGAATCTGTCGTCTATGGCAGATGCTTCCCCGTGCTACCAATTTGTGTGTCTGAAAGGACACCCGTACATTCATTTGCATCCTCAAAATCTGTTCCTCCGTGGGTTTCTCCATCTCTGCAAAATGCACTGCTGTCCACTGTGTGCCTAAGCCAGCCCTGTTTGGTCAATTTTTTGAAGGCTGTAGGGTAGAGTGGTCAGGAACAAGAAGCCCTGGACCCAAGCTGTCAGGGTTCAAATCCCAGCTCACCTGGTATTGCAAATCACATGGGTGACTCCAGGCAAGCAACTGAAGCTGTGTGTGCCTCGGTGTCCTCATCTGAAAAAGGGGGATGATAATCATAGTATCTGTCTTACAGGGATATTGTAAGGATGAAAGATTAGCTGTTGGAACTGTGCCTGGTGCAGAGAAACTACATGTGTGCTTTGCACACCCGAAACCTTCTTTTTTATATTTATTTATCCTTGGCCTGGGGGCTGTCTCCTCTCACTCAGTGGTGTGTCTCATTTGTTCTCCTCTGTGCCTGAGCCAGCACATGGCACATCATATTTTCTCAGTAAATATCTGGCAGAGAAATGTATTCATCAGCCTGGCCAACATGGTGAAACCCCGTCTCTACTAATAATACAAAAATTAGCCAGGCGTGGTGGCGGGCACCTGTAATCCCAGCTACTTGGGAGGCTGAGGAGGGAGAATCGCTTGAACCTGGGAGGCGGAGGTTGCAGTGAGCCAAGATCACGCCACTGCACTCCAGCCAGGGCGACAGAGTGAGACTCTGTCTCAAAAAAAAAAAAAAATATATATATATATATATATATATATATATATATACACACATTTACATAGCCCCGCCTTCATCAAATGTCACCCTGCCCCTTAAAATGCCACCCACACATGTTCTCCCACCTACTGCTTTTGTTTCCAATCATTCCTAATGGCCCGGATCCATTGGATCCCAGCATCACTGCTTGTTAGCGCAGTGGCCTTGGGCAAGTCACTCCTCTGGTGCAGATGGGGGTCCCTAAGACCACCCTCAGTTTCCATGATTCACTAGAAGGAATCACAGAACTGAGAAAAATTGTTATAGTCAAGGCTACAGTTTATTACAGCAAAAGGATACAGAGTAAAATCAGCAAAGGGAAGAGCCACACAAGGCGACCCCATCAGTCTCTCTGATTCCTTAATTATCTCGCAGCAGCACAAAGGGCAGAGGCCAAGAGAGACCAGCATGAGCTGCCAGATGTCCTCTCTCAGTGAAGTCCCATGGACAGTGCTCAATTCTCCCAGCAATGACATGTGACAACAATGATGTATTGCTAGCCAGGGACACTTACTTGGGCCTTGGTGTCCAGGGTTGTTTTGGGGGTCAGCCATGTAGACTTGTGCTGAATACTGCTGAGAGATCGAGACAGACGGTAAGAACAGCTGAGAGCTGATGCACGCCAGGTGTCCTTCCATGCGTTGGCCAGGAGTGATCTCATTTTAGCCCATCCATGACCCTGTTAAATAGACATCTCCATTTTTCCAGACAAGGAACCAAGGCTCATTGAGGGGAGTCACTTGCCTGAAGTCCCACGGCTAATAGGCAAATCCAGGAGTCTGATCCTTAAACCTCCACCCTTACAGATGTGGCCTTGGACATGGCTGCACACCCTCGTGTGAGTTCACTCACTCAAGATGTATTGAGCCATTGTTCCAGGGCAGGTAGCATTCAAAGCATCAGGGGTGCTGTTATAGCCAAGGCTACAGTTTATTACAGCAGAAGGATACGGAATAAAATCAGCAAAGGGAAGAGCCACATAGGGCAGAGGCCAAGAGAGACCATCCCGAACGGGAACATCCCTGTGCTTGTGGGGCTTCCATCTTAAGGAGGGCAAGCAGGCAATGGGCAGATCAGGAAACGAAGATATGACTTGCCAAAGGGTGGTAAGTGCCGTGGCCAAAAGGAGCCAGAGAGAGATGGGGTGTTTGCTTAGTTGGGAAGTCAGAGAAGACCGGAACGTGATGTTTGAACAGAGATGATAATTATAATGGCCACTTTCAGAACACTTACTATTTGTTGGATAAGTAATAACAGTAATATATGTACCAGGCAATGTTCTAAATGCTTGAATGCATCTCATCTTTCCAATCACAGAGATGCTCTTATTATCATCACTTTACAAATGAAAGGGAGGTTAGGGAAGTTGGCAGAAGGCACACAGCCAGGAAGCAGGGGCTCCAGGATCTCAGCCCAGGGATCTTGGCCTCAGAGGCTATGCTTTTCACCACTGTCCTGCCTCTCAGTGCATGGAGAAATGAATGTTCAGTGCCTAGAAGGGATAATCAGGGAATGTGGAGGTTAAGGAGGCAACTGAGGCACAGAGAGGTTAAATCACAGGGTTCAGAAGTGGTGGGGGTGGGACTCAAAGCTAAATGATCTGCCTCCACAATCTAAGCTCATTACCACCAGACCAGTCATCCTTACGCATGCATAGGAGTCCCCTGGAGGGCTTGTCAAACTAGATTGCTGGGGCCTGCCCCCAGAGTTTCAGACTCAGTGGGTCTGAGGTGGTCCCGAGAAGGTGCATTTCTGTCCAGGTCCCAAGAACCGATGGTGATGCTGCTGGTCCAGGGCCCACATTTTGAGACCCACTGCCCTAGACTGCCTCTCAGCACACGGAGGAATGAATAGCCAGCTTCCGGCGGAGGAAACTGAGGCTCAGAGAAGCTAAAAGTGTCATGTGGAAAAAATCACATAGCCGTTAGACTGTGGTACCTGGATCTCAAACCCAGGCAATCCGGCTCCAGAGTGTTTTTAACCATTTCCCTGCACTGCCTCCTGCCGGTCAAAAGAATAAATGCATATGCAGGCAAGAATGAATGGGTTCCCATTTCCGTAGAAGGGGAAACCGAGGTCGGGGAGCTGGGCGGGGAGACTCCAGCATCCTCTGACCGCTTTCCTTGCCTCCCTGCCCCCGCCCGCAGGTGAAGCTGGTGTTCGTGGAGGACCAGGCGGTGGTGGAGACGGTGTTTTTCCTGACGTCGCGCACCAGGGCGCTGCTGCGGCGCTTCCCGCGCATGCTGCTGGTGGACCGGCTGCCGGGGCTGCAGGGCGCGCTGGATCTGCTGGCCGTGCTGTGCGTGGACGGCTCGGGCCGTGCGCGCCAGGCTGCCTGCTGCGTGGCGCGCCCGGGCACACCGAGCCTGCTGCGCTTCGCGCTCGCGTCGCTGCTGCAGAGCGCGCCAGACGTCAAGGCCCGCGTGCGCTGCCTCACCGCCGGGCCCGAGGTGGCGGCGCAGTTGCCTGCAGTGCGCCAGCTGCTGCCCTGCGCGCGCGTGCAGATCTGCCGCGCGCAAGGCCTGGAGACGCTCTTCAGCAAGGCGCAGGAGCTGGGCGGCGCCGGCCGCGAGGACCCGGGCCTGTGGTCGCGCCTGTGCCGCCTGGCTGGCGCGTCGTCGCCCGCAGCCTACGACGAGGCGCTGGCCGAGCTCCACGCCCACGGTCCGGCCGCCTTCGTGGACTACTTCGAGCGCAACTGGGAGCCCCGCCGCGACATGTGGGTCCGCTTCCGCGCCTTCGAGGCGGCCAGAGACCTGGACGCGTGCGCCCTGGTGCGAGGCCACCGCCGGCGACTGCTGCGTCGTCTCAGCCCCTCGCGTGGCGTGGCGCAGTGCCTTCGCGACCTGGTGGCCATGCAGTGGGCCGACGCGGCCGGGGAGGCGGTGCCCGAGGGGCCCGATGGCGGGGGGCCTTGGCTGGAGGATGAGCCAGGGAGGGGAGCCCAGGGGGAGAACGAGAGGGTGAGGGGCCTGGAGACAGGCGACTGGGGAGGGGCTCCGAAAGAAGGAAGTATTTGGAGGGGAGCCCAGATGGAGAAGGAGTGGGCAAGGGCACTGGAAACCAGAGACTGGGGCGGGGCTCAGTTCGAAGGTGAGAAGGGGAGGGCACTGCAGATCAGAGATTGGAGAGGGGGTCAGTTGGAGAATCAGAAGCCGAGGGGACTGGAAGGGGGTGTCTTGAGAGGGTCGAAGTTGGAGAAAGGGCACCTGAGAGGGCCAGAGATTAGAGACTGGAGGGGGTCCCAGTTGGAGGGTGAGAAAGATTGGGGACTGGAAGGTTATGTCTGGAGGGGGGCCCAGTTGGAGGACCAGGCGCTAAGAGGATTGGAAGGGTATACCTGGAGGGTGGCCCAGTTGGAAGATCGCAGGAGTACCACCGACCTGAGGGGGACCCAGTTTGACTATGAGAGGGTCAGGAGTCTTGAAGGAAGCCCCTGGAGGGGGGCGCAGCTGCACGATGAAAGGGCAGGGGGACTGAGAACTGCAGAATGGAAGGGGCCACAGTCAGAAGTAGAGAAGGGGAGGGGGCTGGAGGTCAGAAACTTGAGGGGGATCCCCTTGGAGAAGTCCCTGGAGTTGGCCCCTGAGAACGGAGACCAAAGGGGACCCCAGTGGGAAGATGAGAGGAGGAGACGGCCAGAGATTGCAGAGGAGAGGGGAGCGAGGGTGGGGGTCAAAAGAAGAAGGGGCCTGGAGGATATAGTTCTGGTCCAGCTGGGAGACACGAGGGTCACAGGCATGGAGAATGGAGATGGAGGGGGAGCCCGGTCCGTGGGCCCCAAGAGCCGAGCTGGACGAGGGATGGAGTGGGGAGACGCAGGAGGACGGTGTCTAGGGCTGGGGAATGGAGTCTTGTCTGGCACCCCGGTGGGGACTGTATTGGAAGGCAGCCCAGAATGGGCAGCGGCGAGGAGTGAACACCTGGCTGCAGGTGACGGCCTGCAGGAAGGAGGCGAAGATGGCCCCAGGGAACCAAAGAGGCTTTGCCGACCCCCGGGAGAGGAGGAGGTGGACTGGGAACCCCTGGCCAAATTCCGAGCAGCCTGCGGGCCAGAGCTGGCAGACCTGGTGGCTGAGGAGTTGGCCTTTGCTAGGCAGCATGGGACCCGGGGTTTCCACTGGACCGGAGCCGGCTTTGCCCTTAAGGACGGCACCTCGGACTTCTTCCTGGATGGGGCCCTGACACGCTGCAGCTGCTCAATTCACGCCGCCCGCCGTCTGCCCTGCAGACACCTCTTTGCAGCGCGCCTCCTCACTGGGGCTGCCTTATTCCACATGGACCTGCTCAGGGATTGCTGGGGGAGAGCCCCAGAGCCCTGACCCTTCATGCCTCTGCCCACCACCCTCCACCAGGAGGGTCGGAAGGCATTCTTCGATCCCAAAGATAATAGGGCTGAGGCCAAGGAGACCGCTCCAGTCCCCCTGGCCACCTCCTGGGTCATCCAGGGACCTCTTCATGGCAGTTTGCCTCTCTGGGTCCAAGGGCAAGCTGTAAGTGGTCTCTGAGGTCCTGGAGCCACAGCTTGGGAAGGTGTTGATGGGCAGGGCGGATTCTGAGGGCTTCCCTCTGGAGAGGAAGCATGTGATGAGAGGTGTAGACAGGGTCAGGCTGGGACAGAAGGAAGGAAAGGGGCAGAGCTGGGGGGAGGGGGAGGAAGCGATCATATGGGGAGTGTCTGGCAAGAGTAGACTGGCCAGTCTAGGGAGTGCAGCGGGGAGAGGGGAAAGGGAGAAAGTACAGAAGACAGATGAAGGAGAGGAGGTAAGCGAGAAAAAATGGAAAGGGGGGCCGGAAATGGAGGAGAGAGGACAAGCAAAGAGACAGAAATGAAGACATGAGGAAAAGCTGGGGGAAGCAGGACAGGAAGGGACGGGATGTAGGAGGGGGAAGAAAAATCGGAGATGAGACAAAAGAAATGTGTGGGAGATGGGTAGAGAAGAAATGGAAGGGGCGTGGTTTTGGTTTCTCTCCAAGACCTGGAGACATCGACCCCCTTCGCCTTCTGAAGACAGAGGGAGGGCGGGCACTGGGGGTCAGGAGAGTCTCCAGCAGGGGAGGGGAATTGTTTGGACTATTGTTCTTCAGGATTGGAATAAAACAATCTTATTTTGGTTTCCGTGATGAGTTCTTGGCTTCTGGGGTTGGTTGGGAGTCCCAGATCCAGGGAACAGTTGAGATGGTCCAGCATTCCTTCATTCTTTCTACCAACGAGGCCTCCTGGGGCCAGATGGATAGAGGAGCCACAATGAATTCATCTCCATAGCAACTCAAGCTTCCTCCTCCAGCATCTGGACCAGTGCGTCCCAGTGGCAACTTCTTGACATGAGTCGATTCTACCTTCAAATGACTGACTCATGCCAAATGTCCTGGCCACAGAATGGGCATGTGACCCAGTCCTGGTCAATGAGTCTGCTCAGGTTGAGGTGGGAGGCTTCTTTTTTTATTTTTATATTTTTGTAGAGACAGGGTCTTGCTATGTTACTCAGGCTGGTCTTGGACTCCTCGGCTTAAGGAATCCTCCTGCCACAGCCTCCCAAAGTGCTGGGATTACAGGTGTGAGCCACTGTGCTCAGAACTAGGAAGCTTTTTGTTTGTTTGTTTGTTTGTTGAGTCTTGCTCTGTTACCCAGGCGGGAATGCAATGGCACGTTCCCGGCTCACTGCAACCTCCACCTCCCAGGTTCAAGTGATTTTCATACCTCAGTCACCTGAGTAGCTGGGATTACAGGCGTGTGCCATCACACCTGGCAAATTTTTGTATTTTTAGTAGAGACGGGGTTTCACCATGTGGCCAGGCTGGTCTCAAACTCCTGACCTCAGGTGACCTGCTCGCCTCAGCCTCCTAAAGTGCTGGGATCACAAGCGTAAGCCACTGCGCCCGGCCTAGAAGGCTTCTAATAAAGATTCTATCACTCCTAAAAAGGCCTAGAGACATGATCAGGCCTAGACCTGCTGATGATTACCTTGGTATGGTGTGATAATGAAGTCCACACTGAGGATGACAGAGCTGAGATGAAGAAAATCTGGATCTTTGCTTGGCTCAGTTGAGTCTCTCGAGTCTGCTCTACCATGGGGCTTCTTAAGTAAAATATATCCTTTTTTGTTAGAGACAGGGTCTCGATCTGGCCCAGGCTGGAGTGCAGTGGCACAAACATAGCTCACTGCAGCCTTCCAACTCTTGGGCTCAAGGGATCCTCCAGCTCAGCCTCCTGAGTAGGACTATAGGCTCATGCTACCACCTAGCTAATTTCTTTTTCTTTTCTTTCTTTTTTTTTTTTTTTTTTAACTTTTTGTAAAGATGAGGTCTCTTGCTATGTTACTTGGGCTGTTCTCAAACTCCTGGCCTCAAGCGATGCCCCCGCTTCAGCCTCCCAAAGTGCTGGAATTACAGATGTGAGCCATTGCACCTGGCCAATCAAAGATACCCTAATGATTTAAGGAAGTTTGAGTTGGGGTTTCTGTTGTCGCAACTGATGAAGGGGATTTAATTCTATTATAGGTGACAAAGTCCAGGTTGAAGTAGCTCAGCATTTTTCAAACTTTAGCGTGAACGTGAGTCACCTGGGCACCTTCTTAAAATACAGAGTCTGACTCAGTAGGTCTAAGATAGGGCCCAACATTCTAGGAAGCTCTCCGATGATGTGGTTGTGCTGGGTTGTGGAGCACACTTTGAGTAGCAATGAAGGAACTTGAGATAAAAGACAATTCAGGCCGGGTGTGGTGGCTCACACCTGTAATCCCAGCACTTTGGGAGGCTGAGGTAGGTGGATCACTTAAGGCCAGGAGTTCAAGACCAGCCTGGCCAACAAGGCAAAATCCTGTCTCTACTAAAAATACAAAAATTAGCCAGATGTGGTGGCGGGTGCCTGTAGTCCCAGCTACTTGGGAGGCTGAAGCATGAGAATTGCTTGAACCCGAGAGGCGCAGGTTGCAGTGAGCCAAGATCGTGCCACTGCACTCCAGCCTGGGTGACAGAGCGAAACTCTGTAAAAAAAAAAAAAAAGAAAAAAGAAAAAAAATGATTCAGTGGTTCAAGTCATGCGAAGTCAAAGGCTTTGATGGCAGCTGACTGCAGGGGCTCAAACAATGTCAGGTTTCCCCTCTCTCGCCTGCTTTTCGTGCAATGGATTTCTTCAAAAGACAGCTCTCTCCTGAGAAAGGTGGGGACCAGAAGTTCCCATATCACACCCTCCTATCTTGATCCAAAAATACCATTCTATCAGCATTTATATATTAAGTCTCAAGGAAGCAGCAGGTTGGATTTATGGAGGTTATCAGTTATCCATGGCTACATAAATGCTGTGTTAACAACTATAAAACTTCCTAAGTATATAACAATAAACATGTATTTGGAATCAACCTAAATGCCCATCAATAATCATAAGCTAGATAAAGAAAATATGGTACGTATACACCATGGAATACTATAGAGCCATTAAACGAACTAGATCATGTTCTTTGCAGGGACATGGATGGAGCTGGAGGTCATTATCCTTAACAAACTAACACAGGAACAGAAACCAAATACTGCATGCTCTCACTTATAAGTGGGAGCTAAATGATGAGAAGAAATGACACACAGAGAGGGGCAACACACATGGAGACCTACTAGGGGGTGGAGGGGGGGAGGAGGGAGAGGATCGGGCAAAATAACTAATGGGTACTAGGCTTAATACCTGGGTGACAAAATAATCTGTACAACAAACCCCCATGATAAAAGTTTACCTATACAACAAACCTGCACATGTACCCCTGAATTTAAAAGTTAAAACAATAATAAAAATGAACATGTATTGCTTATGAGTCTCGGGTCACCTGAGGGGTTGGCTAGACCCTTGCTTTTCAAAGTGTGGTGCATGCAACACTGTCATGAACATTCCCTAGGAGCTTGTTAGAAATGCAGATTCTCGGCTGGGCACGGTGGCTCACACCTGTAATCCCAGCACTTTGGGAGGCTGAGGCGGGCGGATCACCTGAGGTCAGGAGATCGAGACCATGCTGGCCAACATGGTGAAACCCTGCCTCTACTAAAAATACGAAAATTAGCTGGGCGTGGTGCCTACCTGTAGTCCCAGCTACTCGGGAGGCTGAGGCAGGAGAATCTCTTGAACCCAGGAGGCGGAGGTTGCAGTGCGCCGAGATCACTCCACTGCACTCCAGCCTGTGCGACAAAGTAAAACTCCATCTCAAGAAAAAGAAAGAAAGAAAAAAGAAAGAAACGCAGATTCTCAAACCCATTCCAAAACTACAGAATCAGAATCTCATTCTAACAAGATCCTAGTATGCATGTTATACTTTGAAAAGCAAAGCAACTGATCATAAACCTACAATTATCTGAAATAGGCTTCTTTAAAAAAAATGAAGGCAGCTAATCTTGATAAAGTAGCTGATCTTCGTTGGGCTTGCCCACATATCGGGAGTCATCTGGCTTTTGGGTGAACTAAAAAGGCCTTGGCAGGGCTTGGTGGCTCATGTCTGAAATCCCAGCACTTTGGGAGGCCAAAGTGGGAGGACCGCTTGAGCCCAGGAGTTCAAGACAAACCTGGGCAACATAGGAAGACCCCGTTTCTATAAAAATAGAAACAAAATTAGCCTGGTATGATGGTGCACGTCTGTGATCCCAGCTACTCAAGAGGCTAAGGTGGGAGGATCTCCTGAGCCTGGGAGGTCAAAGCTGCAGTGAGCCATGATTGTTCCATTGCACTCCAGCCTGGGTGACAGAGTGAGACTCTGTCTCAAAAAATGCCTTGGCCAGGAGGACTAGGGTAACTCGTTCAGCACGTAGACCCCTCCAGTACAACCCTATGAAACTTCCCTGCAGCCCCTGCCTTTGCAGACAGCTCTTCGTCTGCTGTGCTGCCCATTGCTTTCTTGCAATGTACTATCTGTCTAATAAATCTGCCTTTCTTTCCCTATGACTGTCTTGATAAATGCCTTTACCTCCCATGACACTGGCCCCAGCTAGTCACACCCGTGATGCCCATCTCTTTTTTTTTTTTTTTTTTTTTTTGAGACGGAGTCTCGCTCTGTCGCCCAGGCTGGAATGCAGCGGCACGATCTTGGCTCTCTGCAAGCTCCGCCTCCCGGGTTCACGCCATTCTCCTGCCTCAGCCTCCCGAGTAGCTGGGACTACAGGCGGCCGCCACCACACCCAGCTAATTTTTTCTATTTTTTAGTAGAGACGGCGTTTCACCGTGTTAGCCAGGATGGTCTCGATCTCCTGACCTCATGATTCGCCCACCTCGGCCTCCCAAAGTGCTGGGATTACAGGTGTGAGCCACCACACCCAGAGATGCCCATCTCTTAAAATAAAAAATAAAAAAAAAAAAGAAAGAAAGAAAGGAAAGGAGGCAGGAGGGATCCTGGGAAGGCAAACAACAGCAATTGAGCGCAAACCAAATCCAAAACTTCTCCACTTGCCGGTTTTATCATTAGATTCTTAGATGTGGGTTATCTGGTTAGTGACGGGAAGCTGAATTAATTCATTAATTGATTCACCAAATAACACACAGAGGCCTGGGGTGGAAAAGAGCTCAGCCCATAAGATAAAGAGAAGATGGGCCAGTGTAGATGGGTCAGAGTGTGAGAGAGGGACAGATTTGGATAGTGAAATCCACAAGCCCTTAAAGATAGAAGATGAGGTGAGTCTTCATCCTGGGAGGTACGGGAAGCCTTCAAAAGGTTTTAAACAGAGAGCGGCTTGATTGGATGTATATTAGAATAACCACCTCCCCTGCCCCAGAAGCTTTACTGTGACAAATGGATTGGATGAGTCCAGACCAGGAAGAGACATATGTGACCATAAACAAACAAATAAAAATAAATTTTTAAAAACAGGCAGAAGGATCTTCACAGAACTGGACCTTGAAGAATGTGTTTGCCAGGAAAAGAGAATGAAGAAGTATGTTCCTATTGGAGGGAACTGCACGTATTACAGTATTTGGCCCTTCAGGAAGGCAAGAGGAAACTAAAGGTTAGTAAACTTTAACCCTCTATATGCCCCACATATATAGCTCACAGTGTTAAGTTTAGCCTAAAGCTGCCTCCTTACATATTTTAAGTTCGGCCTGAAGGTTTTTCTGTACGTCGTTAACTATAACAAGTGGAGGTGTAAACAGAAGGTGGCCTACGCTTGTGCCAATCACCGAGTTTTGGGCAATCAAATGTAGCCAACTGTTCGAATTGTGTACAGCAAACGCCGAGCTGTAATCAATCCAGCTGTTTCTGTACCTCACTTACGTTTTCTGTATGTCACTTTCCTTTTTCTGTCCATAAATCTTCCACCACATGGCTGTGCTGGAGTTTCAGCCTACTCTGGCCCGAGGCTGCCTGATTCGTGGATCCTTCATTGCTCAATTAAACTCTATTTATTTATTTAGAGATGGAGTCTCGCTCTGTTGCACAGGCTGGAGCGCAGTGGTGCGATCTCAGCTCACTACAACCTCCACCTTCTGGGTTCAAGCAATTCTTGTGCCTCAGCCTCCCGAGTAGCTGGGACTACAGGTGCCCACCACCACGCCTAGCTAATTTTTGTATTTGTACTAGAGACAGGGTTTTGCCATGTTGACCAGGCTGGTCTCAAGCTCCTGACTTGAAGCCATCCGCCCTCCTCGGCCTCCCAAAGTGCTGGGATTACAGGCATGAACCGCAGTGCCCAGCCAATTAAACTCCTTTAAATTTAATTCGTCTGAAGTTTTTCTTTTATCACAAGTCACATCAATCCCTCAGGCCCCTGCTCAAATGCCACCTCTTCCTGAAAGCCATCCCTAAGTAGTCTCTCTAAAGAGCCATCCCAGCCCCTTTCTTTGCTTTATCCTTCACAGCACTTATCACTACCTGAAATTATGCCACACAGCTATTTACCAGTTTGGCATTGTGATTAAGCTTATCAAGTATGAAGCCAGACTGCCTGGGTTCAAATCCCAGCTCCACTACTTCCTTGTCATGTGACCTTCCAGCCTATGTTACAGTTGAGGGGTCATAATAGTACCTGTCTATAGGGCTTTGTGAGGATAAATGAATCAGTGTGTGTACCAGTGTTCTAACATTGCCTGCATTTCCATTTTTCCCAAAGCAGCCCAGTTACTTATTAACATACTGCTTTTTCCAGTGACACGTGTTCACAGTTATTAAGTCGATCTCCCGCCAAAATATAAGCTCTATTTTGTTTTCCCTTGTATCCCCAGTGCCTAGAACAGTGCCTGTTGCAAAGTAAGCTTTGAGTTAAAAAAAAGATGAAAGAATGAAAATGGCAGACTGCCTAGCAGAACTAGCCCTTCCCGATGTTTCACTGTTGCTATGGTGACGATCCAGTCTGCACGAAGATCCCAGCTTCCTTAACCTTGTTCCTACCTCCAGCCAGCTCACCCATTGGCCACCTGTATCTCCTGCTGTAGCAGCCAGAAAGCTACAACTCCCAGCCGGCTGAGCGCCACCAGCGCTTTCGCGTCCAAGTCCCTTTGCTGAGTGTGAGGGCCTGCGCAGTAGAACCCGCGGGCCCAGAGCTCCATCTGAGCATGTGCAGGCTGCGGGGTGTTTCCTTCGTCTGCTGGCGGGAGAGGAGTGGGGAGGAGCTCTTTACCCGCAGAGCATTGTGGGGCCCGCTTGGATCTCCTTGTCCAAAGGGTCTGGGCGCCGGGGCTGCAGTCTCTGGGTGAGGAGGCGGAGGCGGGAAACCTGCTTCGGTCTCCATGGTTACGAGCCGCTCAGCGCGCAGGAGGGGGATTCAAAGGTTGGCGTTGCCACAGTAACCCTGGAGTGGAAGGAGACGGGGATTAGAGACCTCGCGGGAGAAATTAGACTAACAGCCTGGGAACTGGAGGGATGGAGGGTGTGCCGGAGGAATCAGTCTGCAGTAAGGGGAGTTGGAGTGATATTAGGGGAAATGGGATGTTTTCAAGGACAGGGAGTGTTTTGATGAATTCCTATGTAATAAGGAGATTTGAAATCGACATGTTACTAGATACTTGGGATGCTCAAGGGGAAGTGGAAACGCAGTAGGATCCGCCCGCCTCAGCCTCCCAAAGCAGTAGGGAAAATTGGGGTATTAAGCTCTTTTGCCATTCTGCAGTTATAGAGCTCCTGCTGGAAGCCAGGCACGGTTGACAGTACTGGTAAACAGGACAGATGTGACTATAGACGGAATTGGGGTTTCATGGAGAAGGGGAGGTATAAGAAAAGGGGACTGTTGTCCTCTATGGGAGGGACTGGGAGGCGATTGGGAAGAACTGGCGCTGTAAAGAGAAGCTGGAAGTTTTATAAGGGAATTGAGGTATTATATAAGTTAATTCTGTTGTTATTTATAGAAGGCCAACTCAGTAGCAGCCTCTAGGAAGCACTGAGGATTCCTCAGTATGCAAAGGCATTTAGTGATAGAGTTACCAGATTTAGGGGGAAAGCAATGGCCAGTTAAATTCTAATTTCGGAAAATGCATAATATTGTAGTTACTCTCTGTTGTTTATCTGAAATTCAAATTTAGCTGGGCATCCTGTATTTTATTTGGCAGCTCTCATTATGGTTAATTTAAGTGTTTGTGAAGAGTGGGTTATTATAGGGGAAACAGGTATTATAGAGTAATTGGGTTGTAGGAGGAGCTGGGGATAGTCAGGAAAAGTCGGTTATTATAGGGGAAACAGGTATTATAGAGTAATTGGGTTGTAGGAGGAGCTGGGGATAGTCAGGAAAAGTCGGAGCGCTGAAGCTAACGCCAAGATCAGCACTGACTGTGTGCTGGAGACTATGCTAAGTACTCTTATTTTAAAAAACGTTTTATTATGGAAAGTTCCGGCCATATACAATTGTTTGCTTGTTTTTGAGATGGAGTCTTACGCTGTTGCCCAGGCTGGAGTGCAGTGGCGTGATCTCTGCTCATTTCAACCTCTGCTTCCCAGGTTCAAGCAATTCTCCTGCCTCAGCCTCCCGAGTAGCTGGGATTACAGGTGCGCACCACCACGCCCGGCTAATTTTTGTAATTTTAGTAGAGAAGGGGTTTCACCATGTTGGCCAGGCTGGTCTTGAACTCCTGACCTCAAGAGATTCACCCACCTCAGTCTCCCAAAGTGCTGGGATTATAGGCGTGAGCCACTGCTCCTGGCCCATATACAATTGTTAAACAGATAGTATATAATAAAGCTACTTGTACCCATCTCTGCTTTACATGAGTGCTGTTGAGGCATCCCAACATTCCTATGAGGTAGCGTTACTGTCACACCCCCATTTTACAGATGAGGAAACTGCACCACAGAGAGGTTAAATAACTTGGCCAGAGGTGTTAGAACCAGAATTTGGACCCACAGAATCGGGCCCCAGAGTCTGGGCTCTCAGCTGCCATGTCACATGTAACCTCCGTCTGGGAAATGTGAGTAGGGAGTGAGGCATGATGGGAGCAACAAGAGAGTAGTAGTAAGGTATAAAAGGAAAGGTAGGGAATTGGGCCGTTTGAGCATTGTGCAGTTGTTATAGGATTTTTATTTTTATTTTTTGAGACAGAGTCTCACTCTGTCACCCAGGCTGGAGTGCAGTGGTGCAATTTTGGCTCACTGCAACCTCCACCTTCTGAGTTCAAGCAATTCTCCTGCCTCAGCCTCCCGAGTAGCTGGGATTACAGGTGTGCGCCACCATGCCTGGCTAATTTTTGTATTTTCAGTGGAGACGGGGTTTCACCACGTTGGCCAGGCTGGTCTCGAACTCCTAACTTCAAGTGATCCGCCCGCCTCAGCCTCCCAGAGTGCTGGGATTACAGCCGTGAGCCATCGCCCCCAGCCAGTTGTTCTAGGATTTTTATAAGATGTTTTGGGAGACTGGGGGAGTTACAGAAGAGTTTTGTGTTTTGAAACATTATGGGAAGTTGTATAGTTGCATTTCAATAGAACAGTAGCAGCTAGCCACATGTGGGTGCATTACATTAATTATAATGAAATAAAACTCAGCACATTTCAGGAAGCACCTACAGTATTGGACAGTGAAGATCTAGAGCAGTCCCAATGAGTCTGGATAACAGGGATTTAGGGTAACCAAGGGTTAAGGCACAAGCAGGTGCAGCCAGTTCTAGGCAAGATTGGGCAGCATCCAGGCCACATCCTCACTCCTGTGATAACAAGACGGAAGTCTACACTTCAGCCTCCGATTGGTCATGGGCCAATCCTTCATAGGGTGTAACCAATTGGAGGCCTCTAAAGGGCACCTAGGGGTGTTACCAAATTCTTTTAGCTTAATGAAAACTCTAAAGAGCACTGCAGTCCGGGGCTCTTGAGCCACTTGCTCAAGCCCACTCCGACTCTGTGGAGTGTACTTTCACTTCCATAAATCTGTGCTTTCGTTACTCCGCTCTTTTGTTGCTTTGTTTGTGCATTTTGTTCAATTCTTTGTTCCACACACCAAGAACCCTAACAACTCACAGTCAGGACCTTCCATAGGGTAACACCATCACTGCAGAAAGTTCTGTTGGACAGCCCTGATGTGTGGGGTGACAAGTGTGGAGGCTTTCCTGGTTCCTAAAGTTCGACCTCATCTCTTAGCAATTGCTCTCATACTTCCTCTGACTCACCCCTAACCTTCTCCTCTCTGTTCTACTAAAAATACAAAAATTAGTTGGGCGTGGTGGTGGGCACCTGTAATCCCAGCTACTCAGGAGGCTGAGGCAGGAGAATCACTTGAACCTGGGAGGTGGAGGTTGCAGTGGGCCGAGATCATGCCACTGCACTCCAACCTGGGCGACAGAAAGACTCTGTCTCAAAAAAAAAAAAAAAGAAAGAAAAAAAAACCCATGCTGAATTGGCCAAATATTTATCTAGGACTTCCCAGCCTGCAGAACTGTAAGAAATAAAGTTTTACTGTTTAAGCCACTGAGTCCATGGTATTTTGTTATGGCAGCCTGAGCAGGATAAGGTAGTATACACACCTTTAACTTCACTGTGTAACTTCAGATTAATTTCCAAAATCAAGCATTACCTAACCAACAGCAGAACTTACATTTGTGCTCCATATACTCACCAGTAGTAGGCATTACTGACTTCTTAATAAATGGAAGTTTGATGAATATAAAATGTAGTATTTTTATGGTTTTTAATATGAGGTTTCTGATAACTAGACGTATGAAATTCTACTTTTGTTCATTGTCCATTGCGATTTACAAACTGTAACATTTTACTCATAACGTTTGCCCATTTTTCACAAGGAGTTTTCTGTTTACTCATGTTGAATCATTTTTATGTATTATAAATATCACCTATTTACATCTTCTTCTTAGTGGCTTCATTCTAATGAACTTCTTCTTTTTTGTTGTTGTTATTTTTTTTTTTTTTTTTTTTTTTTGAGACAGAGTGAGACTCTGTCAGCCAGGCTGGAGTGCAGTGGTGTGATCTTGGCTCACTGCAACCCCTGCCTCCCAGGCTCAAGTGATTCTCATGCCTTAGCCTCCCAAGCAGCTGGGATTACAGACCTGCACCACCATGCCCGGCTAATTTTTGTATTTTTAGTAGAGACGGGGTTTCACCATGTTGGCCAGGCTGGTCTCGAGCTCCTGGCCTCATCTGATTCACCCACCTCGGCCTCCCAAAGTGTTGGGATTACAGGCGTGAGCCACTGCATCCGGCCTTCTATTTTTAATTTAGCATACTCAAATAAATCAATTTAACTTCTAAAAATGTGTGCCTTTTTGTTTTAATAACATTAACCTTTTTTTTATTTTTGTACATTTATGAAGTACATTCTTCAAATGTAACAATTTAGTTCTACTTCAAGATAAGGTATAGACAACTGCAAAATTCCACTGTCTTCACGATCACAATCATGAAGAGGATGGAGCTGCAGAATCTGAGCATATAAAGACTTTTATGAATTCTAACGCCCAACCCCAACTTGAGCATTCATTGCGCTGGTCCTAATTCACATTCAAACGCCCTGAGAATGGAGCTAACAGGATACACTGCACCCAATCTCATAGGCACACACAGGATAGATCCGAATACCACTGCAAAGACTTTTAAAATGAGCTGATATTAAGACCTCAGTTCACAGAAAACAAAATAAATAATAAATATCTTCTGTTGGATACAAATAAAACAGAGTCTCATAAGATAACATTCACATGTCGACGGTACATATCGGAACTACTGAGAATACAAGGATGAGCTGCAAAAATCTCCACTTGTCTGGCAAATGACAACACAGTGAACACCAAACACTGAATAACATGTACGGTGGAATTATCTGACAAAGACTTTAAAAGAGACATTATAAAAATACTCAAATGAGGCCAGGCATGGTGGCTCATGCCTGTAATCCCAGCACTTTGGAAGGCCGAGGCAGGTGGATCACGAGGTCAGGAGATCGAGACCATCCTGGCCAACATGGTGAAACCCTGTCTCTACTAAAAATATTTTTTTAAAAAAATTAGCCGGGCGTGGTGGCATGAACCTGTAGTCCTAGCTACTCAGGAGGCTGAGGCAAGAGAATCGCTTGAGCCCGGGAGACAGAGGCTGCAGTGAGCTGAGATCACACCACTGCACTCCAGCCTAGATGACAGAGCGAGACTCCATCTCAAAAAAAAAAAAAAAAAATACTCAAATGTGCCAGGTGTAGTGGCCTGTAATCCCAGCACTTTGGGAGGCTGAGGTGGGTGGATCACTTGAGGCCAGGAGTTCAAAACCAGCCTGGCCAACATAGCAAAACTCTGTCTCTACTAAAAATACAAAAAATTAGCTGGCCTGTGGTGGTGCATGCCTGTAATCCCAGCTACTCAGGAGGCTGAGGCACAATAATCGCTTGAACCAGGAGGCAGAGGTTGCAGTGAGCTGAGATCGCACCACTGCACTCCAGCCTGGGTAACAGAGTTGAGACCCTGTCTTGAAGAAAAAAAAAGCTCAAACAAGCAAATGCTGACACATTTGCAGGAAAATGGAATATAAGCCAAGAAATTTAAAATATAGAGAACAAAATGGAAATTTTAGAACTGATACATACAGTGACCAAAATTTAAAAGGTGGTGAATGCACTCAGTGGGACGACACAGATAACAACAGGTGAACACTCCAGCAAATTTGAAAATAGACAAATTAAAATTACCCAATCAGAATAATGGAAAAAATGAAAAGATGTTCTAAATAAGTAGAATATCAGGGACATTTAGGAAAACATAAAAGTCTAACATTTCCACAATAACAGTCTCAGAAGAGGAGGAAAAAAACAAAATATAATATTGATTGATTCAACATAAATACTATGGTTTATTTCTAGATGGCAAGGAAAATCACATGTAAGAGGTTTCCATTTAAAAGAATTCCACTATTCATCAAAATTTTCATCTATTCTCAAGACTGTTTATTTCAAACTAGGTTTAGAGTAGCAAAGCATATGAATTTTACAGTAGAAGACATGAGAAGGATATAAAAGTTTGTTTTCTGTATTCTTTCAAAATTCTTATTTTGAAGGCCTTCTGGGCATATAAGCTATTGGAACTTGTCATCACTTAAACTATTTCCTATAAAGATGAAAATCAGGCTAATAAAAAGTATTTTTAGAAATTAGGCTGAAAACCTCTAAGTTTGGTAAAAGACATAAAACTGCAAATTTATGAATTGGAGCAAATTCCAAAGGGAATAAAACAAGGAAACTCATCCCCAACATAATGAAATGGCTAAAAACTAAAGATAAAGAAAAATACCTTGAAATCTGACAGAAAAATGACACACTACATACAGGGAAACAACAATTTGAATGACTGCAGATTTCTCATCAGGAAATACGGAAGCTAAAAGGAAACTGCTGAACAGAAAACAATGTCAACTAAAAATACTACAAGCAAAAAACATCACTGAGAATGAAGGTGAGAAAAAGATGTCCTCAGAGGAAGCAAAAAATAAGAGAATCTGTACCTATCAGAACCACTCTAAAAGAACTAAAAAACGTCTATCAGACGAAGTGGAAATTTGCAGAACGAAATTTGGAAAATAATGAAGGAAGAGCAACAGAAATGGTAAATATCTGGAAAAACATAACAGATTACTCTTCTCATGAGTTTTTTAAATCTTCTGAGTGATTAAAAGTAGAAAATATATAATAATTTATTGATGGGTTTTAAGATACAGAAAGATTATGTAGAAGATAACTATATCCTAGATGAGAAAAGGTAATAGGATCTAAATGGTGATAAAGTGCCTAGATTCCACTTTAAGTGGTACAAATGTGATAACAGTAGAATAGAAAAGACGTAACAAACTGGCTGACTGAGGATAAATCCTAACATATTAATAATTACATTAACGTAAGTAATTGAAATTTTCCAGTTAAAAGAGACTATCAGAATGGGTTCAAAATACACCATAAAAAAACTGACTCAACCAGATGGTGTCTACTAGGAACTTGTTTTAAACAGATTAAACATAAAAGGATGGAAATATGTGTGCCACGAAAACATTAATCAAAAGACAGCTGAAATGGCTACAAAATGACAGAGTCTATGGTAGAATCCAAATGTCAGAGTTGGCTTATTTTTTGTACGGTACATTGCCAAGAATGTCTGTCTCAGAATAAGCTGAATTACCCTCATTTTCTTTTTGGTGGTTCTGTGGAGTTGATTTACCACATTTCATCTCAGTATTCCTTGGAGTTGACCATGAACATTTAACCCAACAACTCCTTGTAGCAGGCTACACACCAGTGGGAAAATATTTTCTGCTCATGTTTGCATTTTCTCCCATTTTTGTGCTCTCTTTCAGCAAATACATTTACATTATTCTAATAACAGTAGCCATAGATAAAGTGTTAAAGTCCTAACATGCAAAAAAAAAAAAAAAAGACTGTCATCATGTATGCCTTGAGTGTCCTCAGCTGAGAAGCTTTTGTTAGCTTTTCTGCTTTTAGTTATGAGAAGGTGATACTTCAAACGGAGTGTCCATAGGAATTATTTTTCACATTAATCAGGAAAAGTTGCCTTTCCAGGCCCCATCCTTCATAAACACACCTATCCGGATGTCCTTTATCCTGGGTCTTCAAGAATCATGTCAATGGATAAAATAGTGATATATCAAGCCATGGTTGGAAAAAATTTAAAAGGAATATTACTACCTTCTTCAGACATTCTTGAGGAAAATGCATGAGGATACAGTCAATAGGTACATGCCAGGTTACAAGTCTGTCCTGAAAGCCTGTGTGATAGATGTTACCCAGTCTTCTTCTGTCTTGAACACTGAAATCAATGATCACATTTCTGTTTATCCATTTCCAATGAGAACGCTGGATTCTCTCTTCCAGACTACCTAACTGACTCATTTTACAAATTCTGCTGTCTAAGATAGGACACGAGGTAAGGGTCCCTTTCACTAATGCTTCTGAAGAGCACGTCCAGGGCCCGGTCCCCTTTCTTCTCCACCATGCTCAGCAAGGCCTCATTCTTGCTCTGCCGTGTCTTTTCCTGCTCCACCAGCTCCTTCTCATTCTCAGTAAGAACCTCATTGTCTTGGAGATCATCGAGCACCCCTTTCAGGTCCCCCATCCTGGCTTGGAGTTGCCGGTGGTTCTCCTTCACAAAGGCTGCACCTGGATGAAAGGGGGAGTTTCAGACTTTGAGAATCGCTCACTTACAGGATTCAGGATCTATACCAAGCTTAGAGTCAAAATTCAGGGGTGGGAGACTGCTCCTTGTGTCTGTAGCTTAATTTGTGGACATACAAAATCACACACATTCACAGAGCAAATATACCCTTTGCAGTATCAAATGCATCAAGGTGTCTCAAATAATGTATCTTCCTCAGTCCTACTCCTCTCATCCATTTCTTGAAGTCTGTTTCTTCCCAGTTGGTGTTTTTCATTGAAATCCTAGACAGAGCTCTATCTTGCTGTACATACATTTATATATAAATCCCTCTAACAACGAAACACAAATCTTCTAGTTCATACATTGTCAGAAACTGTGCATGATGCTAGAGGTATGGAGAAGGATTCAGCTGGATCCCCAAAGCTTAGCTGGCAGAGCTATGAAAGAAGAGATTTAACTGGAGACATACAATGAATAGAAAAGGAAGAACAGGGGAGAAGATACAGACTTTTTTCCATCATGTAGACTCAGGGTTTACGTTGTGCCCCATATAATGTCTGTATAAACTTGGCCAAATCATATTACTTCCATATCACGTGGTTTAGAATGCATGGAGGTTGAGGTGTGATTTTGACTCAAGACATGTTCTGGACCAGCTTCCTATAGACTGAGCTACTAAGCTTTTGATTTCAACGTGCAGGCAACAGGTGCTATATTTTGCTCCACATCCTAAACATTATATTTAGGAAGGGTAGAAGCCTTTTGTTGGTGCTGCTCAGCCTGCAGTCACCACCTACAGAGATGTTCTTTGATTTATTTTAGGACGTCACCTTTATCTGATTCTTAACCAAGCTCCTTAGCTGATCCTCATTGCACCTCCAGATGTGAGGCCTGATTTCTTTTTATTTAATCTGCCTCAATGGCCTTCCAGGCAACAACAGCTAGGAAATGGCATGATTGCCATCTCAGAAGGTGCTCTTTTTTTTCTCCCAGTGGTCTGTTTTGAGACATGAGTTCGGAAACTTACACTGTGTGGAGCCTGACAATGAAGCCAACAATATGGAAGGCGGGACGAAGACATGGAGAAACATTCCTCTCTTGTGATGTTGTTTGAGCCCATGAATCAGCCTCCCTGGAGTCAGTCCCACATCTCTTCCTTGAACTCCCCTGAGCCATGACACTCTTGATAATTTTACTCCATTTAAGTTGGACTTTCTGTCATTTGCCACACAAGACTTTACACAGATCCAGAGGACATTGCAGATTGCTACCTTGGGTGATTTTTAAAATTAACGTGGACATGAAGTCATCAGGAGACAAGGAGTTCCAGACCTGGATTTATTGCTTATTAGATGATGGAAACTTGGTCCTCTCAGTGTTAACTCTTTATTTATTTACTTATTTATTTATTTATTTTGAGACAAAGTCTCACTCTTGTCCCCAGGCTGGAGTGCGATGGCGCGATCTCGCTTACTGCAATCTCCGCCCCTGGGTTCAAGTGATTCTCCTGCCTCAGCCCCCCGAGTAGCTGGGATCACAGGCACCTGCCACCACGCCCAGCTAGTTTTTGTATTTTTAGTAGAGGCAGGGTTTCACCATGTTGGCCAGGCTGGTCTCGAACTCCTGACCTCAGGTGATCCACCTGCCTCGGCCTCCCAAAGTGTTGGGATTACAAGTGTGAGCCACTGCACCCAGCCAACTCTTTATATTAAATAATGTAAATAATTTTTTCTCTGCTATATACTAATTCCAGTGTCCTTAACAGATCCTTGGCTGATACCTGCTCTTGACTTTTACAACAGCCCCACCGTTCCCCACTTCCTATTCATTCCCAACCCACACTCAATCATCCACGCTGTTTTGAAGAGCCAACACATTGTTATCCATCCTTTAATAGTTACTCTTGCCTTTCCGTCTAAAGTCCAAAATATTTCAACTTTTATTCTTGGACTTTCAACTTCCAGCTCTTGACTATCCTTCTCATGTCACCTTTACTCTGTCCCTCTAACAGTTTAACTCACAGCCATATCAAACTACTTTAACTTAGAGTTCCCCAGACGCAAGATATTAAATATTTACCCCAAATAATTTGCTGTTGCATGCTCTTTTGTGTCTACATGATGTCCTCACACCCTTCTGGGACTAAATCATACTCATTGTCTGTATTTGTCTATGACATCAGTCATTCTTGGCAGATGACAAGGATGGAAGGAATGGAGCCTCGCTGAGAGATGCTGTTACAGCAGGCAGCTCGTCAGATATGAGCAGGGCAGGAGAGGACTCCTCCTCACCCCACCAGAAATGTCAGGCAACCATCGGGTGATGGTCAGGCAGTTGTTACACCGTCTCTCTAAAATAATAATTGGTTGCCACCGGCACCAGGGAAAGGCCGTCTCCTGGCAGAGAGAAAACACCTGAAACTGGTGATCAGCAGCTTCCCAATAAGATCTCGGGAATTGGGCCAGTGGGCTCAAGAATGTGCATTAAGAGCAGAGTTTAACTGGCCTATAACCTCTTAGGGAGGTTGAGCTGGTAAGGGAAGAATGCCTCAAGTGAGCATGCGTACGACTCCAAGAAACACACTGCGCATGCTCCCCTTCCAAGACCCTGCGGGCCACTATGCAGGCGACCAGCCCACCCCAGGGGAAGAATCAGGGGAGAAGGGATGCAAGACCCCGGAAGTGTGCCAACATATTAAACCCCAAGTCAAAAGGTCAAACCGTGCACTTGTCTTTCAAGTCACCCCCTCGGCCGTCTTCCAAGTGTACTTTCCTCCTTCCTTTCATTCCTGCTGTAAAGCTTTTTTTTTTTTTTTGTAGACGGAGAGTCTTGCTCTGTCGCCCAGGCTGGAGTGCAGTGGTGCGATCTCGGCTCACTGCAACCTCTGCCTCCCGGGTTCAAGCCATTCTCCTGCCTCAGCCTCCCGAGTAGCTGGGACTACAGGTGCCCACCACCACGCCCGGCTAATTTTTTGTATTTAAGTAGAGATGGGGATTTCACTGTGTTGCCCAGGCTGGTCTCGAACTCCTGAGCTCAAGCAATCCACCTGCCTCGGCCTCCCAGAGTGCTAGGATTACAGGCGTGAGCCACTGCACCTGGCCTCTTGCTGTAAAGCTTTTTAATAAACTTTCTCTCCTGCTCTAAAACTTGCCTCGGTCTCTCCTTCTGCCTTATGCCCCTCAAATTCTGTCTTCTAAGGAGGCAAGAATTGAGGTTGCTGCAGACCCATACGGATTTGCTGCCAGTAACATTCTGCTGCCATGTCACTTGGATACTTTCCACTGTCAAAGACCCCTTGATGTCTCATACATACCCTTGGCTTTAATGTAAACATTTCACTTACCTGAGAAAGGAGGAGGGGCTGATGCAGCTGCAAGCTGGAGATCCACTACAAAAGAGGGAAAAATTATATGATGAGATGAGATAAATCATGTACCCTTATTTAGCTTTTCTAGTCTTTGATGCAACCAACTGAAATAATTTAATTCTACATATGTCATAAGGCTCTTGTTTTGCACACTAATACACTGAGGAAACCCCATTAAGTTGTGGGTCACTCACTGACAATTCAGAAAAGGCATCGGAGGAAGAAACACATTTTTCCAATTTCTTTCAATTTGCAGGCCAAGATCTTAGGAACTATGGGGCTACAAAAACATATCATACAGCGCTACATAAATTACAGTCAAAGTAAAAGTGTTTTAGACATGAAATAACAGCATTACATGAGTTAATTAAAACATGTGTTTTTTGGATGTGATTGTACCAAGACTGTTGATGGTGCAGAAATGTGGGTACCCTTATAAGTTGATAGAAGATTTGCTAATTGGAGCTACCATTTTGGAAAATAATTTAAAAATATTTCCCATGATGCCTTCAATGTGGTTTTGCACTTTCATCTAGACTCCTTGATGTTTGCAAAGTTCAGATGCATTTTGCAGCATGCCCCCCCCACCCCACCTTTGGCAGCAGCTCAGTCACCATGTCACCAAGACAGAATAAATATGAGCTTCCCATCTCCTGTGAGGTCTCACAATTGAGTTTCTGGTCATTTGACTTCTGGGCAGAACATGAGCTGCCTTGAACCAGCATACTCATCCAAGACCCAGCCATCCACAATCTCCCCCATTTCATCTAGAATTTGCTATTTAAAAAAAAAAAGGCATGATTGTGACACCTGGAAAAAATCTTTTTTAAATAAAAAAGTAAACAATGTAAAAATATTCTGATGTTTACAGAGAAATGGAGAGTGTGGTGGCATCTGCTTACTCAAAATATGTATCGTATGTTGGCTGTGAACTAGATTGCATTCTAGCCACTGATAATGCAGGCAATGGGGAATCAGACATCTGCAAGGCTTCTTCGCATATTAAACATCACAAGGAGAGCTAAGAAGTTGCACAAACAAAACTCTTGACAATCTGAGATGCTAAGACATTTTACAGACTGGAGGGAGGAGGCAGGGAGGGTACATGTGGAGGTGCACTCATGAGATGCTACTCATGTGGAGATGAGGCCTGGGTCGGTTGAGCATCATCCAACCCTGCAATGTGCCTGGAAACTCCAAGTGCAGTCCCAGCTCATGTACACCGCCTCAACAAGAGGGCAGTTTGCCCAGAGAAGGGGAGGCACAGCCATGAAGCTGATCTTGAACTCTAGACACCATTGCAGGGAAAGGAAGGTGATGGGATTGTGAGGATTCAGTGGAGGAAGGAAGATCAGTGACTGAGGACCACAAAGAGCAGACAGTCTACACCAGTGGTCCCCAACCTTTTTGGCACCTGGGACCGGTTTAGTGGAAGACAATTTTTTCCACGGACTGGAGAGGGAGGGGATGGTCTCAGGATGATTCAAGTGCAATACATTTATTGTGCACCTAAGTTCTATTATTACATGGTAATGTATAATGAAATAATTATACAAACAACTCACCATAATGTAGAATCAGTGGGAGCCCTGAGCTTGTTTTCCTGCAACTAGGTGGTCCCATCTCAGGGTGATGGGAGACAGTGACAGATCATCAGGTGTTAGATTCTCCTAAGGAGCATGCACCCTAGATCCCTCGCATGCACAGTTCACAAGAGGGTTCGCGCTCCTATGAGAATGTAATGCCACCACTGATCCGACAGGAGGCAGAGCTCAGGCGGTAATGCAAGCAATGGGGAGCAGCTGTAAACACAGATGAAGCTTCGCCCGCTCACCCTCCACTCACCTCCTCTGTGCAACCCGGTTTCTAATGGGCCACAGACCAGTACCAGTCCCTAGCCCGGGGGTTGGGGACTCCTGGTCTGCACAGTCAACACTGTGACAATATTGCCCCAAACTACTAAAATACAACAGCAGCAACAGGCAAAACTCAGTTGAAATTGTTGAAAACCATTCCACAACATGTACTCACACATTTGTTCAACTATGTCCTTCTTCCTGGGCATTCAGTTTGGTTTCATTTTTTTCCCACCACAGACAATGCCTCAAATAATATCACTGCATACAACTTATCTTCATATGGGTGCTTTTATGTTATAGTATGGAATTCTAAAAGTGACTTTTTGTTCAAGGGACTTGTTTTAAAATTAATCTGTGCCTATACAACTACATAAAAGGTTAAAGCAATTTATAGCTCCTATGCAAATGTTATGTTAATATCCTTCCCTTCATAGAGCTTTACTGAAATTTTTCATGCTGTGTTACCCAAGACAAGGATCTGCTACTATTGAAGATACTGATTTCTGCATCATTGTAGGTATTCAAACAGAGCATGGCATTTTACAAATGTATTGGAGATATAAATGTATCTCCAGAGATTCAAGGAACTATCAGGAGATCTTTGGCAAATTGTCTGGGAGTTTCTAAACTTTAAAAAATTGTGTTTATGATGTTGAGCTTCTGTGAATGGATAAAACATTTTCCAGAACTTTTTAACAGATTGTCTAAGGGAATAAGACACCCTGAAAATGAAAAGCATGAGTATGGAAGAAATGATTAAATTGTGAAGAAAATGGAACTAAACAGTCCTTATGTTCCTTCTGACTCTTAGAATCTTCTGTTCTTTACCCCCTAGGTTCGAGGGTTTCCACCCCTCTCCCAGGCCCCTTGAGCATTTCACTTCCTAGAGATGAATAAGTGCCACCATTGTTGTTTTATCACACTGATAATACACTGACAATAGATTTCTCTTTTTTCTTTTTTGGCAAGAACATTTTATTTTATTCAAACTATTTTATTTTTTTAATTTAATTTAACTTTAAGTTCTGGGATACATGCGGAGGACATGCAGGTTTGTTACAAAGGTAAACATGTGCCATGGTGGTTTGCTGCACCTATCAAATCATCACCTAGATATTAAGCCCCGCATGCATTAGCTATTTATCTTCTTCATTTTTTTTTTTTTTTAGACGGAGTTTCGCTCTTGTTGCCCAGGCTGGACTGCTGTGGCACAATCTTGGCTCATTGCAACCCCCCTTCCTGGGTTCAGGTGCTTCTCCTGCCTCAGCCTCCCACGTAGCCAGGACTACAGGCATGTACCACCACGCCCGGCTAATTCTGTATATTTAGTAGAGACCGGGTTTCACCATGTTGAGCAGGCTGGTCTCGAACTCCCGACCTTAGGTGATCCTCCCGCCTCGGCCTCCCAAAGTTCTGGGTTTACAGGCGTGAGGCACCATACCTGGCCTTTTAGCTATTTACCTAGATGTTCTCCCTCCCCCCATCACCCAAAAGGCCCCAGTGTGTGTTGTTCCCCTCCCTGTGTCCATGTGTTTTAACACTGACAATAGATTTCTTATCCTGTCTGGGAAAGAACCATAAACAAGATTTCTTCTTTGAAATCCAAGGATAGAGGTACATGATGGATCCCTGTCTAAAAATGCCAGCCTCGCCCACTCACCCACCTGGCTTCACCTCAGTATCCCACACCAAAGTCCCATGTCTTTTTTCAGTAATTTCAAGTTGAATGGGTTCCTTCATCTGCCCAGCATAGAATTTTGAGAAGTGCTGAATTTCTCCAGGGCTCCTGTAGGACAATTTCAACTCCTAGAGGAAACACATCAGTTGACTTGAAGCAGTGGAGGGTGGAAAGGCCCGGCTCCCTACAGTGAACTGGCCAATGGAACTTAACCCGTTTCCTGTGCGATGTCATGGCTGGTTGAGTGGGAAACAGAGGAAGAGAGCTAAACAGCTCTTTACATTTACAATGTTAGGAAATGCTTTTATACCGGGAAGGGAAGAATAACCTAGCTGTCAACACCACATGAGTCAGAGAAAAACTATCTGAGCTACCAACTGAATACAAACATCTTAGATTTTGAGGGTTTTGAGGCCCCTCATTAATGATGCCACCAGCTCAGAATCCGACATTCTATAGAGAAGCAAGAAAACTTCCAAAGCAGCCCCATCAGGTCTCTCTGAGCCTCGCTGGGAAGCCGGGGTCAGATATGCCATTTCAGGTCCCTCTCTGTTTTGCACCCAGTCTCCCCAGGATTCCTAAAAAAAGCTGCCCTGGGGAGCAAGAAAGCCCCTTATGCAGGACAGAATTAGGAAAAGCTTAGCTCATGCAAATCTCTAGTTTCTTCAGAAAACAAGCCCCCCCTCCCCAGCTCTTGGAAAATAGGGATTTAAAAAATTGCAAAGGGTGAGATTGTTGGCTGGAATCTTTTTAAATGGAAGATGACTATGAGGAGAGTTTACCTCACTCAAGATCATTACCTCTAGGGCGGGCGCGGTGACTCACGCCTGTAGTCCCAGCACTTTGGGAGACTGAGGTGACCGATTGCTTGAGGTCAGGAGCTCAAGACCAGCCTGGCCAATATGTTGAAACCCCCATCTCTACTAAAAATACAACAATTAGCCAGGCGTGGTGGCAGGTGCCTGTAGTCCCAGCTACTCAGGAGGCTGAGGCAGGAGAATCGCTTGAACCCAGGGAAAGAAGGTTGCAGTGAGCAGAGATTGCGCCACTGCACTCCAGCCTGGGCGACAGAGTAAGACTCTGTCTCAAAAAAAGATTATCACCTCAGGTTGTAATTGCCACTTCTTATCTCACATTTACTATGTTGTATCATTATGGATGAAATACCCTGTATTTTATTTATTTATTTCTATATCAGCAATGTTTATGGAAGGTTCTGCAACAGCCAAGAATGTATCTTGCCTGAAGGACAACCAAACTTCTGGGGAAGGCAGTCCCTGCTTCATATTAATTGCTGTGGAGTTTATCAAGGAAACTGGGAACTAAAATCAGAGCAAGGTTGGGCACTTTATTAAATTCCTATGCTCTGGTATACTTAGAAAAAGATCACTGAACTGATGTCTGCAATAAGCTTCACATCTTGTTGTCTATATGACTGGAAAAATCATTTTTCCTATTTTAGCCTTAGTGTCCAAAAAGGAGACATGTAAATATTGACACCTAACCCTCTTGTTTCTCACCTCTTCCAAGGTCCGCAAATAGGAAAAATCCATCTATGCCAAAACAATAACATTAGTCCGTCCCATTCTTAATTAAAGACCTTGAAATCACTGGGATGTGTTTTCCCATTAAAACTGGAAAACAATTAAATCTTGATACTTTGTTCTAGAGATGGTATATTGTGCTGGACAACCTCATCTTTATTTTAGAGAACGTATGCTGTGAGACATCTTTGACAATCTATTTGGGGCCAGGTGTGGTGGCTCGAGCCTGTAATCTCAGCACTTTGGGAGGCCAAGGTGGGCAGATCACGAGGTCAGGAGTTCGAGACCAGCCTGGCCAACATGGTGAAACCCCGTCTCTACTAAAAATAAAAAATCAGCCGGGCGTGGTGGTGCATGCCTGTAATCCCAGTTACTCAGGAGGCTGAGGCAGGAGAATCACTTGAACCTGGGACGTGGCGGTTGTAGTGGGCCAAGACCACACCACTGCACTCCAGCTTGGGCAACAGAGCGAGACTCCGTCAAAAAAGAAGGAAAGAAAGACAGAAAGAGAGAAAGAAAGGAAAGAAGAAAGAAAGAAAGAAAGAAAGAAAGAAAGAAAGAAAGAAAAAGAAAGAGAAAGAGAGAAAGAAAGAGAGAAAGAGAGAAAGAAAGAGAAAGAAAGGAAGAGAGAAAGAGGAAGGAAGGAAGGAAGGAAAGAAGGAAGGAAGGAAGGAAATCTATTTGGAAATACACTAGGTTTAAGTTGGTTAATACTCTTTGAATCAGTAATTTCATTTAGGACACTCTAGCCCTGCAGGAAAAATGTAAAACCATATGAATGGAAAGACTTCTTGCCAGGGCACTTCTTGGGAGAAATTACATGCGACTAAATGTTGAATAATCATGAAATAATGAAAAAAGCTCTAGGGATTTCGCTACATGGCATATCATGTCCCAGTAAATCTGTATGTAGGAATAATTTAAATTGCACAGAATTATATAGTAATCTCCATTTAAAAATATATAAAATGAAATATATAACATAAAATCAGCTCTTCCTTCAACTACCTTAACAAATACATATTAAGTGTGTTAGTTAGGCAAGACATCAGGACTGAAGATAATTATAACAGGGAAATGGAAACTTCAGTTTGGGAAACTCAATGTGTAATTTTAACCTAACATAAGTACGTCAAATACTAAAATGTTACCTCTGCCTGTCTTAGGGTCTTGGAAATATGTAATATGATTAATACTATTTTTCTATAATTTCAATTTTTTTAAAGGGCATATTTGTGATTAATAAAGAAAAATGTTGCATTTTGCTAAGATTCTTCCATTTGTTTCAGAAATATAAAACACTCTGAAACCTGCTGAGTTGGGTTTGAATTCTACTAACCTTGGGCATTACTTTCAGGTTAGCAGAATTAGACACAATATAACTGGAACCAAAGTTCAGGGGTTCCACTGGGGGCGAAGTCTGCAGGCGCACACCATGGAAGCGATCTTCCTCATCATCTATCGCCTGAGGAAGAAGGGGCAGAAACATTAGAGAGCACAAAAAATAGTAAAGCAAGTAGTGGCATAAAAAGTTATTTATATGGTATATTAAGTAGCACGTAGGCTATGATTCAATTGCTATAAAGATTAAAGTATTCAATTGATATAAAGATTGTGATAGGTAGATACACAGATATGAATGAATATGTCTCTATGCACAAAGAGACATATTGATGAAATTTTACTGAAAGATATCTCAGGGCCAAAGGATTTCTTGTGAATGTGAACTTATAAATTCTTGTATAGTTTGCTTTTATTTTTACACTGTGGAAAGATTGGCTGTGTACTTATGAAAGCACAGGACAGAGGGACTTCTTTTTGGTGTCTCAGCAGAGGACTGGTAGCTCAGCTGTGTCTGTGCACACGTCTATGATGGACAAGGGTAGAGATGTTACTTCTCTCCGTCACAGGGCTGCTGTGAGATGCTCAATCACCTGACCACCAGCGAGCAGAAACAGTCACCTCTGCGAGGCCCAGCAGCCAGAGCAGAAAGCGAGACCTCAAAACTATCTCTAAGCGGCCAGGCACGGTGGTTCACACCTGTAATCCTAGCGCTTTGGGAGGCCGAGGTGGGCAGATCACAAGGTCAGGAGTTTGAGACCAGTGTGGCCAGCATGGCGAAACCCCGTCTCTACTAAAAATATAAAAATTAGCCGGGCGTGGTGGCGGGCGCCTGTAATCCCAGCTACTCTGGAGGCTGAGGCAGGAGAATCACTTGAACCCGGGAGGCAGAGATTGCAGTGAGCCGAGATTGCGCCACTGCATTCCAGCCTGGGCGACACAGCGAGACTGTCTCACCAAAAAAAAAAAAAAAATCTATCTGAGCAGCCAGCCATCAAAGACACAGAATGGAATTCAAACAAAACCTTTCTACCTTTGGGAAGTCTCAGGTACAACTCAATAGAGACTTTGTAGAATTAATGAGCAAGGAATTTATGCTAAAAACAATGACTGTCAGTGATATTATTAGTCCAGCTGATGGACTCCCTTGCAGGATAATGACCAAGAGGGACACAAGGGGACTTCGGGGAAGCTGGTGATGTCTTGTTGCCTGTTCTAGGTGCTGCATACGTAAGTGTGTCAACTATGAAAATTATGAAGCAATAAATTATGTGCATATTTCATTAAAAGTAGAGGCCAGGTGCAGTGGCTCATGCCTGTAATCCCAGCACTTTGGGAGGCCGAGGCAGGCAGATCACCTGAGGTCAGGTGTTCGAGAACAGCCTGGACAACATAGTGAAACCCCATGTCTACTAAAAATACAAAAATTAGCTGGGCATGGTGGTGAGTGCCTATAATCCCAGCTACTCGGGAGGCTGAGGCAGGAGAATCGCATGAACCTGGGAGGCAGAGGTTGCAGTGAGTCGGGATTGCACCACTGTACTCCAGCCTGAGCGATAGAGCAAGACTCTGCCTCAAAAAAAAAAAAAAGAAAGAAAGAAAGAAAGAAAGAAATGTCAGCAGATATCTATGAAGAAAAGGATGGCCCACGCAGAAAACCTGAATTGGGCCTGGGAGATCAAATAAAAGAAAAATTTCATATTGTATTGAGCAAAGAGATGAAACTATGATGGGGGTAAGGCAGAGAAGGGATGTGGAGAACTATCCAGGAGGCATCATATATATGTTTAGAAAAAGAACCAGTTTCCGAAGGGTCAAAAGAAACTGATGGGGGAAAGAAATAACATATCATACCATCTCTGATGAACAATTTTTACATGAACAGATATGTTTAAATTAAATTATAGTAATAACACATTAGAACTAAATCACCAAACAAATCCATATCACATTGCTAGGGTTATCATTATGGACAGATTTCTGTAGGTGTTGAGACACATACCACTGGATTAATTTTCTTAACCTTCTTTATTTGTTATAGTTCTTATCATATGCACATATATTTTTCCTATAGCATTCCATGTAATATCTTTGGTTGTCATGTTTTTGCCTCTTTTGTTCACTGATGTATCCTCAGCCTCTAAAATAGTGTCTGGAATATATAAGGCACACAACAAATATTTATTGGATGAATAAATGGGTTTCCCTGGAACAGTACTGTTGAATAGAAATGTAATGCAACCCCCAAATGCAATTTTTTTTTTTGAGACGGAGTCTCGCTCTGTCGCCCAGGCTGGAGTGCAGTGGTGTGATCTCAGCTCACTGAAGCTCCGCCTCCCAGGTTCACACCATTCTCCCACCTCAGCCTCCCGAGTAGCTGGGACTACAGGCACCTGCCACCGCGCCCAGCTAATTGTTTGTATTGTTAGTAGACACGGGGTTTCACCGTGTTAGCCAGGATGGTCTCGATCTCCTGCCCTTGTGATCCGCCCACCTCGGCCTCCCAAAGTGCTGGGATTACAGGCGTGAGCCACCACGCCTGGCCCTCCTTGTGCTTTTAACTAATTTATGATTAAACAGAAATGGTCCCGCCCATGATATAGAGTACGCAATTTACAGAGAAGCAGATCATAAATAAATAAATAGATATGTGAACATAACAGAGGGAAAGAAGAGGGTACAGTAATCAAGAACAATGGGAGAACTGGAGGGCACGGTGGCTCACACCTGTAATCTCAGCACTTTGGGAGGCCGAGGTGAGCAGATCATTTGAGGTCAGGAGTTTGAGACCAGCCTGGCCAACATGGTGAAACCCCATTTCTACTAAAAATACAAGAATTAGTGGGGTGTGGTGGCGCATGCCTGTAGTCTCAGCTACTCGGGACACTGAGGCAGGAGAATCGCTTGAACCTGGTAGGCAGAGGTTGCAGTGAGCTGCGACTGTGGCACTGCACTCCAGCCTGGGCGACAGGGCGAGACCCCATCTCAAAAATAAATAAATAAAGGGAGGGATGGACCAGACTAGAGGGCCTACTAAAGGCTTTTGGAAGCAGAAATCTTTAGGCAAAGACTAGAAAGATGAGCAGGAGCCAGTCTTGCAAGGGAAACACAAAGGGTAAGAGCCCAGAAGCAGGAATTCTTGGAGTATTTGAGGGATGAAAATTCAGGACAGAAATGCTGGAACATAATGAGTGAGAAGAGAGTGATAGGAGATGGATAACTGAGATGTTCTAGGGTCACAAGAAGTCATGGCTTCAGCTGGGCACAGTGGCTCACACCTGTAATCTCAGAACTTTGGGAGGCTGAGGCGGGCGGATCACCTGAGGTCAGGAGTTCAAGACCAGCCTGACCAATATGGTGAAACCCTGTCTGTACTAAAAATACGAAAATTAGCTGGGCATGGTGGTGTGTGCCTATAGTCCCAGCTACTCAGTAGGCTGAGACAGGAGAATTGCTTGAACCCGGGAGATGGAGGTTGTAGTGAGCTGAGATCATGCCACTGCACTCCAGCCTGGGGGACACAGCAAGACTCCGTCTCAAAAAAAAAAAAAAAAAAAAAAAAAAGCCATGGCCTCTAGGCCACAGTAAATTATTTGATTCATGTTCTAAGTGTAACGTGAATCCATTAAAGAATCTTTGGCCAAAGTGTGATGTAGTAATGTATTTTTTAAGTGTATTAGAATTAAAAATTTTTAATTTTTTTTCTTTCCAACATTTATTTTATTTATTGATTTATTTAAGACAGAGTTTCGTTCTGTTGCCTGGAGTGCAGTGGCGAAATCTTGGCTCACTGCAACCTCTGCCTCCTGGGTTCAAGCAATTCTCATGCCTCCACCTCCCAAGTAGCTGGGATTACAGGCATGTGCCATCACATCCAGCTAATTTTTTGTATTTTTAGTACAGATGGGGTTTCACCATATTGGCCAGGCTGGTCTCGAACTCCTGGCCTCAAGTGATCTGCTCGCCTTGGCCTCCCAAAGTGCTGGGATTATAGGCATGAGCCACCATGCCCAGCCCCATCATTTATTTTAGGTTCAAGAAGTACATGTGCAGGTTTGTTGTATGGGCCAATTGCATGTAATGGGGGTATTACTTATTTTGCAAAAAATCTCCCTGTTCCTAGATTTTAAAAATAGGTGGTAGATGAAAAACAATGGAACCAGTGAGATAAGCTTGAAGACTTTATCCATACTTCTAGCAAAAATGGCAGTGGTTGGCACTAAAGCTGGCAGTGAAGCTGAACGGAGTAAAACTGGTTCAAGTTATGTTATGAAAATGAAAAGAATCAAAATTGATGAGATGCTGGATGTGGAAAAGAAAAGAAATCGAGGCCGAGGGGGGCAGATCACTTGAGGTCAAGAGTTCAAGACCAGCCTGGCAAACACGGTGAACCCTGTCTCTACTAAAAAATAAATACATAAATAAAATTAAAAAATACAAATAGCTGGGCGTGGTGGCAGACACCATAATCCCGGTGAGGCATGAGAATCACTTCACTTGAACCTGGGAGGCAGAGGTTGCAGTGAGCTGAGATCGCACCACTGCACTCCAGCCTGGTGACACAGCAAGACTCCGTCTCAAAAAAAAAAAAAGAAAAGAAAATACGTGGAGGAATTAAAGATGAACACTAGAGTATGGCTTGAATGACTCGATGGAATTTAGTCTCTACCCTGAATGGGGAAGTGAGTTGAATAAACCGCTTAAAGGGAGAAAGTTGAGTCAATATATATAATTAGATATGCCAAATAAACACTCATATGGAGAGGTGAGGTTGGCGGTTCCAAGTTGGAGCTCTGGAGAATGTTCAGGACTGGAGATATAGACTGAGAAATCCTCTGCTTGTGGGGAATTCAGTTACGAGACGAAGAATTCATCAAGTCCGTCAGTGAAGACAGAAAAGAGAAAGGAGAGTCCAAGATTCAGCCCTGGAAACTCAATATTCAGAGAAGGTTTCAGAGCAAGAACCTGCAGAGGCGATTTGAGGAGAGACTCAGAAAAGTCACGGACATGCCAGGAGCAGTGGTCCATGCTTGTAATCCCAACACTTTGGGAGGCCAAGGTGGGCAGATCACAAGGTCAGGAGTTCGAGACCAGCCTGTCCAACACTGTGAAACCCCATCTCTATTAAAAATACAAGAATTAGCCAGGTGTGGTGGTGCGTGCCTGTAATCCCAGCTACTCAGGAGGCTGAGACAGGAGAATCACTTGAACCCAGGAAGCAGAGGTTGCAGTGGGCCGAGATCACACCACTGCACTCCAGCCTGGGCAAGAGGGCTAGACTCCATCACAAAAAAAAAAAAAAAAAAAAAAAATAGGAAAGAAAAGAAAAGTCACGGGGAAATTGGGATAATATGGTGTCATAGGATCATATAGAGCAGAGATCCCCAACACCCGGGCCGCAGACCAGTACCAGTGTGTGAGCTGTTAGGAATTGGGCTGCACAGCAGGAGAGGAGCAGTGAGGGAGCAAACCTTCATCTGTATTTACAGCCACTCCCCATCACTCACATTATCGCCTGAGCTCCTCCTGTCAGATCAGCAGTGGCATTAGATTCTCATAAGAGCGTGAACCCTGTTGTGAACTGCCCATGCAAGGGATCTAGGTTGCACGCCCTTTATGAGAATCTAATGCCTGATGATCTGTAAGTGTCTCCCATTACCCCCAGATGGAACCATTTAGCTGCAGAAAAACAAGCTCAGGGCTCCCACTGATTTTACATTATGGTGAGTTGTGTAATTATTTCATCATATATTACAATGTAATAATGATCGAAATAAAGTGCACAATAACTTTAATGTGCTTGAATCATCCCAAAACCATTCACCACACTGGTCTGTGGAAAAATGCTCTTCTGCAAAACTGCTTCCTGGCGCCTAAAAGGTTGGGAACCGCTGTTATAGAAGAGTGTTTCCAAGGAAGAGCGTGGTCAGTGGAATAGCGTTCCACTGAGACCCCAGGTAAGAATTAGTTGACACAAAGTCACTGACTGGGTGATGCTAAACAGAGCCATTTTAAGGAAGGGTGGCAAAGTCATCCGCACAGAGAGATCTGGGAACAGAGTGAGAACGGAGGAATATGGAGACTTCGGGTACATAGAGCTGTTGATCCATTCATTGAGAAGCATAAGGGAAAAATTGGAAGTATGACTGCAGGAGGAAGAGCAGTCAAGGACAGCATTTCCAATGTGGGGGCCATTCTAGATTTTGGCGGGTGGAAGGGAGTGATGCCCTAGGGTAGGAGAGATTGACGGTGGAGGGGAAAGAGGATGCCTCGGGTGTGGCTCCCACATAAGGGAAGAGGGAAAGGGATCCAAGACTCATGTTAAGTAGTGTCCTTGTATAAGAAGAGGGAGGCAGCCAGGCGCAGTGGCTCATGCCTGTAATCCCAGAACTTTGGGAGGCTGAGGTGGGTGCATCACTTTAGGTCAGGAGTTCAAGGCTAGCCTGGCCAACATGGTGAAACCTCACCTCTACTGAAAATACAAAAATTACCAGGATGTGGTGGCACACATCCGTAATCCCAGCTACTCGGGAGGCTGAGGCAGGAGAATCGCTTGAACCCGGGAGGCGGAGGTTTCAGTGAGCCACAGTTGCCACTGCTTTCTAGCCTGGGCAACAGAACAAGACTCTGTCTCAAAAAAGAAAAAAAGAAAAGAAAAGAAAAAGAACAAGGAGGCTTCTTGGGTTTCAGAGGAAAGAAATAGGTGAAGATGGGCCAGAAACAGGCTCACAGAGCTGACAGTGAAACAATGAGGTTATTTCCATCCCATTTTGTTTCTAGTATATCAATAACGTATGAAGCAAGTAAGCATATGAGATTTGGGAATGATGAAAGAAGAGGCACTAAGTGAAGGATAGGAAAAGGGTGGGCTCAGAATGAAAACAGAAGTTACGCAAGAATTCACTGGAATGTATGTATTTCTGGCCCACTCTAGGAATAGTCATCTTTATCATTCAGATTAAAATGTTTTCTCCTGTATTTAAGTACCCACAGTTACTCACCACCCTAAGTCCTGAAAGGCAGGCACCTGCCTCTCATTCTTGGGATGTTGGAGCATTAAACGGTGGGACCATACAATTTAATGTAATCTTTCTGGCATAATCACCCCACCTAGGCTGGAAGGACAAAAGTGGGACTTTATCCAGGTGCACAGCAGCTGTGGAGCTACAGCAACCAGCACATCCGCTTCATCACTAACTCAGAAGAGAGTGTGGGAATATGAGCCTTTAATAAGTGCATTAGAGGGAGATGCTACTGAACAGGAGGAGGGTTACTCCAGAGATGTGAGTGTGCCTGTGAGTGTAATTCAGATATTATCCATTTAAAATTTGGTGAGAGGCCAGGGGTGGTGGCTCACGCCTGTAATCCCAGCACTTCGGGAGGCCAAGGCAGGTGGATCACCTGAGGTCAGGAGTTCAAGACCAGCCTGGCCAACATGGTGAAACCCTGTCTCTACTACAAATACAAAAATTAGCCAGGCATAGTGGCGGGCGCCTGCAATCCCAGCTACTCGAGAGGCTGAGGCAGGAGAATCGCTTGAACCCGAGAAGTGGAGGTTGCAGTGAGCCAAGATTGCGCCAGTTCACTCCAGCCTGGGTGACAGAGTAAGACTCTGTCTCTAAAAAAATAAAAAAACAACTTGGTGAGAAAATCTCTGCATCTTCTCTGTCAGCTGGTCCCCCAAAATCACTAACTTTCTCCTTCTTGAGAGCCAGAAAAGGGAACTTCCTTTTTCAGTAGCACTGAATCACTACTGAAGATGGTTAGGGAAGCACATAGCTCCAGAGTCAGCACCTTGGATGAACCTCAGGAAGGGTGACCCCTGCTTCTGTCCATGAAAATCATGCCTTGCCCTTTCTGTTCCACGAGGAACTGGAGGGGCCAAGGGGATAACCTGGAAATATAATTGCCATCTTCTCTGGTCTCCTAAATCACTCAGCTTACCTTCGTTAGCAAGGCGTCGCTGGGGACAAGGTACAAGTGGAACTTAATATCTTCGGGGTGGGGGTGATAATAGATCAACGTGTTGGAAGTGATGGGGATGGAGAGGCAGGTCCCGCTGGCAATCCGCAGCAGGATGCCCATCAGAGAGAAGCTGGGCTTTTCCAGGACGGCATAGAAAGGCTCCACCCGGGCTGGATGCTCCAGGACCATCCCTTCATCCTTAAAATGGGCAACAAGGAACCAGGAGACGTCCACCTCACCTGCTGCAGGAGAACCACAACAGCAGTGAGACAGCACGCACCCCAGCGGCCCCCACAGCCTCCGCTCACCCCACATTACCTTGGAGGGAGATGAAGTGGGGGAGGTGGATTTCGGCGACAGCCTCCTCTGGCTCTGCAGTGACATCAAACAAGGGGCCACCCACCAGCCACTGTTCATGGTGCTGCAGGTCCAGGGCCAGGTGCTGACTCCAGGAACCAAACGCAATCGTCACCGTGACTGCATCCCTTACCAGGAAGCCGAGGCCTGTGGCTGACCACAGATACCAGCCAGCAGTGGGGAACCAAACACTGAAAGGAGCCAGAGTGATGTCATGACGGGAGAACCCCAGGACTTGGATTTAAGCAGCGATGTGCAGAGGGAGGTGGGATTTGAAGTGAGGCAAGGTTCAGGACCCATCTGCAACTTTCACTACATTAGAAAACGCTGGGGAGTTCATTAACCTCTCTGGGCCCCAATTTCTCTGCATTCTATATATGTTGAAATTAAAATACCAGTTTCACAGTGCATGAAATAAACATATTATTGATGAAATTTTAGCTGTCATAAGGGACGGAGCCTACAGACTTCCTTTATATCAGAGCTGTTTTCAAATCATCAGCATCTTCCATTCTTACCTGTATCTGTTTGTGCTCTTATCAATCAACTCAACATCCACATTTCCTTCAGGCCCCAGAAACTGATGATTTGTATAATCTTGTTTGACCTCAAAACAGACTTTAGCAGCAAAACAGGAAGTTATTTTATCCTCTTCTGAGGAAACAGCTCCTGAAATGAAAATACTAGACATGTAAGAGGTAAAGAGTTGGAAGAGGCATGGCCTAAAGGACTCCTGAAGGCTGAATTGCACAGGTGCTGTTGGGATACAGATATCGAATGAGAACAGAGAGTGACCAGAATATGGAGTTTTGCTCATGACTAAACATATACCCCAAATTCCATAGGGTTTTCTGGGAAGCCAGGCTGGACAGCTTTGGTGGGAGGCACCATTTGCTAAGGACTGGAACCAATGCACTGCTACTGGTCCCAAGTAGCAGATGACACCTTCTGCTGGTGAGGAAAGTCCAGGTCAGAAAAGGATCAAGCTCCAAAGCTGAAGAGGCAAAAGGGCATGCATCCTTCCTAGTGCCTGCTGCTGTCCCCAGTCACCAGGACAATGCCCTGGTTCCCCTGAGCATTTCCGTGCCCCAGTGGTGAGAGGCTTACATGTCCCCGTTTAAACTGCACAGTGCACTGTGGCTGAGGTAAGAAAAACCACTCCTGATCTTCACTGTACAAAAGACCCTAAATTGTCTTCTCCACATAAAACCACAGAAGAATTCCATCAATCCACACACCCTTCACTCCTCTCCCTATTAGCCCATTACCTGAATCTTGTCCCTCCGAAGATTCCTGGTCTTCTGATACTCTGTAGGTTGGTATAGAGAGTAAAATTTCCCTCTTCGAAGTTTTCCTTCTTATTAAAGAATAAATCATAAATGTTAGAAATAATAGTTTCTTTTAAAGACTAACTTCCTTCAAGCCTCCTTGCTTTGTGCTAATAACTCTTCGTTAAGCCCTCTCCTGTGTAGCTGTTAAACATGCTTACAGGCACATAGTACATTCTATATCCTTGTACTTTAACCAAGATATTTGTGCTAGACATGCTCACAGGCATGTTCCAGCTCGCAGCCTACGCTCCTTCCCTATTTGGCATAAGCAACTTCCTCTTTTCCTTTGTCTTTCCATTACTTTTACCTATTTAGAAAAGTTTTAAACCATTAGCCAATCGGGTTTTAGTTTAGATTGTGATGTCTGGCTCCAGCCAATAGGGACAGAACACAGCAGGAAGGACAAACCGCGTAAGGAATAAAAATTGCTTACCCACTTGGTTCAAACGTGCTTTCGCCATTGTTCCGTCTGCGATGAGCACTCTTTCTGCAGAAAGTAAAAATGGCCGTGCTAAGAGAATTAAATTTATGTTCAAGTGCTGTTTCTTCGCAGCACCGGGGAACAAACATTCTATTTCTAAATAAACACTTTTGCATGTAACAGTTGGGATCCCCATGTTACAAAAAGATGAAAAATATCAAGAATCAGTTGATGAAGATGAAGATGACGTTATTGAAAACTAGAGCTGCACTGTCCCGTAGAGTAGCCGCTACCCGGATGTGCTATTTAAATTTGTATGAATTAAACTTAGGTAAACTTTAGTTTCTCAGTTGCACTATCCATATTTCAAGTGCTCAACACCTACATGTCACTCACGGCTATAACACTGTGTAGCAGAGAACGGAACACTCCCGTCATCACAGAAAGTTCTCTTAGACAGGATGGGCCTAGACTATCAAAAAATAGAAGACATTTTGAATAAAGATATTTTACCCAGATTTATAAATAATAGAGCTAATGTGCTCCCTTGAGACAAATGTGTCTTGACATCTCTCCCTCTTCTCTTTGTACTATGCCCGTGTTCAACATGGACACAGCCAGGTTCTCCGGCTTAAATTGCTCCAATTGGTATCATATGATGTTGGAATCAAAGACTGAAGCAGTAATTCACCAATGCGTGAAATGCATGCATTTATATTCCAAGGTAATTTCGACCTTGACCACACCTGGGAAGCTTTAAAAACCACCCAATAACCCAGGTCAAAGCCACACCAATTGAATCAGAAGTCTGGAGGTGGGACCGAAGCATCAGTGCTTTCAAAGCCTCACAGGTGATTCCAATATTAGCCAACATGGGCTCTATGATCTACACGGTGAACCAATGGTTCATCAGGTCCCTGGAGAGAAATCTGCCCTAACACAGGTGATACCTTCTGGAGGAAGGTGACCAACTCCATCAAATTCTCTGCTTGGGGTGTTGAATGTGGAACAAATCAAGACTAGGGGAGTCAGAGGGTGAAACTTCCAGTCCCTAAGAGGGGCAATGATGAAATAGGCAATAAAAACGTTTACTTCTGTGGCAGTAACATTTACTGCATAACAGATGCTGCTGTGGAATCATGAAACATGGTTTGCTTTTCTCCTGACATTTCCTTAGATTCCCTGATCCTTTGATCTATTCCTTGAGGTGTCTTGTTTATTTCAACATGAAAGAGACCAGCAGAGAAACTGACACTGACATGGGTTAGGTTTAAAAAGAACAGGTATCTGGAGGAGCAGGATGAAGAGAAAAGCTCTATAGCGCTTTTCTCAGAAGGATTCTGTGGGCAAGCCAAGCATGGAGAGACCCCTGGGCTGACATCCTAAGACTGGTTGCTGTCTGCAGCTACCCATTTCGCCATGGATTCAGGTAGCTACAGGCAAAGCAGCAAGAGTAACAGCAAGAGTAAACACGCCATTTTATATTCTCTCTCCCGGCGCATGTGCATGCTGGAGTCTGCCTGCTGAGGAGGGGTTTAGAAGGTGGGAGGAAGCCAGAGCAGAAATGCAGACAGCGCGTCCCAGATCATGAGAACCATTTTCAGGGACTCTGCAAGCAAGGTTGTTCAATACAACCATTAGTCTAAATTAAACTATACATACTAACGTTTAAAGAAATCATATTAAAAACAAAAGGAATACATACTGAAAACATACCCATTTCTAGTCATTTTTCTACACTTTCCAGCAGTCTATGCCCTTGAGGTTATTCATGTCTATTGTATCTGTGTGGTGAAAGTATGATGATGGACTTCTGTGTGTGTCCTCCCAACTCCCTCATAAGGAGCTTCACCTTGGTAGTTTGAAATCTGCCACGATGGGGATATTCACCCCTTGGAAATTGGCATATGCTACAAATAGTCACATTCTCCCCTCCCCGGTGTTAAACCTCAGGACCCCACTGCAGCCTTCAGCCTCATCATTAGCCAGTTTCCTAGAGAATTAGGTTGGTTTTATCCACTGAGTAACAGCTCAACCAGAATAACACACTGGTCTTTGATTGCATTGCTCCTTGCCTTTTTGTATATAGGTTCTCTAGACACCTCCATGGAAGAAAATGTCATTGCCTAAGATTTGATTCAAAAATGTCTGGATTCATTGGCAATAATGCTCCTGCATTCTAATGAATAATATTGATGCATAATGAATGAGCTTATGATTATTCATTGAACAATTCAATGAATATTATTCAGTGAATAATCATAAGCTCATTCATTATACCCATTATGCTTATTCATAATGAATGAACATAAGCTCATTCTCTCTAATGAGTTTTGTGAAACATATTTTTAAATACCTATTCACCTTTTGTGTATATTTTTGGCAGTGAAAAAATGTCTATTTAAATTATTACCTCATTTTAAAAATTGTGTTTTTGCCTTTTTATTATAGCTTGTATTCTGCAGTTTAAAATCAGAGGACTTTAAAATATTTTTCGTCCCTGTTTTCATTCTTTTTGGTTCAATTTTGATTGTATTGTTTTCTCAATTATATTTTCAGAATGTCCATAACTACTACACAGAAATCCAATTAATATGTGTATTTTGATCTCATAGTCTACAACATTGCTAAACTTATTACTTACTTTGAGTGGGTTTTTAGGAAATTGCTCAGGGGATGACGTCTTGGCCATTTAAAGAAAATTACTTCTTTTCTTAGCAATCTTGGTTCCTTTTCTTTCTTTTTTTCTTGCATGATCGTTTTCTGTAGCAAAATTCTACAGGACAATGTTTAATAGAAGGGGAAAAAGTGAACCTTTGTGTCTTGTTCTCACTCTCAGGGGGAGACAGTCTTGCTTTCCACCGAGTGTAATGTTTACTGTGGGTTTTCTGTACCTGTCCTTTACTAGGTTGTGGATGTTCTATTCAACTCCTAGTAATTTTTAAAGCTTTAATTATAAAATGGAATCAGTGCAGTGTTTTTATTCTGTGTCAGATGATCACGCCTTAATCTTCCTTGATTTTCTTAGTATGGGATATTATCTTAAATAATTTTGAACAGCTTTATTGAGGTATAATTGATCTACAAAAAAAACCCTTCATGTTTAAGGTACTCAAGTTGATGAGATTGAATATACACCTGTGATATATCATTTTCTCTGATTCCAATGAAAATCACCTAAATTCCCCCAATTCTCATGTTCCTCTGTGATATTGAGATATAGCAACCAATACTGTCAGCTTTTCTCAAGAATAGTTTCCCTTGCCTGGAATCCTCATCCTCAGCCGGTTGATGTGGTTGTGGCTCAGGAAGAATGCTGTACTCTGATTCCCCTGCCTCCACCTGATACTCAGGCGTTGGGATATTTTGTGTGTTGCTCGTCTCTTCCACACTTGAATGGCATGATCCTCCAGGTGTCCTAAGGAAACAGAATGGGATTTGTACTACAAATATAGGGTAGGTGCCTGGTGGTATCATAGACTCTGCAGGAAGATCTTATGTTAATAGCCAGAGACCCCATATTTTGTCTTTAGGAAAGGCTTTTCTCAGGCTCCCATGGCACCGTCTCACTTCTTGTTATACTGAATTTAAGAGTCTTTCTGTCTCCCACTAAATACCATGTGTTTACATTCAGAAAGCAGACCTCAGTCCATTTTTAACACTTAACATTTGACACAAGGTTTACTTGCATAACAGGTCAACATATATGTTGACCTAAACAACCTTCCTGAAAAATGCAGGGGAAAACTGAGATTCCTGGTTTATACTCCACATTCACCCATCATTTGTGTCAAAGAAAATGGAACCCTAGGATGATTGACTTAAAGTCCAGCACATTAATGAGATTGGGCATGTGTGATAAGAATCCATGGAACAGTGGAGGCTCCTCTTCTGCCCTCTGCTTCCACACGGTGAGGGGAGGCTGGGTAAAGACGAGAGTGCTCAGAGGGAAGGAAATGATGGATACTGCACTTACTTCCTACTTCCATCAAGGATCCTTATTCAGATACAGCACATGAAAGCCCTATGCTAGATCCTTTCCTCGTCTTCATTTTCAAGGGCTGGGATCCGGTCTCCTTTGGGTGGCGGGAATCAAGATTGGGGTTAGGAGCAAGAAGGTGTCTATTGAGTCAAGATCTTCACTAGCTAATATGACAGCCACTAACCACACATGCCTGTTTAATTTTTTTTTTCAATTTTAGAGCATGTACTGTTTATTAACTGACCAGATTAGAAAAATAATCATGGTAAACACCTTAGTGTCTTAGTTCATTCTTCTAAGAAGCCTGTGGATCTGGTCCTCCCTGTTGCCAGCATCTCCACCTTCTACAAAATGGGCAGTCTTTTTCTTCATTCCACCTCATGGAGAGGATAATTTGAAGGGCCACAGGAAGTCGTTTGCTTCTTCAAAATGTTTTCCAGCAGTACAGATCTCAGGAATCTCATCTTCCAGGCTGAGGATGCCATATTACCAAAAGGTCAAGCAATCAAAGTGTTATCCATCAAAGCAATTCTTTTCCTCCTGATTTTGCCATCATCACACTTGTAGATCAGTTCATTTACTGGCCTCGGCTTTGGGTACCTCCATGCAATAGATGGTTCTACAATCCTCAGCATGTTAACTGAAGTTTCTTGAGCTTCACAAAGGTTCCATTAGAGATTCGATGGAGGCAAAGAAGCTGCAACACCTTTCGACCTTTGGGCTCCCACCATTGACCCCTCTGATCCTGATGACAAAGGCCAATTTGGGTTCTGCAGGTACACAGAAGTTGCCAGCTTTTCTTGGCATCCTCGCCATTCAAACTGCAGTTCTGTCCAACTGCCTATATTCCTTGTGATAGTGCCTTGCTTATTCATAGATAAGCTTCCTCCTTCCCTTTTGAAGCATCTTTTGGGCAAACTTCTTTCTCAGGCACTTGATCTTCAGCTCTGCACAATTCCTTAGCTTTTTCTCCCATCCAAGTACTAACCAGGCCCGACCCTGCTTAGCTTCCAAGATCAGAAGAGATCGGGTGCATCCAGGGTGGTAAGCTGGAGACTCCTTTCCTTTTTCTTAAGGGTTTCTGGCATGGCAGGAACCTTCTTCTCTGTGACACCTTCCATGGTTCCAGTCAAAAAACTAAATTTTAATTTTAATGAACTAATTAAATGTGAAAATCAGTTTCTCATTTGAACTAGCAAATTTCAAGTGTTTCGATGCCACCTGTGGCCAGCGGCTTCCGTATTGGACAGCAGAGATAGGGAACATTTTCATCCTGGTAAGAGCTCTCTTTTGGACAGCACTGACTTTACTCATCTGCTGCACTCCAGTTGGCCAAAAAGTCCTGCTTTGGGGTGTCTGGCATTGATTTAACCAAACAAAGTGGTTCTTTGCGCCGTACCATCAGTAGTCTCCTGTGTGTAGCACTGCCCTTGAAATATCCTATGGGGAAGGGATGGATGGACTAAGCAAGACTGAGGAATTCCTGTGTTCATTAGCAGTACGTTCAGCCTGTCAAATAGCACCTGGAAATAGAATCTATACCTGAGCTAATACCAATGTATCAATATCAATGTCCTGTTTTTGACAATGACTAGTCTTATTAAAAAGTACTGGCTGGGCACCATGGCTCACGCCTGTAATCCCAGCACTTTGGGAGGCCGAGGCAGGTGGATCACCTGAGGTCAGGAGTTCGAGACCAGCCTGACCAACATGGTGAAACCCCATCTCTGTGAGAAATACAAAAAATTAGCTGGGCATGGTGGCACACGCCTGTGGTCCCAGCTACTCAGCAGGCTGAGGCAGGAGAATTGCTTGAACTTGGGAGGTGGAGGTTGCAGTGAGCAGAGATTGTGCCACTGCACTCCAGCCTGGGTGACAGAGCAAGACTCTGAAAAAAAAAAAAAAGAGGAAGGAAGGAAGGAAGGAAGGAAGGAAGGAAGGAAGGAAGGAAAGAAAGAAAGAAAAAGAAAGAAAGAAAGAAAGGAGGGAGGGAGGGAGGAAGGAAAAGAACTAGAAAATTATAACAAAAAAGAAAAAGAAAACAATATACTGATTTTATGTAATTAGCCTAAATGTCTCTGCTTCATATAAATTTTATATGAGACAGAGAAATAAGATTCAAAATCTTCCATTTGTCTCCAAAGAATACATGTTTCTTACTTATGGAATGCTATCTGATGGGAAATGGAAGCTGCTGCAGTCATGTCCCGTTCGCCACGGTGATGCTCTCTGTAACGGCAGCGAGGCACAGAATACTCCTTCGTTGAGCTCTGATTGCATCTGCATCCACACAGCCTGGGAAAACAGAAATGGAGTTGGGATGTAAGTAGGTGGGAGGGACCTGATGCTAGGACAGTCTCTTCACTGTGATGCAGTGTGAAGCAGCCCTTGATCAGGTGCCCATCTTTAGAGACACCTTCTCTGATGCCCAACCTATAATAAAAGCCCATTCCCCCACATTTTTGTTGAATTAACTGCATCTCTCTTTCCACTCAGTAGACAATGATCTTATCTCAGCAGGCATGCCTCCTTTGATTCTCAATCCCTGATGGTCACCACAGTCTATCACGCTTGGTGACATTCACTACGGGCTTCTGAAACAATACCGCCTTCTTGTAAGTGGTAGAAGCATAAGAAGTGGCCTACTCTTCTATCCATCACTGATCCTTAAAAGGAGGGAATGTTGGGGATCCGTTCCAAGATGGCAGAATAGGAACAGCTCCAGTCTGTAGCTCCCAGCATGATCAACACAGAAGACAGGTGATTTCTGCATTTCCAACTGAGGTACCTGGTTCATCTCACTGGGACTGGTTGGACAGTGGGTGCAGCCCACAGAGGGTGAGCCAATGCAGGGTGGGGCATCGCCTCACCCAGGAAGCACAAGGGGTCGGGGGATTTCCCTTTCCTAGCCAAGGGAAGCCGTGATAAACTGTACCTGGAAAAACGGGACACTCCTGCCCAAATACTGTGCTTTTCCCATGGTCTTAGCAACCAGCAAACCAGGAGATTCTTTCCCATGCCTAGCTCGGCAGGTCCCATGTCCATGAAGCCTTGCTCACTGCTAGCACAGCAGTCTGACATCGACTTGCCAGGCAGCAGCCTGGCAGGGGGAGGGGCGTCTGCCATTGCTTAGGCTTAGGTAGGTAAACAAAGCAGCTGGGAAGCTCAAACTGGGCAGAGCCCATCACAGCTCAGCAAGGCCTACTGCCTGTATAGACTCCATCTCTGTGGGCAGGGCATAGCTGAACAAAAGGTGCAGAAACTTCTGCAGACTTAAACATCCCTGTCTGATAGCTCTGAAGACAGCAATGGTTCTCCCAGCATGGCGTTTGAGCTCAGAACGGACAGACTGCCTCCTCAAGTGGGTCCCTGACCCCCATGTAGCCTAACTGGGAGACATCTCCCAGTAGGGGCTCACAGACACCTCATACAGGCGGGTGCCCCTCTGGAACAAAGGTTCCAGAGGAAGGATCAGGAAGCAACATTTGCTTTTCTGCAATATTTGCTGTTCTGCAGCCTCTGCTGGTGATTACAGAGGCGAACGGGGTCTGGAGTGGACCTCCAGCAAACTCCAACAGACCTGCAGCTGAGGGTCCTGACTGTTAGAAGGAAAACTAACAAGCAGAAAGGAATAGCATCAACATCAACAAAAAGGACATCCACACCAAAACCTCATCTGTAGGTCACCAACATCAAAGACCAAAGGTAGATAAAACCACAAAGATGGGGAGAAACCAGAGCAGAAAAGCTGAAAACTCTAAAAACCAGAGCGCCCCTTCTCCCCCAAAGGATCACAGCTCCTCACCAGCAACAGAACAAAGCTGGATGGAGAACAACTTTGATGAGTTGACAGAAGTAGGCTTCAGAAGGTCGGTAATAACAAACTTCTCCAAGCTAAAGAAGCATGTTTGAACTCATCGCAAGGAAGACAAAAACATTGAAAAAAGGTTAGACGAATGGCTAAGTAGAATAAACAGTGTAGAGAAGACTTTAAATGACCTGATGGAGCTGAAAACCATGGCATGAGAACTATGTGACGCATGCAAAAGCTTCAATAGCCAATTCGATCAAGTGGAAGCACTGATATCAGTGATTGAAGATCAAATTAATGAAATAAAGTGAGAAAACAAGTTTAGAGAAAAAAGAGTAAAAAAGAAACGAACAAAGCCTCCAAGAAATATGGGACTATGTGAAAAGACCAAACCTACATTTGATTGGTGTACCTGAAAGTGACAGGAAGAATGGAACCAAGTTGGAAAACACTCTTTAGGGTATTATCCAGGAGAACTTCCCCAACCTAGCAAGGCAGGCACACATTCAAATTCAGAAAATACAGAGAACACCGCAAAGATACTCCTCGAGAAGAGTAACCCCAAGACACATAATTGTCAGATTCACCAAGGTTGAAATGAAGGAAAAAATGTTAAGGGCAGCCAGAGAGAAAGGTCAGGTTACCAACAAGGGGAAGCCCATCAGAACAGCAGTTCTCTCGGCAGAAACCTTACAAGCCAGAAGAAAGTGGGGGCCAATATTCAACATTCTTAAAGAAAAGAATTTTCAATCTGGAATTTCATATCCAGCCAAACTAAGCTTCGTAAGTGAAGGAGAAATAAAATCCTTTCAGACAAGCAAATGCTGAGAGATTTTGTCACCACCAGGCCTGCCTTACAAGAGCTCCTGAAGGAAGCACTAAACATGGAAAGGAACAACCAGTACCAGCCACTGAAAAAACATGCCAAATTGTAAAGCCATCGATGATATGACGAAATTGCATCATTTAATGAGCAAAATAACCAGCTAACATCATAATGACAGGATCAAATTCACACATGATAATACTAACCTTAAATGTAAATGGACTAAACGCCCCCATTAAAAGACACAGACTGGCAAATTGGATAGAGAGTCAAGACCCATCAGTGTGCTGTATTCAGGAGACCCATCTCACACGCAGAGACACACATAGGATCAAAATAAAGGGAGGGAGGAAGATCTACCAAGCAAATGGAAAGCAAAAAAAGCAGGGGTTGCAATCCTAGCCTCTGATAAAACAGACTTTAAACCAACAAAGATCAAAAGAGACAAAGAAGGCCATTATATAATGGTAAAGGGATCAATTCAACAAGAAGAGCTAACTACCCTGAATGTATATGCACCCAATACAGGAGCACCCAGATTCATAAAGCAAGTCCTTAGAGACCTACAAAGAGACTTAAACTCCCACACAATAATAATGGGAGACTTTAACACCCCACTGTCAATATTAGACAGAGCAACGAGACAGAAGGTTAACAAGGAGAACCAGGACTTGAACTCAGCTCTGCACCAAGTGGACCTAATGATATCTACAGAACTGTCCACTTCAAATCAACAGAATATACATATTCTCAGCACCACATCGCACTTATTCCAAAATTGACCACATAGTTGGAAGTAAAGCACTCCTCAGCAAATGTAAAAGAACAGAAATCACAACAAACTGTCTCTCACACCACAGTGCAATCAAATTAGAACTCAGGATTAAGAAACTCATTCAAAACCACACAACTACATGGAAACTGAACAACCTGCTCCTGAATGACTACTAGGTAAATAACGAAATGAAAGCAGAAATGAAGATGTTCTTTGAAACCAATAAGAACAAAGATACGACATACCAGAATCTCTGGGACACATTTAAAGCAATGTGTAGAGGGAAATTTATAGCACTAAATGCCCACAAGAGAAAGCAGGAAGGATCTAAAATTGACCCCCTGACATCAGAATTAAAAGAACTAGAGAAGCAACAGCAAACAAATTTGAAAGCTAGCAGGAGGCAAGAAATAACTGAGATCAGAGCTGAGCTGAAGAGCAGAACCCTTCAAAAAATCAGTGAATCCAGGAGCTGATTTTTGAAAAGATCAACAAAATTGATAAGACTGCTAGCAAGACTAATAAAGAAGAAGAGAGAAGAATCAAATAGATGCAATAAAAAATGATAAATGGGATATCACGACTGATCCCACAGACACACAAACTACCATCAGAGAATACTATAAACACCTCTATGCAAATGAACTAGAAAATCTAGAAGAAATGGATAAAGTCCTGGACACATACAACCTTGCAAGACTAAACCAGGAAGAAGTTGAATCTCCGAATAGACCAATAACAGGCTCTGAAATTGAGGCAATAATTAATAGCCTACCAACCAAAAAAAGTGCAGGACCAGACAAATTCACAGCCGAATTCTACCAGAGGTACAAAGAGGAGCTGGTATCATTCCTTCTGAAACTATTCTGATCAATAGAAAAGGAGGGAGTCCTCCCTAACTCATTTTATGAAGCCAGCACCATCTTGATACTAAAGCATGGTAGAGACACACACAAAAAAGAGAATTTTAGGCCAATATCCCTGATGAACATTGATGCGAAAATCCTCAATAAAATACTGGCAAACCGAATCCAGCAGCACATCAAAAAGCTTATCCACCACAATCAAGTCGGCTTCATCTCTGGGATGCAAGGCTGGTTCAACGTATGCAAATCAATAAACATAATCCATCAGATAAACAGAACCAATGACAAAAAGCACATGATTATCTCAATAGATGCAGAAAAGGCCTTCAACAAAATTCAACAGTCCTTCATGCTAAAAACTCTCAATAATTAGGTACTGATGGAATGTATCTCAAAATAATAAGAGCTATTTATGACAAACCCACAGCCAGTATCATACTGAATGGGCAAAAACTGGAAGCATTTCCTTTGAAAACTGGCACAAGACAAGAATGCCCTCTCTCACCACTCCTATTCAACATAGAGTTGGAAGTTCTGGCCAGGGCAATCAGGCAAGAGAAAGAAATAAAGGATACTCAGTTAGCAAAAGAGAAAGTCAAATTGTCTCTGTTTGCAGATGACATGATTGTATATTTAGAAAACCCCATCATCTCAGCCCAAAATCTCCTTAAACTAATAAGCAACTTCAGCAAAGTCTCAGGACACAAAATCAATGTGCAAAAATCACAAGCATTCCTGTACACCAATAACAGACAAACAGTAAGCCAAATCATGAGTGAACTCCCATTCACAACTGCTACAAAAAGAATAAAATACCTAGGAATCCAACTTACAAGGGATGTGAAGGACCTCTTCAAGGAGAACTACAAACCACTGCTCAAGGAAATAAGAGAGGACACAAACAAATGGAAGAACATTCCATGCTCATGGATAGGAAGAATCAATAACGTGAAAATGGCCGTACTGCCCAAGGTAATTTATAGATTCATTGCCATCCCCATCAAGCTACCAATGACTTTCCTCACAGAATTCAAAAAAACTACTTTAAGTTTATATGAAATCAAAAAAAGAGCCCGCATAGCCAAAACAATCCTAAGCAAAAGAACAAAGCTGGAGACATCATGCTACCTGACTTCAAACTATACTACAAGGCTACAGTAACCAAAACAGCATGGTACTGGTACCAAAACAGATATACAGACCAATGGAACAGGACAGAGGCCTTAGAAATAACACCACACATCTACAACCATCTGATCTTTGACAAACCTGACAAAAACAAGAAATGGGGAAAGGATTCCCTATTTAATAAATGGTGCTGGGACATATAAATAGAACCAAAGACAAAAACCACATGATTATCTCAATATATGCAGAAAAGGCCTTTGACAAAATTCAACAGCCCTTCATGCTAAAAACTCTCAATAAATTAGGTATTGATGGGATGTATCTCAAAATAATAAGAGCTATTTATGACAACCCCACAGCCAATATCATACTGAATGGGCAAAAACTGGAAGCATTTCCTTTGAAAACTGGCACAAGACAGAGATGCCCTCTCTTACCACTCCTATTCAACATAGTGTTGGAAGTTCTGGCCAGGGCAATCATGCAGGAGAAAGAAATAAAGGGTATTCAACTAGGAAAAGAGGAAGTCAAATTGTCTCTGTTTGCAGATGACATGATTGTACATTTAGAAAACCCCACTGTCTCAGCCCAAAATCTCCTTAAGCTGATAAGCAACTTCAGCAAAGTCTCAGGATACAAAATCAATGTGCAAAAATCACAAGCATTCTTATATACCAATAACAGACAAACAGAGACCCAAATCATGAGTGAGTTCCCATTTACAATTGCTTCAAAGAGAATAAAATACCTAGGAATCCAACTTACAAGGAATGGGAAGGACCTCTTCAAGGAGAACTACGGACCACTGCTCAACGAAATAAAAGAGGACACAAACAAATGGAAGAACATTCCATGTTCATGGATAGAAAGAATCAATATCATGAAAATGGCCATACGGCCTAAGGTAATTTATAGATTCAATGCTATCCCCATCAAGCTACCCATGACTTTCTTCACAGAATTGGAAAAAACTACTTTAAAGTTCATATGGAACCAAAAAAGAGCCTGCATTGCCAAGTCAATCCTAAGCCAAAAGAACAAAGCTGGAGGCATCATGCTACCTGACTTCAAACTACACTACAAGGCTACAGTAACCAAAACAGCATGGTACTGGTACCAAAACAGAGATATAGTCTAATGGAACAGAACAGAGCCCTCAGAAATAATACCACACATCTACAACCATCTGATCTTTGACAAACCTGACAAAAAACAAGAAATTGGGAAAGGATTCCCTATTTAATAAATGGTGCTGGGAAAACTGGCTAGCCATATGTAGAAAGCTGAAACTGGATCCCTTCCTTACATCTTATACAAAAATTAATTCAGGATGGATTAAAGACTTAAATGTTAGACCTAAAACCATAAAAACCCTAGAAGAAAACCTAGGAAATACCATTCAGGACATAGGCATGGGCAAGGACTTCATGTCTAAAACACCAAAAGCAACGGCAACAAAAGCCAAAATTGACAAATGGGATCTAATTAAACTAAAGAGCTTCTACACAGCAAAAGAAACTACCATCAGAGTGAACAGGCAACCTACAGAATGGGAGAAAATTTTTGCAATCTACTTATCTGACAAAGGGCTAATATCCAGAATCTACAAAGAACTCAAACAAATTTACAAGAAAAAAACAACCCCATCAAAAAGTGGGTGAAGGATATGAACAGACACTTTTCAAAAGAAGACATTTATGCAGCCAACAGACACACGAAAAAATATTCATCATCACTGGCCATCAGAGAAATGCAAATCAAAACCATCTCACAATGAGATACCATCTCACACCAGTTAGAATGGTGGTCATTAAAAAGTCAGGAAACAACAGGTGCTGGAGACGATGTGGAGAAATAGGAACACTTTTACACTGTTGGTGGGACTGTAAATTAGTTCACCCATTGTGGAAGACAGTGTGGCGACTCCTCAAGGATCTAGAACTAGAAATACCAATTGACCCAGTCATCCCATTACTGGGGATATACCCAAAGGATTATAAATCATGCTGCTATAAAGACACATGCACACGTATGTTTACTGCAGCACTATTCACAATAGCAAAGACTTGGAACCAACCCAAAAGTCCATCAATGATAGACTGGATTAAGAAAATGTGGCACATATACACCATGGAATACTATGCAGCCATAAAAAAGGATGAGTTCATGTCCTTTGCAGGGATGTGGATGAAGCTGGAAACCATCATTCTCAGCAAACTATCACAAGGACAGAAAACCAAACACCACATGTTCTCACAGGTGGGAATTGAGCAATGAGAATATTTGGACACAGGGCGGGGAAGATCACACACCGGGGCCTGTCAGGGGGTGGGGAGCTGGGGGAGGGATACCATTAGGAGAAATACCTAATGTAAATTACAAGTTGATGGGTGCAGCAAACCAGCATGGCACATGTATACCTATGTAACAAACCTGCACGTTGTGCACATGTACCCTAGAACTTAAAGTATATTAAAAAAAAAAAAAAAAGAGGGAATGTTAACTTGATTGAGTCCAATTGCACAACACTGGATGGACTGAACTTCTTTAAAAGCAGAATCTCTTTATTTCGTGTGAGTGGATCACGGACTATGCAGACCAGGGAAATTTGCATTAAAAGCATTTGTGGGCCAGGCGCTGTGGGTCACGCCTGTAAACCCAGCACTTTGGGAGGCTGAGGCAGGCAGATCATGAGGTCAAGAGGACGAGACCATCCTAGCCAACATGGTGAAACCCCATCTCTACTAAAAATACAAAAATTAGCTTGGCATGGTGTGGGTACCCATAGTCCCAGCTACTCAGTAGGCTGAGGCAGGAGAATCACTTGAACCCAGGAGGCAGAGTTGCAGTGAGCCGAGATAGTGCCCCTGCACTCTAGCCTGGGCAACAGAGCAAGACTCTGTCTCAATAAATAAATAAATAAATAAATAAAAGCATCTGTGGACATTTCTTAGTAGCTACAGACGTATCAAAAAACTTAACCTCTCTGAGTATCATTTTTCTAACTTGTAGAATAAGGATGCAATACCATCATCACAAATATTTGTGGTGATTAATTATAGAAGGCTAAAGTTACTTAGTACAAGACCTACTAAACACTGGGTTCCAGAAAATAACTCACTACAGTTACCTTCAACATTCCCTATCTATGGTCTTGTGTGCATGTCATGGGATTTAGTCAGTTCAGGCTACTATTTTAATTTAAAAAACAGCAACAACAACAACATAGGCTGGATGAGCTATGAACAGTATAAGTTTACATCTCACCATTCTAGAGGTTGAAAAGTTCAAGACCAAGGCACTTGCAGATGTGGTAGCTGCTGAGGTCCTGCCTCCAAATTCATAGCCAGTGGTCTTTCTGTGTCCCCACATGGCAGAAGGGGAAAGGAGTTCTCCAGAGTCTCTTTCATAAGGGAATTAATGCTACATGTGAGGGCTCTACCTTTATGACTTAATCACCTCTCAAAGGCCCCACCTACTAATACCATTTCTTTGAGAGTTAGGATTATAACAAATGAATTTTGGAGGGACACAAACATTCAATCTACAGCAGATTCTGAATTGTGTACGTAGAAATCTTGGGATATATTCATTTATTCTCAGTTCCAAGACCATGCGAAACAGTGCATTGATTTGCCACAATTGAGATGTGAGCCTCGTGCTATTAAGGAGCTGCTAAAACACAGATAGGGTACAGCTTAGTGAGTCAGGCTGCATAGTTCTGCCCTGATCTGCGAGCTATGTCATGAGATTGTCAAGAGCATAGTCAAAGTCACGTGGCACAATGCACAAGGGAAAGAGCTGGAAGAACAGCCCTAGACTCACTTTTGCTCAGATAGGAAGTCACCATGGTCAGAGTCAGGGTTGGAGAGAGAAGGTCTAAAAAGTACACCTGGGTTCCCATGGGGATTTTCCCTTTCAGTCATGCAGAGATGAACGAGTGAATGAATGAATTAATGAAATGTAAGCAGAGCCTTAACCTACAGAATGAGAGAAGATTTCTGCAATCTACCCATCTGACAAAGGTTTAATATCCAGAATCTACAAGGAACTTAAACAAGTTTACAAGAAAAAAACAAACAACCCCATTAAAAAGTGGGCAAAGGACATGAACAGGCACTTCTCAAAGGAAGACATTCATGCAGCCAACAAACATGAAAAAAAGCTAAACATGACTGATCATTAGAGAAATGCAAATCAAAACCACAATGAGATACCATCTCACACCAGTCAGAATGGCAGTTATTAAAAAGTCAAGAAACAGTAGATGCTGGCAAGGCTGTGGAGAAATAGGAACACTTTTACACTGTTGGTGGGAATGTAAATTAGTTGAACCATTGTGGAAAACAGTGTAGCTATTCCTCAAGGATCTAGAACCAGAAATACCATTTGATCCAGCAATCACATTCACTGGGTATATACCCAAAGGAATATAAATCATTCTATTATAAAGATAAATGCACACATATGTTTATTGCAGCACTATTCACAATAGCAAAGATTGAAAATCAACCCAAATGCCCATCAATGATAGACTGGATAAAGAAAATGTGGTATATATACACCATGGAATACTATGCAGTCATAAAAAGGAATGAGATCATGTCCTTTGCAGGGACGTGGATGAAGCTAGAAGCCGTTATCCTCAGCAAACTAACGCGGGAACAGAAAACCAAATACTCTATGTTCTCACTCATAAGTGGGAGCTGAACAATGAGAACACATGGACACGGAGAAGGGAACAAAACACGCTGGGGCTCATGGGGTGGGTGGGGGTAGGAAGAGCATCAGGATAAATAGCTAATGTATGCGGGACTTAATACCTAAATGATGATGGGTTGATACGTGCAGCAAACCACTGTTGCACACATTTACCTATGTAACAAATCTGCACGTCCAGCACATGTATCCCAGAACTTAAAAAAAAATAAAAAAGAAATGTAAGCAGATCCTTTTCCCCAGAAAATATCCATCGTGCTCTGCAGCTTATGAAAAATAACGAGATGCAGAAGAATGAGCCAACAAGAGCCCTCCCAGAGCATGCAGTCACTCACCATCTGAAAAGCCATTTCGGACACCTCTTTTTTGAACATCTCCTTCTTCCCATTTATCAAAAGTTGTATTTATTTATTTCTCCACTGTATCTCTATTAACCCTGAGAAAATAAAAGAAGATGACATTTAAGCAAGTCAGAAGAAACTTCGGATAAATGCTAGCTTCCATATCTCCACAAAATAGACAAAAGTGCTTATTACCTAAGAGCCTAGGAAGTAAAACAATAATAACAACAAAAAAAAGTGCCATTGCACTCCAGCCTGGTCAACAAAAGCAAGACTCTGTCTTAAAAACAAAAACAAACAAACAAAAAAAAACAAGAAAAAAAAACAGTATAAAATTCTCAAATTTTGAATAAAATTTATTATTCCTTGACATACTAAAGACACAATAGAGAAATAGGAAAATGATATGAATAAGGAATCAAAATGATAAAAACACAAATGTCCTGAAAATATTTTTAAATTTAAGTGACCATGGAAATAAATATGAAAACCACAATCAGATATCATTCTCACCCACAATACTGATGGAAATAAGAAAATCTGACAAAATCAAATTTTAATATGAATACGTGGCAATGGAAACTCATAAACCAGTAGTGGATTTTAGAGAAAACAGCCACTTTGGAGAATAACTTGGTTATATCTACTTATAACTTGGTGTATACACATACCCTTGAAATTACGTGTGCACAAGAAAGTGCTTTAAAAAAAGTCCATTGTCTTATGGTTGCAAAAATGGATACATTGATTATAATATGATCATTGCATTAATGCTTTAGGGCAGTTAACATAGATTGTTGAAACCACGTTAAACATTGACAAATATTAACAATATAATATTGGTTAAAATTAAATCGCAGAAGAAATTGTACAGCATGACACCAAGCAAATACAATCCTTAAGTAATACAGAAAATGTTATTTAAAATATAAGCAAAATACATAAATCATGAAGGGAGATTAAGACCCATTTCTACGTAGTGGTAACAGCTGAGAGAAGCAAGATGCATTCCAGAAATTTCATATACTGCTTCAATTTTATTTAAAACATTTTATGTATTGCCTATGTTGTATGTTTTATTTTAAATAATGGACAAGGATATTATAAACGCTGCAGAAGCAAGTGTAATCTTGTTTTTTCCTGCCCACCTTAAAGATGGCCTAGATGCTTACACTGACCCTATTGACCACCCACAGCCAACATGGCGACCAGGAGTCTTGAGAAAGTCCTTCTCCTCTGTGAGTATTATTTCAAAAGAAGCTGAGAAGTAGAGAAACTGAAGCCTAAGGAGATTCTCCCATTTGCCCCTTCTTCCCCTAAAGTCACCACCTGCTGCTTTCCTGGAGCGCATACCAGCTGAGTTTCAGGAGCCCCAGGGTACAGAAGAAGCGGAGGCTTGTTGCCAGGACACCGCCAGACTGCTCTGTGTTCTGTTCCCCTTGGTCATCAAGGAAGGAGTACCCCAAAGGGAGAAGTCCATATGAGGCTGTCAGAAAGGGAAATAGGGGCCTCCTCTTGTTAAAAAAGAAGAAGAAAAAAAGGAACTTCTGCATCCTGTTAGTCATAGCTTAATTTTTTTCCAAGTTGCTTTTGCCAGGATGTAGCTTTGACAACTTTAGTCACCTCTCTCATACTCAATTGTTTGAAGTTTCTGTAATAACAATTTTTATACTAACGTTTATGTTCTTAATAGTAATAATTTTACATTGCAACTGTAATACTTTAATTATTAGAAGTGTCAGCCTAAACAAGCATATGAAAGCTTTCTTTTTTAAAAAAGAAAAAAACAGTGTTTATTTGGGAATAAAGCATTGCAGTTGGGAATAGGCACACCATAGTAAACTATGTGTATATTGACGTGAGGGAGAAGAAAAGGAAAAAACAGTTAGGTAGACAACTAAGGATGGTCCTTGGAGAAGCAGACTGCCTGAAAAATCACAGCTACAGGTAAAAACAGAGCAGCTTGGGGAAAACTCAGACTGCAGTGCAAAGATAAGCAGGCAGATAAGCAGGCAAGGTCCAGCATAGAAGCCTTTTGTTCTTCCTGTGATTAGCAGATTCCCAGGAAAAAGCTCCCTCCCCTTTTCAGATATGTACATTGTGGGCTCCCTGGGAGCTTGCATGAGGAGGGTAAGGGGGCTTGCATATAACAAGCCCACAACAAGAGAAGCTATGCTTTGTGTTTACCTAGAGACATTCCACTGCTGCATAGATAGGGAGAGTATAGAGACAGTTTTACACATAAGAGAAGTTACTCAAACAGCTATAGAGATGAGAGGAGTTTCTTATAAAAGTTTTTGCATTCAACTGTAAAATGGCTCCCCTCTCCGTTGCAGAGAGCTTTCTTCTTTAGCTTATTAAATGTTTACTCCAACCTCACCCTTTGCATCCATGCTCCTTAATTTTCTTGGTCATGAGACAACTAGCTGAATAACACCTGAGACAACAAGACCATTGACCCTGACCTGTTTCACAGGGACATAAAGGAAGGCAAAAATGGAGAGGATTGCATATTGTTTTGAAATAATGAGGCTTGACTACAGAGATCAATAACAAGAGTGACACTCATCTGAAGTTGGACAGGCAGTTGCTGGGCAGCTTTCCTTGCAGAAGTATTTTTTGTTTAAGGTTGCAATTACCTTTATGCAAGGTTGAGGGTATTGTAATCTTTTTCATTATCAGGGACACAGGTGTGAGACCACTCTCTTCATTGCCTTTCTGGTTTTCTTTGTCAGGGTTTTCTTAACATTAGTGACTCCATTTTTATTCTGACAACTTTCACATTACTCTTTGTATTCAAGATCTTTCTCTGAAAAAAACATTGATTAATCATTCTCTAATTACATTTTGATGTCCCTCCATGCCAGGATGGACCTGTCCCAGTTGCTGGTCTCATCCCATGTTGTGGGGGTTGATTAGTGACTAGGAGTCAATGTCAAAACCACTTTTAGGGCTGGGTATGGTGGCTCATGCCTATAATCCTAGCACTTTGGGAGGCTATAGAGGGAGCATGACTTGAGCTCAGGAGTTTGAGACCAGCCTGGGCAACATAGTGAGACTTCGTCTAAAAATAAATAAATAAATAAATAAATAAATAAATAAATAAATATAAAAACCCACAAGAGAAAGCAGGAGAGATCTAAAATCAACACCCTAACATCACAATTAAAAGAACCAAAGAACTAGAGAAGCAAAACCAAACAAATTCAAAAGCTAGCAGAAGACAAGAAATAACTAAGATCAGAGCAGAACTGAAGGAGATAGAGACACCCAAAAAGAAATATGAAAATCGATGAATCCAGGAGGTGGTTTTTTGAAAGGATCAACAAAATTTATAGACCGCTAGCAAGACTAATAAAGAAGAAAAGAAAGAAGAATCAAATAGATGCAATAAAAAATGATAAAGTGGATATCACCACCGATCCCACGGAAATACAAACTACCATCAGAGAATACTATAAACACCTCTATGCAAATAAACTAGAAAATCTAGAAGAAATGGATAAAGTCCTGGACACATACACACTCCCAAGACTAAACCAGGAAGAAGTTGAATCTCCGAATAGACCAATAACAGGCTCTGAAATTGAGGCACTAATTAATACCCTACCAACCAAAAGAAGTCCAGGACCAGATGGATTCACAGCCGAATTCTACCAGAGGTACAAAGAGGAGCTGGTACCATTCCTTCTGAAACTATTCCAATCAATAGAAAAAGAGGGAATCCTCCCTAACTCATTTTATGAGGCCAGCGTCATCCTGATACCAAAGTCTGGCAGAGACACAACCAAAAAAGAGAATTTTAGACCAATATCCCTGATGAACATCGATGCAAAAATCCTCAATAAAATACTGGCAAACCGAACCCAGCAGCACATCAAAAAGCTTATCCATCACAATCAAGTCGGCTTCATCCCTGGGATGCAAGTCTGGTTCAACATACGCAAATCAGTAAACGTAATCCATCACATAAACAGAACCAATGACAAAAGCCACACAGTTATCTCAATAGATGCAGAAAAGGCCTTCGACAAAATTCAACAGCCTTTCATGCTAAAACCTCGCAATAAGCTAGATATCGATGGAATGTATCTCAAAATAAGAGCTATTTATGACAAACCCACAGCCAGTATCATACTGAATGGGCAAAAACTAGAAGCATTCCCTTTGAAAACCGGCACAAGACAAGAATGCCCTCTCTCATCACCCCTATTCAACATAGTATTGGAAGTTCTGGCTAGAGCAATCAGGCAAGAGAAAGCAATAAAGGGTATTCAAATAGGAAGAGAGGAAATCAAATTGTCTCTGTTTGCAGATGACATGATTGTATATTTAGAAAACCCCATCGTCTCAGCCCAAAATCTCCTTAAGCTGATAAGCAACTTCAGCAAAGTCTCAGGATACAAAATCAATGTGCAAAAATCACAAGCATTCCTATACACCAATAACAGACAGAGAGCCAAATCATGAGTGAACTCTCATTCATAATTGCTACTAAGAGAATAAAATACCTAGGAATCCAAGTTACAAGGGATGTGAAGGACCTCTTCGAGGAAAACTACAAACCACTGCTCAAGGAAATAAGAGAGGACACAAACAAATGGAAAAACATTCCATGCTCATGGATAGGAAGAATCTATATCATGAAAATGGCCTTACTGCCAAAGTAATTTACAGATTCAATGCTATCTCCATCAAGCTACCACTGACTTTCTTCACAGATTTGGAAAAAACTAAACTTCATATGAAACCAAAAAAGAGCCTGCATAGCCAAGAAAATCCTGGGCAAGAAGAACAAAGCTTGAGGCATCACGCTACCTGATTTCAAACTATACTACAAGGCTACAGAAATCAAAACAGCATGGTACTGGCACCAAAACAGATATATAGATCAATGGAACAGAACAGAGGCCTCAGAAATAGCACCACACATCTACCACCATCTGAACTTTGACAAACCTGACACACACAAGCAATAGGGAAAAGATTCCCTATTTAATAAATGATGTTGGGAAAACTGGCTAGCCATATGCAGAAAACTGAAACTGGACCCCTTCCTTAGACCTTATACAAAAATCAACTCAAGATGGATCAAAGGCTTAAACATAAGACCTAAAACCATAAAAATCCTACAAGAAAACCTGGACAATACCATTCAGGACATATGCATGGGCAAAGACTTCATGTCTAAAACACCAAAAGCAATGGCAACAAAAGCCAGAATTGGCAAATGGGATCTAATTAAACTAAAGAGCTTCTGCACAGCAAAAGAAACTACCGTCAGAGTGAACAGGCAACCTACAGAATGGGAGAAAATTTTTGCAATCTATCCATCTGACAAAGGGCTAATATCCAGACTCTACAAAGAACTTGAACAAATTTACAAGAAAAAAACAAATAACCCCATCAAAAAATGGGTAAAGGATATGAATAAACACTTCTCAAAAGAAGACATTTATGCAGCCAACAAACATACGAAAAAAATGCTCATCACTGGTCATTAGAGAAATACAAATCAAAACCACAATGAGATGCCATCTCATGCCAGTTAGAATGGCAATCATTAAAAAGTCAGGAAACAACAGATGCTGGAGAGGTTGTGGAAAAATAGGAACACTTTTACACTGTTGGTGGGGGTGTAAATTAGTTCAACCATTGTGGAAGACAGTGTGGCGATTCCTCAAGGATCTAATACTAGAAATACCATTTTCCCCAGCAATCCCATTACTGGGCATATACCCAAAGGATTATAAATCATCCTAAGATAAAGACAAATGCACACGTATGTTTATTGCAGCACTATTCACACTAGCAAAGACTTGGAACCAACCCAAATGTCCACTAATGATAGACTGGATTAAGAAAATGTGGCACATATACACCACGGAATACTATGCAGCCATAAAAAAGGATGAGGTCATGTTCTTTGCAGGGGCATGGATGAAGCTGGAAACTATCATTCTCAGCAAACTGTCACAAGATCAGAAAACCAAACACCACACATTCTCACTCATAAGTGGGAGTTGAACAATGAGACCACATGGACACAGGGAGCGGAGTATCACACACCAGGGCCTGTGGGGGGTGGGGGACTGTGGGAGGGATACCATTAGGAGAAATGCCTAATGTAGGTTACGGGTTGATGGTGCAGCAAACCACCATGGCACGTGTATCCCTATGTAACAAAACTGCACGTTCTGCACATGTAACCCAGAATTTAAAGTATAATAAAAAAATTAAAAATTAAAAATTAAAAAAAAAACACTTTTGGGCAACAAGGAAGGTTCAAAGGGTGTGATTCTCAGGATAAGTCTACATGGAGTCCATTACTGTGTTCTGCAGTCTTTTGCTATCATTTTAAAGTGGTGGGCCAGCATTATTTTGCTAGGAGTTGTACTGCTGCAAAAATTTAACAAGTAACAGATACAAAATTTTAAAAGGAGAAATACAAAGTAAGGGGAAATACAAATTAATTGCAATACCTGTTTCAGTTTCCAGTTATGCAAACTGAATTTATGCAAACTGAGTTACGCAATTATGAAACTCAAAAGTATGAGCTATTGAGCCATAAACCTAGATTCAAAGACAGCTAATTGAATAACTCAAATGACAATAAGGAGCTAGGTGAGACATGTTGTAGCCATGTGCCCTGCTTTTTTCTTTTGGATACATGGGTCTCAGAGGAGTTTATCACATAGGAATTTTTATCAGAGGAATTTATCCAGGTACAGCATGTAGTATTACCAATTACACAGACATTTTCTTATCTAACCAAGAGATACTAGAGGATTTCTTAGGTTATATTTTGTTAAGTTATAAGCAGAAGCAACTGATTGTGAAATTTCAATTATACCATTAACCTGCCAAGTTGCAAAAGTAATATTAAGGGGGGCAAAAGGTTAATTATGATATCCTTGTTCCAATGTTTTGGGACAAGTTACACAGTGTAAAAACATCAACTTTTTCTCCTGGTTTGTAGAATGAATGTCTCCAGTCATGATACTGGCCAGTTTGGTGAACTCTTTATGTGTTTCACCTATCAGCCTTGAGGCTTGTTCCTTAAAATTCATCTAGTTTCAGTTTCTAGGGCTTTAAGAACAGAGTGGCGGCTGGGCATGGTGGCTCACACCTGTAATCCCAGCACTTTGGGAGGCTGAGGCAGACGGATCACCTGAGGTCAGGAGTTCAAGACCAGCCTGGCCAACATGGTGAAACCCCATCTCTACTAAAAATACAAAAATTAGCCAGGCATGATGGCGGGTGCCTGTAATCCCAGCTACTCAGGAGGCTGAGGTGGGACAGTCACTTGAACCCAGGAGGTGGAAGTTGCAGTGAGCCGAGATCACGCCGTTGCACTCCAGCCTGGGTGACAGAGTGAGACACCGTCTCAAAAAAAAATAAAAATAAAAACAAAAAAAATAAATGAAAGAACAGAGTAGCTTGTAGCTTGTAGCTTTTGTTTCAAGTTGGAGAAATTGTAGCCAAATATTGAGGGAAATCAGGAGAATTCAGGATCTAGTTTAGTCTACAGGTAGATAACAAGAACATGGAAACAGTGCACAGGGCCACAACCTAATCACAGGTGTGTTATAGTTTTTACTTAGAAATATAATTTTTCACAGGGTGTAGTGGCTCACGCCTGTAATCCCAGCACTTTGGGAGGCTGAGGCGGGTGGATCACGAGGTCAGGAGATCAAGACCATCCTGGCTAACACGGTGAAACCCCATCTCTACTAAAAATACAAAATATTAACTGAGCATGGCAACATGCGCCTATAGTCCCAGCTACTCGGGAGGCTGAAGCAGGAGAATCACTTGAACCCAGGAGGCAGAGGTTGCAGGGAGCGAGACTCCATCTCAAAAAAAAAAAAAAGAAATATAATTTTTCTCACTATATTGATTATATACAAATCTCAGATTTTAAAACCTCTCGAGGCTACGAAGCCACAGCAAGGCAAACTCTACATATTATTTATAGTCGTAAGGTTCTTGGGCCTGCCAGGAGGTGACAGCTCTTATTCACTCACTGTAAGTATGGGAACTCTTAAAGTCAAGCATTTTATTCACATTTTTAACATGACATTTGGTAATATAGCCCATGTTTCCAACTGTATCCTGCTTATAAAGAGAGAGAGGATTTTTATTGGACTTATATAAATAAGTATACTCATGAATAGTTTCCAGATTGTGGAATAATCAAGTAGAGAAAAAAGCAAATGCTTCCATGTTTTTTCACAAAAGTACACTTTTTAAAAAATTGATGTAAACTAAAGAAAGCTTATGAGAGAAAACTCATAAATCTGAAAAAAAAATTAAAGAACCAATAACTTTCTTATTCACCATCCAACAAGATGAAAGAACCAACAGTGTTTTCCATAAAACTCATAAAAATATAAATTACTTAGTTCCATATAATTAATGTTTTGTTTTGCTTGATCTTGATTAGCAGTTTTATAAACCTGTCAGTTTCTTTACGAGAGTTCTGGACATTATTTAATCCAATAAAAGTTAACAGAAATATGTGTTCAGTAGTACTTCTTAGAGTCTTTTTCATGTGAAGTAATTTTGGACTCTACCTGATTACAAATATATTTAGAGAAGAATGCAAAACAATATCTGTGAATGACATAAATTTAGAATAGCCATGGTTAAAATCTGAATACATAAACCAGATAATATTTGAAGATGGCTGACTACATGCAGCTGGGAAGTGCCATTTCCATGGAGAGGATGCAAAATATCAAGTGAATCTTTACACTTTCAGAAGATGTTTTGAGATAAAACACTGAAAGTTGATAGAGAGGCTGATACGGTTTGGCTCTGTGTCCCCACCCAAATCTCATCTTGATTTGTAATCCCCAGGTATCCAGGGAGGGACATGGTGGGAGGTGATTAGATCATGGGGGTGGTTTCCCCCATGCTGTTCTCATGATAGTGAGGGAGTTCTGAGATCTGATGGTTTAAAAGTGGCACCTCCCCCTTCACTGTCTCTCTCTCCAGCTGCCATGTAAGACATGCCTTGCTGCCCCTTCACCTACCGTCATGATTGTTAAGTTTCCTGAGGCCTTCCCAGCCATGCAGAACTGTGAGTCAATTAAACCTCTTTTGTTTATAAATTACCCAGTCTTGGGTAGCTCTTTATAGCAGTATGAAAATGGACTAACACAGAGGCAATGCAGACACTGTGATTGAAGATGGAAAAAGTAGGGCAGCCTGCTCAAAGTTGCCAGGCACCACGATTGGCCCACAGACGTGAACCAGACCCAAACAAAGAGTGAGTAAAGGAACCCCAGGGCACCACATTCCCACCATGGACTTCTGAGATCCAAGCAACCGGAGCTCCCATGACCCAGGTAGAACCTTTGGATTGGCAGGAGGAGCTGCCCAGAGAACATGCAGAGGTGCAGTTTGAACCTCAATGGAGCCCAGAAGGCTTCGCTGTGCTGGACAGCTGCAGTAAAACACGATCCTGGGTGCCCATCTTCCAAGGCTGTCCATCTGCACTAAGCGGTTGCAGCTTCTGCTGTCTGCCAGGCTGGGATAGGGCAGGCCCCAGGCGCACTCACTCACAAGCCCAAGACAGGCCCCATTACCAGTGCCGCAGGAATGAGATGCATCTGAACCACACAACCCCATGCTTGCCAGTCCCTCCCAAGATCACCTGCCTGGACGTTCACACAGGAGGACGCCCACAACACAGCCTTCACTGCCTCACCTGAGGGTTTTCTTTACAACCTGGGAGCAGTTCACCATATCACAGCCAGTGTGGCCAGAGGACAAATCCACAGGGCAAGTCCCAACTCTGCAGGACTCAAGCACACCACCCAGGGGTATGGAGTAGAGATTTGTGTCCTGATCCCAAGGGGTAAAGGAGCTCCCACTGTCAGAAGACAGACTAGATAGCGGTGAGGGTTCATGCATGGGACTCCCTTCCTAAGACAGGACTGGGAAGGGTGTGGCTTGATCACCGCAGTTTCTCCCCTGGGGAGTTCTGAGGCCCAGAACACCTGGAATGGCTCAGCAATCTGGGCAAAGATGCTTGAGATGAGCCTAGTCCCTCAGGCCTACTGCCGGGGCCAAATGTAGGAGGGAGACCCACTGGGTCAGGGAAGCATGAGCTGGATGGGCTCCAGGGCCAACCACTAAGCTGAAAACTCCAGGCTGCCTGCTTCCCCTAAGCAAGCTCTGTGGGTCAGGAAGGGGGCCTCTGTTCCTCCCTCGAGAGGTGTCCCAGCAGCCTGAGAACTGCCCTTAGCCTCCCACAAACGTCAGTCTTTCACCCACCTGAGGGAGCCTAGTTGCAGGCTTGCCCAACCCAGGCCCACTCAGTTTTCCTCCTTTAGCCCCATCACAGCAGAATGCAGACTGGTACGCCTGGGAGCCCCATGCCATGCCAATCAGCAGGAATGTCCCTGTATTTCTTCTGATAAACAAAGGCCAAGTAAAATTTTCACTGCCATCACTGCAATTGACTCTTTTTTTTTGAGACGGAGTCTCATTCTGTCGCCCAGGCTGGAGTGCAGTGGCCCAATCACCACTCACTGCAGCCTCTGCCTCCCAGGTTCAAGCGATTCTCCTGCCTCAGCCTCCCCAGTAACTGGGACTACAGGCGCGCGTGATCACACCCAGACAATTTTTTTTTTTTTTTTTTTTTTTTTTTTTTTTTTTTTTTTGAGACGGAGTCTCGCTCTGTCGCCCAGGCTGGAGTGCAGTGGCGTGATCTCAGCTCACTGCAAGCTCCGCCTCCCGGGTTCACGCCATTCCCCTGCCTCAGCCTCCCGAGACGCTGGGACTACAGGCGCCCACCACCACCCCCAGCTAATTTTGTTTTGTATTTTTATTAGAGACGGGGTTTCACCACGTTGGCCAAGCTGGTCTCAAACTCCGGGCCTCAAATGACCCACCCGCCTTGGCCTCCCAAGGTGTTGGGATTTCAGGCATGAGCCACTGCACCCGGCCACTGCAATTGACTCTGCAAATGCCATCTACTGGGCAGCTCAATGTGCACAGTCCATCACAACTTTATCTGACGTCCTTGTACAGCACTCAGCTGACTTTTACTTACAAGCAACACCTACTGGCCTACAGGGTTAACAGCACAACCCAACAAATGTCTGCTGACAAGTACACACAGCACTGGGGAGCAAGCTAAGCCTCCAGAGACTTCCACCAGCCCATCCCTGTAGGAGACAGTGAGCCTGAATACATGCAGAGTTCACCACTCCTACAACCTACAAATAACCAGCATTTGAGAAAACTAATACAATAAAGCTATCTATAAACAAAGAATTAATAGAGAGACTAGCCCCCTAAAAGCACATAGAAGCAGACTGGGCATGGTGGCTCACGCCTGTAATCCCAGCACTTTGGGATGCTGAGGAGGGCGGATCACTTGAGGTTAGGAGTTTGAGACCAGTCTGACCAACATGGTGAAACGCTGTCTCTCCTAAAAATACAAAAATTAGCCGGACTGGTGGCACACGCCACCAGTACAGGCTGTACTGACAGCCTGTAGTAGCTGTAATCCCAGCTATTTGGGAGGCTGAGGCATGAGAATTGCTTGAACCCGGGAGGCAGAGGTTGCAGTGAGCTAAGATCGTGCTATTGCACTCCAGCCTGGGGGACAGAGCAAGACTCTGTCTCAAAAAAGAGAGAGAAAAAAAGAATTTTAGAGATTGAAAACCAGTCTCTTGTACTAATCCAGTTAAAGCAAAATAAATTTTAAGTAGCAAACAAAGACTTTGAGAAATATGAGCTAATATAACGTAAACACTGTACAACAAATTACCATTCTCGAGAGAGAGGAAAAAGTGAGCAGCTTAGAAAACATATATGAAGGAATAATTCAGGAAATTTTCTCTAATCTTCCTAGAGTGTTTGGCATTCAGATTCAGGAAATTTAGAGAACTCCTGTGAAATACTAAATAAGATGACTATCCCTAAGGCATACAGGTATCAGACTACCCAAGGTTAATACTAAAGAAAAAAATCTTAAAGGCAAAGAGACAAAAGGGCCAAATTACCTGAACAGAAAAACCCATCAGACCAACAGTGGACTTATCAGCAGAAATCTTACAAGCCAGAAGAGAATTGGGGCCTACTTTTAGCCTCACTAAATTAAAAAATTGCCGGCGAATAATTTCAAATCCCACTAAACTATGCTTAATCAGGAGAAATAAAATATTTTCATGACACGCTAACACGAAGGGAATTCACTACCACAAGATCAGCCCTATAGGAACTGTACAAAGGAGTTCTAAATATGTAGATGAAGAAATGATACTTGCTACCACAAAAGTACATGTAACTCCAAAGCTCACAGACCCTATGAATCAATTACACAATTGAGACTACAAAGCAACTAGCTAAAAACACTATGACAAGGAAAAAACTCATATATCAATATCAATATTGAATGTAAATGGCCTAAACTGTTCACTTAAAAGACATGGAGTGGGGCCAGATGTGGTAGTTTACACCTGTAATCCCAGCACTTTGGGAAGCCGAGGTGGGCAGATCACCTGAAGTTGGGAGTTCGAGACCAGCCTGACCAACATGGAGAAACCCCATCTCTACTGAAAATACAAAATTAGCCGGGCGTGGTGGCTCATGCCTGTAATCCCAGCTACTCGGGAGACTGAGGCAGGAGAATCGCTTGAACCCAGGAGCCAGAGGTTGCAGTGAGCAGAGATCACACCATGGCACTCCAGCCTGGGCAACAAGAGCTAAACTCCATCTCAGAAAAAAAAAAAAAAAGACATGGAGTAGCAAATTCGATTTGATAAACAAGAAACAACCTTCTGCCCTCAAGAGACCGACTTCATATGTAATAACACACACAGACTCAAAGTAATGGAATGAAGAAAGATCTAACACGCCAAAGGAACACAAAAATAAGAGGATTTGTTGCTATTTTTGTGTCAGCTAAAACAGACTTTAAACATATGAGAGGGAAAAAAGCAAAGAAGGATATTATACAGTGACAAAGGGCTCAATTGAACAAGTAGATTTAACTATCTTAAATACCTACACATGAAACTTCAGAGCACCCAGATTATAAGCCAAATACTACTAAACCTGAAAAAAAAAGACAGCCATACAATAATAGTGGGGGACATTACTCCCCACTGACAGCACTAGACAGATCATTGAGGCAGAAAACTCACAAAGAAAAACGAGACTTAAACTAGACTCTTGACCAAATGAATCTAACAAATCTATACAGCACACTCCACCCATAACCATAGAGTATATATTTATCTCATCTGCACGCGGCACATTCTCTAAAATTGTGTGCATACTTGATCATTAAGCAAGTCTCAACATATCCAAAGAAATCAAAATTTTATCAACCATCTTATCAGACCACAGTGGAATAAAATTAGAAATCCATACCAAGAGGAAATTCAGAACTACACAATTACATGGAAACTAAGCAACTTGCTCCTGAATGATTTTTAGATACATAACGAAATTAAGGCCGAAATTTAAAAAAATTGAAACGAATGAAAACAGAGAAACAACATGCCAAAACTTCTAGGATATAGGAAAAGCAGTGTCGAGAGGAAAGTTGACCATACTACATGCCTACAACAAAAAGATAGGAACATCTCAACTTGAAATCCTAATGTCGCACTTAAAGTACAGGAAAACAACAAAAACAATTAAACCCAAAGCTAGAAGAAGAAAAGGAATAACTAGAATAGAGCAGAACTATATGACATTGACACCCAAAAATTCATACAAAGTATCAATGAAATGAAAAATTGGTTCTTTTAAAGGATAAACAAAATGGATATACCATCAGGTCGATTAACAAGGAAAAAAATAGAGAAGATTCAAAACCCATAATCAGAAAGTACAAAGGAGACATTATAAATGATGGAATGTAATTACACGGAATTACAAAAGATCATGAGAGACTAGTATGAACATCTCTATGTGCACAAACTGGAAAATCTAGGTGAAGCGAATAGATTTCTCAAAACACCCAGTCTCCCATGATTGAACCAGGAAGAAATTGAGATCCTGAATAGACCAGTAATGAGTTACAAAACTGATTCAGTCAGCCGAGAACAGTGGCTCACGCCTGTAATCTCACCACTTTCGGAAGCCAAGGTGAGCAGATCACAAGGACAAGAGATTGAGACAGGCCTGGCCAACATGGTAAAACCCCGTCTCTACTAAAAATACAAAAATTAGCTGGGCATGGTGGTGCACTTCTGTAGTCCCAGCTACTTGGGAGGCTGAGGCAGAAGAATCGCTTGAACCCGGGAGGCAGAAGTGCAGAGAGCTGAGATCGCGCCACTGCACTCCAGCCTGGCGACAGAGCAAGATTCCATCAAATAAATAAATAAATAAACACAAAATTTTAAAAAAACCCTGAATCAGTAATAAAAAAAAAAACAAAACTACCAATCAAAAAAAGCACTGGACCAGACAGATTCATGGCCAAATTTTGCCAATGTACAAAGAAAGCTGATACCAATCTTACTGAAACTGTTCCAAAAAATTGAGGAAGAATTCCTCCTTAATTATTCCTATGAAATCAGTGTCACCCCACTACCAAAATCTGACAAGAACACATGAAAAAAAACTACAGGCCAGCATTACTGATGAACACAGATACAAGGCCAAGGAGGGCAGATCGCTTGAGGTGGGGAGTTTGAGACCAGCCTGGCCAACATGGTGAAATCCCATCTCTACTAAAAATACGAAAATCAGCCAAGTGTGGTGGTGGGCGCCTGTAATTCCAGCTACTCAGGAGCCTGAGGCAGGATAATTGCTTGAACCTGGGAGGCGGAGGTTGCAGCGAGCTGAGATTGCACCACTGCACTCCAGCCTGGGTGACAGAGCAGGACTCCGTCTCAAAAACAAAACAAAGGAAAAAAGAAAACCCACCATCAATATCATACTGAATGAAGAAAAATTGAAACCATTTTCCAATAACTGGAATAAGAAAAGGATGTACACTCTCACCACTCCTATTCAGCACTATATTGGAAGTCCTAGTCCGAGTAATCAGGCAAGAGAGAGAAATAAAGGGTATGCAACAAGAAAAGGAGAATTAAAATGATTTCTGTTGAATAACAACATAATCTTATACCTAGATAACTCTAAAGATTCCTCCAAAAGAGTCCTAGACCTGAAAATGACTTCAGTAAAGTTTTCGATACAAAATCAACATACAAAAATCAGTAGCATGTCTGTATATCAATAATGTTCAAGCTGAGGATCAAATCAATAGCCAAACACATACACACACACACACACACACACACACACACACACACGCAAAATACCTAGAAATACATTTAACCAAGAAAAGCTCTCTACAAGAAGAACTATAAAAGGCTGGTGGAAAATATCATATGTGACACAAACAATCTAGAAAACATTCCATGCTCATGGATTGGAAGAATCAATATCACTAAAATGACCACATTGCCCAGAACAATCTACAAATTACATGGTTTTACTATCAAACTACCACTGTCATTTTTCACAAAATTAGGAACAACAATTCTAAAATTTTTGCAATCTGCCCATCTGACAAAGGGCTGATATCCAGAATCTACAAAGAACTTAAACAAATTTACAAGAAAAAAACAAACAACCTCTTCAAAAAGTGGGCAAAAGATATGAACAGACACTTCTCAAAGGAAGACATTTATGCAGCCAACAGACGCATGAAAAAATGCTCATCACTGGTCATCAGAGAAATGCAAATCAAAACCACAATGAGATACCATCTCATGCCAGTTAGAATGGTGATCATTAAAAAGTCAGTAAACAACAGATGCGGGAGAGGATGTGGAGAAATAGGAATGCTTTTACACTGTTGCTGGAAGTGTAAATTAGTTCAACCGTTGTGGAAGACAGTGTGGTGATTCCTCAAGGATCTAGAACTAGAAATACCATTTGACCCAGCAATCCCATTACTGGGTATATACCCAACGAATTATAAATCATGCTACTATAAAAACACATGCACACGTATGTTTATTGTGGCACTATTCACAATAGCAAAGACTTGGAACCAACCCAAATGTCCATCAGTGATAGACTGGATTAACAAAATGTGGCACATATACACCATGGAATACTATGCAGCCATAAAAAAGGATGAGCTCATGTCCTTTGCAGGGACATAGATAAAACTGGAAACCATCATTCTCAGCAAACTATCGCAAGGACAGAAAACCAAACACTGCATGTTCTTACTCATAGGTGGAAACTGAACAATGAGAACACTTGGACACTGGGGGCAGGGGGAACATTGCACACTGGGGCCTGTCGTGGGGTGGGGGGTGGGGGAGGGATAGCACTAGGAGAAATACCTAATGTAAATGATGAGTTGATGGGTGCAGCAAACCAACATGGCACATGTATCCCTATGTAACAAATCTGCATGTTGTGCACATGTACCCTAGGACTTAAAGTATGATAATAAAAAAAAAGAATAACACATATTAAAGGAAGTTGTGAACTCGAAAAAAAAAAAGTACAAGATACATAGTAATTTCCCAAGGGTTTTTCTTTTTTTTTCCTTTTTCTTTTCTTTTTTTTTTTTTTTTTTGAGATGACGTCTCGCTCTGTCGCCAGGCTGGAGTGCAGTGGTGCGACCTGGGCTCACTGGAACGTCCGCCTCCTGGGTACTTATAGAATAATGTACTTACATTATTATAGTAATAACAGCAATAGACAAAATGTTAAAGGGACAACATATATAAAACCAATACCATCAATAAATACCTTGGATATCTTCAACTGAGAGACTTTGTTAGCTTTCCTGTATTTTGTGGTGGAATGGTGAGACTTCAAAGAGTGTCCATAAAAGCTAGTTTTCATGTTAATCAGGAGAATTTTCCTTTCTAGAGCCTGTCATGCACAAACACAACTGCCTTGACTTTCTTCACCCCGGGTCTTCAGGAAACGTGTCAATGGACGGAATAGTCACAAATTGAGCCACGGTTAGAAAAAAATTAAGAGCACTATTGTTATTTTCTTCAGATATTCTTGAGGGAAAGGCATGGGGATACAGCCAATGGGTATCTTCCAGGTTACGTATCTGTCCCCAAAGCCTGTGTGATGGGCAAATGTTACCCAGCCCCTCTCTGTTTTGGACACTGGAATCAAGGATGCATTTCTATTCATTCATTTCCAATGAGAACGCTGGATTCTCTCTTCCACACTCTCTGACTGACTCACTTTACAAATTCTGCTGTCTAAGATAGGACACGAGGTAAGGGTCCCTTTCACTAATGCTTCTGAAGAGCAGCTCCAGGGCCCGGTCCCCTTTCTTCTCCACCATGGTCAGCAGGATGTCATTCTTGCTCTGCCGTGTCTTTGCCTGCTCCACCAGCTCCTTCTCATTCTCAGTGAGAACCTCATTGTCTTGGAGATCATCGAGCACCCCTTTCAGGTCCCCCAACCTGGCTTGGAGTTGCCGGTGGTTCTCCTTCACAAAGGCTGCACCTGGATGAAAGGGGGAGTTGCAGACTCTGAGAATTGCTCTCTTATAGGATTTAGGATCTGCACCAAATGAAGATTCGTAATTCCAGGGTGGGGGATGGGTCTTTTTTAAGTATGTATGTATGTATGTATTTATTTATTTATTTATTTTGAGAGGGAGTTTCACTCATTGCCCCGGCTGGAGTGCAATGGCACGATCTCAGCTCACCGCAACCTCCACCTCCTGGGTTCAAGTGATTCTCCTGCCTCAGCCTCCCAAATAGCTGGGATTACAGGCATGCGCCACCATACCAGGCTAATTTTTGTATTTTTAGTAAAGGCAGCATTTCACCAAGTTGGTCAGGCTGGTCTTGAACTCCTGACCTCAGGTGATCCACCTGCCTCAGCCTCCCAAAGTGCTGGGATTACAGGAATGAGCCACCATGCCCAGCCAGGGATGGCTCTTTATCTTGTGGTGTTGCCTAACCCACCTTCATTTCATTTTGGATATTTTACTTCTGGCTCTTGATTAACTTTCTAGTCTCATATTTACTATACTTTTTCAAAGTTCAATATAGAACTACTTTAACTTACAGTTCCCCAGATACAAGATATTTACCCCAATGACTTGCTGTCGCCTGCTCCTTTGTGTGGACGTGATGTCCTCACGCCCTCCCGTAAGTAAATCATACTCATTGTTTGTATTTTTCTCTGGCATCGCTTGTTCTTTGTAAATGACAAGGTTAGAAGGAATGGAGCCTCACTTTGTGATGTCAAAGCACTCAAAGGCCTCTTGATATCAGATACATCCCCCCGGCTTTAGTGTAAACATTTCACTAACCTGAGAAGGCAGGAGGGGCTGATGCAGCTCCAAGCTGGATATCCACTACAAAAGAGGAAGAATTGGAGATGACACACAATGAATCATATACCCTAACTCAGCTTTTCTAGTCTTTCATGCGCCAACTAAAATAATTTAATTCTACATATTTTGTAAGGCAGGGATCTTGTTTGGCACACTAATATACTAATGAAACCCAATTAAGTCATGAGCCACTCACTGCCCATTCAGGAAATGTATCAGAGAAAGGAGCACATTTTTTCAATATTCTTTCTTTTCTTTTCCTTTCTTCCTTCCTCTTTCTTTCTTTCTTTCCTTTCTTTCTCTCTCTCCCTCCCTCCCTCCTTCTTTCTTTCTCTCTTTCTTTCTCAAAGTCTCGCTCTGTTGCCCGGGCTCTAGATTGCAGTTGCCCAATCTCAACTCACTGCAACCTCTGCCTCCCAGGTTCAAACAATTCTCCTGCCTCAGCCTCCTGAGTAGCTGGGATTACAGGCATGCGCCACCATGTCCGGTTAATTTTGTATTTTTAGTAGAGACAGGGTTTCGCCATGTTGGCCAGGCTGGTCTCGAACTCCTGACCTCAGGCGATCCGCCTGCCTCAGCCTCCCGAAGTGCTGGAATTACAGGCATGAGGCACCGCACCCGGCCCATTTTTTCAATACTCTTTCTATGCGCAGGAGAATGTCTTAGGAACTCTGAGGATTACAACAATATCATACCATACTGTCTTACATAAATTACAGTCAAGGTAAATGTGTTTTAGACATAAACTATCAACATTAAAGGAGTAAATTTTTATACATGTTGGTACCAGGACTTATAAGTTGATAGAAGATTTGATAATTGGAGCTAACAATTTGAAAATAATTGAAATGATCTTTCCCAGGAGGCTTTCAACATGGTCTTATACTTTTATCTAAAATCCCTGATGTGGCTTAAAGTTCTGATGAATTTTGTGACCCCCTCCGTTGGTGGCAGCTCAGTCTCCATGTCATAAACACAGAATGAATCTGATGAATCTGAGTCTCCCATTGACTATGAGGTCCAAAAATTGAGTTTCTGGTCATTTGACTTCCAGGAAGAACATCAACTTCATGGAACAGCACATTCACCCAGAGGCCCAGCCACCCACAGTCTCCCCATTTCATCCAGAATTTCCCTATTAAGGAATTAGCATGGTCATGACACCTGGAAAAACACTACCGTTTTTTGGGGTTTTTGTTGTTGTTGTTTGAGACAGAGTTTCCATCCTGTTGCCCAGGCTGGAGTGCAGTGGCCCGATCTCAGCTCACTGCAACCTCCGCCTCCTGGGTTCAAGTGATTCTGGTTCCTCAGCCCCCTGTGTAGCTGGGACTAGAGGCACTCTCCATCATGCCCCGCTAATTTTTGTATTTTAGCGGAGACAGGGTTTCACCATGTTGACCAGGCTGGTTTCGATCTCCTGACCTCAAGTGATCAGCCTGTCTTGGCCTCCCAAAGTGTTGGGATTACAGGTGTCAGCCACCTGTAATCTTTTTTTAATGAAAGATTAAATCTAAGCCAGGCGAGGTGGCTCATGCCTGTAATCCCAGCCCTTTGGGAGGCCAAGGCGGGCAGATCACAAGGTCATGAGAACAAGACCATCCTGGCCAACATGGTGAAACCCCGTCTCTACTAAAAATACAAAAATTAGCCGGGCGTGGTGGCGGACACCTTTGGTCCCAGCTACTAGGGAGGCTGAGGCAGGAGAATCACTTGAACCCGGGAGGCAGAGGTTGCAGTGAGCCGAGACTGTGCCATTGCACTCCAGCCTGGTGACAGAGTGAGACTCCGTCTCAAAAAAAAAGATTAAATCTAAACCAGGGAAAAATCTTTTTTTTTCTTTTTTTGAGACGGAGTCTCACTCTGTCGCCCAGGCTGGAGTGCAATGGAGCCGTCTCTACTCACTGCAACCTCCGCCTCCCAGGTTCAAGCGATTCTCCTGCCTCAGCCTCCTGAGTAGCTGGGACTACAGGCGTGCGCCACCTTGCCTGGCTAATTTTTGTATTTTTAGTAGAGACGGAGTTTTGCCATGTTGGTCAGACTGGTCTCGAACTCCTGACCTCGTGATCCGCCTGCCTTGGCCTCCCAAAGCACTGGGATTACAGGCGTGAGCCACTGAGCCCGGCTGGAAATATCCTTTTTTAATGAAAGAAAAGTAAGCAATGTATAAATATTCTGGTTTTTAAAGATAAATTGAGGGGGCAGTGGCATTTGTTTGCTTTCTCAAAGTGTGTACTGCATGTTGGCTGTCAACTAGACTGCATTCTAGCCACTGAGGTTGCGAGCAATGGAGACTGAGACCTCTGCACTGCTTTTTCCCATATAAAACACAACAAAGACAGCCAAGAAGTTGCACAAACCAAGCTCTCATCATCTGAGATGCTAAGACATTTTAGGGAATGGAGGCAGGAACAGGGGAGGTGTGTATGGATGAGACTTGGCTGAGCTGAGCACCTTCCAACCCTGCAGTGTGCCTGGAACCTCTAAGTCCAGCCGCAGCTCAGGTGCAGGACCTGAACAAGACCACAGTTTGTCTAGGGAAAGGATGCACAGCCATGAAGCTGATATGCAACTCTCTCTCTCGCTCTTTTTTTCTTCTTCTTTTTTTTTTTTGATGGCGTCTCGCTCTGTCACCCAGGCTGGAGTGCAGTGGCACCATCTCAGCTCACTGCAACCTCCACCTCCCGGGTTCAAGCGATTCTCCTGCCCCAGCCTCCCGAATAGCTGGGATTACAGGCACACGCCACCACGCCTGGCTAATTTTTGTACTTTTAGTAGAGGCAGAGTTTTGCCCTGTTGGTCAGGCTGGTCTTGAACTCCTGACCTCAGGTGATCTGCCTGCCTTGGCCTCGGCCTCCCAAAGTGCTGGGATTACACGCGGGAGCCACCATGCCCGGCCTGATCTGCAACTCTCTTGACATTAAGAGGTGATGGGATTGTGAGAATTCAGTGAAAGAAGGAAGACCAGTGGCTGACGACCACAAGGGCCGAATTAGCCAACACCATCAACGCTATGACAGTATTGTCCCAAAACACTAAAATACATGAGCAGAAACAGGCAAAACCCATTTGAAATTGTTCCAGAATATTCCACAAGGTACTCATACTCCAAAAGAACACATATGTTTGTTCAACTATTCCCGGATTCCTGGGCATTCACGTTGGGTTCATTTTTCCCTCACTGCAAGTAATGCTTCAAGGAATATCACTGCATATAATTTCCCTTCATATGTGTACTCTTACGTTATAGTATAGATTTCTAAAAGTGATTTTTGTTCAAGGGACAATTTTTTTTTCTTTTTTTTGAGACAGGGTCTCGCTCTGTCGCTCAGGCTGGAGTGCAGTGGCACAAACTCGGCTCACTGCTCCCTCCTCCCTCTGGGGTCAAGTGAGCCAACCACCTCAGCCTCCAAGTAGCTGCGGCTACAGGCACGTACCACCATGCCCAGCTAATTTTTGTATTTTTTGTAGAGACGGGGATTCACCATGTTGCCTAGGCTGGTCTCGAACTCCTGACTTCAAGTGATCCTCTCGCCTCAGCCTCCTAAAGCACTGGGATTACTGACGTGAGCCACCAATCCTGGCCACAAGGGGCAATATTTAAATTAATGTATGGACATATTACTGCCTAAAAGGTTAAAGCAATTTACGGTTCCCGTGCAAATGTTATCTTAATGTCCTCCTCTTGATAGAGCCGTAGTGAAATTTTCCTAATGTGGTACTGAAGATAATGATCTGCTGCAATGGAAGACACTGATTTCTGCATCATTGTAGGTATTCAAACAGAGGATGACATTTGCAAGTATTGGAGACACTTAAATGTATCCACAGAGATTCAAGGACCTCTGAGGAGATCTTTGATACCTTTTCTGGGAGTTTCTAAATTCCACGAAATTATATTTATGATGTTGAGTTTGTATGAATGAATGAAACATTTTACAGGATTTTTCATCAGACTATCTGAAGGAATATGACACCCCAAAAAATAAGAAAGGTGAGTATGGAAGAAATTATTAAATTGTGCAGAAAATGGAATGAAGTAGTCTTCAGGTTCGTTCTGACTCTTAGAATCTCCTGTTTTTGGCCGGGCGCGGTGGCTCATTCCTGTAATCCCAATGCTTTGGGAGGCCGAGGCGGGTGGATCACTTGAGGTCAGGAGTTTGAGACCAGCTTGGCCAACAGAGCAAACCCCCATCTCTACTAAAAATAAAAAAATTAGCCAAGAGTGGTGGCGCGCACCTGTAATCCCAGCTACTCGGGAGACTGAGGCAGGAGAATCACTTGAACCAGGAGGCAGAGGTTGCAGTGAGCCGAGATCGCATCACTGCACTCCAGCCTGGGCAACACAGCAAGACTCCGAAAAAAAAAAAATCTCCTGTTCTTTACCCCCAGGTGTGAGAGGTTTCCATTCCCATGGCCATCCCCATTCTCTGGCCCCTTCAGCATTTCACTTCCTGTGGACAAACCACGGCCATCACTTTCGTTTTCCTCACATTGGCGATACACTGACAATGGAGTTCTTATCTGGGCTGGAATCATAAACAGGCTTTCACCTTTGACATCCAATGGTAGAGGTGCATTTTCCCCTCACCTAAAATGCCAGCCTCACCCACTCACCTACCTGGCTTCACCACAGTCTTCCAGACCAAAGTCTCATGTCTTTTTTCAGTAATTTCAAGTTGAATGGGTTCTTTCATCTGCCCAGCATAGAATTTTGAGAAGTGCTGGATTTCTCCAGGGCTCCTGTAGGACAATTTCAACTCCTAGAGGAAACACAACAGTTGACTTGAAGCAGTGGAGGGTGGAAGGGCCCGGCTCCCTACAGTGAACTGGCCAATGGAACTTAACCCCTGTTTTCTACACAATGTCATGGCTGGTTGAGGGGGAAACAGAGGGAGAGAGGTAAACATCCTGAACATCCTGTTTTTGTTTTTTGTTTTGAGACGGGGTCTTGCTCTTTCACCCAGGCTGGAGTGCAGTAGCGCAATCTCAGCTCACTGCAACCTCCAACTCCCAGGTTCAAGCGATTCTCCTGCCTCAGCCTCCTGAGTAGCTGAGATTACAAGCGCGTACCACCATGCCCAGCTAATTTTTGTATTTTTAGTAGAGACGGGGTTTCACCATATTGGCCAGGCTGGTCTCGAACTCCTGAGCTCATGATCTGCCCCCCTTCACCATGCCCCCACCCGCCGCCCCGCCCCACCCCAGCCTCCCACAGTGTTAGGATTATAGGCATGAGCCACTGTGCCCAGCTGGTAAACATCCTTTTAAATGCATAATGTTAGGAAATAATTTCATTCTATGAAAGCAAGAGTAACCTAGCTCTCAACACCCCATGAGTCAGAGAAAAATGATCTGAACTGAGTATAAAAATTTGAGGTGTTGGCCAGGCACAGTGGCTCACACCTGTAATTTCAGCACTTCGGGAGGCCGCGCCAGGCAGATCACCTGAGGTCAGGAGTTTGAGACCAGCCTGGCCAACATGGTGAAACCCCGTCTCTACTAAAAATACAACAAATTAGCTGGGCATGGTGGTGGGTGCCTGTAATCCCAGGTTCTTGGGAGGCTGAGGCAGGAGAATCGCTTGAACCCGGGAGATGGAGGTTGCAGTGAGCCAAGATCACGCCATTGCACTCCAGCCTGGGCGACAAGAGCGACATTCCATCTCAAAAACAAACAAAAATAATAATAATAACGCTACTAACTCAGAATCTCAGACTGTACAGAAATGTGGGAAAACTGGCAAAGGCAGCTCATCAGGTCTGTCTTGGCCTCACTGGGAAGCCAAGGGTCAGATGTGGCATCGTGCTTTCCTGTCCTTCCTTCTCTTCGTTCTGCACCCGACTTCCCCAGGATTCCTAACCAAAGCTGCCCTGGGGAATAGGAGCTAACTTCATAGGCAGGACAGAATTAGGAAAAGCTTAGTTTATGCGAATCTCTAGTTTCTTTAGGAAACAAGCCCTACAACTCTTGGAAAACAGTAATTTAAAAATTCTTTTTTTCTTTTTGTTATACTTTTAAGTTCTAGGGTACATGTGCACGACGTGCAGGTTTGTTACATATGGATACATGTGCCGTGTTGGTTTGCTGCACCCATTAACTCATCATTTACATTAGATATTTCTCCTAATGCTATCCCTCCCCCATGCCCCAAACCCCACGACAGGCCCCAGTGTGTGATGCTCCCCGCCCTGTGTCCAAGTGTTCTCATTGTTCAATTCCCACTTATGAGTGAGAACATGAGGTGTTCTGTTTTCTCTCCTTGCCATAGTTTGCTCAGAATGATGGTTTCCAGCTTCAGCCATGTCCCTACAAAGGACATGAACTCATCCTTTTTTATGGCTGCATAGTATTCCATGGTGTATATGTGCCACATTTTCTTAATCCAGTCTATCATTGATGGACATTTGGGTTGGTTCCAAGTCTTTGCTATCGTGAATAGTGCTGCAATAAACATACATGTGCATGTGTCTTTATAGTAGCATGATTTATAATCCTTTGGGTATACACCCAGTAATGCGATTGCTGCGTCAAATGGTATTTCTAGTTCTAGATCCTTGAGGAATCGCCACATTGTCTTCCACAATGGGTGAACTAATTTACAGTCCCACCAACAGTGTAAAAGTGTTCCTATTTCTCCACATTCTCTCCAGTACCTGTTGTTTCCTGACTTTTTAATGATCGCCATTCTAACTGGTGTGAGATGGTATCTCATTGTGGTTTTGATTTGCATTTCTCTGATGACCAGTGATGATGAGCATTTTTTCATGTGTCTGTTGGCTGCATAAATGTCTTCTTTTGAAAAGTGTCTGTTCATATCCTTTGCCCACTTTTTGATGGGATTGATTTTTTCTTGTAAATTTGTTTAAGTTCTTTGTAGATTCTGGATATCAGCCCTTTGTCAGATGGGGAGATTGCAAAAATTTTCTCCCATTCTGTAGGTTGCTTGTTCACTCTGATGGTAGTTTCTTTTGCTGTGCAGATACTCTTTAGTTTAATTAGACCCCATTTGTCTATTTTGGCTTTTGTTGCCATTGCTTTTGGTGTTTTAGTCATGAATTCCTTGCCCATGCCTATGTCCTGAATGGTATTGCCTAGGTTTTCTTCTAGGGTTTTTATGGTTTTAGGTCTAACATTTATGTCTTTAATCCATCCATGCCTATGTCCTGAATGGTATTGCCTAGGTTTTCTTCTAGGGTTTTTATGGTTTTAGGTCTAACATTTATGTCTTTAATCCATCCTGAATTAATTTTTGAATAAGGTATAACGAAGGGATCCAGTTGCAGCTTCCTACATATGGCTAGCCAGTTTTCCCAACATGATTTATTAAATAGGGAATCCTTCCCAATTTTTTGTTTTTGTCAGGTTTGTCAAAGATCAGACGGTTGTAGATATGTGGTGTTATTTCTGAGGCCTCTATTCTGTTCCATTGGTCTATATCTCTGTTTTGGTACCAGTACTATGCTGTTTTGGTTACTGTAGCCTTGTAGTATAGTTTGAAGTCAGGTAGTGTGATGCCTCCAGCTTTGCTACTTTTGCTTAGGATTGTCTTGGCAAAGTGGGCTCTGTTTTGGTTCCATATGAACTTTAAAGTAGTTTTTTCCAATTCTGTGAAGAAAGTCATTGGTAGTTTGATGGGGGTGGCATTGAATCTATAAATTGCCTTGGGCACTATGGATGTTTTCACGATATTGATTCTTCCTATCCATGAGCATGGAATGTTCTTCCATTTGTTTGTGTCCTCTTTTTATTTCGTTGAGCAGTGGTTTGTAGTTCCCCTTGAAGAGGTCCTTCATATCCCTTGTAAGTTGGATTCCTAGGTATTTTATACTCTTTGAAGCAACTGTGAATGGGAGTTCACTCATGATTTGGCTCTCTGTTTGTCTGTTATTGGTGTGGAGGAATGCTTGTGATTTCTGCCCATTGATTTTGTATCCTGAGACTTTGCTGAAGTTGCTTATCAGCTTAAGGAGATTCTGGGCTGAGACAATGGGGTTTTCTAAATATACAATCATGTCATCTGCAAACAGAGACAATTTGACTTCCTCTTTTCCTAACTGAATACCCTTTATTTCTTTCTCTTGCCTCACTGCCCTGGCCAGAACTTCCAACACTATGTTGAATAGGAGTGGTGAGAGAGGGTATACCTGTCTTGTGCCAGTTTTCAAAGGGAATGCTTCCAGTTTTTGCCCATTCAGTATGATACTGGCTGTGGGTTTGTCATAAATAGCTCTTACTATTTTGAGATACATTCCATCAATACCTAGTTTATTGAGAGTTTTTAGTATGAAAGGCTGTTGAATATTGTCAAACGCCTTTTCTGCATCTATTGAGATAATCATATGGTTTTTGTCTTTGGTTCTGTTTATGTGATGGATTACGTTTATTGATTTGCATATGTTGAACCAGCCTTGCATCCCAGGGATGAAGCCAACTTGATCTTGGTGGATAAGCTTTTTGATGTGCTGCTGGATTCGGTTTGCCAGTATTTTATTGAGGATTTTTGCATCTATGTTCATCAGGGATATTGGTCTAAAATTCTCTTTTTTTGTTGTGTCTCTGCCAGGCTTTGGTATCAGGATGATGCTGGCCTCATAAAATGAGTTAGGGAGGATTCCCTCTTTTTCTATTGATTGGAATAGTTTCAGAAGGACTGGTACCAGCTCCTTTTTGTACCTCTGGTAGAATTCGGCTGTGAAACCATCTGGTCCTGGACTTTTTTTGGTTGGTAGGCTATTAATTATTGCCTCAATTTCAGAGCCTGTTATTGGTCTATTCAGCGATTCAACTTCTTCCTGGTTTAGTCTTGGCAGTGTGTATGTGTCCAGGAATTTATCCATTTCTTCTAGATTTTCTAGTTTATTTGCGTAGAGGTGTTTATAGTATCCTCTGACGGTAGTTTGTATTTCTGTGGAATCAGTGGTGATCTCCCCTTTATCATTCTTTATTGCGTCTATTTGATTCTTCTCTATTTTCTTCTTTATTAGTCTTGCTAGTGATCTATCAATTTTGTTGATCTTTTCAAAAAACCAGCTCCTAGACTCACTGACTTTTTTGAAGGGTTTTTTTGTGTGTGACTCTATCTCCTTCAGTTCTGCTCTGATCTTAGTTATTTCTTGCATTCTGCTGGCTTTTGAATTTGTTTGCTCTTGCCTCTCTAGTTAATTGTGATGTTAGGGTGTCGATTTTAGATCTTTCCTGCTTTCTCCTGTGGGCATTTAGTGCTATAAATTTCCCCCTACACACTGCTTTAAATGTGTCCCAGAGACTCTAGTACATTGTGTCTTTGTTCTCCTTGGTTTCAAAGAACATCTTTATTTCTGGCTTCATTTCGTTATTTACCCAGTAGTCATTCAGGAGCAGGTTGTTCAGTTTCCATGTAGTTGTGTGGTTTTGAGTGAATTTCTTAATCCTGAGTTCTAATTTGATTGCACTGTGGTCTCAGAGACAGTTTGTTATGATTTCTGTTCTTTTACATTTGCTGAGGACTGCTTTACTTCCAACTATGTGGTCAATTTTGGAATAAGTGTGATGTGGTGCTGAGAAGAATGTATATTTTGTTGATTTGGGGTGGAGAGTTCTGTAGATGTCTCTTAGGTCTGCTTGGTGCGGAGCTGAGTTCAAGTCCTGGATATCCTTGTTAACCTTCTGTCTCGTTGATCTGTCTAATATTGACAGTGGGGTGTTAAAGTCTCCCATTATTATTGTGTGGGAGTCTAAGTCTCTTTGTAGGTCTCTCAGGACTCCTTTTATGAATCTGGGTGCTCCTGTATTGGGTGCATATATATTTAGGATAGTTAGCTCTTCTTGTTGAATTGATCCCTTTAACATTATGCAATGGTCTTCTTTGTCTCTTTTGATCTTTGTTGGTTTAAAGTCTGTTTTATCAGAGGCTAGGATTGCAACCCCTGCTTTTTTTCCTTTCCACTTTCTTGGTAGATCTTCCTCCATCTGTTTATTTTGAGCCTGTGTGTGCCTCTGCACGTGAGATGGGTCTCCTGAATACAGCACACTGATGGGTCTTGACTCATTATCTAATTTGCCGGTCTGTGTCTTTTAATTGGGGCATTTAGCCCATTTACATTTAAAGTTAATATTGTTATGTGTGAATTTGATCCTGTCATTATGATGTTAGCTGGTTATTTTGCCTGTTAGTTGATGCAGTTTCTTCCTAGCATCAATGGTCTTTACAATTTGGCATGTTTTTGCAGTGGCTGGTACTGGTTGCTCCTTTCCATGTTTAGTGCTTCCTTCAGGAGCTCTTGTAAGGCAGGCCTGGTGGTGACAAAATCTCTCAGCATTTGCTTGTCTGTAACGGAGTTTATTTCTCCTTCACTTATAAAGCTTAGTTTGGCTGGATATGAAATTCTGGTTTGAAAATTATTTTCTTTAAGAATGCTGAATTTTGGCTCCCAGTCTCGTCTGGCTTGTAGGGTTTCTGCCAAGAGATCTGCTGTTAGTCTGATGGGCTTCCCTTTGTGGGTAACCCAACCTTTCTCTCTGGCTGCCTTTAACATTTTTTCCTTCATTTCAACCTTGGTGAATCTGACAATTATGTGTCTTGGGGTTGCTCTTCTTGAGGAATATCTTTGTGGTGTTCTCTGTATTTCCTGAATTTGAATGTTGGCCTGCCTTGCTAGGTTGGGGAAGTTCTCCTGGATAATATCCTGAAGAGTGTTTTCCAACTTGGTTCCATTCTCCCCGTCACTTTCAGGTACACCAATCAAACGTATATTTGGTCTTTTCACATAGTCCCATATTTCTTGGAGGCTTTGTTCTTTTCTTTTTACTCTTTTTTCTCTATATTTCTCTTCTTGCTTCATTTCATTAATTTGATCTTCAATCACTGATATCAGTTCTTCCATTCGATCGAATTGGCTTCTGAAGCTTGTGCATGCATCACGTACTTCCCATGCCGTGGTTTTCAGCTCCATCAGGTCATTTAATATCTTCTCTGCACTGTTTATTCTAGTTAACCATTCGTCTAATCTTTTTTCAAGGTTTTCCTTTGAACGTTCTTCTTCAGCTTGGAGACGTTTGTTATTACCGACTTTCTGAAGCCTACTTCTGTCAACTCGTCAAAGTCATTCTCTGTCCAGCTTTGTTCCATTGCTGGCGAGGAGCTGCGATCCTTTGGAGGAGAAGGAGTGCTCTGGTTTTTAGAATTTTCAAATTTTCTGCTCTGGTTTCTCCCCATCTTTGTGGTTTTATCTACCTTTGATCTTTGATGTTGGTGACCTACAGATGAGGTTTTGGTGTGGATGTCCTTTTTGTTGATGTTGATGCTATTCCTTTCTGCTTGTTAGTTTTCCTTCTAACAGTCAGGACCCTCAGCTGCAGGTCTGTTGGAGTTTGCTGGAGGTCCACTCCAGACCCTGTTTGCCTGGGTATCACCAGCGGAGGCTGCAGAACAGCCAATATTGCAGAAAAGCAAATAATGCTGCCTGATCCTTCCTCTGGAAGCTTCATCTCAGAGGGGCACCCAGCTGTATCAGGTGTCAGTCAGCCCCTACTTGGAGGTGTCTCCAAGTTAGGCTACACGGGGGTCAGGGACCACTTGAGTAGACAGAGCTCAAACACCGTGCTGGTAGAACCACTGCTCTCTTCAGAGCTGTCAGACAGGGACATTTAAGTCTGCAGAAGTTTGTGCTGCCTTTTGTCCTGCTATGCCCTGCCACCAGAGGTGGAGTCTACAGAGGCACTTGGGCCTCACTGAGCTGCAGTGGGCTCCACCCACTTCGAGCTTACCGGCTGCTTTGTTTACCTACTCAAGCCTCAGCAATGGCAGATGCCCCTCCTCCAGCCAGGCTTGCAGCCTCGCAGTTCCATCTTGGACTAGCAGTGAGCAAGGCTCCATGGGCGTGGGACCTGTTGAGCCAGGTGCAGGATCTAATCTCCTGGGGTGCCGTTTGCTAAGACCGTTGGAAAAACACAGTGTTTAGGTGGCAGTGTCCCAATTTTCCCGGTACAGTCTGTCACGGCTTCCCTTGGCTAGGAAAGGGAAATCCCCCAACCCCTTGCGCTTCCTGGGTGAGGCAATGCCCCGTGCTGCTTCGGCTCGCCCTCCGTGGGCTGCACCCACTTTCCAACCAGTCCCAATGAGATGAACCAGGTACCTTGGTTAGAAATGCAGAAATCACCCATCTTCTGCATCAATCACACTGGGAGCTGCAGACCGGAGCTATTCTTATTTGGCCATCTTAGAATGAACCGGAAAATAGTAATTTAAAAATTCTAAGACGTGAGGTCCTTGTTTCTCCTTTTTTTTTTTTTTTTTTTTTTTTGATATGGGGTCTCACTCTGTCACCCAGGCTGGAGTGCAGTGGCTTGTTCTCAGCTCACTGCAACCTCTGCTTCCCAGGTTCAAGTGATTCTCCTGCTTCAGCCTCCGAGTAGCTGGGACTACAGGTGCGTGCCATCACACCCAACTAATTTTTTGTATTTTTAGTAGAGACAGGGCTTCACCGTGTTAGCCAGGATGGTCTCAATCTCCTGACCTCATGATCTGTCTGCCTCAGCCTCCCAAAGTGCTAGGATTACAGGTATGAGTCACAGCTCCCAGCCTCGGTTCTCCATCTTTTTACAAGGAAGATGACTCTAAGGAGATTTTACCTTGCTCAAGATTATCACCTCATATTACAATTGCCATTTCTTTGTTTGTTTGTTTTTGTTTTTGAGACAGAGTCTTGCTCTGTCGCCCAGGCTGAAGTGCAGTGGCATGATCTCGGCTCACTACAACCTTTGCCTCACAGGTTCAAGTGATTCTCCTGCCTCAGCCTCCTGAGTAGCTGGGACTACAGTTGCACGCCACCAATCCCAGCTAATTTTTGTATTTTTAGTAGAGATGAGGGTTCACCATGTTGGCCAGGCTGGTCTCGAACTCTTGACTTCAAGTGATCTGTCCACCTTGGCTTCCCGAAGTACTGGGATTACAGGCTTAAGAAACCGTGCCCAGTCTTATGATGGCCATTTCTTATGCCATGCTTACTATGTTGCATTTTTTTTTTGTAAGGAACTCCCTGTATTTTATTTATCTCCATACCAGCAATGTTTATGCAAGGTCCTGCAACAACCAAGAGTGTATCTTGCCTGAAGGACAACTGAGCTTCCGGGAACTGTCTGGCTGGTGTTAACAGAGATAGAAAATCATTTAGGTAGATAGATAGGGTGAAGAGATTCCCCAGCAAAAAAATTTCCTTCTAACAAGAAGTAGCTCAGAAATTGCTCCCTTTCTACCCTCAGGCAGTTCAAAGAAATCACTTCTCTCCTAACGAAGAGCAGCCTGGAAGATAAGGCTATAAAACATAGATAAGCTCTGGGCACAGTGGCTCACACCTGTAATCTCCAGTAAAAATACAAAAATGTAATACATAATATAAGATATCATATTTCTTTTATTTTTTTAATTTTATGTTTTTGTTTTTGAGATGGAGTCCAACTCTGTTGCCCAGGGTGGAGTGCAGTGGCACAATCTCAGCTCACTGCAATCTCCAGCTCCCGGGTTCAAGTGATTCTCCTGCCTCAGCCTCCTGAGTAGCTGGGATTACAGGCGCACACCACCATGCCCAGCTCATTCTTTGTGTATTTTTTAGTAGAGAAGGGGTTTCACCATGTTGGTCAGGCTGGTCTCGAACTCTTGACTCATGATCTGCCTGCCTTGGCCTCCCAAAGTGCTGGGATTACAGATGTGAGCTACTGAGCCCAGCCAAGATATTATATTTCTTCATTCAAACACCTTAAAAAATACTTGTTAAGTGACTTAGCTAGGCAAGATGTCAGGCCTGCAGGGAACCATAACAGAGAAGTGGAAACTTCAATTCAGATAACTAAATGTACAGTTTAAATCACAATATAAGTGCCCCAAATGCTAAAATGTTACCACTGCTTGTGTTAAGGTCTTAGAAATATGTAATTTTGTTAAGACTGTTTTCTTGTATTTTCAATTTTTAAAAACTTTGTATTTGTGATTAATGAAAAAAATTGCATTTTGCTAAAATTCTTCTATTTGTTTCAAAAGTACAAAATATTCTGAAATCTGCTGTGTTAGATTTGAATTCTACCAACCGTGGGTATTATTTCCAGATGAGCAGAATTAGACACAATATAACGGGCACCAAAGTTCAGGGGTTCCACTGGGGGTGAAGTCTGTAGACGCACACCACAGAAGCGATCTTCCTCATCATCTATCATCTGAGGAAGAAGGGGGAGAAACATTAGAAAGCACACAAAAAAGGAAATAAGCACAAATAGGGCATAAAAAGTTTTCTATATATTGTATTAAGTAGCACGTAGGATATGATTCAGTTGATGCAAAGATTGAGATGATAGGGCCGGCACGTTGGCTCATGCCTGTAATCCCAGCACTTTGGGAGGCCGAGACAGGTGGGTCACCTAAGGTCAGGAGTTCGAGACCAGCCTGGCCAACATGGTAAAGCCCCATCTCTTCTAAAAATACAAAAATGAGCTGGGCATGGTGACGCACGTCTGTAATCCCAACTACTTGGGAGGCTGAGGTAGGAGAATCGCTTCAACCCAGGAGGCAGAGGTTGCAGTGAGCTGAGATCTCGCCACTGCACTCCAGCCTAGGTGGCAGAGCGAGACTGCATTTCAAAAAAAAAAATGGAGATGATTGATTGATAGATTATATTTTAATTAATAAAATATGCAAATAATTTATTGTGCCATAATTTTCACAGTAGACACACCCATGTAGCCAAGACCAGAAGGACACACAGAGATAAATAGGCAGATAGATGGTAGAGTGATAAACCAGATAGACAGATGTAAATATGCCTCTATGCAAAAAAGATATATTATTAACATTTTGCTGACGGACATCTCAGAGCCAAAGGATTTCTTGTGAATGGTAAACTTATCATAAATTATTGTATAGTTTGATTTTATTTTTACACTGTGGAGAGTTTGGCCAGGGGACTTATAAAACCCAAGGACAAAGAGCCTTTCTTTTGGTGCCTCAGCCGAGGACTGGTAGCTTGGCTGTGTCTGTGAACAAGCTTATGATGGGCGAGAGTAGAGATGTTACTTCTCTCCGTCACAGGGCTGCTGTGAGATGCTCGGCCACCTGAGTACCAGTGAGCAGATACAGAAGAATGAGGTCCCCTCTGAGAGAACCAGCAGCCGGAACAGAAAGTGAGACCTCAGAACTATCTGAGCAGCCACCAAAGATATAGAATGGAATTCAATCAATAAGAAAACCTTTCAGAAGACTCAGGTGCAACTCAATGGAGACTTTATGGAATTAACGAGCAAGAATTTAAACTAAAAGCAATGACAGTAGGTGGTATTATTAGTCCAGCTGTTAGTCACCCTTGGGGTAATGACTGGGAGAGGGTTCAAGGGGGCCTCAGGGAAGTTGGTGATGTTCTGTATCTTGCTCTGGGTGCTGGATACATGGGCGTGTTCACTGTGAAAATTATGGAGCAATATATTATGTGCATATTATATTAATTTAAAAATATCAATGATATCGATGAAGAAAGGATGGGCAAAGCTGAAACCTAAACTGGGCCTGGAAGATCAAATAAAAGAAAAAAATTCAAGTTGTATTGAGGAAAGGGATGAATTCATGATGGGAATTAAGCAGAGAAGGGATGTGGAGACTATCCGGGAGGCATCACACATATGCCTATAAAGAGAACCAACTCCAGAAGGATAAAAAGAAACTGACAGAGGAAAGACATGATGTATCATGCCATCTCTGATGAATGATTATTTTAAATGAACAGATATATTCAATGTAAATTATAACAACAGACTGGAAGTATAAGAACCAAACACATCAGTATAACATTGGCAGGTTTATCATTATGGACCAATTTCTGCAGAGGTTGAGAGACATACTGCTATACTTGTTTTCAAAGAATGGAACAGCATTCTTTATTTTTTAGAGTTCTTACTATCCACATATATATTTCTCCTATAGGATGAACATTCCATGTAATATCATACGTTGTCATGTTTTTCACTATTTCTTCACTGATGCATCCCCATCCCCTAAAATAGTACCTGGAATATACAAGGCACACAATAAATATTTGTTGAATAGATGTATTAGTCCATTCATATGCTGCTATAAAGGACTGCCCAAGAATGAGTAATTCATAAATGAACGAAGTTGAATTGACTCACAGTTCCACGTGACTGGGGAGGCCTCACAATCATGATAGAAGGCAAAGGAGGAGCAAAGTCATGTCTTACATAGCAGCAGGCAAGAGAGAGCCTGTGCAGGAAACTCCCCTTTATAAAACCATCAGATCTCATGAGACTTACTTGCTATCACGAGAACAACACAGGAGAAACCTGTCCCATATTCAATCACCTCCCACAACATGTGGGAATTATGGGAGCTACAATTCAAAATGAGATTTGGGTGGGGACACAGCATTATAATAATGGAAGTATGAAAAATCAGGGTGTTATGACATCCCCAAAGGAACATAGTAATTCTCTACCAATGGATCCTAACCAAAATGAAATTTTCAAAGTGCCAGATAAATAATTCAAAAGACTGAGCTTAAAGAATCTCAATAAGAGATGCAAGATAAATCTGAAAACTAATACAAAAAAAAAATCTGAAAATTAATTCAGGATGTGAGCTAGAGATTTACCAAGGAGACAGATACCTTAAAAAACTTAACATCTAGAGGGAGTTTCCAAGATGGCCAAAAAGGAACAGCTCCAGTCTGCAGCTCCCAGTGTAAGCAATGCAGAAGACAGCTGATTTCTGCATTTCCAACTGAGGTACCGGGTTCCTCTCACTGGGAATTGTCAGACAGTGGGTGCAGCCCACAGAGCAGGGTGGGGCATTGCCTCACGTGGGAAGCGCAAGAGGTCGGGGAATTCCCTTTCCTAGCAAAGGGAAGCCGTGACAGACGGTACCTGGAAAATCAGGACACTCCCACCCTAATACTGTGCTTTTCCAACAGCCTTAGCAAATGGCACACCAGGAGATAATATCCCACGCCTGGCTCGGAGGGTCCCACGCCCATGGAGCCTCAATCACTGCTGGCACAGCAGTCTGAGATCAAACTGCAAGGTGGCAGCAAGGCTGGGGGAGGGGCATCCGCCATTGCTGAGGCTTGAGTAGGTAAACAAAGCGGCCTACAAGCTGGAACTGGGTAGAGCCCACCACAGCTCAAGGAGGCCTGCCTGCCTCTGTAGATTCCACCTCGGGGGCAGGACATAGCTGAACAAAAGGCAGCAGAAACTTCCGCAGAGTTAAACGTCCCTGTCTGACAGCTTTGAAGAGAGTAGTGCTTCTCCCAGCATGGTGTGTGAGATCTGAGAGCAGACAGACTGCCGCCTCAAGTGGGTCCCTGACCCCTGAGTAGCCTGACTCAGAGACATCTCCCAGTAGGGGCTGACTGACACATCATACAGCCAAGTGCCCCTCTGAGATGAAGCTTCCAGAGGAAGGTCAGGCAGCAACATTGGCCGTTCTGCAATATTTGCTGTTCTGCAGCCTCCGCTGGTGATACCCAGGCAAACAGGGTCTGAAGTGGACCTCCAGCAAACTCCAACAGACCTGCAGCTGAGGGTCCTGACTGTTAGAAGAGAAACTAACAAACAGAAAGGACATCCACACCAAAACCCCATCTGTACATCACCATCATCAAAGACCAAAGGTAGATAAAACCACAAACATGGGGAGAAACCAGAGTACAAAAGCTGAAAATTCTAAAAATCAGAGCGCCTCTTCTTCTCCAAAGGAATGTAGCTCCTCGCCGGCAATGGAACAAAGCTGGACGGAGAATGACTTTGACAAGTTGAGAGAAGAAGGCTTCAGACAATCGGTAATAACAAACTTCTCCGAGCTAAAGAAGGATGTTCGAACCCATCGCAAAAAAGCTAAAAACCTTGAAAAAAGATTAGACGAATGGCTAACTACAATAAACATTGTAGAGAAGTCCTTAAATGACCTGATGGAGCTGAAAACCATGGCACGAGAACTATGTGACGGGTACACAGCTGATTTGATCAAGTGGAAGAAAGGGTATCAGTGAATGAAGATCAAATTAATGAAATGAAGCAAGAAGAAAAGTTTAGAGAAAAAATAGTAAAAAGAAACGAACAAAGCCTCCAAGAAATACGGGACTATGTGAAAAGACCAAATCTATGTCGATTGGTGTACCTGAAAGTGACGGGGAGAATGGAACCAAGTTGGAAAACACTCTTCAGGATATTATCCAGGAGAACTTCCCCAACCTAGCAAGGCAGGCCAACTTTCAAATTCAGGAAATACAGAGAATGCCACAAAGATACTCCTCAAGAAGAGCAACCCCAAGACACATAATTGTCAGATTCACCAAGGTTGAAATGAAGGAAAAAATGTTAAAGGCAGCCAGAGAGAAAGGTCGGGTTACCCATCAGACCAACAGCAGATCTCTCGGCAGAAACCCTACAAGCCAGAAGAGAGTGGAGGCCAATATTCAACATTCTTAAAGAAAAGAATTTTCAACCCAGAATTTCATATCCAGCCAAACTAAGCTTTATAAGTGAAGGAGAAATAAACTCCTTTACAGACAAGCAAATGCTGAGAGATTTTGTCACCACCAGGCCTGCCTTACAAGAGCTCCTGAAGGAAGCACTAAACATGGAAAGGAACAACCAGTACCAGCCACTGCAAAAACATGCCAAATTGTAAAGACCATCGATGCTAGGAAGAAACTGCATCAACTAACGGGCAAAATAACCAGCTAACATCATAATGACAGGATCAAATTCACACATAACAATATTAACTTTAAATGTAAATGGGCTAAATGCTCCAATTAAAAGACACAGACTAGCAAATTGGATAGAGAGTCAAGACTCATCAGTGTGCTGTATTCAGGAGACCCATCTCACATGCAGAGGCACACACAGGCTCAAAATAAACGGATGGAGGAAGATCTACCAAGCAAATGGAAAACAAAAAAAAAGCAGGGGTTGCAATCCTAGCCTCTGATAAAACAGACTTTAAACCAACAAAGATCAAAACAGACAAAGAAGGCCATTACATAAGTTAAAGGGATCAATTCAACAAGAAGAGCTAACTATCCTAAATATATATGCACCCAATACAGGAGCACCCAGATTCATAAAAGGAGTCCTGAGAGACCTACAAAGAGACTTAGACTCCCACACAATAATAATGGGAGACTTTAACACCCCACTGTCAACATTAGACAGATCAATGAGACAGAAGGTTAACAAGGATATCCAGGACTTGAACTCAGCTCCGCACCAAGCAGACCTAACAGACATCTTCAGAACTCTCCACCCCAAATCAACAGAATATACATTCTTCTCAGCACCACATCACACTTATTCCAAAATTGACCACATAGTTGGAAGTAAAGCAGTCCTCAGCAAATGTAAAAGAACAGAAATTATAACAAGCTGTCTCTCAGACCACAGGGCAATCAAACTAGAATTCAGGATTAAGAAACTCACTCAAAATCGCTCAACTACATGGAAACTGAACAACCTGCTCCTGAATGACTACTGGGTACATAACGAAATGAAGGTAGAAATAAAGATGTTCTTTGAAACCAATGAGAACAAAGACACAACACACCAGAATCTCTGGGACACATTTAAAGCAGTGTGTAGAGGGAAATTTATAGCACTAAATGCCCTCAAGAGAAAGCAGGAAAGATCTAAAATTGACACACTATCATCACAATTAAAAGAACTAGAGAAGCAAGAGCAAACAAATTCAAAAGCCAGCAGAAGGCAAGAAATAACTAAGATCAGAGCAGAACTGAAGGCGATAGAGACACAAAAAAGAAAGCCCTTCAAAAAATCAATGAATCCAGGAGCTGGTTTTTTGAAAAGATCAACAAAATTGATAGATCGCTAGCAGGACTAATAAAAAAGAAAAGACAGAAAAATAAAACAGACGCAATAAAAAACGATAAAGAGGATATCACCACCAATACCACAGAAATACAAACTACAATCAGAGAATATTACAAACACCTCTACACAAATAAACTAGAAAATCTAGAAGAAATGGATAAATTCCTGGACACATACACACTCCCAAGACTAAACCAGGAAGAATTTGAATCCTGGAATAGACCAATAACAGGTTCTGAAATTGAGGCAATAATTAATAACCTACCAACCTAAAAAAAGTCCAGAATCAGATGAATTCACAGCCGAATTCTACCAGAGGTACAAAAAGGAGCTGGTACCAGTCCTTCTGAAACTATTCCAATCAATAGAAAAAGAGGGAATCCTCCCTAATTCATTTTATGAGGCCAACATCATCCTGATACCAAAGTCTGGCAGAGACACAACAAAAAAAGAGAATTTTAGACCAATATCCCTGATGAACATAGATGCAAAAATCCTCAATAAAATACTGGCAAACCAAATCCAGCAGCACATCAAAAAGCTTATCCACCAAGATCAAGTTGGCTTCATCCCTGGGATGCAAGGCTGGCCCAACATATGCAAATCAATAAACGTAATCCATCACATAAACAGAACCAAAGACAAAAACCACATGATTATCTCAATAGATGCAGAAAAGGCCTTCGACAAAATTCAACAGCGCTTCATGCTAAAAACTCTCAATAAACGAGGTATTGATGGGACGTATCTAAAAATAATAAGAGCTATTTATGACAAACCCACAGCCAATATCATACTGAATGGGCAAAAACTGGAAGCATTCCCTTTGAAAACTGGCACAAGACAGGTATGCCCTCTCTCACCACTCCTATTCAACACAGTGTTAGAAGTTCTGGCCAGGGCAGTAAGGCAAGAGAAAGAAATATAGGGTATTCAATTAGGAAAAGAGGAAGTCAAATTGTCCCTGTTTGCAGATGACATGACTGTATATTTAGAAAACCCCATCATCTCAGTCCAAAATCTCCTTAAGCTGATAAGCAACTTCAGCAAAGTCTCAGGATACAAAATCAATGTGCAAAAATCACAAGCATTTCTATACACCAATAACAGACAAACAGAGAGCCAAATCATGAGTGAACTCCCATTCACAATTGCTTCAAAGAGAATAAAATACCTAGGAATCCAACTTGCAATGGATGTGAAGGACCTCTTCAAGGAGAACCAAACCACTGCTCAACGAAATAAAAGAGGACACAAACAAATGGAAGAACATTCCATGCTCATGGATAGGAAGAATCAATATCGTGAAAACGTCTGTAGTGCCCAAGGCAATTTATAGATTCAATGCCACCCCCATCAAACTACCAATGACTTTCTTCACAGAATTGGAAAAAAACTACTTTAAAGTTCATATGGAACCAAAAAAGAGCCCACATTGCCAAGACAATCCTAAGCCAAAAGAACAAAGCTGGAGTCATCACACTACCTGAGTTCAAACTATACTACAAGCCTACAGTAACCAAAACAGCATGGTACTGGTACCAAAACAGAGATACAGACCAATGGAACAGAACAGAGGCCTCGGAAATAACACCACATATCTACAACCATCTGATCTTTGACAAACCTGACAAAAACGAGAAATGAGGAAAGGATTCCCTATTTAATAAATGGTGCTGGGAAAACTGGCTAGCCATATGTAGAAAGCTAAAACTGGATCCCTTCCCTACACCTTATACAAAAAATTAATTCAAGATGGATTTAAGACTTAAATGTTAGACCTAAAACCATAAAAACCCTAGAAGAAAACCTAGGCAATACCATTCAGGACATAGGCATGGGCAAAGTCTTCATGACTAAAACACCAAAAGCAATGGCAGCGAAAGCCAAAATTGACAAATGGGATCTAATTAAACTAAAGAGCTTCTGCACAGCAAAAGAAACTACCATCAGAGTGAACAGGCAACCTACAAAATGGGAGACAATTTTTACAATCTCCCCATCTGACAAAGGGCTAATATCCAGAATCTACAAAGAACTCAAACAAATTTACAAGGAAAAAATCAAACAACCACATCAAAAAGTGGGCAAAGGATATGAACAGATACTTTTCAAAAGAAGACATTTATGCAGCCAACAGACACATGAAAAAATGCTTATCATCACTGGCCATCGAGAAATGCAAATCAAAACCACAATGAGATACCATCTCATGCCAGTTAGAATGGTGATCATTAAAAAGTCAGGAAACAACAGGTGCTGGAGAGGATGTGGAGAAATTGGAATGCCTTTACACTGTTGGTAGGACTCTAAGCTAGTTCAACCACTGTGGAAGTCAGTGTGGTGATTCCTCAAGGATCTAGAACTAGAAATACCATTTGACCCAGCCATCCCATTACTGGGATGGATTATAAATCATGCTGCTATAAAGACACATGCACACATATGTTTATTGTGGCACTATTCACAATAGCAAAGACTTGGAACCAACCCAAATGTCCATCAATGATAGACTGGATTAAGAAAATGTGGCACATATACACCATGGAATACTATGCAGCCATGAAAAAGGATGAGTTCATGTCCTTTGTAGGGACATGGATGAAGCTGGAAATCATCATTCTGAGCAAACTATGGGAAGGACAGAAAACCAAACACCGTATGTTCTCACCCATAGGTGGGAATTGAACAATGAGAACACTTGGACACAGGGTGGGGAACATCACACACCGGGGCCTGTCATGGGGTGGAGGGATGGGGGAGGGATAGCATTAGGAGATATACCTAATGTAAATGACGAGTTAACGAGTGCAGCACACCAACATGGCACATGTATACATATGTAACAAACCTGCACATTATGCACATGTACCCTAGAACTTAAAGTATAATAATAATAAAAAAATTAACATCTAGAAATGAAAGGTTCATTGAAAAAATTACAAAATACAGTGAAAAGCTTTAATCATAGACTAGACCAAGCAGAGGAGAGAACCTGAAGACAAGTCTTTTTAATTAACCCAGTCAGACTAAAATAAAATAATAAATAAAAAAGAATTATAGGACTACATAAAGCAATGAAACTTATGAATCATCAGTGTTTCCAAGGGAGAAGAAAAAGCAAAAAATTGAGAATCTAAGAAAATAACTGGCAAAAATTTTCCTAGCCTAGCAAGATATTTAAAGATCTGAATACAGGAGGCCCAAATGATCACCAGCAAAATACACTGCAACATGAACTTCACCGTGATGTTGAGTCATCAGACTGTCGAACACCAAGCGAAGGGAAATTCTGAAAATCAGCAAGAGAAAACCATCTAGTCACCTAGAAAGGAAACTCCATTAGATTAACAGTAGACCTCTCAGCAGGAAACTTACGAGCTAGAAGAGAATGCAGTTTTATTTTCTAACTGCTTTAAAAAACACTGCCAACCACAGACACCACCACGCCTGGCTAATTTTTGTATTTTTAGTAGAGATGGGGGTTTCACCATGTTGGCCAGGCTGGTCTCGAACTCCTGATCTTAGGTGATCCTCCCTCCTCGGCCTCCCAAAGTGCTGGGATTACAGGCAAAAGCTATCGCACACAGCCAATTTTCTCTTGTATTTAAAGTACCCAGAGTTACCATCTTAAATACAGCCAGGCAAGCGCCTGCCTCTTGTTATTGGGATGCAAAGGTGTTAGGTGCCAGGACAGTAAAGTTTAATGAAATCTTCCTGGCATAATCTTCACACCAAGGCTGGAGGCACAGAAGCAGCATCTTATTCAGAAACACAGCAGCTATGGAGCTGCAGAAAGCAGAACATCTGCTTCATCCCTAACCTAAGAGGGTGTGGGACCATCAGCCTTTTGTAAATGCACTACAGGGAGATGCCACTGAATGGAAGGAGTTACCCCAGAGATGTGAGCGAGTGTGAGAGTGTCATTCAGATATTATCCAGCTAAAACTTGGTGAGAGAGGCCGGGCCCGGTGGATCGTGCCTGTAAACTCAGCATTTTGGGAGGCTGAGGCAGGAGGATCACTTAAGGTCAGGAGTTCAAGACCAGCCTGGCCAAAATAGCGAAACCTATCCTGACTTAAAATACAAAAAAATTAGCTAGGCGTCGTTGTGTTTGCCTGTAATCCCAGCTACTCAGGAGGCTGAGACAGGAGAATCGCTTGAACCCAGGAGGCGGAGGGTGTAGTGAGCTGAGATTGTGCCACTGTACTGCAGCCTGGGTGACAGAGCAAGACCCTGTCTCAGAAATAAAATAAAATAAAATGTGGTGAGAGAATCTCTGCATATTATTTCTTCTGCCCATATCCTCCCTGAGAGCCAGAAAAGGAAGTTCCCTTCTCAGTAGCCCTGAATTTCTACGGGGATTGTTGCATGTGGCTCAACATTTAACACCTATAGATGACCCTCAGGGAGAGTGATCCATGCTGCTGTCCGTGAAAACTGTGCCTTGCCCTTTCTGTTCCACTGGAGGGGCCAAGGGGATAACCTGGAAATATAATCGTCATCTTCTCTGGTCTCCTAAATCACTCAGCTTACCTTCGTTAGCAAGGCGTCGCTGGGGACAAGGTACAAGTGGAACTTAATATCTTCGGGGTGCGGGTGGTAATAGATCAATGTGTTGGAAGTGATGGGGATAGAGAGGCGAGTCCCACTGGCGATCCGCAGCAGGATGCCCATCAGAGAGAAGCTGGGCTTTTCCAGAACGGCATAGAAAGGCTCCACCCGGGCTGGATGCTCCAGGACCATCCCTTCATCCTTAAAATGGGCAACGAGGAACCAGGAGACGTCCACCTCACCTGCTGCAGGAGAACCACAACAGCAGTGAGACAGCACACACCCCAGCGGCCCCCACAGCCTCCGCTCACCCCACATTACCTTGCAGGGAGATGAAGTGGGGGAGGTGGATTTCGGCGACAGCCTCCTCTGGCTCTGCAGTGACATCAAACAAGGGGCCGCCCACCAGCCACTGTTCATGGTGCTGCAGGTCCAGGGCCAGGTGCTGATTCCAGGAACCAAACGCAATCGTCACTGTGACCGCATCCCTTACCAGGAAGCCAAGGCCTGTGGCTGACCACAGATACCAGCCAGCAGTGGGGAACCAAACACTGAAAGGAGCCAGAGTGATGTCATGACGGGAGAACCCCAGGACTTGGATTTAAGCAGCGATGTGCAGAGGGAGGTGGGATTTGAAGTGAGGCAAGGTTCAGGACCCATCTGCGACTTTCACTACATTAGAAAACGCTGGGGAGTTCATTAACCTCTCTGGGCCCCAATTTCTCTGCATTCTATATATGTTGAAATTAAAATACCAGTTTCACAGTGCATGAAATAAACATATTATTGATGAAATTTTAGCTATCATAAGGGATGGAGCCGATACGCTTCCTTTTGTATTTATATTTTTATTTATTTATTTATTTTGAGACAAAGTCTCGCTCTGTCTCCTACGCTGCCGTGCAGTGGCGAGATCTCATCTCACTGCAACCTCTGCCTCCTGGGTTCAAGAGATTCTCCTTTCTCAGCTTCCTGATTAGCTGGGACTACAGGCGGGTGCCACCACGCCTGGCTAATTTTTGTATTTTTAGTAGAGACAGGGTTTCGTCATGTTGGCCAGGCTGGTCTCAAACTCCTGACCTTGTGATCCGCCCTCCTCCACCTCCCAAAGTGCCGAGATTACAGGCCTGAGCCACCACGCCTGGCCTACACACTTCCTTTATATCAGAGTGGTTTTCAAATCATTAGCATCTTCCATTCTTACCTGTATGTGTTTGTGCTCTTATCAATCAACTCAACATCCACATTTCCTTCAGGCCCCAGAAACTGACGATTTTTATAATCTTGTTCGATCTCAAAACAGACTTTAGAAGCATAAGAGGAAACTATTTGATTCTCTTCTGAGCAAATGTCTCCTGAAAAGAAAATACTAGACATGTAAGGGGTAAAGGGTTGCAAGAGGCATGGCCTGAAGGACTCCTGGAGGCTGAATTGCACAGGTGCTGTTGGGATACAGATATCGAATGAGAGCTGAGAGTGACCAGAATATGCAGTTTCGCTTCTTTGAATCCAGACAAAGAAAGGCACAAGAATGTTCCTTGTCACGACTAAACGTATACCCCAAATTCCATAGGGCTTTCTGGGAAGCCAGGCTGGACAGCTTTGGTGGGAGGTACCATTTGCTGAGGACTGGAACCAACGCACCTACATTTCTACTGGTCCAAAATAGCAGAAGACACTTTCTGCTGGTGAGGAAAGTCCAGGTCAGAAAAGTATCGAACTCCAAAGCTGCAGAGGCGAAAGAGCATGCATCCTTCTTAGGCCCTGCTGCTGTCCCCAGCCACCAGGACCACCCACTGACTCCCCTGAGCATTTCCATGCCCCAGCAGTGACAGGCTTACATGTCCCCATTTAAACTGCACAGTGCACTGTGGCCAAGGTAAGGAAAGCACTCCTGATCTGCACAAAAGACTCTAAATTGTCTTCTTCACATAAAACCACAGAACATTTCCATCAATCCACACGCCCTTCACTCCTCTCCCTATTAGCCCATTACCTGAATCTTGTCCCTCTGAAGATTCCTGCTCTTCTGATACGCTGGAGGTTGGGATCCCCATGTTACAAAAAGATGAAAAATATCAAGAATCAGTTGATGAAGATGAAGACGATGTTATTGAAAACTAGAGCTGCACTGTCCCGTAGAGTAGCCGCTACCCAGATATGCTATTTAAATTTGTATGAATTAAACTTAGGTAAACTTTAGTTTCTCAGTTGCACTATCCCTATTTCAAGTGCTCAACACCAACATATCACTCACGGCTATAACACTGTGTAGCAGAGAACGGAATACTCCCATCATCACAGAAAGTTCTCTTAGACTGGGCGGATCTAGACTATCAAGAAATAGAAGACATTTTGAATGAAGATATTTTTATCCACATTTATAAATAATAGAGATAACAGACTCCCTTGAGCCAAATGTGTCTTGACATCTCTCCCTCTTCTCTTTGTATTATGCCCACGTTCAATGTGGACACAGCCAGATTCTCTGGCTTAAATTGATTGCTCCGATTGGTATCATACGATGTTGGAATCAAAGACTGAAGCAGTAATTCACCAATGCGTAAAATGCATGCATTTATATTCCAAGGTAATTCCAAACTTGACCACACCTGGGAAGCTTTAAAAACCACCCAATACCAGGTCACAGCCCACATCAATTGAATCAGAAGTCTGGAGGTGGCACCAAAGCATCTGCGCTTTCAAAGCCTCACAGGTGATTCCAATATTAGCCAATATGGGTTCTATGACATACAGCGTGAGCCAATGGTTCGTCATGCCTCTGGAGAGAAATCTGCCCTAACACAGGTGATACCTTCTGGAGGAAGGCAACCAACTCCATCAAATTCTCTGCCTTTGATCCATTCCTTGAGATGTCTGTTTATTTCAACGTGAAAAAGACCAGCACAGAAACTGACACGTGGATTAGGTTTAAAAAGAACAGGTACCTAGAGAAGCGGGATGAAGAGAAAGGCTTTACAGCGCTTTTCTCAGAAGGATTCTGTGGGCAAGCCAAGCATGGAGAGACCCCTGGGCTGACATCCTAAGACTGGTTGCTGTCTGCGGCTACACATTTTGCTATGGATTCGGGTAGCTACAGGCAAAGCAGCAAGAGTAAACATGCCATTTTATATTCTCTCTCCTGGTGCATGTGCATGCTGGAGTCTGCCTGCTAAGGAGGGGTTTAGAAAGTGGGAGGAACCCAGCGCTGAACTGCAGACAGCGCATCCCAGATCATGAGAGCCGACGGTTCCATTTTCAGGGCTTTTGCAACCAAGTTCTTCAACACAACCATTAGTCTAAATTAAATGATACAAGCTAACATTTAAATAAATCATATTAAAAACAAAAGTAATACATATTAAAACATACCAATTTCCAGTCATTTTTCTACACTTTTCAGCAGTCTATGCCCTTGAGGTTATTTATGTCTCTTTTATCTGTGTGGTGAAAGTAGGATGACAGACTTCTGCATGTGTTCTTTCAACTCCCTCATCAGGGGCTTCACGTTGGTAGTATGAAATCTGCCATGATGGGGATATTCAACCCTTGGAAATTGGCATACCCTACAGATAGATGCATTCTCCCCTCCCCGGTGTTAAACCTCAGGACCCCACTGTGGCCTTCAGCCTCATCATCAGCCAGTTTCCTAGAGAATTAGGTTGGTTTTATGCATTGAGTAACAGCTTAACCAATAACCCACTGATCTTCGATTGCATTGCTCATTGCCTTTTTGTGTACAGGTTCTCTAGACACCTCCATGGAAGAAAACCTCATTGCTTAAGGTTTGTTTCAAAAATTTCTGGATTCACTGCTACTATTGCATAAGCTCATTCATTCTCCCCTGAGTTCGATGAAAAACACCCAAATTCCTCTAATTCTCATGTTCCTCTGTGATATTGAGACACAGCGTCCAATAGTTTTCCAACGGAATAGCTTTTCTTACCTGGGAATGTCCCCCCCAGATAGTTGACACTCAGGAACAGCACGGAACAATAATGGCTCTGCCTCTGTCTCATCATCATCTTGGAAAAAATGTGAGATGTCACAACGGATCTCAGAAACACGGGGTAGCTCCCTGTATACCCTGGAAAACAAGAACAGAATTTTTACTATGAATATAAGGTAGGTGCCTGATGATAGCATAGGCTGTGCAGGAAGATTTTATGTTAATAGCCATAGACCCCATATTTTATCTTAGGGAAGTCATTCCTCAGGCCCCTACAACTCCATCTCACCTCTCAGACTCCCATGACTCTTTCTTACATCTCATTATGTTAAATTTAACTGGCTCTCTGTTTCCCACTATATGCTGCTCTTTCCATCCCAGGAAGCAGATGTCAGTCAGTTCTCAACATCTAGCATTTGCCACAAACTTTGGTTTCATAATAGGTCAACAAGTATGTTGACCTATATAACCTCGCTAAGAATTTTAGGGAAAGGATGAGATTCCTAATTTGTAGTCTCCCTTCATCCATAATTGGTACCCAAGAGAATAGGACCCTAAGATGATCGGGATTGCAGGGCATTAGTGAGATTGGGCATGTGTTGTAAGAACCCATGGAAGAGTTATCTCCTCTTCTCCCTTCTGCCTGCAAATGGTGAGAGGGGTTGCATAAAGCACAAAAATGCTCACAGAAAAAGAAAATTATGGATATTGTACACACTTTCTTTTCCCATCAAGGATCCTTATTCAGATATGGAACATGAGAGTCCTATGCTAGATCCTTTTCTCTTCTTCTTCATTTTTGAAGGCTTGGTGCTGTCCTCCTATGGCTGGCAGGAATCAAGATTGAGGTTAGGAGTGATGGAGTGTCCTTTATGCCAAGATATTCAATGGCCAATATGACAGCCACTAGCCACACCTGCCTATTTACATTTTAGTTTTAAATTGTTAAATGTGAAAATCAGTTCCTCCTTTGAAGTAGCCACATTTCAAGTGCTCAAAAGCCAGACGTGGCTCTTGCCTGCCACCATGTAAGACATGCCTTTGCTCCTCCTTTGACTTCTGCCATGATGGTGAGGCCTCCCCAGCCATGTGAAACTAAAAGAATTTTTCTGGGTAATGGACATAGGCATAGGACGTCTGGCAACAAAATCTGCTTTGAAGAGGACTCCAGGGAATAGAGATGAGGTCTCAGGCTGGTCTTGAATTCCCGGCCCCAAGAAATCCTTCCACCTTCGCATCCCAAAGCACTGGGATTACAGTCATGAGCCATCGCACCCAGCCTGAGCATTACTGTTTGATAGATATTCCCAAATCACTCTCCACAAAAGGTTACAACAGTGAACACTTCCATCAGCTGAATATCTGTGAAAGCAATTGTTGAGAGATTTTGAAGTAAGTTCAAAACCAAACTGTAGAAAAAAATCATTGATAAAAAAGGAAAGCAAAAAAAAAAAAGAAAGAAAATAACTGAGGAATTATTACTAAAGACAACTTTTGTCTTAAAAAAAAAAAAAAAAGAACATTTGCTTGCAATGTAAAATCGGGTTTCAGCTGGAAAATTAAGCCTGTTAAAAACATCAACAACAAGAGCAAAAATCCTGAATATTTTTTCAGCAATTCTAATTAAAGTATGTATGTTAAAAAAAGAAAAAGCCATGTGAGGCCAGTGGCTTTCACACTGGACACCACAGACAGGGAACATTTCCATCCTGGGTGAGAACTCTATTGGACAGCATTGACTTTAGAAGCTCTGCTGTAGTCCAGTTGACCAGAGGGTCCTGCCTTGGGGTATCTGCCATTGGTTTCATTTCTATTTTTATTTTTATTTTTTAAATTGAGACAGAGTCTGGCTCTGTTGCCCAGGCTGGAGTGCAGTGGCATGATCTTGGCTCACTGCAACCTCTGCCTCCCGGGTTCAAGCTATTCTCCTGCCTCAGTGTCCCCAATAGCTGGGATTACAGGCATGCACCAGCACACCCGGTTAATTTTTTATATTTTTGGTAGAGACAGGGTTTCATCATGTTGGCCAGGCTGGTCTCCAACTCCTGACCTCAAGTGAACCACCCGCCTTGGCCTCCCAAAGTCCTGGGATTACACCTGTGAGGCACCGCACCCAGTCTGGGATAGGTTTTATTAAACAAAGTAGTTCTTTAAGCTCTACCATCCATGGTCCCCGGCGTGCAGCACTGCTTTTAAAATATCCCATGTTAAAGGGGTGCATGGACCAAGCAAGACTGAGGAATTCCTGCCCTCATTAGCAGTGCTTTTCAGCCAGTGAAATATCACCCTGAAATAAAATCTATACCTGAATTAACAGCACTGTATCAACACCAGTTTCCTGGTATTAGCAATGACTGTTTGTATTGGGTCATTCTGGTTTTTTTGTTTTTTGTTTTTTTGATGGAGTTTTGCTCTTGTTGCCCAGGCTAGAGTGCAATGGCGTGATCTTGGCCCACTGCAACCTTTGCCTCCCGAGTTCAAGCAATTATCCTACCTCAAGCCTCCTGAGTAGCTGGGATTACAGGCATGCGCCACCAAGCCCGGCTAATTCTGTATTTTTAGTAGAGATGGGGGTTCCTCCATGTTGGTCAGGCTGGTTTCAAACTCCCGACATCAGGTGGTCCGCCCCCCTCAGCCTCCCAAAGTGCTGCGATTACAGGAGTGAGACACCGCGCCTGGCCTGTATTGGATCATTCTTGCGTTGCTATAGAGGACTATCTGAGACCAGGCAATTTACAAAGAAAAGAGGTTTAATTGGCTCATGGTGCTGCAGGATGTACATCATGGGACCAGCTTCTGCTTGGTTTCTGGGAGGCCTCAGGGACGTTTAACTCATGGTGGAAGGTGAAGTGGAACAGGCCTCTCATATGATGTCAGCAGGAGCAAGAGAGTGAGGGGGGAGGTGCCACACACTTTTAAAGAACCAGATCTTGCATGAACTCAGAGTAAGAAGCCACTTATCACCAAGGGAATGGTGCTGAACCATTCATGAGGGATATGCCCCCTTGATCCATTCACCTCCCTCCAGGCCCCACCTCCAACACTGGGAATCACATTTCAGCATGAGATTTGGAAGGCACAAACATCCAAATCATATCGCTATTGTTACAGGAAGTATTATCGGCTGGGTGCGCGACTCACGCCTGTAATCCCAGTACTTTGGGAGGCTGAGGCAGGAGGATCACTTGAGGTCAGGAGTTTGAGACCTGCCTGGCCAACATGGTGAAACCCCGTATCTACTAAAAATACAAAATTTAGCCAGGTGTGGTGGTGGGCACCTGTAATTCCAGCTACTTGGGAGGCTGAGGCAAAAGAATCGCTTGAACCCCAGAAGCAGAGGTTGTAGTGAGCCAAGATCGCGCCACTGCACTCCAGCCTGGGCAACAGAGCAAGACTTCGTCTCAAAAAAAAAAGAAAAAAGTATTATCGTGAGGGGAAACTTGGTGAAGGCTACATGGGAACTCTGCCCTTTTCTCCCAACTACTTTATCATTAATATTGTTATTATTTTTTTTGAGACGAAGCCTCACTCTGTCTCCCAGGCTAGAGTGCAGTTGCACGATCTCGGCTCACTGCAACCTCCACCTCCCAAGTTTGAGCAATTCTCCTGCCTCAGCCTCCTGAGTAGCTGGGATTACAGGTGTGGGCCACTATGCCCAGCTAATTTTTGTATTTTTAGTAGAGATGGGGTTTCACCATGTAGGCCAGGCTGGTCTCAAACTTTTGACCTCAGGCGATCCACCTGCCCTCGCCTCCCAGTGTGCTGAGATTACAGGTGTGAGCCACTGGGCTCAGACCTTTCTTCCCTACTTCTCATGAGATACAAACTCTTTTGAAATAAAAACTTAAGATAACAAAGAAGAAAAGTAACATATATACTAATTTTTATGCAAATAACCTACATGTCTTTGCTTCTTATGAATGTACATAAACCAGTGGAGCAAAATTCCAAATCTTTAATTTTTTCCCAACAAATAGATGTCCCTTACGTATCATTTGTCACACAGGCCTCAGCCTGAAGAAAAATTCCAGTTTTTGTGTATTGCAGTTCCCGTATGCTATTGTCAACCAACAGTTTCCGTGGTCCTTGTAGTCTAATGAGTTTGGATGCATCTGTGTTCCTACTGGATCCACTGTGCCTGGGAAAACACAAATGGAATTGGAACGTGAGCATGTCAGAGGAGCTCGATGGTGGGACAATCTCCTCACTGTGATGTAGCGAAAATAGCCCGATCCTTAGAGATAGCCATCCTTAGACATGCCCATCCATAGAGATGCCATCCTTAGAGATACTATCCTTAGAGGTGCCATCCTCAGAGATGCCTTAGAGATGCCCATTCTTAGAGACACCTTCTTCGATGCCCATGCTAGAATAAAATGCCATTCCTCCACATTTTTATTGAACTAACTGCATCGCTGTTACCACTTAGTAGACAATGATCTTATCTCAGGAGGCATGCCTCCTTTGATTCTCAATCCCTGATGTTCATCACAGTCTGTCACACTTGGCGATGCTCGCTACTGGCTTCTGAAAGGATACTGTGTTTTTGTAAACTATAGGAGCATAAGAAGGGCCCCACTCTTCTATCCTTCGTTGGTCCTAAACAGGAGGGAACGTTAACCAGATGAAGTTGTTTGCACAACACTGAATGGACTGAGCTTATTTGAAGGTAGGATCCCTTTAGTTAGTGTGAGCGTGTCAGGGATGATGGACACTAGAGTAATCTGCATTCACTGCCTTTCACTCAGCAGTGACAGACCTGTCAAAGTTGTTGCTTAACCTCTCTGAGCATCAGCTTTCTAATTTGTAAAATAAGGATACAGTACTCTCGTCACAAATCCTTGTGGTGATTAATCATAGAAGGCTAAAATTACTTAGCGCAAGAGTTGGAAACACTGGGTTCCCAAAGCAAACGATTCATCCTAGTCCGTGGTCTTTTATGCATGCCAGATCATCTGTCTCAGTCATTTCAGACTTTTTTTTTTTTTTTTTCTGAGACAGAGTTTCACTGTTGTCGCTCAGGCTGGAGTGCAATGGAGGGATCTTGGCTCACTGCAACCTCCACCTCCCAGGTTCAAGCGATTCTCATGCCTCACCCTCCCGAGTAGCTGGGATTACAAGTGCCCGCCACCATGCCCAGCTAATTTTTATATTTGTAGTAGAGATGGGGTTTCACCATGTTGGCCAGGCTGGTCTCGAACTCCTGACATCAGGTGATCTGCCCGCCTCCGCCTCCCAAAGTGCTGGGATTACAGGCGTGAGCCACCATGCCTGGCCAAGGTTGCTATTTTTAAAACCTATGGACTGAGAAGCTTGTCAACAATATAAATGTATTTGTCACAGCTCTGGATGCTGGAAAGCCCAGGATCAAGGTGCTGGTAGATCAGTGTCTGCTCCTGATTCACAGAGGGCAGACTTCTTGTTCTGTCCAAGCATGGGGAAAGAGAAAGGAGCTCTCCAGGGTTCCTTCATGAGGGAACTAATTCCATTCATGAGGGCTCTACCTTTATCACCTGACACCTCTCAAAGGCCCCATCTCCTAATAACATCACATTGGAAGCTAGGATTTCAACATATTAATATTGGAAGAACACAAACATTCATTCTGCAGCAGTGTCTGAATTGCATACATGAAATATTTGGTCAGATTAATTTGTTTTGAGTTCCAAGACAATGTAAAACAGCGCATTCATTTTCTACAAATGAGACATAAGCCTGGTGCTGATGAGGAGCCACTGAAACACACAGCAAGAGGGCTTAGTGAGTCGGGCTGCTTGGTTCTGCTCTGATCTAGGCGCCGTGCTATGGGATTGTCAAGAGCATGGTCAAGGCCATAGGCCCATGCATCAAGGAAAGAGCTGGAAGAACAGCCCTAGACTCGCTTTTGCTCAGGTATGAAGTTGCCATGGTCAGAATCAAGGAAGGAGAGAGAAGGTCTAAAAAGGTCAGAATCAGGGAAGGAGAGAGAAGGTCTAAAAAGTACACCTGGGCCAGGCGCAGTGGCTCACTCCTGTAATCCCAGCACTTTGGGAGGCCGAGGTGGGTGGATCACCTGAGGTCAGGAGGTCCAGACCAGCCTGGTCAACATGATGAAACCCCGTCTCTACTAAAAATACAAAAATTAGCCAGGCATGGTGGTGCATGCCTGTAATCCCAGCTACTTGGGAGGCTGAGGCAGGAGAATCGCTTGAACCCAGGAGGCAGAGGTTGCAGTGAGCTGAGATGGTACCAGCGCACTCTGGCCTGGGCAACAAAACAAGACTCTGTCAAAAAAAAAAAAAAAAAAAAAGTACACCTGGGTGCCCATGGGAGTTTTCCCTTCATTCATGCAGAGATGGGTGAATGAATAAAATGTGAGCAGAACCTTTCTTCCAGAAAACACCCATGGTCCTCTGTATCTCATGAACTATAATGAAACGCAGAAGAATCAGCCATCAGGAGCCCTCACAGAGCGCAAAGTCACTCACGGTCTCGGCAGCTCTTCCTCACTGCTGCTACTCTTTTCTGGAAACTCCTTTTTTTCCATTTGTCAAATGTGGTATTTATGTCTTTACTGTATCTTTTTTACCCTGAAAAAATAAAAGGAGGTTGTATTTAGGTACTTGGGAAGAACCATCAGATAAATCTTAGCTTCTGTGTCTCTCAAAGGTTGACAAAAGCGCTTATTGCTCATTCATAAGAGATGCATCAGTGGAATTGCTCCTAGTAGTGGTAGGTACTTGGGACAGAGGCCGAAACAGGAGAGTTGTAAAACAGAAACTAGAAACTTCCTTTCTTTTGAGATGGAGTCTAGCTCTGTCACCCAGGCTGGAGTACAATGGTGAGATCTTGACTCACAGCAACCTCCACCTCCCAGGTTCAAGTGATTCTCCTGCCTCAGCCTCCTGAGTAGCTGGGATTACAGGCATGCACCACCATACCCGGCTAATTTTTCTATTTTTAATAGAGTCAGGGTTTCTCCATGTTGGTCAGGCTGGTCTCAAACTCCCAACCTCAGGTGATCAGCCCGTCTCAGCCTCCCAAAGTGCCGGATTGCAGGCGTGAGCCACCGTGCCCTGCCGGATTTTTCAAATTCTTTTATTTTTGATGTAGCCCTGGGTCTGCAAGTCAAGTCATGCAGAATAGCAACTTCTAAAGATTCCAACCTGACAGAGGCAAAAGTGTGATTATTTTCCTTGCCTTCCATTCTTCTCTCGTACAACTCTAATCGTTTTTCTTGCCTAAATTGTCACCTTGGTATCTTTAAAATACTTAGGTTTAGGAACCATTGTCTAATCCATTACCTTCACTGGCTCTGCTATGACATTTTTTAAAGATTAGATTTTTAAAATAATGGCTTTATGGATATATAGTTCACAAACCACACAATTCACCCACATAAGTCTACAATTCAATGTTGTATATATAGTAATGAAGTTGTACAACCACCACCACACTCCGTTTTAGGACAGCGTCATCACCTCAAAAAGAAACTCATTAAGTGGCACTCCCCATTCCCCACAGGCACGCACACCCAGCCACAGGCACCCACGCATCCACCTTCTGCCTCCATAGGTTGACTCATTCTGGACATTTGATTTAATAGGAGTTGTTATGGACCGAATGTATGTGTCCACCCTCAAGTTCATGTGTTGAAATCCTAACACCAAATGTGATGATAGGAGGAGATGGGACCTTCGGGAGGTGATGAGGTCATGAGGGTGGAATCCTCATGAATGGTCTCAACGCCCTTAGAAAAGAGACCCCAGAGACCTCGCTCCTGCTTTCTACCGTGGGAGGGCGCAGCAAGAAGTCAGCCGTCTATGAACAAGGAAGCAGGTCCTCTCCAGGCACTGAATGTACCAGTGCCTTGATCGTGGACTTCCCAGACTCCAGAACTGTGAGAAATAAATTCTGTTGTTTAAGCCACATAGTCTATGATACTTTTGTTAAAGAAGCCCAAAGTGACTAAGACAGGCATCAAACAATATATTGTCCTTTGTGATGGATCCTTTCACTTCCCGTATGTTTTCAAGGTCCATCCATACTATACTGCATAACAGCACCTCCTTTGCTTTCATGGCTGAATAATATTCCACCGTATGGAGACACCATGTATTCTCTATCCATTCAGCAGACGATTGACATTTGGGTGAGTTCCACTTTGGGGCTGTTATGAAAAATGATACTGTGAATATTCAGGTACGAATTTCCATGTGGACAGATTATTTCCTTCTCTTGGGTACATACTTAGGAGTGGAGTTGCTGGGTCATATGGTAACTCTATGTTTACCCTTCAAGGAACCGCCAGACTGTTTTCCAAAGCGCCAATTTCCGTGCTCGCTTCGGCAGCACATATACCAAAGCGCCAATCTCCATTCCCACCAGCAGTGTAGGAGGAGGCCAGCTTCTCCATATCCTCACCTATAATTGTTATTATGGGCCTTTTAAAAATGGCCATTCTAGTACATGTAAAGTGATGTTATTGTGATTTTTGAAGATTAACTTTTATATAATAGTAAAAATACATATTATTAATAGCATTTCAGAGACTCTGGATAACAGAAAAGATAATTAGTGAAATACAAATCACTAATTTGTAATTAGTCACCAGCCTGCTCCACCTCCCAGGTTCAAGCGATTTTCCTGCCTCAGCCTCCTGAGTAGCTGGGACTACATGCGTGAGCCATCACGCCTGGCTAATTTTTTTGTATTTTTAGTAGAGACGGGGTTTCACCGTGTTAGCCAGGATGGTCTCGATCTCCTGACCTGGTGATCCTCCCGCCTCAGCCTCCCAAAGTGCTGGGATTACAGACGTGAGCCATTGCCCCTGGTCCAGAGAAAAAATCTAAAGATTTGAATTCCAAAACTCTATACAAATGTTTTATTTTACCACCAATGAATTTATCTGCAATAACTGAATGTCTATTTATATGCATAATAATCACTCATAGGTTCCAACTCAACAAATATTTCTATCCAATTTTCAACAAAAATATTAAAATCTGCATATTTAATTTATTCATGTTTAATTATTATGCTTCTCACAGCCTGTGAAAAATTTAATTTAGCTATCCTCTGAACTACAAGCTTTTCCTTTGTTATAACGAACACTTTTCTTTTACTTAAGTATCGTTATTCCAGAGTTAATATAGTATGCATTCAAATTACTTCTTATTTAGTATTATTTTACCTAGTACCATTATATATTTAATTTTTTCTCATGAAGCCAGGCACAGTGGTTTGTGCCTGTAGTCCCAGCTACTCGGGAGGCTGAAGTGAGAGGATCCCTTGATCCCAGGAGTTTAAGGTCACAGTGAGCTATGATGGCACCGCTGCATTCCAGTCTGGGCGACAAAGCAATACCTCATTTCAAGAAACGAAATGGAATTTTTTCCTTATAAGAATCTTAAAGAAGGTGTACATTATCTTGGCTAACTTTCTATAGGATTAACTAGAAGTTATTGAGACTTGGTCTACAGTCTTCTTTTTTTCATGAGTCAAAAAGCATCTCTCACTTTAGTTACACCTGTATTAGGAGAGTTATGATCAATTACAGCAGTTGTAGTTTCTGAGAACTTGGATAAATACAAACCTGAATTACACAGAATTTATGTAAATCCAGATATTCAAAAATGAGAAACAATGTAATATATGACCAAAGTAATATCAAGACAACATACAATTAAATCACTCAACAATTACTGGGAATATGTATCAAGGCAAGAATTGTAAAATTCTACCTGGTACTTCTGAAATGAACAAGGCAATGAGAAATAACAATTTATCTTGTCTCTTACTGAGTATCAATGAAAGCAATAAGGTGAATGGAAAAGTCCATGAAAACTCCATTTTCAGAATAATGAGGAGACAGATTTAATTCACAGATCCAAATGTTTCTCACCAGCTGACAAAACTGTATTAAGTCAGGGTGAAGCATGGCGGAGGGACAGGGAGGAAGTGCAGAGTGAGAAAACATAAAGAAGTCAGGAAGTGCCAGAGGGGTAATTTCCTGTGAGTAAAGCCTCATACTCAGTGATTTATCGATAGAGTTTGAATACAAGAGCTGTGAGGTCTGGGCAGGTAGAGTGGAGGCTGAGCAGGAGATAAATGTGGTATGTGGTTGGGAGATCCTTGAAAACAGAGAAATGCCCTAGTGTGACAGAGTACAGAAATACTACAAAAACACACGTGTAGAAAGAACATTCTGCATATAATCAGGCATGGAACGGTCCCATGCATTCCATAATAATTAAGAAAAAGATATTACCAGAGCATTGCTTAAAGGCACTACAAGAAAATAGGTGAGAAGACCAGGAAGTTGTTGTTTTTTGTTTTGTTTTGTTTTAGATAAAGAACAATCAAAGGAAAATGATGGACCCAAGTTAACAATCACTCTTGGGGGGAAAAAAACTCCACCCACAATTCCTAAGTAAAAAGGATTACACACATTCTTGGCATAATATGTCTCTCTCAGGCCAAAGGATTACCTTGTGCTTCATGTGGACACTATGAAATCATTCCAGCTGAAGTCAGGAAAATACCAAGACCTTCCCTATTTAAGTTAAAATATCGGAAGCTTATTCCAAAATATTGGACAAATTCCAAATACAGTGATTGAAAGGAAGGAGATTAAACTATAACTCACTACACGTTATTTTCCTCTATAGAGAAACATAACGAATCACCTGAAATAAGCTACAAAAGTAAGATAAACCAGTAAGTTAGAGAAAGAATCTTTTTTTTTCTTTGAGACGGGGCCTCCCTCTGTCGCTCAGGCTGTAGAGAAGTGGCACAATCTCGGCTCACTGCAACCTCTGCTTCCTGGGTTCAAGTGATTCTCCTGCCTTAGCCTCCCAAGTAGCTGCGATTACAGACATGCGCCACCATGCCTGGCTAATTTTTTTTTTGTATTTTTAGTAGAGATGGGGTTTCACCATGTTGGATAGGCTGGTCTCAAACTTCTGACCTCAGGTGATCCGCCCACCTCAGCCTCCCAAAGTGCTGGGATTACAGATGTCAGCCACCGCACCGGCCAGAAGAATCTTAGTATACAAAAGTGAATAGCTTCTTAATATAACAGACTATCCCAATTCCATGAAAGAAGAAAATACACTCATTAAAATAGGAACTATGGTGCCTAGAATTAAACTATACAAAAAAACTACATGACCCATATAATGCTTTTATTTTGAAATAATTTTAAACATTGAAAAATAGCAAAGATTCACATAAATCCTCAACCAGCTTATCTGAATGTTAGCTATATATAATTGTATTATATATAAAATAATTGTTATATATAAAATAACTATATATAATTTATTGTATTGTATATTGTATTATATATACATTTATTGTTATATATAAATAATTGCATATCTACATTTATTATATATAATATACAATTGTATATGTAATTGTAATATAATAATTACATATATAATAGTATATATAATACAATTATCCAACCAGGAAATTGATGTTAGCATATCGTACCATTACTTTATGTGCAGACCTTATTTGAATTTTATCAACATTTGTCTGAATGTCCTCTTTGTTCTCCAAGATCTAATCGAGGATCTCACATTGCACTTACTTGTTATCTCTCCTTAGATTCCTCCAGGCTGTGACTGTTTCTTATTCTTCCCTTGTCTTTTGTGATTGTGACATTTTTGCGGAGCATGGTCAACTATTTTACAGAATGTTTATCAATTTGGATTTCTTTGATGTTTTCTCACGATTAGGCTGAGGTCATGCATGTTTGTCTTCTGTGTTCAGTCAACATGCCCCGTCCTTTTTGGAATATTTCTTCATGTTCTGGAGTCACAATTTGTTCCAATGTTATCCTGTATATTCCTGCCCCAGCCCTGGAAGTAACCACTTCTCCACAGATCCTTGGCTCCCTTGTATTCAAAAACAGTATTTAGAAACCAAGATCTGGAAACTATGTGTGTTTACAGCTACTAAGATATCTTTGTCCTAATCTCTCTCAGTGGAAAGACCTGGGGAATCCATGCATGTATACTGAACTGTGCCTACACATGCCTGTATTTACTTCTCGATAGATAGACTGACAAACAGACAAATAGAGCAGAGAAGAGTAAAAGAGCTATTCCGATACATGAAATAGAAAATCAATAATAAAAAAAAAACATTGCTCTAGAAATAGGTGGACAAAGGATATGAACATGAAATTCACAGAAATGGAAAAATAAATGGTTCCCAAGCATGTGCTGAATGAAAAAACACCATGCTGAATGAAGATTAAAGCTACTCTTGAATATTTTTTCTCCATGAATTTGGAAATCATGCGAAAGTCTGAAAACTCATCTACTGACAAGGCTGTGGGAAATCTGACATTCTGATATTGCTGATGGGAGTGTCACCTGCTATTCATTATATGGATGGCAACTTTATGGACATCTATTGAACGCATAAAGGACATCACATTTGGAACGGTAAATCAATTTTGAGGAATTGATATACTCCTATACAAATATACTTACCTATGTATGAACTCATGTTCACATGTTTACTCACTGTGGCACTCTTTATAAATACAATTGAGGCCAGGCGCTATGGCTCAAGCCTGTAATCACCACACCTTGAGAGGCCAAGCCAGGTAGATCACTTGAGGTCAGGAGTTTGAGATCAGCCTGGCCAACAAGGTGAAACCCCGTCTCTATGAAAAATACAAAAATTACCTGGGTGTGGTGGCATGGGCCTGTAATTTCAGCTATTCGGGAGGGTGAGGCAGGAGAATAGCTTGAACCAAGAAGTCATAGGTTGCAGTGAGCCAAAATGGTGCCACTGCACTCCAGCCTGGGTGACACAGCAAGACTCCATCTCAAAAATTAAAAGTAAAATAAAACAAACTAAAATTTGAAACAACTGAAATGTTTTTCAATAGGGGAATGAATAAAGACATCATGATACATCCGATGATGAAATAATATGCAATTTTAAAAGAATGTCAAAGATCACTAAAAACTGATACTGAATTATCACTAAGATCTATTGTTAATGAAGAAAGGCATAGTAAACAACAGTGTGTAAACCTTCTACTCTTCAAGTAAAGAGTAAAAATTTGTATATGCATAAAGAAACTCTGGATATATATATATACAGTAACACCACAGTACATATTCAACTGTGTTTGGGGAGCAGACTATGTGAATTTATTACCCTTTATAAAGTAAACAAATGGTTTAAAAACCTCCACCTAAAATTTTCACACGGAAAATTTTATATATATATATTATACTTTCATGATACTATATTATTGTATATATATACACACACACACACAATGCTTCCATTTGTTTTGATGTCACACAAGCAAAATTAAAATTACACTAAATTTTAAATTTTAACGTTAAAATACACATGATTTTTACCATTTGTGATACACATTGTATATGTATTCTCAATTGAAATTTCAATTAAAATTCAGTTACCACTCATCAAATTTTAGTATGACTATTTCAACTGAAAACATTTTCATATTGCATTGACGGTTTACTTTTATTTTAGAAATCAAATTATTTCATGAAAACCAAATACTCTTCACCTTAAATTGTCTTTTTTACTCCCACGAAAATCTGTATTCATCTTCACAAGAAAAAAATGCAAAATTACATTCTTTAAAGTTCAAATACTAAAATTCTTGTATAGTATTTTATGTGACATTGGAAATTTTTAAAAACATGTAATAAAAATCCCAGTCACGCATGAAGTTATAGCCTTGCCTGCACGTATTGCCTGTAGCCCCAGCCACCCGGAGGCCGAGGTAGGAGGATCACTTGGGTCCAAATGGCTGAGACCAGTCTGTGCCACACAGCAAAGCCCTGTCATTTAAAAAAAATTCCTAAACTTCCAAAAATTGGAATAAAATTCATTATTCCTTGACATATTGAAGAAACAAACAACAGAGAAACGAATTAATGATATAAATAAGGAATCAAAAGGATAAAACACAAATGTGCTGAAAAGATGTTAAAATTCACTAGTAATCAGGGGAATGTGCATGACAACCACTATCAGATATCATTCTCACCCACAATACTGATGGAAATAAGAAAAGCTGACAAAATCAAGTGTGAATATGAATGTGTAGCAATGGAAACTCGTAAAGCAGTAGTGGAGATGACTGAAAACACAGCCGCTTTGGAGAATAAACTGGCTGTATCTAGACTTCAAGACACACCTACCCTTGAAATTATGTGTGGACAAGAAAATGCACACAAAAAGTCCACTGTATTATGGTTTGCTATCAGAAAACAGGGTAACAAACTGAATGTCCATCATCAAAGAATGGATACATTGATTATAATATCATCATTGCATTAATACTGTAGCACAGTTAACATAAATTATTAAAACCACATGTAAACATGGATAAATATTTAAAATGTACTACTGGGCCGGGCACAGTGGCTCACGCCTGTAATCCCAACACTTTGGGAGGCCGAGGCGGGTGGATCACCTGAGATCAGGAGTTCGAAGCCAGACTGCCAACATAGTGAAACTCCGTCTCTACTAAAAATACAAAAATTAGTCGTGCGTGGTGGCGGGCGCCTGTCACCCCAGCTACTCGGGAGGCTGAGGCAGAAGAATCGCTTGAACCCGAGAGGTGGAGGTTGCAGTGAGCTGAGATCACACCACTGGACTCCAGCCTGGATGACAGAACGAGACTCCGTCTCAAAAAAAAAAAAAAGTAATATTGATTAAAAATCAAATTGCATGAGACTGCACAGCACGATACCAAGCAAATACAAGTTTTAAATATTACAGAAAATAATATTTAAAATACAAACCAAATACATAAATCATGCAGGGAGATTAAGACGTTTCTGGATAATGGCAACAGCCGAGAGTGGCTGGATGAATTTCAGAGAAATTTCATATATTGCTTCGATTTTATTTAAAATACATTATTACCTATGTTTTAGATATTTTATTGTAAATAATGGGCAAGGATATTATAAACTCTGCAGAAGTAAGTGTAGTCGTGTTTTTTCCTACTCACATTGAAGATGGCCCAGATGCTTGCACTAAGCGTGTTTACCGCCCACAGCCATCATGGCGACCGGAAGTCCTGAGAGCTTGTTTCCCTCGAATCTCAGAAAGCCCTCCTTCTCTGTGAACATTATTTCAAAAGAAGTTGAGAACTAGAGAAACCGAAGCTTAAGGGGATTCTCCCATTTGGCCTGTCCTCCCCTAAAGTCACCACCTGCTGCGTTTCTGCAGCGCTTACCAGGTGAGTTGCAGGAGCCCCAGGGTGCAGGAAGGAGGAGCGGAGGCTTGTTGCTTGGACACTGCCAGGCTGCTCTGTGTTCTGTTCCTCTTGGTCACTTGGGAAGAAAGGGAGAAATTCCTATGAGGCTGTCGGAAAGGGAAATGGGGCCCTCCGCTTGTTGAAAACAAAACCAAACCCTCAGGAAGCTTTGCATCCTGTTAGTCATTGCTTAAATTTATGACTTCAATGACTTGGCTGGGACAGTCTTAATAATCTCTCCATACTCAAGTTGTTTTAATTTCTGTAATAATAATTTTTATACCAATGTTTGTGTTGTTAATACTAATAATTTTACATTGTAACTGTAATCCTTTAATTATTACAAGTGTTAACCTAAATAACAAACATATGAAAGCTTCCTAAAGGAAACAGTGTTTATTTGGGAATAGAGCATTGCAATTGGGAATAGATATGCCATATTAAACTATGTATATATTCAGGAAGATAAAGGAAGACAGAAATGGGGAGGATTGCATATTGTTTTGACAGGATTTTCCTTGGCCACAGGATCAGGCACAAAGGTGACATTAGTCTGAGGTTGGACAGGCAGTTGCTGCAGCATTCCTTGCAGAAATATTTTTTGTTTAAGGTTGCAATGACCTTTATGCAAGGTTGTGGGTTTTGTAGAGTCTTTTTCATTTCCAGGCATGCAAGGATAAGACCCCCCTCTTCATGGCTTTCCTGGCTTTATTTGTCAGGGTCATCTTAACATTAGTGGCTCCATTTTGTTCTGACAACTTTCAGATTTCTCCTTGTGATCAAGAACTTTCTCTAAAAGCATTATTGATCAATCATTCTGTAATTAAGATTTGATGTCCCCTGATGCCAGCATGGACCTCTCCCAGTTTGCTGGTCTCATCCCATGTTGTGGGGAGTGACTGGTGACTAGGAATCGATGTCAAAAGCACATTTGAGCAACAAAAGAGATTTGAAGGATGTGGCTCTCAGGCTAAGTCTCCCTGGAGTCCATTAGTAAGTTCAATTTTGTCTGTTCTACAGTCTTTTGCTATCCCTTTAAAGTGCTGATTCAGTATTATTTTGTTAGGAGCTGCACCTCTGAAAAAATTTAACGAGTAACACATACAAAGTTTAAAAAGGAGAAATACAAAGTAAGGGGAAATACAAATTAAGAGCAATATGAGATTTTCAGTTTGCATGTGGTTTTGAGCCATAAACCTAGGTTTAAAGACAACTAATTGAAGAACTCAAACAGTTATTCGAGACAGCAGAGAGTTAGGTGAGACCTGGGGTAACCACGTGGCCTGCTTTCTTATTTTGTGTATAGGAGCCTCAACTTTTCTCAGAGGAATTTATTCAGGTATAGCATGTCGTATTAGCAACATCACAGACAATTTCTTGCTTAACCAATGGATACTAAAGAATTTTGTAGGTTGGGTTCTGTTAAGTTATAAGCAGAAGGAATTGATCATAAAATTTAAGTTACACCATTATTCTGCTAAGTAGAAAAGGTCGAATTAAGTGAGATGAAAGTCTCATTATGATATAGAGTCTTGTTTCAGCATCTTGCAGAAAGTTATACAGTGTGAAAACACCAACTTTTTCTCCTGGTTTGTAGTGTGAATGTCTCTGGTTATGATATTGGGCAGTTTGGTAAACTATTGTGTGATCCGCGTATCAGCCTTGAGGTTTGTTCCCTCTTTCATTTTCCTCTGGATCACCAACATGCTAATCTACGTTCACATCACTGAAACCGTAGAGGCCAATACCAATTTCACCATTTCTGGTCCTGGATATTCGCAAGACTATTGTCAAACTAGGCCATACATACAATAATTTAATATACATTTGGGGCTTGGATTATATTTCTGTTAAATTGCACTGCTCTATGGGACTTATTTTATTCATTCCACAAATATATTTTGCACATGTTCCTTATTCTTGGTACTATTTAATGGATTTGGCATACATCTGTGATCTAAACAGACAAAACTCCCCCAAGGATCATTTATAAATGTCATGGTGATTCGCCATGTCCTGTTTGTGTTCCTCATGGTCTGGACCAGCATCAACATGGCCAGTCTCCTCTGCAGACACCGGCGGAGAGCCCAGCGTCTGCACAGCCCCAGCCTCTCTTCCCAGCCATATCCTGAACACAGAGCCACCCATACCATCCTCCTGCTGCTTGGCTGCTTTGTGTGCTTTTATTGCTCAAACAACTTCATCACCCTTTATTTCTTTTATAAATCTGAGAAAAAACCAAGACTAGAGATGATCACTAGAATTATTTCATCATGCTACCCAACCATCTGCCCTTTTGTGCTAATGAAAAATAATAAAATTATTTCCTAATTTACCTCTTCTTCTCTAAGACAAGAATGATCAGCTCTCAGGGAGCATTCAATGGCTGATCTCAAACCCCATACTTTCTTCTGCAGCTGGGAAGTCTCCATGATGACTTTTGTGGAGAAAAAGTCATGCAGTTATTGAGCAATTGAATTAGGGCTAGTTTGAATTGAGGTGTATCATAAATTTAAAAAGCATTCAGGTTTTGAAGTCAATATAAATAACAGTATATAAATATTATCTTAATAATTTTCACATTGCTGACAAGTTTAAATTATGACATTTTGGGTAAAACGTATGTATATGTTTTGTTATGTTTACATATATATGCATATTTAAATAAAATACATATACACAAATATGTAAGTAAAACATATGTAAGAATATATATAATATATATAATTTTTTTTTTTTGAGACAGAGTCTTGCTCTGTCACCCAGGCTGGAGTATGCAGTGGTGTGATCTCAGCTCACTGCGACCCCCACCTCCTGGATTCAAGCAATCCTCCCACTTCAGCCTTCCGAGTAGCTAGGATTATAGGTGTGCACCACCATGCCTGGCTAATTTTTTTGTATTTTTTAGTAGAGACAGAGTTTCCCCACGTTGGCCAGGCTGGTCTAGAACTCCTGACCTCAAGTGAACCGCCTGTGTCAGCCTCCAAAAGTGCTAGGATTGTAGGTGTGAGCCACCGCACTGGCCTTATCAGTATATATATACATATATACACACACACACACACACACACACACACATATGTGTATACATATACAACTACATAGGTATTTTTAAACTAACTGTATCTGCTTGTTTTTGCTTTTTTAAATGCAGTTGCTAGAAAATTTAATATACATTTGGGGCTTGGATTATATTTCTGTTAAACTGCACTGCTCTATGGCACTTCTTGTATTCATTCCACAAATATATTTTGCACATGTTCCTTATTCTTGGTACTATTTAATGGGTTGGACATACATCCATGATCTAAACAGATAAAACATAATAGCACAAGAGATTATACAGAATGTTTGTGGTACAGGAAAACGTGTATGTACACATGACAGGAGCTAAAAAGAATAGGACTGGTTAAGAGAATGTGGTGTGAGAGTACAGGTGCAGGGAGCTGCAGTGACTGGGATTACAGGTATGCATCACCATGCCTGGCTAATTTTTGTATTTTTGTAGAGACGGGGTTTCACCAATTTGGCCAGGCTGGTCTCGAACTCCTGGCCTCACGTGATCCGCCTGCCTCAGCCTCCCAAAGTGCTGTAATTACAGGTGTGAGCCACTGTGCCTGGCCAACATTTATCATTTTAAATACTCATCTGCAAAAATGTTTCCAAGTGGGGCCACTTCCCCACCCCTCATATGACGGTGGCAGTGATATACCATATACATGGTTATTAAAAAGAATCTGGAGCAACAATATGAATGTCAGACAAATTAGGCTTCAAGAGCATTTCCCTCCATCTTACAGGGGATAAACCCAAAGAAGTTATATTAAGATTCCAATAAAAGAATGCAAGATGACTATCTGTGTAAAAATGTAATCAATGGGGAGCAGGTGCACCTCCAATAATATTAGACAAAATATATTTTACCTAAACAGCATTACTAAGTATAAAGTAGATCACTTCAATAAGAATAACAATTTTAATTTTGTGTATACATATTCACACTTTCAATATGTATATAGTATACATGGGTAGAATGATAAACAGATATAGAATAATCCTCCACTCTTGTGGGAAATCTGATCAATAGTCTTTCAGCAATTAACAGAATAACAGAGTATCAGTAAAGATATAAAAAATTGACCAAAGCAATTCATATTCTTGACTTAAGTGCCCTAGAATAACAACTCACACAGCCATCGAAGAATCCCCATCATCCTATCTCAAGCATAGAGGAAACACATAGCATACATATGTAGCCACATAGCAAACACAGAAATGACTATCAACAAAGTGGAAGAGTTTAATGCACAGATTAAGTTATCTGAATATATGTATAATGAATTATAAATAATAAATAATTGAGCCAGGTGAAGTAGTACATGCCTGTAATCCCACCTACTTGGGAGGCTGAGGTAGGAGTTTGAGCCCAGTCTGGGCAGCATTGCAAGATCCCATCCCCCAAATAATAAATAAACTAAGTAATCAATAATTGAATGAGAAAAGTTAGCTCATATTTCAATATGTTCAATCTTAGGATATATACTTCTAGGCAACCACTTAGTGACAAAAATTCTGTAGAAATCCATCACTGAAAGTTCATTATGTAAATAAATGTGAAGACTAGATAAGAACCACAGAACACAATGACATTGGAAAAAATGCCACAGTAATTCTTTGAAAAAGGAAATGCAGGCCTGGTGCGGTGGCTCATCCCTGTAATCCCAGCACTTTGGGAGGCCGAGGTGGGCAGATCACAAGTCAGGGGTTCGAGACCAGCCTGGCCAACATAGTGAAACCCCGTCTCTACTAAAAACACAAAAACAATTAGCTGGGTGTGGTGGTGGGCACCTGTAGTCCCAGCTACTCGGGAGGCTGAGGCAGGAGAATGCTTTCAGAGAAACTTCTTGATCACAAGGGGAAATCTGAAAGTTGTCAGAACAATATGGAGTCACTTATGTTAAGATAACCCTGACAAATAGAGCCAGGAAGGCCATGAAGAGAGGGCTCTTATCCTTGCATGCCTGAAGATGAAAAAGACTCTACAAAACCCACAACCCTGCATAAAGGTCTTCACAACCTTAAAAAAATATATATTTCTGCAAGGAATGCTGCCCAGCAACTGCTGGTCCAACCTAGGACTAATGTCACCCTTGTTACTCATCTTTGTAGCCAAGGAAAATTCTGTTAAAACAATATGCAATGCTCCCCATTTCTGTCTTCCTTTATCTCCCTGAATATACACATAGTTTAATACGGCATGTCTAGTCCCAATTGCAATGCTCTATTCCCAAATAAACATTGTTTCCGGCTGGGCGCAGTGGCTCACGCCTGTAATCCCAACACTTTGGGAGGCCGAGGCGGGCTGATCTCGAGGTCAAGAGACGGAGACCATCCTGGCCAACATGGTGAAACCCCGTCTCTACTAAAAAATAAAAAATTAGCTGGGTGTGGTGGCGCACGCCTGTAGCCCCAGCTACTTGGGAGACTGAGGCACGAGAATCGCTTGAACCTGGGAGGCAGAGGTTGCAGTGAGCCAAGATCATGCCACTGTACTCCAGCCTAGCCACAGAGCGAGACTCCATCTCAAAAAGAAAAAAAAAATTGTTTCCCTTAGGAAGCTTTCATATGTTTGTTAGTTAGGTTAACACTTTTAATAATTAAAGTTATACAGTTACAGTGTAAAATTATTAGTATTAACAACATAAACATTGGTATAAAAATTATTACAGAAATTAAAACAAATTGAGTATGAGAGAGATTATTAAGACTGTCCAAGCCAAGTCACTGAAGTCATAAATTTAAGTTATGACAGGATGCCGAGCTTCCAGAGGGTTTTGTTTTTAACAACGGAGGGGCCCTATTTCCCCTTCTGACACGCTCATATGAACTTCTCACTTTGTCGTACTCCTTCCTTGCTGACCAAGAGGAACAGAACACAGAGCAGCCTGGCGGTGTCCTACCAACAAGCCTCCGTTTCTCCTTCCTGTACGCTAGGGCTCCTGAAACTCACCTGGTAAACGCTCCAGAAAAGCAGCAGGTGGTGACTTTAGGGGAGGACGGGCCAAATGGGAGAATACCCTTAGGTCGGCTTCTCTGGTTCTCAACTTCTTTTGAAATAACGCTCGCAGAGGAGGCGGGCTTTCTGAGAACTGAGGGAAGTAAGCTCCCAGGACTTCCGGTCGCCATGATGGCTGTGGGCAGTCAATGGGGTCAGTGCAAGCATCTGGGCCATCTTTAATGTGGGCAGGAAAAAAACACGATTTCACTTACTTCTGCAGAGTTTATAATATCCTTGTTCATTATTTAAAATAAAATATCTAAGACATAGGTAATAGTATATTTTAAATAAAATTGAAGCAATATATGAAATTTCTCTGGAATTCATCCAGCCACTCTCAGCTGTTACCACTATCCAGAAACGTCTTAATCCGCCTGCATGATTTATGTATTTGGTTTGTATTTTAAATATCATTTTCTGTAATATTTAAAAGTTGTATTTGCTTGGTATCCTGCTATGCATTCTCATGCAATTTGATTTTTAATCAATATTACTTTTTTTTTTTTTGAGATGAAGTCTCCGTCTGTCACCCAGGCTGGAGTGTAATGGAGCAATGTCGGCTCACTGCAACCTCTGCCTCCCAGGTTCAAGCGATTCTCTTGCCTCAGCCTCCCGAGTAGCTGGAATTACAGGCGCATGCCACCACGCTCGGCTAATTTTTTGTATTTTTAGTAAAGACGGAGTTTCACCATGTTGGTCAGGATGGTCTCCATCTCTTGACCTCGAGATCAGCCCGCCTCGGCCTCCCAAAGTGCTGGGATTACAGGCGTGAGCCACTGTGCCCGGCCTTGGTTTCTAAACACTATTTTGAAGGATCTGTGGAGAAATGGTTACTTCGAGGGCTGGGGCAGGAATATATAAGATAACATTGGAACAAATTGTGACGCCAGAACATGAAGAAATATTTCAAAAAGGATGGGGCATGTTGACTGAACACAGAAGACAAACATGCGTGACCTCAGCCTAATCGTGAGAAAACATCAAAGAAATCCAAATTGATAAACATTCTGTAAAATAATTGGCCATGCTCAGCAAAAGTGTCACAATCACAAAAGACGAGGGAAGAATAAGAAACGGTCACAGCCTGGAGGAATCTAAGGACATAACAACTGAGTGCAATGTGAGATCCTCGATTCGATCTTGGAGAAGAAAGAGGACGTTAAGAGAAATATTGACAAAATTCAAATAAGGTCTGCACATTAGGTAATGGTACGATATGCTGACATCAATTTCCTGGTTGGATAATTGTATTACATATACTAGTATGTATATAATTATTATATTACAATTACATATACAGTTGTATATTATATATAATACAATAAATGTATATATATGATTATATATAATACAATAAATGTATATATACAGTTTTATATATAACAACTATTATACATATAATACAATTATATATATAGCTAACATCAGGATAGGCTGGTTGAGGATTTATATGAATCTTTGCTAGTTTTGCATGTTTAAAATTATTTCAACATAAAAAAATTATATGGGTCATGTAGTTTTTTGTGCAGTTTAATTCTAGGCACCATAGTTTCTGTTTTAATGGGTGTATTTTCTTCTTTCATGGAATTGGGATGGTCTGTTGTATTAAAAACCTATTCATTTTTGTACATTAAGATTCTTCTGGCCAGGCGCAATGGCTCAAGCCTATAATCCCAGCACTTGGGAACCTGAGGCAGGCAGATCACCTGAGGTCAGGAGTTCAAGACCAGCATGTCCAACATGGTGAAACCCCATCTCTACTAAAAATACAAAAAAAATTAGCCAGGCATGGTGGCGCATGCCTGTAATCCCAGCTACTTGGGAGGCTGAGGAGGAGACTCACTAGAACTCAGGAAGCAGAGGTTGCAGTGAGCCAAGACTGCACCACTGCACTCTGGCCTAAGCAACAGAGGGAGACTCCATCTCAAAACAAAAAGATTATTTCTCTAACTTACTGGTTTATCTTTTGTAGCTTATTTCAGGTGATTTGTTGTGTTTGTCTATAGAGTAAAATAACATGTCTAATGAGTTATAATTTAATGTCCTTCCATTCAATCACTGTATTTCAAATTTATTCCAATATTTTGGAATAAGCTTCCAATATTTTAACTTAAATAGGGAAGGTCATACTTGGTACTTTCCTGACCTCAGCTGGAATGCCTTCATAGTGTTCACATGAACACATTTGGCCTGAGAGAGACTTAGTATGCCGAGAATGTGTGTAACCCTTTTTACTTAGGAATTGTGGGTGGAGTTTTTTCCCCGCGCCCAAGAATGATTGTTAATTTCCGACCATCATTTTCCTTTGATTGTTCTTCATCTCGAAAACAAATAATAAAATAAATAAATAAAACTTCCTGGTCTTCTCACCTATTTTCTTGCAGTGCCTTTAAGCAATGCTCTGCCAATATCTTTTTATTAATTATCATGGAATGCATGGGACCATTCCATGCCTGATTATATGCAGAACGTTCTTTCTACACGTGAGTTTCTGTAGTATTTCTGTACTCTGTCACACTAGGGCATTTCTCTATCTTCAAGGATCTCCCATCCACACTGCCTCTACCACATTTATCTCTTGCTCAGCCTCCACTCCAACTGCCCAGACCTCAGAGCTCTTGTATTCAAACTCTGTAGATAAATCACCGAGTATGAGGCTTTACTCACAGGAAATTACTCTTCTGGCACTTCCTGACTTCTTTATGTTTTCTCACTCTGCACTTCCTCCCTGTTCCTCCACCGTGCTCCACCCTGACTTAACACAGTTTTGTCAGCTGGTGAGAAACATTTGGATCTGTGAATTCTATCTGTCTCCTCGTTATTCTGAAAATGGAGTTTGCATGGACTTTTCCGTTCACCTTATTGCTTTCATTGATACTCAGTAATAAACAAGATAAACTCTTATTTCCCATTGCCTTGTTCATTTCAGAAGTACCAGGTAGAATTTTCCAAACAAGACTTGATACATATTCCCAGTAATTGTTGAGTGATTTACCTATATATTGTCTTGATATTACTTCGATCATATATTACATTATTTCTCATTTTTGAATATCTGGACTTATATAAATTTTATGTAATTCATGTTTGTATTTATCCAAGTTCTCAGAAACTACAACTGCTGTAATTGATCAGAATTCTCCTGATACAGGTGTAATTAAAGTGAGAGATGCTTTTTGGCTCATAAAAAAAAGACTATACATCAAGTCTCAATAACTTCTAGTTAATCCTATAGAAAGTTAGCAAAGATAATGTATAGCTTCTTTAAGATTCTTATAAGGAAAAAATTCCATTTTGTTTCTTGAAATGAGGTATTGCTTTAGCACCCAGACTGGAATGCAGCGGTGCCATCATAGCTCACTGTGACCTTAAACTCCTGGGATCAAGGGATCCTCTCACTTCAGCCTCCCGAGTAGCTGGGACTACAGGCACAAACCACTGTGCCTGGCTTCACGAGAAAAAATTAAATATATAATGGTACTAGGTAAAATAATACTAAATAAGAAATAATTTGAATGCATACTATATTAACTCTGGAATAACAATACTTAAGTAAAGTAAAAGTGTTTATTATAACAAAGGGAAGCTTGTAGTTCAGAGGATAGCTAAATTAAATTTGTTGCAGGCTGTGAGAGACATAACAAACATAAACACATGAAATATGTAGATTTTTATATTTTTATTGAAAATTGGATAGAAATATTTGGTTTGTTCAGTTGGAACATGTGAGTTGATTATTATGCATATAAATAAACAGACATTCAGTGTAGGGGCCAGCCCTACAGGGTCTGTGGGTCTTTCTCCCCTTGCGCGAAGACGAGAGATCGTAGAAATAAAGACACAAGACAAAGAAATAGAAGAAAAGACAACTGGGCCCGGGGGACCACTACCACCAAGATGCGGAGACCAGCAGTGGCCCCGAATGCCTGGCTGTGCTGATATTTATTGGATACAAGGCAAAAGGGGCAGGGTAAGGAGTGTGAGTCATCTCTAATGATTGATAAGGTCACATGAGTCATGTTTCCACCGGACAGGGGGCCCCTCCCTGTTTGGCAGCCCAGTGGAGAGAGAGAGGAGACAGCTTATGCCATTATTTCTGCATTTCAGAGACTTTTAGTACTTTTACTAATTCTGCTACTGCTATCTAGAGGGCGGAGCCAGGTGTACAGAGTGAAACAGGAAAGTGAAACAGGAGCGTGACCGCTGAAGCACAGCATCACAGGGAGCCGGTTAGGCCTCCGGATAACTGCGGGCAGGCCTGACTCATGTCAGGCCTTCCACAAGAGACGGTGGAGCAGAGTCCTCTCTAACTCCCCCGGGGAAAGAGAGACTCCCTTTCCTGGTCCGCTAAGTAACGAGTGCCTTTTCTAGGCACTGACGCTACCGCTGGACCAAGGTCCGCTAAGTAACAGGTGCCTTCCCAGACGCCGGCGTTACCGCTAGACCAAGGAGCCCTCTAGTGGCCCTGTCTGGGTGTGACAGAAGGCTCGCACTCTTGTCTTCTAGTCACTTCTCACCGTGCCCCTTCAGCTCCTATCTCTGTATGGCCTGGTTTTTCCTAGGTTATGATTGTAGAGCGAGGATTATTATAATATTGGAATAAAGGGTAATTGCTACAAACTAATGATTAATGATATTCATATATAATCATATCTATGATCTAGATCTAGAATAACTATTCTTATTTTATATATTTTATTATACTGGAACAGCTCGTGCCCTCGGTCTCTTGCCTCGGCACCTGGGTGGCTTTCCGCCCACAACTCAGGTGTTGCAGATAAATTCATTGGTGGTAAAATAAAACGTTTGTATAGGGTTTTGGAATTCAAATCTTTAAAATCACTTCTCTGAATTTCCATTAGATGATTATTGCTACCAATAAAATTTTAGTAGGTAAACACAACCACCTTCTAAGAACTTAGAACTCTCAGACTGGGCACGATGGCTCACGTCTGTAATCCCAGAACTTTGGGAGGCCAAGTCAGGCAGATCACCTGAGGTCGGGAGTTCAAGACCAGCCTGAGCAACATGGAGAAACCCTGTCTCTACTAAAAATACAAAATTAGCCAGGCGTGGTGGCGCATGCCTGTAATCCCAGCTACTCAGGAGGCTGAGACGGGAGAATTGCTTGAACCTGAGATCGCGCCATTGCACTCCAGCTTGGCAACAAGAGAGAAACTCCGTCTGAAAAAAAAAAAAAAAAAAAAAAAGAACTTAGAACTCTCCAATATTAAATGGCCAGTTCCCTCAGAATAAAAACCAAAATATTTCAACCAAGGCGAACTTTGAATAATTAATTCAGTTGTTACACTTTCTTCTTAAAGAAGTTGTGAAGAACTTCAAAATGACATGACTATATAACAATAGTGAGATGCAAACAAAGAACAAAAACTACCACAAAAGAAATTGTGAATTTCATTCAGCAGCTTTACTGTTAGTCTTAATATGGTGCTTATTAGGAGTTGGTTTTGCATTGCTCAGTAGCAGAGATATAATTACGGCTTGTTATATGTGGTAATACAATATAAAAGTATACCCTCTCTAGCCTTGTCTACTGACAGAATTACGTGCAATGTCACAGCAAGAGCCTGATGTATCTGCCCAGAATTCTTGTTTTGATCTGTAAATCTCTAATAGTAATTGTGAAGAGCTCAACTCAGTATGGAAACTGATCTGGTCACGCATTTGTTTTCAGCATCTTAAATAAATAGCACAGAGTCTGAGGCCACACTATGCTGGACACACTGTAATCGCACAAACAAAATTGTAGGGCTTTGTTCCAAGATGGTGTTAAGACTTGATCTATGGATAAGATCAACTTGTGGGTGAGTCAGAGGTGCACCCACTAGTTCCCTGCAACCAGAAATTGTAAACCTACTTGCGTGTTTAAAGATGCTTGAAACAATATTGCAGAGAGAGGATGGTGAGACAGTGGAGTGCTGTATGATGGTGAGTGTTAAACACAATTTGATTTATTAAAATTAAGTTGCATTCCTTGGATACAAATAGTTCGTTTTAAAAAATAGGCAGAGTATTACACTATTTTTTTAAATTATTTTTTGTTCTGAAGACAGAGTCTCACTCTGTCACCCAGGCTGGAGTGCAGTGGCGAGATCTCAGCTCACTGCAACCTCCACCTCCTGGGTTCAAGCAATTCTCCTATCTCAGCCTCTGGAGTAGCTGGAATTACAGGCGTGCGCCACCACGCCCGGCTAATTTTTGTATTTTTAGTAGAGATGGGGTTTCGCCATGTTGACCAGGCAAGTCTGGAACTCCTGGGCTCAGACTATCCACCTGCCTCAGCCTCCCAACGTGCTGGGATTACAGGCCTGAGCCACCGTGCCCGGTCACCCCATTTTAATATATTTAATAAAACCAAATAGTCAAAAAGTTAAGATGGATTATTTATGGGTGTTTGGATTTTGAGCAATTTGTAATTCACTAATTTTCTTTTCTGTTATCCAAAGTGTCTACAATGCTATTAATAATATGTATTTTACCACTATATAAAAATTAATCTTCAAAAATTACAATAAGATATCACTTTACACATACTAGAATGGCCATTTTTAAAAGGCCAATAATAACAATTATAGGTGAGGATATGGAGAAGCTGGCCCCCTCCTACACTGCTGGTGGGAATGGAAAATGGTGCTTTGGAAAACAGTCTGGCAGTTCCTTGAAGGGTAAACATAGAGTTACCATATGACCCAGCAACTCCACTCCTAAGTATGTACCCAAGAGAAGGAAATAATCTGTCCACATGGAAATTCGTACCTGAATATTCACAGTATCATTTTTCATAACAGCCCCAAAGTGGAACTCACCCAAATGTCTATCATCTGCTGAATGGACAGAGAATACGTGGTGTCTCCATACAGTGGAATATTATTCAGCCATGAAAGCAAAGGAGGTGCTGTTATGCGGTATAATATGGATGGACCTTGAAAACATACGGGAAGTGAAAGGATCCATCACAAAGGACAATATATTGTTTGATGCCTGTCTTAGTCACTTTGGGCTTCTTTAACAAAAGTATCATAGACCATGTGGCTTAAACAACAGAATTTATTGTCATAGTTCTGGAGTCTGGGAAGTCCAAGATCAAGGCACTGGTACATTCAGTGCCTGGAGAGGACCTGCTTCCTTGTTCATAGATGGCTGACTTCTTGCTGCATTCTCCCACGGTAGAAAGCAGGAGCGAGGTCTCTGGGGTCTCTTTTCTAAGGGCGTTGAGACCATTCATGAGGATTCCACCCTCATGACCTCATCACCTCCTGAAGGCCTCATCTCCTCCTATCATCATATTTGGAGTTAGGATTTCAACACATGAACTTGAGGGTGGACACATACATTCGGTCCATAACAACTCCTATTAAATCAAACGTCAGAATGAGTCAACCTATGGAGACAGAAGGTGGATGCGTGGGTGCCTGTGGCTGGGTGTGCGTGCCTGTGGGGAACGGGGAGTGCCACTTAATGAGTTTCTTTTTGAGGTGATGACGCTGTCCTAAAACTGATTGTGGTGGTGGTTGTACAACTTCATAACTATACCATATATACAACATTGAATTGTATAGTTTAAGTGTGTGAATTGTGTGGTTTGTGAACTGTATATCCATAAAGCCATTATTTTAAAAATCTAATCTTTAAAAAATGTCATAGCAGAGCCAGCGAAGGTAATGGATTAGATAACGGTTCCTAAACCCAAGTATTTTAAAGATACCAAGGTGACAATTTAGGCAAGAAAAACGATTAGAGTTGTACGAGAGAAGAATGGAAGGCAAGGAAAATAATCACCATTTCACTTCCAAAAGTCCTTTTCGGAAGATAGCCTTTTAATTAATTTTAACACAAAGTGTACAAAATATATTAGTTTACTAAGTCTAGTTTTGTCTTATATTGACAAACTCTTTAATAACTAGAGACTAGATATTATAAAATTAGGACCCATTTGTCCAGTACCTACACAACATATACAGTGTAGCAAAGTTCAATGAAATGCAGGTTGGGCACGGTGGCTCACGCCTATAATCCCAATACTTTGGGAGGCTGAGGCAGGCGGATAACCTGAGGTTGGGAGTACGAGACCAGCCTGACCAACATGGAGAAACCCCGTCTCTACTAAAAATACAAAATTAGCTGGGCGTGGTGGCCCATGCCTGTAATTCCAGCTACTTGGGAGGCTGAGGCACGTGAATCGGTTGAACCCAGGTAGCGGAGGTTGCAGTGAGCCGAGATCGTGCCACTGCACTCCAGCCTGGATGACAGAGTGAGACTCTGTCTCAAAAAAAAAAAAAAAAAAAGAGAGAGTAAATTTCCATTAACTGGCAAGTAATGGATCCAAGTCTACAATGCTCTATCTCCTAATGTCATCTCCAGATTAATTTTTTAAATCACCCAGGGCAGCAATCTGCAATGTCCTCTGGATCTGTGTAAACTCTTGTGTGGCAAATGACTGAAAGTTCAACTTCAATGCAGTAAAAATATAAAGAGAGTGTCCTGGCTCCGTTGAATGCAAGGACAGGAGGCAGGACTGACCCTAGGGAGGCTGATCCATGGGCTCCAAAAACACCACAGGGAAGGAACGTTTCTCCAGGTGTCCACCTTGCCTTCCATGGTGTTGGCTCCACACAATATTCACATGAAGCTTCACATCTCACAAGAGACAAAAGGGCGAAGAGCAAGGGCAGCCTCTGATCCCTCCCAATGAGGAGAAGTCTCCTCGGGATGTCATAATGTCTCGCAAGCCCATTTCCCAGCCAGCTTATGTTTCCAGGAAGTCAGGGGAACAGATTAAATTTTCAAAATCATGCCTAGAGGAGGGTCAAGATGCCTGACTGGACACAGCCCAGAAGCACCACTCCCACCAAGAGAAACCAAGATATTGGATAAACCAACAGACTTAGAGAAGATCTTCGTAGGGAAAACACCAAGAGTTGATACAGAGGCATGCAGACAACAGGGCCGAAGAGCTAGGAACCTGGGAATGCGGTGTGGGGTAGCTGAACCCTAGGGCCAGTTCCCAGCACTTAAAGGCTCCTAGGGGAGGGGTTAGTGAAGGGACAGAGGGACGACAGGCTGTCACCACAGACCGCTGATGTCCCAGCTATAGGAGACTGCCCACCTTCCATAGACATTATTTTTCTTTTGAGATGGAGTTTTGCTTTTGTTGCCCAGGTTGGAATGCAATGGCATGATCTCAGCTCACTGCAACCTCTGCCTCTCAGGTTCTAATGATTCTCTTGCCTCAGTCTCCCGAGTAGCTGGGATTACAGGTGCCCACCGCCACGCTCAGATAATTTTTGTATTTTTAGTAGAGATGGGGGTTTCACCATGTTGGCCAGGGTGGTCTTGAACTCCTGTCCTCATGATCCACTCGCCTTAACCTCCAAAAGTGCTGGGATTACAGGCGTGAGCCACCGCGCCCGGCCTCCGTAGACGTTTTGTCAGAGGCATTTGAACCAGAGCAACTCCATCTTGAGTAGGAGGTGGAGAAAATGAGGCTGAGACCTACCGGGCTGCATTCCCAAATGATGAAGGCATTCTAAGTCACAGGATGAGATAGGAGGTCGGCACAAGATACAGGTCATAAAGACCTTGCTGATAAAACAGGTTGCAGTAAAGGAGCCGGCCAAAACCCACCAAAACCAAGATGGCGACGAGAGCGACCTCCGGTGGTCCTCATTGCTACACTCCCACCAGCTCCATGACAGTTTACAGATGCCATGGCAACGTCAAGAAGTTACCCTATGTGGACCAAAAAGGGAAGACATGAATAATCCACCCCTTGGTTACCATATCATCAAGAAATAACCATAAAAACGGGCAACCAAGGCCAGGCACAGTGGCTCACGCCTGTAATCCCAGCACTTTGGGAGGCTGAGGCGGGCAGATCACCTGAGGTCAGGAGTTCGAGATCACCCTGGCCAGTATGGTGAAACCACGTCTCTACTGAAAATACAAAAAAAATTAGCAGGGCCTGGTGGTGGGCACCTGTAATCCCAGCTACTCGGGAGGCTGAGGCAGGAGAATGGCGTGAACCCGGGAGGCGGAGGTTGCAGTTTGCCGAGATCACGCCATTGCACTCCAACCTGGGCAACAGGAGCGAAACTCCGTCTCAAAAAAGAAAGAAAGAAAAACATGTTAAATGACAACACAAGGATCTAATTGGCAAAACTGAAACCAAAGAAAATTTTACAGAAAAAATGACCTACTTTCTACAACAATAGCAATGTTTGAATGGGGGGATGGAATTAGATAAGTGGCAACTTAGATTAACAAAGAATTAACACACACACACAAAAACCTATTATAGTGGATGATTTGTATCTCTATGCAAAGCAATAAAGTAAAAATAAGAACCAGGGAAATGACAACATTAACGGGATATTTTATGATGTCCTGAATGATGATTACTTTTCATTGTAAGGGAGTATTCATGTAAGACAGTAAAGCATTTTTTAACTCTTCATCTTTTAAACATACATAGCGATATTTTTATTTTTTATTTTTTATTTATTGATACAGAGTCTCGCTCTGTCACCCAGAGTGGAGTGCAGTGGCAAGATCACAGCTCACTACAATCTCCACCTCCTGAGCTCAAGCGATCCTCCTGCCTCAGCCTCCCAAGTAGCTGAAGTAGCTGGGACTACGTGCACCACACGCCTGACTAATTTTTTTTTTTTTTTTTTTTTTTTTTTTTTTTTTTTTTTTTTTTAGAGACAGCGTTTTGCCATTTTGCCCAGGCTGGTCTCGAACTCCTGAGCTCAGGCAATCCACCCACTTCAGCCTCTCAAAGCATGAGCCACTGTACCTGGCCATCGTAGTGATATTTTTACAGGTGAAATAATATAATGTTCCCAATTTTCTTTAAAAAGATCCACCTAGCAGTGAAGGCATAGGTGAAACGGGATATTGAGGATACCAGAAAAGAAGCAGGTTTTTTTGTGGGTTTTTTGGGGTGTTTTTTTTTTTTGAAACGGAGTCTCACTCTGTCACCCAGGCTGGAGTGCAGTGGCGCAATCTTGGCTCACTGCAACCTCCGCCTCCTGGCTTCCAGCGATTCTCCTGCCTCAGCCTCCCAAGTAGCTGGGATTACAGGCGTCCACCGCACCCAGCTAATTTTTGTATTTTTAGTAGAGACTGGGTTTCACCATGTTGGCCAAGCTGCTCTCGAACTCCTGATCTCATGATCCGCCCGCCTCGGCCTCCCAAAGTGCTGGGATTACAGGCGTGAGCCACCGCCCCTGGCCAAGAAGCAGGTTTTTGAAGGGGCAGGATGAGAAAACAAGGAAAGGAAGCACTGCTGGAGATGAAGACCCAGAGAAAATAGAAGGGAATTGGACACCTACAACCACTAGAGGTCGCAAGAGGAATATCCTTTAGTGCCCTGAGCCCAGACCTGAACCAAGGTTTAACAGGGTTCTTTTCAAGTCCTTGGACTTCTTCGGTCATAATTTGCGAGCCTCCAAAAAGGAGAGCCTGAAATGAGGGCTTACGTGCAGGTAGTTTATTTGGGGAAGAGGTCGGAAATTTTCTTTTTTTTTTTTATGGAGTTCCGCTCTTGTTGCCCAGGCTGGAGTGCAATGGCACACTCGGCTCACCGCAACCTCCGCCTCCCGGATTCAAGCGATTCTCCTGCCTCAGCCTCCCGAGTAGCTGGAATTACAGGCATGAGCCACCACGCCCGGCTGATTTTGTATTTTTGGTAGAGACGGGGTATCTCCATTTTGGTCAGGCTGGTCTTGAACTCCTGACCGCAGGTGATCCGCCCGCCTCAGCTTCCCAAAGTGCTGGGATTACAGGTGTGAGCCACCACGCCCGGCCATACATTTTACTTTTGAACACTACATACCGTGGAATACTGTTCAGACTTTAAAAGGAATGAAATACTGATACATGCTTCACCGTAGGTGAACTTGGAAAACATTGTGCAAAATTAAATACGTCAGACACAAAAAGGCAAAGGCCGAGTGATTCCAATTCTAGGAGATTCCTAGAACAGTCAAATTCCTGGACACAGAAAGTAGAACAGAGCTTACCAGGGACTGAGAGAAAAAGGGAATGGGGTGTGATTATTTAACGGGTACAGAGTTTTAATTGGGAAAGATGACAAAGTTCTGGAGATGAATCGTGATGATGGTTACACAGCGATGTGGCTGTACTTAATGCCACTGAAGTGTACACTTTAAAATGGTTCACATGGAGGCCGGGTGCGGTGGCTCATGTCTGTAATCCCAGCACTTTGGGAGGCCGAGGTGGGTGGATCACGAGGTCAGGAGATCGAGACCATCCTGGCTAACATGGTGAAACCCCATCTCTACTAAAAATACAAAAAAAAATAGCTGGGCGTGGCAGATGCCTGTAGTCCCAGCTACTCAGGAGGCTGAGGCAGGAGAATGGTGTGAACCTGGGAGGCGGAGCTTGCAGTGAGCCAAGATCATGCCACTGCACCTCAGCCTGGGTGACAGAGTGAGACTCCGTCACAAAAAAAAAAAAAAATGGTTCACATGGAAATGTTTGTGATGTATATTTTATCACCGTAAAAAAATGTAACTGGGGTAAGTATGATCAATATTTGTCAATTTAAGCTTTATGGTAGAATTTCATTACTAGAGTGAAGAAAGACAGTCCATAAAAAATAAATTATTTAGGCCGGGGTGCAGTGGCTCATGCCTGTAATCCCAGCACTTCGGGAGGCCGAGGCAGGTGGATCACCTGAGGTTGCGAGTTCGAGGCCAGCCTGACCAACATGGAGAAACCCCGTCTCTACTAAAAACACAAAACTTAGCCAGGCGTGGTGACGTGTGCCTGTAATCCCAGCTACTCGGGACGCTGAGGTGGGAGAATTGCTTGAACCCGGGAGGCAGAGGTTGTGGTGAGCTGACATTGCGCCATCGCACTCCAGCCTGGGCAACAAGAGCGAAACTCCGTCTCAAAATAAATAAATAAATAATTTAATTGACCAGATAGGGACTCCCAGCCCTTCCTTCCTGGGGAGCTCCAGGAGCTGGCTGGGCTGGGCTTAATCTTTCCTCCCAAAGAACCAAAAGAAAAAGAGATGCACATCAAGGTTTGCTGGGGACCCTCAAAGGAAAAGAAACGATGTAACTCGAGTAGAGGATAAACGCTTTGTTCAGCTGATTTGCATCAGGGGCACCTGAAGATCAAGCGACTCCCCAGTTAAGCAGAGTCAGGGTGGGAAACTGAGTCTGTGTCCTAGAGGTCTGGGTTTAGGCAGTCATTTTGGGTTTTGTTTTGTTTTGTTTTGTTTTGTTTGTTTGTTTTGAGACGGAGTCTTGCTCTGTCACCCAGGCTGGAGTGCAATGGCGCTATCTCAGCTCACTGCAACCTCCTCCTCCCAGGTTCAAACGATTCTCCTGCCTCAGCCTCCCGAGGAGCTGGGATTACAGGTATGCACCACCACGCCCAGCTCGTTTTTGTATTTTTAGTAGAGACAGGGTTTCGCCATGTTGGCCTTAAACTCCTCGCCTCAGGTGATCTGCCCACCTCAGCCTCCCAAAGTGCTGGGATTACAGGTGTGAGCCGCTGCACCCAGCCAAGGCAGTAGTTTTAACTGCAACTTGCAGTTGGAGGTCTTTTCATCTCTTGGGAGGTTGTTGGTGCAATCCCAATATAAGTATTTCTTTTTTCTTTTCTTTTTTTTTGGAAATAGGATCCTGCTGTGTCGCTCAGGCTGGAGTGCCGTGACATGATCACAGCTCACTGCAGCCTTGATCTCCCAGGCTCAACCAAACCTCCCACCTCAGCCTCCTGAGTAGCTGGAACTACAGGTGTGCGCCACCATGCCTGGCTAATTTTGTGTGTGTGTGTGTGTGTGTGTGTGTGTGAAGACGAGGTCTCACTATGTTGTCCAGGCTGATCTCGAACTCCTGGGCTCAAGTAATCCTCCTGCCTGGGCCTCCTAAAGTGCCGGGAATTATAGGAGTGACCCACCATGCCCAGCTAGAACAGTATTTCTGAGAACAGTTTTTGAAAACTGTCTTGAATGGTTAAAATAACAGAATGACCAAAGTATGATTTCTTTTTTTTTTGAGACAGGGTCTCACTCTGTCGCCCAGGCTGGAGTGCAGTGGCGCGATCTCTGCTCACTGCAAGCTCCGCCTCCCGGGTTCACGCCATTCTCCTGCCTCAGCCTCCCAAGTAGCTGGGACTACAGGCGCCCGCCACCACGCCCAGCTAATTTTTTGTATTTTTAGTAGAGATGGGGTTTCACCGTGGTCTCGATCTTCTGACCTCGTGATCCGCCCACCTTGGCCTCCCAAAGTGCTGGGATTACAGGCTTGAGCCACCACGCCCAGCCAAAGTATGATTTCAGGAACTCACTAGCAAGCAGTGTGGGTGTTTGGATGTGAGACTTGAGAGAATAACTGGAAAGCTGGCAGAGAGCAGCTCTGCCACAGCCTGAACTCCCCGTTTCCTTCCAAGTCTATAATATGTTTTGGAGTCCAGTAGTTGAGGCCAGTAATTCACATGTGTAGCTGGATAAAGCGAGATGATAATATTCTCACAGCAAGGAGGACTACAAACCATGTTTTTATCACAGCAAAACATATGTCACTCAGGAAGCAAATTATGTAAGTGTTTAAAATCATTTCAGGCCAGGTGTGGTGACTCACATCTGTAATCCCAGCACTTTGGGAGGCCAAGGCCAGAGGATCACTTAAGCCCAGTGTCAGGCCTCTGAGCCGAAGCTCAGCCATTGTAACCCCTGTGACCTACACATATACGTCCAGATGGCCTGCAGGAGCCAAGAAGTCTGGAGCAGCCGAAAAACCACAAAAGAAGTGAAACAGCCAGTTCCTACCTTAACTGATTAACCCACCTTATGACATTCCACCATTATGACTTGTTCCTGCCCTGCCCCAACTGATCAGTCGACCCTGTGACATTCTTCTCCTGGACAATGAGTCCCATGATCTCTCCACAATGCACCTTGTGAGCCCCTCCCCTGCTGACAACAGATAACCACCTTTAACTGTAACTTTCCACTGTCTACCCCAGCCCTATAAAGCTGCCCCTCTCCTATCTCCCTTCGCTGACTCTCTTTTCCAACTCAGCCCACTTGCACCCAAGTGAATAAACAGCCTTTGTTGCTTACACAAAGCCTGTTTAGGTGGTCTTCTATATGGACACGCGTGACACCCAGGAGTTCGAGACGAGTCTGGGCAGCATAGTGAGTTTTCATCTCTAAAAAAAAAAAAAATTAAAATTAGCCAGGCATGCTTGTACGCGCCTGTGGTCCCAGCTACTTGGGAGACTGAAGTGGTAGGATCGCTTGAGGCTGCAGTGAGCCAAGATTGCGCCACTGCACTCCAGCCTGAAGGACAGAGCAAGACCTTGTCTCAAAAAAAAAAAAAGAAAAAAAGAATAAGAAAAGGAAAAAAATAAAAAAGAAAGGAAGGGATGGAGGGGCAGAGAGGGAGAGAGGAAGGGGGGAAGGAAAGAAAGAAAGAGAAAGGGAGGGAGAGAGAGAAAGGAAAGAAGGGAGGGAGGGAAGAAGAGAGAGAAAGAAAAAAGAAAGAAGAAAGAAAGAGAAGAAAGAAGGGAGGGAGGAAGGGAGGGAGGGAGGAAGGGAGAGAGAAAGAGAAAAAGAGAAAAGAAGAAAGAAAGAGAAAAAAGAAAGGAAGGAAGGAGGGAGGGAGAGGAAAAGAAAGAAAAGAAAGAAAGAGAAAACAGGGAAAGAAAGAAAAGAGAAAAAAGAGAAAGAAAGGAAAGAAAGAAAAGAAAAGAAGGGCCGGGCGCGGTGGCTCACGCCTGTAATCTCAGCACTTTGGGAGGCCGAGGCGGGCGGATCACGAGGTCAGGAGATCGCTGAAACCCTGTCTTTACTAAAAATACAAAAACTTAGCCAGGGTGGTGGCGGGCGCCTGTAGTCCCAGCTACTCGGAGGCTGAGGCGAGAGAATGGCATGAACCCGGGAGGCGGAGGTTGCAGTGAACCGAGATCGCGCCACTGCACTCCAGCCTGGGCGACAGAGCGAGACTCCGTCTCAAAAAAAAAAAAAAAAAGAAAGAAAGAAAAGAAAGGAAGGAAGGAAGAAAAAATCATTTCAAGGGTAGGTGACGGGAGCCTTGCGGTTTAGCCGCTAGTCAACGGATGGGGGAGTGGTAGCAAAAACATAAAAATGGGGACAAGAGAGAAACTGGAGACTCCCCAACCTGTCTGTTTCCGCCCTTTTACAGTACTGAGGGGAAAAAAAGGCTTCTTTCCTTGGGAAATGCAGGAAGCCAGCAAGCGGCCGGCGTCTCCGGAGCCCGCAAGGAGGCGCGTTGGCTGCGCAGAGAGCGCGCTTCCCAGCTGGAGAGCCTAGGAACGGTGGCGCGGGCGGAGGCGACAGCGAGGACCCAAGGCTGGGGTTTCCTGCTTGGATCAGGAGTGCCTGGGGAGTAAGTTCTACAGGAAATGTCAATCTACTGGCCGTGGGGGTCAGACTCTGGGATCGGGTCGATCGGGTCCCGGGGGCGGGGGGTGGGACGGAGGTGGGCAGGCAGGAGTGCGGGCGCTGGGATCCCCTGCCTGCTCGGCTCCCCTCTCCTCCCCCTGGTCCCTTACACCGTCCATTTTGAGGAAGGGGTCAAGAAGCGAGTACAAAATGTCTGGGCAGGACGAATCTCTGTAGTCGGTCCTTCCTGGCGGCCTCGTTAGGTTGATTTATTTCAACAGTTTGATCCCCATCCTGGTGCAGCTCCGAAACGCTCCTGGGCTGCGCGCGCTTTTGGGCTGCGCCACCGACAGAGACATCTGGAAGCCGGAGCTAGTGGAAGAGTAAGTGTGCCTGAGTGTCCGTACTAAGGGCGGGACCGGGCCGGGGCCCAGGGACTTGAGAGTTGCTGTCTGCAAAAGCCTCATTGTCTCTACCCTTCCGGGAGGAAAGGGGAAGGCACGAATGACCCACGTGTTCAGACCCCGAGCGCGCCCTTCACCTTGGCCCAGGGAGAAGGGCGCTTCCCCCATGCCGTGCTGCAGCGTTGCGAAAGCGCCTGTCCCCGGGCTTGGGCAGCAGAGATGCCCGCATGCAGCGGTTGCAGGGGTTGTGTTCTTTGCATCCATGAAAGTATTGGAGCTGGCCGGGCGCGGTGGCTCACGCCTGTAATCCCAGCATTTTGGAAGGCCGAGGTGGGCGGATCACCTGAGGTCAGGAGTTCGAGACCAGCCTGGCCAACATGGTGAAACCCCCGTCTCCACTAAAAGTACCAAAATTAGCTGGACGTGGTGGCATGCGCCTGTAATCCCAGCTACTCAGGAGGCTGAGGCAGTAGAATCGCTTGAACCCGGGAGGTGGAGGTTGCAGTGAGCCGAAATCAAGCCATTGCACTCCAGCCTGGGCGACAGAGGGAGACTCTGTCTCAAAAATAATAATAATAATAATAATAATAATAATAATAATAATAATTAGCCGGGCATGGTGGCGGGCGCCTGTGATCCTAGCTACACGGGAGGCTGAGGCAGGAGAATCGCTTGAACCTGGGAGGTGGAGATTGCAGTGAGCCGAGCGCCTGTAATCCCAGCTACTTGGGAGGCTGAGGCAGGAAAATCGCTTCTACCTGGGAGGTGAAGGTTGCAGTGAGCCGAGATCGTGCCACTGCACTCTAGCCTGGGCGACAGAGCAAGACTCTCTCTCAAAAAAAAAAAAAAAAAAAAAAGGTATTGAATTGGAGCCTGCTGTGATGAGGGTGAACTGAAAAGTCCCGGGCAGGGCCAGACGTGCAGGATGCACTGGTTTCTTAAGAGAAAGAGCTTTTTTTTTTTTTTTTTTTTTTTGAGAGGGAGTCTCGCTCTGTCACCCAGGCTGGAGCGCTGTGGCGCCATCTCTGCTCACTGCAAGCTCCGCCTCCCGGGTTCACGCCATTCTCCTGCCTCAGCCTCTCAAGTAGCTGGGACTACAGGCGCCCGCCACCGCGCCCGGCTAATTTTTTGTATTTTTAGTAGAGACGGGGTTTCACTGTGTTAGCCAGGATGGTCTCGATCTCCTGACCTCGTGATCCGCCCGCCTCGGCCTCCCAAAGGGCTGGGATTACAGGCGTGAGCCACAGCGCCTGGCCAGATAAAGAGCTTTGAGGGTTTGAGTTCCGTGTGCTGAACATGGTCTTTTATGGGAACTGAGACCTCAGCAGAGGAAATATATAAAAAGGACAAGCTGCAAGGAGAGTGGTGTGAAGGTGTCAGGATCAAACCCCACGGTCGGAACAAGATGCATTTTTATCACTAATCCGCTCCGGTGAGGTCTGATTTACTGGAACTCAGGGCAAAGGTGGGAACGCGTTTCATCAGCCAGGTATATCTTCGTCATGGACAATCCGGCAAAAGCCAACCTCAGCCTGCTCACCTGAGCTGACTCACAATGATGCGTTGTTTTTCTTTTTCTTTTCTTTTCTGTTTTTTTTTTTTAAACTATTGTCCTGAGCTGATGTGTCTGAGGTTACTAGGGTCAGAACCGGCGCTCCAATTGTATTGGGGAAAGGACGGAATTCAGGGAAACTTAAATTGAAATAGGCGGTTTTATCTTCTTAGGTAGGCTTAGAGCTGAGATGCGTGTAATGGGGTTATCATCAGGTGTGGCTGTTTCCTTGGGAACTATAAGGTCAAGATAGACGTGGAATGTTGTGTCTCAAAAACTCTTATCTACAGCTCAGCCCCTGAGTTGCACAGGCTTGCTTCTGTGTCAAAGTGACTTGGATCCCCCAGGCAACAGTGGGGCTTTTCTTTTCTTTTCTTTTTTTTTTTGAGACGGAGTCTCGCTCTGTCGCCCAGGCTGGAGTGCAGTGGCGTTATCTCGGCTCACTGCAAGCTCCGCCTCCCAGGTTCTCGCCATTCTGCCTCCGGCTCTCGAGTAGCTGGGACTACAGGCGCCCGCCACCACGCCCGGCTAATTTTTTGTATTTTTAGTAGAGACGGAGTTTCACCGTGTTAGCCGCGATGATCTTGATCTCTTGACCTCGTGATCCGCCCGCCTCGGCCTCCCAAAGTGCTGGGATTACAGGCGTGAGCCACCGTGCCTGGCCAATATATATGTATATATATTTTTATATGTGTATATATATAAATGCATACACACACATATATTTACGTGTGTGTATATATAAATTCAGCTTTTTCTCATATGATTAATTTAATTTTTAAATTATTAATGGTTTAGAAAAGTTTTGAGTCCGCAATTCATTGCTGACAGTGTCATGTAAATGTTTAGATTTGTCCTCAAATTGAGGGAACTTGCCATCAAGTTTCTTTCAAATATCATGTAAGTTGTAGATTTTATGGCATTCTAACATTTTATGAACAAATGACTCATCTTATACTATTTAAGTTGACCACAGTCATTAAACGGTCATCAGATGTCACATTTGGAGCAGGAAGAGTTTTGGGGGTTTGTTTTTGTTTTGTTTTAATAGAAAAAAACTTATATATATATATATATATATATTTTTTTTTTTTTTTTGAGACAGTTTTTCTCTTGTTATCTAGGCTGGAGTGCAGTGGCGCAATCTCGTCTCACCGCAACCTCTGCCTTCCAGGTTCAAGTAATTCTCCTGCCTCAGCCTCTCTAGTAGCTGGGATTACAGGCATGTGCCACCATGCCGGGCTAATTTCGCATTTTTAGTAGAGATGGGGTTTCTCCATGTTGGTCAGGCTGACCTCAAACTCCCAACCTCAGGTGATCTGCCCGCCTCGGCCTCCCAAAGTGCTGGGATTACAGGCGTGAGCCACCACGCCTGGCCTAGAGTTATGTTTCTTTAGGCAGGATGCAAACACATTGTGTACGTTTCTCTTCCAGGGCTCACACCCTCAAACTTGCCTCCCTTTGTTCATGACATTTACTAGTTGGAGTCCCTGGGTAGTCAGAATGGCAGAACGTCCACGCCTGTGGATTTGTGTGGTTGTTCCTTGTGTTGAAAGTTAGACCTGGCCAGGCACAGTGACTCACGCCTGGGATCCCAGCACTTTGGGAGGCTGAGGTGGGAGGACTGCTTGACCCCAGGAGGTCAAGGCTACAGTGAGCTCTGATCACACCACTGCACTCCAGCCAGGGCAGCAGAGTGAGACCCTGTCTCAAAAAAGAAAGAGAGAAAGAGAGAGAAAAAGAGAGAGGAAGAGAGAAAGAGAGAGGGAAGGAAGGAAGGAAGGAAGGGAGGGAGGGAAAAAGACAGAGAGAGGAAGGGAGGGAGGGAGGGAGACAGAAACATCCTAGGTTGGTCAGGCTTCGTGGCTCTAATCCCAGTACTTTGGGAGGCTGAGGCAGGAGGATCGCCTGAGGTCAGGAGTTCAAGACCAGCCTGGCCAACATGATGAAGTCCTGTCTCTACTAAAAAAAAAACACACACACACACATACAAAATAGCCAGGCGTGGTGGTGGTCGCCTGTACTCCCAGCTACTTGGGAGGCTAAGACAGGAGAATCTCTTGAACCCAGAAAGCAGAGGTTGCAGTGAGCCAAGCTAGTGCCACTGCACTCCAGCCTGGGTGATAGAGCGAGACCTTATCTTGAAACATATATAATAACAAAGAAAAATTTAAACAAAATAAAAATGAGAGATACATCGTAGGTGGTGTGTTCATCACATCAGTGTAACTATAATGGCTGTTTGTTGCCGGGCGCGGTGGCTCACTCCTGTAATCCCAGCCCTTTGGGAGGCCGAGGCAGGCAGATCACGAGGTCAGGAGATCGAGACCACGGTGAAACCCCGTCTCTACTAAAAATACAAAAAATTAGCCGGGCGCAGTGGCGGGCGCCTGTAGTCCCAGCTACTGGGGAGGCTGAGGCAGGAGAATGGGGTGAACCCGGGAGGCGGAGCTTGCAGTGAGCCGAGATCGCACCACTGCACTCCAGCCCGGGTGACAGAGTGAGACTCCATCTCAAAAAAAAAAAAAGCTATAATGGCTCTTTGTCCCTGTACAAGTCAAGCTAACGTTGGTGGGGTAGTTTCTGGAGGTGAGAGAGCCTCTTACCTCTTTTTTTTTTTTTTTTTTTTGAGATGGAGTTTCGCTCTTGTTGCCCAGGCTGGAGTGCAGTGGTGCAATCTCGGCTCACCGCAACCTCCGCCTCCCAGGTTCAAGTGATTCTCCTGCTTCAGCCTCCCGAGTAGCTGGGATTACAGGCGTGTGCCACCACACCCGGCTAATTTTGTATTTTTAGTAGAGACGGGGTTTCTCCATGTTGGTCAGGCTGGTCTCAAACTCCCTACCTCAGGTGATCTGCCTGCCTCGGCCTCCCAGAATACTGGGATTACAGCCTTGGGCCACTGCACCTGCAGAGCCTTACCTCTGAAAGTTGCATTCCTTTACGCCCAGCAAGTCCTGAGTGATGCCTCTGTACCCTGCTAATGACTGCCTCCCCTTTCTCTGTCCACCGACGTGTCTTATTTCCTGAATCAGTTGTTTTATCAGGGTTGCAAAATGATGGTTTTTTTTTTTTTTTTGAGATAGGTTCTCATTCTGTCATCCAAGCTGGAGTGCAGTAGTGCAATCATAGTTCACTGCAGCATCAACCTCCTGGGCTCAAATGATCTTCCCACCCCGCAACCTCCTGAGTAGCTGAGACTAGAGGCGCACGCCAGCGTGCCCACCTAATTTTTAAATTTTTTGTAGAGATGGGGCCTCGCTATGTTGCCCAGGGTGGTATCAAAATCCTGGCTCAAGTGATCCTCCTGCCTCAGCCTCCCAACATGCTGGGATTATAGGTGTGAACCACCCAGCCCAGCCCAAAATGGTGATTTTTAAAAATATTCAAGTGTCCCATCTAAACATGTAGCTGGGACTGGGCGTGGTGGCTCACGCCTGTAATCCTAGCACTTTGAGAGGTCGAGGCAGGCGGATCACCTGAGGTCAGAAGTTTGAGACAAGCCTGGCCAACATAGTGAAACCCCGTCTCTACTAAAAATACAAAAATTAGCTGGGCGTGGTGGCCCAAGCCTGTAATCTCAGCTACTCAGGAGGCTGAGGCAGGAGAATTGCTTGAACCCAGGAGGTGGAAGTTGCAGCGAGCTGAGATCGTGCCACTGCACTCCAGCCTGGGAGACAGAATGAGACCCTGTCTCAAAAAAAAATTTTTTTTAATATATATATTTTTGTTATATTAGCTGGGCGTGGTGGCAGGCGCTTGGGATCCCAGCTACTTGGGAAGCTGAGGCAGGAGAATCACTTGAACTCAGGAGGCAGAGGCTGCTGTGAGCCGAGATCTCCCCACTGCACTCCAACCTGGATGACAGAATGAGACCTTGTGTCAAAAAATAAAAATAAAAAAATGAATATGTAGCTGGAATTCTGTAGTTTTCCGTCATCCGTAAGGCTATTCTGTTTCTTTTCTTATTGGAAAGGCAAAGTAAAGGCTTAATTTTTCCTCTTTATTAACCAAGGCTTGTGTTTTCTTCCCCCTCTGGTTTTCTCTGTCTGGGTATCATTATGAGCGCAGGTATTTTTAGTGTTCAGTGTGTTTCCATCAATTGCAATGATTCACTTTGTAGTTCAAATCCGGCCGCTGGGAGACGTTTCCAGCCGCTGTGCATCCTCCTAACGCGGTCTAGGGCAGCTCCCCTGCCATCTGGCACCGCAAGGCTCACACTGGGAATTTCCTGTTCCCAGATCAGCCATGTTTCCGAGGGTGTTCATTGCTTCCTGCTTGTTAATTCTTCTAAGCATTTTCTATGAATAGACTGACCAGGGAGACATTGGGGGTGTGTGTGTGTGTGTGTTCATGACAATATGAAGCCTTTTCATCTTATATTTGAAACTTTTTCCTCTTACACTAAAAATCTGACTTCCCAGTAACATGAACACTTTTCATCTTATATTTGAAATTTTTTTTTTTGAGACAGAGTCTCGCTCTGTTGCCCATGCTGGGGTGTGCAGTGGTGCAATCTCAGCTCACTGCAACCTCCACCTCCCAAGTTCAAGTGATTCTCCTGCCTTCAGCCTCCCAAGTAGCTGGGATTACAGGTGTGCACCACCACGCCCGGTTAATTTTTGTATTTTTAGTAGAGACAGGGTTTCGCCATGTTGGCCAGGATGGTCTCAAACTCCTGACCTCAAGTGACCCACCTACCTCGGCCTCCCAGAGTCTTGGGATTACAGGCTTGAGCCAACGCGCCCAGCCCAATTCACCTTGTTAAAGGGTGCAATTCAATGGCTTTTAATATATTCACAGACGTGTACGTCCCTCAAATTTAGAACATTTCCATCACCCCCAAAAGAAGCCCTGTATCCTTCAGTGGTCATCTCCCAGTCCCTCATCTCCCCCAGCCCTGGACAACCTCTGATCTGCTTTCTGTCTCTATAGATTTGCCTATTCTGGACATTTCATTTTCAATGGGGTCATACACTGTGGTCTTTTGTGTCTGGCCGTTCACTCGGCATCCTGTTTTCAGAGCTCACTGGGTTGTAGTGTGTGTCAGTGCCTCAGTTCGTTTTATGGCTGGGTAATATTCCATGGTGCGGATAGACCACGTTTGCTTTCTTTGTTCATGCATTGATCAATATTGGGTTGTCTCTACTTTGGGCTGTAATGAATACTGCTATGGGCCAGGTGCGGTGCTCACACCCCTAATTCCAGCACTTTGGGAGGGCGAGGCGGGCGGATCACTTGAGGTCAGGAGTTCGAGACCAGCCTGGCCAACATGGCGAAATCCCATCTCTACTAAAAGTACAAAAAATTAGCCAGGTGTGATGGCAGTCACCTGTAATGGCATCTAATCGGGAGGCTGAGACAGGAGAATCACTTGAACCAGGGAGGCGGAAGCTGCAGTGAGCTGAGATCGTGCTACTGCACTCCAGCCTGGGCAACAGAGTGAGACTCCGTCTCAAAAAAAAAAAAATTGCAATTAGATTAGCGGCTGCCAGCAGCTGGGTGAAGGGGAGAATGGGAAGTGACTGCTAAGGGGGATGGGGTTTTATTTTGCGGTGATGAAAAGTATTTGGAACTAGGTAGACGTGACGTTTGTACAACATTGCAAATGCACTAAATGCCACTGCATTGTTCACTTAAAATGGTTAACTTCATGATATGCAAATTTCACCTCGATTAAAAAAAAATGCTGCTTGAGGCCAGGAATTTGAGACCAGCCTAGGCAACATAGTGAGACCCCATCTCTGTGAAAATAAATATGAAAAATTAGGAGGCATGGGGGCCCATGCCTGTACCTTCAGCTACTCAGGAGGCTGAGGCAGGAGGATCACTTGAGCCCAGAAGTTTGAGGCTGTAGTGAGCCATGATTGCACTACTGCACTCCAGCCTGGGCAACAGGACAAGTCTCTGTCTCTAAAAAATTAAATTAAAATATAGGTGTGTGTGTGGGTGTCTGTGTGGGGGGCGGGGGTGGGGGGATGGGGGTGTGTGTGTGAGTGTGTGTGTGGGTGGGGGGATGGGGTGTGTAGGTGGGTGGGCGTAGGGGGGTTGGGGGAGTGGGGGGATGGGGGTGTGTGGGTGTAGAGGGGGTGGGGGTTGTGGGCTGTGGTGGGGAAGTGTGTGCACACGTGCATTTATATGCTGAGATTAATGTCAGGCAGGATCCACATACGAGTGTGGGGAAGGCAGGGTGCCTGGATTCTCATAGCTCCATTCTTCTCCCAAGCTCTGCCTCACCTGCCTCCTTGAAGGAAACACGGGGAAGCCAGGACTGGCCGTCACGTTGGTGACAAATATGTCCCAGGTAAGTTGGCAGCTCACCCTCTCCCAGAAGCGTGTTGTCGTTCCCACGAGTGAATGTGCCTCTCTGCCTGTGGCTGGGAGTCAGGTAAAGCACATGGAGCCAGGCAGGGCCCCCCGCCAGCCGTGCTGCCCTAGGTCTCTGCACCTCTGCTTGGAGAGAGATGCTGCCCTGGGGATTCTCCTGGGACCACCCCCACCCCAGTACTGACTGGTCCTTTCCACACCTCATCCTGGCTGCCCGTGGGCTTCACGTTCTGCTGCAAAGCACACTAAGAAAGGAGCTGAAAGTGTCTTTGGTGGGGTGCAGTGGCTCAAGCCTGTAATTCCAGGACTTTGGGAGGGTGAGACAGGAGAATCATTTGAGGCCAGGAGTTCAAAACCAGCCTGGGCAATGTAGCAAGACCGCCGTCTCTATAAATATAAAACAAATTTGCCTGGTGTGGTGGTGCACGGCTGTCGTCCCAGCTACTTAAGAGGCTGAGGTGAGAGAATCGCTTGAGCCCAGGAGGTTGAGGCCACAATGAGGAGTGATCACTCCACTGCATTCCAGCCTGGGTGACAGAGTAAGACTGTCTCTAAAAATAATAATAAAGTAAAATAAAAAGAAAGTGTTTTTGTCTTAAGGAACTGAGGGTCTCACAGGGGACACTAGGCATTTATGGAGCGGGCAGTGGCAGCATCTCCCGCAACTGTCATGACCTGCAGATGACAAGCAGTGGACTGAGACGTGCCCCACTCCAAATTTTTTTTTTTTTTTTGAGACGGAGTTTCACTCTTGTTGCCCAGGCTGGAGTGCAATGGCATGATCTCGGCTCACTGCAACCTCCGCCTTCCAGGTTCAAGTGATTCTCCTGCCTCAGCATCCCGAGTAGCTGGGATTACAGGCACCTGCCAGCACGCCCGGCTAATTTTTGTATTTTTAGTTGAGATGGGGTCTCTCCATGTTGGCCAGGCTGGTCTCGAACTCCTGACCTTAGGTGATCCGCCCACCTCGGCCTCCCAAAGTGCTGGGATTACAGGCACGAGCCACCATGCCTGGCCAGGGTTTAAGGAGTAGCCACCCCTCTGTGATCGTTTGTTATAACAGCCTGAACAGGCTAATGCATGAGAAAGACACACAGTTGGTCAGTTGGTAGAGATTGAAGTCCGGTCGCGTGACTCAGGTACTCTTTTTCCTGAGACAGGGCCACACGTGATGGTGAGTGCCGGTTGTCCCAGCTACTTGGGAGGCTGAGGTGGGAGGATCGCTTGAGCCCAGCAGTTCGAGGCTGCCGTGAGCTGCGTTTGCACCACTGCGCTCCAGCCTGGGTGACAGAGCAAGACCCTGTCTCAGAAGAAAGAGCACCTGAGTCATACGACTGGATGTCAGTCTCTACCAATCGACTGTACCTCTTCCTGTTGCATTAGGCTGTTCGGGCTGATGAAACTATCACAGATGGGGTGGCTTAAACAACAGACATTGATTTTCTCACAGTTCTGCAGGCTGGAAGTCCAAGATCAAAATAGCGGCAGAGTTGCTTCCTTCTGGAGGCTCCAAAAAAGAATTTGTTCCATGCTCTTACTTAGCTGCTGGTAGTCACTGGCGTCCTTGGCATTCCCTGGCTTGTGAACCCATCACTGCAGTCTCTGCCTCCCTCACCAAATGACATTCTTCCCTCTGTGTCCCTCCCTCTGTCCACATTTCCCCTTCTTTTTTTTTTTTTTAAATTTATATTTTGTTTGTTTTTTTGAGACAGGGTCTTGCTCTGTTGCCCAGGCTGGACTGCATTGGCAGGATCATAGCTTATTGCAACCTCCACCTCCCAGGCTCAGGCAATCCTCCCTCCTCAGCCTCCCGGGTAGCTGAGACTACAGGCACCCGCCCACACTCACGGGTAATTTTTTTATTTTTTGTAGAGACGGGTTATCACTGTGTTGCCCAAGCTGGTCTTGAACTCCTGGCCTCAAGCGATCGTCCCACCTCAACCTCCCAAAGTGCTGGGATTACAGGCATACGCCACTGCAGCTGGCCAGATTTCCTCTTCTTATAAGGACACCAGTCACTGGATTAGGGCCCACCCAACCCCCAGTACAACCTCATCTTTTTTTTTTTTTTTTTTTTTGAGACAGTCTCACTTTGTAGCCCAGGCTGGAGTGCAGTGGTGTGATCTCGGCTCACTGCAACCTCCACCTCCCAGGTTCAAGCAGTTCTCTGCCTCAGCCTCCCGAGTAGCTGGGACTAAAGGCACCCGCCACCATGCCCAGCTAATTTTTTGTATTTTTAGTAGAGACGGGGTTTCATCATGCTGGCCAGGCTGGTCTCGAACTCCTGACCTTGTGATCCACCTGCCTCAGCCTCCCAAAGTGCTGGGATTACAGGTGTGAGCCACCGCGCCCGGCCACAACCTCATCTTAATTCATTGACATCTGCAAAGACTCTAGTTCACAAATCAGGTCACCTTTGCAGGTACCAAGGGTTAAGACCTCAACGTACCTTTTTCTGTGGAGAAAGGGGTCACAGTTCAAACTGATAACAGGACACCCCTCTGAGCCAGACTGCATGTGTTATTTTAGGACTCGGTGACCTTCGCAGACGTGGCTGTGAACTTCACCAAAGAGGAGTGGACCCTGCTGGACCCAGCTCAGAGGAATCTCTACAGAGACGTGATGCTGGAAAACTCTAGGAACCTGGCATTCATAGGTAAGGAGGCCCCCTTCCTGCACTTAGTCCGTGATGGGACCAGTGCTGGTTTGGAACCGTGTTCTGAGAAGTGCATTGGAAAATGGGAACTGGGTTAAATTCCAGAGACACAGCTGCTGTCCCCCAGGTAGTAGGTGTACGGTTCACCGTGAAACTGGAAATCAGTTTGTTGCATTACTTTATTTATTTTATTTTATATTTTATTATTTTATTTTATTTTATATTTTATTTATTTTATTTTATTTTATTTATTTTTTGAGACAGGGTCTCACTCTATCTCCCAGGCTGGAGTGCAGCGGCATCATCTCAGCTCACTGCAACTTCCGCCTTAGCATCCCTAGTAGCTGGTTCATGCAATTCTTCTGCCTTAGCCTCCCTAGTAGCTGGGAATACAGGTGCACACCATCACACCTGGCTAATTTTTGTTTGTATTTTTAGTAGAGGCAGATTTCACCACGTTGGCTAGGCTTGTCTTGAACTCCTGACCTCAAGTGATCCTCCCACCTCGGCCTCCCGAAGTGCTGGGATTACAGGCGTGAGCTACCACACCCAGCCTTTATTTTTCTTTTCATTAAGATGGGGTCTCACCCTGTCACCCAGGCTGGAGTGAAGTGGCACCATCTCGGCTCACTGCAACTTCCGCCTCCTGGGCTCAAGCAATTCTCCTGCCTCAGCCTCCTGAGTATCTGGGATTACAGGCATGCTCTACCACCCCCAGCTAATGCATTACATTTTTATTCTCTTCGTGATTGAACAGAATTTCGGGGATCCTTATGTAGGTGAACATGGTGCACAGGAAAAGGGTCGTTTTGAGCCCTTTTGGCAGAGTTTTAGTGCATTGATGAGAAAAGTAGAGGGACCACTGTTGCTCACACATCGTCAGCTTCAGAACCCCAGCAAACCAAAGCCTGTGTCCATTTGACAGAAAGTCTTGGCACAGTTCCTTTATACCACATGCTTGCCCAGTGAGCAGGATTTCAACTAGGCAAACCCAGTCTGCCCTCTCATTTGGAGCAAGAAGTGGTCTGAAAACAGTGCAGGGCAGTTTTGTCCAGGCATTTATGCATCTCAGTACCAGGTAGATGTGAACATTACAGGACCAACAGGTTTGTAAGCCAGCAGCATGGTAACAGAGCAACAGGCTCGCCACTGAGACAGCAGGGTTTGCAACAGAGAAAAGAGAAAGTTGCATGATTACATGGTGCCAACCGAGGAGATGGGAGGAGACGCTCAAATTCTTCTCCCTGAGGGGTTCTGGGGTTTTTGTTTTTTTTTGTTTTTGAGACTGTGTTTCACTCTTGTTGCCCAGGCTGGAGTGCAGTGGCGCGATCTCAGCTCACTGCAACCTCCGCCTCCCGGGTTCAAGCAATTCTTCTGCCTCAGCCTCCTGAGTAGCTGGGATTACAGACATGCACCACCATACCTGGCTAATTTTTGTATTTTTAGTAGAGACGGGGTTTCACTGTGTTGGCCAGGCTTGTCTCAAACTCCTGACCTCAAGTGCTCCACCCACCTCGGCCTCCCAAAGTGTTGGCATTACAAGCATGAGCCACTGCTCTCATTTTTAAGGGGATCATGGAGGGCAAGGGACTGGAGAATTGGAGACGTTGATTGGTCAGAGGAAGGGGGATGAAATCATCGGGATGAGGAAAGTACATTCTTTGGTGCGTCAGTTTCTCACGGCATTCCTCACATCAGTGAGCATAGTCATTTCATCAGAATGCAGGACCTGAAGGAACATCTCAAAGGGAAAACTTAATGTTTTATAATTTTCAAGTTGTTATCTACAGAGCAGCTAAGGAGACCTATAGGCCAGGCACAGTGGCTCACACCTGTAATCCTAGCACTTTGGGAGGCTGAGGCAGGAGGAGGATTACTTGAGGCCAGGAGGTCGAGACCAGCCCAGCCAACATGGCAAAACACTGTTCTTTTTGTCTTTAAAAACAATTTTTTTTTAATTAAAAGGAAAAAAAAAGAAAGAAAAAAACAGGCACTCTCTTGCCCAGGCTGGAGTGCAGTGGCTCAGTCTCAGCTCACTGCAATCTCTGCCTCCCAGATTCAAGTGATTCTCCCGCCTCAGCCTCCTGAGTAGCTGGGATTACAGGCACACGCCACCATGCCCAGCTAATTTTTGTATTTTTAGTAGAGACGGGGCTTCACCACGTTGGCCAGGCTGGTCTCAAACACCTGACCTCTGATGATCCACCCACTTCAGCCTCTCAAAGTGCTGGGATTACAGGCGTGAGCCACTGTGCCTGGCCGAGCTTATGTTTTTTGACTTTTATCCATCCTCTCATATTTTCATTTTTCCCTGCTAAAGGCCTGTTCTTTTTCTCCTTAAAATTGCACATGGAGCCAGCTACTCGGGAGACTGAGGCAAGAGGATCACTTGATCCCAAGAGCTCAAGGCTGCAGTGTGCTATGATCACACCTATGAATAGCCACTGCACTCCAGCACCTGGGCAACCTAGTGACACCCTCATCTCAAAAAAATAAAAATTTCACATGGACTCTCTGTCCAATTCTCTTCCACTTAGAATTCCTGATCGTTTCCTTGATCTCTGCAGAACTGTTCCTCAGTAACATGACACTCTCCATGTTGAACCCCTGACCGTACCGTCATCACATTCCTGACACTGCAGAATCTCTGATGTCTTTCTCTGCTTCCTTCCTCTTGCTTTCTTCCCCTTCACATTTTTATCATACACGTTGAGTGAACATTTAGAAAGAAATCCACACAGAGGCCTGGCGTGTTGGCTCATGCCTGTAATCCCAGCACTTTGGGAGGCTGAGGCAGGTGGATCACATGAGGCCAGGAATTCAAGACCAGCCTGGCCAACATGGTGAAACCCCATCTCAACTGAAAACACAAAAATTAGCCAGGCATGGTGGCACACACCTGTAATCTCAGCTACTCAGGAAGCTGAGGCCAGAGAATTGCTTGAACCTGGGAGGCGGAGGTTGTAATGAGCCAAGATCGTGCCACTGCACTCCAGCCTGGGCCACAGAGTAAGACTCTGTCTAAAGAAAAGAGAGAAATACAGAGAGAACGAGAGAGAGAGAGAGAGGAAAGAAGGAAGGAAGGAAGAAAGGAGGAAGGAAGGAAGGGAAAGGAAGGAAGGAAGAAAGAAAGGATGGAAGGAGCGAGGGAGGGAGGGAAAGAAAGAAAGAAATCCACACGGAGATTGCCTATGTCATCATCTCTAACCCACCTTTACTTTCAACAAAGAATCTAACTTTTGTGCCACTGTATTTCAGATTGGGCGACTCCATGTAAAACCAAAGACGCAACCCCTCAGCCGGATATTCTTCCTAAAAGAACATTTCCTGAAGCCAACAGAGTGTGTCTCACGAGCATCAGTTCCCAGCACTCCACATTAAGAGAAGACTGGAGATGCCCCAAAACAGAGGAACCACACAGGCAGGGGGTGAATAATGTGAAGCCACCTGCGGTTGCCCCTGAGAAAGATGAATCTCCCGTTAGCATTTGTGAAGATCATGAAATGAGGAACCACTCTAAACCTACCTGCAGGCTTGTGCCTTCACAGGGAGGTTCCATAAGACAATGTATCCTAACACGTGACTCAAGTATTTTCAAGTATAATCCTGTCTTAAACGATAGTCAAAAAACACATGAAAACAACGAACACGATGGAGTCTTGGGGCGGAACATTCAGTGGGTTCCGTGTGGGAGAAAAACAGAGCTGAAATCAAGCACATGGACTGGCAGTCAGAACACTGTGCATCATATACGTGATGAAATTGATACGGGGGCCAACAGGCACCAGCGGAATCCATTTGGAAAAGCTTTCCGTGAAGACGGATCCCTTAGGGCACACAACACTCATGGTCGAGAGAAAATGTATGATTTTACTCAGTGCCGGAACACCTCCAGAAATAACTCAATTCACGCCGTGCAGATGCAGTTGTATACCGCAGAGACAAACAAGAAGGATTGTCAAACTGGGGCAACCTCTGCCAACACTCCAAATTCCGGTTCACACAAGAGTCATTGCACTGGAGAGAAAACCCATAAATGCCCTGAATGTGGGAGAGCCTTTTTTTATCAGTCATTCCTTATGAGACATATGAAAATTCACACTGGAGAGAAACCGTATGAATGTGGGAAATGTGGGAAAGCCTTTAGATATTCCTTACACCTTAATAAACATTTAAGAAAGCATGTCGTGCGGAAGAAGCCCTACGAATGTGAAGAATGTGGGAAAGTCATTCGGGAGTCCTCAAAATATACACATATAAGGAGCCACACTGGAGAGAAACCCTATAAATGTAAGACATGTGGAAAAGACTTTGCAAAGTCGTCAGGACTTAAAAAACATCTTAAGACTCACAAAGATGAGAAGCCCTGTGAATGAAAGGAAGGTGGAAAATTTTTCATTAATTTTCTGACTGTACCAAACATGTGAGGAGGACATATTGGAAGGGAGCTCAAGGGGTTAGCATGAGTGAGAACATCTTCCCTGAACTCTCGTATCTTACAGAAATGTGAAAAAAAACCCTGTGAAGGTAAAGTCTACAGAAAGCCTTTCATCTTCATTCATCTTGAGTAGACATTTGTTCTCACCCTGGAGAGAAACTGCGAATCTAAAAGGAATATGACAAAGCCTTCAGCGTGGTCTCAAATTCATGGTTCATACAAGAACTCACACTGCAGAGACTCCTTACGGAAATAAAAAATGTAGGAAAGACCTGCCGGCCGCGGTGGCTCATGCCTGTAATCCCAGCACTTTGGGAGGCCGAGGCGGGCGGATCACGAGGTCAGGAGATCAAGACCATCCTGGCTAACACGGTGATACCCCATCTCTACTAAAAATACAAAAAAAATTAGCCGGGCATGGTGGCAGGTGCCTGTAGTCCCAGCTACTTGGGAGGCTGAGGCAGGAGAATGGCGTAAACCTGGGAGGCGGAGCTTGCAGTGAGCCGAGATGGAGCCACTGCACTCCAGCCTGGGGGAAAGAGCGAGACTCCGTCTCAAAAAAAAAAAAAAGTAGGAAAGACCTCTTTAAACACTTAGCACTCATGTTGCATGTGAATCCACATCCTGGAGGGAGGCTACAACTGGAATAAAAATAAGAAAGCTTTCAAGGCCTGGTGCAGTGACTCACACCTGTAATCCTAGCACTTTGGGAGTCCAAGGTGGGGGATTGCTTGAGTCCAGGAGTTTGAGACCAGCCTGGGCAACATGGAGAAACCCCATCTCTACAAAAAAAAAAAAAAAAAAAAAAAAAAAAAATGCAAAAATTAACCAGGCGTGGTAGCACATGCCTGTAGTCCCAGCTACCTGGGGAGCTGAGGCAGGAGGATCGCTTGAGCCTGGGAGCTTGAGGCAGCAGTGAGCTGTGTTTGCACCACTGCACTCCACCCTGGGTGACAAAGTGACACCCTGTCTCAAAAAAAAAAAAAAAAAGAAAGCTTTCAGGTCCAGCCTTTCACTTAGGCACAATGAGCGCACAGTAGGACTGAAACACTGTAAATGTTCATGATTTTCCAGTTTTTCCTTTCTAAAAAAAAAAATGCTACAAGATGAAGGATATCCCTCTTTGCACACTCCCAGCTCTGCCACATAAATGTTGGTATATAGCAGGTTCATTATAACTCACATACACGTGGTCTCATTTTCAATGTGAAGCCTTCTTTGAGCCTCATTCAATTTAGACTTGGGATTCATATACTCCATGATACCATTTTTGTCTTATTGTTCACTGTTCAACTACATTATGGTCAGAGTATGTGGTCTTTCTGGTACCAACTTGGGTTACTTGTTATGACTTTGTCAGTCTAATGTGCCCTATTCGGTCAATTTCCCTGCCGTCTCCATTCTTCTCATCTTCTTTACTAAGGGCACATAGATTCACTTTCCACAATGAGCACTATTTAATGTCTTATTTTAATTTTTATTTTATTTATGTATGTATTTATTTTGAGACAGTCTTGCTCTGTCACCCAGGCTGGAGAGCAGTGGGGCAATCTTGACTTACTGCAACCTCTGCCTCCTGGGCTCAAGTGATTCTCCTGCCTCACCCTCCCTAGTAGCTGGGATTACAGACACCCACCACCACGCCCAGCTAATTTTTCTATTTTTAGTAGAGACGAGATTTCACCACGCTGGCCAGGCTGGTCTCAAACTCCTGACCTCAAGTGACCTGCCTGCCTTGGCCTCCCAAATTGCTGGGATTACAGGCATAAGCCACTGTGCCCGGCCTCTTTTCAATCTTTTAAAAGTTGGGAAACAGCCGGGCATGTTGGCTCATGCCTGTCACCCCAGCACTTTGGGAGGCCAAGGTGGGCGGATTGCCTGAGGTGAGGAGTTCGAGACCAGCCTGACCAACATGGAGAAACCCCATCTCTACTAAAAATATAAAATTAGCCAGGTGTGGTGGCTCACGCCTGTAATCCCAACTACTCAGGAGGCTGAGGCAGGAGAATTGCTTGCATCTGGGAGGCGGAGGTTGCGGTGAGCCGAGATTGTGCCATTGCACTCCAGCCTGGGCAACAAGAGTGAAACTTATCTCAAAAAAAGTAAAAATAAAAATAATAAAAAATAAAAGTTGGGAAATATGACCACCTGAAAATGCATGAAAATGTACATATACATTTTTTTTTTTTCGAGATGGAGTTTTGTTCTTGTTGCCCAAGCTGGAGTGCAGTGGCGTGATCTCCGCTTACTGCAACCTCTGCCTCCCAGGTTCAAGTGATTCTCCTGCCTCAGCCTCCTGAGTAGCTGAGATTACAGGCACCTGCCACCACGACATTTCAAAGTTAATAAAGTGATCACCCTTATACCCACCATCCAAGCCCATAAACAGCTCATCATTAAACACCAGGCAATTCACGTCTGTGCCTCACAGACGACATCTCCAGCCCCAAGAGGAAACCGCCATGGTTCATTTTGTATCATTCGCCCCCCTCGCTCATCTTTATGTTTGCACCTATGCAGAAATCCCCAAATACCCTGTTTTCTAGTTTCGATGATGTTTATGCTACGTATGATGGCATGGCATAGAATATTTCTTTGTGCCTTGCTTCTTTCAGGAAAAGAAAAGCTAAGCAGGTAGGGTGCAGTTGGCATTCATTCTTTCTTAGTTATATTCATTCCAGAGACCCTGGATCTGTATCTCACTTTAGAGATTATAAACATGCTGCTAACACCAATTTTGCAAAGCCCTCCCAATGGGCATTTTATAAAAGTCATTCTTGGCTGGGCGTGGTGGCTCACGCCTGTAATCCCAGCACTTTGGGAGGCCGAGGCAGGTGGATCACTTGAGGTCAGGGTTCAAGACCAGCCTGGCCAATGTGGTGAAACCCCGTCTCTACTAAAAGTACAAAAATTAGTCAGGCATGGTGCAGACATCTGTAATCCCAGCTACTTGGGAGGCTGAGGCAAGAGAATCACTTGAACAAGGGAGGCAGCGGTTGCAGTGAGCTGAGACTGCGCCACTGCACTCCAGTCTGGGCGACGGAGCGAGACTTCGTCTCAAAAAAAAAAAGAAAAGAAAAGAGAAACGCCACTGGTAAGAGCAGAGGTCCTCCTAGGCGCGCATTCTGCATGGCCCCAGCACTGCTAAGTTCAGCTTCAGTGTTTGGGGAAGACCTGCAGGTCAGGGACCCCCACTGTGGCTGAGGGGGCTCAAGCTTGGCCCTTTCTCCCGGACCCCTGCTGCCTGCGTTTCCCAGCAATCTGCTGCTTTATCCTAGAATCTGGGTGACTCATGGCCCTCCCCATCCTGGAAGGCATGAAGAGGAGGAGGGGAGGCTGCTATTCCAGGACAGTCCCAGACCTTGCCAAGGGGCCTGGGTCCACTCCCACCCCCAGGGAGCGCTGTGCGGAGGAAAAGGACCATGGCTGAAATCAGAATCCCTGGATTCAACCGGGGGTGGAGGGGGCCGGGGCGGGAGGGGGGAAACATCTGTAGCTGAGGGAACACCCCTCCTGCCTCCAGTCGCTGAGGCTGAACTTAGCCGACTTTGGGGATTCCCCACCCTCTACCCCCAACTGGTCCTCAATTCTCACAGATGTAAACTGAGAATTTTCAACAATCGTTTTGGCAAACATACGCCAGGCCCCCTTCTGAGCGCTTTGCACGTATTAACTCATGCAACGCCTGCAACCCTATGAAGTGGCTGCTGTTATCACTACCATTTTACAGTGGGGGGAACTGAGGCACAGCGAGGCCAAGCACGATGCCCAAGATCACACAGCCAGCAGGTGGACGGGAGGGGCTCGACCCCGTGCTGTCAGGCACCAGAGACTCGGCTCTTCAGCCCCAGGCCAGAGCCTCCCTGCACTGACGGGGTCGCGAATTCGGGCAGGAGGGTTCGTGTGTGTCCTCACCTCTGGGACGCGAGCTCCGGGGACGGGGGACCTCGTCTGGCGTGGGAGGCATTTAATGAGCGCCGTGGACTGAAGCCGGGATGGTCTTAGGAGAACCACTTCCCTTCTTGGCCGCCTGAAACCCCCTACAGGGTTCTGCTTCTGGAACTGCATTCGAGGTCAGAGTTTCTAGTACGAGTAAAGCGGATCCTCGGGAAGAGACCCGACCAGAAGGAAATCGCCGTCTTGGAAGATCTAAGTCCGGGGTGGAACAAAACCCACTCCGGGCGGGGGGCGCGCGCCACCTGGCGGCGGATCCCGCTAAGGCAGCGCCGCCCGGAGACCAGAAACGTTCGATTTGGGCAGTGGGCCGAGGTGGTTGGAATTAGCGAATGGGCAGTTGTCTGAAAATCATTGTGTGAAACTAAGGACTGTCTACCAGTGGCTTCCAAAATTCTGACGCACAGTGAGAAATCATTTTGCGTCAGCATTTTTTTTTTTTTTGAGACAAGGTCTTGCTCTGTTGCCCAGGTTGGAATGCAGTGGCACGATTTCGGCTCACTGCAAACTCCACTTCCAGGGTTCAAGCGATTCTCCTGCCTCAGCTTCCTGAGTAGCTGAGATTACAGGCGCCCGTCACCGCGCCTGGCTAATTTTTTATTTTTAGTAGAGATGGGGTTTTACAATGTTAGCCAGGCTGGTCTCGAATTCCTGGCCTCAAGTGATCTGCCCGCCTCGGCCTCCCAAAGTGCTGGGATTGCAGGCATGAGCCACCGTGCCTGGCCGCATCAGCATACTTTTACAAAAGAATACCACCCTCTATAGCCAACAACAATGGATTGTATACTTCAAAATAGCTAGAACATTTTGCATGTTTCACCGCAAAGAAATGGCAAGCGTCTGGGATGATGGATTTGCTAATAACCTTGATTTGATCACTACACAATTTATATATGTATCAAAACATCACGCCGCATCCTATAAATATGTACAATTAAAAACAAAATTTAGGCCGGCTGCAGTGGCTCATGCCTGTAATCCCAGCACTTTGGGAGGCCGAGGTGGGTGGATCACCAGGTCAGGAGTCCCAGACCAGTCTGGCCAAGATGGTGAAACCCCATCTCTACTAAAAAAAAAAAAAAAAAAAAAAAAAAAAAAAATTTGCCAGGTGTGGTGGTGGGCACCTGTAATCCCAGCTACTAGGTAGGCTGAGGCAAAGAACTGCTTTAACCCCGGAGGCAGAGGTTACAGTGAGCCGAGATCACGCCACTGCACTCCAGCCTGGGTGACAGGGCGAGACTCTGTCTCAAAAAAAAGAAAATTTTAGTTTTAAAAATACCACCCTGTATTACACGGCCCTGTATTACACGATGCTTTATATTCCACTCTATTCCTTTTTTTTTTTTTTTTTTTTTTGAGACAGAGTGTCACTCTGTCACCCAGGCATGATCTCGGCTCACTGCAACCTCTGTCCCCCAGGTTCAAGCAATCCTCCTGCCTGAGCCTCCCTCAGCCTCCTGAGTAGCTGGGATTACAGGCTCCCGCCATCATGCCCAGCTAATTTTTGTATTTTTAGTAAAGACGGGGTTTCACCATGTTGGCCAGGCTGGTCTCAAACTCCTGACCTCAGGTGATCCGCCTGCCTCAGCCCCCCAAGGTGCTGTGATTACAGGCATGAGCCACCAGGCCCGGCCTATTCCTATTTTTAAATGCTGGTCAGGTCACCTTAAAATGGTTTCCTGACTCTCTAAGGGTCTGGGATAGGGTTTTCCACTGTTCTAGATTATCCCCATGTTTTTTCACTTGACAGAGATTATGATGAGGAACCGGTTACACCCACGCTACCTCCCAGTGAGCCTTCCCCACCACACAAAGCTGCCTCCAGGATTTGCTGCCAGCTCTGATGTCAGGATGAGTAACAGCTCAGGATGCTGAAGACACTGGCCCAAGACCACACAGCCTGGATGTGGCAGTGCCTGTTTCTGCCTCACTCCTGGAGGAGGAAAATGATTAAATACCCGTAATTTCACTGCTATTGAGTACAATTTAATTCATCCTTCCTCCACTTTGGCTGATAAGATTGAGCTGCACTCACCTGCTGTTCTCTTAGGCTGTACCATAAGGCATTCCAGAGGTCAAACTTTAAAATGTCTTTTTCACTTTGGGAGGCCAAGGCGGGAGGATCACTTGAGGCCAGGAGTTCGAGACCAGCCTGGCCAACATGGTGAAACCTCCATCTCTACAAAAAATACAAAAATTAGCCGGGCGTGGTGGCACACACCTGTAGTCCCAGCTGCTCAGGAGGCTGAGGCATGAGAATCACTTGAACCCGGGAGGTGGAGGCTGGAGTGAGCCAAGATTGCACCACTGCACTCCAGCCTGGGCAACAGAGCAAGACCCTGTCTCAAAAAAATAAAAAATCAAAAATCTAGGTTGAATTCTCAGGTGTTTCTAAAGTGGCCTTCGATGTATTCTGCGCTGGGTGCTGCAGGGTTGACCATCTAAAAGTGGCGAGCCCAGCCCCAGTCCAGGGGAAGGTAGAGGAAGTGAACCTGCTCATTGTAGGACTAGGACCCTTGAGGTGACAGAGAGCTGTGGTTAGCCTGAGTCCGTCGCACTGTGGTGGTCTATGAGGCCGCTTTGCAGGGGCAGCAAATCAGAAGGCTCGGTCTGCTGTGCTTACTCTGCTGTCTTTGGAAGGAAAGAGGAGGAAATCGCTCCGAAATGGGAGATAGGGCTGGTGGTCACGACTCAGCTCCACACCAAGATGAGACTTCCTGGGCCCCCAGGGAGGAAGAATAGCAGCTCCACTGCCAGGAGCCACGCCTCAGAGGAGCTGCCTTTCCACCTCCCTCCTGAAATGCCATTTTCAAATTTCTCCTTTACTCTTCCATCCCCAGAACCTAGTAAATATATGGCACATAGTACATGCTCAATAAATATTTATCAAATTAATGAGAAAAGATATGTGGATGTCCCCTCCTGTGCAGCTGTAAGGGGAGAAATAGAGTTCTTTTTTTTTTTTTTTAACTTTCCTACACCAGTTTTATTTAAAACACAAAAATAAGTATTTCTCTTTCTGTAAGGAAAAATGGCTCAAATATTGCTGAACACAGGCCAGACTCAGTGGCTCACGCCTGTATTCCCAGCACTTTGGGAGGTCGAGGTAGGAGCATCACTTGAGGTCAGGGGTTCGAGACCAGCCTGGCCAACACGGTGAAACCCCATCTCAAATACAAAAAAAAAAAAAATTAGCCAGGCATGGTGGCAGGTGCCTGTAATCCCAGCTACTTGGGAGGCTGAGGCAGGAGAACTGCTTGAACCCAGGAGGCGGAGGTTGCAGTGAGCTGAGATTGCGCCACTGCACTCCAGCCTGGGCGACAGAGCGAGACTCCGTCTCAAAAATAAATAAATAAATAAATAGAAAGAAAACACTACACTCCTTTCCATCTTTATCGCTGTCCTGCTAATAGTCACATGTAGTTCTGAGCATTTACTACTTGCCAGGTACTGTTCTGAGGCTGTGTATCAGTTCATTTTATTCTCACACAAACAAGTATGTACTATTATCAAGCCATTTTATTTATTAATTTATTTATTTTCTGAGATACAGCTTCACTCTTGTCTCCCGGGCTGGAGTGCAGTGTCATGGTCTCGGCTCCCTGCAACCTCCGCCTCCCAGGTTCAAGAGATTCTCCTGCCTCAGCCTCCGGAATAGGTGAGATTATAGGCATGTGCCACCACACCCGACTAATTTTTGTATTTTTAGTAGAGACGGGGTTTCACCATGTTGGCCAGGCTGATCTCGAACTCCTGACCTCAGGTGATCCGCCCACCCCGGCCTCCCAAAGTGCTGGGATTACAGGCGTGAGCCACCACGCCCAGCCACTGTTCTAAGGCTTTGTGTATAAATTCATCTTATTCTCACACAAAAAAGTATGCACTATGATCAAGCCATTTTAAGGGGAGGCTCAGGGTGCTACCTGGATTAGGAAGGTGGATGATAGATTATCTGTTTGGATTTGAACTTTTTTTTTTTTTGAGACACTCTCACTCTATTAACCAGGCTGGAGTGCAGTACCGTGATCTCGGCTCACTGCAACCTCCGCTTCTCAGATTCAAGCAATTCTTGTGCCTCAGCCTCCCGAGTAGTTGGGAAGACAGGTGCACATCACCATGCTCTGCTAATTTTTGTATTTTTAGTCGAGACAGGGTTTCGCATGTTCACCAGGCTGGTCTTGAACTCCTGGGCTCAAGTGATCCACCCACCTCGGTCTCCCAAAATGCTGGGATTACAGGCGTGAGCCACCACGCCCAGCCTGAATTTTTAGAAGTTTTTATATAGCTTTGATACCAATGGATTAAATTTTGACAGGGCATTTGGCATGACTCAACTACAGGAAAGAGTTATCAAGGTGTTCTAAGCCCTCTCACTCCTACACCCACCCCCGCTGCAGGAAAGGGCCAAAGTCAGCTTTTTCTCTGTGACCCTGTGGCTGGAGTTAGGGCTGTCCATAAATAATCCTTCCTTTCTCTCCTTCTAGGCACATGAAAAGACTGCGCTTCCCGGCGACCCTTTGAAGTTCGGCGTGACCTGCTGACCCGCTCTGGCTGAGTGTAAGCTAAGAGGACAGGTGTCATATCAGGTCCAAGCCTCGCGAGTCACTGCCTGCTGTGCCATCCTCTCTTCTTCCCGTGCCAAAGGACTGGCAGCATTCCAGATGATGGCTGTGCCATGGGCCCGGGGTACACGAGTGATATGGAGCGGAGCGCTCAGCTGGCCCACAAAGGAGAGAAACCTCTGCTGCCTGAGGACCACAGAGAATCTGCAGCTGTGACTGCAGCACAGCCCAGCCTGCCCTGACCAACACAGCTCCAAGAGAGCCTGACACGTGGATCTCAGAGAAATGGATGAATAGGCTGGGTGCGGTGGCTCACGCCTGTAATCCCAGCATTTTGGGAGGCTGAGGTGGGCAGATCACCTGAGGTCAGGAGTTCAAGACCAGCCTGGCCAACATGGTGAAACCCCATCTCGACTAAAAATACAAAAATTAGCCGGGCGTGGTAGTGGGCACCTGTAATCCCAGCTACTCGGGAGGCTGAGGCAGGAGAATCACTTGAACCCAGGAGGCGGAGGTTGCAGTGAGCCGAGATCGCGACACTGTACTCCAGCCTGGGCAACAAGAGGGAAACTTCATCTCAATAAATAAATAAATAAATAAGAATGCTGAATGAGTGAGTGAATGAATGAATGAATGAATGAATGAATGGCAGGGAATCGGGACAGGGTCACAGATTACCCCCAGGCCGGAGGTAGAGGAAGCAGCCATGCCAGAAGCCGGCTCTCCACACATATACTTTATTTCCACAGTCCCATTTTCCCATGCTGAACCTGGCGTCTTCGCCCTGACTTTTCCCACACCTGTCAGCACTGGGGGGCTCTTGGGGAGTAAGGAGCTACAGAGACAGGGACACAAGATGCGTGGAGAGCCTGGGAGATGGAGATGAGGAGAGTGAGCCGGAAACAGGAGGTGGGGGATCCACAGGGGGCCAGGGCTCAGCAGACAGTGAAGGGGCAGATATGGAGACAAGACGGACAGACACTGACCAGGAAGCCCAGAGAACAGGAGATCAGGAGTCAGAGGGAAAAGCAGGGTCAGGAGCAGAGAGAAAGGAACCGGGAGACATAGGTGAGGCGGTGATGAAGGGCAGATGAAAACAGTTGAAGGGGCAAAAAGACAGAGGCCTGCCACTGGGAGAAAAAGACAGAGACCCACAAGGCAAACAGGGGAAGTAGAGACACAAAAAAAGACCCCACAGAGAGCCAGGGCAGGGTGGGGGCTGCGTGCCCCTCGTGTTAGCCCCGGGAGTCTTTGCTGGTGGAGGAGCCCGGGCCAGTGCTGGAGGCAGGGCCGGTGCTGGAGACGTGGTCTCTGCTGGACCCGAGGCCTCCGCTCGAATCCGACGCTGTGCCTCCGCTCTCCACACCACCCTCTGTGTTTTCTCCGCCCCTGCTGGACCCCACGTATCCAGTGGAGCCCAGGTAGCTGCTGGCGCTGACGGGTCTGAAGGTCACGTGGCCCCCACTCGAGGCACTGGTGGAGCCGAAGGTCACGTGGCCAGTGTTGGGGTCACCGTGCGTGATGTGGCTGGGCAAATGCCCAGTGCTGGAGCTGAGGCCGCCAAAAGTGACGCGGCCAAGAGAGCCACGGTCTCTGCTAGTCTTGTGGCTCAAAATGGACCCGGGGATGGCATGGGGGTGCCTGGTGGGCACCAGGACGGTACTGGAGCCGGCCCTCTGGGTGCTGGCCAGGTCCACGCTCAGGGTGCCGTCCAGCTTCGCGGCGGCGGCGGCCAGGTCCTTCTGGCGCTGCGCCTCCGCCTGCTCCTGGAGCTCCACCTGCAGGGAAGGTGAGCTGGGCCCCGACACACACTGAGGCCTGGCCCCACCCCCGCAGGCCCCACTCTCACCAGCTTCTCCACTTGGCTCAGCAGCTCCTCCCTGCTCATGGGGTAGTCATCGCTGGCCTCAAAACCCGGGGGGTCTTCTCTGGGGAGGGGAAGGATAATTGGAAAAGACTAGACCTCAGCCCTCAAAAAGGCCAGCGGCCCTTCCTGCTAAACCCCGGGAGCCTCAGCCATTCTCCCACCAGCCCCGAGTGCCCTTCCCTTCTGGGGCACCCGGGGCCCCATCCTCCCACACAGGTGCCAAGCCCCTACTCCTTCTGGCTGCCTCGAAGCACATACTTCATATTCTAACCCCCCAGGGCCACATCCGCCAGCCAGTCCCCAAAAGCCCCCCAAAACCCTCTATCCTGTGTGTTCCCTCTGCCCCCATGGAAGCCCCGTCCCCTCTGCGTCCCTCCTGCCCTGCGCCTCACAGAGTGTCAGGGGGCTGAAGTGGGGCCATCTTCTTCGGAAGGTCCTCCAGGCTCTGGCCCAGCACTAGGAGGGCAGCGTCGGCCAGGGAGGTGAAGCTCTGGAGAGTGTGGGAGCCTGCGGTCAGCTGGGCCACCCCCGAGACCAGCCTCCTGTCCCGGCTCCCTGCTGCCTCCCACCTGGGCATGTAGGAAGGCCTGCACTGTCAGGAGCTCCACCAGCCGCTTCTCAATGAGGCTCATGAAGAGGCCCATGTCCCGGTCTCCCATGCTGGTCTTGACCCCAAGGAGGTCATCGATCATGCTGCTGTCGCAATGGGCCTTGGTGAAGAGGAGCTGGATATCTGCGTCATGGAGGGCCGGTTGTCAGGGATCTGGCACCGCCAGCTGGGTGCCAGCCCTCTCCCCACTCAGGTCCTCACTGCCCCATTCTACAGAGACTGCGGTCAAGGCTCAGAGACCAAAAGGGAGTCACCCGAGCTCAGCCAGCCAGGCAGGGGGACGGCACTGCTGTGCATCCCTCTCTCCCTGACTTGTCCTTCAAAGTCAGCCTCAAGTGTCACTGCCTCCAGGAAGCCTTCCCAGTGACCCCAGCAGAGCCAGCCTCGTGACTGTGAGATCCAGGCAGTGGTGAGGGGCCTGCACTTGGCTTGACACACTGCTGCTCTTCCTATCTTGAAAATCTCAGCAATTTTTTAACAAGGGGCCCCTCATTCTGCACTGGGCCCCACAAATTATGGTCTTGCACCCCAGACTGAGTTAGGGCCTCCTCTCGCCCCCAGTGCCTGGGCATCCTCTGTCCTAGCCCCTGAGTGATGAGTGCCCAGTGCGCAGGTCAGTCCCCTCCAGGGCCTCTCCCCACTGTGCCCACATCACCTAGCACAGGGCTCAGCTCAGCCATCACGACAGCAGGAAGGAGGACCTGCCCATATCTGAGCTCCTACGGTATGCCCCGAGGAGGCTCTCCAGCTCGCTCCCCACCACCCCCCACCTTTCTCTCCATCCGTCATCCCTTCTAATTCTCATGACAACCCTGCAAAGTAGGCACTGCCATCCCCATTCCCAGAGCGGAAGGAGGAAGCCACACACCAAGGTTCACAATTGGTGGAGCTGAGATTCAAACCCAGGACAGGCTGGGTGCAGTGGCTCACGCCTGTAATCCAGCACTTTGGGAAGCCAAGGCAGGCAGATCATTTGAGGTCAGGAGTTTGAGACCAGCCTGGCCACCATGGTGAAACCCTGTCTCTACTAAAAATACAAAAAAACTAGCCGGGCATGGTAGTGCAGGCCTGTAATCCCAGTTACTGGAGAGGCTGAGGCAGGAGAATTGCTTGAACCCGGGAGATGGACGTTGCAGTAAGCCCAGATCACACCACTGCTCTCCAGCCTAGCTGACAGCGTGAGATTCCATCTCAAAAAAACAAATAAAAGCTAACAATAAATGTTTTAAAAAAGAGAAAGGAAACAGGACAGCCTGACTCCTGAGTGCTCTGCATGGCTACTTCCTGAAAAATAAGAAAGATGAGGCCCGGCGCAGTGGCTCACACCTGTAATCCCAGCACTTTGGGAAGCCAAGGCGGGTGGATCATCTGAAGTCAGGAGTTTGAGACCAGCCTGACCAACATGGCAAAACCCCCCTCCACTAAAAATACAAAAATTAGCTGGGTGTGGTGGTATGTGCCTGTAATCCCAGCTACTGGGAGGCTGAGGCAGGAGAATCGCTTGAACCAGGAGGGGGAGATTGCAGTGAGCCGAGATCGTGCCACTGCACTCCAACCTGGGGGACAGAGCGAGACTGTCTCAAATTTTAAAAAAAAATAATAATAATAGAAAAAAAAGGATGCACAGGTGGATGCAACTGATTCCCACAGAAAGGATTAAAAAAAAAAAAAAGAAACTCAGCCAGGAGTGGTGGCTCATGCCTATAATCCCAGCACTTTGGGAGTCCAAGACAGGAGGATCACTTGAGTCCAGGAGTTCAAGACTAGCCTGGACAACATAGTAAAATCCTATCTCTAAAAAAAAAAAAGGGCCGGGCACGGTGGCTCATGCATATGTAATCCCAGCACTTTGGGATACTGAGGCGGGCGGATCACCTGAGGTCAGGAGTTTGAGACCAGCCTGCCAACATGGCAAAACCCCGTCTCTACTAAAAATACCAAAATTAGTTGGGCGTGGTGGCGGGCACCTGTAATCCCAGCAACTCAGGAGGCTGAGGCAGAACTGCTTGAACCTGGGTGGCAGAGGTTGCAGTGAGCCGAGATTGTGCCACTGCACTCCAGCCTGCGCAAAAGAGCGAAATTCCTCTCAAAAAATAAATAAATGAAAAAAATCTAAAAAAATTTTTAAAAAGGAAACTCTAGACCCCTACCTCATACCATACATGCAAATCAATTTGTCATAAGTCACAGACTTCAATGTGGGAGTTCAAACAATGAAACTTCTAGGAGAAAACACAGCATAATGCCTTTGTAACCTCAGGACAGGCAAAAATTTCTTAGGCAGGCCACAAAGTCATCAACTACAAAAAGAAAATTTCGTAAATTAGATATCCTCAAAACTAAGAAACTTCAGTTCATCACCAAAAAAAATGAAAAGGCAAGCTACAGTATAAGAGAAAATATTTACCAAAAGTCTAGTATCTAGAATATACAAAGAACTCCTTCAACTCAGTTATAGCAAGACAAACCCAATTTTTAAAAAAAACAAGTGCACAAGATTGAACAGGAACTTTACAAAAACATCTGAATGGCCAATACGATGCTCAATATTATTAGTCACCAGGGAAATGCCAATTAAATTAATAGAGAGAGTACGGCACACACGTTAGATGGCTAATATTAAAATGGCTGACGGCCAGGCACGGGGGCTCACGCCTGTAATCCCAGCACTTTGGGAGGCCGAGGCGGGCAGATCACGAGGTCAAGAGATCGAGACCATACTAGCCAACGTGGTGAAACCCTGACTCTACTAAAAATACAAAAATTAGCTGGGCATGGTGGCGCACACCTGTAGTCCCAGCTACTGGAGAGGCTGAGGCAGGAGAATCGCTTGAACCCAGGAAGCGGAGGTTGCAGTGAGCCGAGATCATGCCATTGCACTCCAGCCTGGTGACAGAGCAAGACTGCATCTCAAAAACAAAACAAGATAAAAAATGGCTGACACTAGGAAGTGGTGGAAAAGGTGTGGATCATCGGGGACTCCCATATGCTCGCATAGGTGAGAGCATAAAATCTTGCGACCAGTGTGGAAAACTGTTTGGCATTTTCTAATAAATGTCAACATATACCTACCCTAAGACCCATCAGTCCCACTGCTAGGCATTTATAGACAGACAGATGTACATGGATGATCCGTGGATGAATACTGGATAGATGGATGGATGGGTGGATGATGGATATGGGACAGTTGGAGGGACAGCATCTGTTTTTTAGTGTTTTGTGAAACAAGTGGAATAATGCATAAGTGCCTTGCACAGTGAATGACACATAATAAACATTGCTATTATATTTTATCATCATTTTCTTTACAAATAATAACATTTTTGGTAACTAAGACTAAGAAGAAATTTGGTAACTAAGACTAAGAAGAAATTTGGTAACTAAGACTAAGACTAGGAAGACAAAAGTCAAATGTCATTGCAGATAGATGGATGAACAGATGGAGGTGGGGCTGTTGGAGGCAGATGGACAGATAGACAATGGATGGATTGATGGACATGGGACAGATGGAGGGATAGACCCTGGATGGATGGATGGACATGGGACAGTTGGAGGGATAGACCCTGCATGGATGGATGGACATGGGACAGTTGGAGGAATAGATCCTGGATGGATGGATGGATGGATGGATGGATGGATGGATGGATGGATGGATGGATATATGGACAGATGGATATAGGACAGATGGAGGGGTAGATCCTGGATGGATAGATATGGGACAGATGAAGGAATAGACCCTGGATAGATAGATGGATATGGGACAGATGGAGGTATAGAACCTGAATGGAGAGATAGATATAGGACAGATGAAGGAATAGATCCTGGATGAATGATGGATACAGGACAGTTTGAGGAATAGACCCTGGATGGATGGATGGATGGATGGATATAGGACAGATGGAGGGGTAGGTCCTGGATGGGTAGATAGATATAGAACAGATGAAGGAACAGACCCTGGATAGATAGATGGATATGGGACAGAATGGAGGGATAGACCCTGGATGGAGAGATAGACATAGGACAGATGAAGGAATAGATCCTGAATGGATGATGGATATAGGACAGTTGAAGGGATAGACTCTGGATGGATGGATGGATATAGGATAATTGGAGAGACAGACGTTGAATGGATGGATGGATGGATTGATGGATATGGGACAGTTGGAGGGATCAACCCTAGATGGATGGATGGATGCATTGACAGATGGATGGATGGATGGGTGTAGGACAGTTGGAGGGACAGATGATGGATGGATAGATGGACATGGGACAGTTGGAGGGATAGACCCTGGTTGGAAAGATGGACAGATATGGGGCAACTGACAAGCAAGTGAACCAGGTTGTCCATGCAATGCCTCCAAGCCCCGCGGGCTGATGGTGTCCTTCCAAGTGGAGAAGCCAGGCTCGGGAGGGGGCACCCATGGGTGCTCACCAGCCTTGAGCTTCTCCAGCTGTCCCCGCACATCCTGGAAGCGGGCCTCAAGGCGCTCAGCCTCCGAGTGCACCTTGTCCACGCGCTGCTGCAACACCTTCTGCTGCTGCTCCTGCAGCAAATGCTGGTCATCCTTGCTGGCACGTGCGCTCACCAAAGCCTCCTGCATCTGTGGGGACAGGGCTGAATGCTGGGCCAGATGGCAGCCTCGGGAGTTGGGGGGTGTGGAGCTAGGAAGAAGCAGGAGGCAGGCTGAGGGAGGGAAGGGGGCGGGGAGGCCGGGAGGAGAGGAGGAGATGGAGAGGGCAGGCCTCACTCACCTCCTTGATCTCTTCCTGCACATGCTCCAGCTCCAAGTTCTGCTCGTTGATGAAGTTGAACTCAGCAAAGTTGCGCTCCTCGACTGGGAGAGTTGGGCAAGGCGGGGCCCAGAGAGAGGGAGACAGAGAAACAGAGACAGAGAGAACAGAGACAGAGAGGCATACAGAAGGCCAAAGAAAGTGAAGATGAGGAAGGCCACACAGAAACCAAGGCAGAGAGACGAACAGAGAGGAGTCACAGAGACAAAGAGGTGTGGGAAGATACGGCAGGCGGGACACAGAAATACACAGCAAGGCAGAGAGGGAAAGCCAGAGACTCAGCAATAGCAAGGGAGATGGGGAGATGCAGGCGGGGAGAATGGTAGATATGGGTAAGGAGAGAAACAGAGAGGAACAGGGTTGAGGGAAGGATGTGGAGAGTGACCCCAGGCCCAGGAGTGAGGAGGGGGTGGGGAGGGGCAGAGACAGGGCCACGGTAAGACGCCAGTGGACGCAGGCGGCAGGTCCCAGGCATGACACCTTGTTCCTCCAGCACAGATGGAGGAGTTCCCCAGGGCCAGAGCTGAGGCCAGCCTGCACTGGACTCAGGGGGTGCCGGGGTCCCGGGCCTCCTCCCTCCACCCAGGGCCCCACTCACTCTCCAGATACTTCTGCACCAACAGGTCAGGGTCACTCTCCCCCATCAGCTGGGACAGTTTATTCAGGGCGTCCTCGTAGCAAAGCACCAGCCTCTCCTGGGAGGTCTTCCAGACGCCCTCGGCCACCTCCCCGGCTAGGGGAAGAGAGAACAGCAGGTCGGCCTCCTGGGTGGCCTCCAACACAGAGACCTCCTGGGTGAGGGGGAGCGAAGTGTGGTCCCACCTGGGGCACGAAGGTGTGCTGCAGGTGCCCCAGGGGCGGCCAGGCCCTTGAGATGCAAAGGCAGCAGCCCCAGCCTCACCCTGCTTTTCACGCTTCTCCAGGACATCGGGATCCGGCTGCCGGTCGTTGTTCTTGAGCTTGAGGAAGTGGTGCAGCTGCTCCAGGTGCGAGATCTGCCGCTGCAGGACCTGCGCCTCCATCTCGCTCTGGGCCTCCTCCTTCTCCGCGCGCTCCCGCAGCAAGCCCATCTTGGCCTTCGCCTCCTCCCTGCGGGGGTCAGCCGGGGTCAGGATGACTGGAGGCTGGACTGGGGTCGGCCTGGGGTCCTGGGGATGGGCGGGGTCAGCCAGAGGTTGTGGGGGGTGGGGTGGAGTCAGCTGGTGTCCCAGATGGGCAGGGCCAGCCTGGGGTCACAGGAATGGGGCTGAATCAGGTTGCAGTTATCCTGTGGTCACAAAAAGCAGAGAACCGGCTGGGCACGGTGGCTCAGGCTGTAATCCCAGCACTTTGGGAGGCAGGAGGATCACCTGCAGTCAGGAGTTTGAAACCAGCCTGGCCAACATGGTGAAACTCCATCTCTACTAAAAATACAAAAATTAGCCAGACCTGGTGGTGCATGCCTGTAATCCCAACTACTTGGGAGGCTGAGGCAAGAGAATCGCTTGAACCTGGGAGGTGAAGATTGCAGTGAGCTGAGATCGCACCACTGCACTCCAGCCTGGGTGGCAAGAGCGAAACTGTCTCAAAAAAAAAAAAAAAAAGACAGAAGCAAGAACTTCAAAAGAGTGCGACATCATATTAGAAACCCAACACAAAACTCTCGGTGTGCTGCTGGCTCACGTTCTTTCAGCAGCCTGCTCTCCTCATCCTTCAGAGTGTACTGTCTCTCTCTATGTAAACTCTCTGTTCTCTATTTGCCTTCAGTAAATTCTCTTTGTTGGCTAAATCAGTCTCTTGGCAGAATTCTTTCTCCCAAGTAAGACTAAAAAGCGAGGATTCCTGCACTTCCCGGTGGCAGGTACAGTTTCCTTTTGGAGTGATGGAAATATTTCAGATCTAGACAGAAGTGGTGCGGTTGCACAGCCCCGTGAATGTACTAAATGCTGCTACATTCTATGCTTTAAAATGGTGAATTTTGCCATGTTTGTTTTAACAGAGAGAAAGAGAGAAATCACAGAGACCCTAAGGACGACCCAGGCCACAGCTGACGTCGATCAGGGACCATGAGAAAACAGAAGCCAGAGAAGAACTCAGTAGAAGGTAAGAAAGCATTTGGAGCAAAAGAAGAGGGTGAAGCTGAGAAAGAGACAGGGATGGAGTGAGAGAGAGAGCATGGAGCTCATGAGAGCCCCAGAGAGGGAGAGAGAAGCCAACACCTAAAGCAGCTTCAGCTCCTCAACTCCTTACAGTGTGCCTCTATCTGAAGGTGGCCCGAGAGAATCTCTGCCCCTTGCAACCAATGCTGACGAATAACAAATTCGCCAGATGCTTCCAGGAACCCTGCTGCACTATATATGTGCTAGATGCACTTTTTTTTTTTTTTTTCTCCTGAGATGGAGTCGCACTCTGTTGCCCAGGCTGGAATGCAGTGGTGCAATCTCGGCTCACTGCAACCTCCGCCCCCAGGGCTCAAGCAATCCTCCCACCTCAGCCTCCCAAGTAGCTGGGACCACAGACACCCGCCACCATGCCCAGCTAAGTTTTTATATTTTTGGTAGAGACGGGATTTCACCATGTTGGCCAGGCTGGTCTCGAACTCCTGAGCTCAAGCAATCTGCCTGCCTTGGCCTCCCAAAGTGCTGGGATTACAGGCGTGAGCCACCTCGCCCAGCCAGTAGATACATTCTTATGTGCTAGATGGGGTCAGTAGAGGTTAATTTACATGCCCAAGAAAAAGAACAGGGCCGGTGGGGTGCAATGGCTCATGCCTGTAATCCCAGCACTTTGGGAGGCAGAGGCAGGTAGATCATGAGCTCAGGAGTTCAAGACCAGCCTGGTCAAGATGGTGAAACCCCATCTCTACTAAAAATACAAAAATTAGCCAGCCACGGTGCCAGGCACCTGTAATCCCAGCTACTCGGGAGGCTGAGGCAGGAGAATTGTTTGAACCTGGGAGGTAGAGGTCGCAGTGAGCCAAGATAGCGCAACTGCACTGTAGCCTGGGCGACAGAGCCAGACTCTGTCTCAAAAAAAAAGACAGAACAGGACCTTTCCAGTGGAGGTGGGGAACTGGTGGCGGGGAGAGAGAAAAAGGGGATATTATGGGAGAAAAAATAGGTTCTGACGTGTTTCATGAGTCCTGAACCTTCCCACCACTGCCTTATGGAAAGGTGCGTCCTGAGTCATCTGGGTCCCGCCATCCCAGGATACCCGCAGTCTCTACCTGACGGCGTAGGCAGAGGTGGAGGAGAGGATAAGGGTGCTGACCAGGTGCTGCAGGTGGTGGATCTCCTGTGGGGGGAGGAGAAAAAAATCAGTGCCACTTCTTACAACCCCATTGCTTGAAGTCTTTCCTTTCGGCCCCGTGCTTCTCCAATAAGGAGTAAAGCTCTTGAGCCTTCCAAATGTGGACCCTCCTCATTAGCGACTGCCCATGAAAGGGATTTTAAAGAGGTGTGAAGTCAAATTGATAAGCTGGATCAAAAGGCTCTTTCTGTAGATAAGCAGAAACTAAGAAAATATTTAGTAACCTACGGGGACTGGGTGGAAATGAGGTGGAGGAGATGGAGAGGAAATGACGTTTCCCTAGGAGACCTTTTGGAATAGTTTGATTTGAGAACCTTGTTAATGTTTTACATATTCATAAAGGAAATTAAATCAATAAAGAGAGGAGAGAAAACTAAAACTGAATGCAAATGGAAGCAAGTGAACTTTATTTAAAAATAGTAATAGGGCCAGGTGCGGTGGCTCAGGCCCATAATCCCAGCACTTTGGGAGGACGAGGCAGGCAGATCACCTGAGCTTGGGAGTTTGAGACCAGCCTGGCCAACATAGAGAAACTCCATCTCTATTAAAAATACAAAATTAGGGCCAGGCGCGGTGGCTCACGCCTGTAATCCCAGCACTTTGGGAGGCCGAGACGGGAGGATCACCTGAGGTCGGGAGTTTGAGACCAGCCTGACCAACATGGAGAAACCCTGTCTCTACTAAAAATACAAAAAATTAACCAGGCGTGGTGGTGCATGCCTATAATCCCAGCTACTTGGGACAATGAGGCAGAAGAATAGCTTGAACCCGGGAGGCGGAGGTTGTGGTGAGCCGAGATCGTGCCATTGCACCCTAGCCTGGGCAACAAGAGTGAGACTCCATCTCAAAAGAAAAAAGAAAGAAAGAAAGAAAGATGAAATGAGGAATGCTCAGGAAAAAGCTGGTGATATTGGAATGGAATCAGAGGTATCAATGTGAACTCACTATTGTAAAATATGTCAGCCAGGCGCAGCGGCTCATGCCTGTAATCCCAATACTTTGTGAGGCCAAGGCAGGAGAATCACCTGAGCCCAAGAGTTTGACAGCAGCCTGGACAACATAGTAAGACCCCATCTCTACAAAACATAAATAGAATTTTAAAACATATAAAATATGTGTGCTTCCTAGCTCTCTCCAGAGGAAGGGCCTCAAAGCAATGACACCCAAGTAGCAACAAAGTCTCTTAGTGCCAGGCTGGCGGCTCACGCCTGTAATCCCAGCACTGTGGGAGGCCGAGGTGGGCGGATCACGAGGTCAGGAGATCGAGACCATCCTGGCTAACACGGCAAAACCCTGTCTCTACTAAAAATACAAAAAATTAGCCGGGCGTGGTGGCGGGCGCCTGTAGTCCCAGCTACTCGGGAGGCTGAGGCAGGAGAACGGCGTGAACCCGGGAGGCGGAGCTTGCAGTGAGCCGAGATCATGCCACTGCACTCCAGCACTTTAGCCTGGGTGACAAAGCGAGACTCCGTCTCAAAAAAAAAAAAAAAAAAGAAAACGGTCTCTTAGTGCCTCAACACCTACTCTTCCCTAGAAAGAACCGGGACTCCTCAGAAAAATGGCCAACCCCAGGGATGGGGCAGAACAAGGTCCAGATTACCCAGACTATCTTCGTGTGCCAGAAAGTGAGGAAGTGCTCCCAAAAGGTGATGGGCTATGTCCAAAGGCCGCAGAAGCCAGCTTGAAGGGGCTCCCACTAACCAAATCTGGGGCAATTTGAACATTAAAATGAATGACAGTTATGGATCATCATCTATAAAGTCAGAATACACTAACGCTCACTGACAACACTCAAATACACAGGGGGAGAAAGAGAAGTGTTTCCTTTTTGCTTTTTTTTTTTTTGAGACAGAGTTTCACTCTTGTTGCCCAGGCTGGAGTGCAATGGCACAATCTTGGCTCACTGCAACCTCCAGCTCCCTGGTTCAAGTGATTCTCCTGCCTCAGCCTCCCAAGTAGCTGGGATTACAGGCGTGCACCACCACACCTGGCTAATTTTTTGTATTTTTAGTAGAAACGGGGTTTCACTATGTTAGCCAGGCTGGTCTCGAACTCCTGACCTCAGGTGATCCGCCTGCCTCAGCCTCCCAAAGTGCTGGAATTACAGGCATGAGCCACCACACCCGGCCGAGAAGTGTTTCCTTAAGGAAAATGCCATCTTATAAATGTGGGAGAAATGACAGAGTCTTTTAAATTACCCTGTTGCAGCCATTACAGTAATAACCATTCAGGGAAGAATCATTCATGGATGATAAAATTGATGGCAGTAGCTGCTGGCTGTGGCTGCACACTCCATGGAGCCGGTAGGAGCCCTGCCCCTTCTGAGTTGGGATGGGAGCTCCCCGTGTGCAGCTGCAGCCACCAGAACCGCAGCTGCAGACCCAGGCCTTCTGCTCCACAGAGCAGGCAGGATCCCCGCCCTCCTGGGCGGGACTACAGCTGCCCAAACTGCTGCTGTGGATCTGAGCCTCTCTGTGCTCTTGCAGGGAGCGAGGAGCAGGCAGGATCTGCCCTCCCGGGTGCAGCTGCAGCTGCCCAACCCGCAGCTACAGACCCGGGCCTCCCACTCCAGGGAGCAGGCAGCAGCCGGGGACAAGCGAGGGTCCTGCCCCTTCCGAGTTGGTGGGGTGGGAACTCCCAGAGTGCAGCTGCAGCCACTCTCCCAACCACAGGACCTAGGCATCTCTGAAGTTCTCTGCAGCCTGTACCCTGAACGGCCCAGGAAAGCACCACCGCACCCCCCTCCCCACCCCGATCCCTGCAGGCTCGAGCGTGTCTGCTCCTGCTGCTTGGCCTCTCTCCTCTCTCACACCCACTCTGATCTCAGAGAGGGGTTGGGGTCCAGCCCAGTGCCATGAATGGCAGCAGGAGGCAGGCAGATTCCTGGGCAGAAGAGGGCAAGTACCCGGTAAGGTCCCTCCTTCAAGCCAGGGAGGGCCTGAAGGCTGGGGGCCAGGTTGCCAGTACTGCAAAACGAGTGGGGACTTGCAGCGTCTCCTCCAGGCCTGCCCATGGCCGCCCATGGAGCTACCCTCTCTGCTGAGAGCTTCAGAGGCCTGCAGAGACATCTGAACAATCTGCCTGCGGAGAGGAACCACCCTCTCCAGGGCCTCCTCACTGCTGATAGCTGAACACTGGACGAGACGACCTGCCTGCAGAGGAGCTGCCCCCTGCAGGTCTCCTCTGAGCTGTCCTAACACTCGGTAAAGCTCCTCTTCATCTTGCTCACGCTCCACTTGTCTGCCTACCTCCTTCTTCCTGGACACAGTACAAGAACTCGGGCAAAGGCACCACTGGCCAAGGAGGTTTCCAGCCAGAAAAGTGACGCCGTAAATATCCCGTAACAAAATGATTGAGTGAAGGTGTGTCAGGGGACAAGATATTTACACAGTCTCAGAGAATCTCCCCACGGACCACTTATTCACTACAAAAAGGAAAACTCTTCCTGGCTAGCCAAGTGATCAAAGACAACATCACTAGTCATGGGACAAGTTGACATCAGGTGCCTCCTGAGATCTTGCGCAGGAAGGACACACTATCACTGCTGTGACATTCCCCCCAAAGTGCAGACGCCAAGTCTAATCATGAAGAAAGATCAGATAAACCAGCCGGGCGTGGTGGCTCATGCCTGTAATCCCAGAACTTTGGGAGGCTGAGGCGGGTGGATCACCTTAGGTCAGGAGTTTGAGATCAGCCTGACCAACATGGAGAAACCCTGTCTCTACTAAAAATACAAAATTAGCCGGGCATGGTGGTGCATGCCTGTAATCCCAGCTACTCAGGAGGCTGAAGCAGGAGAATCACTTGAACCCGGGAAGTGGAGGTTGCAGTGAGCCAAGATCATGCCATTACACTCCAGCCTGGGCAACAAGAGTGAAACTTAGTATCAAAAAAGAAAAAAAAGACCAGATAAACCCATGTCAGGGGACATCGCACAACACAAACGGCCTGGATGCTTCCAAAATGTCAACGTCATGGAGGAAAAAAGCCCAAGGGACTGACCCAGATGAACAGAGCCAGAACAACCAAATGCAACGTGGGATTCTGGACCAGAGCCTAGAGTAGGAAAATCAAGTTCACTGTAAAGGACATCACTGGGACAATCAGTGACCTTGACATATGGACGGTTTAGAATTCTAACAATGTTAACCTCCCTGACTTGGATAACAGCACTGTGTTTATGTAAGGAAATGGCGTTGTTCTTAGGAAATGCTCACTCAAGTACTTAGGAGCATAATGTCTACAACATATTGTCAAACAGTTCAGCATTCAGGATAATAAATTATTTTCAGCAAAACAATAATTACACACACCAATAGTAAGAGTGGGGGAGAAAGAGAAAATAAATGTGGCAAATTATCAAACTGGGTGAAAGATATATAGGAGTTCTTTGTATAATTCTTGCACCTTTTCTGTAATTTGAAATTATTTCCAAATGAAAGTCAAGACCGGACGCAGTGGCTCACGCCTCTAATCCCAGCACTTTGGGAGGCCGAGGCAGGCGAATTGCCTGAGCTCAGGAATTCAAGACTAGCCTGGGCAACATGGTGAAACCCTGTACCTACTAAAAAAAAAAAAATCGGCCGGGTGTGGTGGCTCACGCCTGTAATCCCAGCACTTTGGGAGGCCGAGGAAGGTGGATCATGAGGTCAGGAGATCGAGACCATCCTGGCTAACACAGTGAAACCCCATCTCTACTAAAAATACAAAAAATTAGCTGGGCGTGGTGGCAGGCCCCTGTAGTCCCAGCTACTCGGGAGGCTGATGCAGGAGAATTGCTTGAATCTGGGAGGCACAGGCTGTAGTGAGCCAAGATCACTTCACTGTGCTCCAGCCTGGACGACAGAGTGAGACTCATCTCAAAAAAAAGAAAGAAAGAAAGTCAAAAGAGAGGGGACAGGGCTGGTTCTTCAAAGATCCCCGTGGAATGTATAATAAATGGTCTTGCTTGCTCATAGATTGCCCTGGGTGATACTATTCAGAATGACATTCTGCTTTCTACAACTATAAATGAGGCCACTTTTTTGTTGGAAGTGTCCTCCAACATTTCCCAGGCCTCCATGCCTTTTGGACTAAAGCAAGCCTACAGCTCTAGTCAATCCCATACTTGAGGCCTGAGTGCTAGAGCAGGAAGGGCAAACAGCTGTGGGGAGGACCTGCGCAGGGGTCCCTCTCTCCTCCCCTGGATTTCAGGGCCACTGACCTTCTTCAGCTTGCGGTCCACGTTCAGATAGCGGTTCCTGTCAATCCGCAGCAGATCCAGCTCCTCCCGCAGGGCCGCATTCCGCACCAGCTGGTTGTCAAAGTGACAGGTGACCTGGGAGTAGAAAGGCGGATGGAAGAGTGGGTCTGAAGCCAAGTCTGCCTGCCTCCTCCAAGCTCAGCCAAGGAGGAGACACTTATCAGAGGTTGGGCCAGCCTGTTTCCTGAGAAACAGAGGTTCTTTGGGGTTCCCGAAATCAATGTCCACTCCCCTCTAAGGACCCATCAGTCTTCTTTCCTTGGGAACCTCCATCTCTCCAGAATCCTGTGTCCTGACACACATGTGCACACACTGCCCAGCATTTCCAGAATCCAATGACCATGCCCAGTTCTTCCCATAACCGCACAATTCAGGTCGAGGGACCAGGAGGTTGACCCTCACCCTGTCCAACTGGTTTTCTAGGATCCTGATCCTTCGCCCGATCTTGACCTTCTGATCCAGGATGAATCCCGGGGACCTGACATTCTTACTGTGGGTAAAGATCCTCGTCTCCCACTCCTGGATCTAGAAGAAAGAGGATGGTACCTGTTTTTGGTTGCCTGAATGTGGGAGAGATTGAATGGCCCAGGGAAAATGAGTCACTAAGCATGGCAAACATCTGCTGTCCCTGTCACCCCAGAATAACATCTACCCTTCTGCTGACACTATCCAGCCCTCCATGTGGTTCTGGTGGGCCTTCCAACCACAGTGTATCACCCTATCAGTCACATGACCCAGGTCTGGACACTCACAGGGATTGGCCTAGAGATGGGAATGTGACCCCATGGAGCCAGCCTGACTCCTTTCCGTTTTTTGTTTTTTGTTTTTTTGAGACAGAGTCTTGCTCTGTCTCCCAGGCTGGAGTGTGCAGCGGTGCAATCTTGGCTCACTGCAACCTCCACCTCCCGGGCTCGAGCAATTCTAGTGCCTCAGCCTCCCGAGTAGCTGGGATTACAGGCACGTACCACCACACCCAGCTAATTTTTGTATTTTTAGTAGAGATGGGGTTTCACCATGTTGGCCAGGCTGATCTTGAACTCCTGACCTCAAGTGATCCACCCGCCTTGGCCTCCCAAAGTGCTGGGATTACAGGCAAGAGCCACTGCACCCAGCCCTGACTCCTTTCCTGATAGTCTGGGGGAAGCACATGAGATGGAAGGATGGGATTCCAGGACTTCTCCTGTCATAGCCCCACCACAGGGAGGGTCCTGGGAGAATGAGGCCAGTGGACAGAAGTGGAGATGAGAGTTGGAGAGATGGTGAGAATGAACTTGATGACATTAGTAGCCCTGGGTCTGCTTATGCCTAAAACCAGCTTCCAATCTGTCCTTCTCATTTCTGTATTCATCTGTACTTATTGGGGTGTGCTCTGTCTCTCCAAGCAAACTGGGGGTTCCATGAGGACACAGAGTCTTGTGTTTTCTCCCTGTCCGAGACAAAGCAGGTATTCAACATAACATGCAGACTAGATAGATAAATGAATTGCTCAACACTTCAATTTGTGCTCTGTTATGGGTTGAATCACGTCCCGTAAAAACTCATATGTTGGCCGGGCACGGTGGCTCACACCTGTAATCCCAGCACTCTGGGAGGCAGAGGTGGGTGAATCAGCTGAGGTCAGGAGTTCAAGACCACCCTGGCCAACATGGCGAAACCCCACCTCTACTAAAATACAAAAATTACCAAGGCGTGGTGGCAGGCACCTGTAATCCCAGCTACTCGGGAGGCTGAGGCAGGAGAATTGCTTGAACCCAGGAGGAGAGGTTGCAGTGAGCTGAGATTGTGCCACTGCACTCCAGCCTGGGGAACAGAACAAGACTCCATTTCAAAAAAAAACAAAAAAAAAAACCCTCACATGTTGAAGTCTTAACCCCCAGTACTTTAGAATGTGACCTTATTTGGAGACAGATCTTCATAGAAGTAATTAAAATGAGGTAATTGAGGTGGGCCCGAATCCACTACGACGAGGTGTTCTTAGAAAAATGGGAAATTGCTGGGTGTGGTGGCTCATGCCTGTAATCCCAATACTTTGGAAGGCTGAGGCAGGATGATCTCTCGAAGCCAGGAGTTCAAGACCAGCCTGGGCAACAAAGCAAGACCCCATCTCTACAAGATACAAAATAAATTAGCTGGGCATGGTGGTGCACACCTGTAGTCCTAGCTACTTGGGAAGCTGAGGTGGCAGATCCCTTGAGACAAGGAGCTCGAAGCTGCAGTGAGCTGTGATTGTGCCATTGTACTCCAGCCTGGGTGACAGAGGGAGATCCTGTCTCAAAACAAAACAAAACAAAAAAGGAAATTTGGACATAGATACGCACACAGGGAGAACGCCACGTAAGGATAAAGGCAGAAGTCAGGCGTGGTGGCCCACACCTGTAATCCCAACACTTTCGGAGGCTGAGGTGGGCAGATAACTTGAGGTCAGGAGTTCGAGACCAGCCTGGCCAACATGGCGAAACCCCATCTCTACTAAACATACAAAAATTAGCCAGGTGTGGTCGCGCATGCCTGTAATCCCAGCTACTTGGGAGGCTGAGGCAGGAGAATCGCTTGAACCCAGGGGGCAGGGGCTGCAGTGAGCTGAGAGATTGGGTGACATGTCTACAAGCCAAAGTACCCAAGACTGCCAGCAAACTGGCAGAAGCAGAGAGAGAGAGGCATGGAACAGACAGATTCTCCCCCACACTGCTCAGAAGGAACCAAACCTGCCTACATCTTGATCTTGGACTTCTGGCCTTTGGAACTATGAGAAAACATATTTTTGTTATACGAGCCACCCAATTTGTGGAACTTTGTCACGGCAGCCTTAACAAACTAATCCACGTACCAAAGATACCTCAGAAGGCTGCAGCAAACTTAAGACTCAGCATGAGGATGTTTTAAATTTTTGAGGAAGACCTTGATATTGGTCAGATACCACATGAACTGCTAGCTTAAGGCAGTTCACAAGTTCAACATGAGAGGGCGCTATCATCCTTTTGAAGATGTCACATCTTTGTGAGGCTGGATTTTCAGCAGTTGCTGCAATAAAAGCCAAATACCCAATTGTTGGTGGGCGCAGTGTCTCACGCCTGTAATCCCAGCACTTTGAGAGGCCAAGGCGAGCGGATCACCTGAGGTCAGGAGTTTGAGACCAGCCTGGCCAACATGGTGAAACCCCATCTCTACTAAAAATACAAAAATTAGCTGGGCGTAATGGCACGTGCCTGTAATCCCAGCTAATCGGGTGGCTGAGGCACGAGAATCACTTGAGCCTGGCCTGGGAGGTGGAGGCTGCAATGAGCCGAGATTGCACCATTGCACTCCAGCCTGGGTGACTGAGCGAGACTCCACCTCAAAAAAGAAAAGAAAAAGAAATGTCCAAAATGTTGACACTGGGGGAAAATGCAGCAAAGTGTACAAGGGATGTCTCTGCATTATTTCTTTCAACTGCACATGAATCCCAACAAAATTTTCTTTCTTTCTTTTATTTTTTCTTCTTTTTTAGAGACAGGGTCTCACTCTGTCACCCAGGCCGAGTGCAGTGGCACCATCATAGCTCACTGCAGCCTCCACCTCCCAGGCCAGGCTCAAGCAATCCTCCTGCCTCAGTAATTGCTTTATGAAAGAAGAGATGACATACGGTAAAACTGCACATATTTAGTGTTCAATGTGGGATGGGCACGGTGGCTCACGCCTGTAATCCCAGCACTTTGGGAGGCTGAGGTGGGCAGATCCCCTGAGGTCAGGAGTTCGAGACCAGCCTGGCCAACATGGCGAAACCCTGTCTCTACTAAAAATACAAAATTAGCCAGGCATGGTGGCAGGCACCCGTAGTCCCAACTACCCAGGAGGCTGAGGCAGAAGAGTTGCTTGAACCCAGGAGGTGGAGATTGCAGTGAGCTGAGACTGCGCCACTGCACTCCAGCCTGGGTGACAGAGCGAGACTCCATCTCTAAATAAATAAATAAACTGTATAATTGTTATGTTTTGACATAAAATAGTGAAAATATGCATTGCCCCTAAAAGTTTCCTCATGCCCTTTTGTAGTTCCTCACCTCATTCTCTTCCTGCAGTCGAGTCTCCCCCCAGCAATCACTCATCTGTTTTCTGTCACTACAGATTGGTTTGATTTTCTAGAATTTTATATTAATGGAATTGTATAGTAAGGACTCTTTTGGGGATCAAAGGGGTATCTGGTTTCTTTCACTCAGAGTAGTTATTTTGAGATTCACCCATGTTGTGTGTATCAATAGCTGGTTCCTTTTATTCATGAGTCATATTCCATTGCATGTATAGACCACAATTTGCTCGTCCACTCGACCACCGACAGACATTTGGGTTGTTTCAGTTTTCGATTTTACAAATCAAGTTGGGTTGTTATGAATATTCATGTACAATTCATTATATGGACATGTGCTTTCTTTCCTCTTGGCTAAACATCTAGGAGTGGAATGTCTGAATCATATTGTCAAGTATACGTTTTGTTTTTTGGCAACTGCCAAACTGGGCCAGGCACGGTGGCCCACACCTGTAATCCCAGCACTTTGGAAGGCCGAGGCAGGTGGATCACTTGAGGTCAGGAGTTCAAGACCAGCCTGGCCAACATAGTGAAACCCCCCTCTCTACTAAAAATATAAAAATTAGCTGGAAGTGGTGGCACACACCTGTAATCCCAGCTACTCAGGAGGCTGAGACAGGAGAATGTTTGAACCCAGGAGACAGAGGTTGCAGTGAGTTGACATTGTGCCATTGCACTCCAGCCTGGGTGACAGAGCGAGACTTCGTCAAAAAAAAAAAAACAAAAACAAAAAACAAAAACCTGCCTAACTGTGCAAACTGTGTACCAAAAGTAGTGTCCCATTCCACATTCCCACCAGTGGAGTATGAGACTTCTGTTTCCTCTACATCCTTCCCGCAACACTTGGTATGGACCGTCTTTTTAATGGAGTTTGGGAAAGTTCTTAATATATTCTGGATACAAGTTCTCTATCAGATACGTGCTTTGCAGATATTTTCTCCCAGTCTGGACCTTGTCTTTTCATTCCTTGCCTTTGCCAGTTTCTGCAGATGGGATTCCTTGACTTGTGGACTCCTTACCTGTGGCCGCATCACTGGTTTTTGTTTTTTAAAGGGGTTCCGAGCCAGGCACAATGGCTCACACTTGTAATCCCAGCACTTTGGGAGGCCACGGTGAGTGGATCACCTGAGGCCACGGGTTTGAGACCAGCCTGGCCAACATGGCAAAACCTCATCTCTACCAAAAAATACAAAAATGAGCTGGGCTTGGTGGCACGTGCCTGTAATCCCAGCTACTCAGGAGGCTGAGGCAGGAGGATCGCTTGAACCTGGGAGGTGGAGGTTGCAGTGAGCCAAGATCCTGCCAGCCACTGCACTCCAGCCTGGGTGACAGAGCGAGACTTTGTCTTGAAAAGAAAAAGAAAGTGGGTCTCTCTCTGTTGCCCAGGCTGGAGTGCAACAGGGCAATCACAACTCACTGAAGCCTCAAACTCCTGGGCTCAAGTAGCCCTGCCCCCTCAGCCTCAAGACACGCACCACTGTGCCCAACTGACAAATTGGTTTTTTAAATGAAGGCTAGACCAGAATTTAGCAGAATGAATACCACATTAAAAAATGTGTATATATATATTATTTGCTGAAACTTCTGTTTCAGATATATTAATATATGTCTGTGTGTATATCTGTATGCATCTTGGTGTGTATGAACTACACCTCATGAGTCATGGTCATAAAAACTTGACAGATCACTGGCCTAGAAAAATCACATTGTTTGCAAGGTCAAATAGCAAGGTCCCAAAACAGATGGGATTCGCAACCTGTCTAGACTGCGGCATTACCACCGTCCTTGTTTGCAGATGAAGAAACTAGGGCCCAGAGAGGGGAAAACCTGCCTGCCCCCGATCACAGAGCTCCGATGGCAGAGCCAGGACTCTAATGCAGGTTTTGGGGACTCTAACATGCGAACCTTTCCTGCTTAACCACACCAGTCCTGTTTTTGAATGCCTGGGACTGTGCTAAAGCAGCGAACATCTATGTTTCCACTGAACACAACTCTACCAGATGGATGCTTTCAATAGCCCCGATTTTTTTTTTTTTTTTTGAGACAGAGTCTTGCTCTGTCGACCAGGCTGGAGTGCAGTGGCGCGATCTTGGCTCACTGAAACCTCTGCCCCCCGGGTTTAAACGATTCTCCTGGCCGAGCGCAGTGGCTCACGCCTGTAATCTCAGCACTTTGGGGGCCGAGGTGGGCGGATCACAAGGTCAGGAGATCGAGACCATCCTGGCTAACACAGTAAAATCCTGTCTCTACTAAAAATACAAAAAAAGTAGCCAGGCGTGGTGGTGGGCACCTGTAGTCCCAGCTACTCGGGAAGCTGAGGCAGGAGAATAGCATGAACCTGGGAGGCGAAGCTTGCAGTGAGCCGAGATTGTGCCAATGCACTCCAGCCTGGGCGACAGAGCAAGACTCCATCTCAAAAACAAAACAAAACAAAAAACTATTCTCCTGCTTCAGCCTCTCAAGTAGCTGGGATTACAGGCATGTGCCACCATGCCTGGCTAATTTTTGTATTTTTTGTAGAGATGGGGTTTCACCACGTTGGCCAGGCTGGTCTTGAACTCCTGACCTCAAGTGATCTGCCCGCCTCAGCCTCACAATGTGCTGGGATTACAGGCATGAGCCACTGTGCCTGGCCTAATAGCCCCAATTTCACATGAGGAAGCTAAGGCTCAGGGAGGTTACAACAGTTGCCCATAAGCAGGATCCGCAGAACCCCCTCTCAAACCCCACCTGCTTGTCCAGGGCCCTGGTCTGCTCCTGCAGCTCCTCGATCTCCGCCTGCACCTGGGCCCGGCCCTGCAGCAGGCGGTCCATGTTCTCCAGCCGCTCACTGTCCCGAAGCCGCTTGACCTGGTTCTGGGCTGCACTGATCTGCACCTGGAGATCACCCCGTACCTCCTCCAAGCGCCGGATCTCCTCACTACCCAGGCAGGGAGGTGGAAGAGGGGCCAGTAAGGGGGCAGAACTCAGCATCACTGAAGGCAGGACCCAGGAGTCCAGTCTTCAGCCCCTCTGACCCCCTCCTCCCCAGCTCAGGGCCCAGGCGCCCAGCTCACAGTTGCTTGTTGATGCGCTGGTGGACTTCCTTGCTGTAGGCCCGCCTCTCCCCTTCCATCACTTTGCATTGTCGCTGCAGCCTACTCAGCTCCCAATCCACTGAGAACAGGGCCAGCCAAGGGACTCAGCAGGGATCCTGGCCACCAGCTCCTCCTAACCCAGGACCTAGGAATTCTGCTCCCTTTGGGGTCTCACAAACTGCAACTGAACTGCAGATCCAGCCTCCAACACCCCTCTAGGAATGCACCTCAGTTCCGGGATCCCTCGAGCTTCCTCATCCCTTCATACCCAAAACTGAACTCAGGGTTTTTTCCCCTAAAACCCACTCCCATCCCACCAGAGGGCACTTCTGGAAGGCCTCTGGGTCTTCTGGGACCTGGGCACACCACCTGGAATTGGGAAGGCTCTTGCTCCCTCCCTCCTTTTCTGCCGCACCATCAGCAGCCCTCAGCCCCATCCTCTTGCCTCCTCCCTCTCTCAACCCATCCCCTGGGCTCAGCCTCATCCTTTCCTACCTGGACCATCACCCCAACCTTTCTCTCAACTTCCAGCCTTCCCACACAGTCCCAGAGGGTCTCTCTACACCCACAGCCAACCCTACCCCACCCACAGCAGACCCTACCCCTCATAGGCCTCCCATGATGCCCCAGTACCTGCAGGACAAAGTCTCAGCACCTCAGCCTGGGATCCGAGACCCCAAGTGACCTGACTTTACCCACCTCTCCAGTCTTGCCCATATGCTCCCCATCTCCAAAGGCCCAGTAGTTTTCAATCAGCGGGTGATTCTGCCTTCCAAAAACATTTGGCAATGTCTGGAGACTTATTTTTTTCTAGACAGGGTCTCGCTCTGTCCCCCAGGCTGTAGCGCAGTGGCACAATCTCAGCTCATTGCAGCCTCCACCTCACAGGCTCAAGTGATCCTCCCACCTCAGCCTCCCGAGTAGCTGGGATTATGGGTGCACGCCATCACACCTGGCTAATTTTATTTTATTTTTGTAGAGATGAGGTCTCACTGTGTTGCTCAGGCTGGTCTTGAACTCCTGGGCTCAAGTGATCCTCCTTCCTCAGCTTCCCAAAGTGCTGGGATTACAGGCATGAGCCAGCATGCTCAGCCTAGAGACATTTGTCATTGTCATGACTTGTGGAGAAGGGAGGGGGCTACTGGTATCCAGTGAGTAGAAGCCATGGACACTGCTTGGCATCCTACGACACACAGGACTGCCCCCACAACAAAGAATTATCCCACCCCAAGAGTCAACAGTACCAAGGTTGAGAAAGCCTACTCTAGCCACATTCTGTCATCTCTGTAGAAACACCCTTCCTTCCTTCTCCCCTTGGCAATTCCTACAGGGAGTTCTGGGCCCCACTCAAACTTCTGCTGCCTGAAGTCTCCAGCCTGCCCCACTGCCCAGGCTTGGCCCACCCACGGTGGTGCCCGCCCCGCCTCCCTTAGGGCGCATGTCTGTTCCCACCAGAGGGCGCTCCTGGACAGACACTCTCCCTCCCTCCCTACAGGACCTGGAACTTGGGAAAGCTGGGGGCTGGAAAAGAATGGGTGAATGATATAAAGAATGAATGAATTACCCATTCCCTCCAGAAAGGCCTCGCTTCCCTCCTCGGAGCGGGCACTCCCTGCCAAGCGTCCCAAAGGCATCCTGGCCAAACAGGGTGGGGCTCCTGTAGGGATGGACATATAAGACCCTTCAGACAGCAGGCGGGCCAGGGCCCAGAGAGGGTGGACAATGAACTGCGAGGGACTGGGAATTGAAAGGGGGTGACCCTAGAACCACGCTGGCCTCATTCCTCCAAGAGGGGTTGGAGGGGGAACCTCTCTCAGGCCTCTCCCACACCTCTCCAGCCCTCCCACCTCTCACACTCTGGGTCTTGCGTCTAGGCTCCGATTCTGGCGCGGGTTTGGCAGGGGATAGGCCTCCTGGGCTCTCAGGATATCCGAGGCCAGGCTGTTTGGTCGCAGGAGAGGGGGAAACCCCGGCCTGCTGTAGGGGGGGTTGAGCATGGTCGGGGGAGTCCTGGGCCCTACCTGCCGACGGGCCTGACCTGTTCTTGGTGCTCCAAGTTCAGTGTTGTGGTCTGGTTACTGGGGAGATAAGGGACCAATGAGGACTGAGGACAGCGGCCAGGGAGGGACCGAGGCCGCGGGAGAAACTATGGGAGGCGGGGCGGAGAAGGATGCGAGGCGTAGACCTGCAGGGTTCCCACGGACTGAGAACTGATGGGCAAGGCCAGGCGCGGTGGCTCACGCCTGCAATCCCAGCATTTTGGGAGGCCGAGGCGGGCGCATCACTTGAGGTCACGAGTTCGAGACCAACCTGGCCAACATGGTGAAACCCTGTCTCTACTAAAAGTACAAAAAATTAGCCGGACATGGCGGCTCGTGCCTGTAATCTCAGCTACTCAGGAGGCTGGGGCAGGAGAATCGCTTGAACCCGGGAGGCGGAGGTTGCAGTGAGCCGAGATCCCGCCACTGCACTCCAGCCTGGGCGACAGAGCGAGACTCCGTCTCAAAAAACAAACAAACAAACAAACAAAACTGATGGGCGGCGAGGTCCTGAAAGGGGCGGAGCCGGGTGGGCCTGTGGAGCGGTGCTGCGGAGCCCTGAGAGGTGCACGGCTGTGAGGCCTGAGAGGGGCGTGCCGTAGGGAGCTGTGATGGGCGGGGCTGAGACCTGTGAGGAGAGTAAGTGGGAGGAACTTCGAGGGGCGGGGCTTCGGGGCCGGCGAGGGGAGGGGCACGGACACCTGTACAGGACGCGACTTAGGAGCCGGCGAGGGGAGGGGCACAGACACCAGTACAGGACGGGGCTTCGGAGACAGCGAGCGGAGGGGCTTCCCCGTAAGGGGCGGGCTTCGAGGGTCGCGTTTGGAAGGCCTTACGAGGGGCCCGGTGGAAGGGCGGTGAAGGGCGGGCTAATCGGGAGGCGCTCAGGCCTTGAAGGCCTGCGGGAGGTCGAAATGGTCCTGGGGAGGTCGAGGCTGAGGTCTCACTAGTACCGCGGGCTTGGAAGCGGCGGGAGTTGAAAGAGCCTGCGGTGACCTGTATGGAAGCCCTCGAGGCCAGGCCGAGGTCCTACAAGACGGAGCCCGAGAGGTGCCGGTCTTAAGCTGACTATGACCACGTTAAATTAAGGATTCATAGGAAAGAAGGCGGTGCCGAAGCCGCGAGTTGCGCGGAGAAGGAGCGCTCACCACAGCCTCAGCGGTTCACTACGCAAGCGCGACCAACGGCTTCCCGGGAAGCAGCCAAAAACGCTTGGCCGCCTACCACGTACGCGCGCTGGAGGGCGGAAGTGGGCGAGACCTCGGGCACTCCATACCGCCCCCCGGTTTCTGGCCACGCCCCCTCTGGTTACACCCACTCGCTCTGTAAGGCACGCCCCCTCCGCGGCGGCGGCTGCTGCCCACGTGGGCCTCCCCGGGCGGGCGGGCAGTGGGCGCCTCTCCCTGCAGGCTGGGTGTGCCCGAAGCCTGCGGTTTCCTGTGGGAGGAAGCGGCCTGCGTACGCTCAGCTCAGCTCATAATCTCGGAGGCCCAGGATGGGGAGATCCCGTCGCCACCCTCAGATCCTCTGATTCTTCCCCTTCTACATAGCCATAGTGCGGGGACCCCCCTAATATCTCCAGGGTACCCAAGCCTGGCGCCGATCCCACTCAGGGAACTTGATTCTGAGTCCTAGACTCGTGTTTTTCACCTCCCCGGCTCAAGTTTCCATCTTCCTAGCCCCTGGCTCCCCCTAGTCCTCTCAAGAAAGTGGAGCCCTCTTTTCCTGCTCCCCAAGAGGAACGTATGTCTCCCCAGCCCCTAATTTTTCCTTCAGTGACCCAGACTTTGCAACTTCCTTAGGGATCTGAGTGCGGACCCCAGTTTCTGTCTCTCAGGCACTTAAGTTTGAGACTACTTATTCTCCCCCAGGGACCCTCATTTTGGATTCCCAACTTTAGCCTTGAGACCCAATGGACCCAAGAATTTGCCCCTTCCCCAACTCCTAGAGATCCTGAATCAGGGTCCCCCAGTACTGACTCCACTCAGAGCCCCAATGCCTGATATGACTAGCACTACCCTAAGAACTGCCCTATAATGTATTTACTATTATCTCTATTTTTCAGATGAAGAGACTGAGGCATAGAGAAATTATTAGTAACTTGCCAAAAATTACACAGCCATTGAGTAAAACAGCTTGGATTTTGAGTCCAACCAGTGTGGCTCTAGAGTCTGTGCTATACTGGTATCCCAGCTTCCAGGTCTCGGGGTACCCAGCCAAGCACTGAACTGTCCATCCCTCACCCCCTCAGGGAGCCCGAATCACCAACAGCTATCCCAAACCCAGCTCTGGCCCATCAGATACCCAGACATCCCATCATCCAGTTCCCTTCCCTGGATCCAGGATTTGAATTCCCCTGCTCTCAATTTATCAGAGTTCTGGGCACCTGGTCCCCTCCCAAGAGACTCGTGTACATAGTAGTCATCACCCCGACCCTAATTTAATATCCCCAAAATTAATAATAATAGTTAACAGTAAACCTTTGGGGCCGGGCACGGTGGCTTACGCCTGTAATCCCATCATTTTGGGAGGCCAAGGCAGGCAGATCACTGGAGGTCAGGAGTTCGAGGCCAGCCTGGCCAACATGGAGAAACCCCCGTCTCTACTAAAAATACAAAAATTGGCTGGGCGTGGTAGCGGGCACCTGTAATCCCAGCTACTCAGGAGGCTGAGGCAGGAGAATCGCTTGAACCGGGAGGTGGAGGTTGCAGTGAGCTGAGATCATGCCACTGCACTCCAGCCTGGATGACAGAGCAAGACTCCATCTCAAAAAAAAAATAAAAATCTTTGGTACTACACTCTGTTAAAACCTAATGGCTTTCCACTGCACTTAGAATGAAATCCAAGCCCCTCCCCTAGTCTTCAAGGGCACCCTTTGATTTCCCTTCTCACCACTCCCTCTGTCTCCCTGTGCTCCAGCCACACTGGCCCTTCTGTCTGCTCCCTAAACAACCTGAGCTTGTTCTCAAAAGCTTTAAGAGCTTTTGTACTTCCTCTCCCCCCGACGCCCCCCCACCACTCCCCAACCCCAGCGTTCAAATGACTCCTGTCTTCAGCTCAAATGTTACCTCCTCCAAGAGGCCTTCCCTGATTTTCCTGTTTCAAGTAGTCTTCCCTGCACTCTGTCATTATCTCCATCACTCTGTTTGATTTATTATTGTATTTATTTTTCTTTTCTTCTTTTCTTTTCTTTTTTCTTTAAGATGGAGTCTTGCTCTGTCACCCAGGATGGAGTGCAGTAGCGTGATTTCAGCTTACTGCAACCTCCGCCTCCCGGGTTCAAGCAATTCTCCTGTCTCAGCCTCCCGAGTAGCTTGGATTACAGGCGCCCACTACCATGCCCGGCTAATTTTTGTATTTTTAGTAGAGACAGGGTTTCACCATGTTGGCCAGGCTGGTCTTGAACTCTCGACCTCAGGTGATCCTCCGGCCTCGGCCTCCCAAAGTGCTGAGATTACAGGCATGAGCCACCACGTCCAGCCTATTGTATTTATTTTTCAAGTCACTTATCCTTATCTGAGATTTATCTTCATCATTGATGTTTTCTCTTGTCTGTCTTCCTCTACTAGAATACAAGCTCCATAATACCAGCAGGGCTCATGTCTGTTTTCATTATTAACTCCCAGATCAGAGTACATGTTCAATAAATGTTTGATGAAGGAAGGAACAGGTTAGGTGTGTGAGTGTACCAGTATTACCTTATTCATTCAGCATAAGTATCAGAATTATTATTATCAGTATTAGTATTTAGTCAGCATTATTATACTCTCAACATAGACTAAGATACTGGAGCCCAGGTGGGTGAAATAATTGGCTCAAGGTCACTGAACCAGGAAATGATGGCGCTGGAATTCTTAGCTTCCGCTTCCTCCCCGCTTCCAGAGTTTCACAAGTTTTTTTTTGTTTGTTTGTTTGTTTGTTTGCGACAGAATCTCACTTAGTCCCCCAGGTTGGAAGGCAGTGGTGCAAACTCAACTCACTGCAGCCTCCACCTCTCGCGTTCAAGCGATACTCATGGCTCAGCCTCCCAAGTAGCTGGGATTACAGTCGCCTGCCACCACGCCCGGCTAATTTTTGTATTTTTGATAGAGACGGGATTCCACCATGTTGGCCAGGCTGGTCTCGAACTCCTGACCTCAGATGATCTGCCCGTCTCGGCCTCCCAAAGTGCTGGGATTACAGGCGTGAGCCACAACACCCTGCCGAGTTTCACAAATTTCATCTCCCATCCTCTGATCCCCCACCACGGGGCCAACTTCACCAGCCCAATCTCAGTTCATGCCACAGAAATCTGGCCTCTTTTCCCAGACTCCTATCCAGCTCCAAGCTCCATCAGGGAAAGCAGACATCCGGCCCCAGGGCAAGACCTCAAAACTCAAGGGTCCTGAGAATCGGGCCCTCCCACCCCTGACGCTTGCCCCCCCCAGAACCCCATTCCAAGAGTTTCTCATCTCAACCCTGGGAGGGAGCCCCAGATGATGTCTGTCTGGAGGGATTGGGTGGGGGCCCAAAGAAAGAGGAACCGGAGTGCCTGGGCCCTCCCACTGGCAGCCGACCTCAGCTGGGTGCGGTGAGGGTGGGTTTATAAAAGGGTCAGTATATATTGAGAGGAGGAGAGAAAGAGAAACGGGAGCAAGAGAGAAGGAGGCCCAGACAGTGAGGGCAGGAGGGAGAGAAGAGACGCAGAAGGAGAGCGAGCGAGAGAGAAAGGGTTCCGGATTGGAGGGGAGAGCAAGGGAGGGAGGAAGGCGGTGAGAGAGGCGGGGGCCTCGGGAGGGTGAAAGGAGGGAGGAGAAGGGCGGGGCACGGAGGCCCGAGCGAGGGACAAGACTCCGACTCCAGCTCTGACTTTTTTCGCGGCTCTCGGTAAGTTTCCAGTCCGTTATTCAGGGCTGGGACTTCTTAATTTACTTGGGAATGTAGCAGTTTGGGAAGGACACCCCCAGGCTGGGAGAGACGTCCCTTACTCTTGGAAATCCTTTTAATTTAATAAGTGATCTCTTAGCACTTGAGGTGGGGATATGGGAAGGGGTGGGGCCCGGCAAAGTTTTGGGGTTCCAGCAGAGCCCTCCACTGGAAAACTTCCTGCAGTTTTTCCCTCAGCGGTGTCCACTGTCCTCTGGGGGCCCTGAGATCAGGGCATTGCATGAGAACACCCCAAATCTGGGAGACCTCTAGGTCCCCTGTTCCTGGGCACCAAAGAGTCCTGGGAGGCTAACTCCTTCTCGGGCCTCTCTTCCCCCCAGCGCGAATCCTATCCATTGCCTCCAGAAGATGTCCAACAGTCACCAGTCTGGCAGCAGGGTGGGGTGAGGACCTCGTGGACATAGCCAGGGGCTGGGGTTTCCCTGGTGCTTAGAGATGGGGGGGTGGGGATGAGTCACCAGATGACTCACCAGGTCCCCCTCCTCCCCTCAACCCAGGAGAGGAGTGGTGTGAGTCAAGAATGCCTGTCGCTGGGGGCAGCTCCTCAATCCTGATGTCGGGTTGCAGGGTGGGGTCTCAACTTGAATTTTCACTATCTGGCCTGTATGTAACCCAGAGGCAGGGTTCTGGGGAGAGAGGAGCCACATTGCTAGTCCTCCTCATTCAAGGAACCCAAGAGTCCATCTTTGGCCCTCTCCACCCCTCCAGCCAATGGGGATCTCAGGAATCCAGGCCCCAGCAGTCTCCTCCCTGAGAGACCCAGGAGTCTGCACCCATGCCCTTCCTCCATCAGGAGACATCTCACCTGCCTTTATGCCAAATTTTTTTTTTTTTTTTTGAGACGGAGTCTTTCTCTGTCACCCAGGCTGGAGTGCAATGGCATGATCTTGGCTCATTGCAACCTTTGCCTCCTGGATTCCAGTGATTCTCCTGCCTCAGCCTCCCGAGTAGCTGGGATTACAGGTGTGCACCACCACACCCAGCTAATTTTGTATTTTTAGTAGAGATGGGGTTTCACCATGTTGGCCAGGCTGGTCTCGATCTCCTGACCTCAGGTGATCCTCCCGCCTTGGCCTCCCAAAGTGCTGGGGTTATAGGCGTGAGTGTGCCTGGCCTGTGCCAATCTCTTGAGACTCCGTGCCCTGCTCCCCCTCCCCAGGCTTCCACTGCAGCCATGTCACTCCTCTTGCTGGTGGTCTCAGCCCTTCACATCCTCATTCTTATACTGCTTTTCGTGGCCACTTTGGACAAGGTAAGCCTACTTGGAGCTCAGGGCCCTTCTGTTCCCCTTTGGAATCTTGCCATGCCCCTCCTCTAAAGGCATTCTGGCCCCACCCCCTTTACCTAGTATTTCTTTTATATTTTATTTCATTTATTTTGAGACAGGGTCTCACTCTGTGCCCCAGGCTGGAGTGCAGTGGTGCGATCTCGGCTCACTGCAACCTTGGCCTCCCGGGTTCAAGCGATTCTCCTGTCTCAGCCCCCCAAGTAGCTGGGATTAGAGGCACCTGACACCACGCCTGGCTAATTTTTTTATTTTGGTAGAGACGGGGTTTCACCATGTTGCCCAGGCTGGTCTCGAACCCCTGGCCTCAAGTGATCCACCTGCCTCGGCCTCCCACAGTGCTGGGATTACAGGCATGAACCACCAGGTTAACCCATTTAGCTCTACCTCCGATGCCTCCTCCCTGTCCTGACCCTACCCCCTCTCATATTAAATCCTAACTCTCCCCAGTTCCGCCCCATCCCAGATACCCTGCCCTTTTCCCAGCCCTTCCCACAGTCTGCCTGACCCTATCCCCTCTCCTTTCCTAACCCTGCCCCTTGTTTCGTTCTCTGTCCATCCCAGTCCTGGTGGACTCTCCCTGGGAAAGAGTCCCTGAATCTCTGGTACGACTGCACGTGGAACAACGACACCAAAACATGGGCCTGCAGTAATGTCAGCGAGAATGGTGAGGGGTGAGGGCGGCGGGACTGGTCTTCAAAGGGGAAGGTAAACCCTTCGTGTCCTCATGGGACTGAGATTTGGGAACCCTCCCCCAACAAAGTTGGAATGGGCGGGGTCCAGGCCTGAGTGGCTGAGTGCCTAGGGCTAATGCATGTCCCGCCTGTCTGGATGTACCTACCTCTTGTTTTTTTTTTTTTTTTTTTTTTTTTTTTTTTTTTTTTTGAGACCGAGTTTTCCTCTGGTTGCCCAGGCTGGAGGGCAGTGGCGCAATCTTGGCTCACTGCAACCTCTCCCTCCGGGGTCCGAGCAATTCTCCTGCCTCAGCCTCCCGAGTAGCTGGGACTGCAGGTGTGTGCCACCACGCCTGGCTAATTTTGCATTTTTAGTAGAGACGGGTTTCACCATGTTGGCCAGGCTGGTCTTGAACTTCTGACTTCAGGTAATCCACCTGCTTCAGCCTCCCAAAGTGCTGAGATTACAGGCGTGAGCCACCACATCCAGCCAGTACCTCCTGTTCTGAAGAGGCCATATAGATAAAAGCATGCTATAGGTTTAAAGAATAGAGAGGGGAGGCCAAGGCGGGTAGATCACGAGGCCAGGAGTTCGAGACCAGCCTGGCCAAGATGATGAAACCCCGTCTCTACTAAAAATACAAAAAAATTAGCCGGGCATGGTGGCCTGCGCCTGTAGTCCCAGCTACTTGGGAGGCTGAGGCAGAAGAATCGCTTGAGCCCAGGAGGTGGAGGTTGCAGTGAGCTGAGATTGCACTACTGCACTCCAGCCTGGGCAACAGAGCAAGATTCTGTCTCAAAAAAAAAAAAAAAAAGAATAGAGAAAAATCTCCCAAGATTCTGAGAAGACAAGAGTATTTTTCCAAAGCTCTAAGGAGATGGGGCTGGTGCTCTCAATGGATGCCTGGGACCATTTCATCCAAATTCCAAGGGGATGGGGCTGAAACCACTTAAGGTTCTAAAGGGGTGGGGCCAGGTGCATTGGAGTTCTAAAGGAATAGAGCTGCATCTATCTAAAGTTCTGTGTGAAAGATTTAATGCAAAACTAAGATTAAAGGAAGTGGTCTGCTCTCACCACTTCTATTCAGCCTTTTACTGGAGTAGCCAATGCAAGAAGGCAAGAAAAAGAAATAAAGGGCATGGGAAATAAATTAGGAAAAAGTGTCTCTATTCCCAGTAAACATGTTGTTTATGTAGAAAATCCATTAAAATTCTGCAAAGCAGACAGACACAGTGGCTCACACCTGTAATCCCAGCACCTTGGGAGGCTGAGGAGGAAGGATCACTTAAGCCCAGGAGTTCAAGACCAGCCTGGACAACATAGGGAAACCCTGTCTCTACAAAAATTTAAAAATTACCCAGGTGTGGTGGCTTGTGCCTGTGGTCCCAGCTACTCAGGAGGCAGGGGTGAGAGAATTTCTTGAGCCCTGGAGGACGAGGCTGCAGTGAGCCATGATTATACCACTGCACTCCAGCTTGGGCAACAGAGCAAGACCTGGTCTCAGAAAAAAAAGAAAAAGGAAATTGGCAAAGCAACTACTAGAACTGAGAAGGGAATTTAGCAAGGTAACAGGGCTCAAGGTCAACATAAGTGATACATCTAAGTATCTAGGCTTGTATGGGCCTAAACGGGAGCAGGGATGGGGCAGAGAAGGGTCACATGGTGAGCAAGCAGGTGGAGCTGGAACTCTGGACCCACGGTGATGTCCCCCTCTGTGTCCTCCTTACTGCAGGCTGGCTGAAGGCGGTGCAGGTCCTCATGGTGCTCTCCCTCATTCTCTGCTGTCTCTCCTTCATCCTGTTTATGTTCCAGCTCTACACCATGCGACGAGGAGGTCTCTTCTATGCCACCGGCCTCTGCCAGCTTTGCACCAGTGAGCACTGCCCCTCCCCAAGCCTAATCCCCCAAGAATTGAGCAGAAGGGAGTGGGGTGTGTCAAGATGCTGGGGGCCCTGAGAATGGGCCTCTCGTAGAAAAAAACAATTTTCAACACCCCAAGAGCCACGAGAGGTGCCTCCGTGGGCTACATCTCTGCCCCCAGGGATTGCTGGGACTTGTAGTTTTCAGTGGCTAATGATAGTTGTGGCTTGTGCGTATGAGTCATCAGGGAACTCAGAGTTTCAGGGAGCCGGGGCTGGGGAAGGAGGTATAGGTAAATAGTTTTGGTCCCAGGGATCGGCCGTGACGTGGGGGGATAAACTAATTAGTACCTCAGTAGAGAGCTCTAAATCATAATAATAATGGTATTTATATCAGCCAACCGCTGTTTCTTGCGTGCCTATTGTGCATCAGATACTTCAAGAAGTTTTGCGTACTTTTTAATTTTTTGACTTAAGGTGCAAAGGGCTAACTTAATCACAGTCAGTTTGGGGAACATTATAGGTTCTTGCAAAGCTTCTCTCTTGGTGTATGAATTTACTACTGCATGTTTGGCTTATAGAAACACACTCAAAATTATTCCTTGGATGGATAGAGAGATATTATTGGACCTAGAGAGATTAAATCAGTTACCTAAGGCCGCGCTGCAGTTGCATGGCGCTGGGGGGAAAGAAACACAACTCCCAGCAGGCAGCGGCGCTGCCCACGGGCCCTCCGGCGCTTCTTTGCCCCCATGGGATATTGGGAAATGTAGTCTTGAGGGGGCACTGCGTGACGCGTGGTTTTCATCTTCCGCAGGCGTGGCGGTGTTTACTGGCGCCTTGATCTATGCCATTCACGCCGAGGAGATCCTGGCGAAGCACCCGCGAGGGGGCAGCTTCGGATACTGCTTCGCCCTGGCCTGGGTGGCCTTCCCCCTCGCCCTGGTCAGCGGCATCATCTACATCCACCTACGGAAGCGGGAGTGAGCGCCCCGCCTCGCTCGGCTGCCTCCGCCCCTTCTCGGCCCCCCTCGCCGCGCGTCCTCCAAAAAATAAAACTTAAACCGCGGGCTCTGCCTTGATCTCCTTCCTTCCTTCCGCCTCCAGGGACCCAGGCTGCGCACGCTTGACCTCTCCTGAACCTAACATGGTCCCCACCGCCAGCTGCTCAGCCCTCAGAATGCCCATCTCCCAGCCCCCAACCCCTTCCTCCCGAGGACACAGGAGCCGGGACCCCAGGCACCTTTTCCCTCCCACAGACCCAAGAGCCTGGGCCTTCCCCTCTCAAGGCCCAAGAGACCTCTGTGAGGCACCTGAATCTAGACCTTCAGACACTTGTGGGAAGAACCTGGATTCTGGGTCCCAGCAGACCCTGTTAGGATAGGAAGCCTGCAGTGACCAGTCCTGTCTCCTTGCTCAAGCTTCTGTCACTCTGTTGCTCTCTCTCTGAACCCCGGGCATAGTGTGTGTTTCTAGATTGTCGGACTCTTTTTTTCTTTCTGTCCAGGCCGGAGTGCAGTGGTACGATCTCAGCTCACTGCAACCTCCGCCTCCCGGGTTGAAGCGATTCTCCTGCCTCAGCCTCCCGAGTAGCTGGGACTACAGGCACGAGCCACCACACCCGGCTAGTTCTGGACTCTTTTTTCTTTCTACTAACTTTCCATTTGGGAAGACGGCTTTCTTTTTCCCTCTAGGAAACCAGTCTCCCTCTCTCTCCTTTTTTTTTTTTTTTTTTTTTTTTTTTTTTTTTTTTTGAGACGGAGTCTCGCTCTGTCACCTAGGCTGTAGTGCAGTGGTGCGATCTTCACTCACTGCAACCTCCGCCTCCCGGGTTCAAGCAATTCTCCTGCCTCAGCCTCCTGAGCAGCTGGGATTACAGGCGCCCACCACCACGTCTGGCTAATTTTTGTATCTTTAGTAGACACGGGGTTTCACCATGTTGGCCAGGCTGGTCTTGAACTCCTGACCTCAGGTGATCCACCCACCTCAGCCTCCCAAAGTGCTGGGATTACAGGCGGGAGCCACCGCGCCCAGCCCAGTCTCCCTCTCTAGGGACTGAACATTTGGGGTCCTAGAGAGGGAGACTTCCCCTCTCTCCCCAAAGGCCGCCTCTAGCTCATATGACACGTTAGCAAAAATTAGGAGGCACCCCTTCTTCTGGCTGACCCAGCCCCACACCAGGATACATGTAGGGGCATGGGCTGGGTCTTACAGCCACCCACCCGTGGCTGTGTTCCTTTGTGCAGTTAACAATCTGCACAGGCCGGGTGCGGTGGCTCACGCCTGTAATCCCAGTACTTTGGGAGGCTGAGGCAGGTGGATCACCTGAAGTCAGGAGTTCGAGACCAGCCTGGCCAACATGGTGAAACCCCGTCTCTACTGAAAATACAAAAAATTAGCCAGGCGTGGTGGCAGGCGCCTCCCAGCTACTCGGGAGGCTGAGGCAGGAGAATCACTTGAACCCAGGAGGCGGAGGTTGCAGTGAGCCAAGAGCATGCCATTGCATTCCAGCCTGGGCAACAAGAGCGAAACTCCATCTCAAAAACAAAAAAAAATCTGCAAATCTGCACAATCGCACATGGCTACCCTATCTCCTCTGTTCATCAGGCCCTGGGACTCCTCTGGAATCAGATCCTTCTAAGATCCTCTTCTATGACTGTCTTTGTTTCACCGACCATGAACCCAGCCTCTTTTTAGGACTACAGCTTTCTCTGTCTGGGACCCCAAGACCTAGCTAGAGTCCCTCCCTTCTTTCCAGGATTCAAATGCTTTCCTTCCCTCCAACTCCTGCAGCCATCCCACTCATCTAGATTTTTAAAAATAATTTTTTAACCACTCCTACAGAGCAGGGTTACCCTAAAGGCAGTGTGTTAAGAGTAGCCTCATCCAGACTTATTAAACACGATTTATTACTTTGGGACAGGAGACGGGAGAAATTGATAGACCAATAAATATTGCACAGGCTGCTGGTGGTGGGGAGATCCAGACCGAGGTAGTTTCTGTAGAAAGGGTGAAAGACCTGGGCGAGGAAGGCACCTGAGGTTGCCGGGAGCCAGGTTGGGAGCGAGTCTTGGTGGCGAGGGTGGTTTCTGGTTCACCTACCTAGCACAAGGTCTCCAACTCCTTCAGCCTAGACACCCTGATCAGCAGCTGACCAGTTGGCCTGCCATGTAAGCAGCAGCAATTGATAGCAAGATCAGGTTTCCTTTAGAAATTCTTATTGGTTCCTTCCCTGCAGCGACAACCGGCTGCCCAAAGTTGATGGAACCCAGCAGCTGTCACTGGACGTTTGCCAGGAGGCAGGCTAACGGCCTTGGTGCACATGATGGGCAGTTTGCCCGGAGCGGGCTAAAAAAGACAATGATATATAGTCTCGGGAGGGCGCAGCTTTAACTCTTCTACCTGGCGGTTTACAGAAGCCAGAGCTGAGCAGCTGTGATTGGCAGACACCCCCAGCTCCTCAGCCAAACCACACTTGGATGCTTATGGTGAGGGTGGGACTAAGAAATGGAACAGCAGCAGAGCTAAATCGCTTTGATTGGCTGTTCATCGAAGGGGCGGGGAAGACTTAACAACTGCTAGCTGCTTTGATTGGCTGCTTTGCTTAAGCACACAGTGCAGCAAAAATAATCACCTGTCAGTTATTGGAAGTTGGAGTGAAAAGTATAATAACCGTAATTGACAGCCTGTCGTGAAGGAGGCGGGGCTTAGTTCCTAGCCTGCTGACTGGGCAGGGAGGTAGGTTCTACTCAGGAGATGTTACTGCTGGGCGTGGCTTGCGGGGGCTCGGAAGTGATCGGAGCCACTGGGTCTAGTTTGGGGAAACCCGGGGGTGGGTACAATCCCATGCTGGGGGTCAGGGCCTGCAGATGCGCCAGGGCCCGAGTTCCGTTGAAGGTCACCTCACAGCCTGACTTGGCTAGGAGCCAGTTCTCCACCTCCGACCGGAGCCACCTGGAGGTCTCTGCAAGGGGAGAGGCAGGTGTTCTGAGGTCACACTGAGATCGGGGAAGATTCGAGGGAGCAGCAAGGAGGGGCGTAGGGCAAAGAACAGGAAGGGCCTGGGTTTGGGAGAAGCCTAGGAGTGATCTTGAGGCTTGGAGGGGAGCGGAACAAGGCCCAGGAGGGTCGAGAGGGCCAGAAGGCCCAGCTCTGGGGCTTTCGTCTGGGGACCAGTCAGGGGCTCTTGGGCAGGGAAGGTGGGGGCTCCTGTAGGCAAGGGGACCACCTGGAGCCCACACAGGGAGCGCGCAGGATCTCTTGTAGGGAGAGTGTCAGCTCAGGTAGAGGAAAGAATGACAGGAGGGGGCCGTGCCATGGAGCCAAGACTCCCAACCAGGCTGAGGTTAAGAAAGGGCGGTCACATCAGGGACCAAGATCGGAGTCTGGATTCGGAGGTCCTGTCTGCTGAGGGCCGGGGTCTCTTCGCAAACCCGTCAGGTTCACCCGTGGGAACTGGGGGTGGGGACGTATCTCGCTGGGGCGGGGCCTCGCGGGGGTGTGGCCCCTGGGGGCAGGGTCCCAGGGCCACGTCCTACCTTCGGGCGAGCCTTGAGTGCCCCCTGGCCGCCGGGCCAGGAAGCTGTGAGCCAGCAGCGCCTCCTTGGTGTGCTCGTCCTGCGCGCGCAGGGCCAGGGCGCTGAGCAGCTCCGAGTTGTTGGACGTACTGCGATAGTACAGCATGTGCGCCAGCTCCAGCGCCTGCGCGCTGCGCCGCTGCCCGAACATCTGCAGGCGGGACAGCGCCCCGTGGGCTCAGTTCGGGGTGCGCCCCCACCCATACACAGCCCCCGGGGTCACCCCCGCTGGCACGGCCCACGCCGCTTACTCCCCTGAGGAGGCGGGGAGGTCCTACCCAGACCTCTTCAGTACGGGTCCCCAGAGCTCAGTCGAGGGATCTATTTGGGGATTTTTGGGGTCTGTCTTTTCTTTTTCTTTTTCTTTCTTTCTTTCTTTCTTTCTTTCTTTCTTTCTTTCTTTCGTTTCTTTCGTTTCTTTGTTTCTTTTCTTTCTTTCTTTTCTTTTCTTTCTTTCTTTTTCTTCCTTCCTTCCTTTCTTTCTTTTCTTTCCTTTTTTTTTTTTTTTTTTGACAGGGTCTCGCTCTGTAGCCCAGTCTGGAGTTCAGTGGCTATTCACAGGCAAACTCATAACGCACTGAAGCTTTGAACTCCTGGGCTCAAGCGATCCTCCCGCCTTGGCCTCCTAAGTAGCTGGGACTACAGGTGTGCGCCACCAAGCCCGATATTTTTTGTAGAGACGGGATTCTCCCTGTGTTGACCAGGCTGGTCTCAAACTCCCAGCCTGGAGTGATCCTCGCTCCTCAGCCTCCCATAGTGCTGGGGTTACAGGCGTGACCCAAGGCACCGGCTGGGGATCTGTATTTTTAACACACGTGCCCTCATTCCAGTGGCTCCAAGACCACCAGCCCCATCTGGCCTACAGTTTTCAGCAACCACTGCACTGGTTTGCTCATCTGAGCCACGTATTAATGGATTTACCCAAAGGTTTGCAGATGATAGGAGTTTTAGCTTTGAAAGATTTTGTTACAATACATCCTTATGTTTTAGAGACATAATAAAGTATTTCCAAATAAGTCTTGGTAGGATTTACTTCAAAATCATCCAATAGTAGGACAGTGGAGGTCTTTAGGGGAAATCTGATTAACTATTGCTAATTGTTGATGCTAGGTGCTGGCTAGTGGAGTTTATCATACTATCCTATTTCTGTGTTTGTTTGAACTTTTTTATAATGAAGGAAAAAATGGTTTAAAATATTAAACTGTAGGCCAAGTGCAGTGGCTCATGCCTGTAATCCCAACGCTGAGAGGCCAAGGTGGGTGGATCACCTGAGCCCAGGAGTTCAAGACCAGCTTGGGCAACATGGCAAAAGCTTCATCTCTACAAAAAATTAAAATTAAAAAAAAATAGCAGGCTGGGCTCAGTGGCTCACGCCTGTAATCCCAGCACTTTGTGAGGCCAAGGCAGGTGGATCACCTGAGGTTGGAAGTTCGAGACCAGCCTGACCAACATGGAGAAACCCGTCTCTACTAAAAATACAAAATTAGCCGGCCATGGTGGCTCATGCCTGTAATCCCAGCTACCCGGGAGGCTGAGGCAGGAGAATCGCTTGAACCTGGGAAGCAGAGGTTGCAGTGAGCCGAGATCATGCCATTGCACTCCAGCCTGGGCAACAAGAATGAAACTCTGCCTCAAAAAATAATAATAATAATAATTAGCTGGGTGTGATGGTGAGCACCTGTAGTCCCAGCTACTCAGGAGGCTGAAGCAGGAGAATCACCTGAACCCAGGAGGCTGAGGCTACAGTGAGCCATGATCATACCACTGCACTCCAGGCTGGGCAACAGAGTGAGACCCTGTCTCAAAAAAAGAAAAAAGTTAAATTGTAAAGAGAAGAGGAGAGGGGAAGGATGTTGGGGGGAAGAACAGGTCTGGGCCCAGCTGTCTACTGGCTGCCCACTTCCCCACCGTTAGTCTCTTTGCTTGGACCCCTGTTCTCATCCTTGATATTGGTAAGGAGAAATGAGGGCATCAGTGCCCTCTGGGCTCCCACTGAAAAACTGTGCCCAGGCGAGATGCAGTGGCTGACACCTGTAATCCCTGCACTTTGGGAGGATGAGAAGGGCAGATCACTTGAGGTTAGGAGTTCGAGACCAACCTGGGCAACATGGTGAAACCCCATCTCTACTAAAAATACAAAAATTAGACCTGGCACGGTGGTTCATGCCTGTAATTCTAGCACTTTGGGAGGCCGAGACGGGCAGATCACTTGAGGTCAGGAGTTCGAAACCAGCCTGGCCAACATGGTGAAACCTTGTCTCTACTAAAAATACAAAAAAAAAAATTAGTCAGGTATGGTGACAGGCACCTGTAATCCCAGCTACTTGGGAGGCTGAGGCAGGCGAGTCGCTTGAGCCCGGGAGGTGGAGGTTGCAGTGAGCCAGGATTGCACCACTGCACTCCAGCCTGGGCAACAGAGTGGGACTCTGTCTCAAAAAAATAAATAAATAAAAATACAAAAATTAGTCAGGTGTGTGGCATATGCCTGTAATTCCAGCTACTCAGGAGGCTGAGGCAAGAGAATCTCTTGAACCCGGGAGGCAGAAGTTGCAGTGAGCCGAGATCATGCCACGGCACTTTAGCCTGGGCGACAGAGTGACACTGTGTCTCAAAAAAAAAAAGCGGTCGGGAGCGGTAGCTCACGCCTGTAATCCCAGCACTTTGGGAGGCCGAGGCGGGTGGATCACGAGGTCAGGAGATCGAGACCACGAGGTCAGGAGATCGAGACCATCCTGGCTAACACGGTGAAACCCTGTATCTACTAAAAATACAAAAACAAAATTAGCCGGGCGTGGTGGTGGGTGCCTGTAGTCCCAGCTACTCAGGAGGCTGAGGCAGGAGAATGGCGTGAACCTGGGAGGCGGAGCTTGCAGTGAGCTGAGATCGCACCACTGCACTCCAGCCTGGGTGACAGAGCAAGACTCAGTCTCACAAAAAAAAAAAAAAAGAAAAAAAAGAAAACCTGTACCTGTACCCAGATTCCTCCATTCAGCCACAAAATGAGCTCAGGGCCACTGGACCCTGTAGCTGGCAGGTCTGGCTGCCTGACCCACTAAACCCTTACCGGCTGCCCCTGGTAAGACCTAAGTCCTCAGGCAGAACTGTCTGTACAACAATGCCAATGCCAGGGAGGGTTCAGGAAGTCAATACACGGTTAATAAAACATTGGGACAGCCGGGCGCGGTGGCTCACGCCTGTAATCCCAGCACTTTGGGAGGCCGAGGCGGGCGGATCACGAGGTCAGGAGTTCAAGACCAGCCTGGCCAACATAGTGAAACCCCGTCTCTACTAAAAATACAAAAAATTAGCCAGGCATGGTGGCGGCGCCTGTAATCCCAGCCACTTGGGAGGCTGAGGCAGGAGAATGGCTTGAACCCAGGAGGCAGAGGTTGCAGTGAGCTGAGGTTGCACCACTGCACTCCAGCCTGGGGGACAGAGCGAGACTCCATCTCAAAAAAAGAAGAAAAAAAAAAACATTGGGACAAAGCCTGGCCCCTCAGAAACACTTACCAAACATCAGCTACTATGGAACAGTCACCCACACCCTGTGCTGGGTGCCCATAGGGTGTTCCCATCTCACACCGAGGCCTGAGGTGAAATGCCTCTCAAGTCAGTGCACCCCAGAAAATCGCTGAAATGGCCTGCAAGGTACCAATGACACACTTGCATGTGGACTGTACCCTCTTCTCACCAGGCCAGCACAGTCAGTTTAGGTGCCTGCATTGGAACGAATCGCCATTTCTTCGGTTGAGGGCAAGATGCAGGAATAGTATGCGTTAGGGACCGTGTGGTATGAAAAACACATTGGGTTTGTGTCAGTATCTGCCAAGCCGATGGAGCTGAATTCTAGTTAAAGGAGCAGGTCACTCTGTGGCACACAGATGAAGCCAGAGTCTCCCTGGAGAGGGGTCCCCCTGCCACCCGGGGGGTCCCTTCAGCACTCACCACTGCCCACAAGGAATACAGCACTCACTCCTCCTACCCTGGGGTCTATGTCTTGGGCAGCCCCTCCACCTACTCAGTCACAGGCCAGGCCCCTGGCACCATCCTTGCTCCCCCTTCGCCAACCTGCCAGTCCCAACCCCGTTCTGCTGTCCCCTGACTCTCTCTGCCCGTCTCCTCCTCTGCAGCTCCCCGGCTCATCCTTGGCTCAGACTTTATCCCCGCCTGCATCACTCCAGCCTCCTCCCTGGCCTCAGTCTCCCCGTCCAGTTTGTCTGCACACAGGTTCAGAGCTGCCCCTGCCCCTCCCCTGCTCATGGTCCTCCCATGGCTCCCCAGTGCTCTCAGAGTCCAAGCTCCATGGCCCGGCACACGAGGCCCTCCCTGTCACCTCCTGCTCCTCCCCTCTGAATGCAGCCCATGGTGAATAAGCCGGTTTACCCTGAACAGGCCCTGCTCTCTCAGGCCTCCAGGCCCAGGCACAAGCCAAACCACCCCTGGTGTGTTCTTGGAAAATGTTCACTGCCTCACCCTCAAGGTTCAGGATGGACATCACCTTTCGCGGACGAGCAGATGCAGCCTCGGGCTCCTGCTGTGCCAGCTGCCGCCTCCATTACAGACCAACTGCCTGTGTCCAGGGACCCCACACCTCTCCCTCCAGGGCAGGATCAGGCTGCTGCATCTCAGGGGCACCAGTTCAACATCCCTCCCCAGGCTGCCCCATGGGCCTGCTTGGTGCTGGGCTAAGGGGCTTCACAGTAGAGCCCAGGGTATGGAGGAACCCACAGGGGCACCACCCCAGCCTGGGACATCCGGGAAGGCTTCCCAGAGCAGGCAGCCTCTGAGCTGAGGGTGAGGGGTGAGCAGGGGTTCGCCAGCCCAACAAGAGGAAAGGGCATTTCAGTCCAAGGGAACAGCACAGGCAAAGGCAGAGAACAAGGGATGGCAGGGTGGGGGCGCCGCAAGCATGCAGGAGGAGCTGAGGCGCAGATTCGAGGGGAAGGATCGTGTCCAGTGAGGCTGGGAAGCAGGGTCCCTGGTGCCAAGCTGTGCCCAGAGGAGGGGCAGGGCAGGACTGGGTAGAATGGGGAATGGGCTGGAAGGGACCGACTGGAGGCTGGGAAGAGGGCCTGAGCAGGGGGCACAGAGGTGGGACAGGAAGGGTGGGCTGGGGGTCTAGCCAGTGACTGGCGGGATGACAGGTCATCCATAGATGCGGAGCCCAGAAGAGAAGATGTCAGGGGAGACGCTGTGCTTGGCCTACGGTGAGAGTGAGGGGCCCAGCCGGAAGGCTGAGCCTGGAGCTTCTTGGTTGATCTGATCATGGACAGTAGAGAGCTCCTGTGGAAACCACAGAAGCAGAGCAGCCCTGTGTCTTGGAAGAAAGAGGGCCCCATACTCCACATCCCGCACCTTGCTCCTCGCACCCCACATCCCGCAGTGGGGCTCTGAGTGCCTGTTCCAAGGTGAGATGGGGAACTTGAGAGGAGCAGGAGGGTTGAGGCAGCTGGACTCTGGGCTCATGGGGACACGCTGCACATGGGCTTGGGTGTGTCCAGGGAACAGGAGAAGCCAGGTTAGGGGACTAGGGGAGGGGCTTGCAATGAAGACAGAGATCTGGGAGCAACTGAAGCGCAGGAGGGGACCAGCCAGGAGGGAGTCTGGGAGGGCCAACTGTTTTTTGTTTGTTTGTTTGTTTGTGTTAGGATAGGAGTCTCACTCTGTCACCGAGGCTGGAATGCAGTGGCGCAATCTCAGCTCACTGCAACCTCCACCTCCCGAGTTCAAGTGATTCTCCTGCCTCAGCCTCTCAAGTAGCTGGGATTTCAGGCATGCGCCACCACGCCTGGCTAATTTTTGTATTTTTAGTAGAGATGGGGTTTCACTACGTTGGCCAGACTGGTCTCGAACTCCTGACTGCATGTGATCTGCCTGCCTCGGCCTCCCAAAGTGCTGGGATTACAGGTATGAGCCACTGCACCCAGCCAAGGGCCCACATGTAAAGGCTGGGCCTCACCCCAAGGCGTGGGGAAATACCTCATGAATTCATGAATACACTAAATTAACTTGTCAACTGGGATTTTTTTTTTTTTTTTTTTGAGATGGAGTCTCACTGTGTCGCCCAGGCTGGAATACAGTGATGCCATCTCAGTTCACTGCAACCTCTGCCCCCTGGGTTCAAGTGATTCTCCTGCCTCAGCCTCCAGAGTAGCTGGGATTACAGGCATGTGCCACCATGCCCAGCTAATTTTTGTGTTTTTAGTAGAGATGGGGTTTCACCATCTTGGCCAGGCTGGTCTTGAACTCCTGACCTCGTGATCCACCCGCCTTGGCCTCCCAAAGTGCTGGGATTATAGGTGTGAGCCATTGCGCCTGGCTGGGCTTTTTTATTGTTATTTTTTGATTTGGGGTTTCACTATGTTGCCCAGGCTGGACTCCCAACTCCTGGGCTCAAGCGATCCTCCCACCTTGGCCTCCTGAGTAGCTAGGACTACAGGCATGTGCCACCATGCCTGGTGTGAATTGGGTTTGAAATAGGGTCTTTCAGAGCCTGACAGGCTCCATAGCACCCCTGGGGCCAGCAAGGGGTGAGGCAATAGTCACCGTGGGCTGGGACTCAGTGTCTTCTCCCCAGAGGCACCGGCCTCCCTGCCTCTCATCTCGCCCCTCCCCTCTGCCCTCCATGGTTGCAGCTTACAGCCATTCCACAGCTCCCTGCGGCTCTGAGGATAAGGCCTTGGGTACCACTCTGGGCATTCAAGGCCCTCACCACCCTCTGGGACTTCCCCTCTCTACCCTGCTCACTGGATCCAGCCCCATGAGATACGCCAGGCTGAGCTCGTGGGCTCTTTCTCCACCAGGCTCAATTCCCGTCTTCCAGAGCTTTCCTCAGATCCTACCTGAGCCCTGGTCCAAAGCAGAAATTGCTCCCTCCCCAGCCCCTCTGTTGGCCCAAGTATGCCAGCACCCTCTCAGGCGGCACAGCCTGGCTATTATCTGCGGGATTTATTACCAGCCTTCCTAAGAGCCTGTCAGCATGGCTGAAAACAGCTTGAAAACCAATGAGCCAGCAGGTGAATGATCGCGTACGACAGATGCTTCACACCAGTCTACACTCCTGGGGCCAGTGCCAACCCTGGGGAGAATCAGTAAAAGGCAGCTCCCCTCTGGGCTGACTCAGCCTCGAGACAGGACACGCATTTTGGCAAGCGGAGCACAAGTTGGGTGTCAGCCTCCACCTGGCCCCTGGGCCACGAATCCTTGGATGGTGAACAACCTGTGCAACTGTTCAAGGCAGCCCGGCACTCACATGTAGCAGAATCAAAAGGGAGCTTGTTAAAAATATAGTTCCCTGGGCCCCAGTCCCAGAGTTTCCAATTCAGTCCACTAGGACTGGAGCCCAGGAGGCTGCATTTGTCAGCCAGCTCCCCCAATGATAATGATACCCAGTCAGGATGGGGACTTGGAACAAACAGCCCAATTAGTAATGATAATAATCATCATCCTGGTAATAGCTAACTCTCACATAGTACCTCCTGTGCCATGTGGGAGGCTCTATTCTCAGCACTGTGCATGTTAATTCATTTAATCCCCACAACACCTCTATGAGTTAGGTCCCACCATCATCCCTACTTTGCAGATTTTGAAGCTGAGACACAGAGAGGTTAAGCAACTTGTTCAAGATCACACAGCGAGAAGAGAGTAGAGTCAGATTCAAATCCAGGAAGTCTGCTTCCAGAACACACCCCCTTCACCGCATCACTAAAGCGCCCCTAAAGCCGGCACTCAGTGAGCGGCTGTCAACCCTTATGTAGCCCCTACCACGAGCCGAGCACTGCCCAGTGCTTCTCACAGACTCACTCATTTCATGCTCACAACCCTACAAGGCAGATCTCGCTATCATCCCCATTTTCCAGATGAGAAAACTGAGGCTCAGAGAGATTAAGAAACTCCCCTAAGGGGTGTTGAGTAAATGAAGTAGGGAAGGGAAGGGGAAGGGAGGGGAGCGGAGGAGAGGGCAAGAAGGGAGGGAAGGGAGAAAGGGAAGGGGGGAGGAAGGAGGTGGGGAGAGGGAGGGAAGGGAAGGAAAAGTGGAACAGGAAGGAAGGAAGGGAGGGAGGGGAAGGGGAGGGGAGGGGAGAGGAGGGGAGGCGGAAGGAAGGGGAAGAAGGAAGGGAAGGGAAAGGGGAAAAGGAAGGGGAGGAGAGAGAGGGAGAAAGGAAAGAAGGGAGGAAGGAAGGAAGGACAGGGAGGGAAGGGAAGGGAAAGAAAAGAGGAAGAATGGGAAGGAAGGAAGGACAGGAAGGGAAGGGAAAGAAAAGAGGAAGAATGGGAAGGAAGGAAGGGAGGGAGGGAGGGAGGAGAGCATGACGCAGGAACAATGCATGAAACAGAGACAACTACAGGGGGCCTGACCTGGTCCCCACAGCGCAGGGCCGCAGGAGGCGTGGCAGGCGCATGCTCACCTTGGAGGCCCGCAGGCCCATGAAGATGGCGAAGAGCAGCAGCAGCAGGGAGGTGGCCACCTTGAGGTCGGTTAGCACCACCATGCCCACGTTGACGAAGATCGCCACGCCGGAGACTACCAGCATGAGGTTGAGCAGGGCGCGCTGCAGGGTGGGCGTGCGCACCTTCAGCTCCGGCAGCAGCTGCTCCAGGCCTTCCAGCGGCGTGTCCTTGAAACTCTTCAGTACCAGGTGTCCCCGTTTGGTCCGGGCTGCCAGCACCACCCGCTTAAAGTATCTCCTGAGGGACAGAGACAGAGGCAGGAGCAGGATCGGGACTGCACTGCCCGGGGAGCCCCCTCCAATCCTAGGACGCTCACTCTGGCTCTACAGTCGCACAACCATCTTAAAAGCGACTCAGTAATCATGGGGAAGAAACCAGGGATCAGCTGTGTCCAACCACAGGGGATCGGTTCAATCGCGCCATCGATCCCTGGTATTGGACGTGCAGGTTGTTTGTTGGAATCCTGGCCGTGCCACATCTTCAGAATGTGGACCTCCCTCTCCGAGCCTCAGTTTTCCTTATTGGAAAATGGGGAGAACTGTCCCCATCCTTTCTCTTCCCCTGGGAATCGAGTGTAGTACTCACTTTCCCTTGAGAAGAAAAGACAGCATTTGCATGAGTCACGCCTCCCATTTCTCAACTTCCCGCCTGGGGCCCAGACACCCAAACCAGACACTGACCTGTCAGTCCCCTCTTGACTCTAACCTTGCTCCCTCTTGCTGCAGCTGGGGAACAAGGGCCGCCTCACCTCTCCGCAGGGGGCAGCTTGGTGAAGAAGCCACGCCTGGAGCCCACGCTGGACTTCAGGGGCATCTGCCCGACTCGCTGGCCCAGGGCCCAGAAGTGCATGTAGACATACTGATCCAAATTTACTGTCACCTGCCGGGGGGATGAAGGAAGCAGTGGCGGGTGAACATGGGCAGGGGTGTTGAGGGCAGGATACCAGAATCAGATGTCCTGCCCCTAAATAATTCCCCCGTTTCCCACTTATCCCCATTCACCATCTAGGCAGGGCTGTCACATATGGTTGTCCATGTCGTATACTGCACAAGGGCTCATCATCTAACACAGTGCCATTCACGTAGAAGTCATCTTTATTACCATATTTCCTAGAATCTAAGGTGCCACTGACTCTACCCGATTATTTTATGAAGCAACTAAAAACAAAATACGTTGCCAATTAAATGATGTCACACCACCACCTGTAAATTACATCCCAATTTCAGAGATGACAAAACATGACTTTGGAAAAACTGCAGTTTAAAATCACTTAAATGTGGAATTTGGGGAGATTTTAGTATTTTTTATTTCTGCTTTTATTTTTATTTCTATTTTGAGATATTGTCTCACTCTGTCACCCAGGCGGGAGTGCAGTGGCACAATCTCAGCTCACTGCAGCCTCCACCTCCTGGGTCCAAGTGATTCTCGTGCCTCAGCCTCCCAAGTAGCTGGGACTACAGGCACCTGCCACCATGCCTGGCTAATTTTTGTATTTTTAGTAGAGATGGGGTTTCACCATGTTGGCCAGGCTGGTCTCAAACTCCTGACCTCAAATGATCTGCCTACCTCAGCCTCCCAAAGCGCTGGGATTACAGGTGTGAGCCACTGCACCCAGCTGATTTTAGTATTTCTTATAATTTTGTTAGCACTTTGCGTGCTTTTAGGGGCTTGGGTTTTTTTTCTTTTTTTTTTTTTTATGTGTTTCTGTGTGTGTGTGTGTGTGTGTGTGTGTGTGTGTGCGTTTTGTTTTGTTTTTTTGAGACAGGTTCTCAATTTGTCATCCAGGCTGGAGTGCAGCGGCAAGATCATGGCTCACAGCTCACTGCAGCCTTAAACTCCTGGGATCAAATGATCCTCCCACCTCAGCCTCCCGAGTAGCTGGGACTGCAGGCCCGCACCACCATATCCAACTAATTTTTGTATTTTCTGTAGAGACGGGGTCTCCCTGTGTCGCCTAGATGAGTCCGGAACTCCTGGGCTCACGTGATCCTCCTGCCTCGGCCTCCTGAATGCTGGGATTACAGGAATGAGCCACTGAACCTGGCCTTGTATTATACTATTTATTATTACAATTTTGGCAGATGGTGCTAAGTCTCTTGCCCTAAGAGAGCCATATCATATGATACTTTTCCAACAGATGGCAGTGAAGTGACCTGAGAAAGCAGCACCTCCTTTTTTTTTCCAGATGGAGTTTCACTCTTGTTGCCCAGGCTGGAGTGCAATGGCACGATCTCAGCTCACTGCAACTTCCACCTCCCGGGTTCAAGAGATTCTCCTGCCTTAGCCTCCCCGGTAGCTGGGATTACAGGCACCTGCCACCATGCCTGGATAATTTTTTATATTTTTAGTAGAGATGGGGTTTCACCATGTTGGCCAGGCTGGTCTTGAACTCTTGGCCTCAGGTGATCCACCCACCTTGGACTCCCAAACTGCTGGGATTACAGGCTTGAGCCACTGCATCCAGCCAAAAGTAGCACCTTCTCTGAGTTCACCAAGTGCGCCATATGGGCCACAGTCCCGGGCTCAGGACTACAACTCCCAGCAGCCCATGCCTCTCAGAGGCTCTGCCCCACCCTAGAGGCCTCCTGGGAGTTTTGTTCTCCTGGGGAGCCAAGTACCTGGACCTCATCCTGAGGGTGGTGGACCACCAGCGCGTAGGCCAGGGTGTCCTCAGACAGCGGGGAGAAGTTGGCCTGGGCCAGCAGGGGCTCCAGAGCCCGAAGCACCTCCTGCTCATTAGACAGACGCTGGGGATCCGTTAGTGATGGCTGATCGAGGGTCTCCCTGTCAGGGTTGATGGGGTCATATAAGGCCTAAGAGGAGAGTCAGAGAGAAAAAGATGGGATAGGTCTCTGCAGGAAGGATTCTAGGGACATCTAAGGACATCCCTCTCCAGATACTTTCATTTATTTACTTATTTATTTATTTATTTTATTGAGATAGAGTCTCGCTCTGTTGCCAGGCTGGAGTGCAGTGTCACGTTCTCGGCTCACTGCAACCTCCACCTCCCGGGTTCAAGCAATTCTCCTGCCTCAGCCTCCCAAGTAGCTGGGACTACAGGCGCACGCCACCATGCCCGGGTAATATATATATATATATTTTTGTATTTTAATAGAGATGAGGTTTCACTGTGTTGCCCAGGCTGGTCTTGAACTCCTGAGCTCAGGCAATATGCCCGCCTCGGCCTCCCAAAGTGCTAAGATTACAGGCATAAGCCACCGTGCCCGGCCTGTGTTTTTTTGTGTTTTGTTTTTGTTTTTTTGAGACGGAGTCTCGCTCTGTCGCCCAGGCTGGAGTGCAGTGGCACAATCTCAGCTCACTGCAACCTCCACCTCCTGGGTTCAAGCGATTCTCCTGTCTCAGCCTCCTGAGTAGCTGGGATTACAGATGCACGCCACCATGCCCGGTTAATTTTTGTATTTTTAGTAGAGAAGGGGTTTCACCATGTTGGTCAGGCTGGTCTCGAACTCCTGACATGTGATCTACCCACCTTGGCCTCCCAAAGTGCTGGGATTACAGGCACGAGCCACCTTGCTCAGCCCTTTTTTCTTTTTCTTTCTCTTTTTTTTGAGATGGAGTCTCGCTCTGTCACCCAGGCTGGAGTACAGTGGTGCAATCTCAGCTCACTGCAACCTCCACCTTCCAGGTTCGAGCAGTTCTCCTGCCTCAGCCTCCTGAGTAGCTGGGATTACAGACACACGCCACCACATTCAGCTAATTTTTATATTTTTAGTGGAGATGGGGTTTCACTATGTTGGCCAGGCTGGACTCGAACTCCTGACCTCAAGTGATGCAACCACCTTGGCCTCCCAAAGTGAGATTACAGACATGAGCCACTGTGCCCGGCAGATTCTTTTCTTATCACACCCATATCCAATCCTTTGGCAAGTTCACTTGCTAACCCCCTGAATCTTCTTGAATCCACCCTCCTCTCTATCTCCTTTGCTGCTATCTTCTCACTGAAGCCACCTTCATCTCTCACTTAAACAATTATGTAGGGCTTCTGTTCCCCAACTTTTACTCTTACTACTTTCTTTTTATTTATTTATTTTTTTGAGACAGAGTCTCACTCTGTTGCCCAGGGTGGAGTGCAATGGCACGATCTCAGCTCACTGCAACCTCCACCTCCCAGGTTTAAGCGATTCTCCTGCCTCAGCCTTCTGAGTAGCTGGGACTACAAGCGAGCACCACCACGCCTGGCTAATTTTTTGTATTTTTAGTAGAGACGGGGTTTCACCATATTGGCCAGGCTGGTCTCGAACTCCTGACCTTGTGATCCACCTGCCTTGGCCTCCCAACGAGCTGGGATTACAGGTGTGAGCCACCGCGTTTGGTCTTTTTTTTTTTTTTTTTTTTTTTTTTTTTTTTAATTAGCCAGGAACAATAGTGCATGCCTGTGGTCCCAGCTACTTGGGAGGTTGAGGTTGGAGGATAACTTGAGCCCAGGAGGTTGAGGCTGCAGTAAACCATGATCATGCCACTCCACTCCAGCCTGGGTGACAGAGCGAGACCCTGTCTCAAAAAAAAAAAAGAAAAAGAGAAAGAGTCAAGCCAAGAAAATCCTCCTCTGAAGTAAGCCCTAGGGCTGTGCCCACATCCTCCAGCCTAGGCTGGTCGAGCAGTTCTGGGACTTACAGAGTGACCTTGAGAAATTCCATTCCCAGGCTGAGCTGCAGTTTGAAAGCTGGAGGAGAAAGAAATCTGCATCGATCAAATGTCCACTGTGAGCCAGATTCTCTTCTGGCAACTTCACATCCTCCTGGGGCTTTGGGCCAGAAACCTGGACATTGCACGTGATCCCTGCTGCTCTCTTCCCTGTCACAATAAATCCTGCCGATTCCACCTTCAAGCAGACCGCACTTCACCCAGCTCTCTCCTCCCCACCCGCCCGATCCCAGTCCATGCCAGCCACCACCATTTCATCCTGCCTGGGTGAGCCCAACAGCCTTCTCAATAGTCTCCCCAAATCCTGTAACACACACCATCCCCTGCCAATCGGTTCTTTACACAGCTTCCAGGGAGATCTCGTCAAACAATAAAATAACAACAATCATCATCAATGATAATGGTGCACATTTACATAGCACTTACCGTGTGCCAGGCACAGATTGAAGTATGTTACACGCACATTCTCACAGTGTGAAACTCCTCCTTTACAGATGTGGAAACTGAGGCACAGAGAGGTTAAGTAATTGCCCGAGGTCACATGGCCAGGAAGTGGTGTAACCAGAATGACACATTTGACCATGTCAATCTCCTGCTAAAACCCTTCCAAGGCTTCTACTGCCCTCAGGAATCAGGATCACACTTCCTAGTAGGGCCTGCAAGGCCTCACAGGACCGTAAATCCCCTCGGTCACTCCATACCATCCAGACTGTCTTTAGGTTGGCTGGGCGCGATCGCTCATGCCTGTAATCCCAGTAGTTTGGGAGGCCGAGAGAGGAGGATTGCTTGAGCCCAGGAGTTCGAAACCAGCCTGGGCAACACAGCAAGATCCCATCTCTACCAAAAAAAAAATACATTTATATATATAAAAATTAGCCAGGCGTGGTGGTGCACACCTGTGGTACCAGTTACTCAGGAGGCTGAGGGAGGTGGATTGCTTGAGCCCAGGAGATTAAGTCTATAGTGAGCCATGATCACAGCTTGGCACTCCAGCCTGGGCAACAGAGAAGACCCTGTCTTCAAAACAACAACAACAACAAACCAGATTGGTTTTAGTTCCTCCAGCCACAGAGACTTTGCACATGCTGTTGGAAGACTCTCTCTACACCCTTCCTGCCTCCTTCCCTTTTCACCATTGAAGTCTTACTCTGTCATATTCTAGGTCCATTATCACTATCAAAAAGCCTCGGACAGGGGCAGTGGCTCACGCCTGTAATCCCAACACCTTGGGAGAACAAGGCAGGAAGGACTGCTTAAGGCCAGGAGTTCAAGACCAGCCTGAGCAATGCGGTGAAACCCCGTTGCTACTAAAAATACAAAAAATTAGTTGGGCATGGTGGCGGGCGCCTGTAATCCCAGCTACTCTGGAGGCTGAGCATGGGAATCACTTGAACCCTGGAGGTGGAGGTTGCAGTAAGCTGAGATCGCACCAACTACACTCCAGCCTGGACAACAGAGTGTGTCAGTGTGTGAGTCTCTGGCTCAAAAGAAAAAAGCAGCAGCCTTCCTCTACTCATCAAACTGAGCAGGGCCACCCTGTGTGGTTGGGCAGGATGTACACTGCACAAAGGTACCAGATCTAAGGGCAGACCTGTCCATTTATCATGACAGCCACCCTTCAGATGGAAATAAAGGAACAGAATAGCACCATCCACTAGAACTCCCTGCAGTGAGGAAAATATTCTAGATCTGCACCGTCCAATAAGGTCGACACTGGCCATAGGTGGCTACTGAGCACCTGAAACATGATCAGTATGCTGAGAAACAAAATTTGTAATTTTGTTTTAGTTATGTTAAATTTTAACAGCTAGTGTCTACATTTATTTATTTATTTTTTTTTTTTGAGATAGAGTCTCACTCTGTCACCCAGGCTGGAGTGCAATGGCGCAATCTTGACTCACTGCAACCTCCGCCTCCCGGGTTCAAGTGATTCTCCTGCCTCAGACTCCGGAGTAGCTGGGATCACAGGAGCCCGCTACCATGCCAGCTAATTTTGTTGTTGTTGTACTTTTTTTTAGTAGAGACGGGGTTTCACTATGTTGGCCAGGCTGGTCTCGAACTCCTGACCTCATGATCCACCCACCTCGGCCTCCCAAAGTGCTGGGATTACAGGCGTGAGCCACTGCGACCGGGCTACATTTAAATTTAATGAAGTTCGTGGCTACTATAACGGACAGTTCCAGGCTAGAGAAAGAGGCACCTTTTTCTAATTTGCACATGGACCCCAGTATAGCAACCAAGGTTCACTCTGTTATCCCCCTGCAGGGCACCATGCCCATCGCCCTCATGGTCTGAACTTAACCATCACTGGGGAGAGCATCTGATTCATGACCGTCCCCACCACCCACGTTCAGCTCCCAGAGCGCATGATGCAGGCCCAGTTTCACTCCTCAGTGAAGACACAGCACCTGGCACCGGGCCTCGCACAAACATCTGCTAAAAGAATGACTTAATTGGTGCCGGGCACAGTGGCTCACGCCTGTAATCCCAGCACTTTGGGAGGCTGAGGCGGGCGGATCATTTGAGGTCAAGAGTTCGAGACCAGCCTGGCCAACATGGTGAAACCCCGTCTCTACTGAAAATACAAAAATTAGCCAGGCATGGTGGTGCGCGCCTATAGTCCCAGCTACTTGGGAGACTGAGGCAGGAGAATTGCTTGTACTCAGGAGGCGGAGGTTGCAGTGAGCCAACACAGTGCCACTGCACTCCAGCCTGGGAGACAGTGAGACTACGTCTCAAAAAAAAAAAAAAAAAAAAAAGAATGACTTAATTGGGTCTTCGTGGCAATTGCTGCTGCCATATTCCACCATCAAGCATTCCCTTGTGGCTGTCACATGCCATCTGTCTACTGAGGACTCCCAGATTTCCATCTGCAGTCCAGATATCTCGCTTGAGCTCCAGATTCACACGGCTGGGCGTCTACTCAATACTTCCATACAGATGCCCCATGGGCCTCTCAACACCTCTGCAAGGGCATCCTCTCAAACCCACGATGCCCCAAACCTGCTCCTCTCAGCCTCGTCCCCATCTCAAAAGATGCAACTCCATCCTTCCAGGTGCTCAGGCCCAAAGCCTGGGGGTCATCCTGGAGTCTTCCCTTTCTCACACATCCAACCCATTGGCAAATCGTGATGGCAACACATTCAAAACAGATGCAAAATCTAACTGCTTCTCAACCCTTGGTCTCAGCCACCCTCCTCCCTGGCCTGGGAGCTATTCTCCCCGCCCCGTCCCCATCCCCAGTGGGTTCCCCAAGCAGCCACCAGAGGGCGCCAGTTTGCACCTACAGCAATTCCAGTCTTTGCTTAGAACGCTCTGCTTAGCCACCGACCCACTCAGTCAAAGCAAAGTCCTCACCACCGCCCCGGGGGGCCCTGCAAGATCTGGCCCCAGGTCCCCCTCCCTCTGCCCTCACCTCCTCTCTCTTTCCTGGGTCGCCAGCCTCTAGCCCCGCAGGCCTCCTGGCTGTTCCTCCACACACCATGCACACTGCTGCCCCAGGGCCTTTGCACGTGGGGTTCCCTCACATCTCCATAGGGCTTGCTCCCCTCTCCTTCAGGTCCCTGCTCAAATGTCCTCTGCTCAGTGAGGTCTTCCTGACCACCTTACCTGAAACTGAAAAACACCCCCTCCCTTGCTTTCCTTTTCTCCTTATTAGGTTTTGAAAAAAAGAAAAATACAGTCATCCCTTGGTATCCATAGGAGATCAGTTCCAGGATGTCCCATGGATATCCAAACCTACAGATGCTCAAGCCCCTGATATAAAATGACATGTCTGCAGCCGGGCGCAGTGGTTTACGCCTGTAATCCCAGCACTTTGAGAGGCCAAGGCGGGCGGATCACGAGTTCAGGAGATCAAGACCATCCTGGCTAACATGATGAAACCCCGTCTCTACTAAAAATACAAAAAATTAGCTGGGCGCGGTGGTGGGCGCCTGTAGTCCCAGCTACTCGGGAGGCTGAGGCAGGAGAATGGTGTGAACCCGGGAGACGGAGCTTGCAGTGAGCCGAGATCAAGCCACTGCTCTCCAGCCTGGGTGACAGAGTGAGACTCTGTCTCAAAAAAAAAAAAAAAACATATCTGCATATAACCTCTGCACATCCCCTCATATACTTTATTTTTATTTTTTTAGAGACAGGGTCTAGCCCTGTCCCCCAGGCTGGAATGCAGTGCTGCAATCATGACTTACTGCAGCTTCAACCTCCCAGGCTCAAGCGATCCTCCTGCCTCAGCCTCCCAAGTAGCTGGGACCACAGGTGTGTGCCACCACGCACAGTTAATTAAAAAAAAAAAATTATGGAGGCCGGGCACGGTGGCTCACACCTGTAATCCCAGCACCTTGGGAGGCCGAGGCGGGCGGATCACTTGAGGCCAGGAGTTCCAGACCAGCCTGGCCAATATGGTGAAACCCCATCTCTACTAAAAATACAAAACCTAGCCAGGCATGGTGGTGCACACCTGTAGTCCCAGCTACTCAGGAGGCTGAGGCAGGAGAATCACTTGAACCCAAGAGGCAGAGGTTGCAGTGAGCCAAGATCACACCACTGCACTGCAGCCTGGGCAACAGAGCAAAAATCTGTCTCAGAAAAAAATATATATATATTTTGTGGAGACAGAGCCTTACTATGTTGTCCAAGCTGGTCTCAAACTCCTGTCCTCAAATGATCCTCCCACCTCAGCCTCCCAAAGTGTTAGAGTTACAGGCATAAGCCACTGTGCCTGGCCATGTATACTTTAAATAATCATCTCTCTCTAGATTACTTATAACACCAAATACAATGAAAACGTTATGTAAATAGTTGTAATGCTACATTGTTCAGAGAATAGTGACAAGGGAAAAAAAAAGTCTGTACATGTTCACTATTGATGCAATTTTTTTCCCAAATATTTTTTATCCACAGTTGGTTGAATTCACAGATGCAGAACCCATGGATATGGAGGGCTGACTGTGCAAGACACCACTTACATCTGAATTTCAGATCAACGACAAACTTTTTTTTTTTTTTTAAATGGGGTCTCACTCTGTTGCCCAGGCTGGAGTGCAGTGGTGTGATCTCGGCTCACTGCAACCTCTGCCTCCTGGGTGCAAGCAATTCTCCTGCCTCAGCCTCCACAGTAGCTGGGATTACAGGCGCCCGCCACCATGCCCAGCTAATTTTTTTTTTGTATTTTAGTAGAGACGGGCTTTCACCAGGTTGGCCAGGCTGGTCTCGAACTCCTGACCTCAAGCAATCCACCCGCCTTGGCCTCCTAAAGTGCTGGGTTTACAGGTGTGAGCCACCATGCCCGGCCCAACAACAAACGATTTTTTTAGTTTAACTACATCCCATGCAATATTGGATGACTGTATTGCATAGGACACACTTCCACTGTACTAAAAAATTACACATAGTTTATCTGAAATTCAAATTTACTGGGTATAATGAGTTGAATGTTGTCCCCTAAAAATTTACATCCCTTTGGAACCTCAGAATATGATCTCATTCGGAAATAGGGTCTTTGCAGGTAGAATTAAGGTAAAGATACAGATGAGATCATACTAAATTAGGGTGGAACCTAAATCCAATGAGAGTGTCCTTATAAGAGACAGAAAAGGACACACATAGGACACCGAGAAGGCAGCCACAGGAAGATGGAGACAGGGGTTGGAGTGACTCATCTACAAGCCAAGGAGCACCAAGGGTTGCTGGCAGCTACAGGAAGCCAGGAGAGACACCATAGATGCTTTCCCCTCAGGGCCTCCACAAGGAAACATCTTTTAATACATTTCACTTCTTTTTTTTTTGAGACATAGTCTCACTCTGTTGCCCAGACTGGAGTGCAGTGGTGCGATCTTGGCTCACTGCAGCCTCCGCCTCCCGGGTTCAAGTAATTATCCTGCCTCAGCCTCCGGAGTAGCTGGGATCACAGGCATGTGCCACCACACCCAGCTAATTTTTGTATTTTTAGTAGAGTTGGGGTTTCACCATGTTGGCCAGATTGGTCTCGAAATCCTGACCTCATGTGATCCACCTGCCTCGGCCTCCCAAAGTGCTGGGATTATAGGCGTGAGCCACCGTGCCCAGACTTTTTCTTTTCTTTTTTTTTTTTGAGACAGAGTCTTGCTCTGTCACCCAGGCTGGAGTGCAGTGGTGCGATCTCAGCTCACTGCAGCCTCCGCCTCCTGGGTGCAAGTGATTCTCCTACCTCAGCCTCCCGAGTAGCTGGGACTATAGGCACCCGCCACCACACCCAGCTAATTTTTGTATTTTCAGTAAAGACGGGGTTTCACCATGTTGGCCAAGCTGCTCTCGAACTCCTGACCTTAAGTGATCCGCCCACCTCGGCCCCTCAAAGTGCTGGAATAACAAGCGTGAGTCACTGTGCCCGGCCAAATTTCACTTCTGTACCTTGTTGCTGGTCTCTTCCTCAGTAGAACAGAGCCTGTGAGGTACATCTGTCATGCTGTCCACTGTCTCCCAGAGCCTCGAGCCATTCCAGAGACACAGTAGGTGCTCAATAAATATTTACTGAGCGAACTCAATGAATGAATGAATCAGCGAAAAAAGATCAGAGAGAGGTCACCCGCCAAGGTCACCCGCACCACTAGTGAACAACCAAGCTATTGTTTGAACCGAGGCTATGCTGCTTCTTTCCCTGCCCAGGCCACATCTTCAAAGGACTTAAGTCATCAGCAAATGGTCACCCAGAGGGCCTCACCCACCTCTGCCACTTCTACCCTGCCCCTGCCTCTGTTTAAAATCTCCTGCCTGGGAGATATATGCTTATTCACTTATGTTCTTTCTACATTTCTATATATTTATACATTTCTATAATAAAATAGGCTTTTTTTAACTTTTTTTTTTTAAGAGTCTCGCTCTGTCACCCAGGCTGGAGTGCAGTGGCATGATCTTGGCTCACTGCAACCTCCACCTCCCGGGTTCAAGTGATTCTCATGGTTCAAGTGATTCTCATGCCTCAGCTTCCTGAGTAGCTGGGACTACGGGCACCCCCCACCACAACCGGTTGATTTTTATATATTTAGTACAGACAGTTTCACCATGTTTGCCAGACTGGTCTCGAACTCCTGGGCTCAAGTGATCCGCCTACCTCGGCCTCCCAAAGTGCTCAGATCACAGACAAGAGATACCAAGCCCAGCCTTAACTTTTAAAAAAATAGAAAAAGAAAAAAACAACCTTGGCTCCAGAGGCCATAGGTGCCCTGTGGAAGAGCTTGGAGGCAGGCAGACGGGGGCTTGATCTCGACTCCACCAATTATGAACTGTGTGATCCTGGGCACAACCCGGGCCCTCTGAGACATTCAGTTTCTCCATGTATGAATGGGCTGATGGCGGCTGCCTCTCCGTACTGCAGGAAGGAGTCAATAAGCCAGACACAGCAAGCGCTCAGCAACAAGGGGCTGTGATGGCCACTGTTGCTGGGGTTGTTATTATTCAAAGCAAAGTGCGGAGCTGCAGAAGGCAGTGGTGGGATGCGGCGAGGGGTGAATGCAGCAGGCCTGGGTTGTCCAAACCCCGCACATTCCAAAGAAAGGACCGGCCCTGGACCAGCTTCTGGGAGGGAACCTCTAAGCCCTTGCAATGTCCTGACTGATAAGAGTGTCTTGGTTTACCTGGGGCCTGGGGCCACACTGGATGCTGTGTGTTAATGTTGTCATCTATGGTCAGGGCCTGGAGCCACTGAGCATCAGTTTGACCTCGGAGGGGCTGGAGTCTCAGGTCAGCCACCATGCATATGTGACTGACCCCCAGTAAAAACCCTGGCCACCCAGGCTTACAGGAGCGTCCCTGGTTGGCAGTACTGCTTGCGTGTTGTCACACATCTTGCTGGGAGAATTAAGTGCCGTCCATGACTCCACCGGGAGAGGACAGCTGGACGCTCACGCCTGGTCTGTCTTGGATTCTGCCCCATGTGCCTTTTTCCTTTTTTTTTTTTTTTTTTTTGGGACGGAGTCTCACTCTGCTGCCCAGGCTGGAGTGCAGTGGCACAATCTCGGCTCACTGCAACCTCCGCCTCCTGGGTTCAAGTGATTCTCCTTCCTCAGCCTCCTGAGTAGCTGGGATTACAGCTACTAGGATTACAGCGCCACCATGCCCAGCTAATTTTTGTACTTTTAGTAGAGACAGGGTTTCACCATGTTGGCCGGGATGGTCTCGATCTCCTGACCTCGTGATCTGCCAGCCTTGGCCTCCCAAAGTGCTGGGATTACAGGCGTGAGTCACCACGCCCGGCCCTCCTTTTTTTTTTTTTTTTTTTTTGAGACAGAATTTTGCTCTGTCACCCAGGCTGGATAGTCCAGTGGCAAAATCTCAGCTCACTGCAACCTCCGCCTCCTGGGTTCAAGCGATCTCCTGTCTCAGCCTCCCAAGTAGCTGGGATTATAGACATGCGCTACCAGGCCCAGCTAATTTTTTTTTTTTTTTTTTTTTGAGATGGAGTTTCACTCTTATTGCCCAGGCTGGAGTGCAATGGTGCGATCTTGGCTCACTGCAACCTCCTCCTCCCAGGTTCAAGCAATTCTCCTGCCTCAGCCTCCCAAGTAGCTGGGATTACAGGCATGCACCATCACACCCGGCTAATTTTGTATTTTTAGTAGAGACGGGGTTTCTCCATGTTGAGGCTGGTCTCGAACTCCTGACCTCAGGTGATCCGCCCGCCTCAGCCTCCCAAAGTGTTGGGATTACAGGCGTGAGCCACAGCACCTGGCCTTTTTTTTTTTTTTTTTTTTTTTTTTTTTTTTTTTTTTTGAGATGGAGTCTCACTCTGTCACCCAGGCTGGAGTGCAGTGGCGCGATCTCAGTTCACTGCAAGCTCCGCCACCTGGGTTCAAGCGATTCTCCTGCCTCAGCCTCCTGAGTAGCTGGGATGACAGGCACATGCCACCACACCTGGCTAATTTTTGTATTTTTAGTAGAGATGGGGATTCATCATGTTGGTCAGGCTGGTAATTTCTGTATTTGCAGTAGAGACAGGGTTTCGTCATGCTGGCAAGGCTGGTCTCGAACTCCTGACTTCAGCTGATCCACCTGCCTTGGCCACCCAAAGTGCTAGGATTACAGGCGTGAGTCACCGCGCCCGGCAGTACTACCATCTATTAATAGATCCTCCCACAGCAGTTTCTCAGCCCAGACCTCTCCCTTCACCTCCAGATCCACATATTCAAGTCCATCTTTCTTTTTTTTTTTTTTTTCTGAGACGGAGTCTCACTCTATCGCTCAGACTGGAGTGCAGTGGCGCAATCTTGGCTCACTGCAAGCTCCGCCTCCCGGGTTCACGTGATTCTTCTGCCTCAGCCTCCCGAGTAGCTGGGACTACAGGCACCCGCCACCACGCCCGGCTAATTTTTTTTTGTATTTTTAGTAGAGACAGGGTTTCACCGTGTTAGACAGGATGGTCTCGATCTCCTGACCTCATGATCCGCCTGCCTTGTCCTCCCAAAGTGCTGGGATTACAGGCATGAGCCACCACGCCCGGCCTCAAGTCCATCTTTCTACCTGCCTTTCTAAAAGGCAGCTCAATGGATAAAGAAAATATGGTCTATATACACCATGGAATACTACTCAGCCATAAAAAGGAACAAAATAATGTCTCTTGCAGTAATTGGATGGAGTTGGAAGGCCATTATTCTAAGTCAAATAACTCAGGAATGGAAAACCAAATAGCCGTATTCTCACTTATAAGTGGAAGCTAAGTAAGCTATGTGGGTGCGAAGATACACAGAGTGATATAATGGAATTTGGGGACTCAGGGAGGGGGGTTGGGATGGGGGTGAGGGACTACATATTGGGTATAGTGTACACTGCTCTAGTGATGGGCACACCAAAATCTCAGAATGCACCACTATAGAATTCATCCATGTAACCAAAAAGCACATGTACCCCAAAAACTACTGAAATAAAAAATTTTTTAATTAAAAAAGAATGGGCCAGGTGTGGTGGCTCACGTCTGTAATCCCAACACTTTGGGAGGCCAAGGCAGGTAGATCACGAGGTCGGGAGTTCAAGACCAGCCTGAGCAACATGGTGAAACCCCATCTCTACTAAAAATACAAAAATTAGCCAGGCGTACTGACACATGCCTGTAATCCTGGCTATTCGGGGGACTGAGGCACAAGAATCACTTCAACCCGGAAGACAGAGGTTGCAGTGAGCCAAGATCCCACCATTGCACTCTAGCCTGGGCAGCGGAGTGAGACTCTGTCTCAGAAAAAAAAAAAAAAAAAATTAGAATAAATAAATTCATAAATAAATGGTAGCTCAAATTCTTAAGTCCAAAACTGAGCTCTCAGTCCTCCCTGCAGATCTTTCTCCCCATCCCACCATGGTCTCCCCCATCCCAGTAAATGGCAGCTCCATCCTCCAGGAGGCTCAGGCCAGAACTGCTGGAGACGCACCCCTACTCCTCTCTCTTCCTCCCCAGAACACCCCCACAGCCAGCACATCAGCAAAACGCTGATGCCTTCCAACATAACCAGCATCTGACCGTTTTTCACCATTTCCATCGCTATTACCCTTGTCGGAGCTTCCATTATCTCTCCCCTAGACAAATATAATAGACTCTTTCATAGATGTCCCTGCCTCTGATAGTCTGTTCCCTACACTGCAGCCAGAGAAATCCTGTTAACACCTAAATCCGCTGCTCACATCTCTCCTCAGCTCAGAGCCCTCCCATGGCTCCCGGCTCACTCAGAGTCAAAGCAAGGTCTTCGGCCTGGCATAGTGGCTCACGCCTGTAATCCCAACACTTTGGGAGGCCAAGGCGGGTGGATCACTTGAGGTCAGGAATTCAAGACCACCCTGGCCAACATGGTGAAACCCCGTCTCTACAAAAAGTACAAAAATTAGCAGGGGGAAGTGGTGGACGCCTGTGGTCCCAGCTACTCAGGAGGCTGAGGGAGGAGAATCGCTTGAACTGGGGAGGCGGAGGTTTGCTGTGAGCTGAGATCGCACCACTGCACTCCAGCCTGGGCAACAGAACAAAAACTCCATCTCAGAAACAAAAACAAACAAACAAAAAAACAAAGCAAGGTCCTCACGGTGGCCCACAAGGCCCAGTACGATCTGTCCCCATCCCCTCTGCCCTCATATCCCACCCTCCCCGCACATTCACTCTCCTGCAGCCACAGTGGCCTCCTCACTGTTCAATACTCCAGGCCCCCGCTCACCTCAGGGCCTTTGCACTTGCTCTTCCATCTGCCAGGAACATCCTCCCCCAGGCATTCATCAGGCTCGTTCCCCCTCTTCACTAAGCCTTTAGCCCACATGTCACCTCCTTGGGGAGCCCTTCCTCACCCACTCCGTCTGAAACAGGCCCCATCTCACCCCTCTTTGTTTTTTTTTTTTTTTTGAGACAGAGTTTCCCTCAGTCGCCCAGGCTGGAGTGCAGTGGCGCAATCTTGGCTCACTGCAAGCTCCGCCTCCCAGGTTCATGCCATTCTCCTGCCTCAGCCTCCCGAGTAGCTGGAACTACAGTCGCCCCCCACCACGACCAGCTAATTTTTTTGTATTTTTAGTAGAGACGAGGTTTCACCGTGTTAGCCAGGATGGTCTCGATCTCCTGACCTTGTGATCCACCCGCCTCAGCCTCCCAAAGTGCTGGGATTACAGGCGTGAGCCACCGCGCCCGACCCATCTCATCCCTCTTTATCTCACTACTCCGCCTCATTGTTCATGGCACTTATCACCACCAGGCATCATATTTTATATTTATTTGATTCCTCGTCTCCCCAGTTGGAATGTTGGCTCCATGAGGGCGTCACTTCACCTGTCATGTTCACTGTTGAATCCCCAGCACTTAAAATAAGGGCCAGGCTCCAAGAAGGTGTCAGGGAATGTTTGCTAAATGAGCGGATGCGCGAACAAGCACCACAGGGCTGGAAGGGCCCCGTCCTCACCTGCAGCCGGGCCAGGATTTGGTGGTAGTGGAACAGGGTGCAGAAGTCCACGTGGGCCGAGAACGCCTCCAAAGCCGCCTTCTCTGCCGGACTCGAGTGGAATTCCTGTTACCTCAGGAAGCAAAACTTCTCTGTAGGCCTTTTCCCCTTCCCCGAGGGAAAGAATTCTTTCCCTGGCTGCCTAACTACACAATCAGAGCTCTGGACTTTGAAGTTTTGTTCTGGGGCCGGGCGCAGTGTCTCGCACCTGTAATCCCAGCACTTTGGGAGGCCGAGGCAGTGGATCACTTGAAGTCAGGAGTTCAAGACCAGCGTGGCCAACATGGTGAAATCCTGTCTCTACTAAAAATACAAAAATTAGCCGGGTGTGATGGCATGCACCTGTAGTCCCAGCTACTCAGGAGGCTGAAGCTGGAGAATTGCTTGAACCAGGGAGGCGGAGGCTGCAGTGAGTCGAGATCGTGCCACTGCCCTCCAGACTAGACAACATCAAGACTCTGTCTCAAAAAAAAAAAAAAAAAAAAAAGTTTTGTTTTGGTTGGGTGGGGGCTGACCAATTTTACTGAAACTGAGGCAGCCAAATATAGTGAAAAACTATACTGGGCTTAAAAAGCTGGAGGTTCAAGTTTTTGCTTTGACATTTCCTAGCCAATACACACACACACAATTCCAGGAACGGTTTGACAGTGTAATATCATCCTCCAGAAGTAGATGGAATTATTATTATTATTATGTTGAGACAGAGTCTCGTTCTGTCACCCAGGCTGGAGCTCAGTTGTGCAATCTCAGCTCACTGCATCTTCAACCTCCTGGGATCAAGCGATCCTCCCACCTCAGCCTCCTGAGTAGCTAAGACTACAGGTGCCCACCACCATGCCTGGCGAATTTTTTTCAATTTTTTGTAAAGGTGGAGTCTCACTATATTGCCCAGGCTGGTCTGAACTCCTGTGCTCCAGCAATCCTCCCATCTCAGCCTCCCAAAGTGCTGGGAGGCTGAGCCACCATACCCCCAAGGTTGATGGAATTATAACTCCCATTTGTCAGTGGGAGAAACTGAGGCTCTGGAAAAGTCATTTGGTAAGGGCTGCAGTGTCTGTGGGAAATGACTGCAATCTAGGCCTGTCTGACTCCAGGGTACACATTGAACCATTTCCTTTTTTTTTTTTTGAGAAGGAGTCTCACTCTGTTGCCAAGGCTGGAGTGCAGCGGCCATGATCTCAGCTCACTGCAACCTCTTCCTCCATGGTTCAAGCAATTCTGCCTCAGCCTTCTAAGTAACTGGGATTATAGGCGCCTGCCACCACGCCTAGCTAATTTTTGTACTTTTAATAGAGACGGGGTTTCACCATGTTGGCCAGGCTGGTCTCAAACTCATGACCTCAGGTGATCCACCTGCATCGACTTCCCAAAGTGCTGGGATTACTGGTGTGAGCCACCATGCCTGGCCTTGAACCACTTCTTCTTCTTTTTTTTTTTTTGAGATGGAGTCTTGCTCTGTTGCCCAGACTGGAGTGCAGTGGCACGATCTCGGCTCACTGCAAGCTCCGCTTCCCGGGTTCACACCATTCTCCTGCCTCACCTCCCAAGTAGCTGGGACTACAGGCGCCTGCCACCTCGCCCGGCTAATTTTTTGTATTTTTAGTAGAGACGGTTTCATCGTGTTAGCCAGGATGGTCTCAATCTCCTGACCTCGTGATCTGCCCGCCTCGGCCTCCCAAAGTGCTGGGATTACGGGCGTGAGCCACCGCGCCTGGCCTTGAACCACTTCTTTATGTTTCCTATCTCAATGTCCTGGGTAATTGTCTTCACTTCTCTGAGCCTCAGTTTCCTCACTGGCAACAGAGGATTACATGCTCTTTCTCAGAGGGCTACAGTGAGAATTTGATGAGATTACACATGTCCTATATACACATGTGTTTACATATATGTGCATATATTTGTATATTTATGTGTGTATATTTGTGTACTTTTGTGTGCATATATTTGTGTGTGTGTGTATTTGTGTGTGTATTTGTGTGTGTGCATTTGTATGTGTATATTTGTGTATTTGTGTACACATATTTGTGTATTTGTGTGTGTACTTGTATGCATATACTTGTGTGTATTTGTGTGTGTATCAAGTCCAGCACAGAATTGAGTACATACAGTAGGTGTTCAGTAAATAAATGTTAAATTAATGAATGATGGTGGGGTGTGGTGGCTCATACCTGTAATCTCAGCACTTTGGGAAGCCAAGGTGGGCAGATCACTTGAGGCCAGGAGTTCGAGACCAGCCTGGCCAACATGGCAATACCCTGTCTCTACTAAAAATACAAAAATTAGCCAGGCAAGAGTCCCAGCCTCTCGGGGGCTGAGGAAGGAGGATCACTTGAGTCCAGGAGGCAGAGGTTGCAGTGAGCTGAGATTGTGCCACTGCACTCCAGTCTGGGCAACAGAGTGAGACCCTGTCTCACAAAAATAAATAAAGAAAAATAAATGAATAATAATCCTCAAAATCCTCAATAATGACAATGATGATGATGGTGGCAATAAGACCTCAGGTTCTAGAGTGAGATCAAGACTAGGATGAGGTGAATATGGCACCCAAGGGTGCAAAATTTAACGGGGCACTCACTCTTAGGGTCAAGCGAGTGCCTTACTTGCCTAACCCTAGTCCTGGGCCAGCTCTGGAGTCAGACCACTTTGGTTCAAATCTAAGCCACTATGTTGTGGCCTTGGGTAAGTCACTTTCCTTCCCTATGCTTCCATTATCTCATCTGTAAAATGGGGATGATGGTGGTATCTCTCTTACTGATGATTCAACAATACATGAAAAATGTCTGGCACAGTGCCATGGAGTCAGAGCTCAAATTGTGTGATAATAATTATGATTACAGCGTTGTGACTTTATAGGTACAATTATTATCAGGTAGTAGAAATAGTAATGATGAGGATGATTACTATGCCCATCTTAAAGAGGGAAAAACCATGCCCCAGAGAGTGCCTGTTCAAGCCCTCAGAACAAGCCAGAGTTGGGAATGGATGCTGCGTCTGCATCTCGGAGACCTGGCTCCTGCATTCCAGCTCATCTCCCGCCCACTAGGGAAACACGAAGGGACCCGGGAACTACAACTCCCAGGAGGCGCCAGGGCAGCTCTCTGCAGCAACTAGGGCCCTGCCGCCGCGAAGCCTGCTGGGAGCCGTAGTCCCCAGGCTCTTGGGCCCGGGACAGGCGGTACCTGTATTAGGAGGCGGAGCAGCTGCTCCTTGGAGAAGGGAATGAAGCGCTCGCGGTACTGCTGGGCCCAGTCGCGGGGCTCCCTGGGGTTCCACATCTTGCGATACTCCCCCATTTTGGCTGCCAGCGATGAGAGGGCCCGGGGGGGCCCGAGGAGCGCGGGCAACAGTGGCCATACTCGGACCCTGGACCCCCAGACCCCCCGGGTCACATGCAGCATGGCTAGACCCTTTCCCCGGAGCCTAAACAGAGGGAAATGGGCAGGGGTCAAAGGCCATCTAGAGGAAAAGCGCCCTCTCCACCTCCACGTCCCACCCTCCAGAAGCCGTCTCTACCCCAGGCAGGGCGCAGAGCCCATCCGCTCGCCTTGAAGCCCCTGTTGCCTGTCCCCTTCCCACACTGCTCAGTTAGCCTGGGTCCCAGACAGGGGTCAGAGGTCTTAGGTTCTGGGGCGTTTTTCAGGCCCAGAGACCCTGTAGTGGTACAACGTTTCTTTGGGGTCTAGACAGCGAGGTAGATCTTAGGAGAGCAGGAAATGCTCGGAAAGGTTACCTAGGGGGTGCAGGGCCGCCCTCCCTGGCCATGCAATCCCCCGATTTCTCCCTCACCTTAGCCAAAGCTCGACTGTCATTGAGCCTCCTGCGCATGTGCAGGAGGGCGTCCTGGGCTCCCGAAGTTCGGCTTCACCCAGCAGTAAAACGCATGCGCAAAGCTTCGGTCAATGCGGGCTGTCCATTTCTCACCGCCGACTCCCTACATCAACTACGCATGCGTTGCCTGCCTTTCTCCACCGCCGGCCTCGTTTGGGCGCGACGCATGCGCCGCAGGAGTGTCTCCTTGTCAGCTTGCTACAAAGGGAAGGGGCGGAGTGGACGCGAGACTCCCTAGAGGGATGGGGCGGGGTAGGGCTCCCGCGCGCAGTCCGCCAACGGCGCGCAGGCAAACGTTCGCCGAGGCCACGCCCCGGCTCGTGTCAGCTCCTGAGTAGGCGGAAAGAAGGAGGGGGCGGGACTTGGGCGCAGCCAATCAGCTGTGGAGGAGCGAAAAGGCGGGAAAAAGCGGAACCAAAAGAAGGCTGAGGTGGCGCCAGGGACCAGGAGGGGTGGGGGGGGCGAAAGGAAGGGCGGGCCCTCAGGTGACGCAGATTGGCCCTCCAGAGAAGGGGCGGCCCCTTCTCAGGTGCCGTCACCCCCAAACCTCAGCACTGCCATTCCAGGTCCTTAAAGGGGAGACCGCGATTCTAAGAAGGTAGCCCAGTGCCGGGGCGTGGCCTCATTCTGAGGTTCCCCACAAATCCGAGGTCCCGACTCCCAGCTTGAGGAGGTGCACTTCCGTGAAAATGGAGCTGAATTCGAAAGGGAGGCCCTTATTCTGGGAAATAGCCCCAAGTGACAAGGACAGCCTGAAATATGCCCTGAGATACCTGGGTTCTCCACGAAGGGTGCTGTCACCCCCAAACCTGAAAGGGATTATTCGGTTTCAGACCTCCCAGGGGCTCTGATCTCAATGGCCGCACCCCCTAGTCCCCAGAAAGTCCCACCTGTGTCCTCTCACAGAAGGACCCAGTCCCTCTGCAGGCCCTTCAGCTCCTGGGTCACAAGACGTGGTCCCCAAATATCCCAGCCCTCCCCTGCACTCCACCTCTGGGATCCCTGACAGCCCTCTCACCCAACAACCCCCTCAGCCCACATTCCTGACTTCTGGAACCTGAAGCAGCCCCTTCACTTATGTCCCCCACTCCTGGGACCCCCAGAATCACCCTCACCCCAGGCCCTCACCTCTCTGGAATCCTCCATAGACCCCCTTAACCCACACCTCAACCCAGGGGACCCTCAGCGACTCTCTCACCCTGCACCTCCACCTCTGTGACCCCTGGCAGCCCTCCCCACACGACACCTTTCCTGGGACCCCTAGTATCCCCATCCTATGCCCCCCTCTCCTGGGACCCCCAGAAAGCTCCCTCACCACACACAACCCCATTCCTGGGACCCCCCCAGCACCCGCATCCTATGTCCCCCACTTCAGGGACCCCTAGCAGCCCTCTCCACACAACACCTTTCCTGGGACCCCCTAGAACCCCCATCCTATGCCTCCCACTTCTGGGACCCCCAGTAGCCCCCTCACCACACAACCCCATTCCTGGGACCCCCAGCACCCCCATCCTATGCCCCCCACTCCTGGGGCCCACAGAAGCCCCCTCAGCACACACAACCCCATTCCCTGGGACCCACCTGCACCCCCATCCTATGTCCCCCACTTCTGGGGCCCCTGACAGCCCATTCACCCCACACCCTGACTCCTAAGAGGCTCAGCAGTCCCCTCACCCCACACAACTCCATTCCGGGGACCCCCCCATCCCCACCCCATGTCCCCCAATCCTGGGGCCCCCAACAGCCCTTCCACCCCGTGCCCCTGACTGGCATCCCCCATCTGTGTCATCCCACAGCAGCCAAGCCCAGGGCCGGCCTGAAGCCCCCGGACGGCAGTGCCCAGCAGGCAGCGCCCAGCACCCTGGCTCCCACCTCCCAGTGGCCCCAAAGGAAAACAGCTGCCATGCACATCCCCAAAAGCCTCCAGGAGCTGGCCAACAGCGAAGCCGTGCAGTTTCTGAGAAGGCCCAAGACCATCACGCGGGTCTTCGAAGGGGTGAGGCCCTCCCATGGCCCGACTGTGCCCCTGGGTGACAGGAGCCAGGAGCTCTCAACTCCCAGACACAGTGCGGGAGATGAGAGGACAAGGAAGGGGTCAGACGGGGAAACAAGACAACGGAGCAAATGCTGACACCACCTTTTCCTGAGCACCCCACTATGGGCCCTATGCTATTGAGGCACTGATGGACTCTCATAGTAAGGAACAGCCCTCACAGTAGGTGCTGCAAGTCCTATCTCTGAGAATAACAAAACTAGGGGTTAGAAAAGTTAAGTAAATTTTTTTTCTTTGAAACAATCTTAATTAGCCAGGCATGATGGCACACACCTGTAATCCTAGCTACTGAGGAGGCTGAGGCAGGAGAATCACTCGAACCCGGGTGGTGGAGTTTGCAGTGAGTGGAGATCATACCACTGCACTCCAGCCCGGGCAACAGAGCCAGACTCCATCTCAAAAAAAAAAAGAAAAGAAAAAAGAAAAGAAAGAAACAGTTTCGCTCTGTTGCCCAGGCTGGAGTGCAAAAAGCAGTGGCGTGATCTCCGCTCACTGCAACTCCACCTCCTGGGTTCAAGCGATTCTCCTGCCTCAGCTTCCCAAGTAGCTGGGATTACAGGTGTGCGTCACTGCGCCTGGCTAATTTTTGTATTTTTAGTAGAGACGGGGTTTCGCCATGTTGGCCAGGCTGGCCTCAAACTCCTGACGTCAAGTGTTCCGCCCACCTCAGCCTCCCAAAGTGCTGGGATTATAGGTGTCAGCCACCGCGCCCAGCCTAAGTAAATTTTTTAAATCTGGGATGTCCAGTGGGGTAGCCACAGCCACATGTGGCTACCTCACTTTGCACTAATTAAAATAAAAGTCCATTCTTCACTCACAGTGGCCACATTTTAGGTGCTCAACAGCCACATGTGGCTGGGGACTCTCATATTAGACAGTACAGGCTGGGTGTGGTGGTTCATGCCTGTAAAACCAGCACCTTGGTAGGCCAAGGCAGGCAGATCATTTGAGGTCAGGAGTTCGAGACCAGCCTGGCCAACATGGCGAAAAACCATCTCTACTAAAAATACAAAAATTATCCAGGCATGGTGGCGCAAGCCTGTAGTCCCAGTTACTTAGGGGGCTGAGGCTCGAGGATGGCTTGAGCCCATGTGGCGGAGGTTGCACTGCAGCCTCGGTGACAGAGTGAGACTCTGTCTCAAAAAAAAAAAAAAAATTGTGGCTGGGCACGGTGGCTCACACCTGTAATCCCAGCACTTTGGGAGGCCGAGGCAGGCGGATCATGAGGTGAGGAGATCGAGACCATCCTGGCTAACACGGTGAAACCCCATCTCTACTAAAAATACAAAAAAATTAGCTGGGTGTGGTGGCAGGCGCCTGTCGTCCCAGCTACTCTGGAGGCTGAGGCAGGAGAATGGCGTGAACCCGGGAGGTGGAGCTTGCAGTGAGCCAAGATCACACCACTGCACTCCAGCCTGGGTGACAGAGCGAGACTCCATTTCAAAAAAAAAAAAAAAATTAGTGCAGATATGGGACATTTTCATCATGCCAGAGAGTTCTATTAGACAGCATTGGCTAAGGTCATGCAGTAAGAGGCAGGGGCAGGATTCAAACTCAGATCTGTGAGATGCCAGAGCCCATTTATTTTCCACCTCCCAGTTGAGGGAGGAGGAGGAGGAGAGGAACAGGGGCTGGGGCTTCTAGGAAGAGAATAAGGAGTGCAGACCTGAAGTGCCAGATGTTAGGTGGTAACCGTGTGCCAGGCACCATGCCACCGTTCATTTCATCATCCCCACACTCCTGAAGAATCTGGACACCTGGAGTCAAATCCTCATTCAGCCCAGACTTTGCTGTGTGATCTTGAACCAATCACTGTTCATCTCTGGATCTCAGTACATGAAGGGTTAGCGCTGTGGCTCTGACCTTTAACCTGTGCTGCTTCCACCACTCTGCTTTAACAGAATTGGAAACTAAGGCCCAGGGAGATGTTGAGACTTGATCGAGGTCTTAGGAGTAGGTGGGGTTCCCCGGCTCAGACCCAGGGTCTCCACCCCCAGAGTGCTAATCCAGAGTATCTCCTCTCTGCCCCTTCTAGAGCCTGAGCTTGGAGAAGGAACAAACAGGCCTGGAATCCTGGCTCAGGCACGTGCTGTCCATGCAAAGTGGCATACTGCCCAGTTTACCTGGGCCAGGCCTGATGTCATTACCAGCAGCAGCACCTTTCTTTCTCAAAAGTGTCCCTTTGGTTTGATGGCTTGCCTGGTCACCCTGTGTCCGTGTGACCCTGAGCAAGCTATGTGATTTCTCTGAACATCTCCATACTCTCGTCTGTAAAAAGAGGATCCTAATAATCTACTCCTAGGAAGAATCATTGTGAAAATGTAACAAATTAATGCCTATAAACTGATTAGCATGGGCCAGGCAAGTAGTGATCTTTCCTTAGTGATTTTTTTTTCTTTTTTTTTTTTTTTTTTGAGACAGACCCTTGCTCTGTCACCCAGGCTGGAGTACAGTTGGTGCAATCTCAGCTCATTGCAACTTCCACCTCCTGGGTTCAAGCAATTCTTGTGCCTCCGGAGTAGCTGGGATTACCAGCGTGCACCACCATGCCTGGCTAATTTTTGTATTTTTAGTAGACATGGGGTTTCACCATGTTGGCCAGACTGGTCTTAAACTCCTGACCTCAAATGATCCACCCGCCTCGGCCTTCCAAAGTGTTGGGATTACAGGCGTGAGCCACCGCACCCAGGCTTAAATAGTGATTATTATCAAAACAAATCATTACTCGTGTGTGAGGAGAGGGCCTAGGATGATTGAGATTTGTGTCCGTTGTCCTCCCCCAGGGAAAGAGGGGAATCTTGAAAACTGCATCCCAGCAACAGATCTTTCGCTGGTGTTAGCTTCTCTACTCCTCACCACAACCCTATGACACAGGCATTATGATCCCTGTTTAACCCAAGGGGAAACAGGCTCACAGAGGTTGAGTGGCATGCCCAAGGACATCACCCAGCTGGTGAGCAAGTCCAACTCGGATCCACCCGCCTATCTGGAAAGCCTCGGAAGGCAGGGCGGGTGGCAAGGAGACGGAAGCCCAGCTGGTGTGGACTGGTGCGGGGAAGGAGGAGGAAGAGCCGCCAACCATGCCAGACGTTCTGGTCACGGACTTTGCCCGCCGCCTCCTTCCACCGTCCCTACCCCCCCCCGCCCTCTCCTCCTTCCCCCCTGGCCTGGCTCCTCAGTAGGGAGTCTCTGGGCAGCTGGTGCTCTTGTCCTCGCTGCCGCCTGCCAGCTGGTGCCTTAACTGATAAATCTTTGCTCCCTCCCTAGGGACAGGCCAGGGAGGGCATGGAAGGAGTTTGGACTGAAGCTTCAGAGGGATAGGGTCCCTCTAGCCCAGATGAGTCCCTGCTCCTCAAATCTCCAGTGTCCCGGGCTCATGTCACAGCCCAGGGTTTCGGGGGTCAGTGGACAGACAGCCCACCCGCCTAGATGTCAGGAGGGCTGGATTCCAATCCCCCTTTCACCACTTACTGACCTTGAGAGGATGCCTTCCCTCTCTGGGCAAATCACAAGAATTACCATTTTCCTGAGCACCTACTAGAGCCAAGCCCCTACCCCCACATTCCTCCTTTTCATAGCATAGAAACAGACCAGGAAACTGAGGCTCCAAGAGATGAGTGATTTGCCCCAGGCCATACAGCTGGCACAGTCAGAAGCGTCTGGCTCTTTCCACTCCACCAAAATGGCTTCGATTTATCACCTGTGAAACAGAAATGAATTAATAACCTCCACCACGTGGGGCCGGTGTGAGGTTCCAGGGAGGTAACGCAGGTAAAATGAATATGGGCTCAAAAATGATCGATGTGCTTTCTCGTCCTCGACCTGGCTCTGCCTCAGACCAGCAGGGCCAGACACACCCCCTCTATAGTCAGTTCTTCTGCTCCAAAATAGGGAGAATCATCTTACAGCCTCCCTCCAAGGGTTGCTGTGCAGATCAAGTGAGATGATGGATGTGAATACCCTTCGTTATTGCCGAAGGGCTAGGCAAAAACAGGGAGTCAGGGTGTTGCTGCTGTTGTTGTTCACAGAAGGCAATTAAGGCAAAGGAGAAGGGAGGATGGACAGAAGCTCAGGAGTTTAGGGGTCCGTTCTTTGCCTCCTCCATCTCCACTCTGAAGGGCAGGGCAAGAGTCAAGACAAAGCCAAAGCCATTCACTCTTTCAACACACATTTGCTGAAGTCCAGTCTAGCGCTGGATGCTGGGGATAGAGAGCAGGGGCCCGGCAAGGTGGCTCACGCCTGTAATCCCAACACTTTGGGAGGCCAAGGCAGGAGGATTGCTTGAGGCCAGGAGTTTGAGACCCACCTGTGCAACATAGCGATACCGTCTCTACAAAAAATTAAATATGAGTGAGGCATGGTATTTCGCACTTGTAGTCCCAGCTACTCAGGAGGCTGAGGTGGGAGGATTGCTTGAGCCCAGGAGGTCGAGGCTGCAGTGAGCCGTGATCACGCCACTGCACTCCGGCCTGCAAGACACAGTGAGACACTGTCTCAAAAAAAGAAAAAAGAGAGAGAGAGTCCTGTGTGGAGCCTATCCAGGAAGAGTTCCAATTCTAACGAAGGGGAGATTTTCTTTTTCTTCTCTTTTGAGACAGGGTTTCACTCTGTTGCCCAGGCTGGAGTGCAGTGGTGCGATCACAGCTCACTGCAGTCCGGACCTCGTGGGTTCAAACGATCCTTCCGCCTTAACCTCCCAAAGCACTGGGATTACAGGCATGAGCCACCACACCAGACCAAAGGGAAGATTTTCAACAGTCTGTTTCCCTTAGCCTACCCCCCCGATCCCCAACCCCTATCGCCAACACTGCCACTTCCAATCAATCACCAAGTCCTATTTTACACGCTAAATATTACTGAATTCCCCAGGGCTCTGGCCTCAGCCTTTCTCACCTGGGCCTCCCTGCCTCCTCTCAGGTATGTTGGCCTCTTGTCTTGCCCACCTCCGATCCATCAGCCACGTGACCCCAGAGGGCTTCTCTAACCCCAAGGCTGACCCCAGCTGTCCCCTGCACAGAATCCTCCCATGCATAATATTGAATGCTTTCCATGGCTCCCCAAGTCCGGCTCCTGGCCCTGGTGTTCCGGGCCTCTTAGAGCCTGGCTCCCACCCACTTTTCCAGCCTCATCTCACACCAGAACCCTCCAGTGAGTTTCTCTCTTATCTCTGAAACTGCCCGCTCTGCAGCATCTGGCTTTTCCACATGCCATCCACCCTGCCGGGAATGCCCTTCCTCCTCTTGTCTGTCTGAGAAACTCCTTGTTCTTTAAGGTCCAGTTCAGAACTCACCTGAAATCCAGCCCTCAATCTGGCTTCCACCTTGACTCTCTCCCCCACCCCAGGCCCCAGCCTCCTCCCCACCACCCCATCTACACACCAGCTCGTCTTTGTCTGGCACAGACCTGCCCTGCTGCATTGTGACCATCTGGGACAAATCACTGGGGCTTCACATTTTCACCGAATTTCGTTGATAGGAGCCCCCGCCCTCAAGGCGCATGGTCCAGTGTGAGGAAGAAGAGCAAGAGGTCAAGGGCAGACTCAGAAGCCAGGCTACTTCTGTTCAAATCCAGGCTCTGACACTGACCAGCTGATTTTTTTTTTTTTTTTTTTTGAGACAGGGCCTCACTGTGTCACCCAGCCTGGAGTGCAGTGGTACAATCAGGGCTTACTGCAGTCTTGACTTCTGGGTCTTAAGTGATCCTCCTACCTCAGCCCCCCACGTACTTGGGACTACGGGTGCATGCCACCACACTGAGCTAATTTTTTTTTTTTTAAGAAGTTTTGGTAGATACTAGGTATCACTCTGTTGCCCAGGCTGGTCTCCTGAGCTCAAGCGATTCCTCCCACCTTGGCCTCCCAAGTGTTGGGATTACAGATGTGAGCCACTGTGCTTGGCCTTTTGTTTGTTTGTTTTGAGACAGAGTCTTGCTCTCTCCCCTTGGCTGGAGTGCAGTGGCATGATCATGGCTCACTGCAGCCTCAACCTCCTGGGCTGAAGTGATCCTCCTGCCTCAGCCTCCCAAGTAGCTGGGACTACAAGTATGCACCACCACACCCAGCTATTTTTGTTTTTAATATTTTTGTAGAGACTGGGTCTCGCTCTGTTGCCCAGGCTAGTCTCAAACTCCTGGCCTGACACGATCCTCCCATCTCAACCTCCCAAAGTGCTGGAATTACGGGCATGAGCCACCTCGCCCAGCCACTGGCCAGCTAATTGGATTCGGCCAACTCCTTATCCTCTCTGTGCCCCAGTTCCATTATCTGAAACACAGGGCTGTGAGTAGTGCCCGTGTCCTAGGGTGGCTGTAAGGATGACCTGGGTGAGTGTTTATAGAGTGTTTCCGTGGTTTTTTTTTTAGCAAATACACATAGAAGACAGGCATGGCCGGGCGTGGTGGCTCACGCCTGTAATCCCAGCACTTTGGGAGGCCGAGGCGGGCGGATCACGAGGTCAGGTGATTGAGACCATCGTGGCTGGCACGGTGAAACCCCGTCTCTACTAAAAATACAAAAAAAAAAATTAGCCAGGCATGGTGGCGGGTGCCTGTAGTCCCAGCTACTCGAGAGGCTGAGGCAGGAGAATGGCGTGAACCCCGGGGGCCAGAGCCTGCAGTGAGCCGAGATGGCGCCACTGCACTCCAGCCTGGGTGACAGCCAGACTCTGTCTCCAAAAAAAAAAAACAGACGAGAGGGACAGGGTTACCAGATCAGTGTCGTAGTATTTGTCTAAAACAAAATCCCGAAGCCAAAAAACAAGGCAAAATGTTAATATGTGTTAGTTTGGCCAGGCGACACTGGGTGTTTCTTATGTTTCTCTTCGTATTTTTCTGTATGCTTGGACTATCTTGCAAATTGAACCTAAGAAATTAATAGGAATTAGTGAGGCCAGGAGGGAAGAGACAGAAGTCGCAGAGGGAAGGGCTCTAAGTGCCTCCTCTCATTTAGTCCTCAGAACCACCCCAGAGGGAAGAGCTGAGAGGCAGAGAGAATAATCACGACTGCAAACACTGATTCAGCTCTTCCCATGTCCCGGGCACTGTGCCAGGCATTTTATATGGGTACCTGGGTTTGGTGGCAGAAGGAGAGTGTGGGGGAGGCAGGGGTGAGTGAGGAGAGATGAAATTGGAAGAGTGAGGGAAGCAGAGACTCTGCAGGGCCTCCAAGGCCAGGCTTCAGGGCTGGGACTCAGTCCTGAGGCACTGGGGAGCCATGAGGGGCTGTGGCAGGGAGGGGCAGGGTGTGGAAAGACTCCCCTGGGGCCATGGTGGAGATGTGCTGAGGTGGGGAAGACTGGAGGTGGGGAGGCTGGGAGGAGGCTGGGGCAAGGGCCAAGGAGAGCAGATGAGGCCTGAGCCAGGATGGAGCAGAGGGGACGAGGGGCAGGAAGCTGAGGGCTCTGACACTGTGACAATGTCAAAGAGGGAGGGGCCCAGACGGACCAGTGACTGGGTATAAGGAAAGACCGACAGCACCAGGGAGGAAGGAGGAGCAGCTTCAGGGAGAGACTGAGCTCTTCTCTGGCCCCTGGAAATCCACAGGTCTTCTCCCTGATCGTCTTCTCCTCCCTGCTGACCGACGGCTACCAGAACAAGATGGAGTCTCCGCAGCTCCACTGCATTCTCAACAGCAACAGCGTGGCCTGCAGCTTTGCCGTGGGAGCCGGTTTCCTGGCCTTCCTCAGCTGCCTGGCCTTCCTCGTCCTGGACACACAGGAGACCCGCATTGCCGACACCCGCTTCAAGACAGCCTTCCAGCTCCTGGACTTCATCCTGGCTGGTGAGCCCCCAGGACCCCCAACCCAGAGCTGCCCCTCCTCCCGCTCACAGCCCTCCTGGCTCCCCAGGGCCTCCCGGGCACAACCCTTCACCACCTAGCCGGCCTCCACCCTGACTGTCCTCCCAGTAGGAGGCATCTGACCACAAGTGGCCCAGAGCTTCTCACTGTGCCTGGCACCTGCTCTCTCCTCCTGGGGAATTATTTTTATCCTTCAGACCCTGGGTAAGGGTCACCTCTTCTGACCCCCAGACAAATTATAGCAGCCTCCCTTCTGCCCCGTGCTTTCTTTGCATTTGCTTCCCTCATTTACAGAAAATCTCTCTCTCTTTTTTTTTTTTTTTTTGAGATGGAGTCTCACTCTGTCGCCAGGCTGGAGTGCACTGGCACAGTCTCGGCTCACTGCAACCTCCGCCTCCCGGGTTCAAGTGATTCTCCTGTCTCAGCCTCCTGAGTAGCTGGGATTACAGGCGCACACCACCACACCCGGCTAATTATTTTTTGTATTTTAGTAGAGACGGGGTTTCAGTGTGTTAGCCAGGATGGTCTCGATCTCCTGACCTGGTGATCCACCCACCTCTGCCTCCCAAAGTGCTGGGATTACAGGCGTGAGCCACCACGCCCAGCCAAAGTCTTGCCTCCTAACCACTGCCAAACACTCCCGATGGAGCCTGGCATAAGCAAGCACAAAATGTGTGTCCTTCTTTGGGGCCTGACCTCCTTCCTCTCAGTCTGTTTGATCTCAACTCCTCCCCACCCTGCCGCTCCTGCTCCCTACTGGGCCAATCCCAGTGACTTAGGGCCAAGGGAGCCTTAGAAGGTCATCGAATCTAGTGCTGTGCAGGAGAACTCCCTGTGAGGGTGGAAATGTTCTGTCCCTGCGCCTTCTCATGCAGGAGCCGCTGCCCACCCGTGGCTATTAAGCACTTGAAATGCAGCCGCTGGCCGGGGACGGTGGCTCACACCTGGAATCCCAGCACTTTGGGAGGCCAAGGCAGGTGGATAACTTGAGGCCAGAAGTTTGAGACCAGCCTGGCCAACATGGCGAAACCCCGTCTCCACTAAAAATACAAAAATTAGCTGGGCAGGGAGGCGAGTGCCTGTAGTCCCAGCTACTCGGGAGGCTGAGGCAGGAGAATCGCTTGAACCCGGGAGGCAGAGCTTGCACTGAGCTGAGATTGCGCCATGGCACCCCAGCCTCGGCAACAGAGCGAGACTCTGTCTCAATAACAACAACAACAAAAAAAGAAATGTGGCCAGTGCAGCTGAGAAACATTTTTTTTTTTTTTTTTTTTTTGGAGACAGAGTTGCGCTCTGTCGCCCAGGCTGGAGTGCAGAGGCGCAATATCAGCTCACTGTAACCTCCGCCTCCCAGGTTCAAGCGATTCTCCTGCCTCAGCCTCCTGAGTAGCTGGGACTACAGGTGCCCGCCACCGTGCCGGGCTAATTTTTGTTTTTTCAGTAGAGACGGGGTTTCGCCATGTTGCCCGGGCTGGTCTCGAACACCTGGCCTCAAGTGATCCACTTGCCTCAGCTTCACAAAGTGCTGGGATTACAGGTGTTAGCCACCTCGCCTAGCCTAAAATCCTGTGTTAATGAATAGAAATTTAAACCGCTGCATGAGGCCGGCGGCTCCTGTATTAGACAGCGCAACTCTACTCCAGCAGCTCACTTTAGGGAAGGCTAGGAGGGACTGGGGAATGACTTGTGGGAGATGTGTCAACATAGAAGCTAATAAAAAAAGTATTTTTCAATACCTCGTGGAAGTTCGTGCAGCAAGACCACCAGCCCCATCCTTCCCATGCCTCAGCAGCCCTGCCTGAGCGAGCTTTCCCCCTGCCCCTTTTCTCTCCCTGTGATGCCACAGTTCTCTGGGCAGTTGTCTGGTTCATGGGTTTCTGCTTCCTGGCCAACCAATGGCAGCATTCGCCGCCCAAAGAGTTCCTCCTGGGGAGCAGCAGTGCCCAGGCGGCCATCGCCTTCACCTTCTTCTCCATCCTTGTCTGGGTGAGGACAAGCCCCTCCACCACCCCTCCCTAGGAGGGCACCCTCTGCAGGGTGGGGTTGAAAGGGCTAGAACATTCCTGCTCTCACTTAGCTCCCCTGGGGGTCAGGGGTCGGGGGGCTCCCCCAGGACTCCACTGGTCCCTTCCAGGTGCCGCTTCCTCTGAGCAGCCACAGCCCAGCATCAGGGCCTGTGCTTTGGCCTGGGGCTCCTGGGCAGTGAGCAGTCCAAACACCGGTATCTTTTGTCTCCTTCCCAGGCCAGTCCCCAGCCCAGTCCCTCTCCTGACCTGCCCAGCCCAAGTCAGCCTTCAGCATGCGCTTTTCTGCCCACAGATATTCCAGGCCTACCTGGCATTCCAGGACCTCCGAAATGATGCTCCAGTCCCTTACAAGCGCTCCCTGGATGAGGGCAGCATGGTGCTGACCACCCTCCCCTTGCCCTCTGCCAACAGCCCTGTGAACATGCCCACCACTGGCCCCAACAGCCTGAGTTATGCTAGCTCTGCCCTGTCCCCCTGTCTGACCGCTCCAAAGGCCCCCCGGCTCGCTATGATGCCTGACAACTAAATATCCTTATCCAAATCAATAAAGAGAGAATCCTCCCTCCAGAAGGGTTTCTAAAAACAGCCCTCAGTCCTTCTCATGTCTGTTCCACTCTGGTTGCTTGAGTGGTGAGGGTGGGTAAGAATCCCACAAGGTCACCGCTGGGGTCTCTGCACTGGGTCACATTTCCATACCATCTCCTGGAACCATCATTGGGGCACCACCTTGATAGTGACGGATGGGAGGTGGTGAGAGGAGGGAAGCACTTTTTTTTTTTTTTTTTTTTTGAGACAGAGTCTCGCTGTGTCGCCCAGGCTGGAGTGCAGTGGTGCAATCTTGGCTCACTGCAACCTCTGCCTTCCAGGTTCAAGCAATTCTTCTGCCTCAGCCTCCCTAGTAGCTGGCATTACAGGTACGCACCTGTAATGCCCACCACCACGCCTGGCTAATTTTTGTATTTTCAGTACAGACGGGGTTTCACCATGTTGGTCAGGCTGGTGTCAAACTCCTGACCTTGTGATCCGCCCACCTCGGCCTCCCAAAGTGCTGAGATTACAGGCCTGAGCCACCGTGCCCGGCCAGGAAGCACTTTCTTCAGGCCTGTTACACACTACGTCCTGTCAAGTCACTACTCCTTGAGTCCCCACACTGGCCAGGGGAGGGAGGCACAAGGAGCCTCCTCTTACAGTTGAGGAAACAAAAGTTCAGAGAGAAAATGCTTCCACCCATGGAGAGAGCACCAAGAGGAAGGGCCAACAAGGGGACCCAGCCCTGTCACTCAAGCCCAAGCCCTTTCACTCCTCATGGTGACCAAAGACTAAAAACCATGGCGTGTGAGGAGTCGGTGAAGGAAAGGGGTGCTGAGTCCGCGAATGAGATTCAAGGGAGACCCTTGTCTTCAAATATTTCAAAGAATATCTTCGGGGAGGAGGAGTTTTCATTCCAGGAGAACCCCAGTGGTAAGCGGGGGACTCAGGCACGGGCCACAAACGTTCCTACCTGTAGGAGCCAGGCAGGAAACCCCAGTGGGTGAAGCGCCTATTAAGGGAATAGTGGGAACAAGGCCACGTCCAGGAGGGGCAGCCTTCACTCAGCGCACATTCAGTAACGGGGCCTGGAGTTTCTTTTTTTTTTCCGAGATGGCATCTCGTTTTGCAGCCCAGACTGGAGTGCAGTGGTACAATCATAGCTCTCTACAGCCTTGACCTCCTGGCATCAAGCAATCCTCCTGCCTCAAGCCCCAAAGTAGCTGGGACTACAGGTGTGTGCCACCACTCCCAGCTAATTTTTCAATTTTTTTGAAGAGATGGGATCTCACTATGTTGCCCAGGCTGGTCTTGAACTCCTGGGCTCAAGCAGTCCTCCTGCCTTGGCCTCCCAAAGTGCTGGGATTATAGGCATGAGCCACCACGCCTGGCCAGCGTGGGGTTTCTAGAACAGTGCTGTCCACTTGAAATCTGATGTGACACCCAAGGGGAGTTTAAAATAGTCTAGTGGCCACATTAAGAAAAGTAAAACAAGGTGGATGCGGTGGCTCATGCCTATAATCCCAGCACTTTGAGAGGCCGAGGCGGGCAGATCACTTGAGGAGGCCAGACGTTCAAGACCAGCCTGACCAAGATGGTGAAACCCCGTCTCTACTAAAAATACAAAAATTAGCCAGGTATGCCTGTAATCCCAGCCACTTGGGAGTCAGAGGCACGAGAATCACTTGAAACCAGGAGGTGGAGGTTGCGGTGAGCCAAGATTATGCCACTGCACTCCAGAATGAGACTCTGTCTCAAAAAAAAAAAAAAAAGTAAAATGAAACAAGTGAAATTAATTTTAATATTTTATGTCAATATATCCAAAATATCATTTCAACATGTAATCAATATAAAAATTATTAGTGAGGCATTTTCCACTCTTTGGTACTAAGTTTTTGAAACCCATCGTGTATTTACACCAATAGCACGCCTCAGTTTGGACTCGCCAGGTTTCAGGGGCTTGACAGTCACACATAACCACTGGCTACCCTACCAGACAGTGCAGCTATAGAAACTCTGGTTTTTCTACGACAGTTTGGACATCCATTCTGTGGCAGGTTTTAAAATGTGAAATCAGGCCAGGTGCGGTGACTCACACCTAAAATCCCAGCACTTTGGGAGGCCCAAGTGGGCGGATCACAAGGTCAGGAGTTCAACACCAGCCTGACCAACATGGTGAAACCCCGTCTCTGCTAAAAATACAAAAATTAGGCCGGGTGCAGTGGCTCACGCCAGTAATCCCAGCACTTTGGGAGGCCAAGGCAGGCAGATCACTTGAGGCCGGCAGTTCGAGACCAGCCTGACCAACATGGAGAAACCCCATCACTACTAAAAAATATAAAATTAGCTGGGCGTGGTGGCGCATGCCTCTAGTCCCAGCTACTTGGGAGGCTGAGGCAGGAGAATCACTTGAATCTGGGAGGCGGAGGTTGCGGTGAGCCGAGATCGTGCCATTGCACTCCAGCCTGGGCAACAAGAGTGAAACTCTGTCTCAGAAAAAAAAAAAAAACAAAAATACAAAAATTAGCCAGGTGTGGTGGCGTGCGCGTGTAGTCCCAGCTACTCAGGAGGCTGAGGCAGGAGCATCGCTTGAACCCAGGAGGTGGAGGTTGCAGTGATCCGAGGTGGTGCCACTGCACTTCAGCCTGGGTGACAAAGCAAGACTCCATCTCAAAAAAAAAAGTGAAATCGGTGGGTAACAAATACAAAATAAACGTTGGGCAGTCCAAACGAAACACACCTGCCTGGGGCCATCGTGGCCTGCAGAGCACTAGTTCACAAACCGGACGAAAGGATATGAGATGTGGGGAATCAAATTTGGGTTCCATTAGTCCTTTTTTGGAGGCTTCCTGTGTGGCTGGCCCTGTACCTGGAGGTGTAGAAATAACTATGTGGTCCCGCTGGGTATAGAGAGAAAACAGCAGCAGTGCAGTGAGACAGGAAGTGTTCTGACATGGAAATGAGAGGACTCAGCACTAGACGTCCCTCTGGATAAGCATGGGTGTGTCACTTACTGTCTCTGGGCCCAAGTTGTATTGGCTATAAAACTAAATAATTAGACAGATTTTTTTTTTTTTAAAGACAGGATCTCTGTTGCCCAGGCTGGAGTGCAGCAGAGTGATCATGGCTCACTGCAGCCTCAACTTCCTGGGCTCAAGCAATCTTCCCACCTCAGCCTCCTGAGTAGCTGGGACTATAGGTGCAGGCCACCATGTCCAGTTAGTTTTTTGTTTTTTATTTATTTATTTTTTTTGAGATGGAGTCTCACTCTGTCACCCAGGCTGGAGTGCAATGGCTCGGTCTCGGCTCACTGCAACCTCTGCCTCCCAGGTTCAAGTGATTCTCCTGCCTCAGCCTCCTGAATAGCTGGGACTACAGGCACATGCCACCACACCCAGCTAATTTTTGTATTGTATAGTAGAGACGGGGTTTCACCTTGTTACCCAGGATGGTCTCGATCTCCTGAACTCGTGATCCGCCAGCCTCGGCCTCCCAAAGTGCTGGGATTACAGGCATAAGCCACCGTGCCTGGCCTTTTTTTTTTTTTAAAGAGCGTGTCTCACTCTGTTGCCCAGGCTGGTCTTGAACTCCTGAGCCCAAACAATTCTCTCACCTCCACTTCCCAAAGTGCTGGGATTACAGGCGTGAGCCACTGCACCCAGCTAAAGAATTGAACCGGATTTAGATGGATGCTTTTCAGACTATTCAAAGAGATGCCGGCCGGGTGCGGTGGCTCACGACTATAATCCCAGCACTTTGGGAGGCCAAGGCGGGTGGAACACCTGAAGTCAGGAGTTCAAGACCAGCCTGGCCAACATGGTGAAACCCCATCTCTAAAAAATACAAAAACTAGGCTGGGCACAGTGGCTCACGCCTGTAATCCTAGCACTTTGGGAGGCCAAGGCAGGTGGATCATGAGGGCAGGAGTTCAAGACCAGCCTGGCCAAGATGGTGAAACCCCGTCTCTACTAAAAATACAAAAATTAGCCCGGTGTGGTGGTGGGCGCCTGTAATCCCAGCTACTTGAGAGGCTGAGGCAGAGAATTGCTTGAGCCCAGGAGGCGGAGGTTGCAGTGAGCTGAGATTGCGCCACTGTACTCCAGCCTGGACCACGGAGCGAGACTCTGTCAAAAAAAAAAAAAAGAGAGATGCCTTGGGGCTGGGCATGGTGGCTCACGCCTGTAATCCCAGCACTTTGCGGGGCTGAGACAGGAGGATCACTTGAAGTCAGGAGTGTTTGAGACCAGCCTGGCCAACATGGTGAAATCCCATCTCTACCAAAAAATACAAAAATTAGGCCGGGCGCGGTGGCTCACACCTGTAATCCCAGCACTTTGGGGGGCTGAGGCAGGTGGATCACCTGAGGCTGGGAGTTCAAGACCAGCCTGGCCAACATAGTAAAACCCCGTCTCTAAAATACAAAAATTAGCTGGGCGTGGTGGCAGGCACCTGTAGTCCCAGCTACTTGGGAGGCTGAGGCAGGAGAATTGCTTGAACCCAGGAGGCGGAGGTTGCAGTGTGGTGAGATTGCACCACTGCACTCCAGCCTGGGCAATAGAGGGAGACTGTCTCAACAACAAAAAAAAATTAGCCAGGTGTGATGGTACACGCCTGTAGTCCCAGCTATTCTGCAGGCTGAGGTAGGAAAATCACTTGAACCAAGGAGGCGGAGGTTGCAGTGAGAGAAGATCGCACCACAGCATTCCAGCCTGGGAGAGTGAGACCTGTCTCCAAAAAAAAAAAAAAGAGGTGCCTTGGGCTGAGCAGGCAGCAACACAACCCCCTTCCCCAGTCAACCCCAGCGAGCGAGCAGCCCCGCTCCTGTGTTTTCCATATCGGGCTTCCAGGCACAAATCTAAACAGAAGGTCCCTTGACTTAAGAGAAAGAAACAAAAAACCGGCTGAAAAACCACACAGCGTTGGTTAAACACACAAGCTCTGGCATCACGAAGCCCAGGTGCAAAGCCCACCTTTGCCACTCACCCCTCTGAACCTGTTTCCTCATCCACAAAGTGCCCCCTCTGTAGGGATGCTGTGAGGGTTGCAGGAGCTCATCTACGTAACACACAGTACCTGGCATATATCAAGTGCTCAGGAAACGCCAGCTCCCTGCCTCCTCAGGCTTCCAGAGCCAGCCTCCAGGGAAGCTGCAGACAGTTAGGAAGGTCTTAGAGGACATCTAGGAAGTTTGACCTAGTCAAGCGTCAAAAATCCAAAAGCCAACAACAGCCAGGCAGGTAACATAAGTGAAGAAAATAGGCCAGGTGTGAGGCCAATCTGGAGAGAGACAAGGAAAATATTTCACTTTCCTCTTAACTTCGCAAACAAACAAAAATAACCACACGGCATCAGCCCAATAATAAATGTAACAAGCCTGCAGCCAAGTCCTGGGGACTGTGGTGAAAAGAGCTGCGTCCCATCCATTCAGATCCAGCCATCTGTTGCCACCCAGAAATGAGGACCCAGCATTGTTAGACTGATGGATTTTTTTTTTTTCAAGAGAAGCCAGAAATGTGAAAATCTGGTTTTTAAAGGCTAGCGACCCATTCTCTTTTTTTAAGGAAACAGAATGCCTCAACAAAAAATGTCAAGTGAGGGTAGGACGGGGGCTGCCCATGTGTGGTCCCTGACATACATGCTCTTTTTTTTTTTTTGAGATGGAGTCTCACTCTGTTGCCCAGGTTGGAGTACAGTGTGGTGTGATCTCGGCTCACTGAAATATTCGCCTCCTGGGTTCATGCAATTTTCCTGCCTCAGCCTCCTGAGTAGCTGGGACTACAGGGGCACACCACCATGCCCAGCTAATTTTTTTTTGTATTTTTAGTAGAGACGGGGTTTTGCCTTGTTGGTCAGGCTGGTCTCGAACTCCTGACCTCAGGTGATCCGCCCGCCTCAGCCTCCCAAAGTGCTGGGATTACAGGCATGAGCCACCATGCCCAGCCAATGCTCCTGAAGGTCCTCTGCAACCCTGAGGGTTTGGAGAACCATCAGACAAGTTCTGTGCCAAGGTAAGAAGACTCTTCAAGATTCTCTCCAAAACCTCTTCCCAGCAGCACGGCGAGGAACTGCACAGCTGAGAGTCTTGGGAGACCCAGTTTCTCCTCTTCCTGCTCCTCCCAGGCCTCGTCGCCTGCAGATAGTCAATAAGGCAAAAGCAGAAGCAGAAAGAGGGGCGGGGGCGGGACCCCATACGCACCAGAGACAGAGTGGCAAGGAGCAGCAAAAGAAAGGTTTCATTTTCTTCTGTTTATTTCAAGAGAACAAAGATTCAACCATCAGTTCTGTACAAAAACATGGTGTGAGAGCCATGGGACCCTCGGGCCAGCCCCCTTCCCGCACTTGAGCCCTGGGCCCCCCTAATTTGCCAAAAAACCAGGAGAAGACCAAAAAATTCAAACTCTGGGGAAAAAAACTACTATGAAAAAAAATCAGGGGAGACCTTCCTGGGCCTCCCTTTCTCCCTATCCCCAATCTAGAAATTTAGTGGGGGTTGCGGTTCATGGCCATGGCAGGAGGTGGGGCAGATGGGTGTCGGCAGATTTAGTGTTTGGCAACCAGTGGGGCTGGGGGTGGGATCTGGGAGGGAGCCGAGGGGCCTGGGGAAGGGAAAAGATCTTGGACCCTGCCCCGGCCCATAGGACACTCAAAAACACTTTATAAAAATTGGGGCCACAGAGTAGAAGAAAAACGAGTCATCAGAATCAAAAACTAAAGAGTGGAAAGATTTTTTTTTCTTCTCTAAAAGGCAAAAAACTACAAACAGCCCAAGTCCTGAGCTCCCCAAGACCTGGATCCTCCACTGTCCCCCTGAAACCCGGCAGGAGGCGGGATGGGGAGCACAAGAGGTGGGTTCTTAAAAAAGTCACCCCTGGATGGGAAAGCTCTTCATCTTCTGCCGCCTTCCTCTGCCTCCCGCTGCTGCCGAGGAGAGAGATGGAGAGGACCGGGGCTATGCCGGCAAACTCAACTTCTTCCCCTTTAGGACTGTATGGAGAGAAAACAGGGAGGGCATTACCGCTGGGGCCCCTGCAGGGAGGGGACAGCCTCCCACAGCCAGAGCAGGGCAGGCACGCTAGATGGGCAGATCCACAGGGAGGGAGGTCCCCCAGGACTCACAGATACATTCCTGGTTTCTTTCCTTCCTACCCTTTCTCACTACTGGCAATTTTCTTTCTTTCTTTTTTTGAGACAAGGTCCCACTCTGTAGCCCAGGCTGGAGTGCAGTGGCACAGTCACAGCTCGGTGCAGCCTTGACCTCCTCAAGCAATTCTCCCACCTCAGCCTCCCAAGGAGCTGGGACCACAGGCATGCACCACCATGCCCAGCTAATTTTTTTATTTTTTTATTTTTTATAGTGACAGGGTCTTGCTATGTTGCTCTGGAACTCCTAGGCTTAAGAAATCTCCCTGCCTCAGTCTCCCAAAGTGCTGGGATTACAGGTATGAGCCACCATGCCCAACTAATTCTTTCTTTACTTGTTCATTCACCATCTCCCCCACCAGAATAAAAGGGAAATGGAGGCCTTTGTCTATCTTTTCTCCTCCTAATGTATCCCCAGAGCCTAGCACCTGGCTGGGGACATAGAAAGTACTCAATACGTTTGTTGCATGAATAAATGAATGAATTTCAGTGGGCTGAGTCCCTGCCCTGCCTGGCCTGCGCTCCAAGTGACATGGGGGCTAAGGACAGAAACTCCTTAGCCCTTAGGGAGGCAGAGACTAACGGTCTGAATTCCTAGGAGGATGGTAGGCCTGCCACCCCAGAAACCCTGCGAAGAAATGCTCCCTTCTTTGCATAATACAGGGGTAAGGAGACCCCAGCCCCTAGGGAGGGCAGGAGCTGCAGAAATAGGAGGTTCCCTTCCAGCCGTCCCACATCCCAGCTACCTTTGGTGATATAGAGGTAGAAGAAATCGCAGTAGAGGACTGTCTGGACCAGGCCTGCCACAATGGCGATGAGGTCGAAGAAGCCCTCGAAATGGTAGCGCCAGATCCAGTTGAAGAGATAGAGCGTGCGGTAAACGCCTAGCGCAAACAAGTAGTGGCTGGTGATGGTCTCCGCCTCGCCGGTCTTGCTCACCATGAACAGCTGCGGCAAGATGGCCACTGACTCCAGGTAGATGGAGAAGGTCCAGAGGATCTGCAGAGAGGCCGGGGACATGATGAGGTGGGAGGGGACAGGGCGGGAGAAAAGGCAGAGGACAACATTGCAGTTACAGGTGCCGCGAAGGTGGAGAGAAGGAAGGTGATCCAGGTGCTGCCAAGTGCCAGACACAGTTCTGCCCGAGTTACTGGTACCTCTGATTTAATCATCACCATGGCCCGGCGAGGAGATCCTATGATTAGCACACTTATTCTACAGATGAGGAAACTGACACCAGAGAAGGTAAGATACTCGCCCAAGACCATGTAGCCAGCAAGCAGCAGAGCAATGATTTGAACCAAGGATTCGCAGTCCGTCCTCATGAACACTTTGCAATTGCGCCTCTCTGAAAGGCAGGCTGGGTTGGAATCTTGCCTTGGAAATTTCCCTTCCTTTTTCTTTTTCTTTTTTTTTTTTTTTTTTGAGATGGAGTATCACTCTGTCACCCAGGCTGGAGTGCCGTGGGGTGATCTCGGCTCACTGCAACCTCTGCCTCTTGGGTTCAAGCGTTTCTCCTGCCTCAGCCTCCTGAGTAGCTGGGATTACAGGTGCCCACCACCACGCCCGGCTAATTTTTGTATTTGTAGTAGAGACAGGGTTTTGCCTTGTTGGCCAGGCTGGTCTCGAACTCCTGACCTCAGGTGGTCTGCCTGCCTCGGCCTCCCAAAGTGCTGGGATTACAGGCATGAGCCACCGTGCCGGGCCCACATGCCATTTCTTGTGGCAGGCTGCATATGCTGTTCCCACAGCAGGAAAAGCTCTTCCCCTACACTGTCACACATCTGCCTCCTCCGTATTCTCCCAGCCTCAGCTCATTAGTCACCTCCCGAGAGGGACCCTCCCTGGCCATCCTTCCCCCAGGACTGTCACATCACCCCATCTTATCTCCTTCCTGGCCACTCGCACCAGCAATTGAGCTCTGTGAGGGCTGGGATCCTACTTCTTGTTCACCCCGTGGCCCTAGCACCTAGCACAGTTCCTGAATGAGTGAGGAAATGGGAGTTAGCATCTATAAAGGGGTCCCCATGTGCTCAGCACAGGCCACCATTTAGGGAGCAGTGACAACCATCATTCATGAGCAGGACAGGACATCATGGGACAGGGAAGAAGACATCTGCCAGCCCCCTTTCAGTCCCCAGCTCCCTGAAAGTGCCACCTGGGGTGATCTGTGATCTGCAGACACACTGAAACCTCAGAGAGCAAAGCCAGGTGGCAGGTGTGGCTCCTTGGTTGTCTTGGTTTGTGGAAGGAAGGTGGGGGGCACCAGGACCTATTCATAACAACTCATGCTTTTCTAGCATTTACGACATCCAAGGCATCGCTCCTTAGGGTGTTAACTGGCCTGAGCCTTAACCCCATGAGGTAGGTACTGTTGTCATTCCCATTGTACAGATGAGGAAACTGAGGCCCAAAGGATAAGAAACGTGTCCAGATTCCCACTGAAGCACGTAGAGTCCAGGACCTGCTCCCAGAATCATCCAGAATCCTCCAGGGAGGCTCTCCTGAAGCCAGGTTAGTTGATGCTGCTGGGAAACGAACCCATTAAATTGATGCCCATTCAACTCTCACCCCTGGGGTTGCCCTTAGGGAACAGAGTCACGGTTTAAAGAGAGACAGAAGGTCTGTTGCTTTTTTTTTTTTTTCCTGAGGCCGAGTTTCACTCTTGTCACCCAGGCTGGAGTGCGGTGGCGCGATCTCGGCTCACTGCAAACCTCCATCTCACAGGTTCAAGTGATTCTCCTGCCTTAACCTCCCAAGTGGCTGGAATTATAGGCACTCACCACCACGCCCTGCTAATTTTTGTATTTTTTTAGTAGAGACAAGGTTTCACCACGTTGGCCAGGCTGGTCTTGAACTCCTCACCTCAAGTGATCCACCCACCTCACCCTCCCAAAGTGCTGGGATCACAGGCGTGAGCCACTGCGCCCAGTCTTGCATTTTTATCTATTCCATGCTGTCTGAATTTTTTTTTTTTTTTGAGACGGCGTCTTGCTCTGTCACCCAGGCTGGAGTACAGTGGCACGATCTCAGCTCACTGCAACCTCTGCTGCCCGGGTTCAAGTGATTCTCCTGCCTCAGCTTCCCGAGTAGCTGGGATTACAGGTGCATGCCACCATGCCCGGCTAATTTTTGTATTTTTAATAGACAGGGGGTTTCAGCATCTTGGCCAGGCTGGTCTTGAACCCCTGACCTCGTGATCCACGATCCACCTGTCTCAGCCTCCCAAAGTGCTGGGATTCAGGCGTGAGCTGCTGCGCCCAGCCTGATGTCTGAATTTTTAAAGAATATTTTCCTTAGGTCAGGCACGGCAGCTCACACCTGTAATCCCAGCACTTTGGAAGGCTGAGGCAGGTGGATCACTTGAGGCCAGGAGTTCAAGATCACCCTGGTCAACATAGCAAAACCCTGTCTCTCCTAAAAATACAAAAAAATTTTACCTGGGTGTGGTGGCTCATGCCTGTAATCCCAGCTACTCGGGACGCTGAGGCACGAGAATTGCTTGAACCTGGGAGGCAGAGGTTGCAGTGAGCAGAGATCGTGCCACTGCACTCCAGTCTGGGTGACACAGCAAGACTTAAAAAAAAAAAAAAAAAAGATGCCTGGGTTCTGGTCTGGCCTCCTCCACCTTTAGCAAGCCGCACTACCTCCCTCAGCCTCAGTCTCCCCATCTTCAAAATGGGTCTAGTAATCCCTAGTCAACAGGGCAGTTATGAGCTAAGTCAAGGGCTTGGATAAGTGATCCAAGCAAGGTGGTAACAATATGTTTGCAAAGTCTAGGGCCTGGAGCCAAGCCCAGGATTCCCACCAGAGCATGATGCAGCCTCCCTCTGATATCTCTGACCCATGGGCCAAAGTCACCCTCTGTTGGATTTGTCTGGCCTATACAGTGCTTTTAGAGATATGTTTTGAAGGCCAGGCACGGTGGCTCATGCCTGTAATCCTAGCACTTTGGGAAGCTGAGATGGGAGAATTGCTTAAGACCAGGAGTTCAAGACCAGCCTGTCAACATGGTGAAACCCCATCTCTACTAGAAACACAAAAATTAGCCAGGCGTGGTGGCAAGCACCTGTAATCCCAGCTACTCGGGAGGCTGAGGCAGGAGAAACGCTTGACCTGGGAGGCAGAGGTTGCAGTGAGCCAAGATCGTGCCACTGCACTCCAGCCTGGACGACAGAATGAGAGTCCATCTCAAAAAAGAAAAAAAAAAAAAAAAGAAATATAGTCTGAATCTGTGGCTAAAATTTTAAAATGAGACATCTTGCCTGAAAACTCCTGAATTATGGCTTCTGTTGAAAAGATCAGCACATCTGGCCACCCAGGCCTATCTTCCTATAAGGCAGGAGTGGGCACAGGTAAGAAAAGGTTACCCTGAATTTATGATTCCCGCCAGGCCCCAGGAGGCAAGAGATCGCAAACTTAGCACTGGCTCTCGCAAAATTCCTCCCAGGAGTTTGTACAGGTCCCAGCAAAACACCATGGAATAAAAATCATTAACAGCGAACATTTAAAAGTAAAAGTATCAGAGATGGGACTAAACACTTCAGTCATTGAACATTGATTGACACAGCACTTCCTACCTCATCCCAGATACTGTGCTTTATTAATACCAACCTCTCATTTGAACCCTATGACATAGGAACTGATTATCTCCATTTTACAGATGAGGAAACTGAGGCACAGGGTAGTTATGTGATTTGCCCAGAATCCCATAGCTGCTACATGGTAGAGGCAGGGTCCAAATCCTTACACTCTGATTCTAGAGTCTTTATGTGTTTTGACACCAGGCAATGCTGCAAAGTCTCAGTAAATTCTCACAATGACCTGATCACAACTTTACAAATGTGGAAACCGAGGTACAGAGAGGTCAAGTCACATGCACGGGATCATGCTAATAGAAACTAGCAAATTTGGAGCCGGGCGCGGTGGCTCATGCCTGTAATCCCAGCACTTTGGGAGGCTGAGGAGGGTGGATCACCTGAGGTCAGGAATTCGAGACCAGCCTGGCCAATATGTTGAAACCCTGTCTCTACTAAAAATACAAAAAATAACCTGGCTTGGTGGTGGGCATCTGCAATCTCAGCTACTCGGGAGGCTGAGGCAGGAGAATCGCTTGAACCTGGGAGGTGGAGGTTGCAGTGAGCCAGAATCGTGCCACTGCCTCCAGTCTGGGCAACCGAGCGAGACTTTGTCGAAAGAGAAAGGAAAAAAGAAAGAAAGAAAGAAAGAAAGAAAGGAAGGAAGAAAAGGAAGAAAAGGAAGAAAGGAAGAAAGGAAGGAAAGAAGAAAGAAAGGAAAGAAAGGAAGAAAGGAAGAAAGAAAGAAAGAAAGGAAAGAAAGAGAAAGAGAAAGGAAGGAAGGAGGAAAGGAAGAAAGGAAGGAGGAAAGGAAGAAGGAAGGAAGGAAGGAAGGAAAGAAAGAAAGAAAGAAAAAAGAAACTAGCAGATTTGGAATTCAAATTCAAGAAGGCTGGGCCACGAATGGTGGCTCACGCCTGTAATCCCAGCACTTTGGGAGGCCAAGACAGGCAGATTATTTGAGCCCAGGAGTTCAAGACCAGCCTGGTCAACATGTGAAACCCTGTCTGGACTAAAAATACAAAAATTAGCAGAGCATGGTGATGTGCACCTGTCTTCCCAACTACTCGGGAGGCTGAGGCAGGATAATTGCTTGAACCTGGGAGGCGAGGGTTGCAGTGAGCCGAGATCATGCCACTGCACTCCAGTCTGGGCAACAGAGCGAGACTTTGTCTCCAGAAAAAAAAGAATCCCTAAGCCTCAGTTTCCTCATCTGTAAAGTGGGGCTGCTGAGAAAAGTAAGTAGGTGAAATGCTTAGGGTAGTGACTGACACATAGCGAGTCTTGCTGCTGTTGTGTTAATTTCCTCTGACCCCAGAGCCCATGCACTGAACTTATGCATCCTAAAATAAGGCAGTTTGGGCACACCCTGCAGAAGGAAGCCTGTGAGAGGGTCTCCTGTCATAGCTACTCTGCCACAACCATCCCCCCAAATAAGGAGTCACAGCAAGGTGCCTACCTCCAGAGGGGTGAAGTCATGATTGACCAGGAACGCCAGAATGGCTGTGGGAACGACCAGGAACTCCACTCTGAACGTGTCATGGTTCCCATCGTAAGTAGCTTTGAACTTGCTATAAATCAACCAGACCGTGGTGAAGGAGCAGGCTATGTAGACCACCTGAGGAGGGGGATGATGAGAAGGGGCCTCAACTCACAGGCCTGTGCCCCAGTAGGCTCAGATCCCGGAGTCCAGGCCCCTCCCTCAGACCCAGGAGTCCAGACCCCCAACCCCTCCTCCCTCAGACCCAGGAGTCCAAGTCCCCAGCCCCTCCTCCCTCAGACCCAGGAGTCCAGGGCCCCATTCCCTCCTCCCTCAGACCCAGGAGTCCAGGCCCCCAGCCCCTCCTCCCTCAGACCTAGGAGTCCAGGCCCAGCCCCTCCTCCCTCAGACCCTGGAGTCCAGGCCCCCAGCCCCTCCTCCCTCAGACCCAGGAGTCCAGGCCCCCAGCCCCTCCTCCCTCAGACCCAAGAGTCCAGGCCCAGCCCCTCCTCCCTCAGACCCAGGAGTCCAGGCCCCAGTCCCTTCCTCCCTCAGACCCAAAAGTCCAGGCCCCCGGCCCCTCCTCCCTCAGACCCAGGAGTCCAGACCCCCAACCCCTCCTCCCTCAGACCCAGGAGTCCAGGCCTCAGTCCCTTCTTCCCTCAGACCCAAGAGTCCAGGCCCCCGGCCCCTCCTCCCTCAGACCCAGGAGTCCAGGCCCCTGGCCCTTCCTCCCTCAGACCTAGGAGTCTGGGACCCACACCCGGCTCCTCTGCCTCAGTGGGGGCCAGAGAGGTGGGGTGGAGCCTCTACCTTCATACACGTGTTGTAGAGTGAGATGTAGTTGGTGAAGAGGTCCAGATATCGGGCAGTGAACACCACAGCAAACAGGACCTGGCTCTTCCCTGAAATTCCTGTGGTCCAGAGACAGAGAAAGAGAGAGAGAGAGAGAGAGAGACAGAGAGAGAGAGACAGACAGACAGACAGACAGACAGACAGACAGACAGACAGAAGGAGAGAGGAAGCTGGGGGTGGGCTGCATGGGCAATAAACTAAGGCAGGGCGCCCGGGACCAGCCTGGAGGCAGCTCTGGAGTGCAGCTGTCCCCGGAGGCCTCCCCAGCCCGCCCCGCCTGAGCAGGGCCCTTTCCCACGGACCACAGCCAGGGGGCAGCCCAGGCCCCCGAAGCTACTCCAGCCCGAGGCTCCGTCCCAGACTAGGCCTCATGGCTACCCCTGGCCCCTCAGGGTCCTCCCGCAGTCTGGACCTGAGGTGAGGCCTAGGGAGGACCTTCCCTGACCTCAGGCCCCGGATCCGGTCACCTCCCTCCCGTTCCCTTCCTGGCCGCCACGGTCCACGTCACCAACTCACAGCCACCTCCCCGCCTGCCATGGTTCCCTGTTCCCGGTCCGTGAACCCTCGGGCTGCCCAGATTGGGGCTGGGGGTGGCTGAATTGGGGGCCTAAAGCCGTTCACATGAAACTGTATGCACCCCCGCCAGTCTGGGGAAGGGAGCTGACCCCCTGGAGACCCAGAACCTAGAAGAGAGATCCCCAGCAAGCAGTGGGGGTGGAACCTGTGCCCCTAGTGCCCCCAAACCCTTCCTGAGTCCTGCGACGCCCCCCAACCCCCGCCCGCAATCTCTCTCCTTCGCCAGCCCTGGTGGGCCTCTCACCGGCGCACGAGCGGGACTTCCAGATTTTGAGCAGTAGCAAGATGATGGCGAGGAGGTGGGAGAGGTCTCCCAGGAATCGGAAGAGATTCATGGCTGGGGGGCCCTGGCAGGGCTGAGCGGGAGGGAGGCAGGCTGGCGGGGGGGTGCCCCCCGAGGCTGCTGGTCTGAACGGGTAGCTGGGCTGGGGGGACGGGAGAGGGACCCTAGGTGCGCTCCGCTCCGGGGAGGGGACTTTGGGAGGGGGAGCAAAGGCCGGAGCTGGCGGCGGAGCTGGAGCCGGGAAGAGGGAGGAGAGCGGGAGGGGGAGGAGTCCGGGAGGAGAGGCTCCGCCCCCGAGGGCGGGGCCTGGATCCCCGGCGCCCCCTATCGCCCACCTCCTGCTTTGCCGTGGCGGCGCTAAACGCACCCCCAAAGCTGCCCCATAGGAACTTGGGAGGGTCGCAGGGTTCGGAAAGTGCCAAATCCAGCACCGGTTCGCCCAGGCAATCTGTGTCTCTGGAAGAGACGCAGTCCGGTACACCAGCCTCAGCCCTTGCAGGGATGTAGAGACTGCCCTCTGAGCTTGAAAAATCCTGCAGGGACCCGGAGGCTCAGCTGCTAGCTTTTGCAGCTTTCAGGCACTCTAACTCCAATCCCCCAGAAGACAAGAAAGATACCCCACCTACTTCCTCCCCTAGACCCAGGACTCAAGGCCCCAGCCCGTTCGTCAAACCCAGAAGTCTGGGTCCCCAGCCCCTCCTCCCTCAGATCCAGGAGTCCAGACCCCCAGCCTCTCCTCCCTCAGACCCAGAAGTCCAGACCCCCAGCCCCTCCTCCCTCAGATCCAGGAGTCCAGGCCCAGCTCCTCCTCGCTCAGACCCAGGAGTCCAGGCCCCCAGCCTCCTCCCTCAGACCCAGGAGTCCAGGCCCCCAGCCTCCTCCCTCAGACCCAGGACTCCAGGCCCCCAGTCTCCTCACTCAGACCCAGGAGTCCAGGCCCCCAGACCCTCCTCCCCCAGATCCAGGAGTCCAGGCCCCCAGCCCTTCCTCCCTCAGACCCAGGAGTCCAGACCCCCAGCACCTCCTCCCTCAGACACAGGAGTCCAGATCCCCAGCCCCTCCTCCCTCAGCCCCAGGAGTCCAGGGCCCCATTCCTTCCTCCCTCAGACCCAGGGGTCCTGGCCCCCAGCCCCTCCTCCCTCAGACCCAGGGGTCCAGGGCCCCAGCCCCTCCTCCCTCAGACCCAGGAGTTCAGGGCCCCAGCCCTTTTCCCTCCTAGGACGCTGTTCCTTGGAACTTAGGGTCCCACCCCCACCATCTTATGGATCAAACATCCTAACCTTAAGAATCTAGATCTACAGTTTCTCCCTTTACGACCCACAGATTTAGGCCCTGATTCTCTTCTTTTTCAGGAATGTGCACCTCACCCTGTTCTCCCAGACCTTGAGGATGAAGGAAACAGGAGCCCCACCCAGGAGGCTCAAGGCCGAAACTCTGACCCAAACTACCTCAGGAGCCCCTGGCCCTGGCTTCCCCCCTGCTCCAGAGTTTCTGCCCTGCCCACACACACACACCCTCTTCCACCCTCAGAGGCCCCGGTGTCCTGCCCCACGCTCTACCCCAGAGCCCCACGGGTGGCTTTATAAAACTGCCGGGCCCAGCCCTCTAGCAGGAGGGGAATGCTGGGCATCTGGGTGTGGGACCCCCGGGGAACAGCCTGTGGTCTGGACTCCTGCGTCTATGAGGGGACAGACGTGGCTTCCCTTCCGGATGATGGGGTACCCACAGGTGATGGAGGCCAGGGTCCCTCAATAAAAGAAGGGGTGCAGGCATGTTGGTTTCTTCAGAGGGCTGGAAGGACGGGGTGCCCAAGGGTGACATCCACGAGTCTTGGGTCCCTGAGGGTGGCTTGTAGGGGGGAGAGTCGGGATGACTGAGTCCTTAAAAGAGACTCTGACTTGGAGGCGGTCCCCAAATTCCTGGGTCCCAGTAGAGAAGGGGACTCCTGGGTCTGAGGGAGGAGGGGCTGGGGGGCGGGACTCCTGGGACCAGGGTCGAGACCTGGTTTTCAGGCCTGGCCTTCTGGGGCAATAAAAGCCACAGCTTGGGTCTTAGTATGGCGAACACTGAAGTCAGGGAAAGGCCTCCTGTTTCCAGAGCCTCAAGGCAGGGCGGGGGCAGAGGGCAGCAACCCCCAGCCCTGGAGTCTAGCTCTGAAGCTGGTGTCTCCATACCGGGTTCTGAGTCCCTGCCTGCCTGTCCCCAGCCTGACTTCTTCCTCCCTTTTTATTTTCAGCCCCTCACTCCCTTGTCCCAGGAGGAAGGCAGAGGCTGGTAGCTAGGGGTGGGGGGCGGCCCCCTCCCCAAGCCTGGCAGGAGAAGGGGTCCCCAGGGAGGCCAGGAGGGGGGGCTGTGGGTCTCCCGGCAGTGGCAGACGGGGACTGAATGTTAATCGCATCCCGAGTGAGTGTGTGTGTGCGAGAACACAGCGAGTGTGTGAGTCCCTCCCGCTCCAGCTCCTCCAAGCCGCGGCCGCCGCCGCCACCCTCGCCCGCAGCCTCCCGCAGCCTCCCTCGGCCACTGGTGCCTGCTGGGGGGTGTTGCCTGGGTGGGTCCGCCCGGCCCCCAGGGGTCTCTCGAGCGTCTGCCATCTGCCCGGTGAGGATCTGTGTGTCCGGGTGTCTGGGGCTGGCTGGTGGAGGGGGGGTGTGTCTGTAAGCGCTGCGGCGGCGGAGGGAGGGAGGGGTCTGTCTGTCTGTACCGACCCTGAGCTGCCTGCCTGGGTGTCGTGGGGCTCCCACTCCTTCCCCCCGGCCCCCCCAAACCCACATGGATGGTGTGTACCTGGGTTCTGTGCCTCCTGCCTGCGTCCGGCCAGGCGTCTGGGCGTCCCCGGCTGCCTGTGTCCTCCTGTCTGTCCAAACAGCCCCTATCAGCAGTGGCAGCCTGGCCCCCATTAGACCCCCCACTCTGTGTGTGTGTGTCTGTGTGTGTGTCCCTCCTCAAGCTCTGGGGGTGTTGAGGGGGAATCCCAGGGAAGTGAGGTCGTGCGTGTGTGCGTGAGTGTATGTGTGTTTCTGCCTGTGTTTGAGAGTGGGGGAGTCAAGGGGGGGTCTAGAGGTGGCCAAGCGAGGAAGGGGCAAGCAGTTCCCCAAGCAGGCAATCTCCCGCTCCTCACACACACACACCAGCCACTAGCTTCAGAGGTGACCCAGACAGACAGATAGACACAGACGCTGGAAGGGGGGGTGGGGGGGCTGAGGGCACAAAGCGGGGGTGCGAGTGAGCCAGGGAGAGGCGGGACTGGACACATGGAAAGGGGGGAGGAGCCGGGGCTGAAGCGGCAGAGGGGGGCACCCCGGGTGGGCGGAGGGGGGATCCCCACGGGGTCGGGGCGGCAAGAGGACACCCCGACAGCCTCTGCAATGTCCGGGGCCCAACTTCCAGAGCAACATGTGTAGCCACGTCCTCGCCTAGTCCAGGTGGCCGCAACCTTGGGGGAGAGACAGGGCAGGACAGGACCAAGGAAGAGGAAGGAGAGACGGAGCCAGGGACAGACAGGAGGTCCGGGCTGCCGCTGCTGCCGCCGCCACCACTGCCGCCGCCCCGGGGCCTGCCCCCCCGACATCGGCTCTCTGAGCCCTCCTCGGAATCTTGGGGTCGCTGGACGCCGGGTTCCGGTCCTGGCCCCCCCGCCATCCCCCCAACAGAACAGGGTCATGAAAAGGTAAGGCGGGGACAGGGGATGCAGGGATGGTGGTGGGAATGTGGACCCCCAAATCTAGGACAGGGGAAGTTGGCAAGGAGCCTCGTGGAGGGAGGGGGTTTGAATGGTGGGCAGGGGTCTTGACCCCCACCTAGCTCCCCTGTCCCTCAGGGACTCTCCTCCACCCTCTCTCTCTCCCTCTCTGAGCCCCTTTTTCCTGAGTCCCTACACCTCAGACCTTTCACGCCCCCATTTCTCTGACACTTGGCTCCCTCTCCCCAGCCCCACATACCTGATGCCCCATATCCCTGTGCCTCCATCTCTCTATCTCACCTTCTCCCTGTACCCCCCTCCCTGCATCAGTCCCCCCATCGCCGGCCGGTCCTCTCCCTCTCTCCTCTCGCTCTCCCCTCCCATGTCAGAGCTATGAGTCTGCTATTAATACCCCTGCCAAGGACCTTGAGGGCATCCAGGCCCCCAGCACCCCTCGCCCCAAGCTCCCACCCCTTCCTCAAGGTTCTGGAACACCCTTCCAGCCTCTCCCAAGCATCAGGATTCAGGTGGGGAGAGACCGATGTTGTGTGTGTGTGTTGGGGGGTGAGGGGGGAGGAAACGGGATGCCGTCTGCAGCACAACTCGAGGTTGCGGGGGGAGCTGTTGATCGAAGTGGCCGCTCCTCTCTTCTCTGTTGGATGCTGTGGGGGGCAATGAAGACAGGGACACCCTAGGAATTTCTGGCACCCTCCTCCTCCTCCCCGCTTGGGGACAGGCTGTGCTATGTACAGGATCTAAGTGGGGTGACTAGGGAGGCCAGAGCTCGGTGGGGGGCACCAGGATGTTGGGAAGGATAGGGTTTGAAACCATAAGGGGATCTTTAAGGGAGGACAGGAGCCGGAACCCGGACTCCTGGGTCCTTGGAGGAAGAGGGGAGCTGGGGACCTGGACTCTTGGTTCCTGCAGGGAGAGGAGGCTGGGCACTGGAGTTCCAGAGTCTTGGGGCAGGAGGGGCCTGGCCTCCTGGGTCCTGGGAAAGAACAGGACCGAATGCCCAGACTCCCAAGGCCTGGGGGAGGAAAGGGCTGCCAGAAGGACTCCTGGGTCTTTACGGGAGGAGGTAGGGGATAGCGCTTCTGTCTGAGGAAGGCAGGCTGGGAGCTCAGTCTCCTGAGTCCCTGACAGGGCAGGAGATGAGAGTCGGGGACTTTAGCCCTATGCAGATGGAAGTGGAAACGGAGGCTCATGAGGAGGTGGAGATGGAGGCGGGGGGGCGGGGGGTTGTCCAGAGGCTGGACTCTGTGATCCCTGAGGGCGTGGGTTCTGGGGGTTGGGCCTTCAGAGTCCTGGAGGACTGGGGATGCCCCTCCTCAGGCCCTGGAGTGGGGGAGGCTGCTCTCCCTAATCCCTGTGGGAAGGAACTGAGCATGCAGCCCCCGTGAGAAGGGTGGGGCCGGGGGCTGCCCTCCTGGGCCTCAGTAGGGAGTGGGACGCGGGGTCCCTAAGAGCAGAAGCCAGGTAGGGGTGGGTCTGGGAGAGGCAGAGGAGGGGCTGGAGGGTGAGCAGCCACTGGGAATGGAGGGGAGCGTTGAGTGTTAACCCCGCGGGGGCCAGGCCACAGCTGTGGGTTATTTTGGGGCGGAGTGGGGGGGTTATTCTGAGCGCTGATTGAGCCAGCTGCTTGGGGAAGGGCAATGGAAAGGAGGAGCGAAGAGAAGCCAGGATCGGGGAGGGATGGGCATACTAGGAGCCCCCAACCCCTTCCCTGGGGAGACAGGGGCCCGAGATCTCTGGGAAGGTGAGGTGGTGGGCAGAGGGGACGGGCTGTGGCCTCGAGGCAGGGGAGGGGTGGTGGGCCTTTCCCCCGCCCTGGCTGTCTGTGGGGTGGACGAGGCCTGCGCTACCATGGCAACCGGACAGGAGCATGACAGCCAGGAGAGAACCCTTCCTTGTCTGGACCCTCACCCCTTCTGGAAGCCCCTAGTGCAGACTCCAGTCCTTCTCTGGGTACCAGGAGTCCAGACTCCCAGTGCCCTCCTCCCTCAGTCCCAGGCAGGACCCAGGAGCCTGGCTCCCAGCCCAACCACCCCAGGCGGCTAGTATTCAACAGGGGGCACAGGAAGAGAGCCTGTATTTCCTCTAATTTACCAAATTGCTCTGGGCTGGGTGCCAGGGACCCCCACACCCACCCTACCCAGCTCTCCACAGCTGTGCCCCCCAACCCCACATCCCAGATGGGGCCATGACTCCCTTGCTTTGAGAATGAGGGGATGGGGACAGGACTAAGGGGACAAAATGGGTTAGGGGTTGTGGTCAGGGTGAGGGGTAAGGTCATGTGGGGATTTTCTCTCCTTGGGGTACCCCACTAATTTCTCTCTTTCTCTCCCCACACACCTGACCCCTTTTCCCTCTCTCATTTTTTCTCTCCCTTTTCCTCCCTTTTATTTCTGCTCCCTCCTGCCACTCGCCTTCCCCGCCTTACTTTCATGTCTGTACTGGGCACCTCCCTGGTGGGGGTCCCGATCTTGGCCTTGCTTCGCTATTTCTGTCCTCCTGTTTTCGCTCCGCTCTGCCTGCCTCCCTCAATCTCAATTGTTTCCCCATCCTTCATGTGCGCGTGTCTCTTGGTGGCCTTGGGGTCTCTGTCTCCCTCTTCCTGCCTTGCTGTCTTCTTCTCTGTCCAACTTTCTTGCCTCGCTTATCTCTCCCGCCTTCCTGCATCTCTTCCCGCCTCTATCATCCTCTCCCTGGGCCTCCCTCATTCCTGTTTCTGTCACTCCGTCCTCTCTCTCTCCGTCTTCTCCCTGTCTCTGCTGCTTCCGTCTCTCTCCTTCTTCCTGCCGCTCTTTCCCTCCCCGTCTCCCTGGGCCTCTCTCTGCTCCTATCTTGATCCCATCTCCGTGGGTGTCCCCATCCCCACCTTGTCTATCTTCCTCTCTCTCCCCTCTTACCTCTGTATCTTCCTCTGACCCCATTATCCACCCTCGTCTTTGCGTCTCCCCCAATCCCATACTCCACTTCTTCCTATCTCTGTCTCGCCCTATCTCTGCGTCTCTCCCTGTTTCACCTCTTCCTCTGGTGTTTCTTCCCCACCTCTCCCTTCCACCTCCCTCTGCTGTGTCTGTCTCTCCCTCTGTCTCTGCCTGTCTCTCCTCCATCTCTCTCTCTCCGTCTCTCCCTCTCTCTCCCCTCCATCTCTCTCTACCTCTGCCCGTCTCTCCTCCATCTCTCTCTCTCCGTCTCTCCCTCTCTCTCCCCTCCATCTCTCTCTACCTCTGCCCGTCTCTCCCTCTGTCTCTCCTCCATTTCTCTCTCCCTCTCTGCCTGTCTCTCCTCCATCTCTCTCCCTCTGCCCGTCTCTCCCTCTGTCTCTCTCCCTTCCATCTCTCTCGTCCTCCGTTCCTGTCTCTCCCTCTGTTCCATCACCCCGACCGCTCCCTGTCCTCCCCATCTCGGCGCCTGTCCCTCGCTGCATCTCCTCCTCTGTGCGTCTCTTTATCTCGTCTCCCTGTCTCTGCGTCTCCCGTCTGTGCCTCCCTCTCCTCCCCGTCTCTCCCGGCCCGGGTGCTCAGAGGCCGCCCGGCGGGGCCCGCAGGCGATGCGCGGCGCCGGTGGCCCCCGCGGCCCTCGGGGCCCCGCTAAGATGCTGCTGCTGCTGGCGCTGGCCTGCGCCAGCCCGTTCCCGGAGGAGGCGCCGGGGCCGGGCGGGGCCGGTGGGCCCGGCGGCGGACTCGGCGGGGCGCGGCCGCTCAACGTGGCGCTCGTGTTCTCGGGGCCCGCGTACGCGGCCGAGGCGGCACGCCTGGGCCCGGCCGTGGCGGCGGCGGTGCGCAGCCCGGGCCTAGACGTGCGGCCCGTGGCGCTGGTGCTCAACGGCTCGGACCCGCGCAGCCTCGTGCTGCAGCTCTGCGACCTGCTGTCGGGGTTGCGCGTGCACGGCGTGGTCTTCGAAGACGACTCGCGCGCGCCCGCCGTCGCGCCCATCCTCGACTTCCTGTCGGCGCAGACCTCGCTGCCCATCGTGGCCGTGCACGGCGGCGCCGCGCTCGTGCTCACGCCCAAGGTGCGCGCGACCGGGGCGGGGCGGGGCCACAGGAGGGGCGGTGACAGCCGCTGAGGGGCGGGTCTGGGACAGCCAGCGGGGGCGGGGCCTAGAGGGGGCGGGGACTGTCCTGTGGGTCCGAGTCTGGGACAAGGTGGGCCCAGATGGTAGGCAGGGCTTAGGGCTAGATTAGAGGCGGGGCTGACTTGGAGGGGGCTGGTCTATAGGGTAAGCTGGGCCTTTAGGGTCAGAAAGAGGCCAGTCCTCGATGATCAGAGTATAGGGAGGACGTGGGCCCATTCATTGCAGGTAAGGATCTGTAGTAAAGGCGAGTCGAGGGAAGGGTTAGGGGCTGGGAACGAAAAGGGACTAGCCCCAAATGGCAAAATCTGAGGGAGGGGTGGGACCTAGGATCAGCACAGGAAGAAGTCAGTTGAAAAGGAATGGGCCTGGGCGCGGTGGCTCACGCCTGTAATCCCAGCGCTTTGGAAAGCCGAGGCCGGCGGATCACTTGAGGTCACAGGAGTTTGAGACCAGCCTGGCCAACATGGTGAAACCCCGTCTCTACTAAAAATACAAAAATTAGCCGGGCGTTGTGGCGGGCGCCTGTAATCCCAGCTACTCGGGAGGGTGAGGCAAGAAAATTGCTTGAATCCGGGAGGCGGAGGCTGCGGTGAGCCGAGATCGTGCCACTGCACTCCAGCCTGGGCGACACAGTGAGACTCTGTCCAAAAGAAAAAGAAAAGGAATGGAGTTCAGAAAGAAAGGGGCGAAGTCTAGTGGAGAGGTGGCAGCTAGGAAGTATCAGAGGTATCAGGTACCAAGGACAGAGTTTGGGGAGGCGTTCGGCCGGTTGAGCATAGGGTCTAGAAGTCAGCCAGGGATGGAGGAGCCATCTTCTAAGTGGAAGAGTCGGAAAAGAGGAAGAGTCATTAGAGAGAGGAGGACGGGCAAGGGGTAGAACCAGGAAGCAAGGAATTGAGATTTGGTGCGAGGCCAGTCAGGGAAGGAGTGAGTCAGAAAAAGGGGGCGGGGCTAGCCAGTTGGGGGCGGGGCCAGCGAGGGGCGGGACCTAAGCACTCTAATAAAGGGGTGGGTCTAGGGAGGAAGCCGGTCCTGAGAGTAGGGTTTGAGAAGCGGCATACCCCGCTGTGAGTTGTGGAAAGCGAGAGTCCAGAGGATGGGCAGGAAGATGAAGGCTTATGGTGGAGGCCGACCCAGCCAATGAGAGATCAAAGCCAGGAGCCTGCTGGGAAGGGATGGTAGAGGCTGGAGCTGGCCAGAGCCTGGAGAAAGGCCTGACTCCCAAGGGCACAGAAGGGGCCAGTTGTAGCGGACCTCTGGTAGAGAAGGAGAGAATTGGACCAAGCCTGCTCTGTGGATTGAGAATGGGTCAGCTAGGAGGTGGGGCCTGAGAAGGGGCGGGGCCTCTCCAGAGGTGGGGCCAGCGCAACCCAGAGGTGGAGCTTCATTCAATCTGCCCATTCCCTGCTGTGCGGGCCTGTGGCTGTGTGACTGCATCACTGTTGTATGCAGAGGCTCGTAGTCCTCTCCTGTCCAGAGCATTCTGGGAAGGACCTCTGTCCAACTTTCTTGTTCTCCTTGGCATGGTACTTTTCAGAGATTTGTAGGTAGATGCCCTGGGAGGCGAACTTATTTCTTAACTGCCACTTCCAAGGCATACTCAAAAGACGTGATCCCTCGTGCCTTCATTGCTGCTGAGAAGTGTGGTCCTCTCTGTTTCATTGTCCGCTGGGCACTGCGGTCGGCTCAGTGTACCCCCATAGCATTCTGGGAAATGTAGTCCCCGTGCTGCCCCTGGATGGAAGAAAGAATGATTTTCACAGCTCCATCTGTGCCCCACTGAATGCTGGGAATGTGGTCCCCTCAGCACACCTCCACCTGCTGAAGGAAGAGGTTCTCCTTGCTTTACAATAAGACCTCATTTCCGGCCAGGTGCACTGGCTCACACCTGTAATCCCAGCACTTTGGGAGGCCGAGGCGGGCGGATCACCTGAGGCCAGGAGTTTGAGGCCAGCCTGGCCAACATGGAGAAACCCCATCTCTGCTGAAAATATGAAAATTAGCCGGGCATGGTGGCGCATGCCTGTAATCCCAGCTACTCAGGAGGCTGAGGCAGGAGTAATCGCTTGAACCTGGGAGGCGGAGGTTGCAGTGAGCCGAGATTGCAGTGAGCCGAGATCTTGCCACTGCACTCCAGCCTGGGGGACAGAGTGAGACTGTTCTCAAAAAAAAAAAAAAAAAAAAAAACAATAAACAAAAAGAACTCATTCCCTCAGGACAGCTGCAGTATCCCCTATGCGCCTAGGGAGAAAGCCCACTTGCTGTTCTCATTGCATTACAGGAAGATTTATTGAGAGCTGATTCTGTGCCAGGGCTGTTTTAATTCCTAGGGAATACAGTTCTAGAGGGGGGAAAAAAAAAGAGAGGGAGACAAGGTCCCTGCCTTATAGAGCTTGCATTTTAATGGTGAGACAGACAAAACCAGTAACAGTAAAATCCGGCTGTCCTGGAGGAAATCAACACAGGATGTTGTAATGACTGAGGATGGAGTTTCAATAGATGGCAGTCAGGGGAGGCCTCCCTGAGGCGGTGACACCTGAGCTGGAGGTGTCAGGTGGAGGTCTGGCATGGAGGAGGTAGGGAAAAGTGTCCCCAGGAGAGGCAACAACAAAGGACAAAGCCCTTGAAGCAGGAAGGAGCTTGATGTATTTGAGGAAGAGCAAGAAGGGAGTGTGGCTGGAGCCCACTGGGGGATTGGGGTGGCAGGAGATGAGGTCAGAGAAGCAACAGGGGCCAGTTCACGCAGGGCCTTGGGGCCACAGTGAGGACTTTGGCTTTGATTCTGAGGTAGAATCACTGGAAGGTTTTCAACTGAGAAGGGATGTGATCCAATTAATATTTTGAAACAATCACTCTGGCTGCTGTTTGGAGAATAGACTGGAAGATGCAAGATTGAAAACAAAGATAGGCTGGGCGCAGTGGCTCATGCCTGGAATCCCACCACTTTGGGAGGCCAAGGCGGGTGGATCACTTGAGGTGAGGAGTTTGATACCAGCCTGGCCAACATGGTGAAACCTCCCTCTACTAAAAATACAAAAATGAGCTTGGCATGGTGGTGCATGCATGTAATCCCAGCTACTTGGGAGGCTGAGGCAGGAGAATTGCTTGAACTCAGGAGGTGGAGGTTGCAGTGAGGCAAGATCTCGCCACTGCATTCCAGCCTTGACAACAGAGCGAAACTTGAAAGAAAGAGAGAAAGAGAAGAAAAGAAAGAAAGAAAGAAAGAAAAAGAGAGAGGAAAGAAAACAGAGATGGGTGGGAAAGTTGTAGATAGCTGGGCAAGAAAGGGTGACAATGAGAGTTGTGACAGTGATGGCAGTGAGGAGTGGACAACTGGAGCTATCTTTGAACGTAGAGCTAAGAAGACTTGGAGATGGCTGAATGTGTGAGGGAAAGAAAGGGAAAGGATGATTTAGGTTTGGGGCCTGAGCATCAGGGTGAATGAGAGAGAGAGGAAAAAAAAAGGCAGCTGCTCTTTATTCCTTTAGCTTCTTTACTCCTTTACGAGAGAGAGAGAGACAGAATAGGGAACAGTCTTGAGATAGGGGAAAGATCGAGCAATCTGTTTTTGACATGCTAATTTTGAGACACCTCTTGGAAATCCAAGAGGAGATATTGAATAAAAAGGAGGATAGGGGCCAGGCGTGGTGGCTCACACCTGTAATCCCAGCACTTTGGGAAGCCGAGGCAGGCAGATCACTTGAGTTCAGAAGTTCGAGACCAGCTTAGCCAACATGGTGAAACCCTGTCTCTACTAAAAATACAAAAATTAGCTGGGTGTGATGGCATGCGCCTGTAATCCCAGCTACTCAGAAGGCTGAGGCAGGATAATTGCTTGAACCCAGGAGGCAGAGGTTGCAGTGAGTGAAGATGGTGCCATTGCACTGCAGCCTGGGCAACAGAGGAAGACTCTGTCTCAAAAAAAAAAAAAAAAAAAAGGCTGGGGGATAGATTTGTCTGGAGCTCACACGAGAGGTTGTGACTGAGGACAGGAGCCATTAGCATATCCAGCACTGTTCAATAAAACTTTCAGCAAAGATGAAGCTGTTCTATAGCTGCTCTGTCCGATTTGAAAGCCACAAGCCACATGTGGCTGTTGAGTACTTGACAAGTGGTTAGTGCACCCAGAAAACTAACTTTTAAATTCTATTTAACATTTTTTTCCTCTGGTCCTTGATTCAGGATAAATTTTAGTTAATTTTAATTAATTTTAATTTGAATAGCTATGAGTGGCTAACAGCCACCCTATTGGATAGCATGGGAGACAGTATTTAAACTCATGGGCCTGGTTGAGATCACCAGGGAGAGAGGAATAGAGAAGAGAACACTAAGGCACTCCTAGTGTTTAGAATTTAGAATTCTGGCTGAGGAAGAAGGGCCAGCAAAGGAGGCAGAGGAAGAGGTGACAGAGAGGTAGGAGGAAAACCAAAGAAGGGAAAGGACATTCTGCAAAGCTTCTTCCAGTAGGGAAATACCATCAGCACCCTCATTGCATGCTGGGAGATGTAGTCTCCTCACTGCCTTCAGGGAACCAGTCCCTCTCAGTGGCTGCTGGGGGCTGTAGTTCCCTTACCAGATGCTGGTTGTATTAATGACAGTGATGTTAGCTGCTGGACCAGATGAACCCCCAAATCTCAGTGGATCACCCAACAGGAGGTTGTTTCTCATTCATATAAAATCCAGGCCAGGCACAGTGGCTCACGCCTGTAATTCCAGCACTTTGGGAGGCCGAAGTGGGTGGATCATCTGAGGTCAGGAGTTCAAGACCAACCTGGCCAACATGGAGAAAACCCGTCTCTACCAGAAATACAAAAATTAGTTGGGCGTGGTGGCGCACGCCTGTAGTCCCAGCTACTCGGGAGGCTGAGGCAGGAGAACTGCTTGAACCCGGGAGGCGGATGTTGCAGTGAGCCGAGATTGTGCCATTGCACTCCAGTCTGGGCAACAAGAGTGAAATTCCATCTCAAAAAAAAAAAAAAAATCCAAACAGGTGTTCCTGATTGGAGGTGGCTTTCCTCCATATGGTGACTCAGGGTTTCAGGCTCTCACCCTCTTGTGGCTCTGTAATCCCCTTTAGAGGACTAAGCTTCAAGAGTAAGGTTTTATTAGGCTGGGCACGGCAGGAGAATCACTTGAACCCAGGAGGCGGAGGTTGCAGTGAGCCAAGATCATGCCGCTGCTCACCGGCCTGGGCGACAGAGCAAGATTCTGTCTCAAAAAAACAAAAAACAAAAAAACAAAACAAAAAACTAAGGTTTTATGGATGAGTCTAGAATAACTCATCACGTGGCTAAACCTAATCCAGATCTAGCCATGTGCCCCAGGAGGAAAAGGAGATGGGTTTAGTGAACCTGTCGAGTCAGTCTGCCATATTGGGAGCTGTGGTCCCCTTATTCATTGCTGAGAAATAAGGTCCCCACATCGGCAGGCCTGACATCCTCCTCCCTCCCTGGCAGGAGAAGGGCTCCACCTTCCTGCAGCTGGGCTCCTCCACCGAGCAACAGCTTCAGGTCATCTTTGAGGTGCTGGAGGAGTATGACTGGACGTCCTTTGTAGCCGTGACCACGCGTGCCCCTGGCCACCGGGCCTTCCTGTCCTACATTGAGGTGCTGACTGACGGTAGTCTGGTGGGCTGGGAGCACCGCGGAGCGCTGACGCTGGACCCTGGGGCGGGCGAGGCCGTGCTCAGTGCCCAGCTCCGCAGTGTCAGCGCGCAGATCCGCCTGCTCTTCTGCGCCCGAGAGGAGGCCGAGCCCGTGTTCCGCGCAGCTGAGGAGGCTGGCCTCACTGGATCTGGCTACGTCTGGTTCATGGTGGGGCCCCAGCTGGCTGGAGGCGGGGGCTCTGGGGCCCCTGGTGAGCCCCCTCTTCTGCCAGGAGGCGCCCCCCTGCCTGCCGGGCTGTTTGCAGTGCGCTCGGCTGGCTGGCGGGATGACCTGGCTCGGCGAGTGGCAGCTGGCGTGGCCGTAGTGGCCAGAGGTGCCCAGGCCCTGCTGCGTGATTATGGTTTCCTTCCTGAGCTCGGCCACGACTGTCGCGCCCAGAACCGCACCCACCGCGGCGAGAGTCTGCATAGGTGAGTGGGGCTGGAATGGGAGGGGTGTGGGAGGGCTCCCAGAGCCTAACTACCTCAGTATTCACTGAATGAGTGGCTCAAATGGGCCACATCTGCTCTTTGAGCCTCAGTTTTCTTTTCTGTAAAGTGGGTGCAATTGGGTCTCTTTTCTGAGGTTAAATCAAGTAATTTGGAAAAAGCACCTGAGATAAAGTGAGTGTATTACTGTATTTCATGACTCTAAGATGCATAATGTTTCACATTTTAATGTCTTTGAAAACGAGATGTGTCTTATAATTGATGACATCATCAATTGGCAGCTTAATTGGCAGCACTTTTGTCTTTCTTTGTGGTACATCTTATAATTGAGAGCATTTTAGATTTAGTCTAAATACCTAGACTATAAACTGAGCTTCAGTAGCAAAAAAGACCCAACAATCCAGTGGCCCAGATGAGGTCGAAGTTTGTTCCTCTCTCACGTAACAACCCAGAGAGGAGCATTCCTGGTTATCAGGAGACTGCTGTTCCATGTGATCATTCAGGGACCCGGGATTCTCCCACACTGTTACTCTGGCATCTCTGCATGGTCGAAGTGGGTCGTGGGGATGTCTGAATTGTAGTTCATGAGAAGGGGAAAAGAGAGGAAGTGGACAGCAAGCACTTTCCTTTTGAGTAAGTGAGGCAGAAAGGACATGCCTCATACCTTACTGTTGAGAACGTAGTCATATGGTCAGGGCTGGCTTACTGGTTGTTGACAGTGGTGTCCATTCTGATTGGCCGGACGTCTATTGGAATTAGCTAGACGTCTATTCTGATTAGCTAGACGCCTATTCTGATTGACTAGACGTCCATTCCGATAGGCTAGACGTCCATTCCTGGCTAGACGTCCATTCTGATTGGCTAGTGCCTGTGCAGCGCCGATTGCTAGATATTTTGAATATTACTCCTGCACATGGCCTGGCCAACTGCAAGGAAGAGTGGGAAATGTCAGTCCTAGCTGAACAGGTGTGTGCCCAACTTACGCACTATTATTTTAGAAGAGGCGAACAGAGTTTGTTGGAAAATAGCATCTCCACGGTAGGAAGCTCTGGGAGTGGAAAAATTGATAAGTTTGGTGACAGAACAGTGAAAAGAGAGACCTTTAATCCTGAACGAGGATGGGGTGAATTTGGGAAGAGATGATGGTTGGGGAAGAAGACCTAAGAGAGGGTAATTGAGAACTGGTGACTTGGGAATCAGGATCCCCGAAAAAGAGGATGAGAAAAGCATCCCTTCTTCATAAATACTTACTGAGCACCCGCTAGGAACTAGGGCTCATGCTGGGCGCTGGGAACATAGATGAATAAGACCATGAAGTTATTCTTCAAAGAACGCAGGGTCCTGTAAGAGTGGCAGACAGGGACGGGGATAATGGCAACGCAGCATGAAGCTTGCAGTAATGGAGGTCATGCGGGCATGGCGGGGGCACAGGGAGGGGCACTGGCTAAGCCAGAAGATTTTCGGATGCATGAAGCGGAGTCTCACTGGAGTTTCCTTAGGGAAAAGGGGGTTTATTGGAAAAATAAACACACAGAGGAATTAAAGCCAGGAATTGAGGCTAAGCCTGGGGCCAGCTACTCTTTCAGCTCTTTCTGGTTCTTTCTTTTTTTCTTTTTCTTTCTTTCTTTTTTCTTTTTATTTTTCTTTTCTTTTCTTTTTTTTTTTTTTTTTTGAGACGGAGTCTCACTCTGTCGCCCAGCTGGAGTGCGATGGCATGATCTGGGCTCAGTGCAACCTCCACCTCCCGAGTTCAAGCGATTCTCCTGCCTCAGCCTCCTGAGTAGCTGGGGTTACAGGCACGTGCCACCATGCCCAGCTAATTTTTTTTGTATTTTTAGTAGAGAGGCCATGTTGGTCAGGCCAGTCTCGAACTCCTAACCTCAAATGAACTGCCCACCTCGGCCTCCCAAAGTGCTGGGATTCCAGCCGTGAGCCACCGAGCCCAGCTGGTTCTGTCTTTCTTATTCTATGCTTTCTCCCTCCCTCCCTCTGTCCATCTCCTCCCTCTCTCTCTCTCTTTCTCTTTGTTTCTCAGGCTTGCCTCTCCCAGACGCTGTTCAGTTCTTTACCCAGAATTTCTTCTCCCTCATAACTTCAGCTCTTGCTGGTCACAACTCATCCCTCCAGATCTCATAGCAAAATGTCATCCCAAGAGAGGAAATGTATTAGCCTCAGTCTGCCTTCCAAACCAGGTTGCACAAGTCACAAGTCAGCCTGTGGAGTCAGGAAGGTTTCTAGGAGAAGGTATCTGAGCTGTGACCTGAGGGATGAATTGCTCATTGATTCATTTATTGATTGAAACGCCCTTTATTGAAAGTCTGCTATGTGCCAAGCATTGCTTTAGGCACAGGGTGTATATAGTGTTAAATAAGGTCCCTGCTCTCTCAGAGCTTACAATCTGATAAAAGAGAAATGCAATGAGCAAATAAGTAAAGAAAAGGAAATATCAAGCAGGCAATAACTTCTGCTATGAAAATCAAACTGGGGAATGTGATAAGAAATGCATAGGGGGCTATGCTAGGTGGGGTGGTCAGGAAAGGCCTTTCTGAATAGGTGAAATTTGGAGGTTAAAAAACATGGATAGGCCGGGCTATGGCTCATGCCTGTAATCTCAGCATTTCGGGAGGCTGAGGCAGGAGGATCGCTAGAGGCCAGGAGTTCCAGGCCAGCCTGGGTAACATAGTGAGAACTCCATCTCTACAAAAAATTTAAAGATTAGCTGGGCGTTGGCCGGGCGTGGTGGCTCACACCTGTAATCCCAGCACTTTGGGAGGCCGAGGCGGGCAGATCACAAGGTCAGGAGATCGAGACCATCCAGGCTAACAGGGTGAAACCCTGTCTCTACTAAAAATACAAAAAATTAGCCAGGCGTGGTGGCGGGCGCCTGTAGTCCCAGCTACTCGGGAGGCTGAGGCAGGAGAATGGCATGAACCCGGGAGGCGGAGCTTGTAGTGAGCCGAGATCGAGCCACTGCACTCCAGCCTGGGTGACAGAGCGAGACTCCATCTCAAAAAAAAAAAAAAAAAAAAAAATCTGGGCGTGGGAGTGTGTGCCTGTAGTCCTAGCTACTTGGGAGGCTGACATGGGAGGATCACTTGAGCCTTGGAGATCGAGGCTGTAATGAACTGTGATCTCTTCACTGCAGTCCAGCCTGTGCAACAAAGTGAGACCCTGTCTCTAAAATAATTTTAAAAATTAAAATTTAAGAAATAGGTAGGCAAGGTGTGGTGGCTCACACCTGTAATCTCAGGGCTTTGGGAGGCTGAGGTGGGCGGATCACTTGAGGTCAGGAGTTCAAGACCAGCCTGGCCAACACAGGGAAACGCCATCTCTACTAAAAACTACAAAACTTAGCTGGGCATGGTGACAGGCACCTGTAATCCTAGCTGCTTGGGAGGCTGAGGCAGGAGAATCACTTGAACCTGGGAGGCGAAGGTTGCAGTGAGCCGAGACCACACCACCGCACTCCAGCCTCAGTGACAGAGCAAGACTCTGTCTTAAAAAAAAAAAAAAAAAAAAAAAAAAGAGAGAAAGAAAGAAATGGATAAAGCGAAGGAGCCAAGTATTGGAAGATCTCAGTGAAGGGAGAGGGAACAGCAGGTGCAAAGGCTCTGGGGCTGGAACTGCCTTGTCTTAGTCTGTTTTGTGTTGCTATGACAGAATATCATAGGCTGGGTAATTATAATGAACGGAAATTTGTTGGCTCTTGGTTCTAGAGGCTGGGAAGTCCAACATCAAGATGTCACCGTCTGATGAGGGTCTTCTTTCAGCATCATTACATGAGGGAAGGCATCACATGGTAGAAGGGCAAAGAGAGGAGTGGGGGAAGATCAAGCAAACCCACTCCTGCAACCACAGCATTAGTCCATTTGTGAGGGTACTGGAGCCCCATGACCTAAATGCTTCTTAAAGGTTCCACCTCCTAATTCCCAATACCATCACAATGGCAATGGCAATTAAATTTCTTTCTTTTTTTTTTTTTTTTGAGATGAAGTCTCACTCTGTTGCCCAGGCGGGAGTGCAGTGATGTGATCTTGGCTCATTGCAACCTCCACCTCCTGGATTCAAGCGATTCTCCTGCCTCAGTCTCCGAGTAGCTGGGACCACAGGTGCCTGCCACCACACCTGGCTAATTTTTGTATTTTTGTAGAGATGGGGTTTCACTATGTTGGCCAGGCTGCTCTCAAACTCCTGACCTCAGGTGATCCACCCACCTCAGCCTCCCAAAGTGTTGGGATTACGGGCGTGAGCCACTGCACCTGGCCGTAAATTTCAATATGAGTTTTGGAGCGGACAGACATCCAAATCATAGCTTGCCTGTTTGGAAGCCTGTTTGGGAGCCTGCACTGCTGATGTGGCTAGAACATAGTGGGCAAGGGGAAGGAAGGTATGAGTAGTGGATGGAGAGGGTTGCAGGGCCCAGCTTGTGAAGGGCCTTTAGGCCAGGGGGCAGGGGTTTGGACATGATTCTTTTTTTTTTTTTTTTGAGATACAGTCTCGCTCTGTTGCCCTGGCTGGAGTGCAGTGGTGCAATCTTGGTTCAGTGCAACCTCAACCTCCCTCCCGGGTTTAAGTGATTGTCCTGCCTCAGCCTCCTGAATATCTGGGATTACAGGTGCCTGCCACCATGCCCGGCTAATTCTTGTATTTTTAGTAGAGACGGGGTTTCACCATGTTGGCCAGGCTGGTCTAAAACTCCTGACCTCAAGTGATCTGCCCCCCTCAGCCTCCCAAAGTGCTGGGATTACAGGCGTGAACCACTGCGCCCAGCCTGGACTTGATTCTGAGTAGTGGGGAGTTCACCGGAAATAGTATTCCAGTCAGGGGAAACGAGCATATGCAAAAACCCAGAGGGGAGAGAAACTTGGGCAGATGGTGGGACCACAATAGTTCCAAGCAGATGAAGGCCACAGAATTAGGAGTCAGAGTGACAGGCCAGGCGTGGTAGCTCACGCCTGTAATCCCAGCACTTTGGGAGGCTGCGGCGGGCGGATCACGAGGTCAAGAGATTGAGACCATCCTGGCCGACACAGCAAAACCCCGTCTCTACTAAAAATACACAAATTAGCTGGACGTGGTGGTGCACGCCTGTAATCCCAGCTACTCAGGAGGCCGAGGCAGGAGAACCGCTTGAACCCAGGAGACGGAGGTTGCAGTGAGCTGAGATCGTGCCACTGCACTCCAGCCTGGGCAACAGAGTGAGACTCTGACTCAAAAAAAAAAAAAAAAAAAAAAAAGCAGTCGGAGTGTGGGTGGCACCAGGCCTTTGCCTTCAATGCAGGTTGAGAGGCCTGGATCTGTTCCACAGCACTGGTGAGCCAGGGGTGGGTTATGAGGAGGAGACGGGTGGCGTGAGTTTTGGGTATAGAAAGACGCCTCTGGGACCTGGTGGGGAACAGACTGGAGTAGAGAGATTGGAGGCTGGAGGCCAGGCAGGAGGCTGGGATGAGGGCCTAGGAGGGCTGTGGGGAGGCACAGAAGAAGACAGGGCAGAGAGAGCCCCAGGCCAGGAAGAAGGAGACTTGGGGACCAATAGGCTGGGTAGCAGGAGGGAGGAAGGCGGCTAAGAGTCTAGTCCAGTGACTGGGTGGATGACATGAGAGGCAGTCAGAGTACCCAGGGTGATGTTGCATAGTGAAGATATTGAGGAGTCCAGGGACACCCCCGGCCATCCCCAGCCCTGGGCACTTCTAACCAGAGGAAGAGACATTTGAGCTCAGTCTTTAAGACACATGGAGTTGGTCAAGGCCGGGTACAGCGGCTCGTGCCAGTAATCCCAGCACTTTGGGAGGTCAAAGCAAGTAGATCATCTGAGCTTGGGACATGGCGAAACCTCGTCTCTACCAAAAATACAAAAATTAGTTGGGCATGGCGGTGCACATTTAAAGTCCCAGCAGCTTCTCAGGAGGCTGAGGTGGAAGGATCACTTGAGCCTGTGAGGCAGAGGCTGCAGTGAGCCAAGATCATGCCATTGCACTGCAATCTGGGTGACAGAGTGAGACCCCGTCTCAAAATAATAATAATAACAACAACAACAATAATAATAATAATAATAATAGGCCGGGAGTGGTGGCTCACGCCTGTAATCCCAGAACTTTGGGAGGCCGAGGTGGGCAGATCACAAGGTGAGGAGTTCAAGACCAGCCTGACCAACATGGTGAAACCCTGTCTCTACTAAAAATACAAAATTAGCCAGGCGCGGTGGTGCTTGCCTGTAATCCCAGCTACTCAGGAGGCTGAGGCAGGAGAATCGCTTGGACCTGGGAGGCGGAGGTTCCAGCGAGCTGAGATTGCACCATTGCACTCCAGCCTAGGTGACAGAGCAAGACTCCATCTCAATAATAAATAAATAAATAAATAAATAAGAAGAATAGTTGGTCAGGATAAGGGGTGGTATAAGGGTTTTCAGGCAGAGAGAACAGCATCTGCAAAGTCCTAGAGATAAGAAATCACTTGACATGTTTGGGAGACACCTTGCAGCTAGTGTTGATAGAGAAAAAAAAAAAAGAATTTTGGGGTGAAAAGAGTTTGAAGTTTGAGAGTGGGAACTCTCAGAGATGCGGCTTCAGAGGAAGGCAAAGCCAGAACAAAAACAGACTCTAGGGGCCTGGCACAGTGATTCACACCTGTAATCCCACTATGTTGGGCAGTTGAGGTGGGAGGATCACTTGAACTCAGGAGTTCAAGACCAGCCTGGGAAAAGTAGTGAGACCCTATCTCTACTTAAAAAAAAAAGAGGCTGGGCGTGGTGGCTCATGCCTGTAATCCCAGCACTTTGGAAGCCCGAGGCAGGCGGATCACAAGGTCAGGAGATCAAGACCATCCTGGCTAACACGGTGAAACCCCGTCTCTACTAAAAAAAATACAAAAAATTAGCTGGGTGTGGTGGCAGGTGCCTGTAGTCCCAGTTACTTGTGAGGCTGAGGCAGGAGAATGGCGTGAACCTGGGAGGTGGAGCTTGCAGTGAGCCAAGATCGCACCACTACACTCCAGCCTGGGCGACAGAGCGAGACTCTGTCTCAAAAATACATACATACATACATACATACACACATACATACATACATAAAAATTTAAAAAAAAAGAAAAGAAGAAAGAAAGAGAAAGAAAAGAAAGAAAGAAAGAAAGAAAGAAAGAAAGAAAGAAAGAAAGAAAGAAAGAGAAAGAAAGAGGCGGGCCAGGCCAGGCGCAGTGGCTCACGCTTGTAATCCCAGCCCTTTGGGAGGCTGAGGCGGGCGGATCACCTGAGGTCATGAGTTCGAGACCACCCTGGTCAACATGGTGAAACCCTGTCTCTACTAAAAATACAAAAAATTAGCCGGGCATGGTGGTGGGCGCCTGTAATCCCAGCTACTCGGGAGGCTGAGGCAGGAGAATTGCTTGAACCCGGGAGGCGGAGGTTGCAGTGAGCCGAGACCACACCATTGCACTCCAGCCTGGGCAACAAGAGCAAAACTCTGTCTCAAGAAACAAAAACAAAAACAAACAAAAAACCACACATTAAAAAAAAAAAAAAAGAAAGAGGAGGGCATGGTGGCTCATGCCTGTAATCCCAACACTTTGGGAGGCTGAGGCAGGTGGATCACTGAGGCTGAGGTCAGGAGTTCTAGACCAGTCTGGCCAACATGGTGAAACCCCATCTCTACTAAAAATACAAAAATTAGCTGGACATGGTGGTGAACACCTGCAATCCCAGCTACTCAGGAGGCTGAGGCAGGAGAATTGCTTGAACCAGGAGGCGGAGGTTGCAGTGAGCGAAGATCATGCCACTGCACTCCAGCCTGGGTGACAGAGCAAGACTCTGTCTCAAAAAACAAAACAAAAACAAAAACAAACAAAATATTAGCCAAGCATGGTGGTGCATGTCTATAATCCCAGCTACTTGGGAGGCTGAGGCAGGAGAATCACTTGAACCCAGGAAGTGGAGGTGGCAGTGAGCCAAGATCATACCACTGCACTCCAGCCTGGGCGACAGAGCAAGACTCTGTCTCAAAAAAAAAAAAAAAAAAAAAAAAAAAAAAGACCAGCCTGGGAAAAATAGTGAAACCCCATCTCTACTTTAAAAAAGAAGGAAAGAAAAGGGGACTCTAGGGCCTCAACACCAAGCGGAAAGAGAGTCTGGAACCTTATCCTGGGGGGCACTGGGCAGCCAAGGGGAGGGTGCTGAGCAGGGAAGGGGTATATTCGTGTTTTTGAGACCTTGGAGGTAAAAGAAGAGAGATTCCAGCTGGGGGCTGGGGCTGGTCTGCAGAAAGGGGACTTTCTCTGCCTTCCGCTGCCAAGGTCCAGCCCAGGCCCCAGCATGTCCCCTTTCCCTCCTCCTGGGCAGGTACTTCATGAACATCACGTGGGATAACCGGGATTACTCCTTCAATGAGGACGGCTTCCTAGTGAACCCCTCCCTGGTGGTCATCTCCCTCACCAGAGACAGGACGTGGGAGGTGGTGAGTCGTAGCCCAGACCTCAGGCATGGCAGAGGGTGTGGACTCCTGCATCCTGGCAGAGGCGGGGCTTGAGGTCGTGGACTAAGAGGGAGGAGGGGACAAGGAGCCTGGACTCCTGGGTCCTGGGATCTGAAGGTGGGAGGGGCTCCTGGGTCTTGGAAGAAGCTGCTACCCACACACCTAGGTCTGAGGGAAGAGGATACACCGGGAAGTCTCCCCAGGAAGCCTAACTCTCTTTCCCTTTGCCCAAGGTGGGCAGCTGGGAGCAGCAGACGCTCCGCCTCAAGTACCCACTGTGGTCCCGCTATGGTCGCTTCCTGCAGCCAGTGGACGACACGCAGCACCTCACGGTGGCCACGCTGGAGGAAAGGCCGTTTGTCATCGTGGAGCCTGCAGACCCCATCAGCGGCACCTGCATCCGAGACTCCGTCCCCTGCCGGAGCCAGCTCAACCGAACCCACAGGTGACAGCTCGGGATCCAGGAGTTCCGGCTCCAAAACCCTCCTCCCGTGAAGCCCAGTAGTCTGGGCCCCCAGCCCCCTCCTCCCTTGGGACCCAGGACCCACAAAGCCCTCCAGCTTGGTGACCTTAGGCAAACCTCAGAATTCTTTGAGCCTGAGTTTCCCCTGAAAGCGCTAACCATAGTTTTAGCTGCCGCGTATCCCTTCCTCCATATCCTCTCTTCATGAGAGAGTCTAAGGAGGGGGTCCCCAAACTCCCCAAGCCTGGTCACTGCCCGCAGCCCTCCACCGGATGCCCCCCGCCCGGAAAAGCGCTGCTGCAAGGGTTTCTGCATCGACATTCTGAAGCGGCTGGCGCATACCATCGGCTTCAGCTACGACCTCTACCTGGTCACCAATGGCAAGCACGGAAAGAAGATCGATGGCGTCTGGAACGGCATGATCGGGGAGGTGAGGGGGCGGACGGGAGGCGGGGAATCTTCGGGGCGGAGTCGAGAGGCGGGCACAGCCGGGCGTGGTAGCTCACGCCTGTAATCCCAGTACTTTGGGAAGCCGAGGCGGGCGAATTGCCTGAGCTCAGGGGTTCGAGACCAGTTTGGGCAAAACGGTGAAACCCCGTCTCTACTAAAATGCAAAAAATTAGCCGTGCGTGGTGGCGGGCGCCTGTAATCCCAGCTACTCGGGAGGCTGAGGCGGGAGAATTGCTTGAACACGGGAGGCGGAGTTGCAGTAAGCGGAGATCGCGCCACTGCACTCCAGCCTGGGCACAGAGTGAGACTCAGTCTCAAAAAATAATAATAAAAAAAAAAGAGGTCGGCACCCTGGGGCAGGGGCGCGGCCAAATTGAGGAAACACCTGATTGGGGCCTGGGGCGGGGTCGCGGCAGGGACATGCCTTGGAACAGGGGGCGGGGTCAGGAGGTGTCGGGGGCGGGGTTTGGAGGAGGGACTTTGGAGCAGAGGAGGCGGGGCTAGGAGGGTGGGACTCCTAAAGGGGGCGACTGGGAGAAGGGACTTGGGGCTCTGGGGGCGGCGCTAGGAGGGTGGGACTCCTAGGGGAAGGGGGCGGGGCTGGGAAGAAGGACTTTGGGGCAGAGGAGGCTTGGCTAGGAGGGTGGGACTCCTAGGGGAAGGGGGCAGGGCTGGGAGGAGGGACTTTGGGGCAGTGGAGGCGGGGCTAGGAGGGTGGGACTCCTAGGGGAAGGGGGCAGGGCTGGGAGGAGGGACTTTGGGGCAGTGGAGGCGGGGCTAGGAGGGTGGGACTCCTAGGGGAAGGGGGCAGGGCTGGGAGGAGGGACTTTGGGGCAGTGGAGGCGGGGCTAGGAGGGTGGGACTCCTAGGGGAAGGGGGCAGGGCTGGGAGGAGGGACTTTGGGGCAGTGGAGGCGGGGCTAGGAGGGTGGGACTCCTAGGGGGAGGGGGCGGGGCTGGGAGGAGGGACTTTGGGGCAGAGGAGGAGGGGCCAGGAGGGTGGGAATCTAGGGGAAGAGGGTGGGGCTGGGAAGATCTGGACCAAGGCCTTGAGGTCTTGCTGGGAGCAGCGGGGTAGGACGCGGGCTACCAATTCCCAATCTTGTTCCCCATCTCTCACCTCCGCCCTTCCCTGCCCCACTCTTCGTCCCCCTCCTCACCCACCTCGCAATCCCTCTTGGCCCCTTCCCTCACCCTGTCACTGGTCTGCTCCCGGGGCCCGTCTCTGCTCGCCGTCCGTGTCAGTCTGTCCGCTTGAGCCGGGTTCCCCCGCCCACTCCTCATCGCCCCCACCCCAGGTGTTCTACCAGCGCGCAGACATGGCCATCGGCTCCCTCACCATCAACGAGGAGCGCTCCGAGATCGTGGACTTCTCCGTCCCCTTCGTGGAGACCGGCATCAGCGTCATGGTGGCGCGCAGCAATGGCACGGTGTCCCCCTCGGCCTTCCTCGGTAATCTGGGGCCCTGGGACAGGGAGCTAGCCCTAGGCAAAGTAGCTGTCCCCAACCGTGTGGGCCCTGGGATCAGAAAACCTGGGTTCCCGGTATCATCGGTACTTGAACCCGCTGTGCAACTTCGGTGAAGTGACATCATTTCTGAACCTCAGTTTCCTAATCTACAAGATGGAAGAAATAATTTCTCTACCCAGAAGACATTTCATCAAGAGACTAAAGAAGCTTGAGCTCAGGAGCCTTCTCTTGCACTGCAGCTTCCAAGCCCTGCACCTGGTTTTGTATTCATAAGGTTGAATTATTTTTTCTCAAAGAGAGCCCTCCAAATTGTGCAAGCTTCAGGCCCCACAAAACCCAAGTGTTTTCCTGTACTAGGTATGAGATGAAGAGAACAAATTAGCATGGTACCAATACCTTGTAAGCACTTAAGTCACCATCAGTGTTTACTGAGCATCTACTATGTGCCAGGCGGTGGGCTCCACACTGGGAACACAGTGGCAAATGAGGAAGACACAAATCCCTGTCCAGTAGGATCTCTCAGCCTTGTGAAGGAGGCAGAAGATAAACTTCTACTTCTCTCTCTCTCTCTCTTTTTTTTTTTTTTTTTTTTCAGACAGAGTCTCACTCTGTCGCCCAGGCTGGAATGCAGTGGCACCATCTCGGCTCACTGCAACCTCAACCTGCCTCTCAGGTTTAAGCGATTCTCCTGCCTCAGCCTGCCAAGTAACTGGGATCACAGGCACGCACCACCACGCCTGGCCAATTTTTGTATTTTTAGTAGAGACGGGGTTTCACCATGGTGGCCAGGCTAATCTCAAACTCCTGACCTCAGGTGATCTGCCCACCTCAGCCTCCCAAAATGCTGGAATTACAGGCGTGAGCCACTGCACCCGGACAAGGGTTTTAACTACAGAAGATGGTGTGGGGATATATAATCAGATTTAGGTTTTTAAAATATCCAGCTCTGTGTAATCCCAGCTACTCCGGAGGCTGAGGTGTAAGGATGGCTTGAACCCAGGAGGCAGAGGTTGCAGTGAGCCAAGATGGCACCACCGCACTCCAGCCTGGATGACAGAGCCAGACCCTATCTCAAAAAAAGAAAAAAGAAAAAAATCCCACTCTGTGGAAGCAAGTGGCTGGCGGGGATGCTACTGCAAGGTTTATGCCAGAGACAGAGTGGGGGTGTGCAATAGGAAGGTGACAGCAGACAGATGCAGGGTGTGGTTAAGAGAGCTGCCCACCAGATGGGCTGGTGGCTTTGAGATGGATTGGGTAGAGGGACCATTGCTGAGCTGGAGAAGCGTACATCGGCCAAGGGCAACAGTGCTTGTCAGTTCCCACTTGCTCTCTGAAGTGTGAGCAAAGCTCCTGGGAGAGGGGAGGGGCTGGAAGAAGAGCCATCCCTTCCTTTGTGTTTTGTTTTCTGTTTATTTCGCCCAATGGTGTCTCCTGTGGCCTCCCCTTTGCACCAAGGTCTCTGCAGGGCACACTGAGAAGCACCACGTGGGGCCCCTGCTTGCAGGCAGCACACTGCAGAGGAGTGACAAGGTCCTATTTATGCCCCACCAAGTTGCCCAGCAGAGGTGACAGGCGTGTCCCCAGCTGCCGCAGTGACAGTCCAGGGTGCTGACCTTGCTGTGACAGGGGCAGTCCTGACAGCTCACACTTGGCCCTGGAAAGTTGAATCACCTGGTCCTAATCTCAATGAAATGGTGATTTGGGTTTATTGTTGGTGAGCTCCCAGGGGCTAAACACAGTTATCGAATGTGAGGAGGGGACACATGAAGGGGAGGTTGTCTAATGGACAGGGCAGGGTGTTAACTCTAGCAGGGACACCTAGGAGACAAGGAAGAGAGGGTGTCGCTGATTCAGGCACCTGCGAGTTCTTTTTTTTTTTTTTTTTTTGAGACAGAGTCTTGCTCTGTCACCCAGGCTGGAGTGCAGTGGCACAATCTCAGCTCACTGTAACCTCCACCTCCTGGGTTCAAGCAATTCTCCTGCCTCAGCCTACTGAGTAGCTGGGACTACAGGCGCCCACCACGACACCCAGCTAATTTTGTATTTTTAGTAGAGATGGGGTTTCCCCATGTTGGCCAGGCTGGTCTTGAACTCCTGACCTTAGGTGATCCTCCCACCTCGGCCTCCCAAAGTGCTGGGATTACAGGCGTGAACCACCACACCCAGCCACCTGTGAGTTTTGAGTAAAGCATGGGTGCTTGAGAGAGTGATCAGGACAGAAAGGAGAGTGTGACAAGGCTGAGTGGCAGGGACTTTGTCCTGGGGGTGCTAGGGAGCCTGGGGAGGGCTGTAAGCAGGGGAGGGGCCAGGTCCTCTCTGTGCTGTGTGGGGGATGGGCTGTAGGGGACAGATGGGAGCTCAGGAGGCTGGGGAAATGGTTGGTGGGAGGAGATGAGGCCTGAGCCCTGTTGGCCATGAGAATGGAGAGGAGAGGCCCAAGTAGCATCAGGGGCAGGAGCGTGGGGCTGGATACTGACAGGCTGTGGCCAGCGAGGGAGAGGGAGGGAGGAAGGGAGGACGGCAAATGAGGTTTGGGCCTGTGACTGGTGGATGGTGGGGCTCCCATCATGAGGAGCGTGGGAGCTGGTCTGGGCTCAGCATGGGACATGATGAATGGCCTGAGGAGATGGCTGGGGTAGGTGGAGGCTTGGGCCTGTGACTCAGGAAACATTCAGGAGACAATTTCTATTTGGTGGCTGAAACCACAGAAATGCCTGCGATGGCTCTCTTTGAGAATGGCTGCCTCCTAGGGGTCTGGGTGGGCCATAAGACTATCTTGGAGATGGAGAAGCAGAGATAGGGCCAGAATAGGATGGGGTCAGATCTGGGCTGCACTTTGTTCCCTGCTGGTAGTACCCTAGGGTTTTTTTTCTTCCTTTTTTTTTTTTTTTTGTAGAGACAGGGAGTTCAAGGCCAGTCTGGTCTTGAACTCCAGGCGTCAAGTGATCCTCCTGCCTCAGCCTCCCAAAGTTCTGGGAGTACAGGCGTGAGGCACCGCCCCAGCCTGATCCCCGAGTCTTTTGCTTGGCTGAACCATAACCACGCACTCCCTTGTCACCAGAGCCCTACAGCCCCGCCGTGTGGGTGATGATGTTCGTCATGTGCCTCACTGTGGTCGCCGTCACTGTTTTCATCTTCGAGTACCTCAGTCCTGTTGGCTACAACCGCAGCCTGGCCACGGGCAAGCGTGAGTCCCCCTTCCTCCATCCCCCGCCTCGGAGATCCCGAACCACAGAGACAGAGAACTACATTTCCCAGCAGCCCCTGGGGGGGCGGTCAAGCTAGGGCCTCTCGGGAGGTGCCAGATGCCTTGATGGCCACTGGGAATTGTAGTTCTTTCTTTTTTTTTTTTTTTCCCCTCCCTTATTGAGAAGGGATTTGGGGTCCATGTCCACGTCCTGGCCCCCTGCAGGCCCTGGCGGCTCAACCTTCACCATTGGGAAATCCATCTGGCTGCTCTGGGCCCTGGTGTTCAATAATTCGGTGCCCGTGGAGAACCCCCGGGGAACCACCAGCAAAATCATGGTGCTGGTGTGGGCCTTCTTCGCCGTCATCTTCCTCGCCAGCTACACAGCCAACCTGGCCGCCTTCATGATCCAGGAGGAGTACGTGGATACTGTGTCTGGGCTCAGTGACCGCAAGGTGTGTGTGGGCCCAGGGCTGGGCTGGAGCTGGGGCTGGGGCTGGAGGTCACAGGGCTTGTCATGTGGTAGATTAGAGGGGATTCTTGCGGGGGGCGGGGGTGAGAGGGGTGGGGGGAGGGCGGGAAGGGGTCTCTTCCCAAGGAGAATTCCAGAATGGTAGAATGGAATGTTGTGGATGGAGAAAGAACACGGTTCACGATGAGCTATTTAAGATATTCCTAGGGAAGAGGGTGTCCCTGAATGTTCTAGGGGCAGTTGTGTCAAATGGGATATTCTAGAACCAGTGCTTCTCTCAAACTGTGAGGAAGGATTAATTTTTGAAACTTCTAAGGCTGGGCGCGGTGGCTCACGCCTGTAATCCCAGCACGTTGGGAGGCCAAGGCGGGCGGATCACGAGGTCAGGAGATCGAGACCATCCTGGCTAACACGGTGAAACCCCGTCTCTTCTAAAAGTACAAAAAATTAGCCGGGCGTGGTGACGGGCACCTGTAGTCCCAGCTACCCGAGAGGCTGAGGCAGGAGAATGGCGTGAACCCAGGAGGCGGAGCTTGCAGTGAGCCGAGATCGCCCCACTGCACTCCAGCCAGCGCGACAGAGTTAGACTCCGTCTCAAAAAACCAAAAAACTTCTAGTCCATTGCAGACAATGCTTTTGTAAAATTCAACGGAAATGAATTATTAGAAAAGTAAAATAAGATCTAAAACCAAGACAGACAAAAGTCAAACCTGGCCAGGAACGGTGGCTCACGCCTGTAATCCCAGCACTTTGGGAGGCCGAGGTGGGTGGATCACCTGAGGTCAGGAGTTCGAGACCAGCCTGGCCAACATAGTGAAACCTCGTCTCTAATAAAAATACAAAAATTAGCCAGGCGTGGTAGTGGGTGCCTGTAGTCCCAGCTACTCGGGAGGCTGAGGCAGGAGAATCGCTTGAACCCGGGAGGCGGAGGTTACAGTGAGCCATGATTATGCCACAAATAGAACTGATTCCTAGCCTGGGTGACAGAGCGAGACTCTGCCTCAAAAAAAAGCCAAACTCACATTTTTATTTATTAGATTCAACAGACGAAAAAGGATTCTGTCAAATCACTCTAAATGCTCACTCCCTCCATTCCTGTACACATCTCACTGCAATCACCGTTTGTTGAGGGACTGGTGGTTTGCAGAGCATACTTTGAGACTAAAGTGATTAACTAGCTGGGTGTCATGACCTATTAGAGGTTTGAGAAATCAGTTTGATGGGTTGCAATAAGCATTTTTTAATGGAATGGAGTAGAATAGAATAGTTGCCTGCATCTTATGTATAAGTTTGGTTTTACAAAACTTGTTTTAGTTGGCTGGGCGCGGTGGCTTATGCCTGTAATCCCAGCACTTTGGGAGGCCAAGGCGGGCGGATCACCTGAGGTTGGTAGTTCGAGACCAGCCTGACCAACATGGAGAAACCCCATCTCTACTAAAAATACAAAACTGGCTGGGCATGCTGGTGTGTGCCTGTAATCCCAGCTACTCGGGAGGCTGAGGCAGGAGAATCAGTTGAACCTGGGAGGCGGAGGTTGCAGTGAGCTGACATTGTGCCATTGCACTCCAGCCTGGGCAACAAGAGCAAGACTCCGTTTAAAAAAAAAGTGAACTATTTCCGAACGGATTGGTAAATAGCAACAGCCCCCAGCTCCTGCCATGCCAGCCTCTACCCCCAGGACCTCCCGCGATTCAGTAAGTGAAGACTTAACACCTGGCACATCAGGGGCCTCAGGGAGGCTTCTCGTGAACTTTTGGATCACGTGTCTGCAACCGTGTATGCTGGGTGGGAGTGGAAAAGCATTCCCTAATGTAGTGAGCGAGTGTTGAGAAATATTGAACACTCCTGGGACTGGGGTGTCTGCCAGATAGCGGGTGTGTCTCAGAACGGGTGATTTGTGTTAGGGATGTCCCTGCGGAGGGTGCCCTAATCACTCCCCGTTCTGCCCCAGTTCCAGAGGCCCCAGGAGCAGTACCCGCCCCTGAAGTTTGGGACCGTGCCCAACGGCTCCACGGAGAAGAACATCCGCAGCAACTATCCCGACATGCACAGCTACATGGTGCGCTACAACCAGCCCCGCGTAGAGGAAGCGCTCACTCAGCTCAAGGCAGGGTCAGCGCAGACTCGGGCCGGGGGTGGGGGTGGGGCCGCTGGGGACCTGAGGATGCTCAAAGATGGCAAGGGGTCCAGGTTCATTCATTCAGTCACAGAGGTCAGCCCTGGGTGGGTCAGCTTGGAGGGCGGAGGTCACCGAGGGTGGAAGTGGACTCCTCCTCCCAGGAGCAGGCTCCTTGGGATATTTTCTGGGATGCAGTAGTTCTGGATTCTGGGGTGAGACTGATGGGGCTCAAATCTTTGCTCTTCCCCTTCTTGGCTTTGTGACCTTGGGCAAGTTACTCAGCCTTTCTGAACCTCTGTTTCCTCCTCTGTAAAATGAGGATAACAAGAGTATCCCCACTGTAATGATCATAAGGTTGTTACAAGAATTATACTAGTAAGCCGGGCACGGTGGCTCATGCCTGTAATCCCAGCACTTTCAGAGGCCAAGGCAGGCGGATCACAAGGTCAGGAGATCGAGACCATCCTGGCCAACATGGTGAAACCTGGTCTCTACAAAAAATACAAAAATTAGCTGGGCGTGGTGGCACGCGCCTGTAGTCCCAGATACTTGGGAGGCTGAGGCAGGAGAATCGCTTGAACCTGGGAGTCGGAGGTTGCAGTGAGCCGAGATCATGCCACTGCACTCCAGCCTGGCAACAGAGCGAGACTCCGTCTCAAAAAAAAAAAAAAAAGAATTAAACTAGTTAATCCACTCAGAACATTTATTTATTTATTTAGAACAGTGCCCGGTGCACTATAGGTGTTTGCTGATATTATCATTATCATTAGACCTGAACTCACTGGAATCAATGCTTAGATTGTGTTTCTTATCTTTTTACATCCCTTTCCCAAATCATAGGAATGAAGTTAAATTCAGAGGCCAGGCACGGTAGCTCACGCCTATAATCCCAGCACTTTGTGAGGCAGAGATGGGCAGATCACTTCAGGTCAGGAGTTGGAGACCACCTGGCCAACATAGTGAAACCCCATCTCTACTTAAAATACAAAAATTAGGCTGGGTGCGGCAACAGGCTCTTGGGAGGCCGAGACGGGCAGATCATTTGAGGTCAGGAGTTTGAGAACAGCCTGGCCAACATGATGAAACCTTGTCTCTACTTAAAATACAAAAATTAGCCGGGCGTGGTGGTGGGCGCCTGTAATCTCAGCTGCTTGGGAGGCTGAGGCAGGAGGATCACTTGAATGCAGGAGGCGGAGGTTGCAGTGAGCCGAGACTGTGCCATTGCACTCCAGCCTGGGCAACAGAGACAGACTCCGTCTCAAAAAGAAAACAATACAAAAAAAGTTGAGTTCAGGCCCCAAAGTGCAGCCCACGAATACAACAAGGCTGAGCACAGTAACTCTCTCCCCGTCCTGCATTTACTCAGTCCTTCCGTGTGCATTTTTCTTATCCTCTGCTCTACGCTAAGCAGTGAACAAATAGACCCGATTCCTAGGTCTAGAGGTGGGAAATGAACAATAAACATGCAAACAGAAAAATCAAGATCTCTTCAGAAAGTGATGGTGAGCTAGAGGGCGGCAGGGCTGGGATATTTTCACCAGGGTGTTCAGGGTGGGCTTCTCGGAGGAGGTGACATTTGTGCAGAGCCCTGCAGGAGGTGAAAGAGCTAGCCAGGTGGACTTCCGGAAGCAGAGCCTTCAGGCGGAGGGAACAAGTGTGCAAAGGGCCTGAGGAAGGTGCAGTGTTGGTTTACTGGAGGAACAGCAAGAAGGCCAGTGTGGTTGAAGGGCAAGGAGCTGAGGTGAGAGAGTAGATGAGGGGAGGATTCTGGGCATGAGGCCAAGGTCAGGGCTGGACTTTATGCTAAAGGCGGTGAGAAGCCTTGAGGTGTGGAGACTTTACATAAGGAAGGGTATGATCTGATTTCTGTTTTTGTTTGTTTTGAGACAGGATCTCACTCTGTTGCCCAGGCTGGAGTGCAGTAGTTCGATCTCAGCTCACTGCAACCTCCGCCTTCCCTGGGTTCAAGCAATTCTCCCACCTCAGCCTCCTGAGTAGCTGGGATTACAGGCGTGCACTACTATGCCTGGCTAATTTTTGTATTTTTGGTAGAGATGAGGTTTCACCATGTTGGTCAGGCTGGTCTTGAACTCCTGACATGAGGTGATCTGCCTGCCTCAGCCTCCCAAAGTGCTGGGATTAGAGGCGTGAGCCACCATGCCTGGCTTAAAAAAATTTCTAATGCCCAATGCAGTGGCTCACACCTGTAATCCTAAAGCTTTGTGAGGCCAAGGTGAGAGGATCACTTAAGACCAGGAGTTCAAGACCAGCCTGTGAAACATAGTGAGACCCCCTTGACTCACAAAAAAAAAAAAATTTTTTTTTTTTGAGATAGAGTCTCGCTCTGTCGCCCCGGTTGGAGTGCAGTGGCACGAACTCGGCTCACTACAACTGCTGCCTCCCAGGTTTAAGCGATTCTCCTGACTCAGCCTCCCAAGGAGCTGGGACTACAGGCGCCTGCCACCATACCCGGCTAAGTTTTGTATTTTTAGTAGAGACGGGGTTTCGCCATGTTGGTCAGGCTGGTCTGGAACTACTGACCTCAGGTGATCCGCCTGCCTCAGCCTCCCAAAGTGCTGGGATTACAGGCGTGAGCCACCGCACCCGGCTAACAAAAAAATTTTTAAATTAGCCAGGCGTCATGGCGCGCACCTGTAGTCCCAACTACTTGGGAGGCTAAGGTCGAAGGATCACTTGAGCCCAGGGGATGGAGGCTGCAGTGAGCTATGATTGCACCACTACACTCTAGCCTGGATAACAGAGCAAGACCCTATCTCCAAAAAAAAGAAAAAAAGAAAAATTTAAGAGCACCAGCTTCATGCCAGGTATAGTTCGTGCACTGGATAACAACAGTTAACAAAATAGGTCAGTTCCCTACATCAGCTAGGAGTGCTTTAACAGACAGAGGTTTCTTTATCTCTCACAACAGGAAGTCCACGGCTGGCATGATAGCTTAAAAGTACCATTAACAATCTGAAATCTGCCTGTAATCCCAGCATTTTGGTAGACTGAGGTGGGCGGCCTGGCCAACATGGTGAAATCCCATCTCTATTAAAAATACAAAAAATTAGCTGGGTGTGGTGGCGTGCACCTGTAATCCCAGCTACTGGGAGGCTGAGGCAGGAGAATCGCTTGAACCTGGGAGATGGAGGTTGCGGTTAGCCGAGATTGTGCCTGCACTCTGGCCCGGGCAACAAGAGCGACACTCCGTCTAAAAAAAAAAAAAATGGGGCCCAGAACAACACCGCCTTGCCTGAGGCCTAAAGTAGGTATTGAATTTGTAGAATTATAGACAGAGATGTTAAGACACAGCACAGGACGGGAAAAATAAATTTTTTACACTGCACATTCATCCATCCATTCATTACTTTCAAGAAGTACTTACCAAGTACCTTTGATGTGTTCAGCTCTGTGACAGATGCCTAGGTCCCTGGTAACTTGAAGCTTCCCTTCTAGTGGAGGGAGGTGGAAAACACACAGATGTTATAAATTCTACCCCTTAAAGTATATCAGATCTTGAAACAGGGAGTTTCTCTCTGGCCATCTTTCTGTCCAGCTCTGTTTGCTTCCAAGTTGCACTCCATCTAATTCCCTTCTCTCTGGAAGACGGTTTTCTACATCTCCCCATAGGATGCCCCATGGTCTGGGAGTTCCTAACAACATCCTGGGGATGCTTAACAGCAGTGAGTTTAGAACCAGATGGAGGCCGGGCCCAGAGGCTCACGCTTACAATCCCAGCACTTTGGGAGGCTGAGGCGCATCACTTAAGGTCAGGAGTTCAAGACTAGCCTGGCCAACTTGGCGAAACCCCGTCTCTACTAAAAATACAAAAATTAGCCAGGTGTGGTGGTGTGTGCCTGTAATCCCAGCTACTCCGTAGGCTGAGGCGGGAGAATTGCTTAAATCCGGGAGGTGGAGGCTGCAGTGAGCTGAGATCGCGCCACTGCACTCCAGCATGGGCGACAAAGCAAGACTCTGTATCAAAAAAAAAAAAAAAAGAACCAGAAGGTCCTGGGTTCCAGTGGGAGCTACACCCCTTACTTACTCCTGAGCCCGAATTTCCGACTCCCTATTACGGGGTCAACAATCCCTCCTGTCCATCAAGTGGCTCTGGGAAAAGGTTCCGTGCCACAGCCCCACATACTGAGGATCTGATTGGCCCAGCTAGGGGTCAAGTGTCCATGCCAGGACCAATCAGCAGCATGGTGGGGTGGGGCGTGGTCATGTGGTTCCCCAGCTGAGTCTTCCGCATTCGAAGGTGCGAGGACCCTGTGGGCAGGTAAAGCCTTACATTTGTCTCTAATCACCCTTCTTTCACCAGCCTCCTGCCTTCTCGTCCGCTTTGAAGCGTGATGGGCCCCTCAGCCCTCTTCCCAGGGCTCCCCCATCTGGAGAGCCCCCTTGTGCCCGGCACCTGTAGTCTTCCTTCACATTCCCCTGCCTGGGGAATGAAGTTTTTCCTTCCTCAATTCCCTTTTCTCCCTTTCATTAAACGATTTGTTTGCCAACACTTGGTTATTGTCAAAATGAATAACTGTCCCTCCCTCTTCCTTGATGTCAGTGGTTTGAGGGGTTTCCTTCTGTCTTTCTAGAGCAGAGCAGGGGAACGGCCTGCATCATTTACAATTTTCTAGTAGCCACACTGAAATTTATTTTATGATTTCTTTTTTTTTTTTGAGATGGCGTCTCATTCTCACCCAGGCTGTGGTGCAGTGGTGCGATCTTGGCTCACTGCAACCTCCGCCTCCCGGGTTCAAGCAATTCTCCCTCAGCCTCCCCGAGTAGCTGGGATTACAAGCATGTGCCACGATGCCTGGTGAGGCCTGGCTCACACCTGTAATCCCAGCACTTTGGGAGGCCAAGGCAGGTGGATCCCTTGAGGTCAGGAGTTCGAGACCAGCCTGACCAATATGGTGAAACCCTGTCTCTACTAAAAATTCAAAAATTAGCTGGGTGTGGTGGCGGGTACTTGTAATCCCAGCTACTCGGGAAGCTGAGGCAGGAGAATCGCTTGAACCTGGGAGGTGGAGGTTGTAGTGAGCTGAGATCCAGCCACTGCACTCCAGCCTGGGCGACAAAACGAGACTTCATCTCAACAACAACAACAACAAAAAGTAGGTGAAATTACTTTTTTTTTTTTTTTTTGAGACGGAGTCTCACTCTGTTGCCCAGGCTGGAGTGCAGTGGCACAATCTCGGCTCACTGCAAGCGCCGCCTCCCGGGTTCACGCCATTCTCCTGCCTCAGCCTCCCGAGTAGCTGGGACTACAGGCGCCCACCACCACGCCCAGCTAATTTTTTGTATTTTTAATAGAGACGGGGTTTCACCGTGTTAGCCAGGATGGTCTCGATCTCCTGACCTCGTGATCCACCCGCCTCAGCCTCCCAAAGTGCTGGGATTACAGGCGTGAGCCACCGCGCCTGGCTGGAAATTACTTTTAATAATATATTTTACCTAACTATGTCCAAAATATTATTTTGACACGTAATCAGTATAAACATGGGTGAGACCGTTTACATAATTTTTTTCCCCACACGCTGTCTTTGATATCAGTGGCATTTTACACTCACAGCACATCTAGGTTCAGAGTGACCACATTTCAAGTGATCCACAGCCCTAGTGGCGTGTCACTGCTGCACTGGACCGCCCAGGTCGACATCACCCAAATGCAAAAAGTTTCCTAGTCAACATAATGAACAGAAAATATAAAAGGGCGCTGGCCGCCCCCCAGGACCCTGGGACTTTTTCACTTCCTTACTCACCCAGAGCATTCTCCCCAGCCAGCCTGCTGACTCATCTCTCCCCCTTCCCCCTTCTTCCGTTTTCTTCTCGCCAGCCCTTCCCTCCAGGAAGGACCCTGAGAATTCCAGATTCTCTCTTCTCTCTCTCTCTCTCTCACACAAAACAGGGTGCCTTTCCAGGCTGCCACCTCCCACCTCTGCTTCACTTGCGCCTTCCTCAGAAGGCAGGGATGGCTGCAAACAGAATCACTTTCCTCTTTTACCCCTTCAGGGATACCTCACATTGCCAGCCTGCTCAGTCCTTGCAGTGGGAGAGCAAGAATTCAGAGACTCTCGGTGGGCGGGCGGGGGGGATCCCATTTTCTTTTTTTGAGATGGAGTCTCGCTCTGTTGCCCAGGCTGGAGTGCAGTGCTGCAATCTCGGCTCACTGCAACCTCCACTTCCCGGGTTCAAGCGATTCTCCTGCCTCAGCCTCCCGAGTATTTGGGATTACAGGCATATACCACCATCCCTGGCTAATTTTTCTATTTTTAGTAGGCATGTGATTTCACTATGTTGGCCAGGCTGGTCTTGAACTCCTAACCTTAAGTGATTCACCTGCTTCGGCCTCCCAAAGTGCTGGGATTACAGGCGTGAGCCACCGTATCCAGCGGATGGCACTTTCCAAATCTACTTGGTTCCCAAGTTTTGGATAGCAAGTGGTGAGAATGTGACTAGCAAGACAGACCAGCCCCATCTCTCAAAATGAACCTAAATCTGTCCCCGCCTTGAGTTCAGAGAAAGCAGGATACCTGTATTTTTTTTTCCCATACAAATGTCAGCCACATCACCAGCCTTTAATAAGTAAAAATAGCTGAGGCCTCATCCCGTGTCTTTTTATAGATATTTTTCATCTTTTTCTTATTGAGATATATACATAGATACAGTGAGGTACAGTGAGGTACAGTGAGGTACAAAAAGCATGCAACTCATTATTTATACATTCATAGACATCCATGTGACCAGGTCCAGATTTAAGGTATGGTGAATTTCCCGGCTTCTCATAAAGCTTCCCCTGCCCCTCCAGTCACCATAGAATATCATATAATTAGTTTTGCCTGATTTTGAACGTCCTCTAAACAGAATCAAACAGTGCATATAATACCTTCCTGTCTGGCTTATTTTCCTCAGTGTTATCACCAGATTGTTCCTTCATTGCTGAATACCGTTGAGTATACCATTATATAAATATACCATAATTCTTTCATTCTACTGCTGGTGGACATTCAGGTTATTGCCAGTGTTTGGCCATTATGAATATTGCTTTTTTTCTTTTCTCTTCTTTCTTTTTTTTTTTTTTTCTGAAACAGAGTCTCTCTCTATCGCCCAGGCTGGAGTGCAGTTGCGCGATCTCGGCTCACTGCAATCTCCGTCTCCCGGGTTTGAGCGATTCTCCTGCCTCAGCCTCCCAAGTAGCTGGAATTACAGGCGCCTGCCACCACGCCCAGCTAATTTTTGTATGTTTAGTAGACATGGGGTTTCACCATCTTGGCCAGACCGGCCTCAAACTCCTGACCTCAGGTGATCCAACCGCCTTGGCCTCCAAAAGAGCTGGGATTACAGGCATGAGCCATCATGCCTAGCTGAATATTCCCTTTTTTAAACATGTGTAATTGCCTCTTTTTTTTTATTTTTTATTTTTATTTATTTATTTTTTTTTTCAGACAGAGTTTTCCTCTGTTGCCCAGACTGGAGTCCAGTGGTGCAATCTCTGCTCACTGCAACCTCCACCTCCCAGGTTCAGGCGATTCTCCTGCCTCAGTCTCCTGAGCAGGTGGGATTACAGGCACACACCACCATGCCTGGCTAATTTTTGTATTTTTAGTAAAGACGGGTTCTCACCATGTTGGCCAGGCTGGTCTCAAATTCCTGACCTCAAGTGATCTGCCCACCTCGGACTCCCAAAGTGCTGGGATTACAGGCGTGAGCCACCACACCTTGGCCCATTATGAATATTCTACTATGAACATTCTTGTACAAGTGTTTGGGGGACATACACATTCCTTTTCCTTGGTTGTATTCCCATAGGTGGAACTACCCGGTTATAGGGAGAGTATGCTTAGCTATAACAGATACTGTCAGACATCTTCCAAAACGGTTAGGCGCAGTGGCTCACGCCTGTAATCCCAGCACTTTGGGAGGCTGAGGCAGGCAGGTCACTTGAAGTCAGGAGTTCGAGACCAGCCTGGCCAACATGGCGAAACCCTGTCTCTACAAAAAAATACAAAAATTAGCCAGGTGTGCTGGCAGGCACCTGTAATCCCAGCTACTCAGGAGGCTGAGGTAGGAGAACTGCATGAGCCCTGGAGGCAGAGGTTGCAGTGAGCCAAGACCACACCACTGCACTCCAGCCTGGGTGACAGAGTGAGACTCCCTCTCAAAACAACAAAACAAAACAAAACAACAACAACAAAAATCCAAAGTGGTTGTACCAATTTACACTCTCATCAGCAATGCAAGAGAGTTCTACTTGTTCCATATCCTTCTTGCCTCCTTGCCAGGGCTTGGGATCATTCCTACATCTTCTTTTCTTTTTTTTTTTTTGAGACAGAGTCTCACTCTGTTGTCCAGGCTGGAGTGCAGTGGCGCGATCTCGGCTCACTACAACCTCCGCCTCCTGGGTTCAAGCAATTCTCTGCCTCAGCCTCCCGAGTAGCTGGGATTACAGGCATCTGCCACTACGCCCGGGTAATTTTTGTATTTTTAGTAGAGATGGGGTTTCACCATCTTGGCCAGGTTGGTCTTGAACTCTTGACTTTGTGATCCACCCGTCTCGGCCTCCCAAAGTGCTGGGATTACAGGCGTGAGCCACCCTCCTTGGTCTACTCCTGTATCTTTTTAATTTACTTTGATGTTTATTATATATCAAGTCCTGTTCTAACTAATTTAAGTTCACAATTAGTTTGCAAAAAATTAATCAAATCAATGTTTTGATTCATAGTCCTGGCATCCTCTTGGCTCCTTCAGAGGGCTGTGAGGGAAGGATCTGTCCAGGCCTCTCTCTCCTTGGCTCTTGACTCTTCATCCCTGTATCTCTTCCCATCATCTTCCCTCTGTTTGTGTCTCTGTGGCCAAGTTCTTTTTTTTTTTTTTTTTTTGAGATGGAGTGTTGCCCAGGCTGGAGTGCAGTGACATGATCTCGGCTCACTGCAACCTCTGCCCTCTGGGTTCAAGTGATTCTCCTGCCTCAGCCTCCTTAGTAGCTGGTATTATAGGCATCCGCCACCACACCTGGCTAATTTTTGTATTTTTAGCAGAGATGGGTTTTTGCCATGTTGGCCAGGCTGGTCTCGAATTCCTGACCTCAGGTGATATACCCACCTCAGCTTCCCAAAGTGCTGGGATTACAGGTGTGAACCACCGAACCCAGCCAAGTTCCCCCCCAACCCCCGCTTTTTTTTTTTTTTTTTTTATTGAGACGGACTTTCACTCTTGTTGCCCCGGCTGGAGTGCAATGGCACAATCTCGGTTCACTGCAACCTCCACCTCCCGGGTTCCAGTGATTCTCCTGCCTCAGCCTCCCTCCTGTAGCTGAGATTACAGGAGTGTGCCACCAAGCCCCGCTAATTTTTGTATTTTTAGTAGAGACGGAGTTTCACCATATTGCTCAGGCTGGTCTCAAACTCCCATCCTCAGGTGATCCGCCTGCCACGGCCTCCCAAAGTGCTTGGATTACAGGCGTGAGCCACTGCGCCCGGCCCAAGTTCCCCTTTTTATAAGGACACTAGTCATACTGGATTAGAGCCCACCTTAATGATCTCATTTTAACTGGATTCCCTCTGTAGAGGCCCTATATACAAATAAGGTCGCGTTCTGAAGTACTAGGGGCTAGGACTTCAATATGTGAATTTGGGGAGGGAACACAACTAAACCCTTAAGACCTCATAAAAAAATCTTCGGTGGGTATTATTGGAAACATGAGGAACAGCAAGCTTCTTGCATCTGCTAAGTGGCAGAACTAGGACTGGAACCCTGGCAGCCCAGTTCTACAGCCCAGGTTCTCACCACTAGGCTATATTGCCTCACATGTGCACTGAGTAACCCAGAATCACTCCTTTTGTCCCCCTCCCTAGAAGCTTCATGATTCACAAAGGACACCCCTGTGTTTCTCATCGTCACCTCTTGCTCTAATTTCCTGCTTCTGCTGAATTCTTGTTCCCCAGTATCCCTTGTTACTTTTTCTTTTTTTTCTAATTTTTAGTTCTATATTTATCAGAGTTCTCCATCCACATAGTTTGGAGAGTCAGATACAAGAATTTCAGTTTAGTTTAGTTTGGTTTGGGAGTCAAGGTCGCACTCTGTCACCCAGGCTGGAGTGCAGTGGCACAATCACAGCTCATTGCAGCCTCAAGCTCCTGGGATCAAGTGATCCTCCTGCCTTAGCCTCCCAAGCAGCTGGGACTACAGGTGTGCACCCCCACATCTGATTAATTTTATTTTATTTATTTATTTTTTTTGAGATGGAGTCTTGCTTTGTCACCCAGGCTGGAGTGCAGTGGCGTGATCTTGGCTCACTGCAACCTCTGCCTCCTGGGTTCAAGTGATTCTCCTGCCTCAGCCTCCTGAGTACTTGGGATTACAGAAGCCTGCCACCACGCCCAGCTAACTTTTGTATTTTCAATAGAGACAGGGTTTCGCCATGTTGGCCAGGCTGGTCTCGAACTCCTGACCTAGGTAACATGCCCACCTCGGCCTCCCAAAGTGCTGGGATTACAGGCATGAGCCACCGGGTCCGGCCTAATTTTAATTTTTTAATGTGTGTGTGTGTGTGTGTGTGTGTGTGTGTGTGTGTGTGTGTGTGTGTAGAGATGGGGTTCTCACTATGTTGCTTAGGCTGGTCTTGAATTCCCGGGCTCAAGTGATCCTCCTGCCTCAGCCTCCCAAAGCACCAGGATTACGGGCACGAGCCACTGTGCCTGGAAAGAATTTTATCTTTAAGGAAAAAAATGGCACCCTCCATTTCTCTCAGCCCAGAGGAATCTACTTTCACCTTGTTTATTGTATCACTTTGTGATTTATCTCCCTATCTCTAAATACCATGTTTGTATGACTACCTCTTGATTTTTCAATTTTAGGCATTTTTCCATCCGCTTCTCACTATGGAAGACATACTCATACTCTTATTTAAATCAATTCAGCCTCCCACATTGTGACTCTGACAGATGAATATTCAGTGTTTACATGTTATGACTATGTAAATGCTCTCACAGCTGCCACAGTAGTAAACCGTGATTACTTTCCTCTCCTACACAATTCTGTTTTTCTTTCTTTTTTTTCTTGAGACAGGGTCTCACTATGTTGCCCAGGCTGGAGTGCAGTGGCGTGATCTTGGCTCACTGCAATCTGTGCCTCCCAGGTTCAAGTGATTCTCCTGCCTCAGCCTCCCGATTAGCTGGACTACAGGAGTGCGCCACTGCGCCTGGCTAATTTTGGTATTTTTAGTAGAGGTGGGGTTTCACCATGTTGGCCAGGCTGGTCTCAAACTCCTGACCTCAAGTGATTGGCCTGCCTCAGCCTCCCAAAGTGCTACGATTACAGGTGGGAGCCACAGCTCCCAGCTGATATGGGGTTTCACCATGTTGGCCAGGCTGGTCTCAAACTCCTGAGCTCAAGGGATCTGCCCACCTCAGCCTCCCAAAGTGTTGGGATTACAGGTGTGAGCCACCATGCCTGGTCTATTTTTCTTGAGGTTAGTAACTGTCTTTTTTCTTTTTCTTTCCTTTTTCAGTTGCTTCATGGCTGAGTTTTCTTTGTGGTTAACTAATTCAAACCCAAATTATCTGTTTACTGTCTAAATCTCTTCTTAGTATGTTCAGAAGTATATTAATATACTTAATATGTTAGAAGTATCAGATACTCTGTTAATTTCTTTTTTCTTTTTTTTTTTTTTGAGACAGGGTGTCTCTCTGTCACTCAGGCTGGAGCACAGTGGCACGATCTTGGCTCACTGCAGCCTCTGCCTCCTGGGTTCAAGCGATTCTCATGCCTCAGCCTCCCAAATAGCTGGGATTACAGTCGTGCACCACCACGCCCAGCTAATTTTTGTATTTTTTGTAAAGTGGGGTTTTGCCATGTTGAAGAGCTTGGTCTCAAATTCCTGGCCTCAAGTAATCTGTTCACCTCGGCCTCCCAAGTGCTGGGATTACAGGTGTGAGCCACTGTGCCTGGCCTTGTCAATTTCATCTTATTGAAGAAGTTGCTCTTATGGCCTTCTGGCCTGCTCCAGCCTGGGCATAGCCGCCATCTTGGGATCACCTTTCACCTTCATCCCTTCATCTCTGGTTTGGATCCTGTTGTAGCACAAATTCTAACTCTTTCTGGGTTTTGCTTCCTTGTTCTTTTGAGCTTCCTGACAGAGGCACATAGCGGGTATATTTTTGGAGACATTGCAAATCTGAAAAGTCTTTTTTCTGTCCTTGTACTTGATGGACAGTCGGGCTGGGTATAGAATTCTGGATTAGAGCTCATTTTCCTTCAGAATTTGGAAGAGTCACTCTATTGTTTTCTAATATCCAGTGCTACTGTAGAGAAATCCAAGATCATTCTGATTCCTATGCCTTTGTATGTAACCTGTTGTTTCTTTTCCTTGTCCTTGGTGGACTGACATTTATCAGTGACATGCCTTGATCTGTTTCCCTTTTTTTTTTTTTTTTTGAGACAGAGTTTCACTCTTGTTGCCCAGGCTGGAGTGCAATGGCACGATCTCAGCTCACTGCAACCTCCACCTCCCAGGTACAAGCAATTCTCCTGTCTCAGCCTCCCAAGCAGCTCCGATTACAGGCATGTGGCACCATGCCCAGCTAATTTCTTTGTATTTAGTAGAGATGGGGTTTCACCATGTTAGTCAGGCTGGTTGCAAACTTCTGACCTCAGGTGATCCACCCACCCCAGCCTCCCAAAGTGCTGGGATTATAGGTGTGTGCCACCGCGCCCGGCCTGTTTTCCTTTCTTTTATTTTTTATTTTTATTTTTTTTGAGACAGAGTCTTGCTCTGTCACCAGGCTGAAGTGCAGTGGCGTGATCTTGGCTTACTGCAACCTCTGCCTCCCGGGTTCAAGCCATTCTCCTGCCTCAGCCTCCCGAGTAGCTGGGACTACAGGTGCCCACCACCAAGCCCAGCTAATTTTTGTATTTTTAGTAGAGACGGGGTTTCACCGTGTTGGCCAGGATGGTCTCGATCTCCTGACCTTGTGATCCGCCTGCCTCAGCCTCCCAAAGTGCTGGGATTACAGGCGTGAGCCACCACACCCGGCCTTCTTTTTCTTTCTTTTTTTTTTTTTTTTTAGAGGCAGGTTCTCATTATGTTTTCCAGGTTGGTCTTGAACTCCTGGGCTCAAGCAATCCTCCTGCCTTGGCTTCCCCAAATGCTGGGATTACAGGCATGAGCCATGCGCATGGCCATTGATCTGTTTCCGTTGCTGGGTCTTTCAATCGTATTCTCATGTCATTTGTTCTGAGAAAATTTCTTGAATTTTCTTAAATTCTTTTATGTACAATATCTCTCTCTCCTTCATTTCTGTTTGTTTATTTATTTATGTTTAGAGACAGGTTCTCACTCTGTTCCCCAGGCTAGAGTGCAGTGAGGCAATCATAGCTCACTGCAGCCTTGACATCCTGGGCTCAAGCAATCCTCTCGCCTCAGCCTCCCGAGTAGCTTGGACTACAGGTGTGTGACACTTTTGTGTAGAGACGGGGGTCTCACTATGTTGCCCAGGCTGCTCTTGAACTCCTAGGATCAAGCGATCCTACCACCTTGGCCTCCAAAAGTGTTAGGATTACAGGTGTGAGGCACCATGCCTGGCCAGAAACTGTTCTTTTTTTTTTTTTTTTTTAATTTCATTTTGCTTTTTTTTGAGACAGAGTCTTTCTCTGTCACCCAGGCTGGAGTGCAGTGGCACGATCTCTGCTCACTGCAACCTCCACCTCCCGGGTTCAAGTGATTCTCCTGCCTCAGCCTCCCGAGTAGCTGGTTCTACAGGCGCCCGCCACCATGCCCGGCTAATTTTTGTATTTTCAGTAGAGGTGGGGTTTCACCATGTTGGCCAGGCTGGTCTTGAACTCCTGACCTCAAATGATCCACCCACCTCAGCCTCCCAAAGTGCTGGGATTACAGGCGTGAGCCACCACCTGCAATACAGGTGCAATGGCTCACACCTGTAATCCCTGCACTTTGGGAGGACGAGAAGGGCGGATTGCCTGAGGTCAGGAGTTCAAGACCAGCCTGACCAACATGGTGAAACCCCATCTCTACTAAAAATACAAAAATTAGCCGGGCATGATGGTGGGCGCCTGTAATCCCAGCTACTCGGGAGGCTGAGGCAGAATCGCTTGAACCCGGGAGGTGGAGGCTGCAGTGAGCTGAGACCAGCACACTGCACTCCAGCCTGGGCAACAATAGCATAACTCTATCTCAAAAATAAAAATAGAAAATAAAAAATAAATAAATAAAATTTAAATGCAAATAGCCATATGTGGCGAGCTAGTGGTTGCCATAGAGGACAGCACTAGAAAATTCCATCTTTACAGTGAGGCACAAGGGAGAGGCAGCTCCCAGGGCTCTGGCCGGCTCGCAGGCCAAACGTGGGCTCACCCTACCGCTTCGGGCAAGTAACCCCACAGGGGGAGAAAGGAAATGCACGTCCTAAAAAGAAATAGAGAAACACAGCTTCTCCTCCCAGCCAGTTCTTGGTGCCCTTTCCATGAGAGATGTGCAATTTCTCACTCACTCAAGAGGGGCAAAAAAGGAAATATCAAGGCCCCTTTCCATAATGTAAGCATTATTTTTTTTTCTTTTGGATCAATTAAAATATGGATGCATTCACACTCACACATTCCAAACTAACAGTACACACTGTTCTCATCTTGCCTTTTTCCACGGAGAAAGCCCTTTTGGCATCTTTTCTGTGTTAATGGAATCCTACTTCTCAGCTCCAGTGTCTGGGCCATGGAAGGCCTCCCTTGGACCAGTCTGAGTTTACTCATTTGGCCGCTTCTTTTCTTTTTTTTTTTTTTGAGATGGAGTCTCGCTCTGTTGCCCAGGCTGGAGTGCAGTGGCGCGATCTCGGCTCACTGCAGGCTCTGCCTCCCGGGTTCATACCATTCTCCTGCCTCAGCTTCCCGAGTAGCTGGGACTACAGGCGCCCGCCACCTCATCCAGCTAATTTTTTGTATTTTTTTAGTAGAGACGGGGTTTCACCGTGTCAGCGAGGATGGTTTAGATCTCCTGACCTCGTGATCCGCCCGCCTCCGCCTCCCAAAGTGCTGGGATTACAGGTGCGAGCCACCGCGCCTGGCGGCCGCGTCTTTCATTTTCTTTTGAGATGCAGTCTCGCTCTGTCACCCAGGCTGGAGTGCAGTGGTGTCATCTCAGCTCACTGCAACCTCCACCTCCTGGGATCAAGTGATTCTCCTGCCTCAGCCTCCCGAGTAGCTGGAACTACAGGCACACGCAACCACACCCAGCTAGTTCTTTTTATTTTTAGTAGAGATGGGGTTTCACCATATTGGCCAGGCTGGTCTTGAACTTCTGACCTGAGATGATCCACCCACCTCAGCCTCCCAAAGTGTTCTTGGGATTACAGGCGTGAGCCACCATGCCTGGCCCACTTCTTTTCTTTTCTTTTGAACTTCTTTTTTAAAAATTTTTAATTGTATTTTTTTTTTTTACAGATGGTCTCACTATGTTGCCCAGGCTGGTCTCAAACTCCTGGCCTCAAGCGATCCTCCCACCTTGGCCTCCCAAAGCGATGGGATGACAAGCTTGAGTGACCACTCCCTACCTGAACTTTTGTTAAATTTATTCCTAAATATTTTATTTTATTTTATTTTTTATTTTTTTGCCAGTGTCAAACTCCTGACCCCAAGGAATCTGCTGGCCTCAGCCTCCCAAAGTGCTGGGATTATAGGCATGAGCCACCGCACCCAGCCTGGAATTGTTTTAATTTCATTTTAATTGTTCATTGCTAGTATATAGGAATATAATTTATTTCATATATTTTGTAATTGATTTCGTATATTGATCTTGTATCATGAACCTTGTTGAACTTCTATTAGCCATAATAATTTTTATTGTGGATCCTTTGGGATTTTTCTATATACAATTCTATTAATTCGCTAGGGCAGCCATAACAAAATACCATAGACTGAGTGGCTTACACAACAGAAATGTATCGCCCCACAGTTGTAGAGGCTAGAAGGTCAAAATCAAGGTGTCCGCAGTGATGGCTCCTTTTGAGGGCTGTGGGAGGACCTCTTCCAGACCTTCCTCCTGGGCTTGTAAAAGGCTGCCGTCTTCCTCTGTCTCTTCACCTTGTCTACCCTTTAAGTGCCCATTCAGCCACTTGTTTGTTTTTTTTTTTTTTTGAGACGGAGTCTTGCTCTTGCTCCGTTGCCCGGGCACCATCTCAGCTCACTGCAACGTCCGCCTCCCAGGTTTAAACAATTCTCCTGCCTCAGCCTCCCAAGTAGCTGAGATTACAGGTGTGTGCCACCACACCTGACTAATTTTTGTATTTTTAGTAGCAACAGGGTTTCGCCATGTTGGCCAGGCTGGTCATGAACTTCTGAACTCAGGTGATCCGCTTGAGGTTCAAGCAATTCTCCTGCCTCAGCCTCCCGAGTGGCTGAGATTACAGGCACACGCCACCACACCCGGCTAATTTTTGTATTTTTAGTAGAGATGGGGTTTCACTATGTTGGCCAAGCTGGTTATGAAATCCTGACCTCAGGAGATCCGCACCCCAGGTGGCCTCCCAAAGTGCTGGGGTTAGAAGCATGAGCCACCACACCCAGCCGTCCAGCCATTTCTTAGTAAGCACCTAGTGTGTGCTAGGCACTGTTCTAGACCCTGTGGATACAGTGGTGAATCAGACGGGCAAAGTCCCTGCCTCATGGAGCTTAAATTCCAGTGAAGGGAGACGTGCAATGCACGGAATAAATGAGAATATTCTATAGTGCATTCCAAGGGGATACGCGCTATGGGTAAAAATAGGGCAGGGTGAATGCATTTGGAAAACTGGGGCGGGAGACTGGAGGTTGCAGTATCAAATAGGGTGCTCAGGAAGGTGTCTTTGGAGCAAACACCTGACGGAGGTTGTAACTGCCCAGTGGGTTCACGTTGCCCGCTGCCTAGACAGAGCCGATTTATCAAGACGGGGGGGTCTGCAATGGAAAAAGAGTCATTCACGCAGAGCCGGCTGTGTGGGAGACCGGAGTTTTATTATCACTCACATCAGTCTGCCTGAGCATTTGGGAACCAGAGTTTTTAAAGATAATTTGGCGGGTAGGGGCTTGGGAAGCGGGGAGTGCTGATTGGTCAGGTTGGAGTTGGACTCACAGGCGGTCGAAGTGAGGTTTTCTTGCTGTTTTCTGTTCCTGGGTGGGATGGCAGAACTGGCTGAGCCAGATTACCAGTCTGGGTGGCGTCAGCTGATCCATGGAGTGTAGGGTCTGTAGAATATCTCAAGCACTCATCTTAGGTGTTACAGTAATGATGTCATCCCCAGGAGCAATCGGGGGAGCCAGAGGCTGCATGGCCCCTAACCTTAATTTCTAATCTTGCAGCTAATTTGTTAGTCCTGCAAAGGTAGACTGGTCCCCAGGCAAGAAGGGGGTCTTTTTAGGAAAGGGCTAGTATCGATTTTGTTTCAGAGTCAAACCATGAATAGAATTCCTTCCCAAAGTTGGTTTGGCCTATGCCCAGGAATAAGCAAGGACAACTTAAGGGTTAGAAGCAAGATGGAGTCAGTCAGGCAAAGGCACTTTCAAGGTGAGAGAGTGAGTCAGGCAGCTGTCTAGGAGAAGAATGTTCCAGCAGGCAGAACAGCCAGTGCGAAAGGCCCTGGGGCAGGAGCGAGCTGGAGAGGTCCAGGTGCATCTCCCAGGCCAGAGTGAGGGGGGCTTGGGAGATGAGGGCAGATGGGTAAGGAGGGATGGGGTGTCAGGTGGCACAGGGCCTCTAAACTCGAGGTGATCCAAGTCACTCTGAGTGACGAGGGGAGCCAAGAGGGGGTGGTGAGCTGAAAAGGGACAGCGCTGACTCAAATGTTAAGATCCCTCTGGTGACAGAGTGGGAACAAACAAGAAAGAAAGGACGGATGCAGGGAATTTTAATTTTTCCCCAACCTACACCCAAACAAAGGCTGTAGGAAATGGCTGAGGTCTTTTTGTTTTGCTTTGTTTTGTTTTCGAGACAGGGTCTCCCTCTGTAACCCAGGCTGGAGTACATGGCACAATCATAGCTCACTGCAACCTCATCCTCCTACCCTCAAGCGATCCTCCCACCTCAGCCTCCCAAGTAGCTGAGATGACAGGCATGCACCACCAAACCCGGCTAATTTTTAAAGTTTTTGTAGAGACAGGTCTCCCTTTGTTGCCCAAGCTGGTCTCGAACTCCTGGACCCAAGCAGTCCTCCTGCCTCAGCCTCTCAAAGTGCTGGGATGACAGGCATGAGCCAGGGCCCCTGGAATGGCTGAGTTTTAATAGATATTTAGGGACCATGAAGGGGTGGTGGATGCGAGAGGGGAGGGAGACAGTATATCCCAGAAAAACTGAGCAAACCATTGAAAGTGAATGCTGTTAGAGCTCCTCTTTCTGAAATCTCTCAAATATTTCCACCACTGGAAGCCTTGACTTTTAGCTTTCTCCAAAATGCAACTTGAGTCTCTCCTTCCACTCCCGCTTGTCCTCTGAGGACCCCTGGAGACACTCCTCCCATCTTATCCCAGTCCCAGCCCTTCTATCCCTAACTCTAGAAACTCCACGTTCTTCCCACTTAAACATCAATAGCACTTCACCTTTCACCCCCAAGGGCATCTTCCTAAACAAAGAGAAACGTAGGGAAAAATTACAGTTTGCCTACAAGGCAGAAGTGCCTGCAGGCAGTGGTGGTATTTTTCTCGCCTATACTTATATTTCCAGATGTCATACGGGAACTCCCTGTTAGGATCTATATAAAATTAATTCAAACCCCATTCTCCAACGGTGGGATGATGAATGTCCTCCCCACGTTTCTGCTAATTCTCGGGAGCTTCACATTCTCCACCCCTGAGTCTTTGCTTCAGCTAGAGAGACATTCAATTTGGGGAATCCACTTCCTGTCTGTTTCCCCACTTAGCATGTATGGACTAATTCAGTCCTTTTCTCTAATTTCCACGCAAACAACCACACACACACGGCATTTATATGTGAGCCTGTGAGTGCGTGGACAGGGTTTTTCTGAAGGTTTGGGGACATAGGAGGACTTAAATCAACAGACAGGCTAACTACTCAAGACTAGAGGTTAAGTATTCTTCTCTGGAAGATCCTTTGGCTTCTCTTCAACTCAGCATCCAGCCGCCTTTTTTTTTTTTTTTTTTTTGAGACGGAGTCTTGCTCTGTTGCCCAGGCTGGAGTGTAGTGGTGCGATCTCGGCTCACTGCAACCTCTGCCTCCCGAGTTCAAACAATTCTCTTGCCTCAGCCTCCTGAGTAACTGGGACTACAGATGCCTGCCACCACATCTGGCTAATTTTTTGTATTTTTAGTAGAGACGGGGTTTTACCGTGTTAGCCAGGATAGTCTCGATCTCCTGACCTCGTGATCCGCCTGCCTCGGCCTCCCAAAGTGCTGGGATTACAGGCATTAGCCACCGTGCCCGGCCTAATTTTTGTATTTTTAATAGAGACGGGGTTTCGCCATGTTGGCCAGGCTGGTGTCGAACTCCTGACCTCATGTGATCCGCCCGCCTCAGCCTCCCAAAGCGCTGGGATTACAGGCGTGAGTCACTGCGCCCGGCCAATATGAACTCATATTCTATATAGGATTCTGGGAGTAATTTTTGTGTTCATTTGTTTTGTTTTTAGAGACAGGGTATCCCTCTGTCACCCAGGCTGGGGTGCAATGGTGTCATCATAGCTCACTGCAGCTTCAAACTCCTGGGCTGAAGGGATCCTCCTGCCTCAGCCTCCTGAGTAGCTGGGAATATAGGTGCATCACCACACCTGGCTAATTTTTTTTTTTTTTTTTTATAGAGGCAGGGTATCACTATGTGGCCCAGGCTGGTCTCAAACTCCTGGGCTCAGGCGATCCTCCTGCCTTGGTCTTGGGATTACAGGCATGAGCCATCACGCCCAGCCTAACTTTTTAAAAAATACACCCCATAAGGTCAGGTGTGAAAGCTCATGCCTGTAATCCCAGCTTTGGGAGGCTGAGGCAGGAGGATTGCTTCAGCCCAGGAGTTTGAGACCAGCCTGGGAAACAGAGTGAGACCCCATCTCTAAAAACAAACAAACAAACAAACAAACAAATAAATAAATATTTAAAAAATATATAAAATACACCCCATACATCCTTACCTGTCAGAGCATAAGCATTTATCTCATACCACAGAAGAGTTACACAGTATTCCTCTGTGTGGATTCATCTATTCATTCATTCATTTATTCTGCAAATATCTATCAACCCCCTCCTACATGCCAGGAACTATGCCCCAGCCACAGATGAGAATGAGACCAACTGGGACCCTGGGGGTCTTGCAGTCTCATGGGGAAGGTTGAGATTAATCAAACAACCACAGAAATAAATGTAAAATGACAGCAGTTGTAAATGAGAGTGATAGCAGCATGTGCCATAACAAATGCATCCATGAGAACTAACTCCACAGCCCTGCCCTTCTTCCCACCAAGTCTTAGAAATCAGGGCCTAGGCTGGGCACGGTGGCTCATGCCTATAATCCCAGCACCTTGGGAGAAACCCACTTTGGGAAGCCAAGGTGGGACGATAACCTGAGGTTGGGAGTTTGAGACCAGCCTGACCAACATGGAGAAACCCCATCTCCACTAAAAGCACAGAATTAGCCGGGCGTGGTGGCACATGCCTGTAATCCCAGCTACTCCGGAGGCTGAGACAGGAGAATCGTTTGATCTGGGGAGGCGGAGGTTGTGGTGAGCCCAGATCGCACCATTGCACTCCAGCCTGGGCAGGGCCTAGGCCAAGTGTGGTGGCTCACGCCTGTAATCCCAGCATTTTGGGAGGCCGAGGTGGGTGGATCAACTGAGGTCAGGAGTTCAAGACCAGCCTGGCCAACATGGTGAAACCCCATCTCTACTAAAAATACAAAATTAGCCGTGTGTGGTGGTGCATGCCTATAATCCCAGCTACTTGGGTGGCTGAGGCAGGAGAATCGCTTGAACCTGGGAGGTGGAGGTTGCAGTGAGCCGAGATCACGCCTCTGCACTCCAGCCTGGGGGACAAGAGTGAAACTCGGTCTCAAGAAAAAAGAAAGAAAGAAAGAAAGAAATCAGGGCCTAGTGGGAGAACCCAAGCAAGTTATGTGTCTAGGTCTGTGTTTTCCCATCTGAAAAGAATGGTTATCTCCCTACAGGCTCACACCTGTAGTCCCAGTACTTTGGGTGGCCAAGGCGGGAAGATCACTTGAGCCCAGGAGTTAGAGCCCAGCCTGGGCAACATGGAAAAACCCTGTCTCTACAAAAAATACAAAAATTAGCCAGATGTGGTGATGTGTGCCTTTAGTCCCAGCTACTGAGGAGGCTGAGGCAGGAGGTTCGGTTGAACCGAAGAGGTCAAGGCTGCAGTGAGCTATGATGGTGCCACTGCATTCCAGCTTGGGCAACATAGTGAGACCTCGTCTCAGGAAAACAAAAAAAAAGTGTCCTTAGACTAGATAGAACAATGCTTGGCACAATATAACTGATCATTCACTCGCATTATTTTTTTCCCCATTTCCCCTTCTAAGCCTCAATCTTCCTCTTTATTTATTTGTTTTGAGATGGCATCTCCCTCTGTCACCCAGGCTGGAGTGCAGTGGCTCGATTTTGGCTCACAGCAACCTCTGCCTCCCAGGTTCAAGCAATTCTCCTGCCTCAACCTCCTGAGTAGCTGGGATTACAGGTGCCTGCCACCACACCTGGCTAATTTTTGTATTTTCAGTAGAGATGAGGTTTCACCATGTTGGCCAGACTGGTCTGGAACTCCTGAGCTGACAGGTGATCCACCTGCCTTGGCTTCCCAAAGTGCTGGGATTACAGCCATGAGCTACCATGGCCAGTCTCAATCCTCTTTTTTAAAATGCAAGAGTAAATGGACTCTTTGGAGGGCTATGGTGAGGAGTAAAGGAGTAACTATTTCATTAACAGTCACAGCTGGCCAGGTGCGGTTGCTCACGCCTGTAATCTCAGCACTTTGGGAGGCCGAGACAGGTGGATCACAAGGACAGGGGTTCGAGATCAGCCTGGCCAACATGGTGGAACCCCGTCTCTACTAAAAATGCAAAAATTAGCTGGGCGTGGTAGTGGGCACCTATAATCCCAGCTACTTGGGAGGCTGAGGCAGGAGAATCGCTTGAACCCGGGAGTCGGAGCTTGCAGTGAGCCGAGACTGTGCCACTGCACTCCAGCCTGGGTGACAGAGTGAGACTCTGTCTCAAAAAAAAAAAAAAGAAAAGAAAAGAAAAGAAAAAGTCACAGTTAACACTTCTCCAGCACCTCCTTTGCATGAGGTACTATCTAAGCTTTCCCTATAGTCCCTGCTACTGGGGAGGCTGAGATAGGAGGATCGCTTGAGCCCAGGATTTCTGATCCAGCCTGGACAACATAGCAAGACCCTGTCTCTTAAACAACATACTTTTGCAACAACTCTGAAGGGAGATACTGCTGCCATGCCCATTTTACTGATGTTGAAACTGAGGCACTGAGAAGTGCAATGATTTGTTCAAGAGCTCAGGGCCAGTTAGGATTTGGAGCAGTTGGAGGTTACAGGTGAGGAGGTTCCAGGCCGGGCGGCCAGGGCATCTAGGTGGGACTGACCCTACCCTCCATTCCCCCTCCCCCCAGGAAGCTGGACGCCTTCATCTACGATGCTGCAGTGCTCAATTACATGGCCCGCAAGGACGAGGGCTGCAAGCTTGTCACCATCGGCTCCGGCAAGGTCTTCGCCACGACAGGCTATGGCATCGCCCTGCACAAGGGCTCCCGCTGGAAGCGGCCCATCGACCTGGCGTTGCTGCAGTTCCTGGGGGATGGTGCGGCTGCACACAGGGATTTCCACAGCGGAGAGGGGGAGGGCGAGGCCCCTGGGTTCCGGGGAAGAAAGGGACAAAGACCCGAACACCAGGGTCTGAGGGAGGAAGGGGCTAAGGGCCTACATTCCCACATCACAGACAAGGGTCCTCAGAGGGTACTCATAGCAGGTGACTTTTGACCGCCCCTCCCTAGATGAGATCGAGATGCTGGAGCGGCTGTGGCTCTCTGGGATCTGCCACAATGACAAAATCGAGGTGATGAGCAGCAAGCTGGACATCGACAACATGGCGGGCGTCTTCTACATGCTCCTGGTGGCCATGGGCCTGTCCCTGCTGGTCTTCGCCTGGGAGCACCTGGTGTACTGGCGCCTGCGGCACTGCCTGGGGCCCACCCACCGCATGGACTTCCTGCTGGCCTTCTCCAGGGTATGGGGCAGAGAGGGGGAGATGGCAGGGGCGGGGACAAAGGTAAAGCCGAGCAGAGACAAGGAGATGTGGGTCGAGATGTGGATAGTGGGGAAGAGAGCGGGAAACACAGGCGGGTAAATGGAGAGGAGAGAGGGACTGAGGGGAGGCGGGCAGGCGTCCTGGGCATCTCGCGCTGACCCCCGTCCTGTCCCCGGACCCGCAGGGCATGTACAGCTGCTGCAGCGCCGAGGCCGCCCCACCGCCCGCCAAGCCCCCGCCGCCGCCACAGCCCCTGCCCAGCCCCGCGTACCCCGCGCCGCGGCCGGCGCCCGGGCCCGCACCTTTCGTGCCCCGCGAGCGCGCCTCAGTGGACCGCTGGCGCCGGACCAAGGGCGCGGGGCCGCCGGGGGGCGCGGGCCTGGCCGACGGCTTCCACCGCTACTACGGCCCCATCGAGCCGCAGGGCCTAGGCCTCGGCCTGGGCGAAGCGCGCGCGGCACCGCGGGGCGCAGCCGGGCGCCCGCTGTCCCCGCCGGCCGCTCAGCCCCCGCAGAAGCCGCCGCCCTCCTATTTCGCCATCGTACGCGACAAGGAGCCAGCCGAGCCCCCCGCCGGCGCCTTCCCCGGCTTCCCGTCGCCGCCCGCGCCCCCCGCCGCCGCGGCCACCGCCGTCGGGCCGCCACTCTGCCGCCTGGCCTTCGAGGACGAGAGCCCGCCGGCGCCCGCGCGGTGGCCGCGCTCGGACCCCGAGAGCCAACCCCTGCTGGGGCCGGGCGCGGGCGGCGCGGGGGGCACGGGGGGCGCAGGCGGAGGAGCCCCGGCCGCTCCGCCCCCGTGCCGCGCCGCGCCGCCCCCGTGCCCTTACCTCGATCTCGAGCCGTCGCCGTCGGACTCGGAGGACTCGGAGAGCCTGGGCGGCGCGTCGCTGGGCGGCCTGGAGCCCTGGTGGTTCGCCGACTTCCCCTACCCGTATGCCGAGCGCCTCGGGCCGCCGCCCGGCCGCTACTGGTCGGTCGACAAGCTCGGGGGCTGGCGCGCCGGGAGCTGGGACTACCTGCCCCCGCGCAGCGGTCCGGCCGCCTGGCACTGTCGGCACTGCGCCAGCCTGGAGCTGCTGCCGCCGCCGCGCCATCTCAGCTGCTCGCACGATGGCCTGGACGGCGGCTGGTGGGCGCCACCTCCTCCACCCTGGGCCGCCGGGCCCCTGCCCCGACGCCGGGCCCGCTGCGGGTGCCCGCGGTCGCACCCGCACCGCCCGCGGGCCTCGCACCGCACGCCCGCCGCCGCCGCGCCCCACCACCACAGGCACCGGCGCGCCGCTGGGGGCTGGGACCTCCCGCCGCCCGCGCCCACCTCGCGCTCGCTCGAGGACCTCAGCTCGTGCCCTCGCGCCGCCCCTGCGCGCAGGCTTACCGGGCCCTCCCGCCACGCTCGCAGGTGTCCGCACGCCGCGCACTGGGGGCCGCCGCTGCCCACAGCTTCCCACCGGAGACACCGGGGCGGGGACCTGGGCACCCGCAGGGGCTCGGCGCACTTCTCTAGCCTCGAGTCCGAGGTATGACGCGGCCCCGGGGGCCCCACCGCCCCCTTGGTCAGCGCAGGCCACGGCCCGAGGGGGCGCCCGCAGTGGACAGGACCCGCGTGGGTTGGGAAGGAAAGCAGTGGAACTGGCCGGACCCCGCCTGGAGCAGCGTCCTGCGCCCCCTGGTTCTGGAGGAACCGCAAGCCGGAGAGGATTTGGTCCCTCAACTATCACCCAGCCTGAGAGCGAGGGGGCGGGGGCCTTGGAGCCCACCGGACTTTTTTTTAAACCCGACAAGGGCTTTTTAACGTCACCAGATGGGGCGGGAGGTGGGGGGTTCACCCCACTCCCGCGTCCCACCTCCACGCCCGGGGCCGTGGCCCCCACATCACTGTGCAGCTCCCCGGCCCCAGCCGCGCCTCCGGGGAAGCCCGTTTTTAACCTTTCATCCATTGGGACTCAAAACTGAGACGCGTTCGCCAAACTGTGACCCCAGACCTTGGCGCCGCCACACAGAAACCCCTGACCCAGACTGTGACATCCGACTCCTAAAATGGTCATCCGACTCCAGACTGTGACCCCTGACCCCAAACTGTGACCCGAACCCCAGACTGTGCCCCGACCAGACTGTGACCCTTGACATCAAACCGTGACACCCCCTCCTCCTCTTCCACCCTCGGTCGCTTTTCCCTACTCTGACCTAGGACACGTCCCCAACGGAAGCCCCGCCTTCCCTTGCACCGCGATGAACCCAACCTCCCTGAAGCCAAAACTTCCCACCCTGCCGCACCTCCGGACCACCCCACTTGCCACCAAGCACATCCTCTCCAAATCCAACCCTTATTCGCGACCCTTCAGTGATGACCCAGCAGACCTCCAAAAAGCCTCCTCTGCCCACATCTCCAGCCGGGTCTGGGGCTGGGTTGCGGAGGGGAGGGTCTGGGAGTCCACACTTCTCCACCAACTTCCCTTCCCACTCTCTTATTCCACATTGCAGTGTTTGGAATAAACCATGTTTTTATGCCTCCTCAGTCCAAGCCTAAGCTCCGTATCTGTTAGCCCCCCTCAAATTCTCTGGAGGAAACAGAAACACAAAAGTCCCACAGGGGAAGAGGAGACAGAATTAGAGAGAGAACAGAGACTCTGAAAGGAGGTGCCTGGGGAGACAAAGACCAAGAAAGAGGAGGTGGGAAGAGACCCTGAAAAGAAAGTCGAGAGGGTACTGGGGCAGATAGAGACCCCAAGAGAGTGGTGAGATAGATCCCGGAGACAAAACATATTAAGATCAAAGGTATGGTTTTATTTCCTATGGCTATAGGTACCAAGGCTTGCTAGATTCTCAATATCCTGTTCATGCAAGCTAGGAGAGTGTCTGACATATCCCAGCCAATCCGCATTATCTTGAATGCTGTTAATCTCACCAATGAGAATCTATTTCTAACATTTCATTATGTCAATTAGCCAAACCGCTGGTGCTGATGGGCGATAAAGAGAGACGAAGCACGTGTAATAGCTGCCTCCAGAGGGTGGACTTTCTGATTAAGTGCTCGCTGACCAGAGCTGAAATGTGAATGTCTGGTTAGGCAATTGACTGCCCCTAGAGGGTAGATTGAACCGCCTAACTTACAGATAATATCCATCCTGTCTACAAGAAGGCATTTTTGAAACAAATGATAAGCCATCACAACAGAGAGAGGAAAAGAAACTGGCTTTATGGGTCCTCGGGGAGTAGAAACTCAGTCTCCTTGCCAGTGAAAGAGCAAATTTGCATATATGAATAATTAATTAAGTGGAAAGAACGCTCTCGGAATCAAACTGGAAAATGGGGAAAACAAGCCTCCCGTAGAACTACAACTCCCAGAAGGCCTTGCCACTACCGCGAGGAACAGCGCCCAAAGTCACGCGAAGATGCAGTTTCTCCGTATCCGCAGGCTTCTTTCGCTGGCGCCATTACCTGAGTTCTCCTCCAGCGTTTCCGCACCCTCTCCGATTAGCGGTCCCCGGAGTTTCCAAGGTAACCGCGCAGTAGGGCGGATCTCATTAGGCGGAAAGCGAAACCCGGAAGTGACGCTCTTACCGGGTGTCAGCAGCGAGAGGGTTTGAAGATGGCGGCGCGCAAGGGTCGGCGGCGCACGTGTGAAACCGGGGAGCCCATGGAAGCCGAGTCCGGCGACACAAGTTCCGAGGGCCCGGCCCAGGTCTACCTGCCCGGCCGGGGGCCGCCGCTACGCGAAGGGGAGGAGCTGGTCATGGACGAGGAGGCCTATGTGCTCTACCACCGAGCGCAGACTGGTAGGGCTGAGTCCGGACTCCAGGGTCCTGAGGTGGCTGATCCCGAGCCTTTAACCTGAGAGGTGCTCGGGAAGAGAAGGCTGGGGTCTAAGAGAAGTGATTTCATACCGGAGGCGGTTGATCCATGAGGGAGGTGGGGACTGAGCTCTTACTGTCCCGTCTTAACTCGTAAACCCCGCCTTCCATCCCCAGGCGCCCCCTGTCTCAGCTTTGACATAGTCCGGGATCACCTGGGAGACAACCGGACAGAGCTTCCTCTTACACTTTACTTGTGTGCTGGGACCCAGGCTGAGAGCGCCCAGAGCAACAGGTAAGACCCGAGGCTTTTCCAGACCAGGAGGCTCAGTTTCCAGCCCCTTCCTCAGGACCCAGGAGTTAGGGCTTCCAGTTTCTGCCTCTCGCAGATCCAGGAGTCTGGGTTTCCAGCCTCTCTCCTTCCTAAGAATCCTGGAATCTAGTGCCTAACTCACCCCACAATTTCTCCCAGACTGATGATGCTTCGGATGCACAATCTGCATGGGACGAAGCCCCCACCCTCAGAGGGCAGTGATGAAGAAGAAGAGGAGGAAGATGAAGAGGATGAAGAAGAGCGGAAACCTCAGCTGGAGCTGGCCATGGTGCCCCACTATGGTGGCATCAACCGAGTTCGGGTAAGTATGGTCCCAGGAGCCTGCTCTGCATACTCTGAAACACATCTGACCCATCCCCTGTGTCCATAACTCCCAACACCTCCTCATGTTCTTTTTTTTTTTTTTTTTTTTTTGAGACGTAGTCTCGCTCTGTCACCCAGGCTGGAGTGCAGTGGCGCAGTCTCGGCTCACTGCAACCTCTGCCTCCCAAAGTGCTGGGATTACAAGCGTGAGCCACCGTGCCTGGCCCATTTTTTTTTTTTTTTTTTTTTGAGATGGAGTCTCGCTCTGTTGTCCAGGCTGGAGTGCAGTGGTGCGATCTTGGCTCACTGCAACCTCCCCTTCCCAGGTTCAAGGGATTCTCCTGCCTCGGCCTCCCAAGTAGCTGGGGCTATAGGCGCCTGCCACCAGGCCCTTCTAATTTTTTGTTTTTTGGTTTTTTTTGAGACGAAGTCTTGCTCTGTCGCTTAGACTGGAGGGCAATGGGATGATCTCAGCTCACTGCAACCTCTGCCTCCCAGGTTCAAGCGATTCTCCTGCCTCAGCCAAGTAGCTGAGATTACAAGTGCGCGCCACCACGCCCGGCTAATTTTTGTATTCTTAGTAGAGACGGGGTTTCACAATGTTGATCAGGCTGATGGTGAACTCCTGACCTCGTGATCCGCCTGCCTCGGCTTCCCAAAGTGCTGAGATTACAGGCGTGAGCCACTGCATCTGGCCAATTTTTTGTATTTTTAGTAGAGACAAGGTTTCGCCTTGTTGGCTAGGCTGGTCTCAAACTCCTGACCTCGAATGATTGATCCGCACGCCTCGGGCACCCAAAGTCATGGGATTACAAGCGTGAGCCACCACACCCGGCCTCCTTCAGTTTTTAGAAAAGTACTTGTCACATAGTTTTATACAATTTAGCTATTATGATCAGTGTCATTACATGTTAGGTACTGTTTTAGATTATGAGGATATGGTTTATGTTCTCCACTTTTCTCTTTGGTAACATAGTGAGTTATAGAACTTATCTGATGGGGCTGGCATGAGGTCAAATGAAATATAGTGCCTAGAATAGCACCTGGTTGTAATATGAGGTATGTATTTTCTGTTACTATTCAGGAACTGTTTTTGGTTGTGGCTGTTTGTTTTGTTTTTGAGTCATGGTTTCACTCCCATTGCCCAGGCTGGAGTGCAGTGGCGTGATCTTGGCTCACTGCAACCTCTGCCTCCCAGGTTCAAGTGATTCTCCTGCCTCAGCCTCCCGAGTAGCTGGGATCACAAGTGCACACCACCATGCCCAGTAATTTTTGTATTTTTAATAGAAATGGAGTCTCATTATGTTGGCCAGACTGGTCTTGAACCTGAGCTCAAGTGATCCGCCCACCTTGGCCCCCAAAATGCTGGGATTATAGGCATGAGGCACTGTGTCCAGCCTGTTTATTTGTTTTTTGCTTCAAAGCTAAAACATCTTCTGATCAGGTAGACTTGTAAGTAAAATGATACGGTATATGAAGAGCACTTAGAGCAGTACTTGGCTGATAGCTGGGGCTGTCTGTTTCCATGAAATTATTTTTACTATGTTTCAGTACTGTTCTAGATGCAGAGGATTTAGCAGCAAGCAAAAGGTCTCTGGCTCCATCAACTTACACACTAGTGGGGGAAGGGAATGAGATGAAACTAAGTAAATGTGTACCATGTCCAAAGGTGTTAACTATCCTGGAAAAAATCCAATGAAGTAGGGGAAGAGGGTTAGGGTGCTCCAGGAGTGGGGTGCTATTTTTAAACAGTGTGGTTAGGAAAGTATTCAGTCATAAAATGCCATTTGCATAGATACTCACAGGTAGTGGGGCAGTGAACCCTGTAAAAGAATTTGCAGGCAAGGAAAACACAAGTTCAAAGGCCCTGGGGTGAGCTTGGCATGTTTGAGGAGTTTCAAGTGAAGCGGGGGTGTCCAGTCTGTCTGGAGCAGAATGAACAAAAGGGAGAATGACACAATTTGGGGAGCGGGCACAGAGAAGACATTGTTCAGAGCCTTGTCGGCCACTGTAAGGACTCCAGCTTTTAATTGGGAGACGTTGGAGGGTTTCAGGCAGAGGAAAGACAGGGTCTGACTTTCGTTTTAAAGTGATCCCTCTGGCTGCTGTTTTAAATATCAATTGCAGAGAGGTAAGGGTCGGAGGAAAGAATCCTGTGGGGAGACTTACAGTATTCAGGGGAAGGATGACATCAGTAGTAGTGTGACAGCAATAGACATCATGAGAAGGGGGTTGGAAGTGAGCTTTTTTTTTTAGATGAGACAGAGTCTCGCTTTTGTTGCCCAGGCCAGAGTGCAATGGTGCGATCTCGGCTCACTGCAACCTCTGACTCCTGGGTTCAAGCGATTCTCCTGCCTCAGCCTCCTAAGTAGCTGGGATTACAGCCACCCACCAGCACACCTGACTAATTTTTGCATTTTTAGTAGAGGTGGGGTTTCATCATGTTGGCCAGGGTGGTCTCGCTCCTGACCTCAGGCAGTCCGCCCTCCTCGGCCTCCCAAAGTGCTGGGATTACAGGTGTGAGCCACCGTGCCTGGCCCTGGAAGTGAGCATTTTTACTGTAGCCAGCATAAGTGCTGGGCATGAGGACCAAGAATGAGTTCTGAATTTTGGGGCCTGAGGTGGAGAGGGAGCAGTTGCAGGTGGCAATTAGGAGCTTGGCTTTGGTTGTATCAAGTTTGAATGGTCAGGCTGGCACAGTGGCTGATGCCTGTAATCCCAGCACTTTGGAAAGCTGATGCAGAAGGATCGCTTGAGACCAGGAGTTCCAGACCAGCCTGGGCAATAAAGTGAGACCCTGTCTCTACAAAAAAATTTTAAAAGCCAGATGTGATGGTGCTCACCCATAGTCCCAACTACTTGGGAGGCTGAGGTGGGAGGATCACTTGAGCCCAGGAGGTTGAGGCTGCAGTGAGCCATTATGGCATCACTGCACTCCATCCTGGGCAACAGAGCGGGACCCTGTCTCAAAAACAAAAAAGTTTGAAAGGTCAATGCAGTAAGAGTCTGGAGCCCAGGGGAGAGGTCAGGGCTAGGGGTATTGGAAACCTCGTGGCTGGACTGGGTCTCCTAGTGAACAAACACAGAGGCAAGGAGATCCGAGGACTGAGTCTTGTGGCCTTCTAGCATTTAGAGGGTTACCGAGACCAGGAGCCTGAACACCCTCCCAAGGGCTGGTGGGAATTGCAGCCTCAACTCCCAGGCATCCTGCGGCTCTATCCTCCCACCTCAGCTCCCCTACCCACTCCCACCCCCTGTGGAGAGCTGTCCCAGTTACCATGCTGGTTTTTGCAGGTTGTGATTTTCTTCCCACAGAGGTTTCAAGGAGCTGTAGTCCCAGGCCTGGGAGATCTGAGGAAGCGCACTTCTGGTTCTCTGGGATATGGGGAGCGTGGGGTCAGTGCCTTGATCCTCCTCTCCCCTCGCTTCACATCACCCTTCCCCCACCGCTCCTCTGCAGGTGTCATGGCTGGGTGAAGAGCCTGTGGCTGGGGTGTGGTCAGAGAAGGGCCAGGTGGAGGTGTTTGCGCTGCGGCGGCTTCTGCAGGTGGTGGAGGACCCCCAGGCCCTGGCAGCCTTCCTCCGGGATGAGCAGGCCCAAATGAAGCCCATCTTCTCCTTCGCTGGACACATGGGCGAGGGCTTTGCCCTTGACTGGTCCCCCCGGGTGACCGGTGAGTCCCTGGGGTGTTCAGGAGTCCCGGGAGGTGGGGGGAGCAGGGTCTGCAACAAGGGGCCGGGCGCTTAGACTCCAAGGAGGGGATCGAGCTGCGGCCAGGTGGGGCGAGGTCATTTCCTGACTCCCTTCCCCAGGTCGCCTGCTGACCGGTGACTGTCAAAAGAACATCCACCTCTGGACACCTACGGACGGCGGCTCCTGGCACGTGGACCAGCGGCCATTCGTGGGCCACACACGCTCTGTGGAGGACCTGCAGTGGTCACCGACTGAGAACACGGTGAGGGAGGGTGGGGTTCTGGTCGTTTAGTTCTGATGGATTCTAGGCCAGGGACCTAGAATCCTAGGTCTGAGGGAAAAGAGGGCTGGGAGCCTGACGGAGGTTTAGTTTCCAGGCCAAGTCATAGTAAGGGGGACAGTGAAAGAGAGAGTAGCCCACCGCTGGCGCTTGGGCTTCACTGTGGGCTGGGGGGCATTGGGACCACTCAGACTCCGCCTCCCCCAGGTGTTTGCCTCCTGCTCAGCTGACGCCTCCATCCGCATCTGGGACATCCGGGCAGCCCCCAGCAAGGCCTGCATGCTCACCACAGCCACCGCCCATGATGGGGACGTCAATGTCATCAGCTGGAGCCGCCGGGAGCCCTTCCTGCTCAGTGGCGGGGATGATGGGGCCCTCAAGATCTGGGACCTTCGGCAGTTCAAGGTATTTTCCCAGCCGGACACCTGGGGGCTAGAGAAGCTTGCTCCCAGCAGCCCCTGGGATTTGTAGGATTTTTCCTCCTTGAATAGTTTTATACAACCAGAGCTGGAGAGCCCTTAGAACTAGACTCCCGCCTCTTCAGGGTACAGAGGAGGAAACTGAGGCTCAGCAAGAGGAAGGGTGGTGGGTCTCCACTCTTGGGGTCACTCACTCTACCAGGGGAACAGCTGACAAGAGATGGAAGGGGCTGGGGCAGCAGAGACTAGGACTCTCATCTGCCTGTGGGCAGAAGTACAGGTGTCTGTATGGCCAGTGCTGAGAGCTTCAGAGAGTTGTAGATTTATAGATGCAACTGAGAATCGGGGCCCAGCCTGCTCGTTGTAGGAGAAGACTGAGGCACAGAAAGGACAGGAGCCGCTGTGACATGACAGCCAAGCTAGAGGTTGACATTGTGGACCTGGGAGGGTCCCTGTGCAGGAGAAGTTGCAGTGTCCGGCATCCCTCTGGACAAAGCCGCAGCTTTGTGTGGCTCTGCCTTCCTGGGCTGCCATGATGTCATCCTTTTTCTCCTCCAGTTTGATCGTTTCTATAGCATCAGCCCTGGGGAGGAGGCTGGAGATGGATTCCAGCCTCCCAGGCCCACCAGGTCACACAGGGCCCAGCTTGTTGACCATTGGAACTTCAGAGCAGCTTCTCCTAATGAGAGAGACGCCAATTGAGCGGGGCCTTTGCTGTAGTGAAAGTGCTGTCATTCTTAGTCTTTCTTTGGGTTGGCTTCCGGGGATTGTGTTTCTGCCTCCTTTGAGGCCTTTGTAGAATCTGCTGGGAGAGCTCTGGGAGAGCCATGCCCTCCTTTTTTTCTTTTTTTTGCGATGGAGTTTTGCTCTTGTTTCCCAGGCTGGAGTGCAGTGGCGCAATCTCGGCTCACTGCAACCTCCCGCTCCTGGGTTCAAGCGATTCTCCTGCCTCAGCCTCCTGAGTAACTGGGATTACAGGCATGTGACACCAGCCCGGCTAATTTTGTATTTTTAGTAGAGATGGGGTTTCACCATGTTGTTCAGGCTGGTCTCCAACTCCTGACCTCGGGTGATCCACCCGCCTTGGCCTCCCAAGGTGCTGAGATTACAGTCGTGAGCCACCGCACCCAGCCCATGCCCTCCTTTTACAAGGAAGAAAACAGGCAGGCAGAGGGAAGAGCAGGGGCGGGGGTTTTGCTACCTGAGCTGGGAGGGGCTTCTTTGCAGGTGAATCACAATTCCCAGCAACCCCTGGGCTGGTCAGCCTTCTTAGCAGCCAGAATTACCCTGTGTCCCTTTCCTGGACTCTGGGCTTGTGAGGGCTTAAGGGGTGGGGCCCTGGCTGAACCCTGAGGCTGGAGAAGGGTTGGGGCTTCTGCCTGGGTCCTCCCCAGAGTCAGGCTGAGGCATTCAGAGCCCGTTCCTCCCATCCTCTCCCTCTAGTCTGGTTCCCCAGTGGCCACCTTCAAGCAGCACGTGGCCCCCGTGACCTCCGTCGAGTGGCACCCCCAGGACAGCGGGGTCTTTGCAGCCTCGGGTGCAGACCACCAGATCACACAGTGGGACCTGGCAGTGGAGCGGGACCCTGAGGCGGGCGACGTGGAGGCCGACCCCGGACTGGCCGACCTCCCGCAGCAGCTGCTGTTCGTGCACCAGGGCGAGACCGAGCTGAAGGAGCTGCACTGGCACCCGCAGTGCCCAGGGCTCCTGGTCAGCACGGCGCTGTCAGGCTTCACCATCTTCCGCACCATCAGCGTCTGAGGCGTCCCACTGGCTCTGATCTTGCTTCCTGCTTGGAAACTGAAGTCGAATTGGGCTCCCCTGGAAGGGGTTCATTCAGGTCTGTTGACTGAGACTGGCCGGCCTGTGGGCTGCCGTGATGGATTCTGTTTGACGTATTGTTCTCTAGAAGGCCTGGGTCTGATCCAGTGACCCCTCTCACCAAAGAACTCGGTTTAACCAGGGCTCTGTAAGACCACTCCCACCCAGAGACTTGTGTGGCTTGGTGTGGCCTGTGTGTCGGATTCCTTCCTGTCAGCTGTGACCCATTTGACCTGTGTCCCCAGAACCCAGTTTTTTGTTTGTTTGTTTGAGACGGAGTCTTGGTCTGTCGCCCAGGCTGGAGTGCAGTAGCACGATCTTGGCTCACTGCAACCTCCGCCTCCCGGGTTAAAGTGATTCTCTCAGCTCAGTCTCCCAGGTAGCTGGGATTACAGGCATGTGCCACCACACCCCGTTAATTTTTGTGTTTTTAGTAGAGACGGGGTTTCACCATGTTGGCCAGGCTGGTCTCAAATTCTTGATCTCAAGTGATCTGTCCGCCCCGGCCTCCCAGAGTGTTGGGTTGGGATTACAGGCGTGAGCCACCGCGTCCGGCTCAGGACCCAGTTTTGGCTGCTGGTTCCCAGCAGGGGACTCGGGGGATATACAATGGCTGCACCAAATTTGAGGTGTGGGTTCCTCCAACACAATTTGCTTCTGCCCGTTGTCTTCCTGCCAGCTGGGTTTGGCCAGGATTTCTCCGTGTGGGGGCTACATGCGACCCCCTCCCCTCCTCCCTGACTTTAGAGGCTGGTGCTGTGTCGGGAGGAAGGTCAGGGCTCCTGAGCAGCAATAAAGGACCAGGAAGAGGCCTGAGGTGTATTTGAGACTCTGGTCCTTTGGCCACAGCCCTATGAGGAAACGGGGTGTGGGGGGAGTTTGGGGGTGGGGAGGAATTTGGCACCAGCTGCCCCCAGGCCGCTAGGCTGGGGGAGGCCACTGGGAGTCCAGTGCAACCCAACCTTCCGCCCACTGGGTGCCGCCGCGTTCTGTCTTCTCTAAGTGTCCTTCCATCTGGAACTCACTCTGGCTTAGTGAAAGGGGCCTCATCCCTGACCCCCACCAGCTTATGAAGGCTTCATCTCAGGGAACTCTGGACCCCCCATTTCTCCCTCCGTCCATCTTCCCTTTATCACGTTTCTTTCTTTCTTCTCTGTGTCCCCCTCTTTCAGAGTCTCCCGTCCCCCACTGCCAGTCTCCCTGCCCCCTAGTTGCTGTCTCGCTCCTCCGCCGCTGTCTCCTGTCCAGCCTGCCTGGGCTGTGGCCCAGCCGCTCTGCCTGGCTGGCCTCCCTGGCTCCCCCTCTGCGGCTCTGAGCTAGCCCCACCCCCGGCCCCCCTCCATCCAGCCTCTGATCCGTCTGTGGACTCCGAGGTCGGGTGCCCGTCACACGGCCCCTGGGACCAAGGACAGACTACAGCCCCTCAGCACCCACAGAGGCCGAGGAGCCCCCAGCGGAGGGCATGGGGGTGGGCCGCCCCAACAGGTACGTGCCTCCACGCAAGGCCCCGCTGAGCCATCCCCTCCTGCTCTGCTGCGTCGCCCCCATCCACCCCTGCCCCAGCATCCCTGTCCTCAGCTTGTCCCCTTCAAGGAGGCCTTGTCTTCCCATCAGTGACAGGCTCAGCGCCAGGAGAATCTACCTGCAGGTTCAGTGCCTCCAACTCTCACCCCATCCCCATTTTATGCATTTTCTCACTGGCTTCCATCCTTTCAAAGAAAGCCTCTCTGTCTGTCTGTCTCTGTCTCTGTCTCTCTCCCCCATCTCTGTCTCTCCCATCTCTCTCTGCCTCTCTCTGTCTTCACAATTTCATCTCCCCATGTCGCCATTTCTTAAAACATTTCTTTTCTCTTTTTCGTTTTCCCAATTGCCCTGTCCGCCTCTATCTTCTCTGTCCCCCTCCATCTAGGTCTCTGTACCCCCCTCTCTCTGGGTCTCTGTCCCCCTCTGTCTCTGAGTCTCTATCCTCTCAAGGTCTCTGTTCCCCTCTCTCTGGGTCTCTGTCCTCTCTCAAGGTCTCTGTCCCTTTCTCTCTGGATCAATGTCCCTTTCCTGCTGCCCTCTCTGGGTCTCTGTCCCCCTCTCTCTCAGGGTCCCTGTCCTGCTTGGTCCCTGTACTTTTTCTTGGGGCACCCTCTCAACACCCCTCCTCCTGCCTATCTCTGCATCTCTTTGTCTTTCTGTAGTCTCTGCTTTTCAACCTGCTGTCCAGCCCCCACCAGTAGGTGGGGAGTGGTGGGGAACACCCCTGGTTTTGGAAGAGTGAGAGTGTTGATTTGGGTGGGTGAGGGTGGGGCCTGGGGGCGGGGCTTCTTGGCCTCAGATTAGACAGTGACTTTGACACGAAGTTGAAGCACCTTAAGCCCTGTATCTCCTTTATATGGAAACATTAAGCTGCTCTCGCAGGTCAGGTGGAGGATCCCTTTCCCTCCCGCCCTGCTTTTGCTAGGGGAGGGGAGTGCCCTGAGCCTGAGTCGCAGCCAGCCTGGGAGCTGGGCCATGTTGGCCGCAGATGGCCCCCTGGTGAAAGTTCCCGTTGGCTTTGGGAAGTAGACAACGGGTCTGCCTCACGGGGCTGAGGTGGGACTGGAGGATTTCGAGGGCAGAACTCTGGGAAGGAAAGAAAGGCTTAGGACCCAAGCAGCATTCCCCCTGGCACTGCGGGGGCCTGGCCAGCTCATGGCGTTCCCTGAGCCTGTTCCCCAACTGTGAAAGGGGGTGATGATCTTCACCTCCCGGCATCCTGAGCGGCCAAGGTGAGCAGTGGGGTCTGAGAGTCCAGTGGGGGCTGTGGGCATGTCGGGAGCTCATCACGAGGCCTCGTACATACCAGGTGTGTTTGAAACCAGAGTGCTCTTGAGAAGACTGTGGTTTGGCACTCGGGCCGTGGCTCCCAGGAGGCCTGGGTGGGAGGCTAGGTTTTGCCACTCCTCTCCCCACTGGCTGAGAGACCTGCGACAAGGGACTAACCTCAGCCCCAGTTGGCTTTTCTGTGAAAAGCCAGGTCCCTTCATCAAAGGGCTTTGGTGAGAGATGGGCAAGTGGGGGTGAGAGGCCCAGGCTGGGGCCTGGGGAGCACAGGTCAGTGTCAGTGCCCACCTGCCCCCCCAGCCCACGGGGGTGGTTCCCGAGGGTGGAGTCAGTGCTGAGTGGGGATCCCCAGGCTGGGGAGGGCTGTAGGTGTAGATGCTGCATCCTGATGTTGACCTCCAGGCCGCCCCCTTGGGCAACGAGCCTATTTCCCCTTTTTGGGAGAACAGTCTCTAACATGCAGGGTTGTCAAGGGTGAGACAGAGTCAAGGTTGGGGTACACTGTGGGCACTGGACACAGCCAGGCTGGTCCCCTCACCTCAGCCTTGCCTCTGTCAAGTGGGCCTGATGAACCTTCGCGAATGGCCAGGCTGCCCGCGTTGTTGTGGGAAGCAGGTGCAGGGCTTTGGGAGACCCAGTTGGTGCCAAACTTGACATTGTCTCATGGTCTTCTTTCCAAATGGAGTGTGCCAGGCCCTGCCAAGAAGCCCCTGAGGATCCCCAGGTTCCAGCACAAATTATTTAACCCCTGGAATGGTTTGTCCTGATCCAGCCAGTTCCTGGGAAGTTCCCCACCACAGGGCCAAGCGTTTGGTAACGTTGCAGTGAACCCTGAAGGCAATGAGGGGTGCAGGTCCATGCCCAGCCCTTTCCTTTCGTCCACCCTGACAGGCTGCTGCGATTCCCTCCATTTCTTTTCTTCCTTTATTTTTTATTTTTAATTATTTATTTATTTTTTAGAGACAGGGTTTTGCTGTCTTCCCCAGGCTGGTTCTCAAACCCCTGGCCTCACGCATTCCTCCTGAGTTGGACTCCCAAAGTGCTAGGATTACAGGTGTGAGCCACCGCACCTGCCCTCTTTTTTTTTATTTTTTTTTTCTTTAAGAGATAGGGTCTTGCTCTGTTGCCCAGGCTGCAGTGCAGTGGTAGCATCATAGCTCACTGCAGCCTTGAACTCTGGGCTCAAGTGATCCCCCACCTCAGTCTCCAGAGTAGCTGCATCACCATGGCTGGATACTTTTTGTTTTTAAGATAGGGTCTCGCCATGTTCCCTAAGCTGGTTTCAGACTCCCGGGTTCAAACAGTCCTCCCACCTTGGCCTCCCAGAGTGCTGGGATTACAGGTGTGAGCCACCATGCCCAGCCCCCAGGCCTCCTGCCTTTCACAGATGAGAGCTGAGGCTCAGGAAAGGATTTGACCTGTCATCCATCACACACCTAGTAAATGGTTGAGCAAACTGAGTCTCTGGAAAAAGAAGCCAGAGATCCCAGGGGACATGGTGGGTGAGCAACTAAGCCAGGCCTGGGCCCTCATCCATATGGTGAGAAGGCCCTTCCTGGTCTTTTAAGAAGTCCCAATTTCCCCACCTTACAATGGAGGAAACCGAGACTCAGAAAGAGTTGCCAAAGATCAGAGGGTCGGGCATGAGCCCATTTCATTTATTTTACAATAGCTTCATTGAAATCTAATTCACATATCATATCATACACTCACTACAGGGTACAATTCAATGGCTTTTAGTGTATTCACAATTGTGCAGCCATCACAATTAATTTTTTTTTTTTTAAACGGAGTCTTGCTTTGTCGCCCAAGCTCGAGTGCACTCGTGCACTCTCAGCTCACTGCAACCTCCACCTCCCGGGTTCAAGTGATTCTCCCACCTCAGCCTCCCGAGTAGCTGGGATTACAGGTGCGCGCCTGTAATCACCATACCTGGCTAATTTTTGTATTTTTAGTGGAGACGGGGTTTCACCATGTTGGCCAAGCTGGTCTCGAACTCCTGACCTCAAATGATCTGCCTACCTTGGCCTCCCAAAGTCCTGGGATTACAGGTGCGAGCCACCGCACCTGGCCAGCATAATGTTTTCAAGGTTTATCCATGTTGTTGCATCTATCGATACTTCATTTCTCTTTATTGTCAAATGCTATTCATTGGATGAATATACCACATTTTATTTATTCATTAGTTGGTTGATACTTGGGTTTCCACCTTTTGGCTATTATGAGTAATGCTGCTGTGAACATTTGTGTACAAGTTTTTGCATCTGTTTTCATTTCTCTTGGGTACATAAGTAGGAGTGCAATTGCTGGGTGATGTGGTAATTCTATGTTTAACCATTTAAGTAACTGCCAGACTGCTTCCTACAGCAGCTGCAATTTTTCATTCCCCACAGCAGTGTATGAGGATGCCAATTTCTCCACATTCTCGCCAACACTTGTTTTTTTTATTATAGCCATTCTAAGTGGGTGCAAAATGGTATTCCTTTGTGCTTTTGATTTGCATTTCTCTGATGGCTAATGATGTTGAGCATCTTTTCATATGTTTATGAGCCATTTGTATACCTTCTTTGGAGAAACGTCTGTACAGATCCTTTGCCCACTTTTTTTGTGCCTCAGCCTCCAGAGTAGCTGGGACTACAGATGTGCACCACCAGGCCCGGCTAATTTTTGGATTTTTAATAGAGACGGGATTTTGCCATGTTGGCCAGGCTGGTCTCAAACTCCTGAGCTCAAGTGATCCAGCTTCCTCGGCCTCGCAAAGTGTTAGGATTACAGGCGTGAGCTGCTGTGCCTGGCCCCCTTTGCCCACTTTTAAATTGGGTTATTTGGTACCAGCCCACATCGTGAAACCCTGTCTCTACTAAAAATACAAAAATTAGCTGGGATGGTGGCATGAGCCTGTAATTCCAGATACTCAGGAGGCTGAGGCAAGAGAATCTCTTGTACCCAGGAGGTGGAGGTTGCAGTGAGCTGAGATTGCGCTATTGCACTCCAGCCTGGGCCACTGAGTGAGACTCCGTCTCAAAAAAAAAAAAAAAAAAGCCGGGGTTGGTGGCTCACGCCTGTAATCCCAGCACTTTGGGAGGCCGAGACAGGCGGATCGCGAGGTCAGGAGATCGAGACCATCCTGGCTAACACGGTGAAACCCCGTCTCTACTAAAAATACAAAAAAAATTAGCCGGGCGTAGTGGCAGGCGCCTGTAGTCCCAGCCTCGGGAGGCTGAGGCAGGAGAATGGCGTGAACCCAGGAGGCGGAGCTTGCAGTGAGCCGAGATGGCGCCACTGCACTCCAGCCTGGGCAACTAAGCAAGACTCTGTCTCCAAAAAAAAAAAAAAAGTTTGGGGGGTGTTACTTATCTTTTCATGATTGAGTTGCAAGGGCTCTTCATATAGTCTAGATACAAGTTCCTCATCAGGTATATGATTTGCAACTACAGTATCTTCTCCCATTAGTGGGTTGTCTTTTCCCTTTCTTAAAAAGCTTTTTTGAGACATGGTCTTGCTCTGTCGCCCAGGCTAGAGTGCAGTGGTGCAGTCATAACTCACTGCAGCCTCAAACTCCTGGGCTTAAGCAATCCTCCCACCTCAACCTTCCAAGTAACTAGGACTACAGGTTTGCATTACCACATCTGGCTAATTTTTTAATTTTTTTGTAGAGCAAGCCCCTTGCTATGTTGTCCAGGCTGGTCATGAACTCCTGGGCTCAAATGATCCTCCTGCTTCAGCCTCCCAAAGCGCTAGGATACAGGTGTGTACCACCTCGCCTGGCCTCTCTTCACTTTCTTGATAGTGTCTTTCGGAGCACAAAAGTTTTTTAGTTCTGGCCGGGTGCAGTGGCTCACGCCTGTAATCCCAGTACTTTAGGAGGCCAAGGCAGGAGGATCACTTGAGGTCAGGAGTTCAAGACCAGCCTGGCCAACATGGTGAAACCCCATCTCCACTAAAAATACAAAAGTTAGCCAGGCGTGGTGGCATGTGCCTGTAATCCTGGCTGTTCGGGAGGCTGAGGCAGGAGAACCCAGGAGACAGAGATTGCAGTGAGCCAAGATCGCGCTACTGCACTCCAGTCTAGGTGACAAAGTGAGAGTCCGTCTCAAAAAAAAAAAAAAAGTTATTTAGTTCTGATGCAATTCAATTGATGGATTTTTTCCTTTTGTTACTTTGTGAGCCTGTTTTTGAACCACAGCTGACCTCAGAGCCCTGAGGCATCTCTCCATGCTGAGAAGCAGTTACACCTTACGATTATGAGCATGGACCCTGGAGCTGGATGGCTAGCATTCAAATCCCAGTTTACTTACCTGTGGTCTTGGGGAAGTTTTTTGTTTTTGTTTTTTTTTTTGAGACAGTTTCACTCTTGTTGTCCAGGCTGGAGTGCGATGGCACGATCTCGGCTCACCGCAACCTCCACCTCCCAGGTTCAAGCGATTCTCCTGCCTCAGCCTCCCGAGTAGCTGGGATTACAGGCATGTGCCACCATGCCCGGCTAATTTTGTATTTTTAGTAGAGATGGGGTTTCTCCATGTTGGTCAGGCTGGTCTCGAACTCCTGACCTCAGGTGATCCGCCCGCCTCGGCCTCCCAAAGTCCTGGGATTACAGGCATGAGCCACCACACCCGGCAGTCTTGGGGAAGTTACTTAAACTTTCTGTGCTTCAGTTTCCTCATCTAGAAAATGGGGATAATGATGTCTGCCTCATAGGCTTGCTCTGAGGTTCAAATATGTAAATTCATGTAAAGTACTTACAACAACCTCCAAATTATATAAACAGTATAATTGATAGAACACAAATTATGAATTCAGTACATAGATTTAGCACTGTATAAATGCATGCTGTAATTATTTTGGCACTTGCTATAATATCGTTATTGTTATAGTATTTTCCGTTGTTGTTGTACAAGTATCTTCTATAGTATTGTTGCTGTTTATCTTCCAACTTGGAAGGTGAGTATGGGCCAGGTGGGGTGGCTCAGGCCTGTAATCCCAGCACTTTGGGAGGTTGAGGAGGGAAGATCGCTTGAGGCCAGGAGTTTGAGACCAGCCTGGGCAACATAGTGAGGCCCCTGTCTCTATAATATAAAAATTAAATTAAAAAAAATTTTTTTAAAAGAAGGTGGCTGGCCAGGCGCGGTGGCTCACGCCTGTAATCCCAGCACTTTGGGAGGCCAAAGCAGGCGGATCACGAGGTCAGGAGATCGAGACCATCTTGGCCAACATGGTGAAACCCCATCTCTACTTAAATTACAAAAACTTAGCTGGGCATGGTGGCCCGTGCCTGTAATCCCAGCTACTTGGGAGGCTGAGGCAGGCGAATCACTTGAACCTGGGAGGCAGAGGTTGCAGTGAGCTGAGGTTGCGGTGAGCTGAGATTGTGCCACTGCACTCCAGCCTGGCGACAAAGCAAGACTCCGTCTCAAAAAAAAAGAAAAGAAAAGAAAAGAAAAAAATTAAAAAAAAAAAAATTACCCAGGAGTGGTGGTGTGCACCTGTAGTAATCCCAGCTACTCAGGCGGTTGAGCCAGGAGAATCGCTTAAACTTGGGACGCGGAGATTGCAGTAAGCCAGGATCATGCCACTGCACTCCAGCTTGGGCGACAGAGCGAGACTCTGTCTCCAAAAAAAAAAAAAAAAAAAAAAAAAAGTGCGTATCGTTCAACCTATTTGACAGATGAGGCCACTAAGCCCCACCAGAAAGCATGCTTGGCCGATGAGCTCATCCATTCCTGTTGCCCCTGACGTTTCTGCCGGTTTCTTGTCCCAGCAGGTTGGGGGCGCCTGCCCCCCACTAGGCCAAGTGGAGGGGGTCCCTCCGTCCAATGGGCCTGGCCAGGGCCCTACGCCGCCTCAGCGGCGCCCTGGATTCGGGAGACAGCCGGGCGGGCGATGAAGAGGAGGCCGGGCCCGGGTTGTGCCGCAACGGGTGGGCGCCGGCACCGGTGCAGTCACCCGTGGGCCGGCGCCGCGGTCGCTTCGTCAAGAAAGACGGGCACTGCAACGTGCGCTTCGTAAACCTGGGTGGCCAGGGCGCGCGCTACCTGAGCGACCTGTTCACCACATGCGTGGACGTGCGCTGGCGCTGGATGTGCCTGCTCTTCTCCTGCTCTTTCCTCGCCTCCTGGCTGCTCTTCGGCCTGGCCTTCTGGCTCATTGCCTCGCTGCACGGCGACCTGGCCGCCCCGCCACCGCCCGCGCCCTGCTTCTCACACGTGGCCAGCTTCCTGGCCGCCTTCCTCTTCGCGCTGGAGACGCAGACGTCCATCGGCTACGGCGTGCGCAGCGTCACCGAGGAGTGCCCGGCCGCTGTGGCCGCCGTGGTGCTGCAGTGCATTGCCGGCTGCGTGCTCGACGCCTTCGTCGTGGGTGCTGTCATGGCCAAGATGGCCAAACCCAAGAAGCGCAACGAGACGCTGGTCTTCAGCGAGAACGCCGTCGTGGCGCTGCGCGACCACCGCCTCTGCCTCATGTGGCGCGTCGGCAACCTGCGCCGCAGCCACCTGGTCGAGGCCCACGTGCGTGCCCAGCTGCTGCAGGTGCGCCCGGGAGGAGAGGCGGGGACTTCCGTGAGCCCTGGGGGATTGTGGGAGATGTAGGCCCGAGGGCGAAGGGCGTGCGGTCCTGGAGGGGGCGTGCGGTCCTGGAGGGGGCGTGGACTACAACTCCCAGCAGCCTCTCGGGCCTGTGGCCTGCGAATGGGTCACTGGGCAGCTGGAGATGTAAACCCAACAGAAAGGTATGTGACCAGCTCTTCCTGGAGGCCTGGATTTGGGGCATACAGAGCTTCCTGTGGCTTGAGGATTGCCCGCCTGTGGGTAGACCCCAAAAGGGCCACGCCTGGCCTGTCAAGGCTCTGGGCCGTAATTCCCAGAAGCCTCTGGGTCAAGGGACCTGTCCAAAGATGGGGTGGCCTCAGATGCAGCTTTGCGAGCGGGTGGTGGAGGGCCTGCGTGACCGTTCTATTACTCGGGTGTACAATTCCCACTGGACACTGTGGCACAGTCGGAGGCCTGTGACTTGAGGCCCCCAGGAGAAGCAGGCCCTGGAATGGGTGCAGCTCATCGCTGTGGAGCACAGTTCTCCAGGCCTCTAGGTGTGGGGTCCTGCGGCATCTGTGGGAGAATTCATTCCCCACCTCAGTGGCCCATTGTGTCCCACCAGCCTCCTAACCTCTGAGAGCAGGGTGGAGGTGGCAACGAAACGAAACTGCACCTCCCATTGGCCCCTGGGGTACTGGCTCCCTCCCTGCCCTGAGGAAGGGGCCTTAGCGTTCCTAGAATTGTGGTCAAATTGCTCAAACATCTCCATTCCCAAGAAACTCTGGGCCAGCAGCTGCCGTGGCCCAAGTAAAGTGACTTTAGGACTCTGGGCTGAGGCTGGACTTGGAGAGGATCGGGGGTGGTGGGAGCTGCAACTCCCAGCCGCCTCTGGGGTTCCTCTACTTGGGGCTTCCAGAGACACTTACAAGAGGAGGATAGATGCCCACCTCCCACTTCAATCTCCTGCCTGAAGCTTTGAGATACCAGGATTCATGAATAGGAGGGACACTGGCTCTTGCAGAAGTCGGTGGGGCAGTGACTTGGCCTGGGAGGTGGCTATGGAACCAGCGGGTAGGCGGGGGTGAAATACCCACACCCCCACAAAGCGTGCTCACACACAGAATGACATGGAAGGGTTTGCAGTTGCCCTGGCAGCTAGGATAGCTCAGGGGAGAGCCCAGGGATAAGCCTGAGGCAGTGGTGGGTGCAGAATGTTGGACCTAGGTTGCCCTAACTCCCCCTTCTTGTCATCTGATTTATCTTTCTCTGGCCACATACTAAAAGCCATTTTTCTCTCCTGCTCCTTCTCCAATTCTCTGTTGAATGTCATCCTTATTTTCCGTTGTCGCTTTGATTTCATCTCTGTCTTGCTGATTTCTGTGTCTCTATGCCAATATCACTCTGTCCCTCTCTCCTCTTCCCCCACCACGCCCCTCTTCCCGTTTTCTACCCCAAACCCTGAGTCTCTTTCCTCTCTCTTTATCTCTGGGTCTCTGTCCCATGTCCCATGTTTTCTCTGGACCTCCATCCTCCCCTCCTGGGTCTCTGGCTCCCTCACTGGGTTTCTGTGCCCTCCCCTGCCTCTCTGACTTCCTCTCTCTCTGGGTTGCCGGCCCCATCTCTTGATCTGTGTTCTCACCCTTTTCTTCACTCCTGTGGTCTTTGCCTTCTTTCTCTGCATCTCTTCCTCTCACTTCGTCTCTGCCCGTCTCTGTGCTCCCTGCTGTCTTTGGCTCCTCGCCTCCTGCTGCAGCCCCGTGTGACCCCAGAGGGTGAGTACATCCCGCTGGACCACCAGGATGTGGATGTGGGCTTTGATGGAGGCACCGATCGTATCTTCCTCGTGTCCCCCATCACCATCGTCCATGAGATCGACTCTGCCAGTCCTCTGTATGAGCTAGGACGTGCCGAGCTGGCCAGGGCTGACTTCGAGCTGGTGGTCATTCTCGAGGGGATGGTTGAGGCCACAGCCATGACCACACAGTGTCGCTCGTCCTACCTCCCTGGTGAACTGCTCTGGGGCCATCGTTTTGAGCCAGTTCTCTTCCAGCGTGGCTCCCAGTATGAGGTCGACTATCGCCACTTCCATCGCACTTATGAGGTCCCAGGGACACCGGTCTGCAGTGCTAAGGAGCTGGATGAACGGGCAGAGCAGGCTTCCCACAGCCTCAAGTCTAGTTTCCCCGGCTCTCTGACTGCATTTTGTTATGAGAATGAACTTGCTCTGAGCTGCTGCCAGGAGGAAGATGAGGACGATGAGACTGAGGAAGGGAATGGGGTGGAAACAGAAGATGGGGCTGCTAGCCCCCAAGTTCTCACACCAACCCTGGCGCTGACCCTGCCTCCATGATGCAAACTGATGTCCCCTTCCCCATGTATGCCCCCTTCCCCAAGGTAGCAAGATGGAGGGATGGGGCTCTCTTCTGGGATGGGGGCAGATGTTCCTGAATACCGACAGGCCTGCTGGGTAAATGACTAGGTGGTAAGGTTCTGCCATGCCTGGTGACCCACCATGGACATACTGGACCTTAATTCCTCTGCTTCTGTGCTCCCTCCTGAGAACCCTTTATGAGCCTGATTCCTCAGTCTCACCAGAATTCTGGATCACCCATGAGGAAAAGACTGGCGGTTCTAGATTCCTCTATATGGGGAGACCTGGATTGTTGACCAGGGTGAGAAGCCAATGGTATAGACTGCCTCTGGGGAAGCAAGTTGGCAGTTCTTGAACAGCATCAGATATCAAGAGTTTGTAGGTCTGGATTCACCTAAGATTCAAGGGAGTGTTGCTTCTCAACTCAGCCAACTGAGTAGCAAATCATTTGTTCTAGACCACCTAAGGAGGGAAGGTTATGGAATGCCCCAAGTATTCAAGATCATCTTGATTGACCAAAGACCAAAAAAAAAAAAAAAAAAGACCTGTGGTTCCAGAAAGCTCATTAGTTGAGATTCTGTGAGTCTAGGTTGACCACAGAGGCAAGCACTGGTGAGTCTAGGACAGATTTTACCTGGAGAGTTGAACTACTCCAGAAACTAAAGAGTAATGTTTCTAGAATGCACAAAACATTGTTAGTCTGTGGGTTTAGAAAGACTGAAGTGACAGATTAAGAGTTCTTAATATTAGATAACTCCAACTTCTGGCTGTAGAGCACTCAGCCAAGAGAATAAGCAATGCTTTGAAAGGATCCACTGGGTGGGTTGTTATTTTTTTTTTAAGTGCCATTCTAGAATGTCCAAAGGGAATCAGGATTCTGTGGCTGTAGACTGATCACAGAGTCAAGGAAGCAGTGGCAATTCTAGATATCTGAGATTTTGCTGGTTCCAGTTTGCCCAATGGAGTTGAGAATCTCAATGATTCTAGATGACTTCTTGTGGTTCTGTAATGCCAAAAGGAATGAAGGCTCCAGGGATACAGAGTTGTCCATTACCAAAGCCTGGAAGTTCTCATCACCTCCAGGTGGACTGCTTGGCAGTGCTAGGAGGTGGACTCAGGACTTCAGAAGCAACATTTCTGGCCTGACCTGGAAGGTGAAGGTGAAGGTGAGACCCTGTAGGGCACAGGGCTAATTAGTGGACAAGGGAAGGGGGAGGCCCAGGGCTGGTGGGTCTAGAATGCTCTGGAACCCTACACCTAGTGATGTGTGTCTATTTCTTTTTCTTTTTCTTTTCTTTTTTTTTTTTTTTTGAGACCGAGTCTCGCTCTGCCGCCCAGGCTGGAGTGCAATGGCGTGATCTCAGCTCACTGCAACCTCCGCCTCCCGGCTTCAAGTGTTTCTCCTGCCTCAGTCTCCTGAGTCGCTGGGATTACAGGCATGAGCCACTATGCCTGGCTAATTTTTGTATTTTTAGTAGAGACGGGGTTTCGCCATGTTGGCGAGGTTGGTCTTGAACTCCCGACCTCAGATGATCCACCTGCCTCGGTCTCCCAAAGTGCTGGGATTACAGGTGTGAGCCACCATGCCCAGCCGTGTGTCTGTTTCTTAAAGATATTATACATATGTATATTATATATATGTAATATAAATACAGATATCTATCTATTTTTTCCCTTGGTCCCTACAACAGGCTTAGAGATGGAGTGCTAGCTAATTGGAATGAGGTCCTTTTCAAGGACCCCAGAAGCTTTGCTCTAAATCCCAATGCTGCCCCAACTTACTGTGTCACTTTGGACTCCTCTTCATGTCAGTTTCCCCATCTGTAAAAACGGGACATTGGAACTTGAAGTTCTTCAGGGGCCTTTCCAGCAGGATGAGTCCTCACTACACCGAGGGTGGGATGGGCATTCGAGTCCTGGGGATTTCCCTCCTCTCCCCAGTGCTGGATCATACGGCCTTCCAGGAGACGCTGGGATGTAAGATACTCTTGGAGGCTGGCTCTGAACTCGGGTGTCTGAATCACAGGGCAAGGGTAGGCGTGGGCTGTGGCTAACAGCCAGAGTCACTTCCCTGGCCCAGCTTGGGGACCTCGGGAGGAGGAGGTAGCTCTGGACACCAGGGTTCTTCCCATTGTGGGAGAGTGAGTGTTTTAGGGGGAGACCTGTCCCCCAGATTAAAGAACTGGGAGCCCTAGCGGGTGTGTCTGCGAATGTGCTTCTCGAGCATGGGTCCTCCGACCTGGCCCCCTGCCCATGCTACCATCTACCTAAGTGCCCCGCAGGCTGGGAGCCAACTGCAGAGGGAGCCAGTGACAGTGAGGAGGACGTGTTCCCACCCCGTGTTCTGGACCGAGGGCAGCCACTGTCATTGCCATTCAGCCTTCACAAGTGCTGCATCAACCCAAATGCCCCCTGCAGCTTCTCCATCTCCCTTTATCCCTCAGAATCCCCATGTAATAACCGGATGGGATTAATTAGCTGCCTGCTCTCTCAGCTCAGGGTGTCTGGGGTAGGTAGGGATGGGGGCAATGGAAACGCAGGGTTGGGGAAAGATGTTAAGTTGGAAGTGAAGGGGCAGGGAGGGGGTTTCGTTTGAAAGGAGTATGGGAGCAGGGAAGCCCAGCCTGGGTTTCCACTGGGGAGGGCAGGGCCTGGGCCACTCATAAAGGTCAGTGAGGGGATTAGGAGCCTCCATGTCTAATCCGACAGCTTAACTAGGTCCTGGCCCTGAATCCGTCCCCACCTGCCCAGCCCAGGGACAGCAAATGAGGACGAGGCCCAGACACCACTTCAGCCCCCATTACGGCTTCCCTCTTTACAGGGGTGCCTGGGTTCCCTATTCCAGCCAGCCCCTTGACCACATTCCCTTACAAATAATGGGACATAGAGGCTGGGGAAGGGGAAGGGGAAGGGGAAGGGGCCTCAGAGGAGGGAGGAGTTTAAGAAGGGCAAGGGTGGCTGGGCACGGTGGCTCACGCCTAGCACTTTGGGAGGCTGAGGCGGGTGGATCACCTGAGGTCAGGAGTTTGAGACCAGCCTGGCCAACATGGCGAAACCCCGTCTCTACTAAAAATACAAAAATTAGCCGGGCATGGTGGTGGGCACCTATAATCCCAGCTACTTGGGAGGCTGAGGCAGGAGTATCGCGTCAACCTTGTGGGTGGAGGTTGCAGTGAGCTGAGATCATGCCAGTTCATTCCAGACTGGGCAAAAGAGCAAAACTCTGTCTCAAAAAAAAAAAAAAAAAAAAAAAAGGGCAAGAGTATGAGAGGACAAGGGGGACCGTGACTTGAGGGTAGCCAGAGAGGAAGAAAGGCCTCTGAGATGGGAGAAGGAATCAGAGAGGTGGGAGGATGCTGAGGAAAGGGGAGTTGTCTTAGCAGGAGGATGCTTGGGGAAGGGAGGAGTCTTAGGAGGATGCTAAGCTAAAGGAAGGAGTTTGGAGAAATGAGGGAGGAGTCTGAGCGGCAGAAGGTGCCAGGAAGGCCAAGCCTGTGCTTTCACTAAATTTTACCTTCCCCTGTTCCATTCCCCATGACCGATACCAAATAGCATAGCATTTAGAAAAAAGTAAATCTTGGCCAGGCGCGGTGGCTCACGCCTGTAATCCCAGCACTTTGGAAGGCCAAGGTGGGCGGATCATGAGGTCAGGAGTTCGAGACCAGCTTGGCCAACATGGTGAAACGCCCGTCTCTATTAAAAATACAAAAAATAGCCAGGCATGCACCATCATGGTGCAACCCTGTAATCCCAGCTACTCGGGAGGCTGAGGCAGGAGAATTGCTTGAACCCGGGAGGCGGAGGTTGCAGTGAACCGAGATCGCGCAACTGCACTCCAGCTTGGGCGACCGAGCAAGACTCTGTCTCAAAAAAAAAAAAAAAGAAAAAACGAAGAAGTCTTTTGTTTCACCACTCCACGACTCCGAAGAGGCTGAGGGGGATGGGGAGGGCATAGATGGTGATAAAGAAGGAGTTCGGCGGTAAGAAGGGGCTGAGAGGAGGAGAAATACGCGGAGAAGAAATGCAAAAGAAAAGGAGGCCTAAAGCCGCTCCCGGTTGCATGGCAACCTTTGCGGTCAGAAGCCAGCATGGCCTGCTAGGAGGTGTGGCTTACGGAAACAAGCCAGTTCTAGCCCCGCCTCCTAGCAACAAGACTAACAAAGTACCGCCCCCTAACAACGTATTATCGGAGGCGGGGCTCGGTTCACCTAGACTCCAAGTGTCCAGGGCCTTTGAGCAGGCGCAGAGGTGGCTGTACCGCGTGGCTCCGCCTCCGCGCGACACTTTTCCGGGGCTTCTCATTGGAGAGCAAGCCTGTCAAGTGCTTTCTGTTGTTTCGGAGGCGGGGCCTGCTGCCCTGCCTGCACTCCGATTGGCCCCGCGGGCCGTCTACCTCTGGCCGGACATACCTACACCCGCTTTTTGTACGGCTGTTGGCCCTGGAGAACGATCCTTTGGTGGCGAGGGCGGGGAGGACGAAAGCGCCCACTGTGGATTGGACAGTGTCAAAAAGAGGGGCGGTCCCTACTGAAGGGGCGGTTGGGCGACGAAGGGAGAGTCTTTTCAGCGCTGAGGACTGGCGCTGAGGAGGCGGCGGTGGCTCCCGGGGCGTTTGAGCGGGCTCACCCGAGCCCGCGGGCCAACGCGGATCCAGGCCCGACTGGCGGGACCGCCCCGGACTCCCCGCGGGCCTTCCTAGCCGCCATGGAGGACGGCGTCTATGGTAGGTCGGGGAGGGGCGGGGTCGGCTGGGAGTTGCTGGAGCGTTTTCTCCTGAACGTTCCCCCGCGAACGTTTCCCCCTGGCGCGCGGCGCCCAGAAGCGTTCGGCTCAGTCGTAGACTTGTCGCGCCGCTTTTGTTGGGCGCTGGACGGGCTTCCGGCGGGGCCCGAAAGCCGGGCGTTCCAGGCCATTGTTTGGGCTGAGCCTGTTTCCGGTGGCGGCGGGAGGGGCGGGATGGAGTGGTGGAGGCGAGGCCGGGGCGGAACCATTCCCGCTGGAGGGGCGGGCGAGCCCAGCGCCTGCCGGGGCCGGGGAGGGGCGCTTGGGTTGCGGGGAGGGGAGAAATCTTGGGGGGCGGGGACCTTCGATGTCCCGCCCCACCTTCCCAACTCTCCTGAGCTGTCATCAGTTCCCCCGGCTGTAGTGACTTTTCATGGACCCAGTAGTCCGGATAACCAGGTCCCCAGCTACCTCGCCAGTAATGGAGTCAGAAAACCAAGGCCTCAGTCCCCTTCCAAGTAATGGACCTAGAAGCCGAGGCCCCCAGCCCTTTCTTCCCTCAGACCTAAGAGCTCAGGCACCCATTTCCCTTCTCCCTCAGACTCAGGAATCCGGGACCCAATTCCCCTTGTCCCCCAGGACTCAAGAGTTTAGAGCCCCAGCTCTTTCTCTTCTGCAGGGAGGAATCCAGGCCCCCAGCCCATTCTTCTGTGCAGACATAGGAAGCCCGTTACACATCCTCTCCCAGCTCTGTCCGCCCCCAGATTGCAGGAATTCAGGCTCACGGCCCCTAGCACTGACTTTTAAACCTTGACCCCGATCCCTAGAACCCCCAGACCTGACTCCGGAGGAGCGGATGGAGCTGGAGAACATCCGGCGGCGGAAGCAGGAGCTGCTGGTGGAGATTCAGCGCCTGCGGGAGGAGCTCAGTGAAGCCATGAGCGAGGTGGAGGGGCTGGAGGCCAATGAGGGCAGGTGAGGGCTGGGGCGGATGACCTAGGGGGCGTGGGGTTGGCTGAGGCCAGGGATGCCCAGGCATTGACCCTCCACCCCCAACCCTGCTCTCTGCTCCTGCAGTAAGACCTTGCAACGGAACCGGAAGATGGCAATGGGCAGGAAGAAGTTCAACATGGACCCCAAGAAGGTGCTTGGGGCCACAGGACTGGGATCAGCTGGGCAAACATCCAGGCAGGGGCTTCTGGCACCTCCGGGTTCAAGAAGCGTGATGGTGCCGGGTCTATTCTAGGTGGACAGACTTGGTCCTAATCTCTGGATTCAGATATTGGCTGTCCATTTGTTTTCTGAACACTGAACACTGACCAAGTGTTCCAGCCCTCCTGACTGTTTTGTCCCCTGCCTGGAAGGTCGTCTTCCACTTTCTACTTGTATGGGCGCATTTCTGGTCCCAAGATGAGCTCGAGTCTTGTAGGGGCTGTGGACAAAGTGACATGCACAAAGGAGAGTTGACCTCCCTCCCGCAAAGGTGCCGTGACGGAGGAAGGTATCAGGGTAGTGGACCTCTGGAGGAGGCAGGCTGGTGGGGTCAGGGAGGGCTTCCTTGAGGAGGAGACATTCAGGTCGGGTTTGAAGGATGAGTAGGTGTTCACCAGGTGGAGGAAAGGCTTTTGTTCACCTACTCTTTTTGTGTGTGTGTGTGTGTGTGTGTGTGTGACAGAGTCTTGCTCTATCACCCAGGCTGGAGTGCAGCGATGTGATCTTGGCTCACTAACCTCCGCCTCCTGCGATTCTCCTGCCTCAGCCTCCCAAGTAGCTGGGCTTACAGGCTCCCACCACCATGCCCAGCTAATTTTTGTATTTTTAGTACAGATGGGGTTTCACCATGTTGGCCAGGCTGCTTCCAAACTCCTGACGTCAGGTGATCCGCCCGCCTCAGCCTCCCAAAGTGTTGGGATTACAGGCATGAGCCACCGTGCCCGGCCTGTTCACATACTCATTTAACACCCATTTTCTGAGGCCTCTCAAGAGTCTGATCCTGTGTAGGGCAATGCTGGGGACCCAAAGAAGAATTAGATGCTGCCTTGTACTCAGAGAGCCCTTGGACACCGATACCACAGTTCACAGTGAGATAAAGCAGTAGTAGAGAGGTCTTCGTAGCACAGAGAGTGAGAGAAACCTCCAGTCTAGCCAGGGCTTCGAGTTCACAGCCCTTGAAGGACTGCGTCTGCTAACAGGTTGTCACGTTATTCTTTCCTGAAGCAATTGGAATTCTGTTCAGTCATTCAACAAACATTGATTGGCTGGGTTCGGTGGCTTATGCCTGTAATCCCAGTGCTTTGAGAGGCCGAGGAGGGAGGATTGCTTGAAGCCAGGACTTTGAGACCAGCCTGGGCAGCATAGTGATAACTCATCTCTAGAAAAAATATAAATAAATAAATTAGCCAGGTGTGTTGGGGCATGCCTATAGTCCCAGCTTCTGAGGAGGCCGAAGTGAGAGGATCCCTTGAGCCCAGCAGTTCGAAGCTGCAATGAGCTGTGATCACGCCACTGCACTCCAGTCTGTGCAATAGAGCGAGACCAGGTCTCAGAAAAAAGAGAAAATGTACTGAGCACCTGTGCCTTGCCAGACCCTGTTGTTGGTGCTGGAATTAACCAGGCAAAGGCAGAGAGGGTAGGCCATGAAGTGCAAAGGCCATGAGTTGGGAAGAATGCTATTTAAGACCCGTGAGAAAGCTGAAAATGAAACCTGGCCCTGGTCTGTTGAGGGTGGGGGTAGGTCTGGATGCTGAGGTTCCCAGGGAGGTGAGTGGGGTGGCTTTCTGGCCCTCAGCACTGAGACCTTGTCCCCACTCACCAGGGGATCCAGTTCTTGGTGGAGAATGAACTGCTGCAGAACACACCCGAGGAGATCGCCCGCTTCCTGTACAAGGGCGAGGGGCTGAACAAGACAGCCATCGGGGACTACCTGGGGGAGAGGTACGGTCACCACTCAGCTCCTGTGGGGCCCCTCCCTCCCACCCCCCAGGCCCAGCTCCTGCCCTCACACTGGCAGCTCACAGGTGGAACAGCCCTGCAGCCTCCCCGCAGAGGGGCCCTGGCAGATCAGCCTTCTGACTGGACTGTGACAGAATGGACTGACATGGGCTAGGGGAGCCTGCGGCCAACCGAGAGCATCTGGGGATGTGGGGCCTTCTGGAATTACCTGGCGGTTGTGGGGAAGCATCCATTTATGTCTGAGAAGGGTAGAGAACATCTCTCAAGGATCATGGGAGCTTGAGAACCGTGGGTAGACCATGGCTGTGCATAGGCACTGGGTGGCCATCTGGGAGCTGTGGGGACCACTGGGCCCTTGTGGGAGCTTAGGAGTTGTGGGGGTCATTTGGAAGCCTAGGGTGCACAGGACTGGACATCAGATGATTGGAGGCCATCTGTGGACGTCTGGGAATCAGGGATTTATAGAGATCTGGGGTGCTTGGGAAGCATCTCTGGATGTCTGGGGGATGTGGGGGCTGTGTCTGGATACTTGGGGAGCGTGGGGATCATTTGAGAGAGGTGACAGTAGGTAGCATATATGTTTGCGGCATTTCTCGCAACTGTACAAAGGTCTGGCCTAAGCAGGGTTCCCAAGCCAGATATTCCTCCCAAGAGTGTGTTCTGAGCATCCCCCACCCTGGGGGCAGGCCTGTGTGGGAGTCCAGCAGGAAACTTCACCCTCGGCAGTGGGCAGCTGTGGTGCAGTAGAGGGGGCACGACTTCCCCAGGGCATTGCCCTCTGTCCATTCCTGCCCCATCCTTTCCAAACTGTATGTGTCTTTGTCCCATCCTTCCAGGGAAGAGCTGAACCTGGCAGTGCTCCATGCTTTTGTGGATCTGCATGAGTTCACCGACCTCAATCTGGTGCAGGCCCTCAGGTGAGTGAGGGGGAGGGGTTTGGAATGCCAGGAATGTACCTGTCAGGGCCTTCCTAGTTACAAGTGACAAACCTTACTCAAGAAAAAAACAGAAACAAGCAAAACAGAAACAAAAACTAGGGAACTGAGTGTGTCCTGCACCATAAAAGTTCAGGGTTATGGCCTCCTTCAGGTATGGCTATATCCAGGAGCTCAAATGGTGGTCAGAAAGTCGACTTTCTTTGCCTCTTGTATTTGCCACTGTGTCAGCATTGCTCTCTGCAGACCCGCTTACCTGATAACAAGCCTCAACCAACCCCCAGACCTGTCTAGCAAACTTAGCAGAAAGAGGCTATTTCTGTACGGATTCACAACACTCCCGTGGCCAATGCCCATTGGTGAGATTGGATCATGTGACCATACCTGAAACAACTGCTGAGGCCGGAAGGTCGGGATTCCTCGTGGACCAGTTCTTAACACAGGGACTGAGAGTGGGGACAGGCTCCCACCAGCCCTGGCATCCATTCCTGGCCCCTCCCCAACCCAGGCAGTTTCTATGGAGCTTTCGCCTACCCGGAGAGGCCCAGAAAATTGACCGGATGATGGAGGCCTTCGCCCAGCGATACTGCCTGTGCAACCCTGGGGTTTTCCAGTCCACAGGTGCGGGCCCCAAATCCTGGGTCCTGGGAAAGGAGACTGGGGCCCAGACTCCTAGGTCTGAGGGAGGGAGGGGGCTGGGAGCTGGGAATCCTGGGTCCTGGGGAACGGGGGCACTGGGGACTGACATGCCTGGGTCGTCACCACCTGCCCTGTCCGGTGCAGACACGTGCTATGTGCTGTCCTTCGCCGTCATCATGCTCAACACCAGTCTCCACAATCCCAATGTCCGGGACAAGCCGGGCCTGGAGCGCTTTGTGGCCATGAACCGGGGCATCAACGAGGGCGGGGACCTGCCTGAGGAGCTGCTCAGGGTCAGCCCCCCTTCCCTGCCCCTCAGCCCTGCCCCTCTTCCTGCCACAGACACCCCCGCCCCACCTGTGGTCTCCTAGTGCCCAAGCTGTCTGCCCTCACCCCCAAGATGGTGCGATCATGCCAACTCGTGTGTGATCTTTTTCTCTCTCTCTGGGTGCTTCTCTTCTTGACTGTCTCTCTCAGGCTTTGGCCCTGACAATTTTGGCCTGTCTGTCTTCTCTGTCTCTGGCTGTTGCGCTTTCCGGCCCTCGATTGGCCTCATTCCCCATCTGTCTGTTTCTCTGAGGACGTAGCCGGCTCCTCCACCTATCACCAGGGCATCTCTTCTTTCCTCCGCCACCTCAGCCTCCCTCCACTTCTCTGCCTTTCACTTCCCTCTCCTCCCCACTACCCCTCTCTCTTCCCCACTATGAGTCATCCCATCCCTGGTCTCGCTGCCCCCCACCCTGAGTAACCCTGGGGGGCCCCAGGGGGCTCGAATGGCTAATACAGCCTTTACTCCTCAGAACCTGTACGACAGCATCCGAAATGAGCCCTTCAAGATTCCTGAGGACGACGGGAATGACCTGACCCACACCTTCTTCAACCCGGACCGGGAGGGCTGGCTCCTGAAGCTGGGTACGTGCCCTCCCGACCCCGCTGGTCCCTCCGCAGGAGGACATTTGTGGGCCTGGGCCCTGGACTCAGCTTCCGCACAAACCTGCTGCCTGAACTGAGGCAAATGATTCGACCTCTCTGAACCTCAGTTTTCCACACCCAAAAAATGGGGCTGAAAATAAAATCAGGCCTGTGTGCTGGGCCTGGCCTGTAGTAAGTACTTCCCAACCCCTTCTCTTGACCCACAAATGTTGATGGAGCCCTTCTGTGCCAGGCCCTGAGCTGGGCTGAGGAGGCAGAGAGGCAGCTGACATTGTCCTTTCTTGGGAGAAGAGTTCACTCAGGCTTCTTTCCACTGCGTTAACCCAGCCTGAGGGAGCCAAACCCCTGGAATCTATTCCCCTTGGCAAGAACTCCCAGGGTCCCAGGCAGGACTGACCCCGCACTCCAAGGCATCAGGCCCAGAGCACTTGCTGATCCAGGTGCCATCCTTCCCGAAACACCACCCACAGGCAGAAAAGAGCCAAACAGGCCAGGAAACCTGTCCCAGATTCTGGCTTCCAGCTGTGGAGGGAATAGCCAGGGCTGGTGCAGATGAGTCGGGAAACCCAGCAGAGATGGAGGGGGGAGTCTTCGTCATAACACGTGGCACTGGCACATTCAAGGTCGGTTAGCATGGATCAGACAGGATCGTAGCATGATGAGGGGTTAGCACAAGGACTGGAGTGGTTCTCAGCCCTGGCTGTACATGAGATTTGCCTGGGCACCTCGAAAACTCCGGTGGCTGGGCCATAGACTCCTGAAGTCAGGCTCTCAGGAGCAGAAGGGCCATCAGTCATTGTTTAAGCTCCTCGGGTGCTCCCAATGCATAGTCAAGGTTGAGAGCTGCTGGCCTGGAGCCGTGCCTGGTAACAGTAGGTGCCACCTGCGTGTTAGATGTGGTTTATAATGGAGACACGGTGCACAGCTGCTCCAGAGAGACACATCTGGGCAGTTACAGTCCAGCACAGCAGTGGAGGCTTCCCACGGCAGCAGGAGAGCCCACAGGAAGCTTTCAGCTCAGTGAAGGGAGTCAAGGTCAGGCTTCTTGGAAGGAGGTTGGACAGGGCAGCTTTGGCCTCTGAGTCTTGGGGGCCTCCTCATGTGGAACTGTGCTCTTAAACCAGGGCATCACCACCTCAACAGATGCCAGGGTTTCCTGGTAAATATAAAATACACAAGTCAGGCAGGGCACAGGGGCCCACCCCTGTAATTTCAGCACTTTGGGAGGACAAAGCAGGAGGATTGTTAGAGGTCAGGAGTTTGAGACCAACCTGGGCAATATAATGATACCCCGCATCTCTACAAAAAATAAAAAAATTAGCCAGGCATGGTGATGTAGGAGGATTGTTTGAGCTCAAGTGGTCGAGGCTTCAGTGAGTCGTGATTGTGCCACTGCAGTCCAGCCTGGGCAACAGAGCGAGACCCCGTCTCTATAAAATAAAAATAAAACATGCAAATCACTGTCCAGCCAGCACCCCAGTCCAGATCCCTGCATTCGATCCAAGGGAGGCAGACTGCTGGGGGAAATTGAGAGTCCTCGAGGTGCCCCTGGCAGTGAGCGGGCCAGAAAGAGAAGCAGGAAGGCGCCAGCATCACGAGGAACTGCTTCCCTCAAAACTGCTGTCAGGCCAGGCACGGTGGCTCAGGCCTGTAATCCCAGCACTTTGGGAGGCTGAGGCAGGCAGATCACTTGAGGTCAGGAGTTTGAGACCAGCCTGGCCAACATGGTGAAACCCCGTCTCTACTAAAAATACAAAAATTACCTGGGCATGGTGGCAGGCACCTGTAATCCCAGCTACTTGGGAGGCTGAGGCACAAGAATTGCTTGAACCCAGGAGGTGGAGCTTGCAGTGAGCCGAGATCACACCATTGCAAATCCAGCGTGGACGACAGAGCGAGACAGTCTCAAAAAAACAAAACAAAACAAAAACTGCTCCTGTGAGCAGTAACTTTCCCATTTCCCAGATGAGGAAATTGAGGCTCACGCCTCAGTTTGGTTCTGAGCCCCACCTAAGGCTGCCCAGCCCCAGGGACATCTCTGACCAAAGGGCCTCTGTTCCCTTTGTGCCAGTTAGAGGGACCCCTTCCTTAAAAGATGGAAATACAGGAGTGGAGATTGGTGATGGTGGTTGCTACTCCATGCCTGATAAAAGCCATTCTTACTGTCATTGTTTAACTCTGGGCCCACAAGGAAGCCAGCAGCAGGTCATTTTGCCACAGGAAGGTGTAGGCCCGAGTGAGTCTCCAGGCTGGAGTCCAGAGAGTCCAAGAGAGTGCCCTGAAGTCACACAGCCAGTTTGTGCAGGAGCTGAGATGGGCCCCCACACCCACCTCAGACCAAGGGCTGGGGGTTTTGCCTTCTGTCCTGTGGGGGCCTCCTCCAGGGCAGAGGCACTTTTACCATGTCAAGGGAGGACGCTCCTGGCCTAGGACAGACCCTAGGGGGTAGGCTGGGGCCCTGTACCGAAGCAAGGGGTTTTCAAGGCTGCCACCCGGGGCTCATGGCCCTTGGCCTCTCTGGGAGGGAGGAGCCCCGGCCATCCCCCCCCTCGTGGATGTAACTGGTTTTCTTCCCTCTCTCTCCCTCCCCTCCTCTCTGCATCTTTCTCTCTCTCCTGTGTTTGCCTCTCTGTCCCGCCCCTGCGCATCCCTCCCTGTGCCCACCCTGTTTCTGTCGCCTGCGGCTCTTGGGGGTGCTCCATTCTCCCGCCTTCCCTTCTCCTGCACCTGGTCCTGCCTGCTTTCTCGCTGTCTGCCCCAGGAGGTAGGTACACGACCTGTCTTTGTCTCCCATCACTAGACGAGGGGAGGGGGCTGCCCTGGCGCCCTGGCCTCCTGCCCACAGGAGGAGGGGGCTGGGGGCTCAGGCTCCTGGGCTGGGACTGACAGACTCAGAAAATGTGGAGCCCCAAGCTGGGGGTGGACGATTCCTGGAGCCCCAACATGCCTGGCCCTGCTTGTCTGTCTCCCCCAACGCAGCGGCTTTGTCTAGGCCCCAGGAGCCCCACCTCTACTGCTCTTGCTCTGCTTCTCACGCCCCTCCCATCTCCCAGAGGCCCTGTCCCCCTGTTGAGCCCAGGCCCCCTCCCACCCCTTCCCTTTCAGGGGGCCGGGTGAAGACGTGGAAGCGGCGCTGGTTTATCCTCACAGACAACTGCCTGTACTACTTTGAGTACACCACGGTGAGCGTGACCCGACCCGGGCTCTGGGGTCCTGGGCGGAGTGGCTGGGAGCCTGGACTCCTGGGGCTGAGGGAGGTGGGGTGGGGTGAGGACTTGGAAGTCTGAGTTCTGTCCACCTTGCTTCTTCAGGACAAGGAGCCCCGAGGAATCATCCCCCTGGAGAATCTGAGCATCCGAGAGGTGGACGACCCCCGGAAACCGGTAAGACCCTCTCTGTACACCTTCCTGCCAGGGCGGGGCCTCCTCTGCCCAGGGCTGGTTCTTACCTGCGCCCTTCCTCTCTCGTCCCCAGAACTGCTTTGAACTTTACATCCCCAACAACAAGGGGCAGCTCATCAAAGCCTGCAAAACTGAGGCGGACGGCCGAGTGGTGGAGGGAAACCACATGGTGTACCGGATCTCGGCCCCCACGCAGGAGGAGAAGGACGAGTGGATCAAGTCCATCCAGTGAGCTTGGATTCCTGGGTCTGATGGAGGAGGGGCTGGGGCCTGGAATCCTGGGTCTGATGGAGGAGGGGCAGGGGCCTGGACACCGGGGTCTGATGGAGGAGGGGCTGGGGCCTGGACCCCTGGGTCTGACGAAGGAGGGGCCGGGGGCCTGGACTCCTGGGTGTGAGGGAGGAGGGGCTGGGTGCCTAGACTCCTGAGTCTGAGGGAGGAGGGGCCAGGGGCCTGCACTGCTGGGTCTAAGGGAGGAGGGGCCGGGGGCCTGGACTCCTGGGTCTGAGGGAGGAGGGGCCAGGGGTCTGAGACTCCTCCTGGGTATGAGGGGGGAGGGGCTGGAGGCCTGGACTCCTTGGCCCTCATCCTGGGACCCCTCCCCTTCTGCAGGGCGGCTGTGAGTGTGGACCCCTTCTATGAGATGCTGGCAGCGAGAAAGAAGCGGATTTCAGTCAAGAAGAAGCAGGAGCAGCCCTGACCCCCTGCCCCCAACTCCATTATTTATTACGGAGCTGCCCCGCCTGGGTGGCCGGACCCCTGGGCCTTGGGGCTGTGGATCCTGGTTCCCTGTTTGGAAAATTCACCACCTCTAGCTCCTCACTGTTCTTTGTAATTAACACGCTGTTGGTAATCTTATTAATTATTTAACCACTTGGCCTGCTGACCCCCTCATTTCTTGGGGTTGACAGAGTCGAGGTGCTCCGTGGAGCCAGCCTGTTTCCCTGGACAGGGGCCTGGACCCACCTGTCTCTGGGTGCTGCCTGGGCTGTCCCAGTGGGTCTGTTCTGGTTTCACCCCGAGCCCAGCAGGAGTGGAGTAAAGGGAGAAGGTTAATATGGTGGGAGTCTGGAGTTGGAATTGGCCGGGGACAGAGTTTAGAATGCAGGGATTCAGGGTCAAGGTCTAGCATTCATTCTAGAAGTTACTTGACAGCCATCAGCCAGTTACGCTACAGCCATCAGCTAGTTCCCATCGTTGCTTTCATGGGGCTTGAGGTCTTTGAGGGGCAGGAGATGAAGCTGGTGAGGTTGTGAGCTGGGCCAGGGCTTTGAGGACAACCTGGAGCTGGAAGAACATGCGACCACCTCAGGGAGGGTCAGGGAAGGATGAGTGGGGAGGTGGCCCATGTCCTGCAAGGGCCTTGCTGATGGGATGTCCCGAAGGGCTGGGCAGCCTTAGATCGGGCTAAGAGGGCAGGACTATGGGCCAGTGCCAGAGCCAGGCTTGTCTGTTCTCAAAGGATCAGCCTCCTTTGGGGGACATTTTGTGTCAAGGATAGGGCTGAGGACCTGCGTTCTGAACGTCTTTCCTGGGATTCTTGACAGCCAAAGAAATTCGAGGATCGCCTCTATGAAGGTGACGTCTTGGCATGTGGGGTACCCCTGAATCCTGGGCTAAGGTCTGTGACCTTTTGCCCTCCAGTTGGGGTGTGTGTGGTGTCCCCAAAGAACAAGGGCTCGTGGATCCCGAGCAGGGTGCGATGGCGGATTGGGAGGTCCCATGTCACTCTCCCATGCCCGCCTTTGAAGCTGAGGAGCTCTTTAGTTAACAAACTACAAGTCCCGGCAGGGCCCGGGACCAGGACGCGGGTGGGAGAGGCGCCTGTGGCCCCGAGGCGTGCCGCGAGTTGTAGTCCCTCCTGCCCGCTGTGTTCGCTTTTGAGCTCTCCGATGGGATGCGGCGCTTCGGAATTTCGGGCTTTGATCCCTGTCCCGCCCTTGGCCACAGGCACCTGCCGGCCTGAAGGCCCCCGCGGTGCGGGTACCCTGCGCCCCTCCGCGGGGAGGTGGACTACAGTTACCGGCAGGCTGTGCGGCGCCAAAGCCACGGTGACCCAGACCCGAGGTTTTTCCGGGCGTCGCAGTTTCCCGAGACTCCGTGGCGGCGTTTGTCTTCTTTTTCTTAGTCAGATCCCGTACTTTTGTGGAGGGTACAGAGGAGGCTTTGACCGCCGCGGCCTCGGGGGCTGGTGGGAAATGGAGTTCCAAATGAGAATAGAATTCCCCACTTCTCTTTCCCACAGGTGCCAGGGAAACGGAGTCATCGACCCAAGAAGGTCGTGGGAGATGAGGTCCCAGGGTAAACAGCGGGTCCCGCCACTATGTCACCCTTTCCTGCCGCCTCCCCGGATGAACTGCATGCAGGGCGGCCGGCTCCGTGGCAGGCAGAGGCAGGAAGAGGCGCGGAGCCCGCTCGTGGCGAAGAGGGGAGTGCGGCGGAAGGGGAGGGCGGCGGAAGGGGAGGGCAGAGGCAGGCGGCCGGTCGCGTGGGGCCTGGGCCGCCCCAGGAGGGCCTCTGGCTGGATTCTTAGCAGATGGAAGCCGTGCAAGGGCAGGAGGCAGGGGCCTGACGTGTTTGGATTGAGGTTGCAGGAGGGGCCCCTGGCTGCTTCAGGGAGAATAATTTGGAGGCGAGCGGGGAGGTGAGAGGAAGCTGTGCGGTGCAGGATGGCGTGGCTGTGGAGGTGGAGAACGTTGGGCCACGCTAGGAGTCTTGAAAGAGGAGCCAAAAGGACTTGCTGAGAGCTGCCGCAGCTGGTGAATGACGGTGCCATGACTGAGGTGGTCGAAAGGGAGTATTTAAGGGGAAATCAGGCATTCCGTTTTGACCAAATTAAGCTGGAGATGCCTGTGGAACATTCCAGCCAGGCTGCATCACTTCACACTGACCTTCAGCATTGCCCACAGTCCATCTTCCCCCGGGACCTGAGGATTTTGCGTCCGGCTCCCTCCTCGCCCAGGACCCCCAAGCTCCCAGCACGCTTCTGATTTTTTTTTGTAGTTGTTTTTTTTGTTGTTGTTTTTTGTTTTGTTTTGTTTTTGAGAGGGAGTCTCACTTTGTGCCCTAGACTGGAGTGCAATGGCGCCATCTCGGCTTACTGCAACCTCCACCTCCCAGGTGCAAGCGATTCCCCTGCCTCAGCCTCCCGAGTAGCTGGGATTACAGATGTGAGCCACCCTACCCAGCTAATTTTTGTATTTTTAGTAGAGACTGGGTTTCACCATATTGGCCAAGCTGGTCTCGAACTCCTGACCTCAGGCGATCCATCTGTCTCAGCCTCCCAAAGTGCTGGGATTACAGGTGTGAGCCACCGCGCCGGGCCTCGGCCCACTTCTTTCGGGTGGCAATGGTTTGGATATCGTTTGTCCTAAAATTCATGTTGAGATTCGAGCCCCAGTGTGGCAGGTGTTGGGATGTGGGGCCTCATAGGAGCTGTGTGGTCTTGGAGGTGGAGTCCTCATGGATAGATTAATGCCTGCCTTAAGGGGTGAGTGAGTTCTCACCCTTGGGAATTTGGGAATTTGGTTTTCTCTCCCTTGTTTCCTTCAGCATCATGTGATTTCTGTGCACACAGCTGCATCCTTCTGCCCTCCCCCAGAAGCAGCAGCAGCCTCAGGGATGAGGGAGGTCCTCAGTGAGTGCACCTGCCCAGTCTTGAACCTTCCAGCCATCAGAATCTGAGCCAAATCAACCTCTTCCTTTATAAAGACCCAGCCTCAGGTCTTCTGTCAGAGCAACACAAAATGGACTCAGTACGGGTCAAATTGTGTCTCCCCCACCCCCACAAAAAACTTTATATTAAAATCCTAACCCCCAGCATCTCAGAATGTGATCTGATTAGGAAATAAGGTCATTGCAGATATAATTAGTTCAGATGAGGTCATTCATGTGGGCCCTAATCCAATAGGATGTGTGTCTTATAAAAGTTTGTACAGAGACCCAGACACACAGAAAGGACACCATGTGGAGGTGAAGGCAGAGATTGGGGTGACGCCTCTACAAACCGAGGAAAACCAAAGCTGCCGGCACACCCTCAGAAGCCAGAGACCGGGGACTCATCCTCCCTCACAGCCTCAGGAGCAGCCAGGGCTGACACCCTCATCTCAGACTTCTGACCTCCAGCACTGGGAGACCATCAGTTTTTGTGATTTAAGCCACTAATTTTGAGGTACTTTGTTATGTCAGCCCTAGAGAACTAACCACTCCTCCCTCAGACCCAGGAGTCCAGGCCCAGCCCCTTCTTCCCTCAGACCCAGGAGTTGGGGACCCCGGCCCCTCCTCCCTCAGACCCAGAAGTCCAGGCCCCAGCCCTTCCTCCCTCAGACGTAGGAGTCCAGGCCCCCATCCCCTCCTCCCTCAGACCCAGGAGTCCAGGCCCCCATCTCCTCCTCCCTCAGACCCAGGAGTCCAGGCCCCCATCCCCTCCTCCCTGAGACCCGGGAGTCCAGACCCCCATCCCCTCCTCCCTCAGACCCGGGAGTCCAGGCCCCCATCCCCTCCTCCCTCAGACCCGGGAGTCCAGGCCCCCAGCCCCTCCTCCCTCAGACCCGGGAGTCCAGGCCCCCAGCCCCTCCTCCCTCAGACCCGGGAGTCCAGGCCCCCAGCCCCTCCTCCCTCAGACCCGGGAGTCCAGGCCCCCAGCCCCTCCTCCCTCAGACCCGGGAGTCCAGGCCCCCAGCCCCTCCTCCCTCAGACCCGGAAGTCCTGCCCCCAGTCACCAGCCCTTCCTCCCTCAGACCCAGAAAGTCCAGCTCTCACCTTCCCCCCGCTGGCTTGGTTCATGCAGCACCCACCCCCCCTGTGGCAGGTGTCTCAGGATCACTTCAAGCACCACCAAGTCTCCCAGCAGGACTTATTGGGAAGAAGCTAAAACCTTATCCTCTCTCTCCCTTTCCCCAATCCCCCAGGACTCACATGCGACCCTAATGCCGCCATCACCTTAACTCCAAGGCCAGAGTCTACACTACAGCCTCCCTAACAGAGGGAAGGGGCTGGGTTCCCACCCCTTGCTCCTTCCCTCTTCCCGAATCCAGACTACATCCCGCAAATACACCAGTGAACCTGGTACCAAGGTGATGGGGGACAGGTCAAGGCCAAGAGATCAGAGCCACAAAGACAAACCCAGTCAGAGGGAAAAAGACAGAGTCAAAACAGAATCCAGGAGAAACTGAGAACAAGAAATAGAGACAGCCTGGCGTGGTGGCTCACGCCTGTAATCCCAACACTTTGGGAGGCCAAGGCAGGCAGATCACTTGAGGTCATGAGTTCGAGATCAGCCTGGCCAACATGGTGTAACCCCGTCTCTACTAAAAATATAAAAATTACCTGGGCCTGGAGGCAGGCACCTGTCATTCCAGCTACTTGGGAGGCTGAGGCAGGAGAATCACTTGAACCCAGGAGGACTGCAGTGAGCCAAGATCGCCCCAGTGCACTCCAGCCTGGGTAACAGACTGAGACTCCGTCTCATAAAAAAAGGAAATAGAGACAAAAGCACAAGGCAGAAGGACATAATCGAGACAGGAGGAGGTGACAGGGAGACACTGACAAGGAGAAAAATGTGGAGGCAGGGAGGAACTCGAGACAAAAACATTGAAATAGAATTAGACAGGGAGGAGGAGGCCAAGAGCAAGAGACTCAGATGGGGAGACAGGAAAACTCCAGATCAGTTGGAGACCAAAACTGGGGCAGGGTGAGACAGGGAGCCAGAAGGATGGAAATGAGAGAGAGCCACACAGATAGGTGCGGTTAGGGTAAAGACAAGGGATGAGAATGTCAGCGAGGTGGGCGGTCGCATGGAAAAACAGGTAAACTGAGGCAGCACCACGCTGGGCGGGGAGGTAGACCCTGAACTTCAAGGAACAGGCAGTGCCGACCTGAGGTGGGTGGGATGTGATCGTGATCCAGTGTGGGCATGAGCAGGTCATTTCTGAGCCCCTGCCCCACTAGCCCCTGGCCCTGGGATAGCGTCTGGCCACCACCGCGGGCCACCTTGCAGAAACGTGGCTCTGACCGCAGCCTGCACCTTCCCACCCAACCCCAGTGGGCTCCTTATGGTTTTTTGTTTGTTTGTTTTTTGTTTTGTTTTTTTTTTGAGATGGAGTCTCACGATCTTGGCTCACTGCAACCTCCGTCTCCTGGGTTCGAGCGATTCTCTTGCTTCATCCTTATGGCCTCTTGAGCCAGCAGTGCTGCTGCTGCAGCGGCCAAGGTTGGGCGATGCAAACCCCAGGCGCAGAGCAGGGATCTGGAGAAGCAGAGAAGCCGGGCCTCTGCCACTGTGAGGGAGTTTCCGCTTCTCTGAGCATCCGATGTCCCATCTGCCATGTGGGCCAGGCTGTGAGGATGGGACTTCTCAGGGTCGCACTCGCTCCCTGCATCCTCCCCTCCTCACCTCGCGAAACACGCACAGGCCCCGTGTTCCTCCAAAAAGTTGTTTTTGTCTTTTTTAAATAATGTGAAAATGCCACGCGAAGGTTTGAACCAGAGGCCCCTCCAGGGACCGGGCTGGGGAGGGAAAGGGGAGACGCGAAATGGGGGGTCCGGGTCCCCGAAGCCTGCGGCCCGTCTTGGGCCAGGAGTGGGTGAGGAGGGACCTCCGCTGTGTCAAGGGGCTCCAGGCCCAAAAGAGTTCAGTTCAGTTCCGAGAAAGGCGGCTCTCTATGGAGGGGCGGGGGGATTCCTGCCTCATTTGGCTCCGAGGGGGTCAGGGGGGTCAGGGGAGCCATCTGGGGGGCTGGGGGGCGGGGGCCCGGGGCCTCCCGTTTGGCACATGGTGGGGGAGTGGGAGGGGGAGGGCCCAGCCTCGGGGGCCTCCCCAGAGGCGGCGTCTGCGGTGGTGGCAGTGGCGCCGTCATCCACAGAGGATTCCATTCTCAACCCCTCTTCTGAGGGTGCAGGGGGGTCGGGTCTTCGGGGAATCAATTCTCCACGGGGCCTGAGGATGGACAGAAGAGACAGAGAAATGAAATTACTAGGGGGACAGCCTCATGGCTTCTAGGTCACTCAGCGGAAAAGCAAAGCCCTCACCCACCATGGCCCAAAAGATCTGCTCTCTTCCCTCTCTGTCCTCACCTACCCCTCTTCTCCCCTCTGCTCCAGCCACTGGGCCTCCTGCTGTTCCTCCAGTGCTCCCAGCACAGTCCGACCCCGGGGTCTTTGCACATGCTGTTCCCGCTGCCTGGAACATTCTTCCTACGTGACTCAGGCCCCACCTGCAACGTCCCCTCCACAGAGTCCTTCCCCAACCATACTGAATCAAGCAGTCACCCCTGCATGCTCATCTTTCTCACTCATTTCCCTCTGACTGGTTTGCATTTGTTACTCTGGGATGACCCTGTCCTTGGTTTTGTTGTTGTTGTTGCTGCTTTGTTTTATTTTGAGACGGAGTCTTGCTCTGTTGCCCAGACTGGAGTGCAGTGGCACGATCTCGGCTCACTGCAAACTCTGCCTCCTGGGTTCACGCCATTCTCCTGCCTCAGCTTCCCGAGTAGCTGGGACTACAGGCGCCCACGACTACGCCCGGCTAATTTTTTGTAGTTTTAGTAGAGACGGGTTTTTACTGTGTTAGCCAGGATGGTCTCAATCTCCCAACCTCATGATCCACCCACCTCAGCCTCCCAAAGTGCTAGGATTACAGGCGTGAGCCACTGAGCCCGGCCGACCCTGTCCTTGTTTGTTTTTTTGGCGGGGGGGGGTTTGCTTGTTTGTTTTGAGATGGAGTCTCACTCTGTTGCCTAGGCTGGCATGCAGTGGCGCAATCTTGACTTGCTGAAACCTTCGCCTCCTGGATTCAAGCAATTCTCCTGCTTCAGCTTCCTGAGTAGCTGGGATTGCAGGTGCCTGCCACCACACCCGGCAATTTTTTTTTTTTAAGACAGAGTCTTACTCTGTCGCCCAGGCTGGAGTACAGTGGCACGATCTTGGCTCAATGCAACCTCCACCTCCCAGGTTCAAGCAATTCTCCTGCCTCAGCCTCCCAAGTAGCTGAGATTACAGAGGTGTGCCACCACACCCAGCTAATTTTTGTATTTTTAGGAGAGATGGGGTTTCACCATATTGGCCAAGCTGGTCTCGAACTCCTGACCTTGTGATCCACCTGCCTCGGCCTCCCAAAGTACTGGGATTACAAGCGGGAGCCACGCGCCCAGCCCACCTGGCTAATTTTTGTATTTTTCATACAGACAGGGTTTCACCATGTTGGCCGGCTGGTCTCGAACTCCTGACCTCAAATGATCCGCCCGCCTTGGTCTCACAAAGTGCTGGAATTACAGGTGTGAGCCACCGTGCCTGGCCTACCCTGTCCTTGTGGAAAAGCTTCCTGTCTGCTTGTTCCTATAAAATGTAAGCTCAATGACAGGGGCTGCGGTCACTGCTGTGTCCCCAGCATCCCGTCTGGCACAAAGCACACCTTTTCCCTGTGGAAAGAGCTCTCCCCAGGAACTCCGACCAAACTTTCCTATGACTCTAGCTCTGACTTCCCTGGGCGAGCAGAATGAAAGCCCCATCCATTGTACAGACCAGAAAGCTAAGGTCCGGGAGGTGCAGGCTCTCGTCGGGGGCCTCATATCAGGCTCCCTCATGCTCCACCCTGTACTTCGTACCTGGGAGGTCTGGGTCAAGTCACTGCCCTCACTCCCAGTCCCTGAGCTTGAGTTTCGCTCTTTTAATGGGAAGCATGACCTTCATGCTTCATGGAGACTTTGGGGTATGTGGCATCTCTTGGTACCCAGTAAATGTTTGCTAAGTGGACAGAGCCACATTGAGCAGGGCAGAGGAGAGGACCCGCCTCAGGCCCCCACACCATGGTCTTGGGAGCCAGACAGGCTCAGCAGCTCGCAGCCCACGCTGCCGCAGGAATATTTGTCAACTGAGCAAAGGGATTTGGGGTTTGGCACAATTGCACCCTCCGTCTCCTCTCCTGGTGATTAAAGGTGAAGCCATTCTCGCTTGCCAGCCCTGCCAGCTCAGCCCTGACTCACCACTTGGCAGTGTCCCCATACCCTGGAATGCACCCCCACCCTGTCCTCACAGAGGCCCTGCGATGATGGCCTAAGGGAGGAAGTGACATTCAGAGTGAAGCCTGAGGATGCAGCCAAGTGAAGGAAGAGTCAGCCCCCAGACCTGTCCCACCTGCCCTTGACTCTCTGCCCTGTCCAACCTCTCCATTCCCACGGCCCTGGCTCACTATCCTCTCCTCAGCCTTTCCCCAGCCTCCCAGCTCCCACTCTTGCCCTTCTGCCCCCAAGAGACCCCAGAGCAGTCTTCCTACACCCAACATTGACTTCCCTCCCTTGCTTATAGTCGTCCGTGGCTCCCTGGCACCCCCAGGACAAAGTCCCAGCTTCTCAGTGCACCCCCTGCCATCTCTCCTCAGCCCTCCATGCACTCTAAGTAACCCTCAAGCCACACCAGTGTCCTTCTGTTCCTTGAGCGGGCCAAGCTCTCTCCTGCCTCAGGCCCTGTGTGCAAGCTGTCCCCTCTGCCAGCACGCCATCCCCTTCCCCTTCACCTAGTTAATGACAACCAACCCTTCCAGTTCCCAGTTAAATTACACTTTTTTTTTTTTTTTTGAGATGGAGTTTTGCTCTTGTTGCCCAGGCTGGAGTGCAATGGCTTGATCTCGGCTCACGGCAACCTCCACCTCCCAGGTTTAAGCGATTCTCCTGCCTCACCCTCCCAAGTAGCTGGGATTACAGGCATGCACCACCATACCCAACTAATTTTGTACTTTTAGTAGAGACAGGGTTTCTCCATGTTGGTCAGGCTGGTCTTGAACTCCTGACCTCAGGTGATCTGCCTGCCTTGGCCTCCCAAAGTGCTGGGCTTACAGGCGTAAGCCACTGTGCCTGGCCTTAAATGACACTTCTAAGGGGAAAACAAAGCCCTTTCCTCTTGTCATCTGCTTTCTCTGCAAGCCTGAGTTTGCAGTTCTTCATTTGTCATAGCAGTGTGTGGTCAGCGTCTGTGGGGAGGGCCAGGCAGGCTCACCCGTCTTGCGCCACATTGAATCCCCTGTGCCCAGCATGGCGCCTGCACGCAGAAGATGATCAGAAAACATTGACTTAATTAAGTGCAGTAATAGCTAATAATAATAATAATAGCTAATGGGGCCAGGCACGGTGGCTCATGCCTGTAATCCCAGCTGGGAGGCCAAGGCGGGCAGATCGCCTGAGGTCTGGAGTTCAAGACCAGCCTGTCCAACATGGTGAAACCCCGTCTCTACTAAAAATACAAAAGTTAGCCAGGTGTGGTGGTGGGTGCCTGTAAGTCCAGCTACTCAGGAGGCTGAGGCAGGAGAATCGCTTGAACCCGGGAGGTGGAGGTTGCAATGAGCCGAGATCACACCATTGCACTTCGGCTTGGGCGACGAGCAAAACTCCGTCTCAAAAATACTAACTAACTAACTAAATAATAATAATAGCTAATGGTTAGAGACTGCTGCTGCACGAACAGGCTCTGTGCTGCATACTCGGGAGGATTAAGCCATTTAATTCCCTCAGCAATCTCATTAGTTAGATCCTGTTATCATTCCCACTCTACAGATGAGGGAACTGAAGCACAGAGAGGGAAAGCGACTTGCCCCAGGTCACACAGCTAAGAAATGGCAGGGACAATATCTGGACTCAGGCAAGATTGGGGAAGTAGGAGTGAAACCCTCCAGTGGCGTCTTCTACCTTAGCTCTGATACCGGGGAGCACCACCTGTCCTGCCGAGCTGGGCACAAGCCCTGGGTCCTGGGGGTGTTCCCTGGCTCGGCAGCAGAGGGCAGCAGAGAGCCCAGTCCCGTTCCAGTCCTGCGCTGGGACCTGCCCGTGTGCCCTCCTCTCCCAGAGAGTGGCCTTAGCATCGCTAAAAGTTGGAAACTAGGGGCGGCATGACCCCTCTCCCAAGGTGGCCACGAGGATTAGCGATATGGCGCATGTGAAACGCCAGGAAAGAAACCTGACCAATGTTCACTACTGGAGAGGGCACAGACTCAGAGGCCGCGCAACTGTGGGTTTGAATCCCAGCTCCTCACTTCTCTCCGTGCCTCAGTGTTCTCTTTTGTAAAATTGGGACCAGACTGGCCAGGCCCGGTGGCTCACGCCTGTAATCCCAGCACTTTGGGAGGCCGAGGTGGGTGGATCATTCCAGGTCAGGAGTTGGAGACCAGCCTGGCCAACATGGTGAAACCCTGTCTGTAGTAAAAATACAAAAAAAGTAGCTGGGCGTGGTGGTGCACTCCTGTGAACCCAGCTACTTGGGTGGCTGAGACACGAGAATCGTTTGAACCCAGGAGGCAGAGGTTGCACTGAGTGTAGATTCCACCACTCCCTCCAGCCTGGGCGACAGAGCGAGACTCCGTCACAAAAAAAAAAAAAAAAAAAAAAGAAATGAGGACGAGGCTAGAATCCACCCCATGGGATCGCAATGAACATTAAATGGGTTAAACTGTGGTGAGGCACTGCAGGGTCCACGCGAGAGCAGCGGTGCCGCTGTGACTGCTCTTTAACCCCCAGCTGTGTCCTCCCTGCTCTGGTTCACACCAACCGGCTTTGAGCACTCTGGGTTTCTCTCTCCTTGTCTGCCCCTGAGCACCGTGTTCCCCAAACGGAGGTGGGATCAGGATCCGGCAAGTGCCAGGCCGGAGTCTGAGCCCAGAGATGGGACAAAGATGGGCAAGAGTCGGGGGTGGGGGTAATCCCCACAGAAGGCAAAACTGAGGCTCGGGGGTTGGGGACGGCCGGCCTGCCTGCCTACGACCGTCTGATGGACGTCGCCTGGTCTGAGCTGGTTCCAGAGCTGGGTGGGGTGTCTGTTGACTGAGAGGGGAGAGAGAAGAGACTGGGAAGAGAGAGGCAGGGACATTGAAAGATGGTCACAAGAAGTTGGCAGTGGAACATAGGGGGACAGAGATGGGCAGAGGAGGGGGCAGGGCCGAGGATATGGTACCTGCGGGCCGGGCGTCGGGGGCCCGGGCGGGTGGCCCCGGGGTCTCCAGCGCAGGCGAGACGGAGAAGCGGGAGAAGCACAGCGGGGGGCCTGGAGGGGGGAGGAGGGGGAAATCCTCCGCCCACTCGAAACTGCCTCCTGCGGCAGAAGGAAAGACCGCGGTCAGGCTGCAGGCACCTGCGGCACTCCCGCCCTCTGGTCCCGCCCCTCCCGACCAAGCCCCTCCCACCCCATAGACCCCGCCCCGTCCGCCCCATGGCTCCCGCCCCCTCCCGCCCCATAGGGCCCGTCCTCACCAAAGCCGCTGTCGTTGCTGGGAAACCCATCTCCGGGGGTGGCGGGGTGGGGAGGTGTCGGGGGCGCTGGAGGCGTTGACGGGTCCGTGTCCCCCTCGGGGGGGGCCTGGACGCTCAGCTCGTTGGTTGGCGTCTCCTGTGAAGGCAGATTAGGGGGAAGCCAGAGGGGACAAACCTTCACGTCCCATTTACCGCATCCCCCAAAAGCAACAAAACCGGCTAATATTTCTGGGGCTCTAGGAATCCCAATTTGTAATCACTGACTCGCACGCTCTGGAGAGGTGGCTGGAGCCCCTAATCTGGCTTCGAAGCCTTGGGCCAGCCTTAACCTCAACCTGGCCCGAGGCTCCTTACCTGACAGCGGAGCCCCGCGCACAGCTAAGTAGCCCAACGCGGGGATTCTCTCCTGGCTCATTAACGTGAGGCCTCCACCGGATCCCCTAACCCAAAGCGATCTCCATAAGCCCCACCCCGTCCACGTCAGTCCCACCCACCTCTGAGATCTTGACCTGCTCCAGTGGCCCTCCCAACCCCTGCCCCATCCTGAGCGCATGCCGTGCTGGATGCAGTGACCCTGCCCCTGAGCCCTCCCTCAGAAGTAGACCTGCTCCCGCCCTCCAAGTCCCACCCCTCTGAAAACATCTCAGTGGCCCAGGCCCCAGTTCTTGGCCTTGTTTCCATTCCTTTCATAATCTCAGCCCAGTATGCCCGCCCCAGGTTCATCTAGACAAGGTCCCAGTTCCTCAGCACCACTCGCCCTCCCTTTTTCTCTTCAACACCATATCCTGTGTTTTTCTTTTTGTTTTAGACAGAGTCTCACTGTCGCCCAGGCTGGAGAGCAGTGTTGTGATCATGGCTCAATGCAGCCTCAACCTCCTGGGCTCAAGCAATCCTCCCACCTGAGCCTCCCAAGTAGCTGGGACTACAGATGCGCACCACCACACCAAGATAATTTTTTTCTTTTTAAGAGACGAGGTCTCGCCATTTTGGCTAGGCTGGTCTCGAACTCTTGACCTCAAGTGATCCTCCCGCCTCGGCCTCCCAAAGTGCTGGGATTACAGGCGTGAGCCACCCGGGACAGGCCTAACTCTTAACACATTCCTCAACCCATCTCTCTAAAGACCCGTCCCAGTCGTTAGGTTCGCTCATCCCTGACCTCACCCCAGAATACCTTAAGACTGCCTGCTCCATCTCTGAAGCCCACCTGCAGCCTAGCCATGGCCCTTCCCTAGTGGGTAAGATCTGCTCCAACCCGAACCAGCCTACTAGAACTCTAGTCAACAAACCATGCCCAAACTCTCACTAGGCCCCTTCACCATCCAGGCCTCTTCTCAACACTTCCTCCCTAGCCTCTCCAGGATCCCATACTTGACTACCCAGTACCCCCTCTTTCCTTCCAGACCCACACTCTCTCTCCAGGCCTCTCCTCGCCCTCTAGACCACGCCCCCGTCACAAGCCCTGCCCTCACCATAGGTCCCGCCCCAGCTCTAGGCTCGGCCCGTCCTCCTGGCCCTGCCCCATTGCCAGGCCCTGCCCTCACACTCAAAGCCTCCTCCCATCTTCCTAGTCCCGCCCCATTTCCCTGACCAGTCTCTCCCCAGACCCCGCCTTCACCCCTCAGGCCCTTCCCGCGCCCTGCTCGATCTGCCCCGCCCTAGGCTCCGCCCCCATTCCATCCTTGGACTTTCTCCAGGCCTCCTCTTGCCGCGCCACAGACTTGGCCTCCCTCAGGCCCCGATCCAGACTCTGTCCCGATCCTAGGCCCGGTCTCCTTCCAGGCCCCGCCCCCGCTCTAGGCTCAGCCTGCCTTCAAACCCTGCTGTAGACCCCGCCCCACCCTAAGCTCAGCCTTCGTCTAGGCCCCGCCCCAGGCCCTGCACCTCTAGGCTCGACCTCCCTCCAGGCCCCGCCCTGGGCTCCGCCCCCCAGCCCGCCCTCTCCCTGGGCCCCGCCCCACTCTAGACTGGGGCTCCCCTTAGGTCCCGCCCCAATTCAGCTTGCCCTCCCTCCAGGCCCCGCATCACTCCAGCTCGGCCTCCCTTCAGGCCACGCCCCACTCTAACTCGGCCTCCCTCCAGGCCCCGCCCCACCCTAGCTCGGCCTCCCTTCAGGCCCCGCCCCACTCCAGCTCCGCCTCCCTCCAGGCCCCGCCCAACTCTAAGCTCGGCCTCCCGCCAGGCCCCGCCCAGCTCTAGGCTCCGGCTCCCTCCAGGCCGCGACCCCGCAACCGCGCCCTCTCGGGTTCCGCACCTGGTCGAAGAGGTAGACGGTCACGTCCCCGTGGAAGGAGACCATCTTGCGCTTCCTCTCCAGCTCGCTGTCCTCTGGCTCGTCGGCCCCGCGCGGAGACTTGAGCAGCCCCCGCAGCGGGCGGGCCGCGTCCGCGTCGGCGCTGCTCACCACGACGGGCACCGGGGCTGCTCGCGCCCTCCCGGGGCCCCGCGGCCCCGCCGCCGCGCCCGGCGCCGCCGCCTCCTCGTCCTCCTCCTCGTCCTCGTCCTCGTCCTCCCCGTCCTCCTCCGCCGGCCCCGGCGCTCCCGCCCCGCCGGCCTCCCCGCCAGCCGCCCCGGCGTCCGCGCCCTCCCACGGGGGCCGCCGCGGGCCCGGCCCCGGGAATGGCGTGAGCGTGAGCGGCGGCAGCGCCAGCGAGAGCCGGGAGAGCCTGGCTGCGAGGGGAGAGACCTGGTGAGCCCCTGTCCGGGTGAAACTGAGGCAGGCCCTCCCACCTAGCTGTGTGGCCTCAGATAAGCCCCCCGCACAATCTGGGCCTCAGCACCCACTTTGTGAACGGAAGGGCTGCACCGGGGCCTTTCTCCAGGCAGGGTGGGAAAGGTCCTCTCCAGTGCTCAACCTCCCCAGAGCTCCCCAGTGCCAACGGCTTTAAGCCCCAACTTCCCACAGCCCACCAGGCCCTCATGCCCTGGCCTACCTGATTTCTCTGGCCTCTGTCCCCACCTCCTCTGGCCTGACCTCCATCTAGCCACATGGGCCACCCCACCATTCCTCCCACCGAATAGCTGGGACTACAGGCGCACGCGCCACCATGCCCGGCTAATTTTTTGTATTTTTAGTAGAGACGGGGTTTCACCATGCTGGCCAGGCTGGTCTTGAACTCCTGACCTTATGATCTGCCCTCCTTGGCCTCCCAAAGTGCTGGGATTACAGGCATGAGCCACCACACCCGGCCAGATCCACCTCTCTGAGCCTCTGTTTCCTCACTGGCAAATGAACAAGGGTCACTTAGCTCTCCATTACTGCATACGTGAACTGCCCTTTCTGAGCTGATGGCAGGGGCAAGAGGAGGGTGGAGGTGGGGCAGGGAGAAAGATGAATGCAGATGGTCCCTCTCTGGTCCTCGTTCTCTCTACTCAAGTTTTACTACCTTTTGCTATTCTCTAAACATGGTGAGCCAGTGCCCATCTCAGTGCCCTCTATCTAGAACACTCTCCCGCCGATGTCCACCTGCCTCACTCCCTCCTTTCCTTCACATCTGCTCAAAAGTCACACTTTTGTTGACCAGACATCTCAGGGTGATGGGGTTATGGGCGATGCTGCATAGAGGGAGTGTTTTTTGTTTGTTTTGTTTTTTTTTTGAAATGAAGTCTTGCTCTCGTCGCCCAGGCTGGAGTGCAGTGGTACGATCTTGGCTCACTGCAACCTCCGCCTCCTGAGTTCAAGCGATTCTCCTGCCTCAGCCTCCCGAGTAGCTGGGATTACAGGTGCCTGCCCCCATGCTCAGCTAATTTTTGTATTTTTAGTAGAGACAGGGTTTCACCATGTTGGCCAGGCTGGTCTCGAACTCCTGACCTCAGGCGATCCTCCCACCTCGGCCTCCCAAAGTGCTGGGATTACAGGTGTGAGCCACCGCACCCAGCCTAGAGGGGGTTTTTCTGGAGTTATGAGTACCCAGATAAAGGTCAGGTTGACAACCTTTAAAAATTAGGAAGGCTTCCTGGAAAGGGGAAATTTGGGGTCTTGAAGGATGAGTAGTTCACTTGGGAAAAAGCGGGCCATTCTCTGCCTCTTTTCACGCCCCAATCCTAATCCAACCCAGATCCTCTGACGCATCTTAGCTGCTCATCTCCCAACATTTTCATGCAGCCTGGGCTGTTTCCTGATACAGCTGTTCACAAACTCCCTACAACAATCTCAAGGAAGTGACAGTGTTCGAACACCACAGGCTATGAGGAAGAAAGGTCCTCCGTCCAGCCCACTTCCTGACCCTTGCCCACTGAGCCACAGGCTCCTCTATGGAGATGATAACTGTTTCCTCAAGTGTGGCTGTGAGGTTGCCAATATAAAACAGGACCCAGCCACTTATAACTTTCATACCCGTATTTAAAGAAATTGCCCCTCCCAGAGATTCTGCTGGAACTGTATTTCCTATGTCCACATCTAAACAAGGGCTATTTATTTTTACCCTTCATTTATCTTAAAGAGTTTTCTCTGTGGCAAAATACTTCCTGCATTCCTACCAAAACTTAATTTTCAGAAAGGCATATCTGTGCCTTCCAGCTCACTAGTCCTATGGTGGTGGAGTTGTCAGGGCAAGATCTGAAGCTCCCTGGGTCCCAGCCTTGGGTAGCTCAGGGCCTCGAACACAGGAGGCCTGGCACACTGGATAGATGCCTTAGCTTACTGGAAAGTTGTTTGTTTGTTTTTGTTTGTTTGTTTGTTTGTTTTTTGAGACAGAGTCTTGCTCTGTCACCCAGGCTGGAGTGCAGTGACGTGATCTCGGCTCACTGCAATCTCTGACTCCCAGGATCAAGTGATTCTTGTGCCTCAGCCTCCCAAGTAGCTAGGACTACAGGTGCATGCCACCACGCTGGCTAATTTTTTCTTTTTTTCTTTTTCTTTCTTTTTTTTTTTTTTGAGACAGAGTCTCGCTTTATTGCCCAGGGTGGAGTGCAGTGGCACAATCTCGGCTCGGTGCAAACTCCGCCTCCTGGCTTCAAACGATTCTCCTGCCTCAGCCTCCCGAGTAGCTGGGATTATAGGCGCCTACCATAAAGCCTGGCTAATTTTTGTATTTTTAATAGAGACAGGGTTTCGCCATGTTGTCCAGGCTGGTCTTGAACTCCTGACCTCAGGTGATCCGCCCACCTCGGCCTCCCAAAGTGCTGGGATTACAGGCATGAGCCACCCACCGTGCCCGGCCCATGCCTGGCTAACTTTTGTATTTTTAGTAGAGATGGGGTTTCGCCATGTTGGCCAGGCTGGTCTCAAACTCCTGACCTCAAGTGATCCTCCTGCCTCAGCCTCCCAAAGTGCTGGGATCACAGGCATGAGCCACAGAGCCCAGCCAGCTTATTAAGTTTAAATCAGCACATGCTGGCAGCCTGGGGCCCTTGAGCCATCCACAGACAGGCTTCCTTTGAATTGGCTGCAACCATAAAAACAAAAGAAATAAAAACCAGAGCTCTAGTTTAAAAGGGAAAAGTAGCAGATTCGCCAACACCAGGTGCACATTCCTGAGAAGTGGCTGCCCCTTCTACACAGGGCATTTTCTTCTGAAGCCCCACTCTGCCTCCCTAGCATGCTTCATCCGTTTCCCTATGTGGTCTGGCCCCTGTGGGCATGAGTTTGAGACCCCTGGTCTAAGTGAGTTGCAATAATAAAAGCAGGTGCTTACTGAATCCCTTGCTCTGATTAAGTGCCTTGGATGTCCTAATTCATTTAACCTTCATAGCAACCCTATGACGTAGGTTCTATCCCTGCCATCCGTTTTTGGCAGATGGGTAAACTGAGGCACCGTGCAGCAAGGACATTTGCCCAAGGCCAAAGAGCTAGAGAGGGGGCCGAGCCAGGATGTGAGCCCAGGTGGTGCAGGCTTCAGGACCTGCATTCATCACTGCCAGCCCGACCCGACATCTTTACCCACACTCACCCTCCGCACGCCTCGGAAACAGCCGGACCTCAGCCCTGACTGTGCCCCGCAGCCTCCTCACCTTTGATCTGCTCGCTGTTCCCCTGAGGGGGTCCCAAGTCCAAGAATAGTCGTGGCATCTCGGGGCCCTTCCTCTCGGGCTTGGGGGGGTCCCCGTCTCCGCTGGGTGCCGTGTCTCCGCCGGCCCTGCTGTCTGGGGCCCCGGGCTCTCCCTCGGGGGCCACCTCCGGCCTGGCTCTCGGGGGCGCTGGCTCCAGCCTCCTCGGCTGTGCCTCCGGTGGCGGTGGCAGCGGTGGCGGCGGTGGCTGCGGCCTCGTGTTGTCTACCCATCCGGCCTTTGCGTCCACGCCGCTTCCGGGGCCGCCGCCGGGGGCCGTCCCCGTGCCCACTGGGGCTCGGCCCCCACTCCCGAGGTCCAGCCTCCCAGCCCCTGGGGCTCTCGGCGCCCCCCCAGTCTCGGGGGCTCTCCTCTCGGTCCCGGGTTCCAGCGTCCCGTTCTTGGGGGCTGGGCCAAGGGGGCCAGGGGCTGTCTCCCCGCCGTTCCTGGAGGAGACCACTGCGCTGGGTGCAGGGGCTCTCTCCAGAGAGGTCTCTGGGGCTGGCTCCCCGATCGTGGGGGCTGGACCCCAACTCTCGGGCGTCTTCTCCCAGGGCCCTGGGGCTCTCCAAGGCCCAGTCTCTGGTGGCCTCTCCGTGTTCCTGGGGAATCTCAGGCCCCCATTCTCTGACACCTTGTCCTCGCTCTTTGGGGGTGTCAGGCCCCCATTCACCAGCACCTTCTCCCCGGCCTCTGGGGACCTCAGCTCCCCATTCTCCAGCGCTTTCTCCTCCCTCCTTGGGGGTGTCAGCTCCCCATTCTCCAGCACTTTCTCTTCTCTCTCGGGGGACCCCAGGGCCCCATTCTCCGCCGCCTTCTCCTCGATGCCCGGGGCTCTCTGGTCCCCGTTCTCCAGCACTGTCACCCCGTTCACTGGGAGGCTCAGGCTTGGGGCTTGTTTCCCGTTGCCCAGGGCTGTCGGGTCCCTGTTCAGGCCCGGGACTTTCTCTCTGTTCCCGGGGCCTCTCCCCGCCTTCCTGGGTCCTGTCTCCCGGGCTGTCGCCCCCTTCTCCCCCAGGAGGTTCCTTGTCACATCCTCCCGCAGGGACATCAGCAGCTGTTCCGTGCTCACTTGAACCACGAAGGTCGGCTTCTCCCGGGGCCCCGGGAGTGGGAGCGGACCCGGGTCTGGAGGTGGCCGGGGCGCTCCTGGGTCGGGTGGCTCGGGGGGAGCCCGCGGCCGAGGGACCCCTTCCTCCTCGGCCGCCCCCCCACCTGGGAAGGCTCCCTCTGGGGAAAAAGGGGTCTCGGTCTCGTAGCCGCTGTCCCCCGGCTTGGGGCCCGGCGACGAGAGGCCTGAACCGGGACTGGCCACGGCCGAAGGGGGGTCGGGGGACGCGGCCGGGTCCGCGGGGGCCCGAGGAGGTGGCGGCGGGGGGGGGGGAGCGGGAGGTGGCCCCCGCCCGGGGTACTGGGGCGCCGCCGCCCCCATGAGGGGGTCCAGAAACTCGGGGGGGGCCGAGGCGGGGGGGGCCATGGGCAAGTCGGCAAGGGAGCCCCGCTCTGCCCGCAGCGAGGAGTCGTCCTCGGGGGGGTGGGGGCAGCCAAGAGCAGGGTGGCCTCCCCAGCCTGCTACGGCGTCCCCCCGCTCCAGTGGCAGGCAGGAGCAGGCCCCCTCGCGGCTGCACAGGGGACAGGGTAGGGGACCCCGGCGGCTTGGGCCACCTCCAAGGCTGCTGCTGTCTTCCCCTGGGGAGCTGCCCTCCTCCTCCTCCTCTTCTTCTTCCACCCACGGGGCGGTCCCCCGCTCCCCCAAGACCTCGGCAGGGTCTCCCGCCAGGGTCTCCCCGGCGCCCCGGCCCTCGGGGTCCCAGCCGCTCAGCAGGAAGCTGCCTGACGCTGAGGACTGGGCTGGGAAGGGCCGGGGCGCAGGGAAGAGGGGGGAGGCCCAGGTCTCGGACACCAGCTGGGGGACCTCGGAGGGGGCCTGGGGGGCCTGAGGGGCGGGCACTCCTGGGTCCAGGGGGTCCCAGTCGTTGGGGAAGAGGGGCTCAGGAGGGGAGCCGTGCTCCTCCAAGCGGATGTAGTACTCGCTGCTCACGGAGGGGCTGCGGGCGCTGATGACAGGCAGCACGCTGGGCGTGGACAGCGCCTCGTAGAAAGGGTTGGAGGGGTTGGCGTGGGGGGCCGGGGGGGCCGACGCCGGCTGCCAGGCAGGTGCCCCCCCACCCCGGCCGGCCCCACGCCGGGCCTTCTCCCACAGGCACTCGAGGTTGAGGCCGCGGCTACTCTCGGTGACCGTGAGCACATCGTCGGGGTCGGCTCCAGGGAAGCCATCCAGTAGGGGGAACGGTGAGGAGAGGGTCCCCGGGCGGGGCGCACTGTGTGCAGGGGGCCAGGGCCAGGGGAAGGGACCGTCTCGGGGTGGGGGTGGCGGCGGTGGGGGCCGGGGAGGCCGCTCGGAGAGCAAGTAGGTGAGCTGCAATTGGAGATCAGAGGCTGAAGGGCGCTGGGCAGGTGGCCGCCAGCAGGACTGAAGAATGTCATACCTGGGGAGAGGTGGGGCAGAGTGAGCAGGGCAGAGACCCAGGGAGGGGAAAGAGACCCAGGGAGGGGAAAGAGACCCAGGGAGGGGACAGACAACCAGAGAGAGGGGGACAGAGACCCAGAGGGGAACAGAGACCCAGAGAGAGGGGGACAGAGACCCAGAGAGAGGGGGACAGAGACCCAGAGACAGAGGGACAGAGATCCAGAGACAGAGGGACAGAGACCCAGAGAGAGAGGGACAGAGATCCAGGCGTGGTGGCTCACGCCTGTAATCCCAGCACATTGGGAGGCTGAGGCTGGTGGATCACCTGAGGTCAGGAGTTCAAGACCAGCCTGGCTAACATGGTAAAACCCCGTTTCTACTAAAAATACAAAAAATTAGCCTAGCGTGGTGGCACCTGCCTGTAATCCCAGCTACCTGGGAGGCTGAGGCAGGAGAACCGCTTGAACCCGGGAGGCGGAGGTTGCAGTGAGCCAAGATCGTGCCATCGCACTCCAGCCTGGGCAACAAAAGCAAAAATCTGCCACAAAAAAAAAAAAAAGAGAGAGAGGGACAGAGACCCAGAGAGAGAGGGACAGAGACCCAGAGAGAGGGGGACAAAGACCTAGAGAGATAGGGAAACATAGACCCAAAAAGTGGGGCAGAGATCCAGGGAGAAGAGGGGACAGCAGACGGTAGAGATTCAGAGGAGGTAACTGGGCTGGGGAGCTGGGTATTGAGACCCAAAGAAGCAGGGGTGGGGGGAAGATGCCCATAGAGAGAGGCTGACAGGGACCTGGAGGCAGAGGGGACACAGCAGCAGATGGGAACGGCTGGTGAGGGTAGTGGTGTCCCTGTTTGCGCTGTGAGCTCTGGAATCAGACAGGTAAGAAGCAGGGACCTCTTAGGGTGAAGTGGGTTCAAATCACAGCTCTGCCATCCCCTGCCTGTGTCCCCCTGCAAGTAGCGGATGCTGGCAGAAAGGGTGGGGACAGCTCCTCTTCACTCTTGAGGGGTATGGAGGGCAAACGGGATGTGGGTGATGTGGGAAACGAGGGGGGATGCTGGGACCATCCTGGGTGGGGTGCGGCAGGCCAGGAGCCCCGGGTGGGCTAGCCCTCACCAGTAGTCCGCGTAAGGCAGCTTGAGCCTCGGCCGGGCCAGCTTCACATGCTGCTGGCGGACCACGAAGGCGAGGACCTCCTCGTCTGACAGGTGGCGGTAGGGCTGGGCCCCAAACTCAAACAGCTCCCACAGGGTCACCCCCAGGGACCTGCAGAGAGCAGAGAGAGGTCAGAGCCCAGCCCTGACCCACCCGGGCCTCATTTTCCCCATCTGCAGAACCGGTGGCATCTAGTAACCCTTCCACCTTCCTGGCCTGCCTCGGCCCCCGCGGCCCGTGGTCCTCACCAGATGTTGCTCTCGCGGCTCTGGTCCACCACCATGAAGGTCCCGTGGAGCTCCCCGAGGAGCTCGGGCGCCGCCCAGCGCAGTGGGATCCACAGGCGCTCTGGGGTCAGGTAGTAGTCCTCCTGAGGGAACCAGGGCGGTGTCAGGCGGGTCAGGGCACCCCACAGCCCCCATCCCGACGGAAGGAAGCCCTACCTTGTAGTTGCTGTGGGCCAGCCCGTAGTCTCCGATGCGCACGGTCAGGTCAGAGGTCAGCAGGCAGTTGCGCAGGGCCAGGTCGCTGCGGGAAGAACGCGAGGAGGTGAGCGCAGGGGCAGCCCTCCAGCCACGCCCTGACCCCGCCCTTTCACACTGACTCCACCCCTCCCATGACCCTGCCCCGCCACACTGACTCTGCCCCTTCCCTCTGATCTGTCTCTCCCCTCTGACTGCTTTCACTCTCCCCTGCTGTCTTGTCTTCTCCCCACCCCTGGTTCCTCCAAGTCTCCTCTCCTTTTCCTCTGCACTGGCTCCTCCTCTTATTCATCTGACCCTTCTGGCTTCTCCTGCTTCTCTGTTGACTCCTCCCCCTCCTCTCCCGGACACCTCTCCTCATCACGTGACCCTGCTTCCCCCTCACCTGGCTCCTTCCGTTCCTCTCCTGGCCCCTCCTCCTCTCCTGACTCCTCCCCCTCCCCTGCCCCCCTCCCCTGGCTCCTCCTCCCTCTCCTGGACCCTCCCCTATCCTGGCTCCTCCTCCTTCTCTCCTGGCCCCTCCCCTCCCCTGGCTCCTCCTCCCCCTCTCCTGGCTCCTCCTCCCCCTCTCCTGGCTCCTCCCCTTATCCTGGTTCTTCCTCCTCCTCCCTTGACCCCTTCCCCTCCCCTGGTTCCTCCTCCTCCTCTCCTGACCCCTTCTCCTCTCCTGGCCCTTCCCCTCATCACCTGACCCCGCCTCCCTCTCACTTGGTTCCTCTCATTCCCCTCCTGGTCCCGCCTCCTCTCCTGGCCCCTCCTCCTCCATACCCTCCTCGGTTCGTCCCTATTTTGTGTCAGCCAGTCATGGGTCCGCCCCCCCTTTAGCCCCTCCCTTGAGGCCTCACCTCCTTCCCCCTTCCCCTTAGTAGCTCCTCCCGCGGCTCCCCGGCCCGCCCACCTGTGCACGTAGTTGTGGGAATGCAGGTGCGCCAGCCCGCGGGCGATCTCCAGGCCCATCCTCTGCAGCGTCCGCAGGTCTCGAGGGGGTAGCTCAGGGGACAGGCCCTCGGGGGGCCGCTGGGCTCGGAGGTAACGCTTCAGGTCCCCCTGGGAGGGAAGCAAAGAAGGTCAGCACCACCAGCCGCTCAGGTCTCCAGCCAGTCGGCCCGGAGGCTGGAATGGCTTCTGCTGTCACTGGGTAGCCCCTCTGAGCCTTAGTTTCCTCTGCTGCTTGCAGCAGGTAATAACACAGCCCATCTTGCCTGCTTGTTCAGGCCAGCCCCCAGGACAGGCAGCACTCATGAAATGTTAGCGCATGCCACACATCATCTACGATGATGATGATGATGACGACGAAGCCCAGGGGCACCAGGCTTGGCCCCGGCCTTGTCCAGCTGCCCCCTCTGCCCTTCCCCAACCCCCCAAGACCCTCACCAGTTGACAGAACTCCATAATCAGCAGAAACGGCAGCGTCTCCACACACAGACCCAGGCACTGGAGGACATTGGGGTGCTGCAGGCTCCTGTGGAGTGAGGAGGCGGCTGAGTTGGGAAGGCAGCCCCTTCCTCTTCATCCTGCCCCAACCCCCAGCAGAACCAAACTGCTGCCTCCACCCTTTTTTGTTGTTTTTGTTTGTTTGTTTGTTTTGAGACGGAGTCTCGCTCTGTCGCCCAGGCTGGAGTCCTGCCTCAGCCTCCTGAGTAGCCAGGATTACAGGCATGCGCCACCACGCCTGGCTAATTTTTGTATTTTTAGTAAAGATGGGGTTTCACCATGTTGGCCAGGCTGGTCTCGAACTCCTGACCTCAAGTGATCCACCCTCCTCAGGCTCCCAAAGTGCTGGGATTACAGGCGTGAACCACCGCACCCGGCCCACTCTACCTTTTTGATCTCAGTTTCCTCACCTCGGAGTCTCTCTCCTCGACCACACCCCACTCCTTCCCCAGGTCCCCATCTCTGGATGGCCCTCACTGGCCTGCTCCTGGGGGAGCAGGTCCCCAGGGACCCCTTTACCTCTCCTTCCTCCTTACACCTCACCTCCACCTTCATTCCTGCCCCAGACTCTTCTCAGTCTTCTCCTCCTCGTCCCCACAGCCTCCTCCCAGCCTCCCTGGCTCTAGTCTCTCCCCTTCCCTTTGCCTCACCTGCTTTTCACCACACACAGCCCTCTGTCGATCCCCAGCACCCCAGGATAGAGCGCCGGCTCTTTGATTCCTCCTGCTCCTCCGGCTGGCCCAGGAGTCAGCTTTATCCCATGTGGGTTTTCCCAAACCTGCAGGCCCTTGCTTAGGCCCGGGCCTTTGCACCTACAGTTTTCTCTTTCTCTCTCTCTCTCTTTTTATTTTTCCTTCCTTGCTTCCTCCCTCCCTTCCTTCTTCCTTCCTCCCTCCCTCCCTCCCTCCCTCCCTTCCTTCCTTTTTGAGAGGGAGTTTCATTCTTATCACTCAGACTGGAGTGCAATGGAGTGATCTCAGCTCACTGCAACCTCCACCTCCCGGGTTCAAGCGATTCTCCTGCCTCAGCCTCCCGAGTAGCTAGGATTACAGATGCCCGACACCAAGCCTGGCTAATTTTTGTATTTTTAGTAGAGACAGGGTTTCACCATGTTGGCCAGGCTGGTCTCAAACTCCAGACCTCCGGTGATACGCCCGCCTCAGCCTCCCAAAGTGCTGGGATTACAGGCGTGAACCACCGCACCCTGCCTGCACCTACGGTTCTCTCTCTGCAGAACGCCCTCCTCTCATCAGAGTTCTCTTGGCCCCTCCGGGCCTCTGCCTCAACATCATCTCCCCGGGAAGCTTTGCTGCCCCCCAATGCCAGGTTGGATACCCTCCCCTTTACCCTCACGCTGTGGGAAAGAGTCAGACTTGGGGGTTTGAACCCTGACTCCCACTTTCCTAGGTGTGTCATCTCAGGCAAGCCACTTCGCTGCTCCCTGCCTCAGTTTTCCTCATCTGTAAAAATGGGACAGCGATAACAACTTCCTCTGAGGAATTACATGAGATCTGAGAGAAGCTGGTATGTGCTGAGATCCTAGCAATTACTGCTGTTTTAATGGCAACATATTATTTGATTTTATTTTCACCCTGCATTCTTTTTTTTAAGACAGAGTCTTGCTCTTTCGCCCAGTCTGGAGTACAGTGGTGCAATCTCGGCTCACTGCAACCTCCACCTCCCGGGTTCAAGTGATTCTCCTGCCTCAACTCCGAGTAGTTGGGATTATAGGTACACACTGCCACACTCGGCTAATTTTTGTATTTTTAGTAGATAATGGGTTTCACCATGTTGGCCAGGCTGCTCTTGAACTCCTGACCTCAAGTGATCCACCCACTTCGGCCTCCCAAAGTGCTGGGATTACAGGCATGAGCCACCGTGCCCAGGCTTCACCCTGCATTCTAAATATATTTCCAGGGCTGCTCACTCTCCATGAGCTTCTTCCTGTCCTACATCCTTTGCACCTGCTGTTCCTTCTGCCTGGAATGTACTTCCCATGGTGCTTTGCATGGCTGACTTCTCCAAGTCAACCCGGCCTCCCTGATGGTCCTGTCCAAGGTGGCCCCTGTCTCTGTCACATACTGCCTCATTTTCTCCTGGTATTTGTCATTCTCTGACAGTTTCTCTCTCTCTCTCTTTTTTTTTTTTTTTTTTATGAGACAGAGTCTTGCTCTGTCGCCCAGGCTGGAGTGCAGTGGTGAAATCTTGGCTCACTGCAACCTCCATCTCCCGGGCTCCAGCAATTCTCCTGCCTCATCCTCCTGAGTAGCTGGGATTACAGGCATGTGCCACCATGCCTGGCTAATTTTTATATTTTTATTAGAGACGGGATTTCACCATGTTGGCCAGGCTGGCCTTGAACTCCTGACCTCAGGTAATCCGCCTGCCTGGGCCTCTCGAAGTGCTGAGATTACAGGTGTGAGCCACCATGCCCTGCTGACAGTTTCTCTTTTTAAAATGCATTTCTGGCTTGGTCTGGTGGCTCTCACCTGAAATCTCAGCACTCTGGGAGGCCGAGGCAGGAGGATGGCCTGAACCTAGAAGTTTGAGACCAGCTGGAGCAGCATAGTGAAACTCCATCTCTACAATTAAAAAAAATATATAGTCTGGGTGCAGTGGCTCATGCCTGTAATCCCTGCACTTTGGGAGGCCGAGATGGGTGGATCACCTGATGTCAGGAGTTCGAGACCAGCCTGGCCAACATAGTGAAACCCTGTCTTTACTAAAAATACAAAATAAGCTGGGCTTGGTGGCACATGCCTGTAATCCCAGCTACTTGGGAGGCTGAGGCAGGAGAATTGCTTGCACCCGGGAGGCGGAGGTTGCAGTGAGCTGAGGCCCCGCCATTGCACTCCAGCCTGGGCAACAAGATTGAAACTCTGTCTAAAAAAAAAAAAAAAAGTCTGTAATCCCAATACTTTGGGAGGCCAAGGTGGGTGAATCACCTGAGGTCAGGAGTTCGAGACCAGCCTGGCCAACATGGTGAAACCCCGTCTCTACTAAAAATACAAAAAATTAGCCAGATGTGGTGGTGGGCGCCTGTAATCGCAGCTACTCTGGAGGCTGAGGCAGGAGAATCGCTTGAACCCGGGAGGCAGAGGTTGCAGAGAGTTGAGATTGCGCCACTGCACTCCAGCCTGACAACAGAGCAAGACTTCATCTGAAAAAAAAAAAAAGATAAATAAATAAAAATAAAAGTTAGCCAGGCATGGTGGCTATGCAAGAGGCTGAGGCAGGAGGATCACTTGAGCCCAGGAGCTCAAGGCTGAAGTGAGCCTTGAAAAAAAAAAAAGAAGTATTTATTTATCTATTGTGTGTCTTCTCCACTAGGGGGTGAGCTCTCCTAGGATGATAATTTGGTGTGTCTTCCTGCCTGTGTCCTCAGTGCCTAGACTAGTAGATGCTCAATAAACACAGGTGGAGAGAAGGACTGGCTTGGAGGTCTGCAGGAGGATGAGAACATTTCAGGCTTGCAGCCCAGGGTCTGGCCAGGAGTAGGTGCACAGTAACTTACTAGTTATTTTCCTACTGGGGCCTGGCGGGAGGCAGAGCCACTTGTGTGCTGTGGGGCCACTGCCAGTACCCAGCCTTCTATTGCCTGTGTGTAACCGCGGCTCTGCTGTTTATGCTGTGTGTCCTCAGGAGAACAGGGTCTCTTGCTTCTGCTTGGTGGAAGAATCGTGTAACAAAGTGTTGTTATTGTTGTTGTTTTCTCATGCTGTCTCCCAGGCTGGAGTACAGTGGTGTGATCTTGGCTCACTGCAACCTCTGCCTCTGGGGTTCAAACGATTCTCCTGCCTCAGCCTCCTGAGTAGCTGGGATTACAGGCGCCTGCCCACCACACCTGGCTAATGTTTGCATTTTTAGTAGAGATGGGGTTTCACCATGTTGGCCAGGCTGGTCTCGAACTCCTGACCTCATGATCTGCCCACCTCAGTCTCCCAAAGTGCTGGGATTACTGTTGTGAGCCACCGTGCCTGGCCAATTTTTTTGTATTTTTGTAGAGATAGGGTTTCGCCCAGGCTGGTCTCCAAGTCCTGAGCTCAGGCAATCTGCCCACCTTGGCCTCCCAAAGTGCTAGGATTACAGGCGGGAGCCCGACAAAGTGTTCATAAAGCTCCTGCCATGTGTGGGGCTTCAACAGTGGCTGGAGTTCCCAGCATGGGAGACTTGGGGTGGCTGGTGTAGAAGGAAGCCAGGATTCACTGTACACCCACGAATCTGGCCAAGGCCGGCCGCTCTGCTCTCAAATCCTCCCAGCAACCTGCTAGGCAGGATGATGATCCCCATTTGATCCAGATGGAACAGAGGTGAAGCGACTTGCCTAGGGTCACACAGCTGGTAATGATGGGAACATTGGGATTTGATCTCAGGTCTGTGGCTCGCTCAGCAAACGTCTACTGAGAGCCAGCGGCACTTGTGCTCGGGTAACGAGATGGACCCTGAGCTGCTGCTAGTAGAGACCTGCACTGTCCAACAGAGCTTTGCGAAGGTGGGAATCTTCTGGACCAGCCCTGCCTACCAGGGGAGCCACTGGCCACAGGTGGCTATTGAGCACTTGAGATATGATGAGGGTGGCTGAGGAAATGTGTTTTTAATTTGATTGCATTTTAATTAGCTTACATTTTATTTATTTATTTATATAATAGAGACAGGGTCTCGCTCTGTTGCCCAGGTGGGAGTGCAGTGGTGCAGTCATAGCTCACTGCATCCTCCAATTTCTGGCCTCAAGTGATCCTCCCACCTTGGCCTCCCAAAGTGCCGGGACTACACGAGTATACCACCGTGCCCATCTTAGCTTAAATGTAATAGGCATATGTGGCCAGTGTTTGCTGGCACAGGTTTAGGGAGAGACAGGCAATAAGCAAGTAAGCAAATGATATAGTGACAACCTGGGGTATGAGTTATGAAGAAAACACATGCCATGACGGGGTGAAGCACCCCAGGACCCTCTTTGGAAGGAGGGGAGGAGTAAGGGAAGATGTCTCTGAGCTGAGGCCTGAGGAAGGGAAGGGGCCCCATCCACACCTGGGGATGAGCAAGGAGTGATATTCTAGAGAGGATATAGCAAGGTCCGATGCGCTGCGGCAGGGAATTGGCTTCCGTGGGGAGGGTCAGTGAAGAGGCCAGCGTGGCTGGGGTGAGGGGGACATTGGAAGGAAGGGGACAGTGTCAGACTGCGCAGGGCCTGTGGGCTGTCAGGAGGAGCAGATGTGTCCTGTAGGCAGTAGGGAGCCATGGGAGGTTTTGGAGTGAGGGAGTGCCAAAACCCAATGTGTTTCTCAGGGTAAAGCCCACCTTTACAACTGTTCTGATAAGGGGTCTCTGCGAACACACGCTTTCCAAAACAGGGAACTCACTACCTCACAAGGAATTTATCTGGCAAATGGATACCTAGACCCCATCCTAGAAGCACTGAGAGTGGAGTAGAGACCAAGCAGGGCAGGGATGGAGCTCCACAGTGGCCTGCTCGGGCACCTGCTCAGGGACCTAGTCTGTGGCCTGGGGAAGGGAAGTACCAGCTGGTACCCAACACTGGACATGGGAATCTCACATCCTCTCAGCTGCCCCCTTCATGAGGACACTAGGGCTTCCTGGACTCACTTTCCAGATGAAGATCCGGAGGTTCAGAGGGGAGAGGGCAGGCCTCTAGCTCAGCTTCTGTGCTCCCGCCTCCTCCACCATCCTGCCTCTCACTTCCCACCCTTAGCTCGGTCCAGAGGAAGAACCTGAGGTTCAGGGAGGGAAGTTCTCCTGCCAGAGCCGCACAACCGGAAGAGGTAGATTCCAGGTGTGACCCCATACAGCACTCCTTCCACTCCTGAATGTCACCTCAACAAGGCACACACCCACTGAGAAACCCTCAGTACCTGTACGGCTGTGCTTCCGAGATGAACTTGCGTTGCTCCAGGGGCCCCGCGCTGGCTCGGAGCTCCTTCACCACCACCTGGGCGGGGGTGTAGTCGGAGAAAATCTCTCCCAGGATCACCTGGTCAAGGGGCACCCAGGAGTCAGCGAGTGCCGTTTCCCCAGCCCCGTCCCCTGGGACCAGCTCCACTCCACCACACAGCTCCCAACCCCCGGCTCCTTCCCAGCTTCTCCCTCCACATCCCACCACCCTTGACCCCCACCAGACATGGGGTGAGACACTCACGGGCCCAGAATCCGATGGACGCAGGGACGGATGGAGGAATGGACAGACGGACGGACGCGTGGAGAGCCGGGTGGCGCGGCGGAGTGGTCAATGGAGTGAGGAGGGAGGCGCTGACTGACAGATGTCGGGGATGGGGCGGGTGGGAGCCGGTGAGAGGTGGACGGAGGGGGGATGGGAGGCTGAGGGGGCATGGGGAGGAGGCGAGGGACAGATGAGAAGTGGTGAGAGCAGGGGTGTGGACACAGAACAGGAGGACAGCTCGGGATCCATGGAGCCCTGCCTCCCCTCCCCAGCCCACTCACCTTCCCAAACCAGCCACTCCCAATCTCCTGCAGGTAGCTCAGGTGCTGCCGGCTAAGGCCCAGGGGGGTGGTCATGTCTGGGGAGGGCAAGAGGGGAAAGCCCCTGAGTCTCTCCCCCTTCCTGAGTGCTACCAACACACCCCAGGTCAGTGGGGACTGGGACAGAGCAGACATCACTCTCTTTTCATTGGCTGCCACCCACATTTCATGTCAGAATCTCAGCTTCCTCATTGGCTGCTCACAAGGCTCCAGCATCCAATCAGTCCTTCCTTTTGGCATCCCAAGCTCCTATGATGTGATTTCAGCCTCCCATTGGCTGCCTCTGAGACTGTGCTCTATGGTAATCTCACCACCGCTTGCCCCTTAAAATCCCCAAATCTGGTTTTGGATTAAGCAATGGCTTCCACCAAGATGATCTTTGTCTGCCTCCCCATAGGCTGCTTCCAAGATTCCAGCGCTCCCACCTATGCCTTTCCCATTGGCTGCCGCTGGTCTCAACCGCCCCAGCCCCTGAAGGAACACACTCAACATCTTCTGGCCTTTCCCGGGACACCATGGGATGCTGGTCATGGCGTGGGGCAGTACCTGAGTGTGAAGGCTGCGGGGCAGGCATTGGCAGGGAGACCTCAGCCAGCGGGAGAATGTAGACATCAGGCAGCGACTGTGAGGAGGAGGTCTCCTCCGCAGGGGGAGTGTACTCCCCGGAGCAGTCCTCCCCTTCAGGGTTCTCAAACTCCTGGGGCCGGGAGAGGAGAAGAGGGGTGGGAGAACGCAGGGCTGAGAGACACGCCATCGTCTTTCTCTTAAGTTTGTCTCCCCTTCATTTTTGTAACTGTCTCCCAGTCCCAGCCCAATTTCCATCCCCCATTTCCCCATCCCAAGGCTCCAGATCTTGCCATAGCTTCAAGCTGGAAGGTGCTCTCGGATTTACTGCCCCCTTCTCCCCACCAACCACCTGTGTAGGGGGTAAAGGCCTTGCTGGAGTCTTCCTCCCCAAGTTGAATCCCCTCATGCACCTCACCTTGAAGCCGACATCGCCCCGTTTGCAGCACAGACAGGTGAGGAGGAGGAAGATGAAGGCCAGCAGGCCGGAGCAGGAAATGAGGACCACAGCGTAGGGAGGAGCCAGAGGAGCCCGGCCCAGGGCGAATCCATCTGTGGGCACAGGGCTGGGCTGGGGTCCCAGCTTCAAGTCCCTGGATACCGGAATCATGCCCCCTCCCGTCCCGGCACGTCTTGGACTACAACTCCCGTGATGCTCTGCGACCAGGGTCCCTTGGCAGAGGTGCAGAGTGGCCCAAGGCATTGTGGGAGTTGTAGTTTGGGGCCTTCCCAAGTGGTTGGATTGGGGGTGGGGTCTCTCTTCTCGTCCCAAACTGGGACCCCCCACCACCTCACCCCACCCCATCCCCTCACCCCAGGCTTGGATGAATTCCAATGAGGGTTGAAGGAAAGAGGAGTGATAGTGAAGTCTGGAGCTTGCAGAATTTAAAATACGCTCCCGTGGACAGCCTCATTACCCCTCGTTGGGGAGGAGGACTAGCTCTCAGCTGCAGGCTGGGAGAAGATTCTTGCCCCATGCTGGAACCCCCCAGTTTGTGGGGTTGAGATCTGTCTCTTTTAGGGCCGCTTGGCGCACACCGATGTCCTCTATCCCCAGCCCAAGACCCAGAGAAGGGAACTCCGCAAGCCCTGGGTCTCTCCAGAAGCCAGAGACAGCCTCCCGTGTTGTGTCCCCCTTAGAAATAGTATTCCTGTCCTCTGCCCCCAATTCTCCCAGAGGCCCTGTCCTTCCCCGGCTTCCTGCACACACCAGCACAAACACATGCGTGCACGCATACACACATGTTGCCCAAACGGAGCCCCCTCCCCACCCAGCCCCCAGCCTCCCTCCCACAGGCCCTGCTGACAGAGGCACCGTCCCCGCCGCTCCGTGCCCGGCTGGGCTGCGGGAAGACGCGCACCAGGTGACGGAGCAGGACCCGCAGACAGACCCCTGGGCAGACAGCGAGGCCGCCGCGGGGGTGGGGGCCACCGGACAGACTGATGGCCCGACAGACTCACCGGGGTGGGCCGGGGACGCCAGGCAGCCGGAGGCGGAGACGGCCGCAAGGAGGATGAGGGCGCCGGGGGCAGGCATCTTGTCGAGGATGGCAGGGAGGTGGAGGTGGTGGCGGCTGGGGAGGAGGGGGGGGCGGGCCCTCAGCCCCCAGCCATGGGGACCCGCGCGACCCTGGCCTCCTCCCGGCCCAGGAGAGGGGCAGGAGACGCAGGACAGGGGGAGGGAGGGGCTGCTTGCTGGCTCAGGTACCCCCCTCCCCCTCTTTGAAGGGACAGACGGATGAAGGGATGGAGAGGCGGACAGAGGAGAGATGCTGGGGAGCCGGGGTTGCTGGGGTGGGGGGGAGAGGGTAGGATGGGGGGGGCGAGAAAGAGGGCCCCGCCCCCGAGGGCAGCCAGGATTGGGGGAGCAGAGAGCCTGTCACAGGAAGGGTGGGAGGAGGGAGGATGGAGCGTCGTCATGGCAACTGGCTCCCCCGTAGCATTGGCTGCCAGGAGGGAGGGGAGGAAATGGGAGGGGGAGGGACAGACAGGGACCGGCACACACTTGCAGCGGGGGTGGGGGGGCAGGGCCCACGGGTGCCTGGCCCGGACACCGCTGTGACATGCCACCAGCATGGACACATGTGCTACACGCTAAGATGCAGATGTCAGGCACGCGCAGCCCACACACAGCTGACACACGTCGCAGGGACCCTCATAGACAAGCGCATCACATACAAAGGTGGACAGCCATCAGCAGACGGGGACACGTACACGTCACACACAAAGACGCAGGGACCGCACTGGAAACGCACAGGCAGGCCAGCTTCCAGCACAGATGCACCCGGCCACGCAGGAACGTCAAAGCATCACAAAGACCCACACATACCCCAGACAAAGTAAAGCCCCAGATCCACAGACGCACACGCCACAGACAAAGATCCCCACGGACACCACTGTGACATGCTGACACTCATAGTCACAGCCACGCAGACAGTCCCTAGACAAATGGGCAACAAAGAATACCCACAGGCACAAGTATCACATACATGCACGTCACACAGACATGCACAGACAGCAATTGCACAGACACACGCAGACACACACATCACATGAACTAACATAGACACGGACACAGCAGCTACACAGAGACAGGCACATCACATACATGAGTACACAGAAACATAATACATGCATGTATATGGACACATAACATGCATCACTCACACGGACACAAGCTTCACTCACATGGATACACACAGACACACTACATACACATGCATACGGGCACACACAACTCATACATACAGGGCTACATAAATCACATGCAAAAATACACATAAATACACCACACACTGATACATACAGACACATATAACATGCACATATACACAGTCACACATACATAAGCACAGACATAGGCACACAGATCAAATACACAGACACACAGAGTTGCACACATCACATACCTAAACAGACATGGACACACACATCACAAATACACACACCTTTCACACAAGGTTACAAAGACACAGAACCCCACCACAGTCACACATCACATACATAAACACGCACTGGCACACATAACACATACAAAGAGTCACACACCCACAACACAGACAGACACGCGCACAGACACACGGGTCGCAAATACCCACGTTTCCCGTGCGGTTACGCAGACATTACACAACCACAGCACTTGCCTCATACAAAAGATACATGATCATAGTTTATTTAATGTATTTATTCTTATGAGTATTTAGTCTGTGCCAGGTATCGTCCGCAGCGTTTTACACGTACAGAATTACCTCTCAATCCTCACAACCGCCCTCTGAGACAGGTATTTTTTAATCATGCCCATTGTACAGATGAGGCAACTGAGGCACAGCGCGGGGTAGTCACCTGCCCCAAGGCACACAAGCCGGGGAGTGGCAAAGCTGGGACTGGAACCCGGTCCATCGGGGACATCGACACATCAGACAAGGACACACATACATCACGTGCCAGGCCGCCGCCGTCTCGGGGTCACATCCCACCCTCCAGCGCCCCGAGCTGCAGACACACCCGGAAGCGCGGACTCCCACCCTGGGCGCGGACCTCTCCATCGTCCGTGAGCACCTGCGAGGCGTTCCCCTGGGTGAGGCTGGGCCGGAGCTGCGCACCCAAGACGCAGCCTCAGCAACACTCGGCGCAGGCGACCCAGCCCCCAACCCCAACCCCCAGCAGGGGCCCAGGGCTTTCCACCAAAACGCGCAGCCGTGGCGCACACCGGCCGGGCAGTGCACACTCCCCGCAGAGCGCAGCCGTCCTCATCGGGGGGCTCAGGGGAAGGGGCTGCCCTCGGGGTGTCTCATTGGAGAAACTGAGGCAGGTTCATCGCGGGAGGGAGGGGGCGCACGGCCAGGGCTGCAGGGTGGAGGGGATGCAATCGGGGGGCGGGGAGTGAGAAAAGACGCAATTCGCTGCCCGGGTGGCTGAAGGGCACAGAACCTGGCGGAAGCAGAGGCTTATGGGAGGTGTAGTCCTGGCCTTGAGACTTGTAGGAAATGTAGTCCTGCTCGACCCAGCAAGGAGGCTCAGATTAAGCTGCGGTTGGATGCGGGTAGCAGGAGCCGAGGAAGGGTCCGCTGCCTGGGTCTTTGGAAGTGATGTGGGCAGAATTATCAAGTCCTAGGGAGCGGCACAGGCGGGGCTGCAGTCCTGACTCTGGCCCCAGCTCGCTTGTTCATGTATTCACTCAACAAACGTTTATTAGGTGCCCACTATGTGATTAGGCAGGCGCTGGGCCAGAAGCTGGGGCTGCAACAGGAAGCAAGTGAGACGCGTTCCCTCACCTTCTGGGAGTCTCGGGGGTTCAAGGAAAGCAGCCACGAGTGGAATAATTGCACATCAGGACTTAGCACTGCCGGGCACCACTGAGTCAGGGTGGGGATGGAGTGGGTCTTGTCTGGGGAGTAACAGAGGGTTCCCTAGAGCTTTCCAAACTGTGAGCGCCCAGCCATTAGCAGGGGTGATATCAAGATCCTCGGTGGTCTCAGAAACAAAGTCACTCTCTGAAAAGAAAGAAAGACAAAAAATCCTCCGTGGCAATCAGCACTTTTTTTTTTTTAATGGGGGCCGGGCGTGGTGGCTCATGCCTGCAATCCCAGCACTTTGGGAGGCCGAGGAGGGTGGATCATGAGATCAGGAGATCGAAGCCATCCTGGCCAACATGGTGAAACTCGGTCTCTATTAAAAATACAAAAATTAGCTGAGCATGGTGGTGCGTGCCTGTAGTCCCAGCTACTCAGGAGGCTGAGGCAGGAGAATCGCTTGAACCCAGGAGGCAGAGATTGCAGTGAGCCGAGATCGCCGCGCCACTGCACTCCAGCCTGGTGACAGAGTAAGACTCCGTTTCAAAAAAAAAAAAAAAAAAAAAAAAGGGAAAGAAAAGAAAAGAAAAATGGAATCGAATAAACTAGAACTCCATAGTAGACTGCATGCTCAGTATAAAAGAAATGTTAATGTAAGAAACTTTTTTTTTTGAGACAGGGTGTCGCTCTGTTGCCCAGGCTGGAGTGCAGTGGTGCAATCGTAGCTCACTGCAGCCTCAAACTCCTGGTCTCAAGCAATCCTCCCACCTCAGCCTCTGGAGTAGCTGGGACTACAGGTGCATGCCACCACACCCGGCTAATTTTTAAAATTTTATTTTTGTAGAGATGGGCATCTCCCTATGTTGCCGAGGCTAGTCTCGAACTCCTGGCCTCAAGCAATCCTCCTCCCTCAGCCTCCCAAAGTACTGGGATTACCGGCCTGAGCCACCGTGCGTAGCCTATATATGAAACTTTTATTTCTTTTTTTTTTTTTCCTTCGAGACAGAGTCTCGCTCTGTCGGCCAGGCTGGAGTGCAGTGGTGTGATCTCCGTTCACTGCAACCTCTGCCCCCTGCGCTCAAGCAATTCTTCTGCCTCAGCCTCTCTAGTAGCTGGGATTACAGGCATGTGCCACCACACCCAGCTAATTTTGTATTTTTAGTAGAGACAGGGTTTCACCATGTTGGCCAGGCTGGTCTCGAACTCCTGACCTCAGGTGATCCACTTGCCTTGGCCTTCCAAAGTGCTGAGATTACAGGTATGAGGAGCCACTGCCACTGGCTTTTTTTTTTTTTTTTTTTGAGATGGAGTCTTGCTCTGTTGCCCAGGCTGGAGTGCAGTGGTGCAATCTCAGCTCACTGCAACCTCCTCCCAGGTTCAAGCGATTCTCCTGCCTCAACCTCCCGAGTAGCTGGGACTACAGGCGCTCGCCACCATGCCTGACTAATTTTTTGTATTTTAGTAGAGACGGGGTTTCACCGTATTGCCCAGGCTGGTCTTGAACTCCTGAGCTCAAGTGATCCACCCGCCTTGGTCTCCCATAGTGCTGGGATTACAGGAGTGAGCCACCACGCCCTGCCAAATAGTTATTATTTTTATAAAAATAGGTTTATACGTTAACTTGCAATGGAAACCAAGTGCTTTGGGAGGCCAAGGTGGGAGGATCCCTTGAGGTCAGGAGTTCAAGACCAGCCTGACCAACATGGCAAAACCTTGTCTCTATAAAAAATACAAAAATTAGCTAGGCATGGCGGCGCACGCCTGTAGTCCCAGCTACTCAGGAAACTGAGGCACAAGAATCGTCTGAACCCAGGAGGTAGAGGTTGCAGTGAGCTGAGATGGTGCCACTGCACTCCAGCCGGGGTTACAGAGCAGGACTCTGTTTCAAAAACAGCAGCAACAACAACAAATTGGCTGAATGAAGGAAAGAACGAGGTTATTTCCTGCAGGTGCATTTGATGACTGATTCAAGCCAGGACCACTCCCCTGTTGCTTGGGTGTTGTCCACTCAGCACAAGTTTCCAGCCGATGGGTTATGACTGTCCATTCCAGGGAAGAGGAAGAGCAAGGTGTCATGAGGACGCAGAAGGGTGCACTGCACTGAACCAGGGTTCCTTGCAGAGAAGCCTCCAGAGAGTATGACATTTAGGCCCGGCTGTGGCTGGGAGCAGGGTTGAGTCTGAGGCTGGGGGTGGGGAGCTGAGCAGGGAGGGCATTCCAGGCAGGGGCCACAGAGGGCACAAAGGCCTGGAGCTGTGGAACTGCTTGGGACCTTTGGGAAACCTGCACCTGCCCCGCCCACCGCCTCCCCAGCGTGGTGGCTCCGGCCCAAACCTTCCAGTCACTGCCGACTGGCTGTCTTTTTCCCACACCTCCACGTCCAGTCCATTAGCTGACTCTATTTTCAAAATATTCCCAGAATCTGGCCACCTCTCACCACCTCTACTTCCACCCTCGTTGTTTGCTTGGACTATTGCAGTAGCCTCCTTGATGATCTCCACACTCGGCCCCTCACCCCATGGTCTCTTCTTGCTACAGCAGCCGAGGAAGCCTCTTAACTCCGAAGTTAGCCCACGTCCCTCTTGTGCTCTCAACCCTCCCACGGCTCCCATCTCATTTGGAGTAAAGGCCAGCATCCTCCCCACGGCCCACGCAACTCCAAATTATCTGGCCCCCCGAGTCTGTTTGCCCTGTTCGCTGGTACACTTTGCCTTGTTCATTCCCTTCCAGCCATGCTGGCCTCCTCCCTGTTCCTCCAACACTGCATGGGCAAGAAACAGCTTTGGGGCCTTTGTACTCGGCGCCCCGCGTTCTCTGGGGACTCCCCGTTCCCCAGGTCTGCACCTGGCTGACGTCTTTCTTTCAGTTAGGCTTCTGCCCACGTGTGGCCTCCCCAGAGATGCTTTCCTTGGCCACCAATGGAGCAGCCCTGACCCTTACCCCCTTCTTGTCCCTTAACCCATTTCATTTTTCTTTCTTTCTTTTTTTCTTTTTTTTGAAATGGAGTTTTGCTCTTATTGCCCCGGCTGGAGTGCAATGATGCGATCTCAGCTCACTGCAACCTCCGGCTCCCCGGGTTCAAGAGATTCTCCTGCCTCAGCCTCCCAAGTAGCAGGGATTACAGGCGCCCGCCACCATACCTGGCTAATTTTTGTATTTTCAGTAGAGACGGGGTTTCACCATGTTGGGAGGCTAGTCTCAAACTCTGACCTCAGGTGATCCACCTGCCTCGGCCTCCCAAAGTGCTGGGATTACAGGTGTGAGCCACTGCACCCAGCCTCTTTTTTTTTTTTTTTTTTTTTTTTTGAGACAGAGTCTTGCTCTGTCACCCAGGCTGGAATGCAGTGGCACGATCTTGGCTCACTGCAACCTCTGCCTCCCGGATTCAAGCGATTCTCCTGCCTCAGCCTCCTGAGTAGCTGGGATTACAGGTGCGTGCCACCACGCCCCGCTAATTTTTCTATTTTTAGTAGAGATAGTATTTCACCATGTTGGCCAGGCTGGTCTCGAACTCCTGACCTCAGGTGATCCTCCAGACTCTGGCACTCAAAGTGCTGGAATTACTGCAGCTGGTCCCTGTTTCATTTTTCTTCATTGCAATCAGCTCCACCTGACTTGGGGCCGCATATTCATGCATAGAGCCCTGGAGAACAAGGATCTTTGCTTTTGTTTCCTGCTGTGTCCCCAGTGCCGGGTACACAGAAGAAGCTCAGTGACTGTGACTGCAGGAATGAGGCTGGGATGATAGGGAGAGACAGCCCCAGCAGTGGGCAGAGGTTGCCAGAGGCTCTGTCTGCAGAGCCAAGGAGTTGAGTCTCCACTGGGAAAGCGAGTGTGTGTGCAGCAGGGTAACCAGGGTGACCAAGCTGCAGGATGGCGGGGACACAGCCTCCTCCTCTTTTATGAAATTGAAGCACCATTAGGGTATGAGAGGCCGGGGGAGGAATATTCCATGAGCCCAGGATGCTGCCTCAGACTTCGTTCACTAACTCATTCATTCATTCATTCATTCATTCATCCATTCAGCAAACAAACAAGCCTCCATTCCAGCAGCCTGGTTGGGTGGACAAAAAGAAAGAAGCTGAAGGGACAGCAATATCAATAATGATATTTTATTTCACCTTTTTTTTTTTTTTACTTTTTAAATTTTTTCTTTTCCCACACCTGCCAAAACAGCATTTATTTCACTCTTTGTTTTTTTTTAGACAGTGTCTCTCTGTCGCCCAGGCTGCAGTGCAGTGGTGCAATCTCGGCTCACTGCAGCCACCACCTTCTGGGCTCAAGCGATTCTCGTGCCTTAGCCTACCGAGTAGCTGGGATTACAGGCACGCACCACCACGCCTGGCTAATTTTTGTATTTTTAGGAGAGGTGGGCTTTCGCCATGTTGGTCAGCCTGGCCTCAAACTCCTGACCTCAAGTGATCCGCCTGCCTCGGCCTCCCAAAGTGCTGGGATTATAGGTATGGGCCACCACAGCCTGGCCTATTTCACTATTAATGGAGGTATAATTTACAACAATAACAAGCAGAGATTTTTTTTTTTTTTGAGGCAGAGTCTTGTTCTGTTGCCCAAGCTGGAGTGCAGTGACGCGATCTCGGCTCACTGCAAGCTCCGCCTCCCGGGTTCACGCCGTTCTCCTGCCTCAGGCTCCCGAGTAGCTGGGACTACAGGCACCTGCCACCATGCCTGGCTAATTTTTTGTATTTTTAGTACAGACAGGGTTTCACCGTGTTAGCCAGGATGGTCTCGATCCACTCGCCTCGGCCTCCCAAAGTGCTGGGATTACATACAGGCGTGAGCCACCGCACCTGGCCTTTTTTTTTTTTTTTTTTTTTTGAGACGGAGTCTCGCTCTATCACCCAGGCTCTATCACGATGGCGCAGTCTTGGGTCACTGCAACCTCTGCCTTCCGGGTTCAAGTGATTCTCCTGCCTCAGTCTCCCAAGTAGCTGGGATTATAAGCATGCACCACCACACCTAGCTAATTTTTTTTTGTTTTTAGTAGAGATGGGGTTTCACCGCATTGGTCAGACTGGTCTCGAACTCCTGACCTCAAGTGATCCACCCTCCTCAGCCTCCCAAAGTGCTAGGATTACAGGTGTGAGCCACTGCGCCCGGCCAACAAGCAGAGATCTTAAGGGTACAATTTGAGGCCAGGCATGATGACTCATGCCTGTGATCACAACACTTTGCACTTTGCACTTTGGTGCAAAGTTGGAGAGTTTGAGACCAGCCTGGGCAACATAGTAAGACCCTGGTTCTACAAAAATAAAAATTAAAAAATAATCTGGGCATGGTGGCGCACACCTGTAGTCCTAGCTACTCAGGAAGCTGAGGCAGGAGGATCACTTGAACCCAGGAGTTGGAGGCTGCAGTGAGCTATGATCGAACTACTGCACTCCAGCCTAGGTGACAGAGTGACACCCTGTCTCTAAAAAAAAAAAAAAAAAAAAAAAAAAAAGCTGGGTGTGGTGGCTCACGCCTGTAATCCCAGCACTTTGGGAGGCCAAGGCAGGTGGATCACTTGCGGTGAGGAGTTCGAGACCAGCCTGGCCAACATGGTGAAACCCCGTCTCTACTAAAAATACAAAAATTAGCCGGGCGTGGCGATGCATGCATGCATGTAATACCAACTACTAGGGAGGCTGAGGTGGGAGAATTGCTTGAAGCCGGGAGGCAGAGGTTGCAGTGAGCCAAGATCACGCCACTGCATTCCAGCCTGAGAGACAGAGTGAGACTCCATCTCAAAACAAAAAACAAAAAACAAAAAACAAAAAACTGGAGAACACGATGGCCTGGGAAGAAAAAGCTCCAAGAGCTCCAAGATATAATGTGAAGTGAAAAAAATCAAGTCACAGAACAATGAGAATAGTGTGATACAATTTACATAAGAAGAAAACAAGCCGGGCGTGGGAACATTTCTTGTAGTTCCAGCTGCTCAGGAGACTGAGGCAGGAGGATCCCTGGAGCCTAGGAATTTGTAGTGGCAGTGAGCTATGATCATGTCACTGCCCTCCTGCCTAGGCAACAAAGGAAGATCCCATTCCCATCTCTAAAAATAATAAAAAAACAGAAAGCAACAACAATCCCAAGCTGCTTTTTTTTTTTTTTTTTGAGACGGAGTCTCGCTCTTTTGCCCAGGCTGGAGTGCAGTGTGCGATCTTGGCTCACTGCAACCTCTGCCTTCTAGTTTCAAGTGATTCTCCTGCCTCAGCCTCCCTAGTAGACGGGATTACAGGTGCCCACCACCACGCCCGGCTGATTTTTGTATTTTCAGTAGAGATGGGGTTTTACCATGTTGGCCAGGCTGGTCTCGAACTCCTGACCTCGTGATCCGCCCCTCTCGGCCTCCCACCAAAGCTGCTTTTTTCTGTGTGTGACTGAGTCTTGCTCTGTCACCCAGGCTGGAGTGTAGTAACGCGATCTTGGCTCACTGCAACCTCCGTTCCCTGGGTTCAAGCAGTTCTCCTGACTCAGCCTCCTGAGTTGCTGGGACTACAGGCATGCACCACCATGCCCTGCTAATTTTTGTATTTTAGTAGAGATAAGGTTTCACCATATTGGCCGGGCTGGTCCTGAACTCCTGACCTCAAGTGATCCGCCTGCCTCTGCCTCCCAAAGTGTTGGGATTGCAGGTGTGAGCCACTGCACCTGGCCCCAAAGATACTTTTTGATGTACACACACACACGCCCAGCAAAAGGTGTGCAAGGATAGTATAGTAATGAAACTCAGGGTGCACATGAAATGTGAGGTCTGTATCACTCAATATTTTTGTTGTTTGAGATGGAGTCTCTCTCTGTCACCCAGGCTGGAGTGCAGTGGCATGATCTCAGTTCGCTGCATCCTTTGCCTCCCAGGTTCAGGTGATTCTCCTGCCTCAGCCTCCTGAGTAGCTGAGACTACAGGCATGCGCCACCACGCCCGGCTAATTTTTTTTTTGAATTTTTAGTAGAGACAGTGTTTCCCCATGTTGGCCAGGCTGGTCTCAAACTCCTGACCTCAAGTGATCTGCCCACCTCGGCCTCCCAAAGCGCTGGGATTACAGGCATAAACCATTGTGCCTGGCCTCAAATTTTTAAAAAAGAAGACTATATTAATACATACTAAGTATCCCTATATTTTTTATTTGTTCATTTTTATTTATTTATTTTTTAAGAGACAGGATGTTGTTCTATTGCCTAGGCTGGAGTACAGTGACACCACCATGGCTCACTGTAGCCTTGCCTTCCTGGACTCAAGCAATCCTCCTGCCTCAGCCTTCTGAGTAACTGGGACTACAGGTGGACACCACCATGCCTGGCTAATTATTTCATTTTTGTAGAGACAGGGTCTCACAATGTTGCCCAGGCTGGTCTTGAACACCTGGGCTCAAGCAATCCTCCCACCCAGGCCTCTCATAGTGCTGGGATTACAGACATGAGCCACCACGCCCGGTCTCTCTCTCTCTCTCTCTCTCTATATATATATATATATTTTTTTTTCTCTCTCTTTTCTTCGAGACGGAGTCTCACTCTGTTGCCCAGGCTGGAGTGCAGTGGCGTGATCTCCGCTCACTGCAACCTCTGCCCCCTGGGCTCAAGCAATTCTTCTGCCTCAGCCTCTGTAGTAGCTGGGATTACAGGCATGTGCCACCACGCCCAGCTAATTTTGTATTTTTAGTAGAGACAGGGTTTCACCATGTTGGCCAGGCTGATCTCAAACCCCTGACCTCAGGTGATCGGCCCACTTCAGTCTCCCAAAGTCCTGGGATTATAGGCATGAGCCATCGCGCCCTGCTTTTCTTTTTTTTTTTTTTTTTGAGACGGAGCCTGGCTCTGTTGCCCAGACTGGAGTGCAGTGGTCGATCTCGGCTTGCTGCAACTTCTGCCTCCCGGGTTCAAGCGATTCTCTTGCCTCAGCTTCCCGAGTAGCTGGGATTACTGGGACGCTCCATCACGCCCGGCTAATTTTTGTATATTTAGTAGAGGTGGGGTTCCACCATGTTGGTCAGGCTGGTCTCAAACTCCTGACCTCGTGATCTGCCCACCTTGTCCTCCCAAAGTGCTGGGATTAAAGGCTTGAGCCACCGTGCCTGGCCCCGGGCTCCATATATTTTAAATTGTCGTTTAAAACTTAGGTGGTCAGGCGCGGTGGCTCTTGCCTGTAATCCCAGCACTTTGGGAGGCCAAGTTGGGTGAATCGCCTGAGATCAGAACTTCAAGACCAGCCTGACCAACATGGCGAAACCCCGTCTTTACCAAAAAAATACAAACATTAGCTGGGTGTGGTGGCACTCATCCATAGTCCCAGCTACTTGGGGAGGCTGAGGCAGGAGAATTGCTTGAACCCTGGTGGTGGAGGTTGCAATGAGCTGAGATCGCGCCACTACACTCCAGCCTGAGTGACAGAGTGAGACCCTGTTTCAAAAAAACAAAAACAAAAACAAAACAAAACAAAACAAAAAAGAAAAGGAAGGAGAAGGAAGAGGAGAGGTGGATAATTGATGTTGGGTATCAATAAGGAGGATCTGCATTTTAAGTTAGGCCTGTTCATAAAATATCTTGAATGCCAGGACAGTTGCTTGGATTGTATTCTCTGGGCAGTGGTGAGTCATAGGAGGTTTTGGAGCAAGGTAGAACATCCATACCCCAGCACAGCAGTTAATCTTTTTCTTTTTTTTCAGGGACAGGAGTCTTGCTATGTTGCCCAGGCTGGAATGCAGCGGCTATTCACAGAATAATCATACCACACCACACCCTTGAAACCCTGAGCTCAAGCAATCTTCCCACCTCAGCCTCCCAAGTAGCTGGGACTACAGGCACCCACCACCATGCCTGGCTTAGCAGTCACTTTTTAAGAGATGACTTCCTTGGCACCACAATCTAGATTATTTCCTTTTCTATATGCTCTCAAAGAACTTGGCTCCTTTATTTCATAGCATCTTGTTTTATTAGCATATTATATTGAGTAATATAATTAGGTAGTGTAATTATAAATACTTGACTCCCACAGCAATGCTGCTGTCAGGCAAGCAGGGACTGCCTTGGTCTTGATTGTAGTTATAGATCTGGAAGCTAGCTTAATAATTATCTGCTGAACAAATGAATGAATACTCTAGAGCTGTTGTTTAAAAGATAGCAACTCTTCCATCCTTCCAGAAGTTCTCATGACTGAACCCACCTAACTGTGGTTCAAAGGTTCTTGGCCGGGGGTCCAGGGACCCTCAAAAGTCTTGTGGATATAATTCATGGGGTCTATGGCCTTAGATAAGAAGAAAAATCACAAATCACATTTTCCTTTTCCCCAAGCTCTAATTGATATCTAGTATTTCTTCGTTTTTTTTTTTTTTTTTTTTTTTTTGAGACGGAGTCTCGCTCTGTCACCCAGGCTGGAGTGCAGTGGCACGATCTTGGCTCATTGCAAGCTCCGCCTCCCAGGTTCACGCCATTCTCCTGCCTCAGCCTCCCAAGTAGCTGGGACTACAGGCGTCCGCCACCATGCCCGGCTAATTTTTTTTTTGTATTTTTAGTAGAGATGGGGTTTCACTGTGTTAGCCAGGATGGGCTCGATCTCCTGACCTCGTGATCCACCCACCTCAGCCTCCCAAAGTGCTGGGATTACAGGCTTGAGCCACTGCGCCCGGCTATTTCTTCCTATTTTCATGTCAGATTGTATTTTCCAAAGATAGCCTCAATAATATCTCCCATTCCATATGCTCTTCCAGATCTTGCCACTTCCCCATTGGGAAGTGAAGACTATGGGAAGTGAAGACTATGTCTCTACACCTTGAACCTGAAGGGACTACCTCAACCAACAAGGATTCAATAGAAGTGCTTCTGTGTGACTTCTGAGGTCAGGTTGTAAAAATGCCATGCCTTGTTTTCTTAGTACAAACACGCTTACAATTCAGCTTCCATGATGTGAGGAAGCCCAAGAGTCTGTGAGGAGGCCCACATGGAGAGGAAATGAAATCCCCAGCCCTCAATTCCCTCTGAGCTGCTAGCCAACAGCTAGCACCAATTCTTAGAACTCAGCCTCCGTGCTGTGAGGAAGCTCAAGAGTCCACGAGGAAGCCCACAAAGAGCGGAAATTATGTCCCAGCCCTTAGTCCCCACTAAGTTGCTAGCCAACAGTCAGCACTAACTTGCCAGCCATGTGAGCCATCTTGAAAGTGGTTTCTTATTAGATGCACTGAAGACATGAATAGAAAAATAAAAATAAAATACAGAAAGTGGGTTCTTCAGCTCCCAGAGGAGCTGCCTCAATTGTTGCCTCATTGATCAGAGATGAGCTGCCTCTGCTGAACTCCACCCAAATTGAAGACCTACAAACAAAATAAATAACTACTATTGTCTTAAGCAATTAAGTTTTGCAGTGGTTTGTTACACAGCAGTAGATGACTCATACAGTTATGAATACAGGTAACATTAGCAAGACCTGTGATTTTGTTTATTCTGGAATTTATTATTCTAGCAACATAAATCACAGATATTTCCAAATCACATCATGGTTGTTGCAAATACTTGAAATATTCTTTTGCTTCCTCACTGTTTTGAAATATCAGTTATAGGCCAGACGCGGCGGCTCACACCTGTAATCTCAGCACTTTGGGTGGCTGAGGCAGGCAGATCACCTGAGGTCGGGAGTTCGAGACCAGCCTGACCAACATGGAGAAACCCCGTCTCTACTAAAAATACAAAATTAGCCTGACATGGTGGCATGTGCCCGTAATCCCGGCTACCCAGGAGGCTGAGGCAGGAGAAATCCTTGAACCTGGGAAGCAGAGGTTGCAGTGAGCCAAGATCACACCATTGCACTCCATTCCGGGCAACAAGAGCAAAACTCTGTCTCAAAAAAAAGAAAAGAAAAGAAAAGAAAAAGAAATATCAGTTATTAGACTTGCTATTAGATCTGCTAGATTTTTTTTTTTTTTTTTTTGAGATGGAGTCTCACTCTATTGCCCAGGCTGGAGTGCAGTGGTGCGATCTCGACTCACTGCAATCTCTGCCTCCCAGGTTCGAGTGATTCTCCTGCCTCAGCCTCCCGAGTAGCTGGGATTACAGCCGCACACCACAACACCCAGCTAATTTTTGTATTTTTAGTAGAGAAGGGGTTTCACCATGCTGGCCAGGCTGGTCTTGAACTTCTTACCTTGTGATCCACCCACCTCGGTCTCCCAAAGTGCTGGGATTACAGCTGTGAACCACAACACCCAGCCTGATTTTTTTTTTTTTTCTTTTTAAATAGTGACAGTGTCTCCCTATGTTGCCCAGGCTAATTAAACTCCTGGGCTCAAGCGATCCTCCTACCTGGGCCTACCAAAGTGCTGAGATTATAGGCATAAGCCACTGCATATGGCTGGATCTGCTAGATCTTGTTATTTAATGTTAATAAAGAAGCGTATATATTATATAAAAATGTGACTTTTGAATATTTTGAAAACTGTTTTAGTTGGTTTTGTAAGCCTATGAATTTTCTTTTATACACTTAACTTTTTTGAGAAGGTATTGTCAGAGTATAATATTCAAAAAACAGTTAAAAATATGATTCATACAAATATATAGTAAGCACACATCTAGGATTTATTTAATACATTAATGAGAGAACCAAAAGAATGACAGACTTGTTCAAAGGAGGATAGGACAGGCCAGGCACAGTGGCTCACGCCTGGAATCCCAGCACTTTGGGAGGCTGAGGCAGGCAGATCATCTGAGGTCAGGAGTTCAAGTCCAGCCTGGCAACATGGCAAAACCCTGCCTCTATTAAAAAAAAAAAAAAAATTAGCTGAGCATGGTGGTGCAAGCCTGTAGTCCTAGTTACTTGGGAGGCTGAGGAGAATCACTTGAACCCAGGAGGTGGAGGCTACAGAGAGCTGAGATTGCGCCACTGCACTCCAGCCTGGGTGACAGAGCGACATTCTGCCTCAAGAAAAGAAAAAGAGAGAATTCTAGATGAAAATGATGAATTTATAGAGAAAAACAGTTAATAACATTCAGAACAATAACTTTTGGGATTTTATGTCTACCCAAAAAACAATAATTTCGATGCATTGGTTCTGAACAAGTTAACATATAACTTTACAGAGTTTAGACCCTTAATCAATAGAAAGTCATACAAATTCCCCCAGAGTAGTGGTTGGCAAATTGTGGCCCACAGATCAAATTCTGCCCATTTTTGTAAATAAAGTTTTATGGGAACATAGTCACATACATTCATTTTTGTGTTATCTTATTATCACTTATGAGCTTTTTGCATGACACCAGTAGAGTTGAGTAGTGGTAACAGAGACCACATGGCTTCAAAGCCTTAAATATTTATCTGACCCTTTATAGAAAAAAATTTGCCTCCCCATTCCTAGAATATCAGATGCTACTTAAGTGGTCTTGTTAGACAGTGCCCTTAGAGCCCTAATGTCCAATAAGGTAGCCCCAGTCACTTAGCTATTTAAATTTAATTCAGATGAAATAAAAAACAAAAAATTCAGTTCTCAGTTACACTCTCTATTTCAAGTCTTCAATAGCCACATGTGGCTAGTGGCTTTTGCACAGTTCAGGTGTGTTGCAAAGTGTTACCCTGGGAAGCACTGATGTCGAATAACATAGGAAGTATACATTATATCCAGAGTTCAGTTAATCTTTCTCAACAAGGCCCAAGGCCTGCTAAAGAAATATTTCAGTTATTCATTACTGCATTAAAAAAAATCCCCCCAATATGTAGTGGCTTAAACAACAATGATTTATTATTTTTCATGATACCATGTGTTGACTGGGCTCTGCAAGGCAGTTCTTCTGTTCATCTCATTTCTCTTGGAGTCTCTGGTCAAATTGGAGTCAGGTAGTGGCACGGACTGGAACTTTTTTTTTTTTGAGGCGGAGTCTCACTCTGTCACCCAGGCTGGAGTGCAGTGGCACGATCTTGGCTCACTGCAACCTCCACTTCCTGGGTCCAAGCGATTCTTCTGCCTCAGCCTCCCAAGTAGCTGGGACTACAGGCATGCACAACTGTGCCGAGCTAATTTTTGTATATATTTTTTAGAAATGGGGGTATCACCATGTTGGTCAGGCTGGTCTCAAACTCCTGACCTCCTGATCTGCCCACCTTGGCCTCCCAAAGTGCTGGGATTACAGGCGTGAGCCACCGTGCCCGGCCCCCAGGGAATGGAACTTCCCAGATGGTTTTATTTGTACATCTGGTGTTGTGGTGGGGTAGCTGGGAGGGTTGCAATGATCTTTCTCCATGTAGTCTCTTCACATGGCTGCTTGGACCCCAAAAGGGAGTGTTTCAAGAGGACAAGCCCAAACATACAAGTACTTTACCAAACTTCTGCTTGCATCATGTTTGATAATGTTGTACTGGCCAAGCCCAATATCCCATGGAGGGGACTCCACAGGGTGCAAACATCTGGAGGTGTGGTTCACTGAGACCCTTCAGGGTCCATGGTGCAAGAACAGGTTGAAGACCCCCCTTGAATTTCCACCTGTTGTATGAGTCCCTTTCACCCATCCTGAGCAGCCACCACATCCCACTGAGTCTACGTAGCTCCTCAACCTAGGTAATGCCTGGTGCTCAGTGTGGGTCCTAGTGCAGCTGCTGCGGGCTCTCTGCCCTGGTGACAGGCTGGCTTCCCTCCATCAAGATTTGGAAGGGAGGGCTCTACCTGGTGACTTTTCTCTTGTCCAAGGGGGTCTCTCCAGATCTGGGCTCCTTGCCCCAGCACCACCAGTCCCACTTTTTTTTTTTTTTTTGAGACAGAGTCTCACTCTGTCGCCCAGGCTAGAGTGCAGTGGCGCGATCTCGGCTTACTGCAAGCTCCGCCTCCCAGGTTCACACCATTCTCCTGCCTCAGCCTCCCAAGTAGCTGGGACTACAGGCACCTGCAACCACGCCCAGCTAATTTTTTGTATTTTTAGTAGAGATCGGGTTCCACTGTGTTAGCCAGGGTGGTCTCGATCTCTTGACTTCATGATCCACCTGCCTCAGCCTCCCAAAGTGCTGGGATTACAGGCGTGAGCCACCACGCCTGGCCTACCAGTCCCACATTTCTAATGTCCTATCAGCTCCTCCAGTCTCCCTGGAATCTCTTCCTCTAAATCTATTGTCTCTGCCCTGCCCAGGGCTTTTGAAATTCAAAAGCCAAAAATGGCCTTCTTTGTCGTCTGCATTCTGCCTTTTCCTGTGATATAGCCTCAGAAAGCTACAGCTGTTGCCTGAACGAATGGGTGAACAACAGTAAACATTTGTGTATTCAGTTACCTATTGCTGCATTAAAAAATCATCTCCAAGCCGGGTGCGGTGGCTCATGCCTGTAATCCCAGCACTTTGGGAGGCCGAGGTGGGCGGATCACATGAGGTCGGGAGTTTGAGACCAGCCTGACCAACATGGAGAAACCGTCTCTACTAAAAATACAAAAAATTAGCCAGCTGTGGTGGCAGGTGCCTGTAATCCCAGCTACTAGGGAGGCTGAGGCAGGAGAATCACTTGAACCCGGGGGGTGGAGGTTGCAGTGAGCCGAGATCGCGCCATTGCACTCCAGCCTGGGCAACAAGAGCGAAACTTCATCGCAAAAAATAAATAATAAATAAATCAATCATCTCCAAACTCAAAACAATCATTGTTTATTATCTCATGATTTCTGTGAGTCCAGAGTTTGGTGTTTCATGTGGTTACAGTCAGATATCAACTAGGGCTGTGGTCATCTGAAAGCTTGACTGAGGCTGGATGATTTGCCACCTGGGCTTGTTCACATGGCTGGCATGTTGGAGCTGGCAAGATGGTTCCTCTCCACAGAGCTGCTTGAGTGTCCTCACAACATGGCAGCCAGCTTCCCCCAAAGCAAGTTATCTATGGTGGAAGTTGCAATGCCTTTTGTGACCTAGTCTCAGATTTCTTTTACTGTCACTTCTGTTACATTCCTTTGATCCCATAAGCCAAACCTGATTCCATAGGGAGGAGACTACACAAAGATGTGACCACTGGGTGGCGGGAATCATTAGGCGCCATCTTGGAATCTGTCTGCTGCCATCTGGGGCTGATATCACATGCAGTTAAAATAACTGAAACTTGGCCGGGCACGGTGGCTCACGCCTGTAATCCCAGCACTTTGGGAGGCCAAGGCAGGCAGATCATGAGGTCAGGAGTTTGAGACCAGCCTGACAGACATGGTGAAACTGCATTTCTACTAAAACCATAAAAGTTAGCCGGGCATGGTGGTGCGCTCCTGTAATCCCAGCTACTCAGGCTGAGGCAGGAGAATTGCTTGAACCCAGGAGGCAGAGCTTGTAGCGAGCCAAGCTTGCACCACTGCACTCTAGCCTGGGTGACAGAGTGAGACTCCCTCTCAAAAAATAAATTAAATAAATAAATAAATAAATAAAACTCATCCATCTCCAATTGTCTAGGACACTCTGATCTTTCCTTCCTTCCTTCCTTCTTTCTTTTTTTTTGACACAGTTTCGCTCCTGTTGCCCAGGCTAGAGTACAGTGGCACGATCTCGGCTCACCACAACCTCTGCCTCCCCGGTTCAAGCAATTCTCCGGCCTCAGCCTCCCGAGTAGCTGGGATTACAGGCATGCACCACCACGCCGGGCTAATTTTTGTATTTTTAGTAGAGACAGGGTTTTTCCGTGTTGGTCAGGCTGGTCTCGAACTCCTGACCTCAGGTGATCCACCCACCTCAGCCTCCCAAAGTGCTGGGATTACAGGCGGGAACCATCGTGCCCGGCCGATTTATCTTTCAAAGCCGTGGCTGAAACGTTCCCCACTGACCAATGCCACTGCTGCCAGCCCCTGGGGGGACCACGTTGCTCTGTTCCCGGTGACGTAGCTGCCTTGATGCGTCCAGCGGGTCGTCCCAATTCCCCTCTGGCTTTGCGCTTGTGTGTTTGCACATCTGCTGTTAATTTAAATGAGACAAATATCCTCACTCTCTTTAAATGCAGAGAATACAGAGTTGTGGGTTTTATTTTACCTTTTTTTACAAAGAGAAAAGAGCGTGATGCATACTAAGGATCCTCTGTTGGCTCCACAAAGGCGTCTTCTAAGTATGCCTTTGGAATTCAGAGCTGGCAGTTAAATTCTGATGACCAAATCTGAGAAGTAAGAGTCGTGGTTATCTTGGGGATGGAGAGAATGGGAATGAGGGCTCCCGGGATAAGGGATGGGGATGGGCTTTTGGGAGGCTGGGAATGTTCTTTTTTTTTTTTTTTAATCTGGTTGCAGCATAACTGATGTGTTCATTTGGAATTAATTCATCAAGCTGTACACTTCTGAAACGTGTTGTCTCTTTTTTTTTTTTTTTTTTTTTTTTGTGACAGAGTCTCACTCTGTCACTCCGGCTGGAGTGCAGTGGCACAATCTCAGCTCACTGCAGCCTCCGCCTCCCGGTTCAAGCAATTCTCCTGCCTCAGCCGCCCAAGTAGCTGGGATTACAGGTGCCGTGTTGTCTTATGTTTGTACAGTATAACCCAATAAAAACTATAAAAAATGTTATTGACAGGGAAACAAATAATCAAATAAGATAACAAATCAGAGTCAAAGACTGTTTAGAAACGGGATTGTCCAGTGGTTAAGAGCCTGGGCTGTTTATATTTGAATCCCAGTGTGCCACCAAGGCTGTGTAGCTTTGGGCAAGTTACTCAACTTCTCGGACCTTCAAGTTGTATATCTGTGAAATGAAGACAACACCTATGTCTACCTCAATGAGAAGCAGGAAATATGATTAAGAATTGAGTTTAGGACTGGACCTGGTGGTTCACACTTGTAATCTCAGCACTTTGGGAAGCCGGGGAGGGCGGATCACGAGGTCAGGAGATCGAGACCATCCTGGCTAACATAGCGAAACCCCATCTCTATTAAAAATACAAAAAATTAGCCGGGCGTGGTGGCAGTCGCCTGTAGTCCCAGCTACTCGGGACGCTGAGGCAGGAGAATGGCGTGAACCTGGGAGGCAGAGCTTGCAGTGAGCCGAGATGACGCTACTGCATTCCAGCCTGGGTGACAGAGCAAGACTCTGTCTCAAAAAAAAAAAAAAAAAAAAAGAATTGAGTTTAAGACTGAGTGTGGTGGTTCACACTTGCAATCTCAGCACTTTGAGAGGCCGAGGCAGGAGGATCACTTGAGTCCAAGAGTTTGAGACCAGCCTGGGCAACATGATGAGGCTCCCAACACTATAAATTTTTTTTTAATTAGCTGGGCGTGGTGGCATGCACCTGTGGTCCCAGCTATTTGAGAGGCTGAGGCAGGAAGATCGCTTGAGCCCAGGAGGTCGAGGCTGCAGTGAGCTATGATTGTGCCACTGTACTCCAGCCTGGGCCTGGAGTGAGATCCTGTCTCTAAAAAACACCAAAACAAAACACCAAAACACCAAAACAAAACACCAAAACACCAAAAAAACCCCACCAAAACAAAACAACAGGGTTTACTCAAGCACAAAGTTTGAGATAGCCAGACTCTGAAAGAATGTGGTGATTCTTAAGTGGGGAAGAAAAGGTTTCACTTATGTAGGCAGAAACAGAGAAGTTTAACAGCATTTAACGTGTTCCATACAAAGCCAGTACACAACGTTCTGTGATATGATCGGTGGCAGTTTGCTAGATTTTAACGAAGATTTATTTTTTGGTTTTTTTGTTGGTTTGTTTTTGAGTCTCACTCTGTCGCCCAGGCTGGAGTGCACGGGCGTGATCTCGGCTCACTGCAGCCTCTGCCTCCTGGGTTCAAGCGATTCTCCTGCCTCAGCTTCCCAAATAGCTAGGAGCACAGGCACGTGCCACCACGCCTGGCTAAATTTTGTATTTTTAGTAGAGACGGGGTTTCACTATGTTGGCCAGGCTGGTCTCAAACTCCTGCCCTCAGGTGATCCGCCTGCCTTGGCCTCCCAAAGTGCTGGGATTACAGGCGTGAGCCACCGCGCCAGACTAAGGAAGATTATTTTAACATTCCAGGAAGAGGGATAGTGATCTGAGGGGGTCTCATCTCTGACGCCATTCCATTACTTCTCATCATTTACAGGAAGAAGCAGAAGTTGCAGTTGCTGGCTGCATGACTCAAGCCACTTAGATTTCTCTTGAGGCTCAAAATAATGTAATGTTCCAATAGCTTTAAGTTTGAATGATTTAATTTCACACCTACCGGGCAGAATTACCTGAGATAAATAGAACAAAGCATCTAGCCAGGTAGTTGTCACAGAGCAGATATTCAATCAATGACATTCATATCGTTTTGGTGGTAGATGTGATACATGGGTAAAGAAATAGAAAATGGGCCGGGAGTGGCGGCTCACGCCTGTAATCCCAGCACTTTGGGAGGCTGAGGTGGGCTGATCACTTGAGGTTAGGAGTTCAAGACCAGCCTGGCCAAAATGGTGAAACCCTGTCTCTAGTAAAAATACAAAAATTAGTCAGTTGTGGCGGCGTGTGCCTGTAATCCCAGCTACTCAGGAGGCTGAGGCAGGAAAATCACTTGAACCTGGGAAGCAGAGGTTGCAGTGAGACAAGATCATGCCACTGCACTCCAGCCTGGGTGACAGAGCGAGATTCCAGCTCAAAAAAAAAAAAAAAGGAAGAAAGAAAAGAAAGAAAGAAATAGAAAATGCAGAACTGTTATGCCAATAAAAAATGGACAAGGACGTGAACAGACAAGTCACAAGGCAGAATGACAGTAGATTACAAACTGGTGGGAAGGTATTTATCCTCAGTACTCACTGTTTTTAAATTTCTTTGTGTGTGTGTGTGTGTGTGTGAGAGAGAGAGAGTCTCACTCTCTTGCCCAGGCTGTAGTACAACAGCTCAATCTCAACTCACTGCAACCTCCATCTTCCAGGCTCAAATGATCCTCCCACTTCAGCCTCCCGCAAAGCTGGGAGACTACAGGCGACCGCCACCACGCCCGGCTAATTTTTTTTTTTTTTTTTTTTTTTTGAGACGGAGTCTTGCTCTGTCGCCCAGGCTGGAGTGTAGTGGCGCAATCTCCACTCACTGCAAGCTCTACCTCCCGGGTTCACGACATTCTCCTGCCTCAGCCTCCCGAGGTAGCTGGGACTACAGGCGCCCGCCACCACGCCCGGCTAATTTTTTGTATTTTTAGTAGAGACGGGGTTTCACCATGTTAGCCGGGATGGTCTCCATCTCCTGACATGATGATCTGCCCGCCTGGACCTCCCAAAATGCTGGGACTACAGGTGTGAGCCGCCACACCCAGCCACGCCCGGCTAATTTTTTGTATTTTTAGTAGAGACAGGGTTTCACCATGTTGCCCAGGCTGGTCTTGAACTCCTGGACTCAAGCGATCTGCCCACTTTGGCCACCTAAAGTACTAGGATAAAAAATTTATTCTTATTATTTTTTCATTTTTTGTAGAGGTGGGGTCTGGATATGTTGCCTCAGGCTGGTCTTAAACTCCCGGGCTCAAGTGAGCCTTCTGCCTCTGCCTCCCAGTGTGTTGAGATCACAGGCGTGAGTCACTGCCCCGGCCAGTAGTAACTGTCTTCATAGCGTGTATTGTTCTCTGAAGTAATCAAGTCCACTTATTTGTCTGTATGTTTACTGTCCATCTCCCCTCTTCTCATCCCTTAGAAAATGAGGTCCCTGCCAGGCACAGTGGCTCAGGCCTGTAATCCCAGCACTATGGGAGGCCGAGGTGGGCAGACCACGAGGTCAAGAGTTCGAGACTAGCCTGGCCAACATGGTGAAACCCCGTCTCTATTAAAAATATAAAAATTAGCCTGGGCTGGGCGCAGTGGCTCACACCTGTAATCCCGGCACTTTGGGAGGCTGAGGCAGGCGGATCACCTGAGGTCGGGAGTTGGAGACCAGCCTGACCAACATGGAGAAACACCGTCTCTACTGAAAAATACAAAATTAGCCGGGTATGCTGGCACATGCCTGTAATCCCTGATACTCGGGAGGCTGAGGCAGGAGAATCACTTGAACCCGGGAGGCGGAGGTTGTGGTGAGCCGAGATCATGCCATTGCACTCCAGCCTGGGCAACAAGAGTGAAACTCTGTCTCAAAAAGAAAAGAAAATGAGGCCTCGAGGGCAGTGCTTCTGTGTCAGTCTTGCTCACTGCTGTCTCCCAGTACCTACAACACAGGCTACCATACAGCAGGTGCTCAAGAAACTATTTGTGGACTCAATGAGTGAATACATAAATGAAAATGAGAGCCAACTCTTCACTTACCAAATTAGCAAAGCTCTCTAAAAGGCTTATATTCAGTGCCAGCGAGGATGCCGTGAGTGTGAATGAGTGGAGATTATTTTAACTTTTCTAGATGCCAACTTGGTACTCTTACCGAGTAATTCCATTTCTGGGACTCTGTTCTAAGGAAATAATATAAAATGTGCACAAAATTTATGCACGAAGATTTTCTCTATAGCATTATTTGTAGCAGTAAAAATAATAGAAACAGGTTTAATATTTGTATAATAAACTTTATATATTTCTAACAATAAGGTCTAGAGAAAGGCTTTGTAAACTACAGAACAGCAATATTGTGAAATATCATGAAATTATTTTAATTAAAATGAAAAAAAGGTTTTATGATATATTAAGTAGAAATACGCAGGGTTGGACATGGTGGCTTATATCTGTAATCCCAGCACTTTGGGAGGCCAAGGTGGGTGGATCACCTGAGGTCAAGAGTTTGAGACCAGCATGGCCAACATGGTGAAACCCTGTCTCTACTAAAAATACATAAATTAGCCGGGTGTGGTGGTGCGCACCTATAATCACAGCCCCACTAGGGGCTGAGGCAGGAGAATCACTTGAACCCCGGAGGCAGAGGTTGCAGTGAGCCGAGATTGTGCCACTGCACTCCAGCCTGGGCGACAGAGTGACACTCCATCTCAAAAAAAAAAAAAAATGTGTAATACAGCAAGATATAAAATGATATACGGTCATCCATTGGAATCCATAGGGGATTTGGTTCCAGAACCCCACCTACCCTACAGATACCAAAACCTGAGGATGCTCAAGTCCCTGATATAAAACGGCATAGTGTTTGCATAGAACCTGCGTGTATTTCCCCTGTTTGTTTGTTTATTTATTTATTTATTTATTTATTTTTTGAGACAGAGTCTCTGTCACCCAAGCTGGAGTGCAATGGCGTGATCTCGGCTCACTGCAACCTCCGCCTTCTGAGTTCAAGAGATTCTCCTGCCTCAGCCTCCTGAATAGTTGGGATTACAGGCATGTGCCACCATGCCTGGCTAATTTTTGTATTTTTATTTTATTTTATTTTATTTATTTATTTTGAGACGGAGTTTTGCTCTTGTTGCCCAGGCTGGAGTGCAATGGCACAGGCTCCGCTCACTGCAACCTCCACCTCCTGGGTTCAAGCAATTCTCCTAGCTCAGCCTTCCAAGTATCTGGGATTACAGGCACATGCCACCACATCCGGCTATTTTTTTTTTTTTTTTTTGAGATGGAGTCTCACTCTGTCGTCCAGGCTAGAGTACAGTGGCGCAATCTTGGCTCACTGCAACCTCCGCCTCCCGGGTTCAAGCGATTCTCCTGTCTCAGCCTCTGGAGTAGCTGGGACTACAGGTGCATGCCACCATGCCTGGCTAACTTTTTTGTATTTTTAGTAGGGACGGGATTTCACGGTGTTAGCCAGGATGATCTTGATCTCCTGACCTTGTGATATACCTGCCTCGGCCTCCCAAAGTGCTGGGATTACATGTGTGAGCCACCATGCCTGGCCTAATTTTTGTATTTTTAGTAGAGACAGGGTTCCACCATGTTGGCCAGGCTGGTCTTGAACTCGTGACCTCAAGTGATTCACCCACCTTGGCCTCCCAAAGTGCTGAGATTACAGGCGTGAGCCACCGTGCCCAGCCTCCTCCCGTATATTTTAAATCATCTCCACATTACTTGGAATGCCTAACACAGTGCAAATACTAAGTAAATAGTTGTTATACTGTATTGCATAGGGAATAATGACAAGAAAAAAAGTCTATACACATTCAGTACAGACACAATTTTTTTCCCCGAATATTTTTGATTCACTGTTGGTTGAATCCACGGATGCAGAAACCCACGGAACTGGTACGCAGTAGCACCTCCTCTCTCTCACACTATATATAGAGAGAGGGGATTTTATTTATATATGTCAACGTAGTGTAAATGTAAGTTTTCATATATACATGTGAAATTGGTAGGACAACAACAGGATGCTAACCACACAATTTTACAAAGATAAAACCTGGAAATACTGGAAGTAGATGTATCGGAATGCTATCACTGGTGGGAGAAATGTGACTCCTTGCTGGGGGACATACTGTTATCTGTGGGATGTATCTCCTCGCAGAGTTTTTTTTCTGTATATTTTTCCCACATATTTATTTATTTATTTATTTTAATTTTTATTTATTTATTTATTTTTGGGTGAGGAGACAGAGTCTTGCTCAGGCTGGAGTGCAATGGCATGATCTTAGCTCACTGCAATCTCTGCCTCCGGGTTCAAGTGATTTTCATGCCTCAGCCCCCCCCAGTAGCTGGGACCACAGTCACCGGCCACCACGCCCTACTAACTTATGGATTTTTAGTAGAGACAGGGTTTTGCCGTGTTGTTCAGGCTAGTTGGTCTCAAACTCCTGACCTCAAGTGATCCGCCCACCTCAGCCTCCAAGTAGCTGGGACTACAGATGCATGCCACCATGCCTGGCTAATTTTTTTATTTTGAGGTCTCACTATGTTGTCCAGGCTGGTCTCCCACTTCTGGCCTCAAGCGATCCTCCCACCTTGGCCTCCCAAAGTGCCAGGATTTCAGGTGGGAACCACCACACCCGGTCTCGGTTTGATCACTTTAATTGGCTGCATTGCATTGCAAGAATGACTGTGTCTTGGTTTATTTAATTTTTCCCTTATGCACGGCATCTGGGTTGTTTCCAGCTTCTTTCCCATGACAAACATAAACAACACTGCAGTAAACATCACTGAGTTCACGTGATTTGGAGATGTGGAAATTCAGGAACGAAGGGGGCCCTTATCTAATGTCAACCGACCTGTCCCATGGCCTCCAGAGAGCCTGCATGTCCCTCCTCCTCCATTGTTTTGCAATTCTCAGCTTTTCTATTTTGAGCTTGTGTTATTTTTCTTATTTATTTATTTTTATTTTACTTGAAGTTGTGGGATACATGTGCAGAACACGCAGGTTTGTTACATAGGTATACATGTTTCATGGTGGTTTGCTGTATCTATCAACCCATCATGTAGGTTTTAAGCCCTGCATGCATTAGGTATTTGTCCTAATGCTCTCCCTCCCCTTGCCCCCCACCCCCCCACTGACAGGCCCCGGTGTGTGATGTTCCCCTCCCTGTGTCTATGTGTTCTCATTGTTCGACTCGCACTTATGAGTGAGAACATGCGTTGTTTGGTTTTCTGTTTCTGTGTTAGTTTGCTGAGAATGATGGCTCCCAGCTTCATCCATTTCCCTTCAAAGGACATGAACTCATTCTTTTTTATGACTGCATAGTATTCCACAATGTATATGTGCCATATTTTCTTTATCCAGTCTATCATTGATGGGCATTTGGGTTGGTTCCAAGTCTTTGCTATTGTAATGTTTATTTATTTATTCTTTAAGATAAGAGTTTTGCTCTGTCGCCCAGGCCTGAGTGCAGTGGTGCATTCTCGGCTCACTGCAACCTCCACCTCCCGGGTTCAAGCAATTCTCCTGCCTCAGGCTCCCAAGTAGCTGGGATTACAGGTGACCACCACCGCACCTGGCTAATTTTTGTACTTTTGGTGGAGATGGGGTTTCACCTTGTTGGCCAGGCTGGTCTCGAACTTCTGACCTCAGGTGATCCTCCCACCTTGGCCTCCCAAAGTGCTGGGATTACAGGCGTGAGCCACCTCGCCTGCTCTAAATGAGGCTTTATTAAGTTTGGGCTCAACATGTATGATGTGAATTCTTCCCAGTTTATTGAGAGAGCTGTGGGTCTATGGTGCTGAGGGGAGTAGACAAAGCCCCTCCTCCTGACACCCCAAACCAATGGGGGAGACAGACAGAGCTTCCGACTTCCTTAGCCTGGGGACTGGCTTTTAAAAACCGCACAGGGCTGGGTGCGGTGGTTCATGCCTGTAATCCCAGCACTTTGGGAGGCCAAGGCGGGCAGATCGCGAGGTCAGGAGTTCAAGACCAGCCTAGCCAATATGGTGAAATCCCTTCTCTACTAAAAAATACAAAAAGTACAAAAAATAGCCAGGTTTGGTGGCCTATGCCTGTAGTCCCAGCTACTCGGGAGGCTGAGGCAGGAGAATCGCTTGAACCTGGGAAGCAGAGGTTGCGGTGAGCCGAGATCACGCCACTGCACTCCAGCCTGGGCGACAGAGTGAGGCTCCATCTCAAAAAAAATAAAAATAAAATAAATAAAATAAAATAAAATAAATAAAATAAAATAAATGAAAGTAAAAACTGCCCAGGAGCCGGGTGTGGTGGCTCACGTCTGTAATCTCAGCACTTTGGGAGGCCGAGGCGGGCGGATCATGAGGTCAAGAGTTAGAGACCAGCCTGGCCAACGTGGTGAAACTCCGTCCCTACTAAAAATACAAAAATTAGCCAGGCGTGGTGGTGGGCGCCTGTAATCCCAGTTACTCAGGAGGCTAAGGAAGGAGAATTGCTTGAACCCGGGAGGCAGAGGTTGCAGTGAGCTGAGATTGTGCCATTGCATTCCAGCCTGGGTGACAGGGCAAGACTTTGTCTCAAAAAAAAAAAAAAAAAAAAAAGCTGCCCAGGAAATTCTTAGGCGCAGCCCTACGTGGGGACTAGCGGCCCAGAGCTACTGCTTATTAAGCATTTATTATGAGCCAGGAAAGGTGCAAAATGTTTTATCCTTGAGTCCAGTTCATGCCTCCAGCAGAAGCCCAGGCCCCTGGGTTCTAGCATGGTCTTCTGCCAGCTTCAACTTGGACAAGTGACGTCAGTGCCCTGTATGTTGGTTTTCTCATTGGAAAGATGGAGATAATAATAGTGCCTACTCATAGGATCATCATGAGGCTGAAACGCGTAGCTGTGCAGATCTCTTGGCACTGTGCCAGGCACTGAGTATGTTCTACACAAGTGTTTGACAAATATAATAAAACTGATGGCTGGGCACCTGTAATCCCAGCACTTTAGGAGGCCGAGGCAGGTGGATCACTTGAGGTCAGGAGTTCAGGACCAGCCTGGGCAACATGGTGAAACCCCCTACCTACTAAAAATACAAAAATTAGCCGGGCATGATGGCGGGCACCTGTAATCCCAGCTACTCGAGAGGCTGAGGCACGAGAATCGCTTGAACCCGGGAGGCAGAGGTTGCCGCGAGCCAAGATCGCACCACTGCACTCCAGCCTGGATGAAAGAGCGAGACTCCATCCCAAACAATTAACAAAAATAACTGACTGTGTATCTTGGAGTGACAGAGCTGTCCCTGCTTGTGTAATGTGCCTATCTATGCATTGGCGAGGCGTGTCGATCCTGCAGCTGGGAGAGAGTTTGCATGGGAGGAGGCAGCGTGAGGGATCAGTCCCCAGGCACAGAGGAAAACCGAGCTGGGACTCAGCTCTCACGGTCCTGCCATTCAGCCAGCCGAGAAGCACAGTCCCACATCCAGACCCTTACCTGTGCTGTCTCCTCTGTCCAGAACACTCTTTCCTTTCCTCACCTCCTTCAAAGGCTTGTTCCAATGTCATCATCTCGGTTTAAAGTGGAGATTCAGCTGAACCCCTTCCCCACCTGTGCCTACTGTCTCTCGACTGGCCTTATTCTTCTCCATGGCCCTCAATGTACACGTTTACCTGGAAAGCGCTCCCTGCAAGGCAGCCAGATACCATTATTAAGACTCTGTGACAGGCCGGGCATGGTGGCTCATGCTTGTAATCCCAGCACTTTGGGAGGCCGAGGCGGGTGGATCACTTGAGGCCAGGAGTTCCAGACCAGCCTGACCAACATGGTGAAACCCCATCTCCACTAAAAATACAAAACTTAGCCTGGAGTGGTGGTGAGTGCCTGTTATCCCAGGTACTCGGGAGGCTGAGGCAGGAGAATCGCTTGAACCCGGGAGGCGGAGGTTGCAGTGAGCCGAGATGGAAACACTCCACTCCAGCCTAGGTGACAGAGCGAGACTCCGTCTCAAAAAAAAAAAAAAAAGAAAAAAGAAAAAAAAAAGACTCTGTGACTACATATATATATATACACACATACACACACATATATATATATATGCGTGTGTGTGTATATATATATGTGTGTGTGTGTATATATAAAATTATATACACACACATACACACACACACACACAGACGAGGTCTCACTACGTTGTCCAGGCTGGTCTTGAACTCCTGAGCTCAACCGATTCTCCCACCTCACTCCCCCAAAGTGCTGGGATTACAGGCGTTAGCCACCACACCTGGGCTACTAATATGTGTGTGTGTGTATATATATATATATATATATTTTTTTTTTTTTTTTTTTGATACAGAGTCTTGCTCTGTCACCCAGGCTTGAGTGCAGTGGTGCGATCTCGGCTCACTGCAAGCTCCTCCTCCCAGGTTCACGCGATTTTCCTGCCTCAGCCTCCCAAGTAGCTGGGATTACAGGCGCCCGCCACCATATCCAGCTAATTTTTTTTATTTTTAGTAGAGATAGGGTTTCACCGTGTTAGCCAGGATGGTCTCGATCTCCTGATCTTGTGATCTGCCCGCCTCAGGCTCCCAAAGTGCTGGGATTACAGGCGTGAGCCACCGTGCCCAGCTGATTTTTTTTTTTTTTTGAGACGGAGTTTTGCTCTTGTTGCCCAGGCTGGAGTGCAATGGCGTGATCTCGGCTCACTGCAACCTCTGCCTCCCGAGTTCAAGCAATTCTCCTGCCTCAGCCTCCCGAGTAGCTGGGATTACAGGCACCTGCCACCATGCCCAGCTAATTTTTTGTATTTTTAGTAGAGACAGGGTTTCACTATGTTGGCCAGGCTAGTCTCAAACTCCTAACCTCAGGCGATCCACGCGCCTCGGCCTCCCAAAGTGCTGGGATTACAGGCGTGACCCACCGTGCCCGGTCAATATTTTTGAAGGTCATTTTCTAACTGACACTAGGTGTGTGGGCCACCAGCTCCTCCCCCATGTTCTCTGCTCCGGCCACACTGGCCTCCTTTACATTCGTCTATCACTCCAGGCACCTTTCCACCACAGGGCCTTTGCACTGGCTATTCTCAATGACTGCAATACTCTTGCCCCAGATATGCACCCAGCTTGCTGCCTCACCTCCATCAGGCCACCTCTTCTGAGAGGCCCACCTTGACTGCCCACCTAAAGCATCCCTTAGTTTAGCCAGGCATGGTGGTGAGCGCCTGAAGTCCCAGCTATTCAGAAGGCTGAGGCAGGAGGATTGCTTGAGCCCAGGAATTCGAGACCAGCATGGGTAACACAGCCAGACCCCATCTCTACAAAAATAAAACATAAAAAATTAAGGCCGGGCGCGATGGCTCACGCCTGTAATCCCATCACTTTGGAAGGCTGAGGTGGGCGGATCACCTAAGGTTGGGAGTTCGAGGCTAGCCTGGACAACATGGAGAAACCCTGTCTCTACTAAAAAAAATACAAAATTAAGCCAGGCATGGTGGCTCACGCCTGTAATCCCAGCACTTTGGGAGGCTGAGGCGGGCGGATCACCTGAGGGCGGGAGTTGGAGACCAGCCTGACCAACATGGAGAAACCCTGTCTCTGCTAAAAATACAAAGTTAGCTGGGCATGGTGGTGCATGCCTGTAATCCCAGCTACTCGGGAAGCTGAGCAGGAGAATTGCTTGAACCCGGGAAGTGGAGGTTGCAGTGAGCTGAGATGGTGCCATTCATTGCACTCCAGCCTGGGCAACAAGAGTGAAACTCAGTCTCAATAATAATAACGATAATAAAATAAAAAATTAGCTGGGTGTGGTGGCGCATACCTGCCTGTAATCCCAGCTACTCGGGAGGCTGAGGCAGGAAAATCGCTTGAACCCAGGAGGCAGAGGTTGCAGTGAACCGAGATCGCGCCATTGCACTCCAGCCTGTGCAACGAGAGCAAAACTCCATCTCAAATAATAATAATAATAATAATAATAATAATAATAATAAAATAAAATAAAAAACTTGCTGGGCATGGGGGCACGTGCCTGTAATTCCAGCTATTCAGGAGGCTGAGGCAAGAGATTCGCTTGAACCCAGGAGGCAGAGGTTGCAGTGAGCCAAGATGACACCACTGCACTCCAGCCTGGGCGACAGAGCGAGACTCTGTCTCAAAGAAAAAAAAAAAAAACCCTCACTCCATTACATCTACAGTCTGTTTTGTGGTGGGAGGTCACATGTTCGCACTTTCTAGGATTAGGACCTGAACATCTCTTGGGGGGCAATGTTCTTCCCACCATGAGTCCGTTCTCACTTTTTTTTTTTTTTTTTTTTTTTGCCACTGTCTCCCCAGCACCTGGAACGGTGCCTGGCATGCAACAGGTGCTGGGGAATGAATGAACGTGAATGGATGGGGCCCAGCGGCAGGAAGGGCTGGAAGCATGTGTCATGGAGCATGTTTTCAGGGACTGAGGGCCAAGGAGGAAGCCAGGCCCCTGGAGGAAGTGGGGGCAGTGCCCTGGCCTGAGGCAGGAGGAGGAGGAGCCGAACAGGGATGAGCAAGATGAGGGTGGGAGGTGGAAAGATGAAGCAGCGATTGGGGTGTCCTGTTCTCCTGTAATCCGGCCTCCTGCCCACCCGTGCACCACCCTCGGGCTGGGCGCAGACCTCCCTGAAGCCACTGCAGGGAAGGGGGGTATCGGGGGGGTGGTGGTGCACGGTGATTCCCAACTGGCACAGCTGGTTTGGCTGGTCCTGGCGTTTGGCAGCGGGGAGCGCCGGGGACAGGTGAGGATGGTGCTGGGAGCACCCCAGGCCCAAAAGATACAGGGGAGGAGTGGCTACTGTGCTCACTGGTGTACCCCTATAGACCCCAGACCCCCCAACACAACACTCCCACTGCACACCCCTCACTTGGCTCAGTCTGTCCCAGCCCAGGAAACCAGAAACCCAACCTCCCTGACCCCCAGTCCCAGCCCCTCCTCCCTGAGATCCAGGAGTCCAGGCCCCCAGCCTCCTCCCTCAGACCCAGGAGTCCAGACCCCCAGCGCCTCCTCCCTCAGACCCAGGAGTCCAGACCCCCAGCGCCTCCTCCCTCAGACCCAGGAGTCCAGACCCCCAGCGCCTCCTCCCTCAGACCCAGGAGTCCAGCCTCCAGCTCTGGTTCCCTGACACATTGTCACTACAGCCGTGGCCTGTTGGGCCCCCTGCTCTGTGTGCACCTGCCTCTCTCCCCACCCTGTTCTCCTTTTGTGACCATGCAGCCAGTAAGGACCCAGGTTCTGGCCTTCAGTCCCCCCACCCCACTCCCCCAGCATCCCTCCCCAGTCTCTGTCACCTTGGGGACCCAGGAGCCGGCACTCTCAGCGGCCCCCTCCCAAGAGAGGAGCCTAGGCGTGGTGTGGGGCCCACACCAAGTGGCCTCCAGCCCAGCCCCAGCCCAGCTCAGGGCAGGCGGAGCATGAGTGTGAGTGTGCGGGGTGGGGCGGGCGGTGGTATCGGCCCTGGGGGCCTGTGCCGGCACATCGTGGGGATGGAGTAATCAGGGTGGGGTGGGGAGCAGACAAGGAGGTTTCGCTGCACCCCAAGATGGACCCACTGATTAGAGGGGATGGCTGAGGGGAACCAGCGTGGCTTTGAGGTGTCAGCCGCCATCTCTCACCCCACCCATCTGAGGTTGCCTGAGCCTCAAGGGGGCATTGCGTGGGCTTGGGGACAGGGGTGTCCTCTACCACCCGTAACCTCCCCCCAACCCCCTTCCCCAGGTCCACATGTCTAAGTGTCCCATTTTTGTCTGTCTGGGTCACTGGGGTCTGGCCCAGGCCCCTCCTCCATCAAACCCAGGAGCCTGGTCCCCCAGCTCTGGACCGTGCCCCCTTCCCACCCCATTCGGGTTCCTCCTTGGATCCTGACTTGGGATTTGGACGCCCCGCCCCCAGCCCCTGCCCCCTCTGGAACCCAGCCTCTAAGCAGCCAGGGCTGGCTGTCCTCGGGCTCCCAGAACTCCCGGCAATGACTGGCTTTTAATGGAAAGGTCGGGCTCTGGAGGTGACAATGGCCTCGATTCTGTGGAAACGTGACCTCATGACCCAGTGACCTCCCTTTGCCCATGTCTGAGCTCCAAGAGCAAAATGGCACATCCCAGGGCTTGGGGGGCAGATGGGCCCCCCCAAGAGAGGCCAAGGAATTCCTCCAGGGTGGGAGTCCCCTGCTGCCCACCCTCAGCCCATTGGCAAGGCCACTTCCAATGCCCCCTTTGCAATCAGCCCAAGGTGTAGAACAGGAGACAGCCTCCTTGTGGTCGGTGGCACACAGGTGACGTGTCCATTGTGCTTTGGGTTTATGGGGGTGGAGGGCATGTCCTGAGTGGCCCAGCCCATCCCCACCTGCCACCCTTAAGCCCCCAGGGATGGGTGTGAGTGTCCCTGGACGCCCTCACAGTCAACCCCTACCCAGGAACCCAGGACTACCTCCCTATCCCCAATGCTATTCTTTGTTTTGGGGGCTTTTGTTTTGTTTTGTTTGTTTTGTTTTTTGAGATGAAGTTTCCCTCTTGTTGCCCAGGCTGGAGTGTAATGGCACGATCTCGGCTCACCACAACTGCCGCTTCCCGGGTTCAAGCAATTCTCCTGCCTCAGCCTCCCGAGTAGCTGGGATTACAGGCATGCACCACCACACCGGGCTAATTTTGTATTTTCAGTAGAGACAGGGTTTCTCTGTGTTAGTCAGGATGGTCTCGAACTCCCGACCTCAGGTGATCTGCCCACCTTGGCCGCCCAAAGTGCTGGGATTACAGGCATGAGCCACCGCGTCTGGCCTGTTTTGTTTTCGTCACCCAGGCTGGAGCATGGTGGTGCAATCATAGCTCACTGCAGTCTCAACCTCCTGGGCTCAAGTGGTCCTCCCACCTCAGCCTCCCGAGTAGCTGAGACCACAGGTGCACCGACACCATGCCCAGATAATTTTTAAATTTTTTGTAGAGATGAGGCCTTGTAGCCCAGGCTGATATCAAACTCCTGAGCTTCAGCGATCCTCCTGCCTCAGCCTCCCAAAGTGCTGGGATTACAGAGGTGAGGCACTGAGCCTGGCCCCCAGAGGCCCCCTCTTTGGCCTGGAGGAAACACCTCCCAATGTCTTTCCAGCCTCTAGGCCTTTGTCTCTGCCAGGCTCTCTAACAAGACGCCTTTTCCACCACTCAAGTCCCACTTACCCATCTGGTGAGTTCCTCTGTCCTTGGTTTCGCCTACTGGGGCATCCTTTTCCTGGGAAGTTATTCCTGGCCTCCCAAGAAGGTCCTGGCTTCTACAGCCAGGGTATCAAGCACATGGAACTTAGCCCAAGCCAGCAGTCAATACAAATAGCCTCCAAGCCACACACCACAAGTTGCCACATTTTTTTAAAAAAAGCAAAAAGAAATAGGTGGCCAGGCACGGTGGCTCACGCCTGTAATCCCAGCACTTTGGGAGGCTGAGGTGAGCAGATCATTTGAGGTCAGGAGTTCAAGACCAGCCTGACCAACGTGGTGAAACCCCGTCTTTACTAAAAATACAAAATAATTAGCTGGGCATGGTGGTGCGCCCCTGCAACCCCACTTACTCGGGAGGCTGAGGCAGAAGAATCACTTGAACCTGGAAGGCAGAGGTTGCAGTAAGCTGAGATCGCACAGATCGTGACAGAGTGCGACTCTGTCTCAAAAACAAACAAAAAAGAAACGGGTAAAATTAATTGTAGTTTTCTCCAGCTTTAAGACTGGAAGGGCCAGGTGTGGTGGCTCACCTGTAATCCCAGCACTTTGAGAGGCTGAGGCAGGAGGATCATGAGGTCAGGAGTTCGAGACCAGCCTGGCCAACATGGTGAAACTTCATCTCTACTAAAAATACGAAAAAAAAAAAAAATTAGCCAGGCATGGTGGTGGGCGCCTGTAATCCCAGTTACTCAGGAAGCTGAGGCAGGAGAATTGCTTGAACCTGGGAGGCGGAGGTTGCAGTGAGCCAAGATTATGCCACTACACTCCAGCCTGGGTGACAGAGCAAGACTCCGTCTCGAAAAAAAAAGACTAGAAGGAAAAAAGAAAAGAAAATAATTAATTGTAGGAATAGATTTTATTCAACTTGATGTATCGAAAATATCACCACTTCAGCATGTAATCAATATAAAAATTACCCATGAGATGTTTTATATGCTTTGCATCTCAATTTTGATGCTCAATTTTGAAAAGGTACATTGAAATGGAATTAATTAAAATGAGATTTTAATTTCATTTAAATTAATTAAAATGAAATGAATTTTATTTTTTAAAAATTTTCAAAATGAAATAAAATTAATTAAATTTTAATTAATTAATTTAAATTTAATTTAATTAATTTTAATTAATTTTAATTTTTAAAATTAAATTTATTTAAATTAATTAAAATGAAATTTAAATTAATTAAAATGAAATAAAATGGAAAATTTTCACTTTCTCAGTCACATTGCACATAGGTGCTAAATAGCCACCTATGGCCAGTGGCTTCTGGGATGGACAGCACAGGTGTAAGCCATTTACTTACATGTCTTGTTTGTGGACACAATATCAGAGACTGACCCAGAGGAGGTCTCTACAGATATTAGTTGGAAAAATAGACTATTGGATGCCTGGATGAATGGATGAGTGGATGCATGGATGGATGGATGGATGGATGGATGGATGGATGGACGGATGGTCGAATGGATGGGTAGATGGTTGGATGGATGGATGAATGGATGGAGGATGCATAGAAAGATGGATGCATAGATGGCTGGTTGAATGGATACCTGGCTGAGTGGATGAATAGAGGATGGATGGATGGATAGAAGGATGGTTGAGTAGATGCTTGGATGGATGAATGGATAGACAGTGATGAATGGATGGCAGGATGGATGGATGAATGGATAGATGAAGGAATGGTTGGGTGATGGATGAATAAATGGCTGAATGAATGCAGGATGGATGGATAGATGGATGGTTGGATGGTTGGGTGGCTAGATGAATGGATGGAAAATGGATGGATGGGTGATGGATGGCTGGATAGATGGATGGTTGAGTAGATGGTTGGATGGATGAATGGATGGATAGATGATGAATGGATGAAGAGGTGGATCGTTTGATGGCTGATGAATGGATGGAGGGATGGATGGTTGGATGGGTAGATAGATGGATGTTGAATGGATGATTGGATAAGTGGTTGGGTGGCTGGATGAATGGTTGGGTGGATGGTCGGGTGGATGGATGATGGATGAATAGAGGGACAGGTGGATGCATAAATAGAGGGATGAACAGCTGGAGGGATGAATGGATGTATAATCCTTGCTCCTCTCACTACCCATGACCAAGTGGCTCTGGGTTTTCCACTTGCATTTTCCCACACTCTTCATCCTTTTTTTTTTTTTTTTTTTTTTAATTGAGACCGAGTCTTGCTCTGTTGCCCAGGCTGGAGCACAGTGGCACAATCTCGGCTCACTGCAATCTCCACCTTCTGGGTTCAAGCAATTCTCTGCCTCAGCCTCCTGAGGAGCTGGGATTATAGGCACCCACCACCACTCCCAGCTAATTTTTGTATTTTTAGTAGAGACGGGGTTTTACTATGTTGGCCAGGCTGGTCTTGACCTCCCGACCTCGTGATCCACCCGCCTGGGCCTCCCAAAGTGCTGGGATTACAGGCATGAGCCACCAAGCCCAGCCCACTCCTTCATCCTTCTAGTCTCGTCCTTGTCTCCTAGATGTCCAAGCCCCTCAGATTCATTTCTGGGGGTTGATGGTCTCCACTAGTATCCCTGCACTCCCACAATTGGCTAAAATGTCACTCTGGTGTCTTCTGGTTCCTCCTTGCCACCTCTGTAGGAGTCTGGACCCCTCGCCTTCCAGAATCAGGCTTTTGCATCTCCTCAGCTCCCTCCTCATTCTCCACAGAGATTCAATGGACTTCTCCTGGCACCACCATGACCTTCACTCATTCCATCACGTCTTCCTGTGACAATTCATTCATTCCATCAACAGGCACTTATTGAGCATTTACTATATTCCAGGCTCTTCCCTTGGGAAACAACCGCAGATTTGACATAGAACAAGCCCTTCTTTCATGGGGTTGACAGTCTAGTGGGGAGATAGATGGTAAACAAAACAAAGAAGCAAAACATTTAGGAGGTCAGATGGTGACGAGTGCTATGGGAAAAAGTAAAACAGGAAAGAGGAATGGAGAAGTTGGTGGATGAGCCTGGGGGAGGTGACACTGGGCAGAGTCAGACGATAGGAGCCCATGAAGCTCCCAGGTATCAGGAACATGTGGGAATAGCAAGGGCAAAGGCCCTGCAGTAGGAGCCTCCCCCGGGTCTTAGGCCGCCTAGTTTGGCCAGTTTCTTTCCATTGCCCACTCAGGCACAACCTCAGGCCCTACTGCTCCCTTCCCCGACCTTCCTGTGCCCCAGGGCTGCCTCCGCACCTGCCTGCGAGTTTCCCTCTCAGGATCCCTAAGGACCTGGGCATTCCCTTCCCCAGACTCTCCCTACCCCCCCGCCCCAGCAGCACACAGAGCCAGGGACAAAGGGTCATTGAATAGAAAACAAAGGTGAAGACAGCCCAGCCGGAGGCCTGGTGGGGTGTCATGGTTCAGTCCCCCACCTCCGACATCAGAGGGGTTCACTCAGCCTCAGAGGGGGATGCCTGGCCCTCTCACCCTTCCACCCGCCCTGCAAGAGAGCCCTTTTGTCAGCAGGAACATCAAGGCTTAACACTGAAAGTATCAAGGCAGAATGTTGAGGATGTGGACTCGGTAGTGGCTGGGGGCAGGGGCGGGTGCTCCCACAGCTCAGCCTCCTGGAGACGGGTCTTGGGGTGGTGAATTGAGAGATGGGATACCCCAGAACCCTCCTTTTCTGCTTACCATCAGAGTGAGGGCGGGCAGTGCTGTGTGCCCTGGGGGAAGCCACATTACCTCTCTGGGCCCCCTTCCTGCATCTGTTAGGTGAGTCTGACGTCTTCCATCCCCCTCACCTATGCAACAATAATTGGTCAGTATATACAATTTTATTTGTTTTGGCTTTTTTTTTTTTTTCTTTTTGAGATGGAGTTTCACTCTTGTTGCCCAGGCTGCAGTGCAATGGTACAATCTTGGCTCGCTGCAACCTCTGCCTCCAGGGTTCAAGTGATTCTCCTGCCTCAGCCTCCCGAATAGCTGGGATTACAGGCACCTGCCACCATGCCCAGCTAATTTTTTGTATTTTTAGTAGAGATGGGGTTTCACTATGTTGGCCAGGCTGGTCTTGAACTCCTGACCTCAGGCGATTCACCCGCCTCGGCCTCCCAAAGTGCTGGGATTACAGGCGTGAGCCATTGCACAGGCTTTCTTTTGGCATTTTTTTTTTTTTGAGACGGAGTCTCTCTCTGTCGCCCAGGCTGCAGTGCAGTGATGTGATCTCAGCTCACTCCAACCTCCACCTCCCAGGTTCAAGCGATTCTCGTGTCTCAGCTTCCCAAGTAGCTGGGATTACAGGCACCTGCCGCCACTGGTGGGGAGACTGGCTTCATGACTCCAGGACTCTGAGGGGTCAGGGACCAACAGCTGGGGAGGGCCAGGGTTTGGGGTGGGGGCAGAAGAGAAGAGAACACCGTCTATGCTGAGCTCACTGTGTACCAGATCCTCCACCAGCAGCTGAGAGTGTCTCCCTCAGTCCTCACGACAGCCCGATGGGTGCCATTCACAGATGGGGAAACTAAGGCAAGATGAGCCTATGAGCCTGGTTCCCGGCCCCACAGCTGGGAGGCACTGGAGCTGGGATTTGAACCAGGGCTGTGACCTTCAGACTCTCATGCCCAACCATATCTGGCAGTTGTCTCTCATATCTGTGTCTCTCCCTGTCCCTGACCTTTCTATGTATCTCTGTCTCTGCCCTCTGTATATTGCTGTTGGGTCTCTCAGGGTCTCTGACCCCTGTGTGTCTCTGTCTCCTCTGGGTCTCCGTGTGTCTCTGTCTCCGCCCTCCGTGTATCTCTGTTGCGTCTCTCAAGGTCTCTGGCCCCTGTGCATCTCAGTCCCCTCCTGGTCTCTGTCTCCCATGCCCTCTGCCCTCTCCCTCTCTCCCTGGCTCCCGCCCTGTCTGTGCTGCCATGGTCCTGGCTGTGCCTCTGTCCCTGTGTCTGTTTCCAGGGTGCCCCTTAAGCGTCAGCCCGTGAGGGCAAGTTTCTGTCTGCCCCTTCCCCAGCGGTGGCCTAGTGCTTGGAACAGCGCCTGGCAGACAGGAGATGCTCAGTAAATATTTCTCAAATGAATAAAGGAATGAATGAGTGAATGAATGAATGAATGAACTCGCTGAGATGGGCGAGATCAGCGCCATTTCCCAAATGAGCAACGTGGGCTCCAGGTGGGTGCCCACAGGCCCAGAACTGCCAGCCCGGAAGGTTCTGGCGTGGGCTTGGCACTGACCCCCTGGACTCTGCCCCCAGCTGAGCACCAGACGCCAGGACGTGCCCATCACTGCTCCTCCCCACCCTCAGAGCAGGGTGGCTCCCTCTGGCCTCTCCCCGCTGTTGGAGGCGTGGGTAGCAGCTGGGAGAACCGGCTGGGTGCTGCCCCTCCCCTTGGGCCGGGCACGGAGTAGGCACCTGGCGGGCTCCCCAGGTGGCAGACGCTGTCGCTGCGCACACCTGGCCTCTGTGCCGCCTGCTCCCTGCTCGTCCTCCCCTCCCCACCCTCACCCACCTGCCATGGACGGGCCCGCCGAGCCCCAGATCCCGGGCTTGTGGGACACCTATGAAGATGACATCTCGGAAATCAGGTGAGGCCCAGACCTGGGCAGGAGGCAGGAGATCCCAGGGAGGAGGTGGCTGTTTGGGGGAGCCGGGGCCTGTGGCAAGGGTGGCCTCCAGCCACCCGCAGCCACAGGCCTGGCCCAGACTTAGCTGGAGGGGCTGGGCTGGGCTGGGGCATCCAGTGTGGTGTATAGGTCCCTCCTGAGAAGGGAGTGAGGACCCGACCGTGTTGAGTCACCAGCGGGGATGCCTGGGGTGTCCCTGTCCCTCTCCCGGCCTCAGTTTTTCTGTCTGTCAAAGGGGCCCACAAGCCCTGTGTCTCCCTGATAGAGCAGTGGAAGAGAGCAGGCAGCTTGGTGCATAGTAGTTGCTCAGGAAACACAACAGCCTGTAGTACCCAGGACACCCCATGCAAGCCCTGAAATAACGGGGGTGCTTGGGGGTGAAATGGGAGAGACTGGGATGCTGCTGAGACCCCCAGAGGGAGAAGCTGTGTTCTAGGGCACTTGGGGCGGAGAGGGCAGGCTCTGGACTCTTCAGGTCTCCTAACAGTGGTTAGGGCAGAGCACTGCCCACCTCCATGAGCTCAGCGTGACTCCCTGTTCCTGGGGATGAGTCAGACACTTTGACAGTACCTGCTTTCCAGATGGGGAAACTGAGGCTGGGAGGGAACGCGACATGACCGCAATTACGCAGCTAGAAGCAAATCTGAACCCGGTCTGTCTCACGCCAGAGCCTGTGGTTTCTCCTGCTCCTCACAGCCTTGGTGATGTCCCCTTTACACCCCTCCCCGTGGCTCCATCTTTTAGGGGAGCGCAGAGGCCCAGAGAGGGCAGGCAGCCTGCCCCAGATCACACAGCAAACTGCTGAGACAATCTCCAACCCCTCGTATCTTGCACTCTTGCCAAGTGAGACCTTCCTGGCAGCCTGGGCCCCTCCAGCCACCGTGGGCTGTGAGGAGGGAGACAACCAAGACCTGTTCTCAGCCCAGTTGCCTCATTCCTTTCTTATTTTATTTTATTTTTTTTTGAAATGGAGTTTCGCTCTTGTTGCCCAGGCTGGAGTGCAATGGCACGATATCAGCTCACTGCAGCCTCTGCGTCCCAGGTTCAAGTGATTCTCCAGCCTCAGCTTCCCAAGTAACTGGGATTACAGGAGCCCGCCACCATGCCCAGCTAATTTTATTTTTGTATTTTTAGTAGAGAAAGGGTTTCACCATGTTGGCCAGGCTGTTCTTGAACTCCTTGCCTCAGGTGATCCACCTGCCTCGGCCTCCCAAAGTGCTGGGATTACAGGCGTGGGCCACCACGCCTGGCCGCCTCATTTCATTCCACTGTTTCAGGCCCTCCCCTCCCCTCCCTCAGCCAGAAGCTGGGGCATGAAGAGGCCTTCCTGGGTGCCTGGGACTCCAGAGACAGGAGCAGTTCAATCCTGATTGCTGTGTGACCTAGACAAGCTTCCTGATGTCTCTGGGCCTCCTGGGCTGACAGCTGTGACCAGGCTGGCCCAGTTCTGCGTGAGGGAGGCCCCAGCATTCTCTACTCAACATTGTCTAATCCAGGCCTTCTGAGTTCTGCAATTCTTCCCTCCAGAGATAAACAGATAAACCAGCTCGCCTCCAGGGTTCCCGCCTCTGGGAAGGCCTCACCCCCACCCCAGCCAGGCACATGGGAGCCTTTTTTATCTCTGCGACGGCCCTGCCAGCTGGTCATAAAACGCCCTGAGTGACCTCACTAAGTGGGTGACCTTGGTTTAGTCATTGACCCTCTGCAAAGCTCGGTTTCGTCATCGTCGGGGAGAATAGCCCTCCCCTGCAAGACTCCTCCAGCCCTGATGGCTGCAGCGCCCTGGGGGGGTGCCCTTAGGACCTCAAACTTCCAGGTACTTCTGGAATCCCCTAGGCCTGGAAGCGTGCCTCTCCCCAGCGAGCCTGCTGGAGCATCCCCCTGGGGCCCACTTCCTTCTGGATGTGCCCCTCCCAGACCCCCTCAGATACGCCACGTACCCCCCCAGATTCGCACCTCCTCCCAGGTTGCCCATCTCAGGGATGTCCCCTCCCCATCACTGGCTCAGATCCACAGGGCTTCTCCTGGCCCCGACTTCCCCCTCTGCTCGCCCCCAGCCTGTCAGTCCCCAACCCCCACCCCTGTCCCGTGACTCTCTGCCCTGGTTCTTCCTCTCGGTTGCCACAGCCCCAGCTCAGGCCTCCTCATCTCCCCCCAACCTCACCACTCCAGCCTTGGCTGTCCCAGGCTGCTCCTCCCCTCCTCCCAGCCATCCAGTGAATTCCTCAGCGCCCAGCCCTCACCCACCCCGCCCCCCCAGCCTCCTCACCTGCATTCCAGCTACTCTACTACTTTTTTTTTTTTTTTTTTTTTTTTTTGAGACTGAATCTGGCTCTGTCACCCAGGCTGGAGTGCAGTGGAACGATCTCGGCTCACTGCAACCTCCGCCTCCCAGGTTCAGGTGTATTACCTCATCTAATCCTCACAGCCATCTGAGATGAACCCACTTTGACTGCTGTCATCCTGTGTCAGAGATGAGGCCCAGAGAGGTTGAGTGACTTGCCTAGGGTCACAGAGCTGCCAAGCAGGGCACGGCCAGGATTTGAACCAGGGAAGCCTGACTGTTATCATGCCCTGGACAGGGAGTTTAGGGATGATGAGCAAGACCAGGAAGGAGCGAGATCCAGGAGGTAGACTCAGCCCAGATGGGAGGTGAAGCGGGCGCTCTGAGGTTCTAGCCTCCCGAGTAGCTGGGATGACAGGTGCGTGCCACTGCGCCCAGTTAATATTATTACTATTATTTTTTTGAGACAGAGTCTCGCTCTGTCGCCCACGCTGGAGTGCAGTGGCACGATCTCGGCTCACTGCAACCTCGGCCTCCCAGGTTCAAGCGATTCTCCTGCCTCAGCCTCCCAAGTAGCTGGGATTACAGGCACCCGCCACCATGCCTGGCTAATTTTTATATTTTTAGTTGAGACAGGATTTCACCATGTTGGCCAGGCTGGTCTCGAACTCCTGACCTCAGGTGATCCACCCGCCTTGGTCTCCCAAAGTGCAGGGCTTACAGGCGTGAGCCACCGCGCCCGGCCTATCTACTCTATTACTTTGAATTCCCTGGCCACGCTTGTTCCCTGCCACAGTGCCTTTGCTTATCTGGCTCATTCCATAGGGATCCCAGAGACATCTTCTCTCTCTCTCTCTCTCTCTCTCTCTCCCCCCCTCTCTCTCTCTTTTGAGACAGAGCCTTGCTCTGTGGCTCACACTGGAGTGCAGTGGCACAATCTCGGCTCACTGCAATCTCTGCCTTCTGGATTCAAGTGATTCTCTTGCCTCAGCCTCCAGAGTAGCTGGGATTACAGGCATGCGCCACCACACCCAGCTAATTTTTGTTTTTTTTTGGAGATGGAGTCTTGCTCTGTCACCCAGGCTGGAGTGCAGTGATGCGAACTTGGCTCATTGCAACCTCAGCCTCCCAGGTTCAAGCGATTCTTCTGCCTCAGCCTCCTGAGTAGCTGGGATTACAGGCACACTCTACCATGCCCGGCTAATTTTTTGTATTTTAGTAGAAACGGGGTTTCACCATGTTGGCCAGGCTGGTCTTGAACTCCTGACCTCAGGTGATGTGCCCACCTCGGCCTCCCAAAGTGCTGGGATTACAGGTGTGAGCCACCGCGCCCGGCCTAATTTTTATATCTTTAGTAGAGAAAGGGTTTCACCACTTTCGGGACTTTGCGTGCACCAGCGCAGTGTCCTTTGCCTGGGCTGACCTCTGCCCTCTCTCCTTCCTTTGCCAAACTTCTCAGGCATTAAGATTCAACACGGGCAATTTAGGATTTTTGGCCAGGGGAATGAGAGAATGCAGGCAGACACCCACGCCAGGTCCCAGGTCCCTGATCACGCTGGTCTAGCTTCAAATCTGCCCCGTGGCACCAAAATATTGGCCTGTTCGTGGATAGGAAATGAATGTAGGAAATTTGTGAAAAGGACGTCAAGAATGAATGAATGAATGGAGGCTCCATTAAGCAACCTCTGAGCCGGAGCTTCCAGGATGAGTCAGGGTTAGCAGACGGGGAGGAGGGGCAGGGAGTGCTGGGAAAGGGAATGGTTGGGGCACAGGGACAGAGGTGGCTTCATGAGAGTAAGGGGCAGCTGGGTCAGAAGAGGGCCAGCTGCAGTGGAAACTCCCCGTGGTGGGCCATCCTGCAGCAGACCTGAGTGGCTCTCAAATGGTTCGTTCTTTAAGCACCCCCAGGGAGAGAAACTATTGTTTCAGAATACACGCATATGTGATTTAAAAAAAAAAAAAAAAGAGTTGCCAGCTCAGTGGCTCACACCTGTAATGCCAGCACTTTGGGAGGCCGAGGCAGGTGGATCACTTGAGGTCAGGAGTTCAAGACCAGCCTGGCCAACATGGTGACACCCCATCTGTACTAAAAATAAAAAAATTAGCCAGAGTTGTGCCACACACCTGTAATCTCAGCTACTCAGGAGGTTAAGGCAGGAGAATCGCTTGAACCCAGGAGGCAGAAGTTGCAGTGACCTGAGATCCTGCCACTGTACTCCAGCCTGGGCAACAGAGCAAGACTCTGTCTCAAAAAAAAAAAGTTGTCCTAGGCCAGGCATGGTGGCTCCTGTCCATTGCAGTACTTTGGGAGGCCAAGGCAGGAGTATCATTTGAGGTGAAGAGTTCAAGACCAGACTGGACAACACAGCAAGACCCCGTCTCTAAAAAAATTAAATAAAAACCAAACAAGGAATTGACCAGAATTTAATTCACGATAGCAGCTCAAGGGAAGGGTAGATGCCACAGGAAGGGGCCCAGAGATATCAGCAAGATGCATCGCTCAGAATGTTCTAGTTTATGGGGTTCGTTATGAATTATGCTTTAGAAATTTAATATGTGAGATCGGGCTCTGTGGCTCATGCCTGTAATCCCAGCACTTTGGGAGGCTGAAGTGGGCGGATCACTTGAGGTCAGGAGTTCAAGACCAGCCTGGCCAACATGGTAAAACCCCGTCTCTACTAAAAACACAAAAATTTGCCAGGCGTGGTGGCACTTGCCTGTAGTCCCAGCTACTCGAGAGGCTGAGGCAGGAGAGTTGCTTGAACCCAGGAGGCGGAGGTTGCAGTGAGCTGAGATCACATACTGCACACCAGCTTGGGTGACAGGATTGAAACTCCATCTCAAAAAAAAAAAAAAAAAAAAGAAATTTAATATGTGTTCCATGTGGTCTTGTATGTAAAAAGGACTAAAAAGGATAATAAGGGCTAAATTAAAATCATAAGAGGCCGGGCATGGTGGCTCACGCCTGTAATCCCAGAACTTTGGGAGGCCGAGGTGGGCAGATCACCTGAGGTCGATAGTTCGAGACCAGGCTGACCAACATGGAGAAACCCCGTCTCTACTAAAAATAGAAAAAAATCAGCCGGGCATGGTGGCGCATGCCTGTAATCCCAGCTACTCGGGAGGTTGAGGCAGGAGAATCGCTTGAACCCAGGAGGCGGAGGTTGTGGTGAGTCGAGATCATGTCATTACACTCCAGCCTGGGCAACAAGAGTGAAACTCTGTCTCAAAAAATAATTAAAATTAAAAAAATTTAAAAAAATAAAATAGTAAGAGGAAAACATTTGGCACAGGCGGTAGGCAGGATGGGCTGCTGACCCAGTAGGCTGACAAGCCCAGGATGTTATAATCCCTGTAACATCCTTGAAGTTGTTCTCAACCTGTTGAGTGCTGTCTGTATTACCTCATCTAATCCTTACAGCCGTCGGAGATTAACCCATTTTAACTACTATCATCCCCTGTAAGAGGTGAGGCCCAGAGAGGTTGAGTGACTTGCCCAGGGTCACACAGCTGCCAAGCAGGGCGTAGCCAGGATTTGAACCAGGGAAGCCTGACTGTATCACGCCCTGGATGGGGAACTTGGGGATGAGCAAGACCCGGAAGGAGCGAGATCCGGGAGGGAGACTCAGCCCAGACAGGAGGCGTAGCAGACGCTCTGCGGTTCCAGGCGTTTCCTTCCATTCCCTGCGTGCTGGGCTACGGAGAGTGTCAAGGCCAGAGAAGCCACGCCGGCCTTTGGACCTGGGGCGCCTCGGGCAGCCAAGGAGAGCTGCGATGGCCGCTCCTCCCCGCGCTCTGATCTCGGGAGTCCCTGGCGCCGGCACCTTCTGATCTCTGCCTCTTATTGGCGGGGAGGGCGAGGAGGGGCCAGCTCTGGTTTTACAACCCCGGCCCCACCTTCCTTAGGGAGGGCTGAGCCACATGAATGATTTTATGGCCAAAGCCCTGCCAGTCACGAGGCTGCTTTTTCTTTTCTTTTCTTTTCTTTCTTTTTTTTTTTTTGAGACAGAGTTTCACTCTGGTTGCCCAGGCTGGAGTGCAGTGGCACCATCTCGGCTGACTGCAACAGCCGCCTCCCGGGTTCAAGCGATTCTCCTGCCTCAGCCTCCTGAGTAGCTGGGACTACAGGCGTGCGCCACCACGCCTGGCTAAATTTTTGTATTTTTAATAGAGACGGGGTTTCACCATATAGGTCAGGCTGGTCTCGAACTCCTGACCTCGGATGATCCACCCGCCTCGTCCTCCCAAAGTGCTGGGATTACAGGTGTGAGCCACCGCGCCTGGCCTGAAGCTGCTTTTTCTGAGACAGGGGCTGATCAAGGGGTTTCAAACAATTAAGAAATAATAAGGCATTGCCTCCCCGCTGGGTGAGATTTGGGCAGGCAGACTAGGGAGAGGGGCTTCGGGGCCAGCACTAGCGGATGCGGGGACTTGGGGAGAAGTGGAAAAAGATGCTCACGGTTCCCTCCTTCTCCACCCAGCCCCTGACGAGGGACTCAGCCTTGAAGAGTGAGGGACAGGATGCGTTTTCCTTTCCACTCGCTCTTTGGGGTGGGGGGAGGCAGTTGTGCCTGGTGGGCCTGTGTACGGACTGGCAGAGGAAAGGTTGGAAGTGGTGATGTTCAGAGTTCAGGACCCATTTGGTTTTGTGTTTTGTTTTGGAGACAGAGTCTTGCTCTGTCGCCCAGGCTGGAGAGCAGTGGCGTGATTTTAGCTCACTGCAACCTCCGCCTCCTGGGTTCAAGCGATTCTCCTGCCTCAGCTTCCCAAGTAGCTGGGATTACAGGCATGTGCCACCACGCCTAGCTAATTTTTGTATTTTTGATAAAGACAGGGTTTCGCCATGCTGGCCAGCTGAGTTCAGGACCCATTTGGAAAGAACTAAGCAGCTCAGTTTGCCATCTGGAGGGTCTGGAGGAGGAAATGTGGGACCCAGTGGGTCACCCATGACATGGAATAAATGCCAGGCTGAGAAGGGAGACCCTCGCCTTGCCAGGAGGCCTGGAGTGGAGGCCCTAAGAGAGGTGTGGCCGGTTACATACGTGGGGACCAGAGCCCCAAGGATCTGTAGTGGGGACCGTGACACCGCAGGCAAGAAAGCCTGCAGGGGCCAGGTGCCACAGCTCACGCCTGTAATCCCAACACTTTGGGAGGGCGAGGCGGGAGGATTGCTTGAGGCCAGGAGTTCAAGACCAGCCTGGGCAACATAGCAAACCCTCATCTCTCTTTAAAAAAAAAAAAAAAAAAAAAAATTAAAAAGAAAAGAAGAATGCCCACAGGAAGGCAGTCCTGGGTTCGAATGCTGCCCCTATGGCTCAGGAGCTGGGACCCTCCTGGTAGAAAGGACTGCCCTCAGGGTTGAGCGTCTGTGAAACGGGCAATGACCGGGGAAGGGCCTGACCTGGGCTCGCAGCTGACTCAGCATTTGTGCTTCTCTCTTTCCTCCTTCCCCAGTTCTGAGACCGCTGCTGAGCCAGAAACTCGAATGCTAGGAAGGGAGGGGATGGGTGAGGAATGATAATAATGACGAGCTTCCTGAGCATCTGCCCTGAGCCAGGCCCTGTGCTGAAGGCTGTGTGGGGATGAGCTCATTGAGTCTTCACGACAGCCCTGTGTGGTCCCAGTGTTACAATGCCCATTTTACAGATGGGAAAACTGAGGCCCCACTCATAACCCTCATGCCAGAGAAAGGAATCCAACAGGGGCTTGGAACTGCAGTCAGAGGCTGCCCCTCAGTGGCCATTTCTTCTCGGGGGGACTTGTCACCCTTATGGTTTCCATGACTCTGGCCACCCTCCATAGATATATACCGTGAGCCCACAGGAAAACATTTTCTCGTAGCCACCTTTTAAAAAAAAAACAAAAGAAACAAGTGAAATTAATTTTAATCACATATCTAATCTATCTGAAATATCATTTCCACATATAGTCAATTTCAAAAATTGTCAATGAGGCTGGGTGTGGTGGCTCATGCCTATAATCCCAGCACTTTGGGAAGCCGAGACGTGTGGATCCCTGGAGGTCAGGAGTTCAAGACCAGCCTGGCCAACATGGTGAAACCCCATCTCTAGTAAATATACAGAAATTAGGACAGCCGTGCTGGCTCACATCTGTAATCCCAGCACTTTGGGAGGCCGAGGTGGGCCTATCATTTGAACCCGGGAGGCAGAGGTTGCAGTGAGCTAAGATCCTGCCATTGCACTCCAGCCTGGGCAACAAGAGCAAAACTCCGTCTCAAAAATAAAAAAAATAAAACTTAGCCAGGTGTGGTGGTGGGCGCCCGTAATCCCAGCTACTCGGGAGGCTGAGGCAGGAGGATTGTTTGAACCCAGGAGACGGAGGTTGCTGTGGGGCTGAGATCGCACCACTGCACTCCAGCCTGGGAGACAGAGCAAGATCTTGTCTCAAAAAAATAAATTCGGGCCCGGTGTGGTGGCTCATGCCTGTAATCCCAGCATTTTGGGAGGCCGAGACAGGCGGATCACCTGAGGTCGGGAGTTCCAGACCAGCCTGACCAACGTGGAGAAACCCCGTCCTACTAAAAATACAAAAGTAGCCGGTCGTGGTGGCACATGCCTGTAATCCCAGCCACTCTGCGAGGCTGAGGCAGGAGACTCGCTTGAACCTGGGAGGCAGAGGTTGCAGTGAGCCGAGATCGTGCCGTTGCACTCCAGCCTGGGCAACAAGAGCGAAACACTGTCTCAAAATAAATAAATAAATAGATAGATAAAATAAATAAATTAATTAAGATAAAATAAATAAATAATAAAGGTATGCTGGAAGGGAGAGAGAGAGGAGGTGTTTGAGAAAAAGGAGGAGAGAAAAAAGTGAAGAGCCCCAGGCGACAGGCGTCACGCAGGGTGCGGTTCCGTGGTGTAGTGGAGCATGCGACATTCAGGGAACAAGCCAAACTGGACAGTGAGAACGGAACACTGGCAGCCCAGCTACAGCGGGACTCGGACGGGCAGGGCCTGCGGTGAGACTGTCAGGCTTCAAGGGACAGAGCCAGGGACCTCGAACCTAACGTATGTTCCCCATCAGGCAGATGTAGGTGAGATGCTCTACATCCCAGAGCCCCACTCCCCTCTTCTCCAAAATGGCTGGGTGCAGTGGCTCATGCCTGTAATCACAGCACTTTGGGAGGCTGAGGCAGGCGAATCACCTGAGGTCGGGAGTTCAAGACCAGCCTGGTCAACATGGCAAAACCCCATGTCTAAAAACACAATAATTAGCCGGGCTCAGTGCTCACGCCTGCAATCCCAGAACTTTGGGAGGCCAAGGCAGGAGGATCACTTGAGGTCAGGAGTTTGAGATCAGCCTGACCAACATGGCGAAACCCTGTCTCTACCAAAAATACAAAAATTAGGCCAGGTGTGGTGGCTTATGCCTGTAATCCCAACACTTTGGGAGGCTGAGGCGGGCGGATCACCTGAGGTTAGGAGTTCAAGACCAGCCTGGCTAACATGGTGAAACCCTGTTTCTACTAAAAATACAAAAAATTAGCCAGGCATGGTGGCACGTGCCTGTAATCCCAGCTACTTGGGTGGCTGAGGCAGAAGAATCACTTGAACCCCAGAGGTGGAGGTTGCAGTGAGCTGAGATGGCACCATTGCACTCCAGCCTGGGCAACAAGAGCGAAACTCTGTCTCAAAAAAAAAAAAAAAATTAGCAAAGCGTGGTGGTATACACCTGCAATCCCAGCTACTGGGGAGGCTGAGGCAGGAGAATTGCTTGAACCCCGGGAGGTAGAGGTTGCAGTGAGCCGAGATCACACCATTGTACTGCAGCCTGGGTGAAGGAGTGAGACTCTGTCTCAAAATAATACATAAATAGAAATAAAAAATCATATGAATGTTTATATGGATTTTTATTATTATTTTATTATTTATAGATCACAGTTTTACTTGTTTTGAGGATATATGCAATATTTATATAGACTTTATTTATTTATTTATTTTTTGAGACAGAGTCTCACTTCCTCACCCAGTCCAGAGTGCAGTGGCGCGATCTCAGCTCATTGCAACCACTGCCTCCCAGGTTCAAGCAATTCTCTTGCCTCAGCCTCCCAAGTAGCTGGGATTACAGGTATGTACCACCATACCCAGCTAATTTTTGTATTTTTAGTAGAGATGGGGTTTCACCATGTTGGTCAGGCTTGTCTTGAACTCCCAACCTTAAGTGATCCGCCTGCCTCGGCCTCCCAAAGTGCTGGGATTACAGGCGTGAGCCACCATGACCAGCTGATATTTATATAGACTTAAAGTGTGCAGGAATTGGCAAGAAAAAAAAAAGTTAAGGGGGAACTTTCCCTACCAGATCTTTTTTTAAAATATAAAATTTTATTAAAATAGATTTTTTGTGGAGACAGGGTCTTGCTATGTTGCCCAAGCTGATTTTGAACTCCCAGGCTCAAGCCATTCTCCCGCCTTGGCTTCCCAAAGTGGTAGGATTACAGGGGACTGAGCCACCGCACCCAGCCTCCTATCGGATCTTAAAACCTACTTTACAGCTACTACAATGCAAATCATATGATATCCACTCTGTGACCTAGCAATTCTGTTCCTAGTTATTTGCCCAAGAGAAATGAGAACGCCGGTTCCCACAAAGACAGGAACAACTGTGGCAGCTTTGGGAGTAATAGCCTGACCTGGAAACCGCCGAGGTGTCCATTAACAGAGGACTGGATCAACACATTGTGAATTTATTTATGCAGTGGAATTCTACTCAGCCGCAAAACGGGAACAAGCTCTAATGTATACACAGACACGGAAAATGTCAGAAACATTATGCTAGGCAAAAACAACCAAAACACCAAAGAACCTCTTGTGTAAGATGTCAGTTCCAGAACATGCAAGACTGGGCTGATGCAATCTGTACGGTGGGGGACGTAGAGGGGTGGCCTCTGGGGACAGGGCAGGGACTGATTGAGACAAGATGCAGGCCGGGGCGCAGGCGCCGTGGCTCACACTTGTAATCCCAGCACTTTGGGAGGCCGAGGTGGGTGGATCACTTGAGGCCAGGAGTTCAAGACCAGCCTGACCAACATGGCGAAACCGCATCTCTACTAAAAATACAAAAATTAGCTGGGCGTGTTGGCACATGCCTGTAATCCCAGCTACTCGGGAGGCTGAGGCAGGAGAATCGTTTGAACTTGGGAGGCAAGGTTGCAGTGAGCCAAGTTGACGCCATTGAACTCCAGCCTGGGCAACAGAGACTTCCTCTCAAAAAAAAAAAAAAACAAAACAAAACAAAAGAAGAGGAAGAAGAAGAAGAAGACTGGGCTGAGGTGAGTTGATCACGAAGTCAGGAGATCGAGACCATCCTGGCCAACATGGTGAATCCCCATCTCTACTAAAATACACACAAAAAATGAGCCAAGCGTGGTGGCAGGTGCCTGAAGTTCCAGCTACTTGGGAGGCTGAGGCAGGGGAATCGCTTGAACCCAGGAGGTGGAGGTTGCAGTGAGCCGAAATAGCACCACTGCACTCCAGCCTGGCGACAGAGCAAGACTCTGTCTCAAAAAATAAAAATAACAATAAAAAAATAGGTCGGGTGCAGTGGCTCACGCCTGAAACCCCAGCACTTTGGGAGGCCGAGGCGGGCGGATCACGAGGTCCAGAGATCGAGACCAGCCTGGCTAACACGGTGAAACCCTGTCTCTACTAAAAATACAAAAAATTAGCTGGGCGTGGTGGCAGATGCCTGTAGTCCCAGCTACTTGGGAGGCTGAGGAAGGAGAATCGCTTGAACCCAGGAGGCAAGGTTGCAGTGAGCCGAGATCACACCACTGCACTCCAGCCTGGGCGACAGAGCGAGACTCCATCTCAAAAGGTGCAGTGGCCCCATCATAGATCACTGCAGTTTAGAACTCCTAGGCTCAAGCAATCCTCCCACCTCAGCCTCCCAAAGTGCTGTGATTACAGATGTGAGCCACTGTGCCCAGATTCCTTTTTTGCATAACTAAGATATGACTTTCTGTCTGGTTCCACCCTTGCTTTTCTGTTCTTTGTAATATCTCAGACATCTTGCCAAATAAATGCCACCTCCTCCTCCCAACCTGTTATTATGAAATTTTTCGAAACTTACAAGAACATGGCCGGGCGCGGTGGCTCACGCCTGTAATCCCAGCACTTTGGGAGGCTGAGGCAGGCGGATCACGAGGTCAGGAAGTCGAGACCATCCTGGCTAACACGGTGAAACCCTGTCTCTATAAATATACAAAAAATTAGCCGGGCATGGTGGCGGGTGCCTGTAGTCCCAGCTACTCGGGAGGCTGAGGCAGGAGAATGGCGTGAACCCGGGAGGCAGAGTTTGCAGTGAGCTGAGATTGCGCCACAGTACTCCAGCCTGGGCGACAGAGCGAGACTCCGTCTCAAAAAAAAAAAAAAAAGAAAGAAAAAAAGAGGAACTTAGAAGAACAATGGAAGGATTACCCCATGAACACCCCTATGCCCACCACCACTAAAATTTGGGTTTTTTTTAATTTTTAAAATTTTTTTCTTTTTTACAGTGTCCCTTTCAGGATACACTTAAATTTTATTATATAGTACTTGTTTTATCACAGATCTTTGCATCCCTCTAGCCATCTATCAATCCTTCTGGGTTTGTTGTTGTTGTTGTTTTGAGATGGGGTTTCACTCTGTTGCCCAGGCTACGGTGCAATGGCGTGATCTTGGCTCACTGCAACCTCTGCCTCCCAGGTTCAAGCGATTCTTCTGCCTCAGCCTCCCGAGTAGCTGGGACTACAGGTGCGTGCCACCATGCCCGGCTAATTTTTGTATTTTTAGTACAGATTGTGTTTCACTATATTGGTCAGGCTGGTCTTGAATGCCTGGACTGATGATACACCTGCCTCAGCCTCCCAAAGTGCTGGGATTACAGGAATAAGCCACTGAGCCCAGCCTAATTTTTGTTTTTTTTAGTAGAGACAGGGTTTCGCCATGTTAGACGGGCTGGTCTCAAACACCTGATCTCAGATGACCCGCCTCCGTAGGCCTCCCAAAGAGCTGGGATTACAGGCATGAGTCACAGTGCTCGGCCTAATCCTTACTTTTGATGCATTTCAAAGTAAGTTACAGACATCTGAATGTTTCACCCTAAACATTCCAGGCTGCATATTATTAACTACTTCAGTATTTGTTTATGGGTGTGTGTGTGTGTGTGTGTGTGTGTTTGTGTGTATGTCTGTGAGAGAGAGAGAGAGACAGAGAGATGGAAAGAGAGAGAGATGGAATCTCCCTCTGTCACCTAGGCTGAAGTGCAATGGCTAGATCTCGGCTCACTGCAACCTCCACCTCCCAGATTCAAGCGATTCTTCTGCCTCAGCCTCCCGAGTAGCTGGGATTACAGGTGTGCACCACTACGCCCGGCTAATTTTTGTATTTTTAGTAGAGATGGGGTTTTGCCATGTTGGCCAGGCTAGTCTCAAACTCCTGACCTCTGGTGATCTGCCTGCCTCAGCCTTCCAAAGTGCTGAGATTACAGATGTGAGCCACTGCACCTAGCTAGTGGTTTTGTTTGTTTGTTTGTTTTAATAGAAGTTTACCTACAGTAAACCACATAAATCTAAAGTGTGCTAGTTTTTTGTTTGTTTGTTTGTTTGTTTTTGAGACAGGATCTTGCCCTGTCACCTAAGTGGTACAACCACAGTTCACTGAAGCCTCCACCTCCCCAGCTCAGGCAATCCTTCCACCTCAGCCTCCCAAGTAGCTGAGAAAACAGGCACATGCCACCACACCAGCCTATTTTTTTTTTTTTTTAGACGGAGTCTCACTCTGTTACCCAGGCTGGAGTGCAATGGCATGGTCTTGGCTCACTGCAACCTCCGCCTCCTGGGTTCAAGTGATTCTCCCACCTCAGCCTCCCAAGTAGCTGGGACTACAGGCGCACACCACCACACCCAGCTATTTTCGTATTTTTAGTAGAGACGGGGTTTCACTCTGTTGGCCAGGCTGGTCTCGAACTCCTGGTGTCGAACTCCTGACTTCGTGATCTGCCTGCCTTGGCCTCCCAAAGTGCTGGGTTACAGGTGTGAGCCACCGCACCTAGCCTAAATTTTTTATTGTTATTTGTAGAGACGGAGTCTCACTATGTTGTCTAGGCTTGTCTCAAACTCCTAGGCTCAAGCGATCTTCCCACTTTGCTTCCCATTTTGGGAGCATTTGAGCTCCCAAAATGCTGGGATCACAGGCACGAGCCACCGCACCCAGCCTAAAGTGTGCTCATTTTGAGAAATATATGTACGGCTGGGCACAATGGCTCATGCCTGTAAACCCAGCACTTTGGGAGGCCAAGGCTGGTGGGTTGCTTGAGGCCAGGAGTTCGAGACCATCCTGGCCAACATGGCAAAACCCCATCATTACTAAAAATACAAAAATTCAAGGGATGTGCCAGGCATGGTGGCTCACACCTGTAATTCTAGCATTTTGGGAGGCTGAGGCGGGTGGATTGCCTGAGCTCGGGAGTTCCAGACCAGCCTGGGCAACGTGGTAAAACCCCATCTCTACTAAAATATAAAAAATTAGCTGGGCGTTGTGGTGTGCTCCTGTAATCCCAGCTAGTCAGGAGGCTGAGATGAGAGAATCACTTGAACCCGGGAGGCAGAGGTTGCAGTGAGCCGAAGTTGTGTCACTGCACTCCGGCTTTGGTGACACAGTGAGACTCTGTCAAAAAAAAAAAAATTAGAGGGACGTGTTGGCACACACCTGTAATCCCAGCTACTTGGGAAGTTGAGACATGAGAATTGCTTGAACCTGGGAGGTGCTAGTTGCAGTGAGCCGTGATTGTGTCACTGCACTCCAACCTGGGCGATAGAGCAAGACTCTGTTTCAAAAAAAAAAAAAAAAAAAAAAAAGAGAGGGAGAGGGAGAGATGCATGTATAACCCAAGTCCCTGTCAAGATGTAAACTCCTTTTGAGTGGCTGAATTCCAGCGTTTTTCCAGGTCCAGACTCATTTACCCCGTACCCTATTGTTTCTGGCCCCTCTTGGAACATCATTGCCATGATCGCCCTGGGATATATTTCACTGCGCGCTTCCTCAAGGGCATCTGTCTATTCCTTATGTTTCTCGGGGGTCAGGTTCATTTGGGGATCTGGCAAAGAGAACACAGTATTTAACCAGGCACGGTGGCTCACACTTGTAATCCCAGCACTTTGGGAGGCTGAGGCGGGCAGATCACGAGGTCAGGAGTTTGAGACCAGCCTGACCAACATGGAGAAATCCCGTCTCTACTAAAAATACAAAAATTAGCCAGGCGTGGTGGCGCACGCCTGTAATCTCAGCTACTCAGGAGTCTGAGGCAGGAGAATCGCTTGAACCCAGAAGGCAGAGGTTGCAGTGAGCCAAGATCATGCCTGGGCGACAGAGCGAGACTCCGTCTCAACAGCAACAACAAAAGAACACAGTGTTACCCGTGTGTCGGACATTGGCTTTTAAGGTAGGAAAGACATGGTACAGGGAAAAATTCTGCCACTTCCCAGCTCTCCTGCTAGTGAGGAAGGCAGATTTAAAGAAGGCAACAGACCAGGTGCGGTGGCTCACGCCTGTAACCCCAGCACTCTGGGAGGCTGAAGTGGGAGGGTCGCTTGAGCCCAGGAGTTCAAGACCAACCTGAGCGATGTGGTGAGACTCTATCTCTACAAAAAATGTAAACATTAGCCAGGTGTGGTGGTGTATGCCTGTAGTTCCAGCTACTCAGGAGGCTAGGCTGAGGCAGGAAAATCACTTGAGCCTAGGAGACTGAGGCTGCAGTAAGCTGTGACCGCATCACTGCACTCCAGCCTGAGCAACAGAGCAAGGCCCTGTATCCAAAAAATAAAAATAAGCAGGGCACGGTGGCTTATGCCTGTAATCCCAGCACTTTGGGAGGCCAAGGCAGGAGAATCCCACGAGCCCAGGAGTTCAAGACCAGTCTGGGCAACATAGCGAGACCCCTGTCTCTACAAAAAATTTAAGAATTAGCTGAGTGTGGTGGCACACACCTGTAGTCCCAGCTACTGGGGAAACTGAGGTGGGAGGATCGCTTGAGCCCAGGAGCCGGAGGGTGGAGGTCGACGGTGCAGTGAGCCAAGATCAAGCCACTGCACTCCAGCCTGTGCAACAGAGTGAGACTCTGTCTCAAAAAAAAAAAAAAAAAAGTATTAAAAAGGGCCGCAAAAGAGGCCAGCAGGATGCGGAGATGGGCAGTAATGTGCACGGGGTGGGAGGTCTCTTGCTTTAGCCAAGGTGGTCAGGGAAGACCCAAGCCCTGAAGACAGAGAAGGAGCTGGCCTTGAATCCTGTAAATGTTCCCAAACGATCTCCCTAAGAGGTTATGCCAGTCACACTCCTGCCAAGAGAGTATCTCTGCGCCACGGCCAAGGGTGAGTCATCCTGCTGAGAGGTTGAGCTGGGGACGCCTGCCCAGATGGGCTCCAAGTGAGGGAGAGCCTGGCGGGGAGAACAGCCCGGACAGAGGCAGGGCAGGGCGCCGGGACGCTGCTTGGCGCGTCCTGGGAGTGAAGCGCATTGAACCCAGCTCAGGCTGGTGGTGGGGGAGTCTTGGCAATGCTCTCTCTCCAAAGGCGAGTTGATCACAGACGCCGGCAGTGAGTCAGCGGCACCGCCAGGGCTGCTGAGAAATCCCTCCTGCTGTCCGATCGCATTCCTGGAAGAGTGGGCCGCTCAGGGCCCCCCAGCTCCAGCCCCACTCAGACCCCAGAATCCCAGCAGCCCACCGCTCACTTCCTTTGCGCGCACTTTTCCTTCTGGTCCCCACACACCGCTCCCTCTCTCGCTACCTTCAGTCTTTGCTCAGATGTCGAGTTCCCAGAGGGGCCTCCCTGACGCCACTGTTCTAGCAGCGTTTAGCATTTAGATAAATGACAAATTTTAGATTAAATGTTAGATAAATTTTAGGCTGGGCGTGGTGGCTCACGCCTGTAATCCCAGCACTTTGGGAGGCTGAGGCGGGCAGATCACAAGGTCAGGAGATCGAGACCATCCTGGGTAACGTGGTGAAACCCTGTCTCTACTAAAAATACAAAAAATTAGCAGGGCGTGGTGGCGGGCGCCTGTAGTCCCAGCTACTCAGGAGGCTGAGGCAGCAGAATGGCGGGAATCCAGGAGGCGGAGTTTGCAGTGAGCCAAGATCGCGCCACTGCACTCCAGCCTGGGCGACAGAGCGAGACTCCGTCTCAAAAAAAAAAAAAAAAATATATATATATATATATATATATATATGATAAATTTTAGATAAATTTTTATCTAAAATTGCAACTCACTGGATTCAGTGACATCTATCTGTAATCCCAGCACTTTAGGAGGCTGAGGTGGGAGGATCGCTTGAGCCCAGGAGTTTTCTTTCTTTTTTTTCTTATTTTTTAAAGAGATTGGGGTCTCGCTCTGTGTAGCCCAGGCTGGTCTTGAACTCCTGGCCTCAAGCAGTCCTCCCATCTAGGCCTCCCAAAGTGTTGGGATTACAGGCATGAGCCACCATGCCTGGCCTCAGGATTTTTTTTTTTTTCTGAGACACGGACTCACTCTGTCACCCAGGCTGGAGTGCAGTGACATGATCCCAGCTCACCGTGACCTCCGCCTCCCAGGTTAAAGTGATTCTCCTGCCTCAGGCTCCTGAGTAGCTGGGATTATAAGCATGCGCCACCACGCCTGGCTAATTTTGTATTTTTAGTAGAGATGGGGTTTCGCCATGTTGCCGAGGCTGGTCTCAAACTCCTGATGTCAAGTGATCCACCCGTCTCCTAAAGTGCTGGGATTAGAGGCATGAGCCACCTCGTCAAGATTGTTAATCACATCTGCAAAGTCCGTTTGGCCATTTGTGGAACACAGTCTCAGATTTCAAGGATTAGGACGACAACATCATTGGAGGCTGTGATTCGGCCAACCACAGTCACAGAGATGGAATTACACAGAGTTTACCTTCCAAGTCTGGCTCTTTCACTCAGTGCAATGCCTGGGAGAGCCTTCCCTGTGGCTGTGGGAACCGCCGGTTTGTTCTTTTTTTTTTTTTCCTGAGGCAGAGTTTCACTCTTGTTGCCCAGGCTGGAGTGCAATGGCGTGATCTGGGCTCACTGCAACCTCCACCTCCCAGGTTCAAGTGATTCTCCTGCCTCAGCCTCCCAAAAAGCTGGGATTACAGGCGTGCACCACCATACCCAGCTAATTTTTGTATTTTATTAGAGACGGGGTTTTGCTATGTTGGCCAGGCTGGTCTCAAACTCCTGACCTTAGGTGATTTGCCTGCGTCAGCCTCCCAAAGTACTGGGATTACAGACGTGAGCCACCGAGCCCGGCCAGTTCTTTTTCATCGCTGGGTAGTATCGCATGGCACAGACATACTGCTGTTTATCCACTTACCCATGCAAGGACGTTTGAGCTGTTCCCAGGGTTTGGCAATTATGAGTACAGTGGCTATAAACATGAGTGTAGATGAGGGTCAAGTGTAGATGTTGGTTTGAACATATAGGCTTCCATTTCTCTTGGACAAACACCCAGAAGGGAGAGTGACTCTGGTTTTTGCTGGTTTTTGTTTTCTGTTTTTGTTTTTGTTTTTGTTTTCTGAGACAGAGTCTCACTCTGTTCCCCAGGCTGGAGTGCAGTGGCGCGATCTCGGCTCACTGCAACCTCTGCCTCCCAGGTTCAAGATTCTCCTGCCTCAGCCTCCCGAGTAGCTGGGACTACAGGCACCCGCCACCACGCCCGGCTAATTTTTTGTATTTTTAGTAGAGACGGGGTTTCACCATGTTAGCCAGGATGGTCTCGATCTCCTGACCTCAGGTGATCCGCCCACCTCAGCCTCCCAAAGTGCTGGGATTATAGGCATGAGCCACCACACCTGGCCTATTATTATTTTTAGAGATGAGGTCTTGCTTTGTCACCCAGGCTGGAGCACGCAGTGGTGAGATCATAGCTCCCTGTAGCCTTGAACTCTGGGCTCAAGTGATCTTCCCACCTCAGCTTCCTGAGCAGCTGTGACTACAGGTACAGGCCACCATGCCTGGCTAATTTATTTATTTATTTATTTATCTTTTTTTTTGAGATGGAGTTTCGCTCTGTCCCCAGGCTGGAGTGCAGTGATGTGATCTCAGGACACTGCAACCTCTGCCTCCCGGGTTCAAGTGATTCTCCTGCCTCAGCCTCCCGAGTAGCTGAGATTACAGGCGCCCACCACCGTGCCCAGCTAATTTTTGTATTTTTAGTAGAGATGGGGTTTCACCATGTTGGCCAGGCTGGTCTTGAACTCCTGACCTCAGGCGATCCGCCCACCTCAGCCTCCCAAAGTGCTGGGATTACAGGCTTGAGCCACAGTGCCCAGCCTGCCCAAGCTAGTCTTGAATTCCTGGCTTCAAGCGATCCTCCTGCCTGGGTCCTTCAATAAATATTGACAAGCACCTCCCTGCTGCCAGGCTCTGCTGAGAGTACTTTAGGTACATTGGCAAACAAGACAGAACAATAACAAAAAAAAAACACCAGATTTTTTAAATTCCCAGTCTCATGGAGCTTACATGCAAGCGGAGAAGATGGTCAATAAACCATCAATGTCATATGTCAACTGTAGAGTAGCTCAGGAGTGAGTGACAGGTGTGATGGTAGGCAGAGCAGGGGAAGAGGGTGCAGGGGGTCTAGCTGTAAACAGGATGCTGTAGGGTAGCCCTCATGATAAGGGGTGACATTTGGAACAAAGACTTGAAAAAGGTGAGGACAAGAGGCATGAGGCACCACGCCCGGCTGCACTTGTGTTTAATGAAAACTATGATGGCTGCTGTGTGACCTTAGGGGACTATATTAACCTCTCTGGGCCTCCATTTCTTGGAGCATGAAGTGGTCCTCTCACTACCCACTTCCTGAGGTTCTGGGAGAAGTCTAGGATCATGCATGTTCTTGGCATAGAGTTTCTGTACAGGTGGCTCCCCTCCTGGTGCCAGGCCCTTTCCTGGGATTGGAGGGGGATGGGCAGAGGGAATTCAGAGGTTTAAGGAGGCTGTGGCCCCATCTCCTGGGGCAAGGAGGCTATTGGTCTAGAAGGTCTGCATTTAGAGGGTGACATCTGTGCTGGGAGCGGTGGCTCATGCCTGTAATCCCAGCACTTTGGGAGGCCGAGGTGGGTGGATCATGAGGTCAGGAGACCGAGACCATCCTGGCTAACACAGTGAAACCTCGTCTCTACTAAAAATACAAAAATTAGCCAGGCGTGGTGGCATGCACATGTAGTGCTAGCTACTAGGGAGGCTGAGGCAGGAGAATAGCTTGAACCCAGGAAGGCGGAGGTTGCAGTGAGCTGAGATCACACCACTACACTATAGCCTGGGCAACAGAGCAAGACTCCATCTCAAAAAAAAATTAAAAAAAAGAGGGTGATATCTGACCTGTGTCGAGGTGGAAGGAGGAGATGGGAAAGGCACTCAGAGAGTGGAAAATGGGCGTGCCTGGAGCTGGCGTCTGCAGCAAGGAGGCCAGAGGAGGAGGCACTGGCCTAGGCTTTGACCTGAGGGCACTGAGGTGCCACAGGAGGGCTGGGAGCAGAGGAGGGGCAGCGGAGAAGACCTGGAGGAGGCTGAGTCGAGGGCCCACAGGGAGAGGAGAAGGCCTGAGGTGGGCAGGAATGCAGGGACAGAGAAGGAACCAGGACCCAGTAGTCCATGGAGGAGGGAGGCAGGAGGGCTGGGAAGTTGGGCCTTTAAGAGTTGCATGTCTGCCGGGCATGGTGGCTCATGCCTGGAATTCCAGCACTTTGGGAGGCTGAGGCAGGCAGATCACCTGAGGTCAGGAGTTTGAGACCAGCCTGGCCAACATGGTGAAACCCTATGTCTACTAAAAATACAAAAATCAGTTGGGCGTGACAACAGGCACCTGTAGTCCCAGCTAATCAGGAGTCTGAGGCAGGAGAATCGCTTGAACCTGGAAGGCGGAGGTTGCAGTGAGCTGAGATCGTGTCACTGTACTCCAGCCTGGTGACAGAGCAGGACTCCATCTCAAAAAAAAAAAAAAAAAAAAAAAAATCACATGTCCAGGGGGCTTGCAGGCAGAGCCATTCACCCTCCAGGAGGCTGAGTCATTCCTGGTGATCACCTGCCTGCTGTGGCCACCCACCCGGAGGAGCTCTGTCTGCTGTCCCTGTCCCTGGCCTCTCGCTGGCTTAATTGTCCCTTTCATTCCTCCACTCAAATCGAGCGATATCAGCACGCCAGGCCCTGGACGTGTTTTGTGGGAACAAACAGGCCTGTTTGTCTACGTCCCAGGCGTAGAGAAGTTCGTCCCGGGGCCAGATTTGTTTTACAAGGTGGACAGCAGGCACAGGGTACCTGTTTTAGGAATGCGAGAATGCAGCCACGTAGGGGGACCCCCAGGGGGGTCCTGGCTCTGTGCTCAGGCCCAGAGAGTGGCAGGGTCAGGGGACATTTCCAGGAGCGGGAACAGCAGCTCCAGGGGCCCAGAGGTAGGACTACTGCTCGGTGCATTTGGAGGTCTTGGCTGGACTGTGGGGTTCATGGGGAAGGAGGGACTGAGTCTACAGGGCTGAGAGGCCACCACAGCTTGGGTTCAAATCCCAGCTCTGTTCAGTTCTTGTGTGGCCACTGTCAAATCGCTTCCCTCCTTGAAGCTCCATGTCCTCTCTATAGCAATGGAAGCTACAGCGGAGCCCAATTCTACCCCACCCACTGCACGACAATTGGTTTGTTTGTATGTTTGTTACTAGAGTCAGGGTCTCACTCTGTCACCCAGGCTGGAGTGCAGTGGCACAATCTCAGCTCACTGCAGCCTCAAACTCCTGGCTCAATTGATCCTCCCGCCTCAGACTCCCAAGTAGCTGGGACTACACGTGTATGCTACCACACTCAGCTAATTTTTTATTTTTAAACAGAGACAGTGTTCTCGCTATGTTGCTCATGCTGGTCTCGAACTCCTGGCCTCAAGTAATCCTCCTGTCTTGGCCTCCCAAAGTGCTGGGACTACAGGTGCAAGCCACTGCGCCCAGCCCTTGAGGAGTTTTCAAAGTGTCCACAGCACCCAGGGCTGAGAACTGCTACAGCAGCTGAAAGCCATAAGTGTCTTTGACTTTCCTTTTATCCTGGTAAATCCCTTCATTCCTTCCTTCCTTCCTTCCTACACTCATTCAATCAAACACTGGTTGAACACCAACAAGTCCCAGCACTGTGGGCTCCACCCTGGCCTCTGGGGAGTGGGGGAGGGACCCCCGATTTGGAGATTGTAGGTGCCAAGAGGAATGGGCAAGATGCCCTCCTATTCATTCATTTATTCCTTCAGGACCTCTCCAAGGGCACAGGGTCTTTTCTTGTTGGCATCTGGGTTTTCCTCTCCTGTAAGCTGGGAAGGAGATTTCTCCCTCAAGGAGCTGTTGGCCAGATCAAAGACTAAAATAATGCTAAACAGAGCTTCCGTTTCCTGATAAATGTATCAGGAGCCAAGCACTTAAAATATATTATCCCGTTGAATCCCCAAGTAGGATTAAAACCTCAAAGCAGAGATTGCTCTTATCCTCACATAACAGATGAGGAAACTGAGGATCAAAGAAGTGAAGTCCGCTGCCCAAGGCACAGAAAGGGCAAGTAGGACCTATGGAAGCCCAGCCAAGGCCCAGCAGGGGCTCAGTGGCTAATCCTCCTGAAAACTGATTACCTCACTGCGCCTGCCCACTGGACTAAATTTGCCTGGTAACCGATGACATCATCACTAATTCCACGCCCACGCTCAACCTATGGGATAACTGATGACATCACTGAACAAAGTAACTGCAGTTTATTGAAGGCCTACTGTGTGCGCAAGGCTGTGCCAGGCAGGCCTCCTCTGAGTTCACATAAGGCCCCGTGGTGCCTGCTACTGCATGAAATAGCCATAATAATTTTAGCTCAAAGTTATGGAATGCAGACTATGAGCTACTCTCTGTTTTAACCTTTTTTTTTTTTTTTTTTTTTTTTTTTTTGAGACAGAGTCTCGCTCTGTCCCCTGGGCTGGAGTGCAATGGCGCAGTCTCGGCTCACTGCAACCTCCACCTCTTGGATTCAAGCAATTATCCTGCCTCAGCCTCCCGAGTAGCTGGGATTGCAGGTGCCCACCACCACACCCGGCTAATTTTTGTTTTTGTTTTTGAGATGAAGTCTCACTCTGTTGCCCAAGCTGGAGTGCAGTGGCGCGATCTCAGCTCACTGAAACCTCCACCTCCTGACCTCGTGATCCACCCGCCCTGACCTCCCAAAGTGCTGGGACAACAGGTGTGAGCCACCGCGCCTGGTATCTTTTTATTAACTTTTTAAAATTAAAAATATATATATATATATTTATATATATTTTGAGATGGAGTTTCGCTCTTGTCGCCCAAACTGGAGTGCAATGGTGCCGTGATCTCGGCTCACTGCAACCTCCACCTCCTGGGTTCAAGCGATTCTCCTGCCTCAGCCTCCGGAGTAACTGGGATTACAGGCATGTGCCACCACGCCTGGCTGATTTTTGTCTTTTTAGTAGAGGCGGGGTTTCACCATGTTGGCCAGGCTGGTCTCAAACTCCTGACCTCAGGTGATCCACCCACCTCTGTCTCCCAAAGTGCTGGGATTACAGGAGTGTGCCACTGCGCCTGATCAGCTTTATAAAGTTTATAGGGACAGTGTCACCACTTTACAGAAGAGGGACTGAGGCTCTGAGGAGGAAGTTCCTTGCCAGGGTCCGAGTGTCGCCACCCTGAGAACTCCAGCACCCACCTCCCTACTCTCCCTCATGGCGTCTCCCCCACCTTTCCACAGCCAGAAGTTGCCAGGTGAATACTTCCGGTACAAGGGCGTCCCCTTCCCCGTCGGCCTGTACTCGCTCGAGAGCATCAGCTTGGCGGAGAACACCCAAGATGTGCGGGACGACGACATCTTTATCATCACCTACCCCAAGTCAGGTACCTGCTGGGCTGCGGGCGTCGGGGGCTGGGGAGAGTGGGGAGGGGGTGCGGCAGAGGACAGGAAAGGCACATAGAGAAGGAGGGGAGGAGGAAAAGTGGGGCCGGGTCTGTTCAGAGCGGTGCCCCTGCCAGAAGTAGCCTCCCAGGGATACCCACCCGGTGCCCAGCCTCTCCCCTCCAGGTCAGTTCTCAACACTTCGCCTTCCCTGACCTCCCTGGCTGAAATAGCATCCTCGTTCTGTTCCTCCCTGTCCCCTTTACCCTCTACTTTTTCTTTCTTTCTTTTTTTTTTTTTTTTTTGTAGAGATGGGGTCTCGCTACATTGCCCAGGCTGGTCTTGAACTCCTGATCTCAAGTGATCCTTCTGCCTTGGCCTCCCAAAGTGCTGGGATTACAGGCGTGAACCACCACACCTGATCATTTTTATTTTTATTTTTCGAGACAAGGTCTTGCTCTGTCACTCAGGCTGGGGTGCAGTGGTGCAATATCAGCTCATCAAACCTCCCACCTTGGCCTCCCAAAGTGCTGGGACTACAGGTGCTGGTCACCACCAAATTGTATACTTTTTTTTTTTTTTTTGGAGGTCTCGCTCTGCGGCTTCAGTGTGATGGTACAATCTCGGCTCATTTCAGCCTCGACCTCCTGGACTCACATGATCCGCCCAACCTCAGCCTCCTGAGTAGCTGGAACCACAAGTGTGCACCACCATGCCTGGCTAACTTTTGTGTTTTTTGTAGGGACAGGGTTTCATCATGTTGCCCAGGCTGGTCTTGAACTCCTGGGCTCAAGCGATCTTCCTGCCTCAGCCTCCCAAAGTGCTGGGATTACAGGCATGAGCCACCGCGCCTGGCTAAATTGTATACTTTAAAGTGGTGAATTATATACAATTTGAGTGTTTGAGTTTGAGACCAACCTGGGCAAAATGGCAAACCCCCCTCTATTTTTTTTTTTTTTTTTTTTTTGTGACGGAGTCTCTCTGTCGCCCAGGCTGGAGTATAGTGGCATGATCTCAGCTCACTGTAACCTCTGACTCCTGGGTTCAAGCAATTCTCTGCCTCAGCCTCCTGAGTAGCTGGGATCACAGGTGCCTGCCACCACGCGCGGCTACTTCTTTTTATTTTTTATTTTTTTTTGTATTTTTAGTAGAGACAGCGTTTCACCATCTTGGCCAGGCTGGTCTTGAACTCCTGACCTCATGACCCACCAGCCTTGGCCTCCCAAAGTGTTGGGATTACAGGTGTGAGCCACTGAGCCGTCTTTTTTTTTTTTTGAGACAGAGTCTTGCTCTGTTGCCCGGGCTGGAGTGCAGTGGCGTGATCTCGGCTCACTGCAATCTCTGCCTCCTGGGTTCAAGCGATTCTCCTGCCTCAGCCTCCTGAGTAGCTGGGATTACAGGCGTGTGCCACTACGCCCAGCTAATTTTTGTATTTTTAGTAGAGATGAGGTTTCACCGTATTGGCCAGGATGGTCTTGATCTCTTGACCTCGTGATCTGCCCACCTCGGCTTCCCAAAGTGCTGCGATTACAGGTGTGAGCCCGGTCAATAAGTAGCATTTAAATGACCAAAGGGAAATAACAAAAACTCTTCCTTCCCTTTTTTCTCCTCTCTTCCCCACCTCCTCCAAGTATTTATTAAACACATATTATGTGCCAGGCAGTGTTCTAAGAACAAAGAAGGCTGCAACTCTCCAGACAGACTGAAATGTCTCCCTTTATGGAGCTCACATTGTACTGGGGCAACCCAGAAAATAAATCAACAAATAAAAATATGACACTATGATTGGTGGCAATAAATGCTGTGAAGAAAAGTAGAGGGTAGGCGGGGCATAGTGGCTCATGCCTGTAATCTCAGCACTTTGGGAGGCTGAAGTAGGAGGATCACTTGAGGCCAAGAGTTCAAGCCCAACCTGGGCAACATAGCAAGACCCCATCTCTAAAAAAAAAAAAAATTAGCCAGGCGTGATGGTGTGCGCCTGTAGTCCCAGCCGCTTGGGAGACTGAGGCAGGAGGATCACTTTAGCTAGAGAGGTCGAGGCTGCAGTGAGCTGCGATCACACCACTGCACTTCAGCCTGGGCAACAGAGTGAGACCCTGTCTCAACAAATAGAAAAAGGTACAATTCAATGACTTTGCCATGTGCGTGGAGCTGGTCATCCATCACCACAATCAATTTTGGAATATTTTCAGCCGAGCACAGTGGCTCACACCCATAATCCCAACATTTTGGGAGGCCGAGGCAGGAGGATCTCTTGAGCCTAGGCGTTCGAGAGCAGCCTGGCCAACATGGTGAGACCTCATCTCTACAAAACATACAAAAATTAGCCAGGCACGATAGTGTATGCCTGTAGTTCCAGCTACTTGGGAGGCTGAGATGCGAGGATTGCTTCAGTCTGGGAGGTGAAGGTTGCAGTGAGACGCGTTCACCCCACCGCACTCCAGCTTGGGTGGCAGAGACTGTCTCAAAAACAAAAAAACTGAGTGGGCCAGGCACGGTGGCTCATGCCTGCAATCCCAGCAGTTTGGGAGGCTGAGGCGGGTGGATCATTTGAGGTCAGGAGTTCGAGACCAGTCTGGCCAACATGGTGAAACCCTGTGCCTACTAAAAATGCAAAAACTATCCAGGCATGGTGGTGCGTGCCTGTAATCCCAGTATTCGGCAGGCTGAGGCAGGAGAATTGCTTGGAACCGGTGGGTAGAGGTTGCAGTGAGCCAAGAGTGCACCACTGAACTCCAGCCTTGGCGATAGGGTGAGACCCTGTCTCAAAAACCAAAAACAAATAAAAATAAAAATAAAGAACATTATCATCATCCAACAAGAAACTCTAGACCTATAAGCCATCACCTCCCAATCCTCATATCCCCTCCCCCCGGGCCCTGGTAACCACCAATCTCCATTCTGTTTCTATGGATTTTTCTATTTTGGGCATTTCATGGAAATGGAATCTACACTATGTGGCCTCTTGTGTCTGGTTTCTTCCTGAGCATCACGTTGTCAAGGTTCAACCACATTGTAGCATGTGTCAGAGTCTCATTCTTTTTTATGGTCCAATAATATGTTATGTACAAACTATATTTTATTTATTCATCAGTTGATAAGCATTTGGATTATTTCCACTCTGGGGCTTATTATGAACGAAGCTGCTACGAATATTGCATGCAAGTTCCTTTTTTTTTTTTTGAGACGGAGTCTCGCTCTGTCGCCCAGGCTGGAGTGCAGTGGCGTGACCTTGGCTCACTGCAAACTCTGCCTCCCGAGTTCACGCCATTCTCCTGCCTCAGCCTCCCAATTAGCTGGGACTACAGGTGCCCACCACCATACCCAGCTAATTTTTTGTATTTTTAGTAGAGACGGGGTTTCACCGTGTTAGCCAGGATGCTCTCGATCTCCTGACCTCATGATCCGCCCGTCTTGGCCTCCCAAAGTGCTGGGATTACAGGCACGAGCCACCGCGCCCGGCCTTTTTCTTTTCTTTTCTTTTTTTTTTGAGACGAAGTCTTGCTCTTGTCCCCCAGGCTGGAATGCAATGGCGCAATCTCGGCTCACTGCAACCTCTGCTTCCTAGGTTCAAGCGATTCTCCTGCCTCAGCCTCCTGAGTAGTTGGAATTACAGGCACCTGCCATCACGCCCAGCTAATTTTTGTATTTTTAGTAGAGACAGGGTTTCACCATGTTGGCCAGGCTGGTCTCGAACTCCTGACCTCAGGTGATCCACCTGCCTCAGCCTCCCGAAGTGCTGGGATTACAGGCGTGAGCCACCGCCCTCGGCCTTGCATGCAAGTTCTTGTTTCTATTTTTATTTTTTGAGGCAGGGTCTCGATCTTTCGCCCAGGCTGGAGTGCAGTGGTGCAGTCTCAGCTGACTGCAGCCTTGACCTCCTGGGCTCAAGCTATCCTCCCACCTGAGCCTCCTGAGTAGCTGGGACGACAGGTGCACACCACTACGCCCAGCTAATTAAAAAAACATTTTTTTTTTTTTTTCACAGACGAGATCTCACTGTGTTGCCCAGACTGGTTTCAAACTCCCGAGCTCAAGCAATTCTCCCTCCTTGGCCTCCCAAAGTGTTAGGATTACAGGAGTGAGCCTCTGCACCGGGCCCTGCACACAAGTTCTTATGTGGACATATGTTTCTTTGTTTTTTATGGAGACAGGGTCTCACTGTTGCCCAGGCTGGAGTGCAGTGGCGAGATCTCTGTTCACTGCAACCTCTGCCTCCACAGGTTCAAACAATTCTCCTGCCTCAGCCTCCGGAGTAGCTGGGACCACAGACATGCACCACCACGCCCAGCTAATTTTTGTATTTTTAGTAGAGACGGGGTTTCACCATGTTGGCCAGGCTGGTTTCAAACCCCTCACCTCAGTCAATCTACCCACCTCAGCCTCCCAAAGTGCTGGGATTATAGGCGTGAGCCACCGTGCCAGCCCGAAGTGGCTTTATCTTTTTTCATTCTTCCCAGCAATAGATGATCCTCTGTTGCCCCACATCTTCCCCAGTGATTAGCATCAACAGGGATTTACTTATTGGAGACAAGGTCTTGCTCAGTTGCCCAGGCTGAAGTGTAGTGGGAAGATCATGGCTCACTGCAACCTCGAACTCCTGGGCACAAGTGATGCTCCCACCCCAGCCTCCCTAATAGCCACCACACCCAGCTAATTTTTGTAGTGATAAGGGTCTCTGGTTGGTCTCGAATGCCTGGGCTCAAGCGATCTTCCTGCCTCAGCCTCCCAAAGTGCTGGGATTACAGGCATGAGCCACTGTGCCTGGCCAGTTTTTTTCTAAAGCTATTTTGATAGGTGCCTACTGGTGTTTCACTGTAGTATTAATTTGCATTTCCCTAACAGCTAATGGTGTTTGAGCATCTTTTCATGTGCTCATTAGCCATCATATATATTCCTTTTTTTTTTTTTTTGAGATGGAGTTTCGCTCTTATTTCCCAGGCTGGAGTGCAATGGCGCGATCTCAGCTCACTGTAACCTCCACCTCCCAGGTTCAAGTGATTCTCCTGCCTCAGCCTCCCTAGTAGCTGGGATTACAGGCACGTGCCACCATGCCTGGTTTTTGCATTTTTTTTTTTTTTTTAGTAGATCGGGGGTTTCTCCATGTTGGTCAGGCTGGTCTCGAACTCCCGACCTCAGGTGATCTGCCCAACTCGGCCTCCCAAAGTGCTGGGATTACAGGCATGAGCCACCGCGCCCGGCCATATATTCCTTTTTGTTTGTTCTATTACTTGCCACTGACTTGAAGCTCACAAATATATTATTTGGTAAAGTGTTGAATTTTTCCTCTTTTGAATTGGATTGTTTTCTTATCATTGAGATTTGAGAGTTTTTTTTTTTTTTTTGAGACAGAGTCTCGCTCTGTCACCTAGGCTGGAGTGCAGTGGCGCGATCTCAGCTGCCTCCCGGGTTCACGCCATTCTCCTGCCTCAGCCTCCCGAGTAGCTGGGACTACAGGCGCCCACCACCACGCCCGGCTAATTTTTTGTATTTTTAGTAGAGACGGGGTTTCACCGTGTTAGCCAGGATGGTCTCGATCTCCTGACCTTGTGATCCACCCGCTTCGGCCTCCCAAAGTGCTGGGATTACAGGCGTGAGCCACCGTGCCCGGCCGAGAGTTCTTTATATGATGTGAGTACAGATCCTTGATCAGATACTTGTTTTGCAAATATTTTCTCCCAATCTATGGCTTGTCTTTTCATTTTCATATCAGCGTCTTCTCAGAGTATGTTTTATTATTATTATATCATTATTATTATTATTATTATTAGAGATGAAGTCTCGCTCTGTCACCCAGGCTGGAGTGTAGTGGTGCCATCTTGGCTTACTGCAACCTCCGCCTCCTGGGTTCAAGCGATTCTCCTGCCTCAACCTCCCGAGTAGCTGGGATTACAGGTGCCCGCCACCATGCCTGGCTAATTTTTGAATTATTAGTAGAGACGGGGTTTTGCCATGTGGGCCAGGCTGGTCTCGAACCCCTGACCTCAGGTGATCCACCTGCCTCGGCCTCCCAAAGTGCAGGGATTACAGGCGTGAGCCACTGTGACCAGCCTTGATTTTGCTTATGTTTTTCTTTCTCCTTATACCTTGACATTGTCCCATCTTGGAACTTTAAACAAATAAGTTTCTGGGTTTTTTTAATAGTTCCATGGTATTTCATAACATAGGATATACAATAATTCTTGCTTAACCAGTTTCCTAGTGACTGATATTAATGTTCAATCTTTTGCCTATGTATACAGTGTAAACTTTAAACACAATGCCTTGTACGTGCAGTACTTGGCATTGAACACACTTATCTCTAGGACAAATATCTGGACATAGAATTGCTTGGTCAGAGTCTGTACATTTGTAATTTTGATATGTAATGGCTACATTTCCCTCTGTAGAGATTGTGGAAGCTTGTTCTCTGAGCCGGGGGTGTGGTTCACACCTGTAATCCCAGCACTTTGGGAGGTCGAGGCAGGCGGATCACTTGAGGCCAGGAGTAGGTGACCAGCCTGGCCTACATGACCCCATATCTACTAAAAATACAAAAATTAGCTGGGCATGGTGGCGCGCGCCTGTGGTCCCAACTACTCGGAAGGCTGAGGCATGAGAATTGCTTGAACTGGGGAGGCAGAGGTTGTAGTGAGCCAAGATCGTACCAATGCACTCCAGTCTGGGCAACAGAGCGAGACCCTGTCTCAAAATAAAATGAAAAAAGAATTATTTGCAGTCAGGCACAGTGGCTCATGCCTGTAATCCCAGCACTTTGGGAGGCCAAGGCAAGTGGATAGCTTAAGCCCAGGAGTTCAAGACCAGCCTGAGCAACATGGCAAAATCCTATCTCTACAAAAAAAAAAATTAGCCAGGCGTGGTCGTGCGTGCCTGTAGTCCCAGCTACTTGGGAGGCTGAGGTGGGAGAATCACCTGAGCCTAGAAGGTTGAGGCTGCAGTGAGCCATGATTGTGCCATAACACTCCAGCCTGGGGAAGAGTGAGACCTTGACTCAGAAAACAAAACAAAACAAAACAAAACAAAACTTAACAAAACAGCCGGGCATGGTGGCATGCACCTGGAATCCCAGCTACTCAGGAGGTTGAGGCTCAATCATCACTTGACCCCGGGAGGTGGAGGTTGCAGTGAGCCGAGATTGCACCACTGAACTGCAGCCTGGATGACAGAGCAAGAGTATGTCTCAGAGAGACAGAAAGAGAGAGAGAGAGAAAAATAAAGAATTATTTGCACACATTACGTGGCTATTATTTAGAAAATAACATGTGGCCAGGTGCAGTGGCTCATACCTACAATCCCAACACTTTGGGAGGCCGAAGTGGGAGGATTGCTTGAGCCCAGGATTTCAAGACCAGCCTGGGCAACATAGCAAGACCCTGTCTCTGTTAAAAAAAAATTTTTTTGTAAGAAAAAAACAGAATAGGCCAGGCGCAGTGGCTCATGCCTGTAATCCCAACACTTCGGGAGGCCGAGGCAGGCGGATCACTTGAGGTCAGGAGTTTGAGACCAGCCTGACTAACATGGAGAAACCCCATCTCTACTAAAAATACAAAGTTAGCTGGGCGTGGTGGTGCATGCCTGTATTCCCAGCTACTCGGGAGGCTGAGGCAAGAGAATCACTTGAACCCTGGAGGTGGAGGTTGCAGTGAGCCGAGATCATGCCATTGCACTCCAGCCTAGGCAACAAGAGCAAAACTCTGTCTCAAAAATAAAAAATAAAAAAACAGAATAGAAGAAAATACCAAGTGTGGCAAGGATGTTGAGAAAATGGGGCCCTTGTGCACTGTTGGTGAGCATGTAGAATGGTACAGCTGCTATGGAAAACAGTTTGGCAGTTCCTCAAAAAATTAAAGATAGAATTACCATATTAACTCAGCAGTTCCACTTCCAGGAATATGCCCAAAAGAACTAAATACTAGGTGGGGGCACTCTGACAGATATTTGTACACCAATGTTCATAGCCACGTTATTTGCAATGACCAAAAGCTGAAACTATCCAAATATCTGCCATTCATGAATGAATGGATAAACAAATTATGCTATATTCATACAATGGAATATTATTCAGCTGTAAAAAGGAAGGAAATTCGTCCGGGTGCAGTGGCTCATGCCTGTAATCCCAGCACTCTGGGAGGCCGAGGCGGGCGGATCACCTGAGGTCAGGAGTTCAAGACCAGCCTGGCCAAAATGGCCAAACCCCGTCTCTACTAAAAATACAAAAATTAGCCGGGCCTGGTGGTGCACGCCTGTAGTCCCGGCTGCTTGGGAAGCTGAGGCATGAGAATCGCTGGAACCCAGGAGGCGGAGGTTGCAGTGAGTGGAGATTGCGCCACTGCACTCCAGCCTGGGCGACAGAGCCAGACTGTCTCAAACAAACAAACAAAAGGCCAGGCACAGTGGCTTACGCCTGTAATCCCAGCACTTAGGGAGGCTGAGGCAGGCAGATCACGAGGTGAAGAGATTGAGATCATCCTGACCAACATGGTGAAACCCCGTCTCCACTAAAAATACAAAAATTAGCTGGGCATGCTGGCATGCGCCTGTAGTCACAGCTATTCGGGAAGCTGAGGCAGGAGAATCACTTGAACCCGGGAGGTGGAGGTTGCAGTGAGCTGAGATCGCGCCACTGCACTCCAGCCTGGAAACACAGCAAGACTCCGTCTCAAACAAACAAAAAACACCACACACAGGAATAGCTAAAATAGGGTGCAGCCACTTCCTCTAGGGCTGAAGCCAAACTCCCAAGAAAGAAAGAAATTGGGAAGAAGGACTTGCCTGCCCAACCGGCTCCCCACACAAGATTAGAGTTTCGCTGCAGAGGTATGGTCATGACCCACTGGGTGACTGAGAAGTTCACTGAGGTGCAACAGGCCACTGAAATTTGCTAGGGGGAGGGGTAAACGTCACTGCGTGTCTAGTGCAGAGCTGGCCCCTGTCCATCACAAGATCCCGCTGAGAGGAGCCCGTGAGAATCAGGAAGAGCCCCATCCTCATTCAGTGTTCCTCTAGCGCCCTCTGCTGACAAGGTTTAACACTGAGCTAGCTGGCAGAGGAGAAATGTTTACAGGGTCCAGCTTCAATATCACAAAACGGGAGAGAGGCATGAAGTTGGAGCCACCAGCCTGTAAACTGATAACTGGTACAAGGTGGTTGTTAGAATGAAATCCAGTGAATGGATTGGATGTGGTGGCTTACGCCTGTAATCCCAGCACTTTGGGAGGCCAAGGCAGGAGGATCGCTAGAGGCCAGGAGCTCCAGACCAGCCTGGGCAACACAGTGAGACCCCATCTCTACAAAAATTTTAAAAATTAGGTGGGCGCAGGCTGGGCATGGTGGCTCATGCCTATAATCCCAGCACTTTGGGAGGCCAAGGCAGGTGGATCACCTGAGGTCAGGAGTTTGAGACCAACCTGGCCAACATGGCAAAACCCCATCTCTACTAAAAATACAAAAACTAGCCAGGCATGGTGGCACACTTCTAGTCCCAGCTACTTGGGAGGCTGAGGCAGGAGAATTGCTTGAATCCAGGAGGCAGAGGTTTCAGTGAGCCGAGATAGAGCCAGGAGGCAGAGGTTTCAGTGAGCCGAGATAGAGCCACTGCACTCCAGCCTGGGCAACAGAGTGAGACTCCTTCTCAAAAAAAAAAAAAAAAAAAAAAAAGGGTACATGTGGTCTAGCTACTCCAGAGGCTGAGGTGGGAGGATCACTTGAGCCTGGGAGTTGGAGGCTGAAGCTGAAGTAAGCTGTGACTGCAACAGTGCACTCCAGCCCAGGTCACAGAGCGGAATCCTGTCTCAAAAAGAATTAAATGCAATGAATACTAACAGAAAGTAATTTTGAACGTAATTGTTTCTCTTCTGAACAGCCTGTGGTCTCCTGAAATTCAAAACTGTGAATTGGGTCCTTGATGAGGTCCCTTTCCACTAGGTAACATTCTGTGGCTCCCCACAGAAATAAAGAGGTGAACCTCAGCCGGGCGCAGTGGCTTACTCCTGTAATCCCAGCACTTTGGGAGGCTGAGGCAGGTGGGATCACTGGAGGTCAAGAGTTCGAGACCAGCCTGGCTAACATGGTGAAATCCCATCTCTACTAAAAATACCAAAAATTAGCCAGGCATGGTGGTGCATGCCTGTAACCCCAGCTACTAGGGAGGCTGAGGCAGGAGAATTGCTTGAAACCGGGAGGCGGAGGTTGCAGTGAGCCAAGATCGCGCCATTGCACTCCAGCTTGGGCAACAAGAGCAAAACTCCATCTCAAAAAGAAAAAAGGTGGGGGGAGGGGGGAGGGATAGCATTAGGAGATATACCTAATGTTAAATGACAAGTTAATGGGTGCAGCACACCAACATGGCACATGTATACATATGTAACTAACCTGCACGTTGTGCACATGTACCCTAAAACTTAAAGTATAATTAAAAAAAAGGGGTGACCCCCAAAAGTGGGCAGTGAAAAGTGAAAAGCGCAGAGATTTTTATGTCCAGACACCTGGGTTCAATTCCAGCTTTCTCCATGTATTAAAGGAGTGCCTGCTGGGCATGATGCCTCTGCTCCCAGCACCTTGGGAGGCTGAGGCAGGAGGATTGCTTGAGCCCAGGAGTTCAAGACCAGCCTGGGCACCATAGTGGGGCCGTATGTCTACTAAAAATAAAAATAAGGAATTAGCCAGGTGTGGTTGTGTGCACCTGTGGTCTCAGCTACTCGGGAGGCTGAGGCTGGAGGATCTCTTAAGCCCGGGATTTCAAGGCTGCAGTGAGCTGTGATCACACCACTGCACTCCAGCCTGGGCGACAGAGCAAGATTCTGTCCCCGAAAAAATAAATAAGTAAAGCAATTCTGGCTGTACTAATAGATCAGCCTCAGAATTTCAGCGGCTGAAGCCAAGTTTGTTTCTTGTTCCTATAAACTGTAGTTGGTGCAGGAAGGGTGGAAGGAGGTTGGTGGGGGGATATCCATGCATTCCCAGACATTTGGTTCCTTCCATCTTATGGCTCTGCCATCCCCGGGAGTCCCAGATTCTCCCCTGGAGTCTCTGTATCCAGGAGCAGAGAGGGAGTGGAGAGTCACGTGGCGTGCATTTATGGGCCAGGCCTGGAAATAGCCGCACATCACATCGCCGCCACCTACACTTCCTTGGCCAGACCCAGTCTCTTGGCCCCACACATAGCAGCAGGGGAGAAGAGAAAAGGTCATCACGCCATATTCCCAGCAGAAAAATGAAATGGGGTTGGGTGGACAGCTCACCAGTCTCTGCCCTGCACCACTTTCCTAGCTTTGTCCCCTTGGACGAGCGACATGGTTTCTGTAAGGCTCAGTTTCTGGCTCCGAAAATGAGGTTAAGCAACCTTGCCTTCTCTGCCAGCTGTAAGGAATCAGTGTGATAAAATAGGTGGTAAATTGCTCAATAAATGCTGTCAGGCAGGGCGTGGTGGCTCACGGCTGTAATCCCAGCAGTTTGGGAGGCCGAGGTAGGCAGAGCACCTGAGGTCAGGAGTTCGAGACCAGCCTGGCCAACATGGGGAGACCTCGTCTCTACTAAAAATGCAAAATTAGCCAGGCGTGGTGGTGGGCGCTTGTAATGCTAGCTACTCGGCTGAGGCTGAGGCAGGAGAATTGCTTGAGCCTGGGAGGTGGAGGTTGCAGTGAGCCGAGATTGCGCCATTGCACTCCAGCCTGGGCAACAGAGTAAGACTCTGTCTTAAAAAAAAATAATAAAAGGTGGCAAATTGCTCAATAAGTGCTGTTGTGATTATTCTGATGATATCTCCCTCTTCAGCCCTCCCGCACCCAATTAATCTGCTCGATTTCTCCCAACAGGCACGACCTGGATGATCGAGATCATCTGCTTAATCCTGAAGGAAGGGGATCCGTCCTGGATCCGCTCCGTGCCCATCTGGGAGCGGGCACCCTGGTGTGAGACCATTGTGGGTGCCTTCAGCCTCCCGGACCAGTACAGCCCCCGCCTCATGAGCTCCCATCTTCCCATCCAGATCTTCACCAAGGCCTTCTTCAGCTCCAAGGCCAAGGTTGGGAGGAGGGGTGTGTGTCAGTTGGGAGGGGCTGCATGGGTGTGTGGGGTAATGGGTGGACGGAGCATAACTCATTGATTCATTCAGCACCTATTTGTTAAGCACCTACTATGTGCCTGACTCTGATCTAGCACAGTGGTCAATATACACACAGAAATGCCTGCCCTTTGGCAGGGAGCGATGGCTCACGCCTGTAGTCCCAGTACTTTGGGAGGCTGAGGCGGGAGGATCACTTTGGGCCAGGAGTTTGAGACCAGCTTGGGCAACATAGTGAGACCACGTCACTACAAGAAATTTTAAACATCAGTCAGGCGTGGTGGCACACACTTGTAAGTCCCAGCTACTTGGAATGCTGAGGTGGGAGGATCACTTGAGCCCAGCAGGTCAAGGCTGCACTGAGCTGAAATCACCTTACTGCACTCCAGCCTAGGCAACAGGGCAAGACTCAGTCTCAAAAAAAAAAAAAAAAAAAAAGCCAGTGCCGGCATGGTGGCTCACGCCTGTAATCCCAGCACTTTGGGAGGCAGAGGCAGGCAGATCACTTGAGGCCAGGAGTTCAGTACCAGCCTGGCCAACATGGTGAAACCATGTCTCTACTAAAAATACAAAAATTAGTCGGATCTGGTGGTGGGTGCCTGTAATCCCATCTACTCAGGAGGCTAAGGCAGGAGAATTGCTGGAACCTGGGAGGTGGAGGTTGCAGTGAGCTGAGATGGCACCACTGCACTCCAGCCTGGGAGACAGACCAAGATTTCATCTCAAAAAAAAAAAAAAAAAAAATTACAGCCAGGCGCAGTGGCTCACATTTGTAATCCCAGCACTTTGGGAGGCCAAGGTGGGCAGATCACCTGAGGTCAGGAGTTTGAGACCATCCTGACCAACATGGAGAAAACCTGTCTCTACTAAAAATACAAAGTTAGCTGGGCGTGGTGGCACATGCCTGTAATCTCAGCTACTTGGGAGGCTGAGGCAGGAGAATCGCTTGAACCCAGGAGGCGGAGGTTGTGGTGAGCTGAGATCACGCCATTGCACTCCAGCCTAGGCACAAGAGCGAAACTCCGTCTTAAAATAAAAAACCATATATTATATTACATATTATAATAATTTAATAGTATTACAATATACTTTAATTATATTTAATATTTATATATTTAATATATAATAACATAATACACTATAATATAATATATAAAATGTCTGATGGGATAAATTTACATTGGGGGAAGAGGGCTGGAGATAGAGTTAGAGGTGGGTGTGGGGCTGCAATTATAAATAAGGAGGTCAAGGGGGCCCCCAGTGAGTAAAAACCCGGGAGGTGATGGTGGGAGCCACAGAGGTTTCTAGAGGAAGAGCATTTCAGGCAAGAGGGAAAAGCAGGTGCAAAGGCCCTGAGGTGGGTGTATCTGAGGTGCAAGAAGGAGGTCGGTGTGGCCGGAGCCAAGTGAGCAAGTGGGGAAAGGAGTGGAGATGAGGTCCGGGTGGGGAGGCAACAGGGGCCAAAATGTGCAGGGCCGCGTGGGCCCGGTGAGGACTTGAGCTCTGACCGAGTGACGAGGCAGCGCGGCAGGGATCGCAGCAGAGGAGGAGCCCGAGCGGGCTTAGGCTTCACCGGCGCCCTCTGGCGGTCAGATGGGGACCGACTGTCGAGAGAGCAGAAGCCGGGAAGCTCGAGAGGCGGCGCTGGCCGGGGTCCAGGGGAGGGGACGGTGGCTGGACTAGGGTGGTGGTCACGGAGGTATTTTGAAGGTGAGACCGGGAGGATTTGCTGACAGACTGGATGTGGGTGTGAGAGAAAGGGATGAGTCAAGGGTGACTCCAAGGTTTCGGCGGAAGCAACCGTCAGGATTGGGCAACTGGGAAGGGGAGGGAGGGAGGGGAGCAGGCGGGGGAGGAAGACACGGGCTCTGCGGCGGCCCATCCCACGTCCAGCAGAGGCTGCCGGTGGGCACAGAAATGCACCCATCGGAATCTGAGGGGAGACTAGGGCTGACACGTCCATTTGCAATTCCTTGGCACATATATTCTGTAATTAATCGAAGCTCCAGGACTGGGTGATATCGCCAAGGAATTGAGCGTGGACAGAGCAGAGAGGGGGGCTGCAATCAGGAAGTCCCCAAGACCACCCTCAGGCTCAACGACTTAGCAAAACTCATAGTGTTCAGCAAAGCTGCTGGATTCCCGGGTTATAGTCAATTACAATGAAAGCAAAAGTGAAAATCAGGCAAGGGGGCCGGGCGCGGTGGCTCACGCCTGAAATCCCAGCACTTTCAGAGGCCAAGGTGAGCAGTTGATTGAGCCCAGGAGTTCAAGACCAGCTGGGCAACTTAGAAACACCCATCTCTACAAAAAAGTTTAAAAATTCGTCACGTGTAGTGGCATACACCTGTAGTCCCAGCTACTTGGGAGGCTGAGGTAGGAAGATCACTTGAGCCTGGGAGTTTGAGGCTGCAGTGAGCCACGATTGTGCCACAGGCACTCCAGCCTCAAGGACAGAACAAGACCTTGTTTCTTTTTTCTTTTTCTTTCTTTTTTCTTTTTTTTTTTTTCTTTTTTTGAGACAGAGTTTCCCTCTTGTTGCCCAGGCTGGAGTGCAATGGCACGATCTTGGCTCACTGCAACCTCTGCCCCTCTGCCTCCAGGGTTCAAGCGATTCTCTTGCCTCAGCCTCCCAAATAGCTGGGATTACAGGTGCCCACCACCATGCCCAGCTAATTCTTTGTATTTTCAGTAGAGACGGGGTTTCACCATGTTGACCAGGCTGGTCTCGAACACCTGACCTCAGGTGATCCACCCGCCTTAGCCTCCCAAAGTGTTGGGATTACAGGTGTGAGCCACAGCGCCTGGCCGACAAGACCTTGTTTCTAAAAAATAAGACTAGGCTGGGCATGGTGGCTCATGCCTGTAATCCCAGCACTTGGGGAGGCCGAAGCAGATGGATCACTTGAGGTCAGGAGTTTGAGACCAGCCTGGCCAACATGGCGAAAACCCGTCTCTACTAAAAATACAAAAATTAGCCAGGCATGGTGGCACCCACCTGTAGTCCCAGCTACTCGGGAGGCTGAGGCAGGCAAATTGCTTGAACCTGGGAGGCAGAGGTTGCAGTGAGCTGAGATCGTGCCACTGCACTCCAGCCTGGGAGACACAGCGAGACTTCGTCTAAAAAAAACAAAACAAAACAAAAAAATCCAAGGGATTAGGAAATACCTCTCAGGACCTAGGGGCAAGGGCCAGGCCTTTCTCTGGGCAGAAAGGAATCCTCTACAGCACAGGAATCAGGAGGGAGCCCTGGAAAGCACCAACGTTATTACAAGACCTCACACCAGCAGCCACGTTTCTCTAAGTCTGTTTTCATTTAGTTTTTGGTGGATCTGGGGGTGTTTTGTTTTGTTTTTTGGTTTATTTGTTTTTGAGGCAGGGTCTCGTTCTGTCATGTAGGCTGGAGTGCAGTGGTGTGATCACAGCTCACTGCAGCCTCGACCTCCCGGGCTCAAGTGATCCTCCTGCCTTAGCCTCCCGAGTAGCTGGGACCACAGGCACGCACCACCACACTCAGCTAATTTTTGTATTCTTTGTAGAATGGGGGTCTCATTATGTTGTCCAGGCTGGTCTCGAATTCCTGGGTTCAAGTTATCCTCCTGTCTCGTCCTCCCAAAGTGCTGGGATTACAGACATGAGCCACCGCAGCTGGCCAAGTGTTCTTTCTCAGCCTCCCTCCCTTTATTCCTTTGTCATTCCCTCAAGCAATTTCCAGAGCCTCCTGTGTGTGGGGCTCTGGGCTAAGGCTCTAGGAACGAGTAAGACCTTGCCTGTCCTCAAGGGGTTCCTCCATCGGTGAGTAACCAACATGGTAAAACCCCATCTCTACTAAACATACAAAAATTATCCTGATGTGGTGGCACGCTCCTGTAGTCCCAGCTACTCAGGAGGCTGACGCAGGAGAATCGCCTGAACCCAGGAGGCAGAGGTTGCAATGAGCTGAGATGGCGCCACTGCACTCCCGCCTGGGCGAAACAGAGTCAGACTCCATCGCAAAAAAAAAAAGAGTCTGCCCTGAGTCCTTCCTGCTTCAGGGTCAGAAGAGAGGGGTCTCCAGGGCAGGAGGCCTCAGGGGCTGGGGTCTTGCCTGTGTCTGATGCCTTCTCCCCTCTCCTCACCATCCGCACACAGGTGATCTACATGGGCCGCAACCCCCGGGACGTTGTGGTCTCCCTCTATCATTACTCCAAGATCGCCGGGCAGTTAAAGGACCCGGGCACACCCGACCAGTTCCTGAGGGACTTCCTCAAAGGCGAAGGTGGGGACAGGGTAAAGCGGGGCAGGAGGGGTGGGGAGGAGCCCCAGAGGACCCTGATGGGCAGAGGGACAGAGGAGGGGTAAGAAAGGGAGAGAGACAGAGACACAGGGCATCAAAAGGGGCAATAGAGACAGAGAGCAGGCGGCCAGGAGAAGAAGAGACGGAGGGAGAGAGGCTGAGAGACCGAAAGACGCAGGACAGGCAAAGGACAGAGGAGACAGAGACAGGGAGAGACACAGATACAAAAAGACTGAGAGAGAGGGCAACAAAAGAGACAGGGGCCCGGCACGGTGGCTCATGCCTGTAATCCCAGCACTTTGGGAGGCTGAGGCAGGCGGATCACAAGGTCAGGAGATTGAGACCATCCTGGCTAACATGGTGAAACCCCGTCTCTACTAAAAATACAAAAAATTAGCCGGGTGTGGTGGCGGTGCCTGTAGTCCCAGCTACTCGGGAGGCTAAGGCAGGAGAATGGCTTGAACTTGGGAGGCGGAGCTTGCAGTGAGCCGAGATCGTGCCACTGCACTCCAGCCTGGGCAACAGAGTGAGACTCCGTCTCAAAAAAAATAAAACATAAAAAGAGATAAGGAAATAAATGCAGAAAGAGAGATAGAGTCAGAGAGAGACAGGGAGAGACAAGGAAACAGGAGGAGACAGGCCCCTGGTACTAAGAAAGGCAGCGCCCTTTGGCCACGTGTTCCTTTCTCTGCTGCTGTCAGAGACCCTGGCTTTGGAGGGAAATCCAAGTGTGTGGAGGCGGACTGAATGGACAGATAGACAAAGGCCCCCCAAGACGGGCAACCAGGGGAGAAGCAGGTTGGAAGAGCCCCAGAACTTGGTGGAAATGTGGGGGCTCTGGGGGAGGGCATCCAGCTCTGGGGGCTGGACCTGGGGGTTTGTGGGGCACAGCCAGTTAGACCCATGAGCCCCAGTGGGGCTGGGGGATCCCCGCCACTCAGCCCTCACCCCACTTGTCCCTCTGCCCACAGTGCAGTTTGGCTCCTGGTTCGACCACATTAAGGGCTGGCTTCGGATGAAGGGCAAAGACAACTTCCTATTTATCACCTACGAGGAGCTGCAGCAGGTGAGTCCCCACCTCCTCCAGGTGCAGCGTCCCCCCTATACCCTCTGCTCACACCCCACACTCTCCCCTTCCCGAGGGTCTCAGGACCCCTCCGCCTCCCCATGCAATGCACCAGCCCCTGGGGATACTGCAGGAACAGAACAGAGGCCCTGAGCCTGTGAGCAAGACCACAGACAAAATCCCTAAACCACACAGCAGGCTGGCGGGGCAGAGGAGCTAAGGAGCAAAGGCGAGTGGGAAGGAAGATAAGGAATGGGCAGGGGCGAGATTTAACCCAGGAGGGTTGGCCGGACACAGTGGCAGTGGCTCACACCTGTAATCCTAATGCTTTGGGAGCCTGAGGCGGGAGGACCCCTTGAGCCCAAGAGGTCAAGGCCACAATGAGCTATGATGGTGCCACTGTACTCCGGCCTGGGCAACAGAGCAAAACCCTGTCTCAAAAGAGAGAGAGAAGGCCAGGTGTGGTGGTTCACACCTGTAATGCCAGCACTTTGGGAGCCCAAGGCAGGTGGATAACTTCAGGTCAGGAGTTCGAGACCAGCCTGGCCAACATGGTGAAACCCCATCTCTACTAAAAATACAAAAATTAGCCGGGCACAGTGGCACATGCCTGTAGTCCCAGCTGCTCAGGAGGCTAAGGTAGGAGAATGGCTTGAACCTGGGAGGCGGAGGTTGCAGTGGGCTGAGATCGCAGCACTGCACTCCAGCCTGGGTGACAGAGCAAGACCTTGTTCCAAAAAATAGAAAGAAAAAAGATTGAACCACATGAAATGCCTGTATTCAACCAGTTTTTATTTATTTTTATTTTATTTAATTAATTTATTTATTTTTGAGACAGAGTTTCGCTCTTGTGGCCCAGGATGGAGTGCAATGGCATGATCTCGGCTCACCGCAACCTCCAACTCCCACGTTCAAGCAATTCTCCCGCCTCAGCTTCCCAAGCAGCTGGGATTACAGGCATGCACCACCATGCCCGGCTAATTTTGCATTTTTAGTAGAGACGGGGTTTCTCCATGTTGGTCAGGCTGGTCTTGAACTCCTGACCTCAGGTGATCCACCCACCTCGGCCTCCCAAAGTTTTTATATTTGGACCAGTTATATATTTATATAACTGGTCGGCCCCGCCAACTAGTTTTTATTTTAAGATGGTAATTTTGGCTGGGCCCGACGGTGGCTCATGCCTGTAATCCCAACACTTTGGGAGGCCGAGGTAGGCAGATCACCTGAGCTCAGGAGTTCCAGACCAGCCTTGCCAACATGGTGAAACCCCGTCTCTGCTAAAAATACAAAAAAATTAGGCGGCCATGGTGGCGGGCGCCTGTAGCCCCAGCTACTCGGGAGGCTGAGGCAGGAGAATCGCTTGAACCTGGGAGCTGGAGGTTGTGGTGAGCCAAGATCGCACCATTGCACTCCAGCTGGGTTATAGAGCAAGACTCTGTCTCCAGAAAAACAAAAACAAAAACAAAAAGGTAATTTTATATGGTTTTCCCAAATGTTGTTATTATCCCTATTTTATCGACGAGGAAACTGGAGGTTTGTAACTTAAGAGAGGTTCATAATTTGCCCAGGGCACATGGCTCTTGCCTGCAGACTCCATGTTTATTTTTTCCCACCCTGGTAACTTTCTTTTAATGGAAAGCTCCAGAAAAGGTGTCGGTGCTACTCCTCCCCCTCTTTTCCAGCAAGCATTCTTCTCCAAACCCAGAACTGGGCCACAGAGCCTAACAGCTTCTGGGCTGCCCCTGGGTGTGAGGCGCCGCCCACATGTTAGAATTTCTGGGACACGTCAGTGGTTCAAGAAAATAAAGAGATGGAAGGTTATGAAACCAGGAATGACCTGGAAAATCGGAGCCATGGGGTTGGCGGAGCTGACCAGAGGGCTGACCATGCTGGGTGCTGCATATCAGAAGGTAGTGATGGCCGGGCATGGTGGCTCATGCCTGTAATCCCAGCACTTTGGGAGGCCGAGGCAGGCGGATCACTTGAGATCAGGAGTTCGAGATCAGCCTGGCCAACGTGGTGAAATCCTGTCTCTATTAAAAATACAAAAATTAGCCAGACATGGTGGTGCATGCCTATAATCCCAGCTACTTTGGAGGCTGAGGCAGGAGAATCACTGGAACCCAGGAGGTGGAGGTTGCAGTAAGCCGAGATAGCACCACTGCACTCCAGCCTGGGTGACAGAGCGAGGCTTAGTCTCATTGTAATCCCAGCACTTTGGGAGGCCGAAGTGAGCAGATCACCCGAGGGTGGGAGTTCGAGACTACCCTGACCAACATGGAGAAACCCTGTCTTTACTAAAAATACAAAATTAGCCAGGCGTGGTGGCACATGCCTGTAATCCCAGCTACTCGGGAAGCTGAGGCAGGAGAATCGCTTGAACCCGGGAGGCAGAGGTTGCGGTGAGGCGAGATCACGCCATTGCACTCCAGCCTGGACGAAAAGAGCGAAACTCCGTCTAAAAAAAAAAGGCAGAGGGGCACAGGGGAGGACTAAGGGCTCCAGGGACCTGAGCTCCTCTCTGGCTGTGTGGCCTTGGACAAGTGTCTCTCCCTCTCTGGGCCTCTGTTTACCAATTGAGATAATGACACTTCCCTTGCAAAGCTGATGGTGGGATCGGCACAAATGTATGGGGGGCTTGGATCAGAGCTTGGTACATAGTAGACACTCAGAAAGGAAGGTGATATTTGAGCTGCAGCCGTGGCAATGGGCCCTTCTGGAAGCCCCATGCCAAGGCCCAGAGGGAGGAATGTGTAGGGAATGGTGAGTCCCAGAAGGAGAGGGTGGGAAAGGTATTGGAAGAGCTGTGACCAGACCACATCTGTTCTTTTTTTTTTGAGATGGAGTCTCACCCTGCCACCCAGGCTGTAGTATAGTGGTGAGATCTCGGCTCACTGCAACCTCCACCTCCCAGTTCAAACGATTCTCCTGCCTCAGTCTCCCGAGCACCTGGGATTACAGGTGCCCGCCACCACACCCAGCTAATTTTTGTATTGTTAGTAGAAACAGGGTTTTACCATGTTGGCCAGACTGGTCTCGAACTCCCGACACCTGTCTCAGCCTCCCAAAGTGCTGGGATTACAGGCATGAGCCACTGCACCTGCCCCACATCTGTGCTTGAAAGCCAGGTCTGGGTCTGGGACTCTGTCCCAGGGCACTCGGGAGCCACGGAAGAGTTGGGAGCCAGTGAGGAGCAGGGTCAGCTGGGGTGTGGGGGATGAGCTGGAGGGGGATGGAGACTGGAGGCAGGGAGGCTGTGGAGCAGCAGGCTGGGGCATGGGTCCAGGAAGGGGAGGATGAGGCCTAAGCAGTTCTAGGCTACAGGGACACAGAGGAGGGGATATGGCAAGGGGACACAGGTGGGGAGGGACAGGGCTCATGACGGACAGGGTTTGGGGGTGAGGGGTACCCAGAGAGGGAGGCCAGGCTCCTGGGTGGATGGTGGGGCCATCCTGCAATGGGGGCCTGGGGGAGGAGCAGGTTTGAGATGTAGACCAGCCAATGCCTGTCTCTAACCCAAAGGAGGGTGATTCCAGGTAAGGTGATGCACTGACCTCTGCCCCCGGATGTGACCTCTGCCCCCCACTATGACCTCTGCCCCCGGCTGTGACCTCTGCCCCAAGCCCACCTATTCCCTCCCACCTAGAGAACCCTCCAAAGACAGAAACTGCAAAAACCCTTAGAGGCGATATAGCCCAATCCCTCAGTTTGGAGTTGGGGAAACTGAGGCAAAGAGGCAGCGTCCCTCAGGCAGCCCCAGGTTAGGACCCAGACATGCGGATCCCAGGTTCCACGCTCCTTCCTTGGCCGAGTGCCCTCCCTCCGCTGACCCCTCTCCCCTGCCTGCAGGACTTACAGGGCTCCGTGGAGCGCATCTGTGGGTTCCTGGGCCGTCCGCTGGGCAAGGAGGCACTGGGCTCCGTCGTGGCACACTCAACCTTTGGCGCCATGAAGGCCAACACCATGTCCAACTACACACTGCTGCCTCCCAGCCTGCTGGACCACCGTCGCGGGGCCTTCCTCCGGAAAGGTGCGGGGGCTCTGGGGTTCAGAGCCCACTAGGCCACTGCCCGGCTGTGTGACCTGGGAGAGTTACTTAACCTCTCTGGGCCTCAGTTTCTCACCCAGCTGTAACATTGGGTGAACAGGGTCACTGTGGCCCCAGGGTTGATCACGCACGGGGCTTAGCACTGACTCAGCACACATGCCAGCCACCCGAGGCGTCCCCATCCAGAGAACTCCCAACGACAGCAAAACATCCAGGAGTACTGCCAACGCCAGGTTTACCCGAGAGAGATTTAGAGTCTTCATGAGTCCTCCTCCACGGCCATGTTCACGGCAGAAATACTCAAGCACTGGGTTACGGGGCGCAGGCGGCAGCATAGTTGTTTCCTCTTCCTGCTGTAACGAACACCACAAACTCCATGACTCAAAACAACACGTTTACTCATTTTTTTTTTTTTTTTTTTTTGGAAACAGTCTCGCTCTGTCGCCCAGGCTGGCTGGAGGTTGCAGTGGCGCGATGTCGGCTCACTGCGACCTCCACCTCCCAGGTTCAAGTGATTCTCCTTCCTCAGCATCCTTAAGTAGCTGAGACTACAGGCACCTGAAACCATGTCAGGTTAATTTTTGTATTTTTAGTAGAGATGGGGTTTCACCATGTTGGTCAGGATGGTCTCAATCTCCTGACCTTGTGATCCACCCGCCTCGGCCTCCCAAAGTGCTGGGATTACAGGCGTGAGCCACCGCGCCTGGCCTTTTCTTTTTTCTTTTCTTTTTTTTTTTTTGAGACGGAGTTTCACTCTTGTTGCCCGGGCTGGAGTGCAATGGCGCGATCTCGGCTCACAGCAACCTCCGCCTCCCAGGTTCAAGCAATTCTCCTGCCTCAGCCTCCCAAGTAGCTGTGACTATAGGCACCCACCACCACACCTGGCTAATTTTTTGTATTTTTAGTAGAGACAGGTTTTCACCGTGTTAGCCAGGATGGTCTCGATCTCCTGAGCACCCGCCTCTTCCTCCCAAAGTGCTGGGATTATAGGTGTGAGCCACTGCGCCCGGCCAAGTGAAGCATCTTCTAATCTCTGACCCTCCTCCCTTCTATAGGTACCCAGGTGATGACACTGAGCCCGCCCAGATACTTCAGGGTCCTCTCCCCATCTCCAGATCTTTAGCTTAATCCTATCTGCAAAATCCCTTTTGCCACATAAGGTCACATATTCACAGGTTCCAAGGATTAGAACGTGGATATGGAGGGAGTCCTTATTCAGCCCACCCCAGGGAACCCCTCCCCACAACCTCATTAAGGGTGCTGGGTAACATGGGGCACGTGCACTTGCTAAAAGGCAAACTACGGTCCTCTGAATGCCATGAGCCCCAGGTTTCCAGGTGAGGGGTGATGCCCCTGTGATAGCCCCACAATGAGAAAACCGAGGCTTGGGCGGGGTGCAGTGGCTCACACCTGTAATCCCAGCACTTTGGGAGCCGAGGCAGGTGGACCACCTGAGGTCAGGAGTTTGAGACCAGCCTGGCCAACATGGTTAAACACCATCTCTACTAAAAATATAAAAATTAGCCGGGCGTGGTGGTGCATGCCTGTAATCCCAGTTACTCGGGAGGCTGAGGCAGGAGAATCGCTTGAATCGGAGGTTGCAGTGAGCCGTGATCACACCACTGCACTCCAGCCTGGGCGACAGAGCGAGACTCCATCTCAAAAAGAAAAAAAATGGAAAACTGAGGCTTGGAGGGTTCCTGAGGCTCGCTTGCTGCGCCAATCAGCAAATTGTTTGCAAGCCCTGAGCACAGAGCCTGCAGAAGGGGGTCCCTTCCATGTCCAAGCAGTAATGGCTGCAGCATGGAGCGTTGTGGGGGCATTGAGACAGGAGGCCTTGTTCTAGCAGGGGAGGTTTGGGACTGGTCGCAGAGGAGGTGACACAAGCTGTAAGGTGGGCAGGAATTCAGGGTTGGAGGCAGAGGTTCTGGGCAGGGACTTAAAGGGTCCGGGATAAAGGGGAGGACTGGCAGGAATCCTGCAGTAGCAGAGGCAGTGAGGGCGGAGGTGAGAACGGCGCCAGGTGACGGGCCAAGACTCTGCCACCATAGGACACAAAGGGGGCAATGTGGAGGGTAGGGAGGACGGTGTTTCTGGCAAAGGGAACACCTCGCCAAAGGCCGGGAAAGGGAAAGAGGTTGCTGGAATGTTGGAGGTAGGGGCGCAGTGCTCCCCAGAGGCTCCTCACCCCCTGGTGCCCCCTCTTCTCCAGGGGTCTGCGGCGACTGGAAGAACCACTTCACGGTGGCCCAGAGCGAAGCCTTCGATCGTGTCTACCGCAAGCAGATGTGGGGGATGCCGACCTTCCCCTGGGATGAAGACCCGGAGGACGGCAGCCCAGACCCTGCGCCCAGCCCTGAGCCTGAGCCCAAGCCCAGCCTTGAGCCCAACACCAGCCTGGAGCGTGAGCCCAGACCCAACTCCAGCCCCAGCCCCGGCCCCGGCCCCGGCCAGGCCTCTGAGCCCCCGCACCCGAGACCCTGAGAATAAACACGTCGCTTCTGCCCAGGTTCCTTGATGCGCTGTGGCAGGGCAGGCAGCGGGGCATGGAGAATCCTCACCACACCAAGGCTTCCAGAGGCCGGGGTCCCCGACTCAGAGTCCCGCCCAGAGGCAAAGGTGCTGCAGGAACCCAGCGCTGGGCATCTCACTTCCCGGGGTGGGGGCCTGACTCCCCAGTCTGAGGGAGGAGGGGGCTGGGGGCCTGGACTCCTGGGTCTGAGGGAGGAGGGGCTGGGAGGCTGCACTCCCGGGTCTGAGGGAGGAGGGTCTGGAGGCCTGGACCCCTCAGTCTGAGGGAGGAGGGGTTGGGGGCCTGGACTCCCAGGTCTGAGGGAGTAGTATCTGGGGGCCTGGAGTCTCAAGTCTGAGGGAGGAGGAGCTGGGGGCCTGGACCCCTGGGTCTGAGGGAGGAGGGGGCTGGGTTGTGGACTCTTGGATTCAGAGCCAGGCTTTAGTAACGCACATTTTTGGCATGAAATGGTTTTATTCCGAGCAGAGGTAAACGGGAGCTCCGGCAGACTCGCCCTCTCAGCGCCCACAGAAAGTCCCACCACCCACCCTGTTCCCCTGTGGCTGCACCACATTCCACTCCCTCAGTATTCAGCTCCTTGCCTCAGTTTCCCCACAGCTCCTGAACACAGTGTGCCTGGCAGCGACTCCCCATCTTCCCCTCCACAGCTCTAGACGCTCTAGCTCGGGGCCTCACCCGGGCCCCTCATCAGGAAGGCCTGACCCTCGGGAGCTGTGTGTTCTTCTTTAGGATCCGCTGCCTGGGGACGCTGCCAGCCCATCTTCTGGGTTGTGACACTGAGGTCTGGTGCAGGCAATGGGCTTGCCCAAGTCCTTTTTTTTTATTTGAGACGAAATCTCGCTCTGTCACCCAGGCTGCAGTGCAGTGGCGTGATCTCAGCTCACTGCAACCTCTGCCTCCCGGGTTCAAGCGATTCTCCCGTCTCAGCCTCCTAAGTAGCTGGGATTACAGGTGCCCGCCACCACACCTGGCTAATTTTTGTATTTAGTAGAGATGGGGTTTCACCATGTTGGTCAGGTTGGTCTTGAACTCCTGACCTCAGGTGATCCACATGCCTCAGCCTCCCAAAGTGCTGGGATTACAGGAGTGAGCCACCTCGATCAGCCTTTCTTTTTCTTTTTTCTTTTCTGTTTTTTTTTTTTTTTTAAGAGATGGCCTCTCACTGTGTTTCCCAGGCTGGAGTGCAAGGGCATGATCTTGGCTCACTGCTGCCTCCACCTCCTGAGCTCGAGGGATCCTCCCACCTCAGCCTCCTGCGTAGCTGGGACCACAGGCGTGCGCCACCACACCCAACTAATTTGTTTTTTTAATTGTAGAGATGGGGTCTCACTATGTTGCCCAGGCTGGTCTCCAACTCCTGGCCTTAAGCAACCCTCCCACCTTAGCCTCCCAAAGTGCAGGGATTACAGGCATGAGCCACCACTCCCGGCCCAAGTTGCAGAACAAGTGACAAACATCCCTTCTGCTTGACAGACGCAGAGGCCAGAAGCCTTGTCTAAGGCAGGGCATTGAGGCAGGGGGCTCTGAGCCAACAGTTGTCCAGCACTGCTCCTTGGGTGGGCCAGCAGATTTGGCTTGGGCTCCTGTTCAGGGTTGCCCCCCAAGTCCTGCCCGGGGGGCCCAGTCTGACGGCCTGACGCCTCTGGGCTCTTGAAGTTTGAATGTAGCATCCCCACCGAACCGCCTTCGGGCTGGGGACAGATAGCGGAGGCGGTGGGCGGGGGGCAGGGGCAGGGCACCACCCCACGGAGGTCGGGAGTCCACTTCCCCCCAGGGGCCTCCTCCAGTGCCCCGCTGCCTCATCAGAGCCTTGGCTGGAGTGTCCTTGGAGCCCCAGGATTTCTTGAGCTGTGGAGGGAAAGAGAGGGAGGTGAGAGGAGGCTGGGGTGGGGCCCTGGGGGCATCCCAGATCCAGGGAAGGCAGGAGGTGAGGCAAGAGAGAAGCAGCAAAAGTGACAGACGGCCAGGCACGGTGGCTCACGCCTGTAATCCCAGCACTTTGGGAGGCCGAGGTGGGTGGATCACCTGAGGTCAGGAGTTCAAGACCAGCCTGGCCAACATGGTGAAACCCTATCTCTACTAAAAATACAAAAATTAGTCTGAGGTGGTGGTGGGCGCCTGTAATCCTAGCTACTCGGGAGGCTGAGGCAGGAGAATCGCTTGAACTCGGAAGGGAGAGATTGCAGTGAGCTGAGATAGCGCCACCGCACTCCAGCCTGGGCATCAGAACAAGACTCAGTCTCAAAAAAAAAAAAAAGGAAGTGATAGAGGATTTGAGGGAGGTGGAAGGAGATGGTGGAGGAGGGAAGGGAGGGAAGAGAGGAGAGAGGGAGGAGAGAGATGGAGGCCGGACGCGGTGGCTCACACCTGTAATCCCAGCACTTTGGGAGGTGGGAGGATTGCTTGAGCTCAGGAGTTCGAGACCAACCTAGGCAACACAGTGAGACCTCATCTCTCCAAAAAATACAAAAATTAGCCAGGCGTGGTGGCATGGGTCTGTAATCCTAGCTACTTGGAAGGCTGAGGTGGGAGGATCACTTGAGCCCAGGAGGTTGAGGCTGCAGTGAGCCGAGATCACGCCACTGTACTCCAGCCTGGGAGACAGAGCAAGACCCTGTCTCAAAAAAAAAAAAAAAAAAAAAAAAAATGGGTGGAGGAGGTAAAAGAAGAGGAAGGGGTAAGGGAGAAGGTGAGGGAGGAGAAAGAAGGAGAGGAGGGAGGAGGGGAGCCAGGAAGGAGAGAGAGGAGACAGACGGAGTGAAAGGGGAAGGATGAGGTGAGGAAGAAGCAGGAAGGCAGCAGGAGGAGGAGGGACAGAAAGGAGAGGGATGCAGAGGAGGCAGGCAGGTAAGGAGGACGGTGTGGGGAGCCCGAGAGGGAAGGGAGGAAGTGAGAGGGCAAACCTGGGACTCCCTAACCTACAGAGGGACAAGGAGCGGGTCCCCACCTCTGCAGCTGGGGAGGAACGGGAAGCGCCGGCATCTGCCAGCCGGGATCAAATATTTGCCAAGGGAGGGGATGCTGGGTGAGGGTGCTCAGGACCAGGTGAAGGTGAGGACCTTGCCCCTGCCCATCCCCTGTCTCCTCTCCAGCTAGGAGCCTTCCTTGCCTGGGACAGAGGGAGATGATTCCTGATTCCCAAGACATTGCAGAGTAAGACCCTATCTCAAAAAAAAAAAAAAAATATATATATATATATATAGTCTTCTTTGGCCTGGGATGAGGATGTCACAAAATAAACAAATTCCACTTCAGGAATGTATTTATTTATTGTTTATTATTATTATTATTATTTTGAGACAGTCTCGCTCTGTCACCCAGGCTAGAGTGCAGTGGAACGATCTCAGCTCACTGCAACCACCGCCTCTCGGGCTCAAACGATTCTCCTGCCTAAGCCTCCGGAGTAGCTGGGACTACAGGTGTGCACCAACACACCCAGCGAATTTTTTTGTATTTTTAGTAGAGAGAGGGTTTCACTATGCTGGCCAGGCTGGTCTCGATCTCCCTGTTTCAGGAATGTATTGTTGTTGTCATTACTACTCTATTTCATTTAGCCACGTGGATTCCTCCCCCAACCAAACTCGGAATGAGTGCCCTTGCTCTGCTCCTTCCTAGATGAGGATACCAAGGTTCAGAGAATTCAAGTCCTCGGCTTCCCCCCACCTAGTCTGTCATGCCAGGATTTGCACCCAGGGCTCTCCTGTCTCTGCCCCATGCCACCCAGCGCCCACCTGCCCAAAATGCAGCAGGCGTGCAGGAAATGAACAAACGATGCCATTATGAATTTAGGGGTGCAGGCCCTCAGGAAACGCCTCCTGCTCTGTGGCTGGGAGCAGGGCCCCTGGAGCCTGGCTTGCACCACCCTGGGCAAACGCCTTCCCCTTCCTGGGCTCCATTTTCTGGCACCAGCCACAAGTTCTCACCTCGTTGTCCCCATCACTGGAGCCAGACAGCTGGGACAGGCGGCTTAGGTCCCACATGGAGCGGCTGGGCCGGGCCGGGGGGCCGCTGGGGGTCCGGGCGCGCTGCACACTCCTTAGAATGTCACTGAGTGCCGGCCCCGGGGTAGCAGGGGAGACGCGGCAGGCGGCCAGGCGGTGGGCCAGCGGGCCGTCAGGCGGCGGAGGCGACGCGGGGGCCACGGAGCGGCGGCGGGACACGCGGTGCGGGCTGCGGCCCCGCTGCAGGCCACCTATGACCGAGGGTTTCTGGGGGGGCGCAGGTGGGAGCGGACAGGAGGCCGCGTACAGCGTCCGGAACTCAAGGCTGAAGGCGTCAACAATTTCACCAGTCAGCAGGGTCACCAGGCCTCGGTGCAGGCGTGCGTCACTCCACGTGAAGCTGGGGGTCGGGGAGTAGGGGGTCAGAGTCTCCAACCCTGAGGGCCCAGCCTGGCCCCCCTCCTCAGCCAGGTCCCAGGGGAAACCGTAGGACCTCAGGCGAGTCCTGACCTCTCCAGCCTCAGCTTCCCCGTCTGTAGAATGGGCACAACTGAAGTACCTACTCGGGAGGGGTGGAGTGAAGACAGCCCAAGTTAAGACACTTATATAATCAGGGCCAGGTGTGGTGACTCACGCTTTGGGAGGCTGAGGCAGGAGGGTTGCTTGAGCCCAGGAGTTTGAGACCAGCCTGGGCAACATGGTGAGACCCTATCTCTACAAAAAATCAAAAAAACTAGCCAGGTGTGGTGGCGCACACCTGTACTCCCAGCCACTTGGGAGAGAGGCGGGAGGATCCCTTGAGCCTGGGATTTTTTTTTTTTTTTTTTGAGACGGAGTTTCGCTCTTGTTGCCCAGGCTGGAGTGTAGTGGCATGATCTCAGCTCACTGCAACCTCTGCCTCCTGGCTTCAAGCAATTCTCCTGCCTCAGCCTCCTGAGTAGTTGGGATTACAGGCACCTGCCACCATGCCCGGCTAATTTTTTGTATTTTTAGTAGAGATGGGGTTTCACCACATTGGCCAGGCTGGTCTCGAACCCCTGACCTCAGGTGATCCACCCGCTTCGGCCTCCCAAAGTGCTGGGATTACAGGTGTGAGCCACCGTGCCCGGCTGAGCCTGGGAAATTGAGGCTGCAGTGAGCCGTGATAATACCACTGCATTCCAGCCTGGGCAGCAAAGCAAGACCCTGTCCCCCTCGCCCCCCTCCCACAAAAAAAAAAAAAAGCCAGATGCGGTGGCTCACTCCTGTAATCCCAGCACTTTGGGAGGCTGAGGCGGGCAGATCATGAGGTCAGGAGTTTGAGATCAGCCTGACCAACATGGTGAAACCCCATCTCTACTAAAAATACAGAAATTAGCTGGGTATGGTGGCACATGCCTGTAATTCCAGCTACTCAGGAGGCTGAGGCAGGAGAATTGCTTGAACCCGGGAGGTGGAGGTTGCAGTGAGCTGAAATCACACCACTGCACTCCAACCTGGGCGACAGAGCAAGACTCTGACTCAAAAAAAAACAAAACAAAACAAAAAAACTTATCTGGAATCAGACTGGAGTTTAAACCCAGGCTCTACCTGGTCCCCACTTAGGAACACCTCAATGCCTCAGTTTTCCCCTTTGGAAAGAGACGGAATTCACTTCCGGACAATAACAGGGATTGTTTTAAGACCCAGCTGCTTCCTAGAATGACTGCCATTTAGTCAGCCCTGGCTGTGCACCAAGCTCTCCACCTTGCTGCTCCCTGCAGTGCTCATCTGCAATCTGGAGCAAAAACCTAGGAAGGCCGTGTGCAGTGGCTCATGCCTGTAATCCCAGCACTTTGGGAGGCCGAGGCAGGAGGATCACTTGAGGCTAGGAGTTTGAGACCAGCCTGGGCAACGTAGCAAGACCCCATCTCTATAAAAAATTTTACAAAATTAGCCGGGCATGGTGGTGCACGCCTATAGTCCCAGCTACTCTGGAGGCTCAGGGAGGAGAATCACTTGAGCCTGGGAAGTTGAGGCTGCAGTGAGCCAAGATCGCGCCACTGCACTCCAGTCTAGGCAACAGAGCAAGATCCTATTTTTTTTTTTTTTTGAGATGGAGTCTTGCTCTATTGCCTAGGCTCAAGTGCAGTGGCACAATATTGGCTCACTGCAACCTCCACCTCCCAGGTTCAAGCAATTCTCCCTGCCTCAGCCTCCCAAGTAGCTGGGATTACAGGTGCACACCACCATGCCCAGCTAATTTTTGTATTTTTAGTAGAGATGGGGTTTCACCACGTTGGCCATGCTGGTCTTGAACTCCTGAGCTCAGGTGATCCACCCGCCTCGGCCTCCCAAAGTGCTGGGATTACAGGCGTGAGCCACTGCGCCCGGCCAATTTTTTAAAATAAAAAATAAAATTAAGAAATAAATACAACATAGGAAGATTCAAATGACTGAATTTGAATCAAGCCCCCTGCACATAGCTGGCCCTGAGAGCCTGTGAGCTGTGGGGGCCGGTGCCCTAACACTTCCTGTCATCACAGTAGTTGTTATTGAAAGCACCAAGCGCCAGGCGTGGTGTGGTGGCTCACGTCTGTAATCCCAGCACTTTGGGAGGTCGAGGCGGGCAGATCACTTGAGCTCAAGAGTTCGCAACCAGCCTGGCCTACATGGTGAAACTCTGTCTCTACTAAAAATACAAAAATTAGCCAGATGTGGTTGCATGCGCCTGTAGTCCCAGCCACTCGGGAGGCTGAGTTACGAGAATCGCTTGAAGCTGGGAAGCAGAAGCTGCAGTGAGCTGAGATCACGCCACTGCACTCCAGCCTGGGTGACAGAGTGAGAGACTCCGTCTCAAAAAAATAAAAGCAAGCAAGCACTGAGCATGAATCCTGGCACACAGCAAGTGCTCAGTTAATACACCCTCTTCTTTCCCAGCCTCTTTGGAATTCAATGAACCTGGCTCTCATCCTGGCTCGGGGACCCTGGATACATCACTTTCCTTTCCCCAGCCTCAGTTTACCCATCTGGAATATGGGGTCACTATGGGAGGTTTGAGGCTGAAGTCAAGCCCTTGGCGGGTATACAGCACAGAGAATGTGGACAAGCTTGTGGCCAGCGCCCTCTGGGTTCAGGGCGTCTTCACCTTGGCAGGGGTGGCAGAGCCCTCTTGCGCCCCGGCAGGTCGGCGGGGCAGGCCACCCCTTGGATTGTGACACCCACTCCTCTCACCTATGACCTCATCCCCAGAGCGGCCAGTGGGAACCCCGAGGGATCTGTGAGATCACTCATTCCATTCACAGACTCTTGTTGGGCAGCAGCCACCCGCTCACCTCCATCCCCAGGACTTAGAGGGACGCAGGGCGTTGGGAACAGAGGACACTCCAGGCGCTGACCCTGGGAGGCCAGGACCAGGGCCAAAGTCCCGTGGGCAAGAGGAGTCCTCAGAGGTCCTTCGTTCAGCGGTTCCGGGAGGTCTGGGAAGCCCACGGCCTGGCTGGGGCAGCGTCAACGCCGCCAGGCCGCCATGGTCCTGTGCTGGCTGCTGCTTCTGGTGATGGCTCTGCCCCCAGGCACGACGGGTGTCAAGGACTGCGTCTTCTGTGAGCTCACCGACTCCATGCAGTGTCCCGGCACCTACATGCACTGTGGCGATGACGAGGACTGTTTCACAGGCCACGGGGTCGCCCCAGGCACTGGTCCGGTCATCAACAAAGGCTGCCTGCGAGCCACCAGCTGCGGCCTTGAGGAACCCGTCAGCTACAGGGGCGTCACCTACAGCCTCACCACCAACTGCTGCACCGGCCGCCTGTGTAACAGAGCCCCGAGCAGCCAGACAGTGGGGGCCACCACCAGCCTGGCACTGGGGCTGGGTATGCTGCTTCCTCCACGTTTGCTGTGACCAACAGGGAGGACAGGGCCTGGGACTGTTCTCCCAGATCCGCCACTCCCCATGTCCCCATGTCCTTCCCCCACTAAATGGCCAGAGAGGCCCTGGACAACCTCTTGCGGCCCTGGCTTCATCCCTTCTAAGGCTGTCCACCAGGAGCCCGGTGCTCGGGGAAGCATCCCCAGGCCTGACTGAGCGGCAGGGGAGCACGGCCCGTGGGTTTGATTGTATTACTCTATTCCACTGGTTCTAAGACGCAGAGCTTCTCACATTTCAATCAGGATGCTTCTCTCCATTGGTAGCACTTTAGAGTCCATGAAATATGGTAAAAAAATATATATATATCATAACAAATGACAGCTGATGTTCATGGAGCATTCTTTGTTTTCTTTTCTTTTCCTTTTTTTTTTTTTTTTCTTTTTGTAGAGATAAGGTCCAGCTATGTTGCCCAGGGTGGTCTTGGATTCTTGGGCTCAAGTGATCCTCCCACCTCAGCCTCCCAAAGTGCTGGGATTACAGGTATGAGCCACGGCACCTGGCCAAGCCTGTCTTATGTTACGTGCCACTGAATCCTCACACCAAGCTGGGAAGGTAAACACTCTTTCAAACATTTCAAACATCCTGGTCTCAACTCTAGTCGTTCTCAAAGTGTGGTCCCTGGACCAGAAACAGCAGCAGCAGCAAGTGGGAACTTCCTGAAAATGCAGATTCTCAGGCCCTGTTCCAGGCACAATGAATGGCAGTGGGGTCCAAAAGCTGTGTATTGTTCTCTCTTCTTCTTTTTGAAACAGGGTTTTGCTCTGCTGCCCAGGCTGGAGTGCAGTGGTGCAATCTTGGCTCATTGCAGCCTCTACCTCCCGGGCTCAAGCAATCCTCCCACCTCAGCCTCCTGAGTAGCTGGGACTAGAAGCATGCTCCATCATGTCTAATTTTTATTTTTTTTAATTTTTGTAGAGATGGGGTCCTGCTATGTTGCCCAGGCTGGTCTTGAAGTCCTGGGCTCAAGCGATCCTCCTGCCTCAGCCTCCCAAAGTGCTGGGACTACAGACATGAACCACCACGCCTGGCCTTTTTCCGTTTTCTTTTTCTTTTCCTCTTTTTTTTTTTTTTTTTTTTTTTTTGAGACAGCGTCTCGCTCGGTCACCCAGGCTTTAGTGCAGTGGCGCGATCTTGGCTCACTGCAACCTCCACCTCCCAGGTTCTAGCGATTCTCCTGCCTCAGCCTCCCGAGTAGCTGGGACTAGAGATGCATGCCACCAGGCCCGGCTGATTTTTTGTATTTTTAGTAGAGACGGGGTTTCACCATGTTAATCAGGCTGGTCTGAAACTCCTGACCTTGGGTGATCCACCTGCCTTGGCCTCCCAAAGTGCTGGGATTACAGGTGTGAGCCACCACACCTGGCCCTTTTTCTTTTTCCTTTTCCTGAATTATCTGCTACAAAAACTGTGTGTTGTTGTTTTTTGTTGTGGTTGTTGTTGTCGTTGTTGTTTTTGTGAGACGGAGTCTTGCTGTGTCTCCCAGGCTGGAGTGCAGTGCTGTGATCTCGGCTCACTGCAACCTCTGCCTCCTAGGTTCAAGCAATTCTCTTGCCTCAGCCTCCTGAGTAGCTGGGATTATAGGCACCCACCATCACCCTGGCTAATCTTTGTATTTTTGTAGAGATGGGGTTTCATCATGTTGGCCAGGCTGGTCTTGAACTCCTGACCTCAGGTGATCCACCAGCCTCGGCCTCCCAAAGTGCTGGGATTACAGGTGTGAGCCACCACGCCCAGCCCAAAAGCTGTGTTTTAACAAGCGCTCCCAGGGATTCTGGTGCATGCACAGGGTTGAAAGCCACTGTTCCTGAGCAGTGTTCTCAGCTGGGCACCTGTGCTCCCCAGTGGGCATCTGCGCTGTCTGGAGAGGTTTTCGGTTCTCTAATTGGCAGGGAGAGTCGGGGGTATGGGGCGTGTGATGCTACTGACCTCTGCTGGGTGGAGGCTGAAGATGCCGAGGAGCCTCCCACAATGCACCCCACAGCTCCTAAAACAAAGACTTAGCCAGCCCGAGCGTGGGTGCCACCCCTGTTGAGGGACCTGGTTCTAGAGGCTCTAACCCTATCAGCCCGTGACATAGAGGGGGAAACTGAGGCACAGAGAGGTGAAGTAAGTTGCCTGAAGTCACACAACGAGGAACTGAGAGAGCTAGAATTTGAATCCAGGCCGTCTGGTCCCAGAGGCCACACCCCTCTCCTCCCCAGCTGTGCTGTGACCCTGTGAGGTAGGTGCTGTTATTATTTGCAGTTTCTTCTTTTTTTTTTTTTTGCTTTTTTGAGATGGAGTCTTGCTCTGTCTCCCAGGCTGGAGTGTGACAGCGCGATCTCGGCTCACTGCAACCTCTCTCCTGGGTTCAAGCAATTCTCCTGCCTCAACCTCCCAAGTAGCTGGGAAGACAGGGTTTCACCATGTTGGCCAGACTGGTCTTGAACTCCTGACCTCAGCCAATCTGCCCGCCTCAGCCTCTCAAAGTGCTGGGATTACAGGCGTGAGCCACCATGCCCGGGCATTTTCTTAGATGCTCAGAGAGGTGGAGTTATTTACCCGAGGCAGAGCTTAGATCCCAATCCAGGTGCTCCTGATTTTGAACAACCCCCACCCCCAAACTGTTTGCCCAGTTTTCCAGATGAGAAAACACCAGGTCAAAGAGAAGCAGACTTACCCAAGACCACTAAACAGGCCAGCACCAGGTCCGGCCGCGGCACCCAACTCCTCCCCAGGGAAGAGTGTTTTGCCCCCATTACACAGATGAGAAAAGAGAGGCCTGGGCAAGGGGATGCCAGCAGTTCTCTGAGCACACTGAGGGAAAGTGGGGTATAGGACGCCGGGAGGTGGGGGGCGGGGCGGGGGCTACACCTGTAGGATCCTGAGATGACCCTCTCGCCGTCCAGCAGCACAAACTTCTCCCGCACGGTGCCGCTCACCTGCCGTCGCCAGCGGCTCTGGAAGCTGCAGCCCCGCACGACACGGACATCCACGTTCTGTTGGTGTGGGGAGTGGAGGGCACACCCTTGCTGAGGCCCACTGCATGGATTCAGGCTCCCTCCAGACTGGTTCTAACTGGGGGACCCATGACTCCATAGAAGTATCTGTCCAAGGCCAGGCGTGGTGGCTCACACTTGTAATCCCAGCACTTTGGGAGGCCGAGGCGGGTGGATCACCTGAGGTCAGGAGTTCGAGACCAGCCTGGCCAACATGGCGAAACCCCGTCTCTACTAAAAATACAAAAGTTAGCCAGGCATGGTGACACATGCCTGTAATCCCAGCTACTGGGGAGTCTAAGGCAGGAGAATCGTTTGAACCCGGGAGGTGGAGGTTGCAGTGAGTCGAGATCATGCCACTGCACTCCAGCCTGGGCAACAAAGCAACACTCCGTCTCAAAAAAAAAAAAAAAAAAAGAAGTATCTGTCTCAGCTTCCTCAGAGCCACTGATATCAACCCTCAGGCGTTTCTTGGGGATACCCAAACTCAGTGACTCAAGATTCCTTGGGAATGCCCACCCCCACCTCCCCAGTGCTGTGGGCATCAGATCCCGGGGGACCATCCCTGCTAGCATCCATCTCAATGACCCGGAGCTCCATGGAAGGGTCTGCCCCCACTGCCCCCATGCCAGGGGAATGGGGACTCACAGGACCCCCTGGCCCGGCCCCTACCTCCGTGTTCCAGGGGTTCACCCCCAGCTGCTGGGCCAGTTCCAGGAAGGCAGGCAGCTGCTGGCGGTCCAGGAGCAGGTAGACAGGTACCCAGCGGCGCGTGGCAGCATCCACCAAGTCCAAAAGCAGGTCTGGGTCAGTGAAGACGTCCATGACCACGGCCACCAGCTGGGCATGGGGAGAGGGGAGGTGGACGTGTGAACGGAAGCTGGCTCAGGGGACACTCAGAGGGTGTGGGAAACCTGACATCTGGAATCTGGGAGTAAAGTGCTCTGGGGGCTGGGAGTTTAACATTCAGGGGGGCTAAAGGGGAGACCCCCAGACATACACTGCTGCTCAAACAGCACCTATGTGTGAATGAGCAAAACGCTGCCCCTCCATGAGATCCCCAGCCCCTCCTCGAGATTCCCGGCCCCTAAATGCTGGAAAACTGTAATCATAAATCACATGTTTGCTTGTTTTTTTGTGTTTTTGTTGTTGTTTTGTTGTTGTTGTTGTTGTTTTGAGACGGAGTCTCGCTCTGTCTCCCAGGCTGCAGCGCAGGGGCGCAATCTCAGCTCACTGCAAACTCCACCTCCCGGGTTCAAGCAATTCTCCTGCCTCAGCCTCCCAAGTAGCTGGGACTACAGGCGCCCACCACCACGCCCAGCTAATTTTTTGTATTTTTAGTAGAGATGGGCTTTCACCATATTAGCCAGGATGGTCTCGATCTCCTGACCTCGTGATCCACCTGCCTCAGCCTCCCAAAGTGCTAGGAGTACAGGAGTGAGCCACCACACCCGGCTTTTTTTTTTCTTTTTTTAAAGACGAAGTCTTGCTCTGTTGCCCAGGCTGGAGTGCAGTGGCGCAATATCAGCTCACTGCAACTTTGGCCTCTGGGACTCAAGCAGTTCTCCTGCCTCAGCCTCCAGAGTAGCTGGGATTACAGGCACCCACCACCACGCCCGGCTAATTTTTGTATTTTTAGTAGAGACGGGATTTCGCCATCTTGGCCAGGGTGGTCTTGAACCCCTGACCTCAGGTGATCCCCCAGCCTTGGCCTCCCAAAGTGCTGGGATTACAGGCCGTGAGCCACCGTGGCTGGCCTACAAATCACGTTTATAACACAGAACAGCGTCCCCTGAGCTGCGACACTGCGGTACCCAAATGTCCACGGCAGTTTGGCTCTAGGATCAGTGGTGGATGTCCCGTAGGGCACTGTGGGCAACTGCATTTCTGGGTCCTGCGGAATTTTCTGGGTGCTGGGTGCAGGACGGCTGACCTGCTAGGCCACCGTGGCGAACTTGGGGGACACGGAAGTGCTGAAGGCCTGGATCTTGCAGGCAGCATAAAGTAGTGGAAACCCTGACTCAGCAGCCAGACAGCCTGGGTTCAAATCCCCACTCGGCCACTTACAGGGAAGAGATTTAACCGCCCCCGTGCCTCCGTGGGCACAATAGTCCCTCTGGCGGTACAGGGTTCCGGGACGATGATGCACGTTAGCCCCTGAGAAACCCTTCACGTGGGAGCTGGCGCACGCTAAGGCTGTGAAGTACACAGCAGGCTTTCCAAGGGCTGCAGTGTGGACATCTGGGCCTTCCTTGGAGGGAGAGTGGAAACCCCTGGCTTGGTGATGAGGGGATGGGGGAATGACTGAGACTGAGGGTGTCATAATTAGGTTCAAGGGGCATCGATACCTAAGGGCATCCAGGTCTTGGGGGAGGGTAGGGGCCCCCATTTTTTTTTTTTTTTTTTTTTTGAGATGGAGTCTCGCTCTGTCGCCCAGGCTGGAGTGCAGTGGCTCGATCTTGGCTCACTGCAACCTCCGCCTCCCGGGTTCAAGCAATTCTGCTTCCTCAGCCTCCCGAGTAGCTGGGACTACAGGCGCCCACACCATGCCGGGCTAATTTCTGTATTTTTAGTACAGACAGGGTTTCACTATATTGGCCAGGCTGGTCTCAAACTCCTGACCTCGTGATCCGTCCACCTCGGCCTCCCAAAGTGCTGGAATTACAGGCGTGAGCCACCGCGCCCGGCCGGGTCCCCCTTTCTGAGAGTAAGGATGAGGTCTGGGGTTGTAGGCACCTGAGTCCTGGGGCTGGAAGGTGTGCACTCCTGGGTCCCAGGGGTATAGGTCCTTTAGGGTAGGTGTGTGGGCTTGCAAGTCCCAGGAGGACAAGGGAGAGAATGCCTGGGTCCCCGTCCCAGTCTGGGGAATGGACACAGGGCCCCCGCGACACCCACCTTGTGGGCAGCCTGGATCTCCAGCCGCACCAGCTCCTTGAGGGGCGGCTGACCCTCCCCAGGAGGCTGGGTGTACAGCTGCGCCCGGGTGATGCCTTTCCACGCAGAGTCCACTGGCCAGCCCAGCCGCAGGACGGGCGCCGGCTGCTCCGACTGCCCAGGCCAGTAGCTCAGGCTGCCCGCGTCCACATCGGCGGTGGTGGCTCCCTCTGCCATCCCACTGGGCTCCTGCTTGGCCACTGTCCAGTCTTCAGCTGCCGCTGCCAAGCCCTGGACCTCATCCGCACTGAGGAAGGGCCACAGCTCCTCGCGCTGCACACAGGCCTGGAACGCCTCCGCACCCTTGCTCAACAGAGCCTCCAGTGCCAGCCGCTGGCCCTCGGAATATAGGAAGCCGGGGCTGGCCCCGGGCACCCTGGGACCGGAGTCCACTCCTTCCAGCGCCGCCAGCTGGGAGGCCGCCATCGGGGTCACTCGGGTGGGAGGACTGACTGTGAGAGGCTGGGTCCCCGGGGGTCTGGCTGTCTCTGGGGACTGTGATCATCTGGGGATTCTCCTGATAGGCAGACCCTATGTGGCCATCCGAGGCCTCCAGGGGGGCCCTGCAGATGTCCAAATGGCTCCCTGCAGCAGCCCCTGCCACACTGTTCTGACAATCACGCTGCCCAAATAAGCAACCATCCAATGTGTCAGGCCACTCAGATCCACCACCTGCCTGCACCCAGTGGCACCATGCCTGGCTGGCCTTCCGTGACCTTCCTGCCAGCCGTCTCTGCTGGTCAGGTTGACCTCCTGACACCATCCCCAACTGTGTGACCCATCAGCTGGCCATCTCTGCTCAGCCACACGACAGCCTCCAACCCACCAGTCACACAGTGCCCAGTCAGACCCTTCAGCTGTCCTGAATTTGGTCAGGCTGACCACTTGATCATTTCCAGGCGGCAAGCTGCCTGCCTGTCTCCAATCACCCAAAGGTCCTTAAATAAAGGCACGACAGGCTGCCTGCCTGCCCCCGGCCAAGAGCACGACGAACTGACCCTCTCCTTCCACTGTCTGGCAAACGCCAATGGCTTCCGACTGACAGTCGCAGTATCTGCCTGTTGGAGCATCTGTCTCTGGCCAAATCTGACAGCCCCCACGAGTTTCTCCTGCTCATCAGCTCTCACCCGCAGACCAGCCAGGATGCCTCTCCACTGGGCCTGCTCGCTCAGCCTTAAAGGCCGAAGGCTTGGCAAACCCTTCCCTACCCTGTCAATGGGGGACCCTGCTCCCTGGACCCTCCTCACACTCCTTCCGGCTGCTGCAGTGGAGGGTGAAATGCGCTACAGGGGTCTCCATTACTATGGGACAGGTCTATGATCTTCGCAGCCCATCTAGGTGTGAGTGCCACCTAACCAGCCACCCTCCTCAGGCTGGCTGCCCCTGCCTGGGCCCTGGCCCTGGGACCTGTTCCAGGCCGTCCTCTGATCTGCGGGGACCCCTACCCAAGCTGCCCCCAGCCTGGTTTCTGCCTAAATGCTATCTCCTGCCAGCTACCCGGACGCTTCTTCCCGGACAGGGGCCAGTCTCTATCTCGCCCTGTCTCCCTCCCAAGCCTCAGTTATCCCCTTGAGGCTCCTGACCCAACCTCGGGGACCCTGGACCCTTGATCCCTGCAAACCAGAAGCCCTTCATTCCAATCCCACCAACCCAGGCCGCTGCTTCCTCCAGACCACAGCAGGGAGCTGCAAAGAGAAGAAAGGAGTCAAGGCAGGCCAGCCTCCCCGCCCCACCCCCACCCATCCCCCCCATCGCCGGGGCTCACCCACACCGGCTAGTGCCGGGCTCAATGGCCTCCCTTCCAGTGCCTGCTTTTTCCGAGGACACAGGCCGTGGCTTCCCGGCTTCTGGCCTCATCAGGCCTCGACCTGGAATCCAGGGAGCCCGGCCCCTTGTGTAAACACAGGAGGGCCCCCCCCTACAGGCCCCTGGAGGAGGTCCGGGGGTGCGGCTCACAGCTTTCTTTACCTGTGCTCTCCCAGGGGGTGAACGCCCCTCTAGACTCAGACTTCCTGGTCCCGGGGGGTTGAGATTGCCTCACCTGTTCCCAGGCAGTCTCTCCCTCCCCACAGCCCTGCCAGCCTGCACCCTGCACTTCCCGGTCCACGCCCCACCCGCCATCCCAGCACCAGGGAGGGGCACAGGATCCTTTAAGAGGGGCGGGCGTGGCTGACCCAAGGAAGCCGGTGTGGGAACACCTGCCACCTGGCTGTTAGGAAGGAGGCAGGGAGCTTCCGGGGCAGTGGGGGCAGGAGGAGGGCTGGTCTTCACTGGCATGACGTCCCTGTCCCCAAACCAAATGCATTCTCACCCGCAGGCACCAATTCCCCAACCCATCCCCCAATAACACACACAGAGCACTGTCAGCAAAAATCTTTTTAATAACAGAGTAGGATCCAGGGTTAGTTTTTGTAGCCTCGGCTGGCCCGTCGGCCTCTGGCACGCTCGAACTTCCGGCCCTTGGAGCGGACATAGGGTCTGTGGGGAGAGGAGGGAGTGAGAGGGGGGCCCTCTTACAGGAGGCCATTGTGGAGTGGCACAGGAACACCACAAGCCTGTCACATTCAGCCCCAGGAGAGTCAATGCTGCTGGAAAAGCTTGGCAGAGTGGGAAGCCAAGGAGCCAGGAGGGGCTATGGAAGCACCTGCCCCACCACCTGGAGGGTCCCAGCCTGGGCTGGCAAAGGCCGGTGAACCGCATGCTCCCCAGGAGATGCCTGCTCAGGCCCTGGAAAACACAGCTCCAAGCAGTGTTGAAGGGAAAAGCAGGCAGGATGAGGCAGCTGAGAGTTCCAGAAGGCCTGGGGCTGGCTGGTACGAGGGACAGGAGAAGCAGCCCAAGTGTGGCCAGGCCTGGCCCTGCAGGCTGAGTCTGGGGAGAGAGCAGGGCTGGGGGCCTGATACTCACTTGGTGTGGCTGTGCGGGGTTCCTGGGGCCTTGCCGAAATGCCGGTACACCTCTCGGCCCTTGCGAGGACCTAGGGAAGGGGAAGGAGAACCGGGTGAGACAGGGATCTGGCGCCCAGCTTCTGGCATCCCAGATCCAGGAGGGTGAAGGCTGCCAGTAGCCACACAGCTCACTCCAAACCCGTCGACCACGTATCACTCACCGGAGAGCAGGACAGTGCCGCAGCCCTTAGGGGAGTCCAGGGCCAGCTGGTCGAAAGTGAGGATCTTGCCCCCTGCCCTGAGGATGCGGCTGCGGGCCCGGCTGGTCACGCGTAGTGCACATACCTGGTGGAGAGGACAAGGCTGGCAGGTCAGACCCCTGTGTGGTCACCCAGGGGTTGCCAGGACTCACCCTCCACTGCCTTGGCACAGCAGAGCCCTGGTAACCAACACTATCGTTTACTACCCGGAGCACCCTGGGCTGACAGCAGCTGTTCTCAACACTTTCTCTCTAGGAACTTTTACCACCACATCCCTGGTGTTATGCTAGAAACTACAGCAAGGAAGCTGGGCCAAAAAAAGACTTGTGCAGAGGTGACAAAGGAGTCTAGACTTGAGCCCAGGCTGTCTGGCTCTAGGGGCCAGCACTAACAGTTTACAACTTGCCCCAGAAAAAGCTTGCCCAGGGGACCCCACCATCAACCATGCCAGAGACGACCCACACCAATCCTCAAAGCCACTCAGACAGGCAGGATGCTTGCCTCACCAGCGATGGCAAGACTGAGGATGGACCAGCACAGCAAAGCAAGGATCTGATGGGTCTGCCCAGCCCCTGCCAGCTCACCTTCAGTTTGGGCACCTCTTGAACCCGCACATCATCAGTTATGGTTCCCACAACCACGGCCGTCTTGTTTTCCCGGCCAGGAAGCTTCATCTTCCGGATCTTAGGGTGGGGAGGATGTACATCGTAAGTTGTTCTGGTGTTTACATTCAGCCCCGCTTGAGGCATCCCCAGACCAGGGCAGCTGTGCCCTCTAACGGGACCCCCCACTCACACCACACCTCTTAAACCCCACAGGCCTCTCCTCAGGTCCAGCTGGGGAAAGCTCCAGATAAAAAAAAAAAATGCAGACTGTTCAATAGGGCCTCCCTCAGCAGGGCCTTTGACATAAAACTCAGTTATGACTTGGGGCAATCTCCTGAAGCCACCAGGACACCTCCACCTCACAAAGAGAAGGAGAGGAGGACCAGGAGACTTGCCCACTGCCCATGGACACTCAGTTCCAACCAACAGTCCAAGCTCTACGCTCGTGACTGGCTGAGACAAACCCTTGATGCCCCGGTTGCTCCCAGAGCTCCAAGTCCTGCCTCCCTTCCAGACAGACAAGACCCAGCGGCTCCCAGGTCTACCGTGCTCTCTGGACCAGCCACTCACCATCCGGGAAAGGGACAGAGGCGGCCGGTTGGTGCGACTCATAAACAACCTCTTCAACACAACCTGGTTGAATGTGGAGTTGGTTCTTCTGGCCAGAAACCTGTATAACTGGAGGGACGGGAAGACAGTGAGAAGCTGGGACAGGCTGCTCCCCCGCAGCCTTCCAGTGAAGGGGCAAACACATGATGATCTGGACTAAAAGAATCTTTATCCCTTTCCCCCAACCCACCGACCTAGAGGGAGAAAGCTGGCCCAGGTCCTTCCTGGCCAAGGACCTAGAAAATCCTGGCTCCACTCCCGAGCTGTACACAGTCTAGAGGCTGAAAATACAAATGCAGGACACCCTGGAACAGAACCAGAGACCGGAGACTGCTCTGCAGGCCCCTGGGAGGAGCTTGGTGCCAGCACTAGAATGGAGGATCTGCAAGTCAGACCTGGGCTGACCCTTCCCAAAGACCTCAGGGCCCAGCCTCACCTTAACCAACAGCCTCAGGTAGATATCCTGGCTCTTGGGCTCCTTGCGCCGAACCTTTCGGTCCTTGTTGTGGCGGATGTCCACTCCCTGTGGGGGTGAAGAGGCAACCATGGACCCAATTACCCCCAACCATAGCCAATTATTACTTATTTCTGAAACTGAGAGCTGGGACACAAGCCCAGGTCTGAACACACCAGCTCAAATCCCAGGCCCACCACCAGGAGACCTGTGGGCTGCCACTGATCCCTCTGTAAAAAGGGGCTGTTTACAAAGCCTTCAGCCCATGGCACACAGAACCCCGAAACATCGTAACACAGCAATCATATTAACTTAATACAAAGAGGTCAATTCTTTACAACTTGTATTTTGCAACAGTGTTATCAAAACTGGTTCCCATACCCGGAGGGATAACCAAAAATATCAAACCAATGGCAGTAATGATGAAAACGAACCCTTATTCAGAACCTAGCAATACTACTAGAACCACCTCTTCTACAGCATCAGTCAATCCAACAACCCTTACCAAATAGTGTCTTTTTAAAACATTGTTTTTAAAGTGGAGACAGGGTCTCACAACATTGGCCAGGCTGGTCTTGATCTCCTAGGCAAGGAATCCTCCCGCCTCGGCCTCCCAAAGTGCTAGGATAACAAGCGTGAGCCGCCTCGCCAGGCTCCTACCGCCCCGCTGCCTTTCTGAGCAACTTAAGTTTTTCAGACTGTGTTGACAATTACAAGAACTATTTAATAGCTCCACTTATGCAGCACTTACTGTGTGCAAAACCCCGTGATGAGCATCTCCTGTGAATTATTTCTTCCCAAATTCACAAACTTGTCAGATGAGATTACTGTGTACCCAACGAACAGCCAGACACTGGGGCAAAGGCTCAAAAACCATCACAAGGTGGGAAGGGGCCTGAGACTCAGAGACCTGCCTGGTCCCCAAATCCAGTTACTCGACTCTCGATCCTCTCACCCGCCGCGGCCCCCATCGAACCCGACTTTTCATACTAGAAAGTGACAGGTCCAGATAAAGGCAGCAAAGCCAAATAACTAAGAGTGGCTGCGGGGCCAGCCACCTGGGTCGGAATCCTGGCTCTGCCACTTCCTGGCTTTGTAAACCCAGTCATATCAGCCTCCGAGTACCTCCACTTGGTCATCTACTAAGTGGGGGCGGTAGGCTATGACTGACCCATCCCTGCTCTCCTGGCCCCCAGAGTAGGTCCCCAGTATCGGGAGTTGCTCCCTCCGGGCAGCCGCAGACCCCCTGCCGCCCTCCAGCGTGCCCCTAGCCCAAAACCACGGCGGATGGCAGCGGATTATCCAGCCCCGAACACCGCAAAGCCAGCTCACCATGATGGCGCCTCCTGCTCGGCCAGGTCCGGAAAGAGAGAACGGGGCTGGGGTGGGCGGGGAAAGCCTCCAGCGAGTGGCGCCGCCGTGACGTCACATGGGTGCGACGCGGCGCTCTACCACGATCCGGACTTCTCTGTGGTGAGTTGGACGACTGACTAGCCGGGCGATAACGGCAGAGAGCATAGAGCGGAGGAACAAGCGCAACGTCCAAGAGGGAAGGGCCAGCACGTCGGGGGCCTCTCTGGCCCTACCCGGGCCGTGTTCTCGATAGCTTTCCGGAAGAAAGGGATCTGGGAGCGAGATGCGTGTAGCTAGCACGACGCGTCGCGCGGTGACGCTCTGGCCCGACGCCGACGGCCTCTCAGTGGCTCCCGGAGGACCCGGCGGGCCCAGTGTTGGAGGTGAGGAGGCGGGGCTGGCAGGGCTAGTCGGGGCATCTGGAAATTTCCGACCCCACCCTTCGGGCGTTTCCTTATCAGGTTCACCGCTCCCTGATCTCGCGCTGCACTTCGTAGGCGCAGCCGCTGCTTGGGAAGTCCTACTTAAGGTCTAACCCGAGATGATCTTGCTGCACCTCAATCTATAGCATCCTGTATTCCCATCTTTTGAGTTCCGCTTCTCCTTCTCCCCCGGCCCCTAGATGGCCCTTCCCTGACCTAGAAAGAGGGAGACAGAGTTTCAGAGGGGAGGCAAAGTGGAGACTCCGTGGCTTGGGGGTGGGGGGAATGGAGGCCCAAAGGGTAGGAAGGAGACCTAGAAAGAGGGGTGAGATGGAGACCCAGGGAGAAGTAGTGGCAAAGCAAGATGGTGAGATGGGGCCTTGCAAGGCTATAACCAAATTCAAATCCTGGCTCTGCTAGTTACTAATGGGGTGATTGGGCAAGTCATTTAACCTCTCTGTGATCTTGGGAAAATCACTTAACTTCTTTGGGCCTTACTCTCCTTATGGACAAAAAGGGGATGACAACAGGCCTGGCACACAGGGTGTTTTTCAGGATTATGAAAGTTAATAAAACTGCTGAGGTCAATATTTTGCACATAATAAGTGCTCAATAAAAATTAGCCTTCACTCCTATTATAGCATACATATTGTGTGCAACCAGATGGACTGGCTGGGGCAGTGATTAAAATGACTTATCTACTCTTCCCCCCACCCGCCAGGGAGGCCCCTGCCTCTTGGTTCTCAGGCACATTGAGCCTGGAAGGGCCTCCTGCAGTTGGCTGTCAATGCTGCTCCTCACTCACCTCTCCTCCACAGAGCTGAAGGTCAGGCCAGGACAGTGAGACCTGACTCCTTGCTCCTACCAGCCTACTATGGCTTAAGACCCAGGGCCAGGGTCCCGTTGATGTAACAGAGCAGAGGACCAGCAGATGAATGGACACCTTGAAACAGAGGAGCAGCAGGACCAGGTAAGGGACCATCTAAAAGCCAAGATCCTCATACTGTGGAAAGACAAAATCCGAAGCTTTTCTTTAAAAAAAAAAAAAAAAAAAATTGGAGGCCAGGCGTGGTAGCTCAAGCTTGTAATCCCAGCACTCTGGGAGGCCAAGGCCTGTGGATCACCTGAGGCCAGGAGTTCGAGATCAGCCTGGCCAACATGGTGAAACCCCATCTCTACTAAAAATACAAAAATTAGCAGGGCATGGTGATGCGCACCTGTAATCCCAGCTACTCGGGAGACTGAGGCAGGAGAATCATTTGAACCCGGGAGGCAGAGGTTGCAGTGAGCCGAGATCGCGCTGCACTCCAGTCTGGGTGACAGAGTGAGACTCCGTCTCAAAAAAAAAAAAAGAAAAAAACAGGGTCTCACTCTTGCCCAGGCTGGAAAGCAGTGGCACAATCACAGCCTACTGCAGCTGCAACCTCCTGGGCTAAAGTGATCTTCCCACCTCAGCTTCCCAAGTAGCCTCCACCATGCCTGGCTAATTTTTTTATTTTTATTTATTTATTTATTTATTTATTTTGAGGTGGAGTTTCGCTCTTGTTGCCCAGGCTGGAGTGCAATGGCATGATCTTGGCTCACTGCAACCTCCGCCTCCCGGGTTCAAGCAGTTCTCCTGCCTCAACCTCCCAAGTAGCTGGGATTACAGGCATGCGCCACCACACCCAGCTACTTTTGTATTTTTCATAGAGATGAGGTTTCTCCATGTTGGTCAGGCTGGTCTCAAACTCCTGACCTCAGGTGATACGCCGGCCTCGGCCTCCCAAAGTGCTGGGATTACAGGCATGAGCCACTGCACCCAGCCAATTTTTTTATTTTTTCTAGAGACTAGGTCTCCCTCTGTTGCCCAGGCTGGTCTTGAACTCCTGAGCTCAAGGGATTCTCCCACCTCAGTCTCTCAAAGTGTTGAGCTTACAGGCATGAGCCACCGCGCCCAGCCTGGGAGCCCTTCTATAAGTGATTTCAGACCTTCTCTCCAGGCAGGTGTTCCAGTGGGATAATTTAGGAATCAGAGAAACTGAGGGGTTGAGGAGGATACTTATTATTATTTAGGTGCACTGGCCCAGTCAGATTAACATCGAAAAAGACTGAGCACCGAACAAAGAGTCAAGTTACCTTTTAAGTATTTCGTGGGGCAGGGGGAGATCTGTGCAGGGGGAAGCATATTATAGCAGCGAGAAACAAAGACAGTTATTCAATTCAGACATGCATTACATTATTTCTTACTTTTCAAGGAAAAACATGTTTTACGACTTGAGTTTATCCTGTCTAGTGACCTTGCAGCTGCACAGTTAGAGAAACAGGGTCTTCACGATGCCTGGGAAAGGGAGTTAGATAAGGCTCACTAGCCACAAACAGAAAAACAGGCAGTTCATTTTTAAAGGACTCAATCTCTTTCTCTTCCTCAGGGGGAATTGGGTTTTTTACATACAACTGAGTTTTTGCTTACACATTCTTTAATTTCTTTTAATTCCTGTTTCAGTGTGAATAGCTTTCTCCCTACTTCCCACACAGGACAGCTGAGGCCAAGAATTCAGGGGCTTCCCAGCAGTCACACAGCAAGTGTGTGTGAGCTGCAGGGTCCTTTCTCCTTTTCCTCCTCCCTGTCCTCTCGTCTGTGTGACTTAGGCTCTATGTTTGAATCTCAGCTTCTTTGCCCAGTGTCTCTGCCTTTCCTTCTCCCAGGGCCCCAAGCTCAGTTGCTGTGCCCCAGTCTCAGTCTTACTGGGTTTCTGTTCCCCCTTCTCTCCGTGTCATTCCTTGGCACATAATATCTGGTGCTGTTGCTACTGTGGGTTGGATGCTAGGTACATGATTTGGCAATAAGCAAACTTCTTCCTACATTTGTCTTTTTTTTTTTTTTTTTTTTTTTTTTGAGACAGAGTCTTGGTCTGTTGCCCAGGCTGGAGTGCAGTGGCATGATCTCGGCTCACTGTAACCTCTGCCTCTTGGGTTCAAGCGATCTCCTGCCTCAGCCTCCTGAGTAGCTGGGATTACAGGTGCGTGCTACCACACCTGGCTAATTTTTGTATTTTTAGTAGAGACGGGGGTTTTGGCCCAGTGAGGTGGCTCACGCCTGTAATCCCAGCACTTTGGGAGGCCAAGGTGGGTGGATCACGAGGTCAGGAGATCGAGACTATCCTGGCTAACACAGTGAAACCCTGTCTCTACTAAAAATGTAAAAAATTAGCCGGACGTGGTGGCACGTGCCTCTAGTCCCAGCTACTCAGGAGGCTGAGGCAGGAGAATCGCTTGAACCAGGCAGGCGGTTCAGTGAGCCGAGATCGTGCTGCTGCACTCCAGCCTGGGTGACAGAGCCAGACTCCATCTCAAAAAAAAAAAAAAGAGAGAGACGGGGGTTTCACCATGTTGGTCAGGCTGGTCTCGGACTCCTGACCTCGCAATCCGCCCGCCTCGGCCTCCCAGAGTGCTGGGATTACAGGCGTAAGCCACCGTGCCCGGCCTACAGCCTACATTTGTCACTTTCTAGTGAGCTCTGTCCTTGTCTCCTAATGCATATCTCTTTCTCTCTGTGCAATTCTATTTCTAAGTCTCCTAATATATACTTGCCTTTCTTTCAATTTCACCATGTCTTTGCCTCGGTGCATCTGTCCACAGCTTCACTTTCTGTCCCAGTTCCTCCCAGCCCCTGGGCTTCCAATATTCTCTCCCTCCCTCACCTTTGACCTAGAGATACTGTCCCCATCTCTCTGTCTCTGTCTTGCCATGTGACTGGTTCATTCACTGGGCAGATGTTTATCTCATGCCGCTTCCATTCTGGTTTGAGCCTGAGATAAATAAGTCTGAATTAATGAGCCTCTCCTTCGCGGCTTCCATTCCAGAAGTGTCTGTCTCCATCTGTCTCCGTGTCTGTCATTTTCAGGGTTTTCTTGTATCCTTACCTTGCACATTCTCAATCCCACCGTTTTGGTCTCTTGTTTATATCTCTGCTTTTCTCTGGGTCTCTATGACTCTGTAACTGTCCGAAAAAAAAGTATCCTTCACTTTCCCCACTCTCCCTCTCCTCCCAGCTCTCTTATTGCCTCATCCAACCTCTCTGGGTCTCTGCCTTGCTCTGTGTCTGGATCGGATCTCTGGGCCTTTGTTAGGCGTGTTAGAGTCTCTGTCTTTGCAGCTAAAGATCTCCTCCCTCACGCCCCTTTTCTTTTGTGAATTCAATGGATGAGACAGGCCCACTCTCCCTTAACAAAGATGGCGACAACGGCGCTGTCTATGGGGCCGCGACGTCGTCTCCGCTGCGCGTCGGCCCTCACCCACGATGGCGGCCAGTCTCCCGAAGCGCGAGGCCCCGCCCAGTTCTCGGCCTCTCCCGCGGCGGGTCCCTGCACCAAGCTCGCGAGCTGACTGGCTCCACCCCCCGCGCCCTCGTATTGGTGCGGCCCAGGCCGGCTGCACGGCCATTGGCTGAGCGGATGCACACCCTCCCCCCACCCCTAGGTCTGATGGGGGCTGTTGGTGCTGACTTGCGGGACCGCCTGGAGGAGGACCCGGCGTGTGAGGAGGGTGCGGGGGTCGGGGCAGGGACCGGAGTCTAGGGGACTGAGGGACCAAGAGGAACAGAGACGCAGGCCCGGGACTGGGGCACCGGGGTGGGAGATGGAAATGGAAAACCTGGGCCAGGACTGAACCCAGCCAGGCCTGGGACTGGGTTCTGGAAATAAGAGTGCGGATGGCGGCTTGGGGGCCCAGGGCCAGACACGCAGGCCTATGGATTGGGGACCAATGGATGGAGACCCAGGTCCAGGTCTCGGGGACCCAGGGACAGAGACCCAGGCCCAAGACTGGAGGACATCTAGGGCTCTGTGCTTGAACCTGATTTGAGGTTCCCACAATGGGGCCAGGGCAGGTTTGGGGGTGAAGCAGACGTCCTGGACCCGAGAGAGCCGCTGGGGATGGGGGGCAGATGTAGTTCCTAAGGGTGAGTCCACAGGCGGTGGGGGGTGGGGGGCTGTCCTGGCGCTCTGGGCCTGGGGAATGTGAGGGGCAGGACTGGCAGGTGGCTGGGCGGGGCAGTGGGGAACAAAGGTGAGCGAAAGGAGGAGGCAGAATCCGGGCAGAGGGCAGGGAGAGGGCCTGGGGGAAGGGACCTCAGTCCTGCTCCCACCCGCTCCCTGGAGAGCAGGCGGCCAGACACCCAGGTCAGTGCTCAGGGACCAGCTCTTGGCCCCTGCCCCTTGCAGGCGCTCGCATGTGGCTCCTCTCGGACCCCGTAGTCCCTCTGTCGTATCCCTTATCTCCAGCTGTCTCCATGCCTGCCTCGTACCCCTCCTATTTGCTCTCCCTTCCACTCTGTCTTGCCTTTCTCGTTGGGGTGAAGAAGTCTTACTCTCTTAAGTATCTTTCATCAGCTTGAGTTTCACCTCATTGACCCTGTTTGTCTCCTCTCAGTGTTTCTCTGGCTCTCAGACCCTATCTCTATTGCGTTTGTGATTGTTTTGCTGTTGTTACCCACTGCACCGTATGGGGGGTGGGGGTGTCGGGGAGGTGTGTCTTTCAGTCTTTGCATGTCTGTTTCTGCATATCCAATCCCACTATCCATTCCCCTTCCTGTGCCTTCTTTTCCCCCAAAGCCCGTTATCATCACCCAACCACCTGTATATTTCAATCCTTTCTCTTGTTTATCTATTCCTATGAAGGCAACGATTTGGGGCTATTTTGTCTCCTGCTGTGTTTGCTAGGCCTAGCACCGTGATTGGCACATAAAGGGTACTGAATACTTACTGGGGAATAAATGATTGGATGTTTGCATGCCCGGGTCTCCGGCCCCCTCTGGGATGCTGGCCTGTGTCCCGCATCCTCAAGGTCTGCCCACACCTGTCTGAGCCTGTCTGTCTCTGATGCTCCTGTCTCACCTGCCACTGCCCCTCATTGTCTCCTCCTGTCCACAGCCCCTGCCCCTCCCTGCCCCTGCCATGGGGTCCTGAATTCTCACCCCTTCTCTCCTCCCTTCCCACAGAGGCCAGACCAGGAGCTGACCGGGAGCTGGGGCCACGGGCCTAGGAGCACCCTGGTCAGGGCTAAGGCCATGGCCCCGCCCCCACCGCCACTGGCTGCCAGCACCCCGCTCCTCCATGGCGAGTTTGGCTCCTACCCAGCCCAAGGCCCACGCTTTGCCCTCACCCTTACATCGCAGGCCCTGCACATACAGCGGCTGCGCCCCAAACCTGAAGCCAGGCCCCGGGGTGGCCTGGTCCCGTTGGCCGAGGTCTCAGGCTGCTGCACCCTGCGAAGCCGCAGCCCCTCAGACTCAGCGGCCTACTTCTGCATCTACACCTACCCTCGGGGCCGGCGTGGGGCCCGGCGCAGAGCCACTCGCACCTTCCGGGCAGATGGGGCCGCCACCTACGAAGAGAACCGTGCCGAGGCCCAGCGCTGGGCCACTGCCCTCACCTGTCTGCTCCGAGGACTGCCACTGCCCGGGGATGGGGGTGAGGTGCTGGGCAGCTGCTCTATCCTGGAGCCACCTTGGTGTCTCTGCAGAATTTCCTCCATAGGCAGCTGTGTCTTTATTTTTCTGTGTGTCTGGGTGATGTATCTCTCTGGATCCGTTAGGAGTGATACACAGGGATGGGCTACAGAAGGAACAAAAAGACAAGAGGGCCGGATGTGGTGGCTCATATCTGTAATCCTAGCAATTTGGGAGGCTGAGGCGGGTGGATCACCTGAGGTCAGGAGTTCGAGACCAGCCTGGCTAACATGGTGAAACCCCATGTCTACTAAAAATACAAAAAATTAGCCGGGTGTGGTGCTGCGCACCTGTAATCCCAGCTACAGGAGGGTGAGGCAGGAGAATCACTTGAACCCAGGAGGCAGAGGTTGCAGTGAGCTGAGATCGCGCCATTGCACTCCAGCTTGGGCAACAAGAGCAAAACTCTGTCTCAAAAAAAAAAAAAAAAAAAAAAAGGCAGAGGTCGCGTGCAGTGGCTCATGCCTATAATCCCAGCACTTTGGGAAGCCAAGGCAGGCAGATCACCTGAGGTCGGGAGTTGGAGACCAGCCTGGCCAACATGGCGAAACCCCATCTCTATTAAAAATACAAAAATTAGCCGGGCATGGTGACGGATGCCTGTAATTCCAGCTACTCGGGAGGCTGAGGCAGGAGAATCACTTGAACCCGGGAGGCAGAGGCTGCAGTGAGCTGAGATTGCACCATTGCACTCCATCCTGGGCGACAAGACCGATACTCCGTCACAAAAAGCAAAACAAAACAAAAACGCAGGCAGAGAAAAGTGATTTACATCTGCTGTTCTCTTGCTAGATTTATGTTTCTGTCTCCTATCCTCTTCCCCTTTGCATGGGTCTTGACCACAGGTGAGTCACCCAGGGTGGTGAGAGCAGCAGCCTGAGACAGGACCAGGTACCACCCAGAGTGATGGGTGCCAACAGAGGTCTAGGGCTTCCCTGGAGTTCAGAGGTGGCATCTAATCCTGCCTGGGGCCCCTAAGGGCTGGAAGTAACCTAATCCTGGGTAATAGGTGTTTGGGGTGAGGAAAGTGGGAACCACAGCTCTGAACTACAGCTCCTCCCACACATGGGGACAAAGGGCATTTCGTTTCACACCTAAGCCCTGCCTTTGTCTCAGCAGCTAGGAGTTGGGGCAGGGCTGCATACCTAGGCCTGGCCACATGAGAGCCAGCAGGTCCCAGGGGCCAGCCCTCCACCAATTCCGTTGGGGGCTGATGAAGGGACTGTTTCCAAGGTGGGGGGCCTGGGTCACTGGCCTCTGCAGACCCTAACCTCTCTCCACAGAGATCACCCCTGACCTGCTACCTCGGCCGCCCCGGTTGCTTCTATTGGTCAATCCCTTTGGGGGGCGGGGCCTGGCCTGGCAGTGGTGTAAGAACCACGTGCTTCCCATGATCTCTGAAGCTGGGCTGTCCTTCAACCTCATCCAGACAGGTAAGGGCCAGTGAGAATGGGAGCTGGGGGCTGGGACAGCTGAGTCCTAAGGGAGCAAAGTGGTGGGTGGGACTCCTGGGTCTATGGGGCTGGGGTGGGACAGCCTGCCTAACAGCCCGGTATCCCACTTCAGAACGACAGAACCACGCCCGGGAGCTGGTCCAGGGGCTGAGCCTGAGTGAGTGGGATGGCATCGTCACGGTCTCGGGAGACGGGCTGCTCCATGAGGTAGAGCAGGAGCACCCTGCCCCTAGCCCTGGGCCCTGGGGGACTATAGAGACTGCCACCAGGACCCAGGCTTCTGGTCTCCCACTCTCCAGGTGCTGAACGGGCTCCTAGATCGCCCTGACTGGGAGGAAGCTGTGAAGATGCCTGTGGGCATCCTCCCCTGCGGCTCGGGCAACGCGCTGGCCGGAGCAGTGAACCAGCACGGGGGGTAGGTTGAGGATACCACGAAGGGAGGGATGAGCCCCTCCTGGGGTGATAGGGACCCCTATATCTCCCACTCAGCCAAACCCACAATCAGTCAAGTAAATCAGCCTGCCTGTGGGATGCCTCACCCCCAGCTCCTGGACATTTTTGCCTGCCTGCTTCCCAGCTGTATCCCGAGCGCCCAGAACTCTGCCTGGCATGGGAGGCACTCAGTGAATTGTAGGGAGCAAATGAAAGAGATGACCAGGAACCTGGCCCCATAAGGAGTCGCCTGGAGGTGGCCCCACGGCTGTGGTGGGCCTGGGCCATGGCCTTCGTGGTCTCATTGCCACCTGCTTTCCTACCTGTCTCTTTCCCCAACCCCTGTTTGCTCCTTCCTTCTGTGTGTCCGTCCATCTCCGGCTGTGAAGATTTGAGCCAGCCCTGGGCCTCGACCTGTTGCTCAACTGCTCACTGTTGCTGTGCCGGGGTGGTGGCCACCCACTGGACCTGCTCTCTGTGACGCTGGCCTCGGGCTCCCGCTGTTTCTCCTTCCTGTCTGTGGCCTGGGGCTTCGTGTCAGATGTGGATATCCAGAGCGAGCGCTTCAGGGCCTTGGGCAGTGCCCGCTTCACACTGGGCACGGTGCTGGGCCTCGCCACACTGCACACCTACCGCGGACGCCTCTCCTACCTCCCCGCCACTGTGGAACCCGCCTCGCCCACCCCTGCCCATAGCCTGCCTCGTGCCAAGTCGGAGCTGACCCTAACCCCAGACCCAGCCCCGCCCATGGCCCACTCACCCCTGCATCGTTCTGTGTCTGACCTGCCTCTTCCCCTGCCCCAGCCTGCCCTGGCCTCTCCTGGCTCGCCAGAACCCCTGCCCATCCTGTCCCTCAACGGTGGGGGCCCAGAGCTGGCTGGGGACTGGTGTGGGGCTGGGGATGCTCCGCTGTCCCCGGACCCACTGCTGTCTTCACCTCCTGGCTCTCCCAAGGCAGCTCTACACTCACCCGTCTCCGAAGGGGCCCCCGTAATTCCCCCATCCTCTGGGCTCCCACTTCCCACCCCTGATGCCCGGGTAGGGGCCTCCACCTGCGGCCCGCCCGACCACCTGCTGCCTCCGCTGGGCACCCCGCTGCCCCCAGACTGGGTGACGCTGGAGGGGGACTTTGTGCTCATGTTGGCCATCTCGCCCAGCCACCTAGGCGCTGACCTGGTGGCAGCTCCGCATGCGCGCTTCGACGACGGCCTGGTGCACCTGTGCTGGGTGCGTAGCGGCATCTCGCGGGCTGCGCTGCTGCGCCTTTTCTTGGCCATGGAGCGTGGTAGCCACTTCAGCCTGGGCTGTCCGCAGCTGGGCTACGCCGCGGCCCGTGCCTTCCGCCTAGAGCCGCTCACACCACGCGGCGTGCTCACAGTGGACGGGGAGCAGGTGGAGTATGGGCCGCTACAGGCACAGATGCACCCTGGCATCGGTACACTGCTCACTGGGCCTCCCGGCTGCCCGGGGCGGGAGCCCTGAAACTAAACAAGCTTGGAACCCGCCGGGGGCGGGGCCTACATTCCAATAGGGCGGAGCCTGAGCTAGGGGGTGTGGCCTGGCTGCTAGAGTTGTGGTGGCAGGGGCCCTGGCCCCGTCTCAGGATTGCGCTCGCTTTCTTGGGACCAGACGTGATGCTGGAAGGTGGGCGTCGTCACGGTTAAAGAGAAATGGGCTCGTCCCGAGGGTAGTGCCTGATCAATGAGGGCGGGGCCTGGCGTCTGATCTGGGGCCGCCCTTACGGGGCAGGGCTCAGTCCTGACGCTCGCCACCTGCTCCTACCCGGCCAGGATGGCTGAGGGCGGAGTCTATTTTACGCGTCGCCCAATGACAGGACCTGGAATGTACTGGCTGGGGTAGGCCTCAGTGAGTCGGCCGGTCAGGGCCCGCAGCCTCGCCCCATCCACTCCGGTGCCTCCATTTAGCTGGCCAATCAGCCCAGGAGGGGCAGGTTCCCCGGGGCCGGCGCTAGGATTTGCACTAATGTTCCTCTCCCCGCGGGTGGGGGCGGGGAAATTCATATCCCCTGTTCGTCTCATGCGCGTCCTCCGTCCCCAATCTAAAAAGCAATTGAAAAGGTCTATGCAATAAAGGCAGTCGCTTCATTCCTCTCAGACCTTCTGCCCTTCCTCCATCCGACAGCCCGCGGGAGGACTCAGACTCCAGCACTTCCAGCAGCGCCTGCCCTCTATGGACGACAGCCCGGAGCTGCCCACGGGCTGCAGCCAGTATGCCAGGGAGCTGCCCTCTTCTTCCACAACAGCTGGCTCTGGGGTTCTCAAGATTTATTCAGGATCGTGTTAACGGAGGCGGTGGGAGGATAGGGTCCCTGACGTGCCGGGGACACACACAGAGAACCCTCCCCGCCCCCGCAAGGGAGGGGGGAGGCTCGCTTTTTCTTAAAAATATAAATGTATTTATCTGCATTATCACGTCCCTGGGGCACCCAGCTGGCCGGCCCGTGGGCCACAGGGCAGGAAGGGAACAGGGCGTAAGTCTCAGCAAGGCGGAGGAGAGCTCCGCCAGGTGGGGATGTGGGGCAGCCTCACAGGGCCCCGTGCTGGGCCTGGTATCGGGACAGCACGGCGCGGTAGTGGGACAGCTCCTGGCGCACGGCCACCACTTCCTGCCGCAGCAGGGCGTTCTCCTTCTCCAGGAAGGCCGCCCGCACCGATATCTGGTTCTCCTTGAGCCGCCGGGCGTCACGGGACCGCTTGGCTGCCTCGTTGTTCTTGTACCGCCGGCTCCAGTATTTCTCATCCTGCAGGAGAAGAGGGGGAGGGCACTGAGGTCCAGAGGGACCCAGGTCCCAGCGAGAGAGGAAGGGAGCCCCAGCAGCGGGGCCTAAACCACACCAGGTCTCTGCTGGGATAGGTACCCAAGGGTCTGCCTTTCTAGGGCCCTGGTTGCTAAGGAGATTGGGCCCCTAGCAACAGTAAAGGCATGAGATAGACCCCCCACCCTCAAGCAACTCGCTTCAAGTCTCCACTCTGCAAAGCGGACCCCAGCCCTCCCCACATGATAAAGGCCTGCAGTTAGCTCTTGCTTGCTAAGGATGCTTGTTCCCTAACAACAAGGCCTTCATGGTCTGAGGGCTTCTCCCAATGAAGAGCACTGCCCTGCCCTGCACATTGCCTTTCCAGATCCTGGTTGCTAAGGAAAGCTTGGTGCCCTGGTGATGGGGTTTGGTGTCCCATAAAATCCTCGCAGAGCTGGGGCCTTCTGACCTGGTTGCCAAGGCAACCTCATCCATCCTTGGCAAACAAAAGTGAGGTCTAAGTGGTTTCAATGACTGTGGCCAGCCTCTGACCTGCTAGCCTTGAACTGAGGCCAGAGAATAGCCTCCTCCCCAGTAGGACCTGACTGAGAGAAGAGCTGTCTCTTAGGAAAGGGGACTATCCTGAGACCTCCCCAGAGGATTATACCTAAAGTCCTCCCATCCTGGAAGTTGGTTCCTAAGGAAGACTCCTCCTTAGTAACCAAGGACCACTGGGCTCAGAAAGATGCTCTCTACTCCACTATTTAATTAAAGCCCAGTTCCTGCTTGTGAGGGTAAATCCAGTCCCTAGCAACAGGGCCCTCTAGAAGGAGAAACCACTGGTGTAGATCTGACTTCCAGGCCAGTCCTAGGTGCTTCAAGTAGCTATGTGTTACGCAAGGGTATGGCAAAGTCTTGTTTGTTTTTGAGATGGAGTCTCGCTCTGTCGTTCAGGCTGGAATGCAGTGGCATGATCTCGGCTCATTGCAACCTCCACCTCCCAGGTTCAAGCGATTTTCCTGCCTCAGCCTCCCAAGTAGCTGGGATTATAGGTGCCCGCTACCATGTCCGGCTAATTTTTGTTCTTTTTTTTTTTTTTTTTTGAGATGGAGTTCTCACTCTGTCACCCAGGCTGGAGTGCAGTGGCGCGATCTCGGCTCACTGCAACCTCCGTCTCCTGGGTTCAAGCGATTTTCGTACATTAGCCTCCCAAGTAGCTGGGACTACAGATGCGCGCCACCACGCCCAGCTAATTTTTGTATTTTTTTGTAGAGACGGGGTTTCACCATGTTGGCCAGGATGGTCTCCTGATCTCGTGATCTGTCCGCCTCGGCCTCCCAAAGTGCTGTGATTACAGGTGTGAGACACCACACCCGGAACATTTTTGTACTTTTAGTAGAGGCGAGGTTTCACCATGTTGGCCAGGCTGGTCTCAAACTCCTGACCTCAAGTGATCCGCCCACCTCAGCCTCCTAAAGTGCTGGGATTACAGGCGTGAGCCAACGCGCCTGGCCCGGAATGACAAAGTCTTGTAACAGAAGCCCAAGCAACTCTTGCTAGGGAAGACTCCAGTAATGGCAAAAAACAAAATGAGGCAAAGATGCAATGACTGCTCAAATCACCCCAAATCAGAAAGTGGCACTGGCTGCTAACAGAAGCCTGAAGTCTCCCACCAGTGAGAAGTCCAGGCCCAGGAAACAAGGCCTAAAGGGGCTGGCACAGTCTTCATCCTAGCCAAATGCAATCACTCCAAAGGAAGTCCCACATCAGAGATCAAAGGCCTGCTGAGTAAGGAGAGACAGGCCACAGGCTGATATCCCATTGCCAAGGGAAGACTGTCCTTCGCAAGTGTGCCTGGTGGAGCTCTGGACCCAAGTAATAGGAGAAGCTCCAAGTCTCTACAAGTAGACCTAGCAGAGCTGGCTGAGTCAGCACCCCACAGTGACACTGTCTTTTGTTTTAAGACAAGGTCTCGCTCTGTTGCCCAGGCTGGAGTGCAGTGGTGTAATCTTGGCTCACTGCAGCCTCAACCTCCCAGGCACAAGCAGTCCTCCCACCTCAGCCTCCCAAGTGGCTTGTAGAAATGGGGTTTTGCCATGTTGCCCAGGCTGGTCTTGAACTCCCGAGCTCAAGAGATCCTCCTGCCTCAGCCCCCTAAAATGCTGGGATTACACGAGTGAGGCCCCTCGCCCAGTTGACACTGTCTTCATAAACCTCAGGCCCCTGCCCCCTTGTGCCCCGTGGCCAAGGAGGACTAATCCGTGGCTGCAGGCCAGGAGAGGCTGAGCACTAATCCCAAGGAGAAGCCCAGGCTTGACTGTGAGAAAAGGCCCTTCCCTGGCTGTGGGGCATGTCTCCAGCCAAGTCTATGTCCCACATCCAGCTCTGCTCACCTTCTGCTCCTCTGGCACCTGGATTTTCCTTGCCTTCTTCATGATTGGCTGGGGCTTAAGTTCCTCTTCTGAGAAGCGATGTCTTCGAGGGTCAAAGGTCTCGTGGCCAGGAATGCTTGATAGGGCAAGATCAGCTGGGTCGGGTTCAAAGGTCATCAACACCTCCACGGTGTCTGGGTCCACAGGGCTGGGTGTGTCCCGAGAGGTCAGGCCTTGGGGAAACAGCACGTGTCAGCTGAGTGTGTATTTTAAGGAGGGGGTTTCCTGAAGCTACCTCTTGCTGTGGTATCATAGCCACATGGAAAGTCCTTCTGGGATCTAGCATAAATTTGGCCAAGGATTAATCTCCCTAATATAAAATATGAAGGTTCCCTTGGCCAGGCGCAGTGGCTCATGCCTGTAACCCCAGCAGTTTGGGAAGCCGAGGCGGCGAATCACCTTTAGTCAGGAGTTCGAGACCAGCATGGCCAACATGGAGAAACCTCATCTTTACTAAAAGTACGAAAATTGGCCAGGTGTAATGGCGGGTGCCGGTAAGCCCAGCTACTAGGGAGGCTGAGGCTGGAGAATTGCTTGAACCCGGACCCTGGAGGTGGAGGTTGCAGTGAGCTGAGATCATACCACTGCACTCCAGCCCGGACAACAGAGCGAGACTCCGTCTCCAAAATAACGAGAAAAATGAAGGTTCCCCTAAGCCATAAAGATGCTTAGAGATCATGGAGCCATATCCACCTTTACAAACAAGGAAACTGAGTCCCAGTCATAACTGACTTGCCCTAGGTAACATATGAATCAGGGCTATTGCTTCTACACTTGATCTTAGCCAAAAGGCCGAGAAGCGATGGGGCTATTGCTTCTAAAACCTCAGGACTTCAGATGCACAGTCTAGCCTGAATCCTACTTACCAAATCCACGACCTAAGCTTAGACCCCAGACTGTCCAGAGAAAAAGAATCTACTGCACTGAAAAGCTCTCAAGTTAGAGTCTAAGAGCTACTCGCTGGGAAGAGGAGGAGAAGCTGCTCTAAGGTTCCAGAAGATTGGTTCGAAAGGAGGCGCCTGTACCTTTAAGCACCAGCCAGCCGGGGCCAGCTAAGGACACAGGTTCAGGGCCGAGTCACGTGCTGACGCCTGCTTCCCTCCTCCTCCCTTCCTTCCAGGCCCCCCTGCCATCGGCGCCCTCACGTTCCCCCGGCCCCGCCCCCTCGCGCTTGAAGGCGCCTGCGCGAAGCGCGGAGGAGGGATGGGAGGACTCACGTGGCGCAGGAATGTGCCGCTGGGAAGGGTAGGGCCCTGGTTCGGCCCGGAGGTCGGACCTGGAGCAGGTGTGCCCAGGAATCCCCGACCTGCAGTCCGTCCCTGGAGACCTCAATGTGCCCAAAGGGAAACATCTTTCCTCTTGCTCTTCCAGTCACTTAGTTCCACTCAACCTCCAAAGATTCCCAACCCTCTGCTCTCCGGGGAGCATCGGCCTCCTGGACCTTCCCAGAACCCCCGCCACTGGGCTACCCACGATTCTGGGATCCCAGGCCTCTCCTAGGAATATAGGAAGCTTGGCCCCAGCCCCAGTTGGAGGATCCAGAAACAAGATCCCTAATGTTTTCCCTTCTGAAGAACTCTGGGACCCGGGGCTGCAGCACGCCCCACTGGGGGACCCAGGGACCTGGGCTGCCAGTCTCTTATGTCCTGGGTAAACAGAATTCTGTGCCTCTCCTTTGCCTTTGCCCCTGTAAAGGACCTAGGGGCTCCAGTCCTATCCCAGTTCCATCGATTATGGGCCCAGATTCGGGGGTCAGTCCACTCCCCAGTAAATAACTCTGGTGTTCCGGACTTCCAGTTCTGGCTTCACGAGTATCCACATCGTTTGTCCCCAAGTCCCACAGAAAAACCCACAAAATCTCATTGGGCAGGCTTCCTGGAATTTAGGGTTCCAAGTCTCTCCTCCCCTATGGATCCAGAAGACCAAGTCCCTGACCCATTAAGAGACGCCGAATCTGGCCCCCTCCCACGACACCTCTCGACAACTGGACACAGAATTCGAGGCCGCAGCCGGGTCCCACGGTCCCAGCCCCCAGCGTCGCACAGCCCCGCCCCCTGAGTCCAAGCCCCGCCCCGTCAGGACCCGACCCGCCCCCTTCGCCGCACCTGCGCGGTGGCCGCTGGCGGTCCCGAGGGCAGCCCGGGCGGGGGCGTGCCCAGGAGAGGAGCGGGGGGAAGCCGAGCCGCACGAACCCGGCCCTGGGGAGGGTGCGGGCGTCCGCGCGGGTGACGGCTCCGGCGACGGGCCACCGGGGGGCGGCGGGCTGGGCGGGAGCCCGTGCTCCAGCAGGAAGGCGTCCAGGTCTACGTACTCCACATCGCCGAACGGCAGCGTGCGCTCCCACAGCAGTGGCGCCAACAGACCCGGGGCGGGCACCGGCCCCGGGCGCCCCCGCGGGGACCCGCCGCCCACCACTGCCCCAGCCGGGGCATCCGCCGGGCCCGCAGTCTCCAGGCCTGGCCCAGGGGTTGTGGCTGCAGGCAGGGCCGCCTTGCGCTCCTTTTCCTTCAGGAGACCTGCGGGCCGGGAAAGACGGGTTGGGATGAGGGTGAGGTGGGGGAGATAGAGATGGAGAAGAGACCCCGAGTCCGAGAGGCACAGGGCGGAGATCCAGAGAAAGAGGGGACGGGGGGTCGGAGAGGAGAGATGGGAGAAAAAGGGACGGAGACGCAGAGTGGGAGAGAGACCCAGAAAGAATGGAGACGGGGGTGGCAGAGACAGGTGGACAGATTCACAGAGATGGGGACAGAATGCCGGGAAGGAATAGACACACAGAAAGACAGCGAACCAGAGAAAGAGAGACGGAAGTTCAGGAATAGGGGGGCAGGGACAGGGTAGGTGGAGGGTTGGGCAGGTGAGAGAAAAAATGACAGCTCTGTAATTCACTGTAATTACCCAACCCCCATCCCCTGCGCGCTGTACCCCCTTCCCCTCCCCCACCATCTGTAAGGGGCAGGAAGGGGCTCTATTCCTGGGGCACATTCCTCATCCCTAGACTCCATGTGACCCCATGACGCCCCGCCCAAGCCCGTGTCACCACCGTGTGAGCACCCGACACACCCCCTCCCTGGGACCCCAGGGGTCCAGACTCCCGGACCAAAAGGAAGAGGAGGCTGGGGCCTACACTCTTGTGAACTAAGCGGGGAGGACGTTGGGGACGTTGGTGCCTGGGTCCTTAGGGTGGACGGGCTTCAGAGCCGGCGCTTTTGGGTCCTGGGCGCTGAGGGATCTAGGGGCCTAAACACCTGAGTAATTGAGTAGATTAAGGTTGGGAAGATGGACTCCCCGCACACAGGTTTCTATGGGACCCCACCCCACGGCACCTGAGTCCCTAAGCGGGTAGGGTGTCCGAAGTGGGTGAGATGGGGGTTAGAACTCACAGCTGGCCGGCTCTTTGGGCTTGCTGGTCCCCTGCAGAAGGCTCCGCAGCCCAAGCAGCGCTCCCCCGCCAGGGGGTGTCCCGGCCGGGCCGCCCAGCAGCAGAGGGGCCGGGGTCCTGTCGCTCACAGGCCGCGCCATCGCCTGGCACCTGCCCCCAGGCTCACGGGTTCATGGAGAGGCGAAGGGCTGGCCTGCCAGTCACCAGCACACTCCAGTGGTTTGGACGAGTGTCTGCCCAGGGGCGGGCGAGTGTAGCCTGCAACCCTCCAGTATCCAGAACGCTGCAAATCCTAGGAGCGACGGGGATTTGAGGTCCTCGGTGCAGAAACGTGCAACTCAAGAGGGTCCCGGGAGATCATGCAATCTGGGCGAGGGAGTGTCCAGATCAAGCGGTCGGCTCTTTGCAACCGAGGGTGAGAGGGGACTCAAGGCGCTCCTTCTACAAGGTGGGCGAGCCTGGCTCTTGCAAAATCTGCAGCTCTCGCAACGGAAGGCGCTTTGCAATCTGCACCGAGAGGTGTGCGCGGAGGGGCGGAGGAGGGGGCAGGAGGAGGCGGCCGCCTTGAGGCGTGGCCAAAGCAAACTTCTTTCGCGGAAAAAAAAATCCAAACCAAAACACCCGACGCCACAGCGCGCGCCCCTCCTCCGGGTCCCCGCCCGGCGCGTCCAGCCCCGCCAGCCTCTATGGGCATGCACCCCAGCCGCGTGCCTCCCTCCGGCTGCAAACACGGACCAATCGTCTCCGACACCTTGAGACGCACAGCCAATGGGGCCTCTGGGTCCGCCAGGGCCCAGGAGGGCGCGTGAGGGGCTCAGCGCGTGAAGTTGCCTTGCCTTTCGGTGGGAGGCGGGACACTGACCTACATTTGCCCAATGGGAGGCGGTACTGGGGGCGGGACCGTGACCCAGTTTGGGCCAATGAGGCAGGCGGGAGGGGGAAGCACATGGCTCTGCTCGTGCTGCCTGATGGCGAGGGGGGTGATAGGGGGAAAAGGGGCGCCGCTTAAAGGGGCCGCGGTCCTAAAGATGGTTTTGAGAAGCAGGAAGCCAAAATACCGAGAGCGGAGGTTTAGAAAGAGGAAGATTGGTTTCCGGAAGAAGTCTGTTCTTTAATACCCAAATGTTTCCCCACCGCGCCTAGAATCAGACCACTGAGAAACAGGAAGTATTCTGTCCCTTTAATAGCTTTGTTTTAGGGGTAACTCCCCTCGCCTTGTGGGGAGGCTTAGGACGGGCGGGTGCAATCCTCGAAGGGGAGTCTCAGCGACCATGGGGGACACCATCCACTGTAAGACAGAGAACGGCAGGGGGCGTCAGTATAGGATGGAAGGGGCGGGGGCTGCGCCGCGCTGAGCTCTACCGTCGGAAGTCTGCGAGCGGGGAACCAGAATGTACCAGGTCGAGAAGCACTGGGCTGAACCACAAGAAGCCAATAGGAGGGGGGAATCGGGACGTCCAGATTCAGCAGTAGGCTGAACTACTTGAAGGTCTTCATGGGGGGGTGTGGACTGTACCATGTTGCGAAGCCGGGGGGGTGTGAGATTCCTGGGCTAAACCACAGGGAGGCAGAGGTGGAGGGAAGGGGTTGTACCTTGTAGATTCTCAGTAAGGGGGAAGGGAGTATCAGATTGTGGAACAGCGTAAGGTAGTACGACTTGGAAAGGGAGAGAGGATCCAAATTGTACCATTTTGGAAATTCACAGTAATAGGAAGCACAGAACAGTAGGTAATTGGACCATAGGAAGGCAGGGGTCAAGGGTTATAGACCAAGTTACAAAGCAGTGAAGAGGAAAGACAAATCGTGGGCTAGCAATGGCCTAGGGCTGGCAGGTGGACTGTACCACATAGACATGTAGGGAAAGAGAGAAAAAGAGACAGCTCACGAGGCTAGACCATATAGACGCAGGAAGGAGGATGGGACTGAATCACACTGAGACACCAAGGGGAGACACATATAAGCGGGTTAGCCCAAGACTTAGAGGGGGTGCAGACTGGACCATACCATGCAGGCGGTAGTTGGGGCCTCGGCAGCGCCTCTCGGGGTGCCGGGGGTCCCTGTTGCCCCTCAGTGCCCTGTGGGCCAAGGGCTGCAGGGGCCGGCTGTTACCGCTGAGGCTCTGGAAGATCTGAGATGGAGGATTCTGGCTCAGGAGTCTCAGGGAGTGCATCTGCAGTGGAAGGAGGGTGGGAAACTGGGAGTGAATAGTGAATGGTCTTGGTGACGTCACGCAGGAAACCCCGCCCCTGGGAGCAGGTGGGCGGGGTCTGTTCTCAGCCCCACCCACCCCCAAGGTGGTCTGACCCTCTTACCTACTTGAGTTCAGTCTATGAGGAGAGGGAGGGCAGGTGAGCAAGGGGATGCCCAGGCCAGTGAGTGGAGTACCCAGGCCTAGGAAGGGCGGTGCGGACAGAGGGTCACCTGAAGGGAGGTGATATTGAGGGCCCGGTCAATGAGGATCCAGGTGACAGTCTCGGAGCAGGGCGGGGTGCTGAGAGAGCCCTGATAGGTGATGAAGCCGAAGGATTCAGGGAACAGGAGCTCCAGGCTCAGGTCTTGAAGAAAGTAGGCATCATCTGCGGGAATATCAGGCCAGAGTAAAGAGGGGTGGCACTCTTGAACCCCCTCGTGTGTGACCACTGCCCCCAGCACGCCAGGGACTTACTCTTGTAGGAGATGCGAGTGATGGTGTCGCGGTTAAGGAGGCGACTGAGGAATGGGTTAGAGGTACTGGCAACCTGTGTGGGGGTACGAGGTGAGGACACAGGAGCCCAGAAGTCCAAGCCCTCAACCTTCTCCTCCCCCAGGACCCAGGAGTCTGGGCCTCCCAGCACCCCGCTTCCCTCAGACCCCGGGTTCCAGGCACCCAACTGCTCCGTCCCTCCGAATCTCGCCTCCGCTCACGTTGACAAAGAGGCTGAGAATGGCCAGGCCATTGGGGCCGCGGGAGGCAGCGCTGAAATTCCCGTAGAGTTCCTGGTTGAAGTGAATGAGCTGCACCTGGGGGTAGCACAGAGCATGGGGTCCCCCAGCAGAAGGGGAGGAGAGCATGACCCCAGCTTTGGGGGCCCGAATCAGGCTGAGGATTAGTGCTTAGGGTGGGAGGCCAGTTCTGTGGAGGAGGATGGGGTGAGACACTAAGAGGGTGAGGTGGGAGGAATTGGGGTGACTCAGGGCGGAGGGTCGCAGGTAAACAATCAGTGGCCACTACCTCAGCAGAGAAGCCCTGGTGGTTGATCTGATGTTCCGAGCCGGCTCCGTCGCGAGCTCCAAACAGCAGCCGCAGTTCACTGAGTCGGTGGCTATAAAGGAGGGGACCTCCAGACACATTGACCACAGGTCGGGGTGCAGGCAGGAAGGAGACATGTCGGCCGGTGTTGTACAAGGTTCCCCGGAGCTGTGGGAGAGGCGGGAGCTGTCAGGGGGCCGGGAGAGATCTTTTATCTCTCGTTTCCCACGCCTACATTTTCTGATTCCAACAGTCTTTTTTTTTTTTTTTTGAAACGGAGTCTCGCTCCAGGCTGGAGTGCAGTGGTGTGATCTCGGTTCACCGCAACCTCCGCCTCCTGGGTTCAAGTGATTCTCTTGCCTCAGCCTCCCGAGTAGCTGGGATTACAGGCATGCGCCACCATACCCGGCTAATTTTGTATTTTTAGTAGAGACAGGGTTTCTCCACGTTGGTCAGGCTGGTCTCAAACTCCCGACCTCTGGTGATCCACCCGCCTCAGCCTCCCAAAGTGCTGGGATTACAGGCGTGAGCCACCGCACCCGGTCTTTTTTTTTTTCTGGGGGGAGACGGAGTCTCGCTCTGTCGCCCGGGTTGGAGTGCAGTGGCGAGAGCTCCGCTCACTGCAAGCTCCGCCTCTCGGGTTCACGCCATTCTCCTCCCTCAGCCTCCAGAGTAGCTGGGACTACAGGCGCCCGCCACCACACCCGGCTAATTTTTTGTATTTTTAATAGAGACAGGGTTTCACCGTGTTAACCAGGATGGTCTGGATCTCCTGACCTCGTGATCCGCCCGCCTCAGCCTCCCAAAGTGCTGGGATTACAGGCATGAGCCACCGCGCCCGGCTTTTTTTTTTTTTTTTTTTTTAAATAGAATCTCACTCTGCTGCCGAGGCTGGAGTGCAGTGGTGAGATCTCGCCTCACTGCAACCTCTGACTCCTGGGTTCAAGCGATTCTCCTCCCTCAGGCTCCCGAGTAGCTGGGACTACAGGTGTGTGCCACCACACCCAGCTAATTTTTGTATTTTTAGTAGAGACAGGGTTTCACTGTGTTGGCCAGGCTGGTCTCAAACTCCTGACCTCAGGTGTTCTGCCCACCTTGGCCTCCCAAAGTGCTGGGGTTACAGGCGTGAGCCACCGTGCCTGGCCTCCAACAGTAATTTAATCATTCAACATAATTTGAACACTGACCACTTTCCAGGCTCTGTGCCAGTCTGTAAGTTGGTGCCCAATATTGGTGAATTTGTTTGATTAACAAATATTGACTGAGCTGGTGCTATGTGCCGTGGATGCAAGAATAGAGCAATAAACAAGTAGACAAAAGTCCTGGGCCTTATGGAGTTTATGTTCTAATGAAGGCAAGACAGACAATTGTGAATCACATAAGTAACTGCTTAATTAATTACATCCTGAGCTCATGTTTGGGGGAACTGGGAGCTCTGAGGTGTCATGGGGAGCTCAGCTTAGATGGGGGATGTCAGGAAAAGCTTCCCTGCAAAGGTGACATTTTATTTTTATTTATTTATTATTTTGAGACAAAGTCTCACTCTGTCACCCAGGCTAGATTGCAGTGGTGCCATCACAGCTCACTGCAGCCTCAAACTCTTGGGCTCAAACGATCCTCCTGCCTCAGCCTCTCAAGTAGCTGGGACCACAGTCACATACCACCATGCCCAACTAATTTTCAATTTTCATTTTTTTTTTTTTTTTTTTTTTTGGTAAAGAGGGTTCTCCCTATGTTGCCCAGGCTGGTCTTAAATTCCTGGGCTGAAGTCATCATCCTGCCTTAGCCTCTGAAAAATACTGGAATTACACGCATGAAGCACTGCACCTGGCCAAAGGTGACATTTTAATGGGGACCTGAAGGATAAGCAGGGGTGACTTGCAAAAGAACAAAGAGAAGGGCATTCCAAGAAGAGGGAACAGCAAGTGCAAAGGCCCTGAGGTGGCCTGTTTGAGTAACAGCAAAGAGACTTCATCGAAGTCCAGTGAACAGAGGAGAGAGAGGTTATGGGGGCTGAATGGTGCAGGACCTTGTGGAAAACAGTAGAGAGTTTTGTATTTTTATTTAAATAAACTGCATATATAGGCTGGATGTGGTGGCTCACGCCTGTAATCCCAGCACTTTGGGAAGCTGAGGTGGGCAGATCACCAGAGGTCAGGAGTTTGAGACCAGCCTGGCCAACATGGTGAAACCCCATCTCTACTAAAAATACAAAAACCAGCTGGGTGTGGCGGTGGGCGCCTGTAATCCCAGCTACTTGGGAGGCTGAGGCAGGAAAATCGCTTGATCCTAGGAGGCGGAGGTTGCAGTGATCTGAGATCATTCCATTACACTCCAGCCTGGGCGACAGAGCGAGACTCCGACTCAAAAAATAAAATAAAATAAAAATAAATAAACTGCATATATATAACACATTTGCCAGAGTGCCAAACATATAGTAAGTGCTATGTAAATGTTTGCTGTTATTACATATCCTAATAGGAGGATTTTGAGCAGGAGTGATATGATCTTATTTGTGTTTTAAACATCTCTCTAGCTGTGGGGTGAATAGATTGCAGGAAGTTGAGAGGCAGTCCAGTGAGGAGGGTACGCCACCAGTCCAGGTGGCAGATGATGGTGCCTACATGAGACTGGGGGCAGTAGAGGGCGTGATAGGTGAAAGGATTTGAATAATATTTAGCAGCAAGGCTAGAAAGAACATGGATTGGAAATGGACATGAGGGAGACAGGATAGGATGGGGAATGGCTTTGAGGCTTTTGGCTGGGGCAGCTAAATGAAAGGCAGTGCCGGCTCTTATAAGAAATGGTATTGGCCAGGCGCGGTGGATCACAGCTGTAATTCCAGTACCTTGGGAAGCCAAGGCAAGGAGGATCACTTGAACCCAGGAGTTCGACATCAGCCTGGACAACATAGTGAGACCCCACCTATACAAAAAACTTAAAAAGTTAGCCAAGCATACTGGCATGTGCCTGCAGTCCTGGCTTCTTCCTTCCTTTCCTTCCTTCCCTTCCTTCCTTCCCTTCCTTCCTTCTCTCTTTCTCTCTTTCTTTCTCGCTCTCTCTCTTTCTTTTCTCTCCCTCTCTCTCTGTATTTATTTCTTTCTGAGATGGAGTCTTGTTCTGTCACCCAGGCTGGAGTCCAATGGCGTGATGTCAGCTCACTGCAACCTCCGCCTCCCGGGTTCAAGCAATTCTCCTGCCTCAGCCTCTCAAGTAGCTGGGATTACAGGCACATGCCACCACACCCGGCTAATTTTTGTATTTTTAGTAGAGATGGGGTTTCACCATGTTGGCCAGGCTGATCTCGAACTCCTAACCTCGTGATCCACCCACCTCGGCCTACCGAAGTGCTGGGGTTACAGGCATGAACCACCACACCCAGGCATGTCCTAGCTATTTTTGAGGCTGAGGTAGGAAGATCACTTGGGCCCAGGAATTTGAGGTTACAGTGAGCTATGACTGGGCCACTGCACTCCAGCCTGGGTCACAGAGTGAGATCCCAATTCCAAAAAAAAAAAAAAAAAAAAGTATGGTTCCCAGCATGGTATTATAAAGCAGGTCCCAGCATTCATGCTACGCTGCTTGGTTTGAATGCCAGTGCTGGCTCTCTGTGTGATCCTAGGCAAGTAACTTAACCTCTGTGTGTCAGTTTCTGCATGTATATAATAAGGTTAATAATTGTACCCATTTTGGCTGGACGCAGTGGCTCATGCCTGTAATCCTAGCACTTTGGGAGGCCGAGGCAGGTGGATCACCTGAGGTCAGGAGTTCAAGACCAGCCTGACCAAAATGGAGAAAACCCATCTCTGCTAAAAATACAAAAAATTAGCTGGGCGTGGTGGTGCATGCCTGTAATCCCAACTACTCGGGAGGCTGGGGCAGGAGAATCGCTTGAACCTGGGAGGTGGAGGTTGCAGTGAGCTGAGATCACATCATTGCAGTCCAGCCTGGGCAACAAGAGCAAAACTCCATCTCAAAATAATAATAATAATAATAACAATAATAATAATTGTACCCATTTTGTGGGGTGGTTATGAGATGAGAGGCTTATCAAGCTTTTAAATCTGCCTGGCACAGGAAATGTTCTGCTTTTCATTGCTTCTGCAGAGATGGGGAGACTAGGGGACCATGCTTGGGATGGGAAGAATGGGTGATCCATTTTACAGTGTAAGCAGCCTCCTCTCCACCCACTGGGTGTCCCCTCCTCCCCCAAGGCTGCTCTCCTACCTCAGCACCCCATTCCCCAGCCTCTATTCATGCCCATCCCCAGTGGGTTCAATAGCTCCTCCCTCCAAGCCCCTTACCTTCTCTCCTCCAGTGCTGAGCCTTAATGGGGGCAGAAAGGGGTCATAAAGAACCCTCTTCAGCTCCACATCCACGGGGCTCTGCCGCTTCCCCACAGCACACAGACTCCACGCTGCATTCACCAGGCCCCAGAAAGGGGGCCCTGGGGGTGGGGTCGGAGTAGGAGGACAAGGAGTCAGAAATAGAGACTGGATCCCAGGGCTGGTATCTGCTGAGTGGGCTGTGGTCTGGACTCCCAGATCCCAGGGGAGGAGGGGCTAGGGACCTAGACTCCTGGGTCTGAGGGAGGACTGGGCTCAGATCCAGAATTCTGGGTCCTAGAAGAATCTTGGAATAGTTTCCAAGTTTAGCAGAGACGGGTTTCACCAAGTTGGCCAGGCTGGTCTTGAACTCCTGACCACAGGTAATCCACCCACCTGGGCCTCCTAAAGTGCTGGGATTTCAAGCGTGAGCCACCGCGCCCAGCCGATCAAACCCATCTTAAGCCATTGTAGATGGAACTACAACTCCCAGCAGGCCCCAGTGCTACCAGCCTACCCCTCTGCTGCCTACCTGCCCCAGAGCCCCGTGGGAGTTGTAGTTCTTTTTTTTAAATCTCTCTTATCCCACAGCTGGATTATTATTAATGTGTTGGGGAGAGGAGCTGCAAGAGAAGGCTGGACAAGGTGGGGGACGGGGCCACCCAGCCTCTGGTTCCTAGCAGGAGCCAGGACCTTCCTCTCCCGGCAAACGCACACATAATCTCCACCCCCACACTTTCCTTCCACTCACTCCCACTCACTACTTGAAATGCGCATGTATAATGTCCCATGGTGAGCCCCTGGGGTTCAGAAGCTGGCCCGACTCCTGAGGGACAGAGGAGGGGGCTGGGACTCCTGGTCCTGGGGGGAGGAGGGAGCTGGGAACCCAGGTTCCTGAGTCTGAAGAAGGAGGCGCCGGGAGGGCCGGACTCCTGGGTCCCCGCCTTGGCGGCACCTGGCACGAAGTTTCCCTGGAGATTATCCTTGTAGCTCCACCAGTCCTCGGGGTCAGGTGCTGGTCCGATGTGAGCTGGGAAGAGAGCAGCCTGAATCCCTCTCCTTGGCATCCCCACCTCCACCCTCCCTCGGGGGCTCCTCCCGGGAACCCCAGGTCTTACCTGCTGCCCCCAGTGCAGCCCAGAGTACCAGCGCTCGAGGGGCGCTCAGACGAGCTGCAGCCCCCATCCCCAGGAGGCCTCCGAGGGACCCCTGCCCAACGCCCTGCCCCCCTCTCTCAGCTCCTCTGTCCCCTCCTTCTGGGACCCTGTCCCTCCAGGACTTCCAGCTTTCCTCTCCTCCCCACAGGGAGTCCCAGTTCCCCAAATGCCAAAGCAGCCAGGGACTGAGATCCCCCCTTCAAACCCACTCTTCTTCTCTCTCCCGTCTCTCTGTGTCTTTCCTCTTTCCTCTGCTCTTTTCCCGGAACCCTCCAGTCTCCCTCTAGCTCCTGATCTTCCTACTCCTCTCAGCCTTCTGCTGCCCCCAGGGCTACCTCTTGGTTCCTAACCCACACCTCCTCTCCGTTCTCTTTTCATTAAGCTCTCCCAAGCCACCTAACTCCAGGTCTCCATCCCGCATCTCCTCCTCCTCCCTCTCTCCTTTCCAGCTCCTGCCTCTTCTCCCCTCTCTCCTTCTTCACCTCCTCCCGCCCTCCCTCTGTGTCGGCCTCCAGCTTCGTGCTCTCCCCACCTCCTCCTCTCCTGCCTCTTCTCCCTGTTTCAGTCTCTCTTCTCTCTTGTCCCTTCCTCCCTCCTCCCCCTCCCTCTCTCCTCTCCCGTGGTGTTATTTAATTTTGTTGATGGGCTGGGGGAGCAGGTGATCTCATAGCGGCAAACACTCCTCGGGTTGGCTTGGGGTGGGGTGTGCGAAAGGGCAGGATTCGGAAGGAGGTAGGGGGCTGGTCCTCGGCTCCCAGCCGCGCTGGGGCCACGCGGGCGGGGGTGGCCGGGACACCTGGGGCCGGGAGCGGGCTGTTTCCATCCTCCGCAGCAAGGGGAAGGGGGGGCGCTTAAGGTGGAGCTGGGAGTGGCTTCGGAAGTCTCCATGCTGGGGGCCGCCGGCCTTGGCGGATGCAGGGTCCCCCTGCTCGCTGGGACCCAGGTTGGAGCCGCTCCAGCGCCCGCAGCCCCCCTTCCCCGCCCCAGGGCTCCACTGGGTCCTCTGCCTGGGGCTGCCTTAACGGGGCCGGGGGATCCCCTGGGAGCCTGAAGTGCAGTGAGGGCTGCTCGCCGGGAGGGGGAGGCAGAGACCTGGCGAGGGAGAGAGAGGCGGGGAGGAGGAGCCGGGAGGGCAGAGGCGGAGAGCGGGAGGTGAGGACCCACATCTGCGGAGGCTGGGGAGGGGAGGGGAGCCTGAGATGGATACGGAGAGGAAGGGCGGAGGGACAGAGGGTTAGAGAGGCAAGAACAAACCGCCAGGCAGGAGTGAGGAAGAGGGGGAGGAGGAGGAGGAGGTGAAGGAGGAGGGGGAGGAGGTGAAGGAGGAGGGAGAGGAGGGGGAGGGAGAGGAGGGGGAGGAGGGGGAGGGAGAGGAGGGGGAGGAGGGGGAGGGAGAGGAGGGGGAGGAGGGGGAGGAGGGAGAGGAGGAGGGGGAGGGAGAGAGGAAGGAATGAATGAGAGAGATACAGATAGAGGCAGAAAAGGAGATACAGAGACGCAGCGAGACAGACATGGAGACATAGAGACACACACTTAGAGATAGACAGAAACTCAGAGACCAGGCAGCAGATGGGGTGGGGAGAGACAAAAAGAGAGAGAAAGAGCGATCCAAAGACAGAGAGAGACACCAAATTTTTGTATTTGGGGAGAAGAGATGGGGTCATGCTATGTTGCTCAGGCTAGTCTCAAACTCCTGTTCTCAAGGGATCCTCCCACCTTGGCCTCCCAAAGCATTGAGATTACAGGCATGAACAACCATACCCAGCCTGAGAGAGACCACATATTATTGTTGTTGTTGTTATTTATTATTTTTCACCCTGTCTAATGGTAGTGAAACTGCTCATTGTCTTCTTTTATTTTCTTTTTTGAGACAAGCCTTGCAATGTCACCCAGGCTGGAGAGCAGTGGTGCGATCATGGCTTGATCCAGCCTCGACCTCCTGGGCTTAAACACTCCTTCCACCTCAGCCTCCCAAATAGTTGGGACTACAGGCACATGCCACCATGCCAGGCTAATTTTTAAAAATTATTTTTTGTAGAGATGTAGCCTTGCTATGATGCCCAGGCTGGTCCAGAACCCCTGGGCTCAAGGGATCCTCCTGCCTTGGCCTCCCAAAGTGCTGGGATTACAGGTGTGAGCCACCTTGTCCAGCCTGACACCAAACATTAACGAGACAGAGAGACATAGAAAGAGACACACATACATCAGTACAGGTGGAGAGAGACACAAAGAGAGGGAGAGACATAGAAACACACACACAGACTGAGCATGGTGGCTCACACCTGTAATCCCAGAACTCTGGGAGGTCAAGGTGGATGGATCACTTGAGGCCAGGAGACTGAGACCAGCCCGGCCAACATGGTCAAATGCCATCTCTACTAAATACATAAAAACTTAGCCAGGCACGGTGGCTCACGCCTGTAATCCCAGCACTTAGGGTGGTCGAGGCGGGTGGATCACCTGAGGTCAGGAGTTCAAGACCAGCCTGACCAAAATGGTGCAACCCCGTTTCTACTAAAAAATACAAAAACTAGCTGAGCGTGGTGGCACACACCTATAATCCCGGCTACTCAGGAGGCTGAGACAGGAGAATCGCTTGAACCGGGTAGGTGGAGGCTACAGTGAGCTGAGATCCCAACAGTGCACTCCAGCCTGGGCAACAGAGTGAGACTCCATCTCAAAAAAAAAAAAAAAAGAAAGAAAGAAAGAAACACACACACAGAGCTAGAGACAGAGACCTGGGAACAGGCACACACACATCTATAAATAGAGACACTCGTGCAGAGAAAGAGACATCAACAGAGAGGAACAGATGGACAGAGATAGAGAGACCCAGATAGAGGGAGAGAGGACCAGAAGCAGACCAACTGACATGATGGGAGAGACTACAAAGGAATCAGAAAGACAGAGGTATTCAGAGATAGCAAATTGGGATGGACATTGAAAGACCTAGAGATGGAGAGAGACACCCAGAAAGAAACCCAGAGAGTCAGGGGTGGAGAGAGACACGAAGAAAAAACACAAGAAGGAAAGGTACATACTAATAATTTATTGCTGGCGGGGCTTGGTGGTTCATGCCTGTAATCCCAGCACTTTGGGAGGCTGAGGAGGGAGGATCACTTGAGATCAGGAGTTTGAGACCAGCCTGGGCAACATAGTAAGACCTCGTCTCTATTTTTTATGAAAAAGAAAAAAACAGGCCGGGCACAGTGGCTCACACCTGTAATCCTAGCACTTTGGGAAGCTGAAGCGGGCGGATCACGAGGTCAGGAGATTGAGACCACGGTGAAACCCCATCTCTACTAAAAATACAAAAAATTAGCCGGGTGCGGTGGCGGGCGCCTGTAGTCCCAGCTCCTCGGGAGGCTGAGGCAGGAGAATGGCGTGAACCCGGGAGGCGGAGCTTGCAGTGAGCTGAGATCAGGCCACTGCACTCCAGCCTGGGCGACAGAGCGAGACTCCGTCTCAAAAAAAAAGAAAAAAGAAAAAGAAAAAAATAGTTGGGGAACGGCAGCTCACGCCTGTAATTCCAGCACTTTGGGAGGCCGAGGAAGGCAGATCACTTGAGGTCAGGAGTTTGAGACCAGCCTGATCAACATGGTGAAACCCCGTCTTTACCAAAAATACAAAAATTAGGCTGGGCGCAGTGGCTCACGCCTGTAATCCCAGCACTTTGGGAGGCCAAGGCGGGCGGATCACAAGGTCAGGATTTCGAGACTGGCCTCACCAGCATGGTGAAACCGTGTCTCTACTAAAAATACAAAAATTAGCTGGGCATGGTGGCACACGCCGAGATTGCGCCACTGCACTCCAGCCTGGGCGACAGAGTGAGACTCTGTCTCAAAAAAAAAAAAAAAAAAAATTTAGCCGGGTGTGGTGACGCATGCCTCTAGTCCCAGCTGCTCGGGAGGATGAGGCATGAGAATCACTTGAACTCAGGAAGTGGAGGTTGCAGTGAGCCGAGATCACACCACTGCCCTCCAGCCTGGGCGAAAGAGTGAGACTGTCTCAAAAACAACGACAAAACAAAACAAAACAACGACAAAAAATCTGTTGTTGTGTGACAAATTACCCTAAAACTCAGTGGCTTAAAACAACAAACATTTATTGTGTTCACAGTTCCTGAGGGCCAGGAATGTGGGAATGGCTTCATTGGGTGGTTCTGGATCCTTCTTGAGGGTGCAGTGAAACTGTTGGACAGGGCTGCAGTCATCTCAAGTCTTTTATGACCTAGTCTCCCAAAGTCACACACCTTTTATTCCACGCATCAGAAATGAGTCACTAGATCTAGCCTACACTCAAAAGGAAAGACATTAGGATCCTCTGCTCTTGGGCCGGGAGCGGTGGCTCACGCCTGTAATCCCAGCACTTTGGGAGGCCGAGGAAGGCAGATCACTTGAGATCAGGAGTTCAAGAGCAGCCTGGCCAACATGATGAAACCTCGTCTCTATTAAAAATACAAAAATTGGCCGGGCGCGTTGGCTCACGCTTGTAATCCCAGCACTTTGGGAGGCTGAGGCGGGCGGATCATGAGGTCAGCAGATCGAGACCACGGTGAAACCCCGTCTCTACTAAAAATACAAAAAATTAGCCGGGCGTGGTGGTGGGCGCCTGTAGTCCTAGCTACTCTGGAGGCTGAGGCAAGAGAATGGCGTGAACCCAGGAGGCGGAGCTTGCAGTGAGCTGAGATCGCGCCACTGCACTCCAGCCTGGGTGACAGAGCAAGACTCTGTCTCAAAAAAAAAAAAAAAAAAAAAAATACAAAAATTAGCCGAGCATGGTGGCGTGTGCCTGTAATCCCAGCTACTCAGGAGGCTGAGGCAGGAGAATCGCTTGAAGCTGGGAGGCAGAGGTTGCAGTGAGCCAATATCAAGCCATTGCATTCCAGCCTGGGCGACAGAATGAGACCCTGTCTTTAAAAAAAAAAAAAAAAATCCTTTGCTCTTGAAAGGAAACGTATCACAGAATTTGGGGACTAATTTTCAAACCACCACAGGTGGGGAGAGGAAGAGAGACACAGAGTTGTGGAGAGATGAACCCTTAAAGACTTGGGAGGGGCCGGGTGCAGTGGCTTATATCTGTAATTCCAGTGCTTTGGGAAGCTGAGGCAGGAGGATCACTTGAGCCCAGGAGTTTGAGACCAGCCTGGACAACACAATGAGAACCCATCTCAGCAAAAAAAAAAAAAAAAATTTTTTTTTTTTTGAGACAGAGTCTCGCACCATTACCCAGACTGGAGTGCAGTGGTTCAATCTCAGCTTACTGCAACCTCTGCCTCCTGGGTTCAAGCGATTCTCCCGCCTCAGCCTCCCAAGTAGCTAGGATTACAGGAGCCTGCCACCAAGCCTGGCTAATATTTTGTATTTTTAGTAGAGACAGGGTTTCACTATGTTGGCCAGGCTGGTCTCGAACTCCTGACCTCATGATCCTTCTGCCTTGGTCTCCCAAAATGCTGGGATTACAGGTGTGAGCCACCGCGCCTGGCCTCTGCAAAAAAATTTTAAAACCTTGTCGGGCATGGCAGTGCACAGTTGTAGTCCCAGCTACTTGGGAGGCTGAGGTGAAAGGATGGCTTGAGCTCAGGAGGTCGAGGCTGCAGTGAGCCAAGATCACAGCATTGTACTCCAGCCTGGGCAACAGAGCAAGACACTATCTCCAAAAAAAAAAAAAAAAAGTTAAGGATCTTGAGACGCAATCATCCTGCATTATCTGGGTAGACTCTAAATCCAATGACAAATGTCCTTATAAGAGAAAAAAAGCCATAGGGAGATTGGAAGAAGGCCGTGTGAAGATCAAGGCAGAGGTTGGAATGAGGCAGCCACAAGCCAAGGAATGCCAGGAGCCACCAGGAGCTGGAAGAGGCATGAAACATTTGCCCCTGGAGTCTGTGGAGGGAGTATGGCCTTGCCAACACCTTCATTTTGGACTTCTGACCCCGAGAGCTGTGAGACAATCCATTTCTGTTGTGATAAGCCATCATGTTTGTGGTCATTTTTTGTGACAGCCAGCCTGGGGCTGGGGAGAAATTAAGACATGGAACCTGGCTGGGCGCGATGGTTCACACCTGCAATCCCAGCACTTTGGGAGGCTGAGGCAGGCGGACTGCTTGGGCTCAGGAGTTCGAGACCAGCCTGGGCAACATGGCGAAACTCCATCTCTATTTGTATTTAGTAAAATTTAAAAAGAAAGAAAGAAAGAAAGACATGGAGTCCGACAGAGGCAGAGGCAATGAAGGAACTAGAGCTATACAGAAAGTGAAAGGCTGACTGATACTGCAGGAAGAGCAGACTCTACCTAAACTGTAGGGCTTTCCTCCTCCAGGAAGCCTTCCCTGACCGCTCCCCCCCCAGGCTGGGTCAGTGCTTGCTGTGAACATTCACAATGTCCTGTGCTACCTCCATGAGAGCATACATCTTGTTAGAAAGGGACTGTGTCCCCATGTGTTCCACCGGAGGGCCCAAGCCTGACCCGTCTCTGAGTCCCCAGCCTCACTGCACACAGAGCCTGGCGTACGGGGTCCTCAGGAGAGAACTCAGGCATTATTGAATGAAACCATGCTCATGATGTCTTTCCCTGGAGAGTCTGCCAGTTCCCATGTGCCTGGGTGACACTCGGGTTTTCTGCAGTGCCCATGGAGGGCCTTGCCTCCTCCAGGACGTCTTCCCTGAACTGCAAGTCATGGCCAGGTGCCTCTTCTAGGCTCCCACAGTGCCCTGCGCTGCCTCCATTGTTGAATATCCTACCAAATCTCATTGTACCAAGGTCTCTCTCCTACCCCACCCTCCCAGACTAGGCAAGTCCCTAGTCCGACTCAGGTCAGGGTGTCAGAATTTTCCAGGGAGACCACAGGAGAATATGTTGAATGAATAAATAAGTGAGTGAATGAAATAAAAACACAGGGACTGTGGCACTGAGAGACAGGTGAGAAAATAATGTTTTTGTATAGGGCTTAAGAGGAAGGCTTCGGCCGGGCGCGGTGGCTCCCGCCTGTAATCCCAGCACTTTGGGAGGCTGAGGTGGGCAGATCACGAGCTCAGGAGATCGAGACCATCCTGGCTAACACGGTGAAACCCCGTCTCTACTAAAAATACAAAAAATTAGCCGGGCATTGTGGCGGGCGCCTGCTGTGGTCCCAGCTACTCAGGAGGCTGAGGCAGGAGAACCTGTGAGGCAGAGCTTGCAGTGAGCCGAGATAGCGCCACTGCACTCCAGCCTGGGTGACAGAGCGAGATTTTGTCTTTAAAAAAAAAAAAAAAAAAAAAGAGGAAGGCTTCCTGGTCCTGATGTGATAGAACATTTAACTTTGTGTGTGTGTGTGTGTGTGTGTGTGTGTGTGAGGCAGAGTCATTCTGTCACCCAGGCTGGAGCACAGTGGTGGCAGAGTCTCATGATCTCGGCTCACTGTAACCTCCACCTCAGGGTTCAAGCGATTCGCCTGCCTCAGTCTCCCAAGTAGCTGGGATTACAGGGGCCCACCACCACGCCCAGCTAATCTTTGTATTTTTAGTAGAGACGGAGTTTCACCATGTTGGCCAGGCTGGTCGCTGGTCTTGAACTCCTGACCTCAGGTTATCTGCCCACCTTGGCCTCCCAAAGTGCTGGGATTACAGGTGTGAGTCACCGTGCCTGGCCAACATTTAACTTTCTGACTATCTCCATAATCCTAACCAGTGCTCAGGATGCATCTTTTCCCCTCAAGTCCTCCCCACAGCCTCCTTCTCAGCTTCTCCCCCTTCCAGTTTCCCTCCCCTTGCAATCCATGCCCCACAGATCCCAGAGGGTTTTATTTTTATTTTTTATTTTTTTTGAGATGGGGTTTTGCTTTGTCACCCAGGCTGGAATGCAATGGCGTGATCACAGCTCACTGCAACCTCAACTTCCTGGGTTCAAGTGATCCTCTCATCTCAACCTCCCAAGTAGCTGGGACTACAGGTGTGTGCCACCACACCCAGCTATTTTTTAATTTTTCTTTTTAAACTGTATTTACTTATTTATTTATTTAAACGGGGTCTTGCTCTGTCACCCAGGCTGGAGTGCAGTGATGTGATCATAGCTCACTCCCAGGCTCCAGGGATCCTCTTGCCTCAGCCTCCCAAGTAGCTGGGGCCACAGGTGCATATCACACACCCAGCTAATTTCTGTTTTTTTGTTTTGTTTTGTTTTTGTTTTTGTAGAGACAAGGTTTCACCGTATTGCCCACACTAGTAATTTTTTTTTTTTGAGACAGGGTTTCGATCTTGTTGCCCAGGCTGGAGTGCAATGGTGCGATATCGGCTTGCCGCAACCTCCGCCTTCTGGGTTCAAGCGATTCTCCTGCCTCAGCCTCCCGAGTAGCTGGGATTACAGACATGCGCCACCACGCCCGGCTGATTTCGTATTTTTAGTAGAGACAGGATTTCTCCATGTTGGTCAGGCTGGTCTCGAACTCCTGACCTCAGGTAATCCGCCCGCCTTGGCCTTCCAAAGTGCTAGGATTATAGGCGTGAGCCACCGCGCCAGGCCAACACACTAGTCATTTTTTATTTTTTTGTAGCGATAAAGGTCTCACTATGCTGGCTGGGCTGGTCTTGAACTCCTGGCCTCAAGCAGTCCTCCCACCTTGGCCTCCCAAAGTGCTGGGATTACAGGCGAGAGCCACCCTGAGTGGTTGTGTTACATTCAGAGTGGACCCTGCCTCTCCCACGGCTCCCCTGCACCTCTGGACAGAGTCCCCCTCCTCAGCCTTTCTTGTCGTGACCAGATTCTTCTAATGTCCTTGAAGATCCACCTCTGAGAGAAGTTTTCTGACCTGTAGGCTGGGTTTGGGGTACTCTCTGGGCTCCCCCAGTGAGCTGAGCCACCTCAATGATGATGATTGCCCGTATCACTCTGTTTTAACACGGTTTGTCTCTCACACAAAGCTGATTCTGCCCCTCCCCTGCTCACAGACCTCCCATGGCTCCTCAGTGCCCTGGGGGAAAAAAACCCAGGTCCTCAGCCTGGTCTGAGAGAACCCACATGCCCTGGCCACCCCCAGTCCCCAGCCTCACCTCTTCTCTCACCACACAGACCTCCTGCCCTGGGATCTTTGCCAAACTGTTTCCTCTAACTAGGCTCCCTTTCTCCCTTCTCTGCTGGGCAAATTCCTACTCAGACTTCTGCACACTTCAGGAGTCCCCTCCTCCAAGAAGCCATCTGGCAATGCCACGAGGTGGGCAGGGGCCTCCTCAGAGCTCTGGAAGCCACCTGTGCTGCCTCCATTATAGCACAAAGACAGACTGGGCTCGGTGCCCAGAGGGGGAGGGAACGACCAGGCCGGAGGTGGGTCCCAGATGTGGATTTCATGCCTATTCGTCTCGGGTGCTGGGAACAAAGTTTGGGTCATGAGGAACATATGGGGCCTGCTCTGCACCATGCTTTCATCTCCTATCTCCCCAGCCCCTGAGTGGGAGGCGGCAGCGCCAGGCCTCTACAGGCCTGGGTGGTTCCCACAGCCCCTCTTGGCCTCCTCACTGCTATCTCCCTGCCTTCAACTCCCACTGCCCCTGGGAGCCTAGAAAAATCCTCCCTGATCTATACTCTCGCCTTCTGGGTTCCAGTCTCCTGGAGGAGGTGTGGACTGTGGACTCTGGGTGTTTAAATTTATATATATATATATATATATATATATATATATATATATATATATATATGGAGAGAGAGAGAGAAGAGTCTTGCTCTGTTGCCAGGCTGGAGTGCAGTGGCGCAATTTTGGCTCACTGCAACCTCCACCTCCTGGGTTCAAGCGATTCTCCTGCCTCAGCCTCTAGAGTAGCTGGGACTACAGCTGTGCACCACAATGCCTAGCTAATTTTTCTTTTCTTTCTTTCTTTTTTTTTTTTTTTTTTTGTTGTTGTTGAGAAGAAGTCTTGCTCTGTCGCCCAGGCTGGAGTGCAGTGGTGTGATCTCGGCTCACTGCAACCCACCTCCCGGGTTCAAGCAATTCTCCTCTCTCAGCCTCCCGAGGAGCTGGGACTACAGGCGCACGCCACCACACCCAGCTACTTTTTGTATTTTTAGTAGAGACGGGGTTTCACCATGTTGGTGAGGCTGGTCTCGAACTCCTGACCTCAGGTGATCTATCCACCTCGGCCCTCCAAAGTGCTAGGATTACAGGCATGAACCACCGTGCCCAGCCTATTTTTTCTGTGTTTAGTAGAGACAGGGTTTCACCATGTTGGCCAGGATGGTCTCGAACTCCTGACCTCAAGTGATCTGCCTGCCTTGGCCTCCCAAAGTGCTGGGATTACAGGCGTGAAAGACCACGCCCAGCCTAAATAATATTAATAACAAACTCAAGGCCCTGAGCAGTGGCTCACGCCTGGTGATGGGATTACCCAGCACTTTGGGAGGCTGAGGCGGGAGGATTGCTTGAGCTCAGGAGTTCAAAGCCAGCCTGGGCAACAGCAAAACCTTGCCTCTATTTAAAAAAAAAATAAAAACAAAAAAACCCTAGCCTGGTGGCTTGCGCCTGTAGTCCTAGCTACTTGGGAGGCTGAGGCAGGAGGATCCCTTGAGCCTGGGAGGTTGAGGCTGCATTGGGCTGCAATTGTGTCACTGCATTTCTGCCTGGAAGACAGAGTGAGACCCTATCTCAAAATAAATAAATAAATAATAAACTCATACAGCTGTCAGTCTGTGCTAGGCACTGTTCTAAGCCCATTATATATATTAACTCATTTAATCCTAAAAACGTACCCTGTAGATTATTTTCTATTATTATTATCATCCTCATATTACAGATGAGAAAACTGAGCGATGTGGCTCAGCAGGGCTGGGATTTGTGGGTTTGTTGTTTGTTTGTTTGTTTGTTTGTTTTTTGAGATGGAGTCTTGCTGTGTTGCCCAAGCTGGAGAGCAGTGGCATGATCTCGGCTCACTGCAACCTCCACCTCCTCGATCCAAGCGATTCTCCTGCCTCAGCCTCCCGAGTAGCTGGGATTACAGGTGTGCACCACCGGGCCTGGCTAATTTTGGGGGGATTTTTTTGTTTTTGTTTTGTTTTTTTCTGTTTTTTGTTTGTTTTGGCTTTTTGTTTGTTTTTTTCTGTCTAGCGGAGGTTGCAGTGAGCCGAGATCATGCCACTATACTCCAGCCTGGGCAACAGAGCGAGAATGTCTCAAAACAAACAAACAAAAGAGACCTTGAGATGGGGAAGAGATTATTCTGGATTATCTGGGTGGCCCCATCTCCCGTCCAAGAACTAACAGGGTCTGACCCTGCTTAGCTTCTGAGATCAGACAAGATCGGGTTCATTCAGGGTGGTATGGCGGTAGACCGGGTGCCCCTCGTCTAATTACAGGAGTCCTTAAAAGCAGAGAACCTTTCCCAGCCATGGTCAGAAAGAGATGTGAGGATAGAAGAGGCAGGAAAAATCTGAAATGTGAAAGGGACTCGACCTGTCGTGGTTGGCTGTGAAGATGGAAAAAGGGGTCATGAATCAGGCAATGTGGGTGGCCTCTAGAAACTGGGAATAGAAAGGAAACAGATTCTCTCTTAGAGGCTCCAGATGGAATGCAGCCTCGTTAGCACCTTGATTTTAGCCCAGTGAAACCCATGTGAGGCTTTTGATCTGCAGCGCTGTAAGATGATAAATTTGTGTTGTTTCAGCTGCTGAGTTTATGGTAATTTGTTATGGCAGTAACAGGAAAGGAATTCGACAGTTCTTCTCTGTTACTGAGCACGTGAGGGAATTCTACATCCCCACCTTCATACAACTGAGTGGAACCACATGAGTAATCCCGATGAATGAGCTGTGATTGGAAGGGCCGGGAGTCGTTCCTGGGCCAAAGCTGTTTTGCTTGCATAAGACCATTCAGTGCTTTTCCTCTTTCCTTGTCTCAGTGATCAAGGATGCCCTGGGTTACGGCTGGTGCTACAAGGTGGTGAACATCTCTCAGCCTGGGTCCTTGACTGTGTGGAAAACCAACCTTTGCCAACTTGCATGGAACATGTATATGAACAAGAAAGAAACATTGTGTTTTCTTTTTCTTTTCTTTCTTTCTTCTTCTACTTTTTTTTTTTTTTGAGACAAGGTCTTGCTCTGTCAACCAGTTTGGAGTATTGTGGCCCAATCATAGTTCCCTGCAGGCTGGACCTCCTGGACTCAAACAATTCTCCTGCCTCAGCCTCCCAAGTATGAGGACTACAGGCAGGCACACACCACAATGCCCAGCTAATTTTTGTATTTTTTGTAGAGATGGAGTATCACCATGGTGCCCACGCTGGTCTAGACCTGGGCTCAAGTGATCACCAGCCTCAGCCTCCTAAAGTGCTGAGATTACAGGCATGAGCCACCACACCCAGCCAGAACTCAATAAACTCCGTAGAGCCAACAGAGCTAGCCTAAGCTGCCTAATGGAAGGTCTCAATGAAGTAAGGAAACTGGCTTGCCATAACATGAAAAGGTGTGTTCCAGGAAGAGAACAGCAAGTGCAAAGGTCCTGGAGCAGAGTGTGCTTTTTTTTTTCCTTTGAGACGGAGTCTTGCTCTATTGCCCAGGCTGGAGTGCAGTGGTGTGATCTCAGCTCACTGCAAGCCCCACCTCCCTGGTTCACGCCATTCTCCTGCCTCAGCCTCCAGAGTAGCTGGGACTACAGGCGCCCATCACCACGCCCAGCTAATTTTTTTGTATTTTTAGTAGAGACAGGGTTTCACCGTGTTAGCCAGGATGGTCTCGATCTCCTGACCTCATGATCTGCCCGCCTCGACCTCCCAAAGTGCTGGGATTACAGGCATGAGCCACCGTGCCCAGCAAGTGTGCTTTGTTTTTAAAGGAATAGGAAGAAGACCAGTATGGCTGCAGTGATGTGAATGAGGAAGACTTATAAGAGGTGAGGTCGGTGATGTGGTGGAGGTAGATCATGCAGGACTTTGTGGGGCAGGGCAGGGACTTTGGGTTTTATTTTGAGAGTGATGGGAAGCCATTCAAGAGTTTATTTTTTGTGTTTTGTTTTTTGTTTTTTTCTGCATTAAAAAATGCAGAAGAAAAAAAAGAGTTTATTTTTAGCGATGGGGTCTCACTCTATTGCCCAGGTTGGAGTGCAGTGCCACGATCATAGCTCACTGCAGCCTCCGACTCCTGGATTCAAGCAATCCTCTGCCTTAGCCTCCCAAGTAGCTGGGACTACAGGTGTGCACCACCATGTCCAGCTAATTTTTTTTTTTTTTTTTTGTAGAGATGGGGTTTTGCTATGTTACCAAGTTTGCTGGTCTTGAACTCCTGGCTTCAAGTGATTCCCACCTCAGCTTCCCAAAGTGCTGGGGTTACCGGCATGAGCCACCATGTCTGTCCTGACATGATTTAAAGTGATCATCCTGGCTTCCATGTGAAGAAGACTTTCGGGGGGTAGTGATGAGAGCAGTGTGGGGACTATTGTAATAATCCAGACGAGCAGTGATGGTGGCTTGGACAAAGGTGGTAGCAACAGAGATGGTAAAAATGGTTGAATTATGGGAGATATTTTGTGGATGTGGACAGGATTTGCTCATGGATTGGATATGAAGGTGGAGTATGGGGGCAGTGAATGCCCAACTGAATTGGCTTCAAGAGAGGATGAAAATAACAAAGATAAGGAATATAGTTTTTCTGGAACAGAGGACCCTTCTTAGAAAATTCCTTGGCCGGGCGCGGCGGCTCACGCCTGTAATCCCAGCACTTTGGGAGGCTGAGGCGGGTGGATCACCTGAGGTCAGGAGTTCGAGACCAGCCTGGCCAACATGGGGAAACCCGTCTCTACTAAAAATACAAAAATTAGCCGAGCATGGTGGCTCGTGCCTGTGATCCCAGCTACTCAGGAGACTGAGGCAGGAGAATCGCTTGAACCTGGGAGGCGGAGACTGCAGTGAGCCAAGATCACTCCACTGCACTCCAGCCTGGGTGACACATGAGACTCCATCTCAGAAAAAAAAAAAAAAGAAAGAAAGAAAAGAAAATCCCTTAAGACTGGTCGCAGTTGCTCACACCTGTAATCCCAACGCTTTGGGAGGCGGAGGCAGGAGGATTGCTTGAGCTCAGGGGGTCGAGACCAGCCTGGGCATCATAGTGAGACCCCATCTCTACTGAAAAAGAAAAGAAAAGAAAATCCCTTAAAAGACTCCTACTTCAGAGATGCCCCCACCCTGGGTTCATCAGGAGGCTAAGGGCAGGTTCTCCCAGATTATGTAACATTTTATTGGTGGCATGGGGGTCAAATGGTCTCCCTGGAGGCAATTTCTTGCCTTTTTCCATCTAACCAACAGCAAACCCAGAATGTTTGCTGGAAGGCACCTTTCTCCCTACCTGGTATCCTGTGACATCATGGCATATCCTGACTCCCCATTGGCTGAGAGGCCCAGCTTTCTCTCAGGGAAGGAAATTATTAGGCAACACAAATCTGACTAGCACCCAGTTACATCATAGGAGTGTGCTTATTGTATTGGCCACTTTGTTCCAGGTCCAAATGGACCTCAGGACAGCGCGGTGGCTCATGCCTATAAACCCACCACTTTGGCAGGCCAAGGTGGAAGGATCACTTGAGCCCAGGAGTTCGAGACCAGCCTGGGCAACATAGCGAGACCTCGTCTCTACCAACAACAACAAAATTAGCCAGGCATGGTGGCCTGCGCCTGTGGTCCCGGCTACTTGAGAGGCTGAGGTGGGAGGATTGCTTGAGCCCAGTAGGTCAAGGCTGCAGTGAGCTACCATAGAGCCACTGCACTCCAGCCTGGGCAACAGAGTGAGACCCAGTCTCAAAAAACTAAATAATTAAAATAAAATAAAATAAAAAATTTTGGCTGGGCACAGTGGCTTATGCCTGTAATCCCAGCACTTTGGGAGGCCTAGGTGGGCGGATCACCTGAGGTCAGGAGTTCGAGACCAGCCTGAGCAATGTGGTGAAACCCCATCTCTACTAAAAATACAAAATTAGCCAGGCGTGGTGGCACACACCTGTAGTCCCAGCTATTTGGGAGGCTGAGGCAGGAGAACTGCTTGAACCGGGGAGGTGGAGGTTGCAGTGAGCCGAGATCATGCCATTGCACTCCAGCCTGGGCAACAAGAGCAAAACTCCATCTCAAAAAAATAAGTAAGTAAATATAACTATAAATAAAATAATTTTTTAAAAAAAGAGTTAGAAACAAACAAATGGATCTTAAATCACATTCCTTCCTCTAAGACTCCCTGAGTACCCCCTCAGTGACTCTCCTGAAAAGATCACCCAAATTTGAGATTATGTTGTTTGCTGTGGGTGCAGGGGCAGGGGTCAGGGTGGCAAGGAAGGTCCCAGGCTGTGGCAACCTTCCATTCCGTGGTACTTACCGCTTCCTGCCTTTTGAGCCCCTCCCCTCTGGCGTGCAGGCCAATTGTCGAGTGGGAATACAATCCCGCTTAGCACCAAGTTATGTGATACCACTCTGTGGCTTCCGATTGGCTATTCTTTCAAAAATGAGTCACTCAAAGTATCTCAATTCCTTTCTCAGAGCCTATCCTGAGGCCCATCAGAAACCAACAGTTCCTACGTCTGGAATTTTCTAGAAATCTGGAACTACTGTCCCTCCCTTTGTGAGATTTCCCGCCTTTTCCAACCAAGCCCCGCCCATTGGCCTTCGGCCTATCGTCAGGCAACACCAATCTGACTAGCACCCAATGACGTCATAAGAGCGTTCTTATTGGATTGGCCACTTTGTCAGGGTCCCGTTGTGCTGTGGTCCTAACTTCAGCTCCGCGTATTGATTCAAGGCCTTGTTCGCTTCCCTCTAGAGAGTGTGCCCGCATCGATCAGGGGTCTGTAGACAAAAATTCCCGAAGATTTGAGACTTTATTGGGGGAAACAGATCACTGGAGGGGAATAAGCCACAGGCCAAAGGAGGAAATGTTGGAACCAGAAGTCCCGCTTGCCGCCTTTTGCTAAAAGTTCCGCACGCCTGTTCGGCGTGGGCGCATGCATAGTGTCCTCGGGGCTCTGCGACGTCTGATTGGCTCTCTGCAGTGCACCGTCGAGGTAGAAGGCTCAGCTCCTAGTCGCTCCCAAATTACTTTGTTGGTGCTCGAGGCAGCCCCATCTCACATCTAGTGCTCCGGCCTGGGGCTGGGTGTGGGTGCCCGCACGCCGCGGCAGCCTCCGGCGCGGTCCTCCTGCTGCAGCCGCTTCAGGGGCCGGGCCCAGCGCGGCCTCCATGGCAGCGCGAGGCCGTGGCGGTCGAGGATGAGGCGCGTGGGGTCGGGGTCGCCCACGGCGCTGCCCAGCAGCAGGTAGTCGGTGCCTGGCTGCAGGCGCAGGCAGCCGCAGGCCAGGTCGGCGCGGGGCACCCAGGCGTCCTGGTCGCCGCGTCGCACGGGCTGCGCCCGCTGCTTGTAAACGGCGAGCACGCGCACGGCCAGCCGCTGCCATGCCGGGCCCGCCGCCTCGGACGCTAGCACCTGCGCGCGGAGAACTGTGGGGAGGGGAGATGTCAGCCCAGGTCGTGGGGAGCTTCCAGGGTACCTCTGGGTCCCGTGGGGTCAGTCACAGTGGGCAGGAGCCCGAGACTCTAGCCCGCAGTGGGGAGAGAAACCTTGAACCTTGGAGAGTTTGACCCTAAATCGTGAGGGGCAGAGCCTGCTGGAGGAAACATCTTTGAGATAAGGAGTTAAACTATAGTAGGTGGGGCTGGGGACAGGGCGGAAGAGGCAGGTCCAGGGTCTCTAATGCAGTGGAGTCAGAAGGTATCAATGGTGGAATTCTTGGGAAGGAGGGGTCACATTGCCGGGGGAGGGGCTCTGGGATAAATTTGGAGGACCAGAAGAAGGAAGAGACTGGTTCCTGGAATGTGAGGGCAGAGGTCATACTGATAGTGATTCAGAAAAACATAAATTTTTTTTTTGAGACGGAATCTTACTCTATTGCCCAGTCTGGAGTGCAGTGGTGTGATCTCAACTCACTGCAGCCTCTGCCTCCCAGGTTGAAGTGATTCTTGTGCCTCAGCTGGGTTTACAGGATCCTGCCACCACGCCTGGCTAATTTTTGTATTTTTAGTAGAGATGGAATTTCACCATGTTGGCCAGGCTGGTCTCGAACTCCTGACCTCAAGTGATCCGCCCACCTCGGCCCCCACAAAGTGCTGGGATTATCAGCATGAGCCACCGCGCCCGGCCAGAAAAATGCACTTTCTGAGAGGCTGGGTAGGACTCTGACTAGCCAGCTGGGTCTGCGGGGCAGGAGATCCCTGTGGAAGGTGGGGAAAATCTTTCCACCTGTGAAGGCCTAGAACACTAGTGACCAGATGAGGTTCCTGATGGAGAAGTCTGCGGTCCTATACATTGAGAGAAATAGCTGGCGTTGGTCTAGATTTGTTGGCTGGGCCGAACTCCTGAGTGTCTTAAGAGAGCTGAATAGCCTGAGGTCATAGACCCCAAGGTCATGAAGCAGGTGTGGACTGGGGATTAGGGAACCGTGGGACAAGTCTTTATGGGAAGTGGGGCTAAGACTCAAATATCTGGGACCATGAAGGGAAGCAGAAAGGGTCTCTGAGATAGGGAGGACAGGGCAAGAGTTCATTCCACTCAATCAGTTCCCCTATGTCTTCCATCCCTCAGAGATGTCAGGCTGAAGGAGATGATGAAACTCTGTAAGCCCAAGAACATGGGGAAAGAGGAGACACAGGAAGGTAGTGAATGCCCCCTCCCCACTCCCCTTCCCCATTTGTCTTCTGCCCCATCAATTTCTAGATCAGGAAGGGGCTTTGGAATCCAACACTCCTTCCCATTTAAGATGAGAAAGTGGAAGGCCAGAAAGGGGGTGGCTTAGAAGCAGTCATCAGAACCAGCTGTGTAGCCTTCAGCTGTCTGTCTCCCCAGCACTCACCATGGTCCTGCTGGCAGTACCTCCGAAGGCTCATGTGTACCCTGGTGTCCGACATATTGCAGTAGTTTTGACACTGAGGGTCTGGGGAGGGTCAGGCTGTCTGCAGTGGGCTCCTGGGGCCTAGACCACAGCCTTCTGCCCCTGCCCTTCCCTCCGTTCCATCTTGATGGCCAGCTGGGGTACCCAAACCTTTGGGACTGGGCTCAATGGGTGACCTGTGTATCCCCATCTGGGGACCCAGTCAGCCCATCCCCATTCCCACTTGCCACTCAGGGACCTCCATGCCAGACTGTCTTACCAGAGCTATAAGCACCAGGAGTAGTGGCAAGGGTGGTTGTTGCCTCTGGAATTCCTGTGAGACCAAAGGAGAAATTAACCTCTTAGTCATTTCCCCCAGGATCCCCTTGCCCCTGCCCCGGGAATCCAGGCACCCAAACTCTTAAGTGTTTATTCCTTTAGGACTCAAGAGTGCAAGCATCCCTTGCCTTCCTCTCCCGGGACGCAGGCGTCCAGGCCCCAAGCCTCCTTTTCCTCAAGAGTCCAGAATTTCAGTCCCTGCTTATCCGAGGGCCCAGAGTCCAGCCTCCAGCCTTGGGCTCCCAGTTCCCAAGGCCCCAGCCCTCACTGCAGCTGTGCACTGGAGACCTGGGATGTCTCCTTCCCGCTCTACTCAGGCTTGTGGCCTGGCCCCTCAAGACTTACGCTGGCAGGGCATCCTGGGGGAGCGGCTCTGCTGGTAGCCAGGGCCACAGCGGTTGCAGGTCAGGCCTGTGACCCCTAACTTGCAGGTGCACTGCCCACTGGTCTGGTTGCAGGTTCCTCCTGTTGCCCCAATAGGGTGGCACTGGCAGGCTACATGAGCAGAGGAGCTGGGGGCATGGGGTATCGGGGCCCCAGATGCCCCTCCCAATTCCACAGTGCCTCCTCCCTCAGCCTGGGGAGTCCAGGCCCCCAGCCCCTCTTCCCTCAGACCCAGGAGTCCAGGCCCCCAGCCCCTCCTCCCTCAGGCCCAGAGTCCAGGCCCCCAGCCCCTCCTCCCTCAGATCCAGGAATCCAGGCCCCCAGCCCCTCCTCCCTCAGCCCCAGGAGTCCAGCCCTACCTCTGTTCCCCCCAGGCCTGTCTGCAGTCCACACTCACCTTTGCAGGCCCTGCGGCTGGAGATAGGCTGACTAGGGTCCCTCCAGAACCCAGGTTGGCAGTAGTGGCAGTGCCGCCCAGCTGTGTGGTGGCGGCACCGCTCACAAACACCCCCACTCCGGCCGCCTGACAGTCTGAACAGCTCAGAGTTGAACCGGCAGCGTCGGGCGTGCTGGTTGCAGGAGCAGGCTAGGAGCAAAATGGGGTGGGGGCGCATCAGGGCCGAGTGTGCTGCTCCCCAGTCCTCAGCTTTCTTCCCATGGCCCTGCCCTCATGAAAGGAAGCCGTGAGTGTCCAAGGTAGAAGAGAATGCCTGGGTCCCAGGACATCTCTATTATTATCTTTTTTTTTTTTTGAGACGGAGACTCGCTCTGTCACCCAGGCTGGAGTGCAGTGGCGCGACCTCAGCTCACTGCAACCTCCACTTCCCAGGTTCAAGCGATTCTCCTGCCTCAGCCTCCCAAGTAGCTGGAACTACAGGCACATGCCACCACACCCAGCTAATTTTTTTTTTTTTTGTATTTTTAGTAGAGACGGGGTTTCACCGTGTTAGCCAGGATGGTCTCACATCTTTTAAATGAGTAGGCCGGGCTCATGCCTGTAATCCCAGCACTTTGGGAGGCCAAGGTAGGTGGATCACCTGAGGTCAGGAGTTCGAGACCCACATGGCCAACGTGGCGAAAACCCATCTCTACTAAAAATAAAAAAATTAGCTGGCTGTGGTGGCTTGTGCCTGTAGTCCCAGCTACTCGGGAGGCTGAGGCAGGAGAATCTCCTGAACCCGGGAGGTGGAGGTTGCAGTGAGCCAAGATCGCACCACTGCACTCCAGCCTGGGCAATGGAGCAAGACTCCATCTCAAAAAAAAAAAAAAAGGTACATTGGACTGGAGCTGGTAAGTGCGGGGGGACTCATGAACCTCCTGAACATCTGTGAAACTGGGCCTCTAAAGAGTAGGCTGCATCCGGGCACGATGGCTCGTGCCTGTAATCCTAGCACTTTGGGAGGCCAAGGTGGGCAAATCACCTGAGGTTAGGAGTTCAAAACCAGCCTGGCCAGCGTGGTGAAACCGTCTCTACTAAAAATACAAAAATTAGCTGGACGTGGTGGCACGCGTCTGTAATCCCAGGTACTCAGGAGGCTGAGGCAGGAGAATTGCTCGAACCCAGGAGGTGGAGGTTGCAGTGAGCCGAGATCACGCCACTGCACTCCAGCCTGGGTGACAGAGCAAGACTCCATCTCAGAAAAAAAAAAAAAAACAAAAAGAGTGGGCTATGGCCTGTGGAATCAGACCCTTTTAGCCTTGTCGGTCTCTCTGACTGTATTCCCTGGACAGGTAATTTCTCCCTTCTGTAGTTTGATTGGCTGTGAAATGGCATTTATAATGTTTACTTGAGGCTTAAATGAGATAAAGTGGATAAAAAGTGCATAGCCCAGGCCTGGCGGAGAGCAAGTACTTGGCTGTCTAGCATTCGTACGTGCAGGACGCCCTGCACTGTGTTTGATGTATTTCATCTCCACAAGGGCTCTGTGAGGCTGGCACTATTATCATCCCCATTTTACAGAGGGAGAAAACTGAGGCACAGAGAGGTACAGCTAGCGGGTAGTTGGAGGCAGGACTTAAACACAGGTCTTCTAGCTTGACAGTCTGAGCTCTTAGCTCACTCCAGTAATACACAGCTCACGTGAGGATTATTTAGCATGTGCATTATCCTGGGAGCGTTTGTCAGGTTTTTTAAGGTGGCTCTCAAACCTTACTGCTCATCAGAATTACCAGGGAAATGTTTTGTTGTTGTTTTTATTAAAAATACATTAACAGGGCATAGTGGCCCACACCTGTAAGTCCCAGCTACTCTAGAGGCTGAGGTGGGAGGATCACTTGAGCCTGGGAGTTGGAGGCTGCAGTGAGTTATGATTGTACCACTGCACTCCAGCCTGGGCAACAGAGTGAGACCTTGTCTTTAAAAAAGAAGCAAAAATCCAAAACAACAACAAAAGCCAGATTGCAAGGCTCCTCCCTAGGCTTTCTGATGGGCCCAGGGATCTGTATTTCCAGCAAGCACTGCAGAGTGAGATGCTGATACAGGGGGTTCACAGACCACTCTTTTTTTTTTTTTTTGAGACAGGGTCTCACTCTCGCCCAGGCTGGAGTGCAGTGGCACGATCATAACTCACCACAGCCTCCAACTCCTGGGCTCAAGGGATCTTCCCACCTCAGCCTCCTCGGTAGCTGGGTCCACAGGCATGCACCACCACACCAGGCTACTTAAAAATTTTTTTTTTAAAGACGGGGACTCATTATGTCTCCCAGGCTCATGGACACTCTTTGAAGAGACTTGGACTGCAGGGTGTTTTGACACTAAGAGGTTTGAGAGCCCTGGACTGGCAGGTCCCTGAGAGTCCGGAAGAGTTGTGGGATAATCAGGGAGCTCAGACAGCTGCATGTTCTTAGAAAAACAACTCCCCCTCTCCCAGCCTCTGTTTTCTCCCTGTCTAGAGAGAATCCAGATCCCTCTCTCCCAGGGTTTTTGTGGGCATTCAAAGTGGCAAAGCTATTCAGATGATCAGTGAGTTGAGTCAGGTTTTGGATTCTTTCTGACCCAAGGGTAATCGTTTTGCCTCACTTCCCCTGTGGAGAACTCAGATGAGGGAGAGGAGATGCAGACCAGGATGTCTGTGAAGCCCATAGCTCTGCCACAGGCATTAGTCTCACCTGGCCACCCTGACCTTTCTCCACTGCAGCATTGTCAGTCTCTTACCCGGGTTTGGAGGGCACTGCCCTGCTCAGTCTGGGGGGATGTGGTGACCCTCAGGACAGCCTCCCCAGCGCCCAGGCCCTGTCCAGGCCCAGGATGAAGGCTGCCTCATCCTCAGGCCTGGTGAGTCTCACCCCTCACTCCCCTGCTTAGGTAAAAGATTTGGCCAAAGAATGGGGATGGTCTGTAAGTTAGCCCATGTGATCTTCATGTATGAAGAAATAGAGGGGCAGAGGCCGGGCGCGGTGGCTCACGCCTGTAATCCCAACATTTTGGGAGGCCGAGGCTGGCGGATCACCTGAGGTCAGGAGTTTGAGACCAACCTGGCTAACATGGCGAAACCTCATCTCTACTAGAAATACAAAATTAGCCGGGCGTGGTGGCACACACCTGTAATCCCAGCTACTCGGGAGGCTGAGATAAGAGAATGGCTTGAACCCCAGAGGCAGAGGTTACAGTGAGCCGAGATGGCGCCACTGCACTCCAGCCTGGGTGACAGAGCAAGACTCCATCTCAAAAGAAAAAAAAAAAGAAATAGAGGGCTGGGAGGCAAAGCGCATGGGAGGTGGAGAGGGAAGGCCAGGGTACACTTGCACACGTGTGTATGTGTCTGTGTCTGTTGGTAGAGTTACCTCCCAGGACCTCAGACCCTGTACCAAGTGTCTCAGGCTGGAGGAGGGAGGGGGTCAGGGCCGGAAGGAGCTGACACCGGCTGTCTCTGAGGAGGGGCTGTTGGAGGGAGGTAGGGAAGGCCTGGTCTGGAAGCACCTGTGGGAAAGAGGGCATCGCATGGGACATTCCTGGGGGGCCCCTGTCCAGCTGGATGGAGCAGCGGATTGTCGCAGCATCTAGGAACTCAGGGCTCCCTGGGTTCAATCCCTTGCTGGCAATGAGACTTAGGGCAAGTGACCTCTCTTTGAGCCTCACCTTCCTCAGCTGGGGAGTGGCGACTTTGGCAGGTGCTCAGGAAGCTGTTCCTTTGTGCCAGGTACCACATTGGGCTTTATTTAAAGGCTTTATGTGTATTAATGCATTTAATTTTCACTACAGCCTGTAAAGGATGTGCTGTTACTATCCCCAATCTATGGTGGAGGAAACTGGGGCACCAAAAGATTAGGTCACTTGCCCAAGGTCTCACAGCAGGTAAGCAGAGGAGCTGGGATTCAAGCCCAAATAGTCTGGCTGCCAGGCCACCAAGGCCGTGCTCCTGTCTGTTGCCTCTTGTCTGCCACGTGGTGTGACAGTACCCAGCAGGAGCTTGGCAGGGACAGGCTGAGACCCCAGAACTTGGCTTCCTGAGCTCAGATCCTGGCCCTGCCACATGCAGCCACTGTGTGTCCTTGTGCAGGGGACTTCTGAACTCTAGCCCTGAGTCTCCTCATCTGTAAAATGGGCCTGATGACATCCCTGCCTGGCACACGTAGGTGATTGATAAATATGTGTTTAATGACCGAATACTTTCCCCCTGTGGTTGGTTTGAGGAGTCAGGTACCGTCCAGCTGTCCTGTTCCCCTACAACTGTTCAATAAATATTACCCAAGTACCTGCATCCAGCCAGGCCCTGGGATGGGTGCTCAGAAACTGTTATTACATCATCATCACCACCACCATCATCATCACCACTATCACCACCATCATCACCACTATCACCATCACCATCATCACCACTATCACCACCATCACCACTATCACTATCATCACCACCACCATCACCATCACCACCACCACCACTATCACCATCATCACCACCACCATCACCACTATCACCATCATCAGCACCACCACCATCATCATCACTATCACCATCATCACCACCACCATCACCACCACCACCATCATCACCACCACGACCACCATCATCACCACCATCACCATCACCACCATCACCATCACCACCACCACCACCACCATCACCACCACCACCATCACCATCACCACCATCACCATCACCATCATCACCATCACCACCACCACCACCACCACCATCACCATCATCACCACCATTACCACCACCATCATCACCATCACCACCATCACCACCACCACCACCATCACCATCGCCACCACTACCACCATCGCCACCACCATCACCATCATCACCACTACCATCACCATCACCACCACCATCACCATCATCACCACCACCATCACCATCACACCACCACCATCACCACCACCACCATCACTACCACCATCACCACCACAGTCATCACCATTATCACCACCACCATCACCACCATCATCACCATTACCACCATCACACCATCATCATCATCATCACCATCATCACAGGCTGATGAGTGTTGGGGAGAGGCTGAGCCCCTCATGAGCAGACAGGCCCATGTGTGGCTGAGATACAGGACTGGCTGCAGGGAGGAGGTACGAGGGGACCGAGTCTGAGACTGGGGTGAGAGGCAAGGAGCACCCAGTTCCAGCGAGGGAAGGGAACATCCTGTTCCCGTAGGGACAAAGGACCCAGTGGCAGGCAGGCAAAGGCAGGGAGAGTGAGGGGCGCAGGACTCACGTAGGCAAGGGTGGGGGTGCCGGGGCGTGGCAGGCCGCCAGGGCCAGTCTCGATGGGACGGGCGGCAGCTCTCGCACCCCGGGCCAGTGGTATGGTGGCGGCAGTGGCAGCGGGGGGGCCGGGCACGGGCGGCACAGCGGGCAGCGTGGCCATGACACTGGCAGCGGCCTCTCAGCCCAGCTGCCGCTAGCCCGGCCTGGCCCCCAAACTCCACACGGAGGTGGCTGGCCGCCACAGTGGCCTTAGGACCTGGTGTGGAGTGGAAGGTCACCCTTTCAGGGCCCCCCAAGGCCCCAGGCCAGGCGGGTCTGTGCCACAGCAGCCTCCAGGGACCCCCTGAGGCCCAGGCAGCAGACAGGATGAGGGCTGGGGGTCCTGGGGTGCAGAAGCGCAAGCTGACAGATGTCAGGAGGAAGGGGCCACCCAGGGCCAAAGTCAGGCTGCCATTGCAGGTTTCCCTGGCGCCAAGGTGGTTTCCTGGGGACAGGGCACAGGCCTGAGGGCAGGAGGCCGCCACGGCAGCCAGCTGTGTCACTGGCGGGAGGCAGAATTGGGGGCGGCCCTGTGGATCGTAGCATGGGTCCGCAGTGGCCTGGCCCAGGAGGAGCAGGAGGGCAAAGGTCACGGGCATGGTCACAGCAGAGCCAGCACCTGGAGGGAAGAGAGGTGGCTGGGCTGGGGATCTCAGCCGCAGCCTCTACCCCTCCTGGAGGTGTCCTGTGGAACTGAGGCATTCCACCCCCAACCCGTCCAGGCCCCCTCCCCGGCTGCATGGAAGCGAGGAAAATAGTTCCATCTGGGGAGAATTACTGTTTACATAACCCAAAGGGGAAAGAACGCAGACAAAATCGAGAATTTTGCCTGAACTAATCCGTAGCTTAACACCCCAGAGTTATCCGTCAGTGTCGAGGGGCAGGGGGCCCTGGGGAGCGGTGAGCGGCTGGAGCAGAGGGGCTGGCCAAGGCCAGCAGACGTGGAAACCTAGAGAGGGACACAGAGACAAGCAGGGCTGGGCAGGAGAGGGGGCTTAGGGACAGATGAAGACTCAGTCACAAAGAAATAGAGGACAGGACAGAGGCAGAGAGAGGACAGTCAGCCTAGGGGAGGGGCTCAGCACAGAGAAGTTGCTGCAAAGACAGAGGAACAGATAGGAGGCTGAGAGGCTGAGACAGAGGCCAGGCACCCAGAGGCCACAGGGAGCCGGGAGACTGAGGCTCGGACTGCCTGGGGGCTGGGATAGGTGGGCAGGTGGGCTCAGAGACACCCAGCCTGGCAGGCCCTGGGGAGGGGAGGGAAGGGGACAGGCTAGGGGTGTCTGGCGGGGGATCAGAAGTGAGAGACCGAGGCCCAGGCCTGCAGGGATCAGAGCCATTGCCTTTCCCACATGGGGCCCTAACCTTGTTCTCCACACCCTGGGCACGGAAGGGGATTATCACCAAACAACCCAGCCTCCCTGCCACCCACCCACCCACCCCCAGCGCCCCACCCTTAACCCTTTCCCACCCGAGTGCAAAGCCCAGAGAGCTGAGCTGAGGAAAGGGATGCTGGGAGCTGGAACCTGGGTGGCTCTGGGGCTTGGGAGCGGGACAGTGGGATCCCCATGGGGTCAGGGGAAGCAGACACCTGGGTTCCCTTCAGAACTCAGGGTGTGGGGACCGGAAGTTAGCGTTCTGGGACTTTCTGCTCACCTCAACCCTGCCCTCTATTCTGGGCCTCAGGGCCTGGAGACCAGAGTCCCCACATTCTCCACCCATCCAGAGTTCCCCAGAGCAGATGGGGGAACAGATGTTGGGGGTGGTGGGTAATGAGGAGGAGAGAGGCAGGAAGGCAGGAGCTGGGACAGGGTGGGGTGCCAGATGCCAGGGCGCCCGTGCGGGCAGAAGCCCAGACCCTAGGAATGGCAGGAGCCGGGAAGGACTGGACTCTGAAATGCCCCCACTTTCCCCTTCCAGGGCCAGCAGCCTCTGGTGAGGAGCTCACTGTGGACTAGGGGCCTCGGAGCCTTTCCAGGCCCTTGGCTCTGAATCTGCGCCCAGGAATGCCCCTGGGCTGGGCATCTCTGGGGCACCCTGGCGGTTGAGGTGGGCCACACCTGCCCCAGCCTGGCCTCACTGCCCACGTCCCCACTGCTGTTGGCCACATGCAGACGCTGCCTCCCCTGGCCCAGATGACAGGCCTCACCCTCCGCCCTCCCAAGGAGCCTGGCGCCATTTTGCACCCACTCAGGTGGCAGCCGCCTGCCTGGCCCTCAGCAGCATCCTGTTAAGGGCCAGTCCCCCAGTCCCCCATGTCTGGATAGTTGCTGGATAGTTCAGGGGGTGGCACCCTCTGGCCCTTAGCACTTTGAGGAACCAGGCTGTGAGTTCCCTAGTGTTCCTGGGGGATCCAGAAACCAGTCGTGGCCCACAGAGAGCCCATACCCCTCTTTAAGAAAGAGTCTAGCCATGCCCCCAGCAGACTCATAGGAGGCCTGCCTGGGCGGCCTGGGGTCCATCTGGGACCCAGGCTTCCTTTCCCTGGCTCTTGGCATGCACCCCCCAACCCGAGCCCTGAGGCCCCGACATTGGCCAAACCTGCACTCAAGAAGAGAGCGTCCTGCAGCCAGTTCCCCGCAGGCTCTTCCTCCAAGCTGTGGCGCGGTGGGCTCTCAGGAGGGAGTGGCGTGGCTGTTCTCAGGCCCCAGGCTAGTGGGGTTTCTGGGCTGGGCGGGGGCTCAGAGCAGAGCCCGCAGAATCTAACACCGCCACCCCCCTCCCACCCCAATCCCTCACCAACCGCAGCCACGCTATCCCCACAGGGACCCCTGCCAGCCAGGCCACCCGCAACGGTGTGGGACTTGAGTGCCGTTGCCCCCGGCGGTCCAGCAGCAGGACAGCCCGAGCAGCCTGGCCTAGGAGGCTCACCGCAGGTAGGACGGGAGGCTGTCAGTCGGGGGTCCCGCTCCATCCCACTCCACCCCTGCCCACTGGCTCAGCCCCGCCTTGTGGTGGCCGCCATCGCGATCGGGCAGGGGCTGACCTTTGGGAGACAATCGCTGTTGGAAACTTTGCTCAGCCCCTGCCTCTGGCTGCGTGACCCCAAGCCAGCCCCTCCTCCTCCCCTCTGGAACCTTCTGTCAGCTGTGGGTTCACCGAGCCTTAAGGTCAGTAAAATCTGTGCTCTTGGAAGGTTCAGACCAGCCCCTGGAATTCAAAAGACCTCAGTCGCTTTCTAAGATGGTGGGGAAGGCGACAAAGGAGCTGAGAACACCTGGGCCCCAGTGTTTCTCGTGCGGCAGAGGGAGAAGGCGGGGACCCCCGGGGTGCGGGAGACCAAGCTCAAAAGCACCTCCCCAGTGCCGCTGGTGTCCTGCGAGTCCTCAGTGCTTTCATCGTGACATTTTCATGCAAATGTTGCTGTCTGTTCTATTCCATCTCCGAATGGGTTGACTAGAAAAATAATGTTTTCTGTCACTTCCCGCTGAGAAAAGCAAGGGCCTCATGGAGTTGGGGCGCGGCACCTGCTGCCCTGGGTGGCCCCAGCGTTTATCGTGGTGTAGCGTGGGCCCAATCCTGACAGGCTTGGGACCCACTGCCCCAGGCCCGCCCCAGGGGGTGCGAGGGCACAGCCAAGGCGACCCTCGACTCTGGACCCTTAGGTACCACGTTGGAGGGGGCCAGATTTGGCAGGAGCAGGACAGGGACATCGGATTTGAAAGAAGGGAGTCACTCCGAAAGCTGGGAGGTGCATCAGCTGCAGGAGGATGGAATGGGGCTGAGACGCCCCCCATCAGAGGGGGCATGTCGGAGCTGGGGGCCCAGGCTGTGTGAGTCAGAGTGGAACTTCGGGATTCAGGCGCGGGTCCCTCCACTGACCCTGCCTGAGCTCCCCCTGTATGGGACTTTGCCGGGGGTGTGCACTGGGAACACAGACCCCTGCCCCATCAGGCTCAGTGTCCAGAGAGGGAGGGGGAGACCCCAGCAGCGCAGGTCCTTCTGTGCTCTAGATTGTTGGAAGGTGCCAAGTGCCTTGGAGCAAAGCAAGTGGTGGGGGCGGCCACGGGGGCCCGGGGGTTGCAGATGTAAGTGGGGTGATGCGGAGGGGCATTTGTGCTGAGCCCACCGCCAGCACAGAACCCAGCTTTGCTGCCACACAAAACTGAGGAAGAAGGCTTAGGTCTCGCTGCGTCCTCCTCCCCACCTGCTCCGGCTCCCGGAGGGAAGCTTTTGTTCCTCGCAGCTTGAGCTGCCTGAGTTGATGGGCGCCCCTGCGGGTGCCCGGGGGCAGGCGGGGAAGAACAGACGGAGCTGCCACAGCCAAGCACATAGTGCCCCAAGCTGGGAAGGAGACTGTTTTTTTGTTGGGGAGAGTTCTTTAAGGGCTGGAGACCTTCACCCTCACAGCTTCTACAGAAGGCCAGGCCAGCCCAAGGCACAGCTCTGAGGTGGGTTCAACCCAGAGAGAACCTCAGTGCTGGGCTCGCACAGACCTCTAACCCCTGCCTTGGTGACCCAGACATAACGGAGGCCCCACGAGGCAGGGCAGGTCACCCGCAGGAGTTACTGGGCATTGTGTGGCTGGGTAGGGCCTGCCCTCCCGGACATGTTCAAAAAGGCCAGGATGGTAACCCCAGCCATACTGCCTGGGTTCAAATCCACCTCTGTCCTAGCTGTGTGACCGAGAACAAGCTTCTTAACCTCTCTGTGCCTTCGTTTCCTCATCTGTTAAATGAGGAAGAAAGAATGGATCTTCCTCATGGTGGGCGGAGGGGGTTGTGAGGACTGAATGAGCTGACATGCCCACGGGTTCTTATCTGAGCTCTCTGGGAAAGTCGTGTTCCGGAACCTTCTGCTTCCTGGCCCTGTTGTCGGATGCATAGTACATATGTGACATGGCATCCATGGTAGGTCTGGGCCGCATCACATTGTCAAACATGTTATGTTTTAGGCAGCAAAGCACATGGGTGTTCACAGTAAGAGAAGTAAAGTCTGCAAATAGCCACATGACCCTCCTCCAAGCCAGGGTTGTCCCCAGATGAGTTCGGTCCAGGTTGGCATTTGCCGCTCCCCCTGAGGAAAATGGCTGACAAGGAATCGCGGACCAGGACAGCCAGCCCCGTGATGGGCCTGCCCCCCAGCACCCTCGCAGCCTCGGCCTTGGCTGGTGCTTTTCTGCGGCTTTCTGGTTGTCTAGGCTGAGAACAGCCACAAGAGGGAGCACCTGAGATTCCAGGAAAAGCCAGAGCAGCCGCGGTACCCACTGCTTGATCTGCAGGGCCTGGGGCAAAATGCAGACACGGGACCCCTTGTTTAGAATTTATGAAGGATTTTAAGATGGCAACACCAGATCATTAAAGCAAGCATGGGGCCTGTCTCAGCGCAACTGCACGAGTCACACAAAATGAAGGTGGACTCCGCGGGGGGCACCCTTGTCCTGAGCTGGTTTCCCTTGGCCAGTGGCCCAGGCTCCTGTCCCTGCCCTGCACCCCCACTGACCCCAGCCCTAGCCTTGGGACCTGCCTGGGGGCTCCAGCTGGGCTCAGAGCTCAGCTCCTTCTCCGTGGGGCAGGACCCTGAGTTGAGTGGATGGCAAGATCATGTTTGGGACACAGTTTTCACCAGCTCAGTGAAAAAAGGCTTGGGCAGATTTAATTCACTTTTTGGAAACTAAAGCAGCACCAGGGGCATTTTTCTTAGGCCTTAGGCCAGCTGGCCTTGCTGGGGACCCACGCGAGACTTTCAAGGAGGGCCCCAGAGTGTTCAGGCTTCTCAGAAGAGTCAGATGAACCAAATGAGGAGCCCTGGAATAGAGGAGGATGACAGCTGAAGAGGCCTGGAGGCCCCCGATGTTTAAGAGGACAGGCGGAGGGAGAGATGGGGAGCCGGGAGGGGTGAGGCAGAAGCCAGAAGTTTTAGGGGTGAGCCCATGCCAACCAGGGCTTCAGCAGGAATGGGGTGGGAGGGAGGGGGTGAAGGGATGACTGCTGAGCTGTAGCCATTGGAGTGGCCACAGGGAAACCTGTGGCCATTGGTCAGAGGAGTGGACAAGGGGAGAAGAGAAAGCCGATCAGGACATGGTAGAGGCTGGGCGCAGAGGACTTTCTGGGAGCCCTGGGGAGAGCTGGAGGAGACTCGGAAAGAGCAGCCCCCGGAGAAGGGACCATCCATCCCATGGCGAGGACCGGGACCGAGGTCCTTGGAGCCCAGTCAGGCCCAGTGGTCAGGGCTGGACCTGGAGGTGAATAGGTGCGGGCCCCACAGTGACATGGCCCTGCACACCCACCACAACCAAACACGACGGCGAGCGAGGCTGGGAAATGGGGCCTTCCTGTACTGCTGGTGGAAACGGAAACTGGGGCAGCCACCTGGCAGCTCCCAAAACGATTCAACGTGGAGTTCACCCTGTGACCCGGCACACAGGTTCGTGGCAGCACTATTTGCAACAGCCGAAAACTGGAAACAACTCCAGTGCCTATCACCTGATGATTGAATACATTGTGGTCTACCTGGACAATGGGACTTTCAGTCTTGAAAGGAGTGAGGCAATTATCCGGGCGTGGTGGCTGTACCTGTAGTCCTACCTGTAGTCCCAGCTACTCGGGAGGCTGACGCAGGAGAATCGCTTGAACCCAGGAGGTGGAAGTTGCAGTGAGCCGAGATCGCGCCATTGCACTCCAGCCTGAGCGACAGAGTGAGACACCGTCTCAAAAAAAGAAAAAGAAAAGAAAGGCGTGAGGCTGTGACACGTGCTATAGTGTGGATGGACCTTGAAAACACGGTGCCGAGTGAGGAAGCCAGACTCGGAAGGCCATGGAGTGTGTGATTGCAGTCACATGAAAAATTGAGAATAGGCAAATCCATAAAGACAGAAAGGAGATTACTTGGTGGGGGGACAAGGAACAGGGAAGATTGTGGGGAGATGGTTAAAGGGTGTGGGGTTTTTTGTGGGGGGGCTATGCAAATATTCAAAAATTGATTGTGCTGGTTGCACAGCTCAGTAAATATACTAAAAGCCATTAAATCGCACACTTTAAGTGGGTGAATGGTATGGTATATTAATTATATCTCAAAGTGGTTGCCAAAAAAGAGCTGGCTGGACGTGGTGGCTCACGCCTGTAATCTCAGCACTTTGGGAGGCTGAGGTGGGTGGATCACCTGAGGTCAAGTGTTCCAGACCAGCCTGGCCTACATGGTGAAACTTTCTCTCTACTAAAAATACAAAAATTAGCTGGGCGTGGTGGCGGGTGCCTGTAGTCCCACCTACTTGGGAGGCTGATGCAGGAGAATCGCTTGAACCCAGGAGGCAGAGGTTGCAGTGAGCCGAGATCACACCACTGCACTCCAGCAAGGGCAACAGAGCAAAAACTCTATCATAAAAAAAAAAAGAAAAGAAAAGAAAAGAAAAAAATTAATAATCATAACCCTACATACAAAAGCTAAAACTGGCCCATGCCTATAATCCCAGCACTTTGGGAGGCCAAGGCAGGAGGATTGCTTGAGCCCAGGAGTTCAAGACCAGCCTGGGAAACATAGTGAGACCCCCATCTCTACAAAAAATGTAAGAATTAGCGGGGCATGGTGGCACATGCCTGTGGTCCCAGCTACTGGGGAGGCTGAGGTGGAAGGATCCCTTGAGCCCAGCTGTGATCAGACCACTGGCACTCCATCCTAGGTGACAGAGTGAGAACCTGTCTCAAAAAACAAAAGCTGAACTCTCCAGCTTGACACGATAGTGCAGAGGGAACATTCTCAAGGCAAGACATGAAAGCTGTTAGTTCTTTAAGTCCTGGGCCAGAAATGGACACAATTTCACTTGCACTATATTAAAGTGGTCAAGGCAGTCATGGGCCCACCCAGATCCAAGGGAAAGGGAGTCCAGGAGTCTGTGGTGGCTTGAACCCACCACACCCACTAATAGTATCAGGAAACGCTTAGCACTTATCAGTGCAGGGGTGTGGCAGCCCCATTTCTGGGAGGAGGAGAGGAGGAGTTAAATAACACCTCCAGGTCACCAGCCTGCAGAAGGCAGAGCCTGTCCATGAACTTGGGCCCACCTGTGCTCTTTCCCTCTGCACGGGCACCAAAGATTCTTATCTGTTTTGTTCTCTGCTGGCTTCCTGGCCCTGAGCACCGTGCCTGGCATTGTAATAAATACTCTGCAAGTATTGATTTTATTTATGTTATTTTTATTTTTTTTGAGACAGTCTCTTTCTGTCACCCAGGCTGGAGTGCAGTGGTGCAATCTCGGCTCACTGCAAACTCCACCTCCTGGGTTCAAGCGATTCTCCTGCCTCAGCCTCCTGAGTAGCTGGGATTACAGGCACCCGCCACCATGCCAGGCTAATTTTTGTATTTTTAGTGGAGATGGGGTTTTGCCATGTTGGCCAGGCTGGTCTCAAGATCCTGACCTCAGGTGATCTGCCCACCTCGGCCTCCCAAAGTGCTGGGATTACAGGTGTGAACCACCGTGCCCAGCCACTGCAGGTATTGATTTTCCAACACATACAGGGCATTTCCTGTGTGCGAGGCACTGCTTTACAAAATCATCACATTTAATCTTCAAGCAACCCCATGAGGTAGTTCTGTGAGGTAGAACCATAGAAATGGCCGTGAGTAGGCCAGGCACGGTGGCTCATGCCTGTAATCCCACCACTTTGGGAGGCTGAGGCGGGTGGATCACGAGGTCAAGAGTTCGAGACCAGCCTGGCCACCATGGTGAAACCCCGTCTCTACTAAAAATACAAAAATTAGCCAGGGGTGGCAGTGCATGCATGTAATCCCAACTACTCAGGAGGCTGAGGCAGGAGAATTGCTTGAACCCGGGAGGCAGAGGTTGCAGTGAGCCAAGATCGTGCCACTGCACTTCAGCCTGGGTGACAAAGCAAGACTCCATCGCCAAAAAAAAAAAAAAAAGAAAGAAATGGCCATGAGTGTAGGTAAAATTGGGTTAAATATTGGCACTTTCAAACGGTTCCATCTACTTATCCCTATTTAGCAGGTGAGGAAACAGACTCAGAGAGACTCAGTAACTTCTTGTTGTTTTTGAGACAGGGTCTTGCTCTGTTGCCCAGGCTGGAGTGCGGGGGCACAATCACAGTTGACTGCAGCCTCAACCTCCTGGGCTCAAGCAATCCTCCCACCTCAGCCTCCCAAGTAGCTGGGACCACAGGTGCATGCCACCATGCTTGACTAATTTAAAAAACTTTTTTTTTTTTGTAAAGATAGGGTCTCACTTTTTTTGCTCAAGCTGGTCTTGAACTTGGGCTCAAGTGATCCTCCCATCTCAGCCTCCCAAAGTGCCAGGATTACAGGCACAAGCCGCTGTGCTCAGCGAGGTGCAGTAACTTGACTGAAGTCACAAGGTGCTGGTGAGGCTGGGACTTCCAGCAGGAACTCAGCCTCAGGTGGAAAGACCCCAGGGTCTGTGCTCTGAGACCTCTCCCATGCACTGTGGTGCTCAGGACAGAGGCTTGGATGGATTGAGTGAGTGAATGAATGACTTTGGCAGGGGGTGGGTGAAGAGACTCCTGTCCCCCCAGCCCTCCCTCCTGACCATGTCCTCTCTCCTCCCCACAGCCGTCAAGGGATTCTGGGCCACCCACCCTTCCTTCTCCACCTTCTACTTCGTCTTTGCCATTTTTGTGGTGTCCACCATCTTTCACTGCCACCAGCGCCTGGCTCTGGTGCCTGCGCCCTGGGCATACTCCGCCCATGTGGTCCTGGCCCCCAGACACCTGCCCCGGGAGGGCCTGTTCACTATCAACTCCAAGGGCCGCCTGGGGAACCAGATGGGCGAGTATGCCACGCTGTATGCCCTGGCCAAGATGAACGGGCGGCCCGCCTTCATCCCGGCCCAGATGCACAGCACCCTGGCCCCCATCTTCAGAATCACCCTGCCAGTGCTGCACAGCGCCACGGCCAGCAGGATCCCCTGGCAGAACTACCACCTGAACGACTGGATGGAGGAGGAGTACCGCCACATCCCGGGGCGCTATGTCCGACTCACGGGCTACCCCTGCTCCTGGACCTTCTACCACCACCTCCGCCAGGAGATCCTCCAGGAGTTCACCCTGCACAACCACGTGCGCGAGGAGGCCCAGAAGTTCCTGCGGGGCCTGCAGGCCAAGTGGGCAGGGCAGGCAACCTTCATGGGGGTCCATGTGCGCCGGGGGGACTATGTCCGTGTCATGCCACGCGTATGGAAGGGGGTGCTGGCCGACAGGGGCTACCTGCAGCGGGCCCTGGACTGGTTCCGGGCCTGCTGCCGCCTCCCGGTCTTTGTGGTCACCAGCGATGACGTGGCCTGGTGCCGGGAGAGCATCAACAGCTCCCTTGGGGACGTGGTGTTCGCTGGCAATGGCCTCCAGGGCTCACCTGCCAAGGACTTTGCACTGCTCACACAGTGCAACCACACCATCATCACCGTGGGCACCTTCGGGGTCTGGGCCGCGTACCTCGCGGGCGGGGACACTGTCTACCTGGCCAACTTCACCCTGCCCAGCTCCCCTTTCAACGTGGTCTTTAGGCCGTAAGCAGCCTTCCTGCCAGAGTGGGTGGGCCTTGCGGCTGACCTTGGACAGGCTGGACAGAACAGCCTCTAGCCAGCCCTGCATGTGCCTGGTCCTCATCCTGTGACCCGAGGGGCAGTGAGTGGGGCGTGCGGGGCATGGACTCACGGTCCCTCACGCAGTTTGGATCCAGGCTTATCTACTTCATAGCTGAGTGAGTTTGGACAACTGACTCAACCTCTGTGCCTTAGTATGTCAACCACAAAATGCACAAACCACAGAACTAAACACCAGTAGCAGCTGGTGGGAGCTGAGCAAATTCGCTTAGAGCCAGTGCCTTGTGACCGTGTGGGAGGTGTCGGCTGCTCACATGTATGCAGCACGTCAGGAACACTGGCATTGCTTTCCAATGGAAACGCAGTTTTGCCCTCTCCTTCCTGGCAGCACTGGTATCACAGAGCCCAGATATTTTGCACTCATGTCCCAGGACGAAGCCATCCCTGCCCTGAAGGATAGGGGAACTCGATTTTCTGGGCAACTAGAAATTTTGGCTTTGGAGTTAGTGGGCCTTATCACAAAAGAATGTGAGGGAAGGGCCGGGTGCGGTGGCACGCCTGTAATCCCAGCACTTTGGGAAGCCAAGGCTGGTGGATCACTTGAGGTCAGGAGTTCGAGACCAGCCTGGCCAACATGGCGAAACCCAGTCTCCACTAAAAATACAAAAAGTAGCCAGGCACGGTGGTGCGCGCCCCTAATCCCAGCTACTCCGGAGGCTGAAGCAGGAGGATAGCTTGAATTGGGAAGCAGAGTTTGCAGTAAACCGAGATCATACCACTGCACTCCAGCCTGGGCCACAGAGCGAGACTCCATCTCAAAAAAAAAAAAAAAAAAGAATTCCAGGGAAGACAGGATTTGCAGGGACACACCCATGAGGAGGGATTCCCCTGCAATGGACAGGGGAGGGGTTTAGGTGCAGGTGGCACCCTGGGCGCGGGGAAGAAGGCGTCACAGTGAGGGCAGAAAAGACTCCTCAGATCCTGGAAGCAGCAACCTGACCCCCAGGGGCCACTAAGACCAAATCATGGCCATCTCAGCAGCAGCGTGTGTGACAGTTACTGGAAAAAGATACCTCACACCTGGCACTGCCTAACCCCCGAGAACCTAATGCCACTCTGAGAAAGCTCAGTACGGGTGCAAGTTGGATTAAGTAATTGCAGTGCAAGTTTTCCTGTTTTATTGGTGTAATGCTCCTTTTGGACATTAAAAAAACTTGACATATACAATGATCATTTACATGCATTAAACATTTCCACCAAATGTAGGTGCAGTGGTTTAGAAAACATTCCAATCACATCTCTTTCCCATTTGAAACCTTTTCAAGGTTGGGTGCAGTGGCTCATGCCTGTAATCCCAGCGCTTTGAGAACTGAGTTGGAGGGGCATCCCTTGAGCCCAGGAGTTCGAGACCAGCCTGGGAAACATATTGAAACCTCATCTCTACAAAAATTAGCTGTGCCTGGTGGCACACACCCATGGTCCCAGATAATCAGGAGGCTGAGGTGGGAGGATCACCTGAGCTTGGGAGGTTGAGGCTGCAGTGAGCCATGATCACACCACTGTACTCCAGCCTGGGCAACAGAGTAAGACCCTGTCTCAATAAAATTAAATAAATAAATAAATAAATTGCTTGCAGCTGGTGCCAAGGAATGGTAGTCTCCCAGTAGATAGAAAACACCCGAAGCTGGCCAGGTGTGGTGGCTCACGCCTATAATCCCAGCACTTGGGGGCCCGAGGTGGGCGGATCACCTGAGGTCAGGAGTTCAAGACCAGCCTGGCCAAAGTGGCGAAACCCTGTCTCTAATAAAAATACAAAAATTAGGCCGGGCACGGTGGCTCATGCCTGTAATCCCAGCACTTTGGGAAGCCGAGGCTGGCGGATCACGAATTCAGGAGATCGAGACCATCCTGGCTAACAAGGTGAAACCCCATCTCTACTAAAAAAAAGAAAAAATACAAAAAAATTAGCCGGGCGTGGTGGCGGGCGGGCGCCTGTAGTCCCAGCTACTCGGGAGGCTGAGGCAGGAGAATGGCGTGAACCCAGGAGGCGGAGCTTGCAGTGAGCAGAGATCGCGCCACTGCACTCCAGCCTGGGCGACAGAGTGAGACTCCGTCTCAAAAAAAAAAAAAAAAAAAAAAAAAAATTAGCTGGTGTGGTGATGCGCGCCTGTAATCCCAGCTATCTGGGAGGCTGAGGCAGGAGAATCGCTTGAACTTGGGAGGTGGAGGTTGCAGCGAGCTGAGATCGCGCCATTGCACTCCAGCCTGGGCAACAAGAGAGAAACTCCACCTCAAAAAAAGAAAAGGAAAAGAAAACACCCGAAGCTGGTGATCAGCAGCTTCCCAATAAGATCTTGGGAGTTCGGCGAGTGGGCACAAGCATGTGCACTAAGAGGCAAAATAGCAGAGTTTAATTGGTACATGACCTTCTGGGGACATTCGGTGGGTAAGGGAAGAACGCCTCAAGTGAGCACGCGTATAACTTCAGTAAACACACTGCGCATGCTCCCCACCCAGGCGCTGGTAGGCCACCGCCTAAGTGGACAGCCCACCCCAAGGGAGGAACTGGGGAGAAGGGACGCAAGACCCCAGAAGTGTGCCAACATATAAAACGCCAACTCAAAAGGTCAAACTGCACACTTGTCTTTCATGTCGCCCGCTTAGCCCTCTTCCAAGTGTACTTTCATTCCTTTTGTCCCTGCTCTAAAGCTTTTCAATAAACTTTCTCTCCTGCTCTAAAGGAGAGCCTATTGCCCAGGCTGCCTTGGTCTTTCCTTCTGCCTATTCCCCTCAGTCGAATTCTTTCTTCTAAGGAGACAAGAATTGAGGTTGCTGCAGACCCATACGGATTTGCTGCCAGTAACAGGGTTTGGGCTTGGGAGGTGTTAAAGAACACAGGAGGGGCCAGGCACGGTGGCTCACGCCTGTAATCCCAGCACTTTGGGAGGCCCAGGCGGGTGGATCACCAGGTCGAGAGATCGAGACCATCCTGGCCAACACGGTGAAACCCCGTCTCTACTAAAAATACAAAAATTAGCTGGGCGTGGTGGCAGGTGCCTGTAATCCCAGCTACTCAGGAGGCTGAGGCAGGAGAATCGCTTGAACCCAGGAGGCAGAGGTTGCTGTGAGCTGAGATCGCGCCACTGCACTCCAGCCTGGTGACAGAGTGAGACTCCGTCTCAAAGAAGAAGAAAAAAAAAAACTCAGGAGGAGGGCTGAGTGCGATAGCTCTTTCGCCCAGGCTGGAGTGCAGTGGCGCCATCTCAGCTCACTGCAACCTCCGCCTCCTGGGTTCAAGCAGTCCTCCCACCTCAGCCTCCCAAGTGGGATTATAGGCACCCGCTGCCACATCCAGCTAATTTTTGTATTTTTAGTAGAGATGGGGTTTTGCCATTTTGGCCAGGCTGGTCTGACCTCAAGTGATCCTTCCACCTCGGCCTCCCAAACTTCTGGGATGACAGGCGTGAGCCACTGTGCCCAGCCAACAGCTTTCACATTACAAAAGCCCAAGCAGAAGCTGGCAAGCTGCCAACAAGCTGCACTAATTCATCAATAAATATTTACTGAGTTTCTTACTGCGTTTGCAAATTCCAAAGCAGAAGTTGGACAGACACCTAAAAGCCCGCCCTGTCCCTCACCAGAAGGGGACAAAAGGAAGCTGAGCAGGACAGGGGCCACTTAAGTCCCCTAAAGAAGGGGATTGCATACCCCAGCACCTCAGACAGTATCCAGTGCACAGCACATGTTCCTTATGGTTTCACTTGTGACAAGTCCCCGGCCAAGTTTCCTTGTCTTATTTTTTTGAGACAGAGACTCTCTCTGTCACCCAGGCTAGAGAGCAGTGGTGCGATCTCAGCCCACTGCAACCTCCGCCTCCCAGGTTCAAGTGATTCTGTTGCCTCAGCTTCCTGAGTAGCTTGGCCTACAGGCACCTGCCACCACTCCCTGCTAATTTTTGTATTTTTAGTAGAGACGGGGGTCTCACCATGTTGGCCAGGCTGGTCTCGAACTCCTGACCATAGGTTATCCTCCTGCCTCAGCCTCCCAAAGTGCTGGGATTACAGGCGTGAGTCACTGCACCCAGCCTCCCTTGGCCAAGTTCATATATTAAAGTCCTAGCCCCAAGTAGGACCTCAGTCCGTCACCCAGGCTGGAGTGCAGTGGCACAATCTCGGTTCACTGCAACCTCCGCCTCCCAGGTTCAAGTGATTCTCCTGCCTCAGCCTCCTGAGTAGCTGAGATAACAGGAGCACACCACCATGCCTGGCTAATTTTTTGTATGTTTAGTAGAGATGGGGTTTCACCATGTTGTCCAGGCTGGTCTGGAACTCCTGACCTCAAGTGATCTGCCCACCTCGGCCTCCCAAATTGCGGCGATTACAGGCGTGAGCCACCGTGCCCAGCCCTGGTCAGTCTTGAGGTCTGTGTTGATGTTAAACACTGGTCAGCTGAGCCTGAATTACAATGGCAGGAGGGTATAATGAGGCATGTCCAGCCACCCAGTCCCATCCTGGGCTGAACTAGTGTTTCAGGTTTACTTTAGAATGCCCTTGGTCTAGAGGGAGGGTCCATTCAGTTACCTGGGGGACTGAGAATTTTATCTGTGGTTTACAGTAAGATAATTGTAGGTGTAACTGGTTAAGTCCAGGTTATACTGGAGTAGGGTGTGTGGTGTCCCTAATCCGTTATGATGGGTGACCACACAGACACCAAAGAAAGGAAAGCCACATGATGACAAAGGCAGAGATTAACTCTGGGCCTCCAGAACTAAGGGAGAATGGGCTGGGCGTGATGACTCACACCTGTAATCCCAGCACTTTGGGAGGCCGAGGCAGGTGGGTCACCTGAGGTCAGAAGTTTGAGGCCAGCCTGCCTAACATGGCAAAACCCCATCTCTACTAAAAACACAAAAATTAGCCGGGCGTGATGGTGTATGCCTGTAATCGCAGCGCTTGGGAGGCTGAGGTGGGAGAATTGCTTAAACAGGAGGCGGAGGCTGCAGTGAGCCAAGATCACTCCAACCTGGGAGACAGAGCGAGACCCTGTCTCAAAAAAAAAAAAGAAAAGAAAAACTAAAGGAGAATGATTTTCTTTTGCTTTGAGGGACCCAGTTGTGTGTTACCTTCTTAGAGCAACCAGGAAACCACATACAGCGTCTAATGCATATTAATTGAATGGATTGTACAAACAGAGCGAAAAGAGAACCCCATGGCTTAGCAGGAAAGCAGCTTAGAGATGAAAGGTTTCAGTATCCTTGGCACAGGGCCAGTAGTCCTGGAGATGATTTCATGGACACTGTCCCAGGAAGTAAAATTCTGGAAATACTTTCATTCATTCAACAATATGGTCATGGGTCACTTAACAATAGGGATGTGTTCTGAGAAATGTATTATTAGGCAATTTCATGTTGTATGAACATCATAGAGTATATTTACACAAACCCAGATGGGGTGTGTGTGTGTATATATATATTAAATTCATATTTTTTTAATATGGAAAACCAAATCTCCGAGCACCATTATTGAATATCAGTCATCTCCTGTACTTCATCTGCAATGCCAATACAAAGTGCCAGAGATGAGGTTTCTATATATGCTCTATTATAATATTTTATTTGTTTATTTTTGAGACACAGTCTCGCTCTGTCACCCAGGTTGGTGTGCAGTGGTGCAAACACAACTCACTGCAACCTCTGCCTCCCGGGCTCAAGTGCTCCTCCTGCCTCAGCCTCCCGAGTAGCTGGGACCACAGGCACTCACCGCCACACTTGGCTAATTTTTGTATTTTTGTTTTTAAAGACGGGGTCTCACTATGTTGCCCAGGCTGGTCTTGAACTCCTGGGTTTAAGGGATCCTCTTGCCTCAGCCTCCCAAAGTGCTGAGTTATAGGCGTGAGCCACCGCACCCAGCCTATTCATTTATTTTTGAGACAGTCTTGCTCTGTCACCCAAGCTGGAGTGCAGTGGCTCGATCTCAGCTCACTGCAACCTCTGCCTCCTGGGCTCAAGAGATTCTTGTGCCTCAGCCATCTGAGTAGCTGGGATATACAGGCGTGCTCCACCATACCTGGCTAATTTTTGTATTTTTAGTAGAGATGGGGTTCGCCATGTTTCCCAGGCTAGTCTCAAATTCCTGGCCTCAAGTGATCCACCCTCCTCTGCCTCCCAAAGCGCTGGGATGACAGGCGTAAGCCACCGGGCCCAGCCAAATTTTAAAGAAAACAGGATATCAATTTATATCTCAAGGCAAAGAGAAAGAATGTAAGTTCTTTTGTTGTTTTTGAGATTGGTTCTCCCTCTGTTGCCCAGTCTGATCTCAAACACCTGACCTCAAGAGAGCCTCCCACCTCCAGCCCCCAAAGTGTTGCGATTGTAGGCGTGCTGGCCCACTTTCTGTTCTGGTTTTCTTTCTTTTCTTTTCTTTTTTTCCTTTTTTTTGAGACAGAGTTTCGCTCTTTTTGCCCAGGCTGGAGTGCAATGGCACAATCTCGGCTCACCACCACCTCCGCCTCCTGGGTTCAGGTGATTCTCCTGCCTCAGCCTCCTGAGTAGCTGGGATTACAATCACCCACCACCATGCCCGGCTAATTTTGCATTTTTAGTAGAGATGGGGTGGGGGGGGGCAGGGGGTGTTTCTCCATGTTGGTCAGGCTGGTCTGGAACTCCCGAACTCAGATGATCCGCCTGCCTCGGTCTCCCAAAGTGTTGCAATTACAGGTGTGAGCCACTGCTCCCGGCCCTACTTTCTGTTTTTTAACTGGATTACTGAGTCCATTTACAGATAAAGCCAAGAAAGCACGTGGAGTTTCCAGGACTGGCCTAAGCCTCACCTATAGAAAAAGCAGGCATAGCTGGAAGGCAGAGCTCCTGGATCCCAGAAATCAAGGATCCCATTCCTAGGCTGAATCCCTGATCCCCTAGACCAGTGGCAAAGCCCAAGAGGGAAATGCCCAGGGACAGGCTGTCAAAAGCTCCCACACTCAGCCTGGGCTGCAAGGCACACTTTACTGTCAGTTCTGCTTGGCTCAGTCAGAAATCTGAGTTTTTTCTTATCTAAATGCATGAAGAAATGAGGAGGATAAAATTTGCCCACTGTGGTAATAACCATTCATTCCAACCTTGTCAGTTATCTTCAAAATTGTAGCTATTGACAGTAACTACTTAGTTATCCCATGACCGAAGGTCAAGTGTTTTCTTACCTTAGAAAGTAACCCTCCTGGGCCCGGCGTGGTGGCTCACGTCTGTAATCCCAGCACTTTGGGAGACCGAGGCGGGTGGATCACCTGAGGTCGGGAGTTCAGAACCAGCCTGACCAACATGGAGAAACCCCGTCTCTACTAAAAATACAAAATTAGCCGGGCGTGGTGGCACATGCCTGTAATCCTAACTACTCGGTGGGCTGAGGCAGGAGAATCGCTTGAACCTGGGAGGCGGAGGTTGTGGTGAGCCGAGATTGTGCCATTGCAATCCAGCCTGGGCAACAAGAGCAAGACTCTCTCTCAAAAAAAAGAGAAAAAAGTAACCCTTGGACCTTCAAAAGCCAAAGAGATCAGGGAGTTTAGTGCAAAAGAGAGCAGAGGATTAGACTCCACCCTCGACTCTTGGGGCTCCGTGAGGAAGACAGAAGACCCCAAAAAGGAAGTCTGTGGTGCTTTGGCTGGGCTCCTCAAGGAGTCTCAGAATCACTAAAAGTCTCTTTTTTATTTTATATATATTTTTTATTATTATACTTTAAGTTCTAGGGTACATGTGCACAACGTGCAGGTTTGTTACATATGCATACATGTGCCATGTTGGTGTGCTGCACCCATTAACTCGTCTCTTTTAAATCTCTTCATGTGCTATTGAAGGAGACAAAAGGAAGAAAGAGTGGAGGTAGATGGGGAAACAAGTCTTTTTTTTCTTTTTTTGAGACAAGGTCTTGCTCTGTCGCTCAGGCTGGAGTGCAGTGCCACCATCGTGACTCACTGCAGCCTCTATCTCCTGGGCTCAAGTGATCTTCCCACCTCAGCCTCCAAAGTAGCTGGGACCACAGGCATACACCACCATGCCCGGCTATTTTCCACATTTTTAGAAGGCTTGGCGTGGTGGCTCATGCCTGTAATCCCAGCACTTTGGGAGGCCAGGACAGGTGGATCACCTGAGATCAGCCTGACCAACTTGGTGAAACCTCCGTCTCTACTAAAAATGCAAAAATTAGCCGGGCGTGGTGGCGCACGCCTGTAATCCCAGCTACTCGGGAGGCTGAGGCAGGAGAATCGCTAGAACCTGGGTGGCAGAGGTTGCAGTGAGCCGAGATTGTGCCATTGTACTCCAGCCTGGGCAACAAGAGGGAAACTCTGTCTTGGAATAAATAAATAAATAAAAATAAATAAAATAATAATAAATAAAATTTTGGCAGAGATGGCTCTTGCTGTGTTGTCCAGGGTGCTCTTGAACTCCTGGCCTCAAGCGATCCTTCAGCCTCAGCCTCCCACAGTGCTGGGATTACAGGCATGAGTCACCACACCCGGCCCACCAATTTATTTTATAAGCAAACTGGTTCACATACGTTTTTTCCCGTTAATCCAGTTTTGGAAAGGGAAAAAAACCAAGACTTTTACCACCTTTACTGGACCGGGTCCCACAGGCAGAGATCCAAGGAGCTGGTAAGAAATCTCACCTTTTTCTGCCAGCTATTTATCATTTGTCCCAGAAAACCATCTGTAGGCTCCGAAACAGAGTGATTTGATTTGCATCCTGCTCACAGTGCCAGAACTGCGGGGAAGTTAAAATGTTTCCCCTGGAGGTTAAAACATTTGAGTCTATATAAATCAAACTAATAATAGCCAGGTAGCAGGAGAAAGGAATACACATTTTATTATGTGCACACAGGACTCACAGAAAATACGCAAACTCAGAGAAAGGGCCAGATAGCTGAAGTTGTTTTTTGAGACAGAGTTTCACTCTTGTTCCCCAGGCTGGAGTGCAATGGTGCGATCTTGGCTCACCACAACCCCTGCCTCCCGGGTTCAGGTGATTCTCCCTCCTCAGCCTCCTGAATAGCTGAGATTACAGGCATGCGCCACCATGCCCGGCTAATTTTGTATTTTTAGTAGAGACGGGATTTCTCCATGTTGGTCAGGCTGGTTTCGAACTGCCGACCTCAAGTGATCCGCCCGCCTCAGCCTCCCAAAGTGCTGGGATTACAGGCGTGAACCACCATGCCTGGCTGAGCCACCGTGCCCGACGAAGTTTTTATATCACTCTGAGGTTAAAGAAGAATCAGGACTTGGAGACTGGTGAGACAGGTTATGGAAGAGAGAGAAGAAAGGCCTGGCTACGGAGGGCAGTCTTTTAATGTAGATGAAACCCTGATGGGTAGGGGCTCTCAGAAAGAATAAATTTTCTTTTCTTTTTTTTTGAGATGGAGTTTCCCTCCTGTTGCCCAAGCTGAAGTACAGTGGCATGATTTCAGCTCACTGCAGCCACCCCTTCTAAGTTCAAGCGATTCTCCTGCCTCACCCTCCCAAGCAGCTGGTATTACAGGCGCATGCCACCAAGCCCGGTTAATTTTTTGTATTTTTAGTGGAAGACAGAGTTTCACCACGTTAGCCAGGCTGGTCTTGAACTCCTGACCTCAGGTGATCCGCCTGCCTCGGCCTCCCAAAGTGCTGGGATTACAGGCATGAGCCACCGTGCCAGGCCTTTAAAAACATTTTTTTTGAGACTGAGTCTTGCCCTGTCACCCAGGCTGGAGTGCAGTGGTGCGATCTCAGCTCACTGCAACCTCTGCCTCCTGGGCTCAAGTGATTCTCATTCCTCAGCCTTCTGAATAGGTGGGATTACAGATGTGCACCACCATGCCCAGCTAATTTTTGCATTTTTTGTAGACACAGGGTTTCACTATGTTGCCCAGGCTGCTCTCGAACTTCAGCCCTCAAATGATTCACCTGCCTCGGCCTCCTAAAGTGCTGGGATTATAGGTGTGAGCCACCTCACCCCGCCCATCCAGAAAGAGTAAATTTCTTTCTTTTTTCTTTTTCTTTTTTTTTTTTTTTTTGAGACAAGTCTCGCTCTGTAGCCCAGGCTGGACTGCAAGTGGCTCGATCTTGGCTCACTGCAAGGTCTACCTCCCGGGTTCACACCATTCTTCTGCCTCAGCCTCCTGAGTAGGTGGGACTACAGGCGCCCACCACCACGCCTGGCTACTTTTTGTAGTTTTAGTAGAGACGGGGTTTCACCATGTTAGCCAGGATGGTCTCGATCTCCTGACTTCATGATCCGCCCACCTCGGCCTTCCAAAGTGCTGGGATTACAGGCATGAGCCACTGTGCCCGGCCTACAATTTTTTTTCTTTTTGAGACGGAGTCTCACTCTGCCGCCCAGGCTGGAGTGCAGTGGCGTGATCTCAGCTCACTGAAAGCTCTGCCTCCCGGGTTCACGCCATTCTCCTGCCTCAGCCTCCCGAGTAGCTGGGACTACAGGTGCCCGCCACCATGCCCAGCTAATTTAAAAAAATTTTTTTTAATTTTTAGTAGAGATGGGGGTTTCACCATGTTAGCCAGGATGGTCTCGATCTCTTAACCTCATGATCCGCCCACCTCAGCCTCCCAAAGTGCTGGGTGGGATTACAGCCACCGCGCCCGGCCTTTTTTTTGAGACGGAGTCTCACCCTGTCACCCAGGCTGGAGTGCAATGGCACGATATTGGCTCAGTGCAACCTCTGCCTCCCAGGTTCAAGCAATTCTGCTTCAGCCTCCCGAGTAGCTGGGATTACAGGCACAGCCACCATGCCCGGCTAATTTTTTGTATCTAGTAGAGACAGGGTTTCACCAGGGTTGGCCAGGCTGTTCTCAAACTCCTGACCTCGTGATCAGCCCGCCACCCTCTCAAAGTGCTGGGATTACAGGTGTGAGCCACTGCACCTAATCTAATCTTATAACTGTCAATCTAATCTTATAACTGTATGTTAGCCTTTGTATGCAAAATGCTGTCATTCTGCTCACGATCTCCATTTTTTGTTGTTGTTGGTTTTTCGTTTGTTTTGTTTGTTTGTTTTAGACAGAGTCTTGCTCTTTTGCCCAGGCTGGAGTGCAGTGGTGCGATCTCGGAACACTGAAACCTCCACCCCACCCCGCCTCTGCCTCCCAGGTTCAAGCAATTCTTCTGCCTCAGCCTCCCAGGTAGCTGAGATTACAGGTGCTCACCACCACACAGCCAGCTAAATTTTGTATTTTTTTTTTTTTAGTAGAGACAGGGCTTCACTATGTTGACCAGGCTGGTCTCAAACTCGTGACCTCAAATGATCCACCTGCCTTGGCCTCCCAAAGTGCTGGGATTACAGGCATTAGCCACTGCGTTTGACCTCTCCATTTTTACCTGTATAAATGAGTTCCACTTTTCCCCGTACTGGAAGCACTGATCACCATTCTTCGGTGTCCTTGTGTCCCTGGACAGCCACCCTCACACACTTGTGTTTAAAAAAACTTTTTTAATTTTTTTCTTGAGATGGAGTCTCGTTCTGTCACCCAGGCTGGAGTGCAGTGGCGTGATCTCAGCTCACTGCAACCTCCACCTCCCAGGTTCAAGCGATTCTCGTGCCTCAGCTTCCCGAGTAGCTGGGACTACAGGTGTGCACCACCACACCCAGGTAATTTTTGTATTTTTAGTAGAGACTGGGTTACAGCATGTTAGCCAGGCTAGTCTCAAACTCCTGGTCTCAAGCAATCTGCCTGCCTCAGCTTCCCAAAGTGCTGAGATTACAGGCGTGAACAACTGTGCCCAGATTTATTTTTTAATTTTTCAGAGGCAGGGTCTTTCTCTGTCACTCAGGCTGGAGTGCAGCGTCAGGATCATAGCTGACGCTGGACCTCCTGGGCTCCTCTTGCCTCAGCCTCTCAAGTAGCTGGGACTACAGACATGTGCAACCATGTCTGGCTAATTTTCTTTATTTTTTGTAGAGAGACAAGGTCTTGCTATGTTGCCCAGGCTGGTCTTTAACTTCTGGCTTCAAGCTATGCTCCTGCCTCAGCCTCCTGAGTAGCTGGGATTACAGGTGCATGCCCCCATGCCTGGCCACCACGGCCAATTTCAAGCTACCAATATGAGATCATTGAACATGCAATTGGAAAGAAATGCACAGTATTACATTGTTCTATAGCAAGCCTATTACACAGACATAATAAATGTAAATAGGCCAGGCAAGATGGTTCATACCTGTAATCCCCGCACTTTGGGAGGCTGAGGCAGGAGGATCGCTTTGAGCTCAGGAGTTCGAGGCCAGCCTGGGTAACATAGTGAGACCCCATCTCTACAAAAAAACACAAAATTAACTGAGTGTGGTGACGGGCACCTGTAGTCCCAGCTACTCAGGAGGCCAAGGCAGGAGACTCATTTGAGCCCAGGAGGCGGAGGTTGCAGTGAGCACGTACACTGGCACACAAATTGGCAGATACTACCATACAGTGTGTTTTTTTCTCCAGAGAACTGGCTGGTAAGTGTTTACCATAGTAAGAAGACTTGCTATAGAACAATGCATTACTGTGCGTTTCTTTCCAATTCCATGTTCAATGATCTCTTATTGGTAGCTTGAAATTGGCCGTGGTGGCCAAGCATGGGGGCGTGCACCAGTAAGGGAAAGCTGAAATGGAAAACAGAGGGTTTAGGGCAACAGTCCTGAATTCCGGAGTGCTGTCCCCCTGGGGGAGTTATGGGAATCTGTGGGGGTTGTTTTTAGTTGTCACAGTGGAGGTCCTAGGATGCTACCACAGCGTTTATGCGGCTGGGGTCAGCGACAATAAAAGTTACGCAATGAAGGTTTCTCCTGCATTCTCAGGACTTTGTTTTATTTTTGAGACAGAGTCTTGCTCTGTCACCCAGGCTGGAGTGCAGTGGTACCATCTCGGCTCACTGCAACCTCTGCCTCCCAGGTTCAAGGAATTCTCCTCCCCTAGCCTCCTGAGTAGCTGGGATTACAGGCATGCACCACCATGCCCAGCTAATTTTGTATTTTTAGTAGAGATGGAGTTTCACTGAAAAAAAATGTTGGCTAGGCTGGTCTCAAACTCCTGACCTCAGGTGATCCTCCTGCCTCGGCCTCCCAAAGTGCTGGGATTGCAGGCGTGAGCCACTGCGCCCAGGTAATTCCCATGACTTTGGAACATCTGTGGGACATTCATGGAGTTGGAAAGTCTGTTACTAAGCCTCTGAGCCCCAAATCTGTTTTGCGTTTTTTTTTTTTGTTTGTTTTTTTTGTTTTGTTTTTTTGAGAGGGAGTCTTGCTCTGTCGCCCAGGCTGGAGTGCAGTGGTGTGACCTCGGCTCACTGCAAGCTCCGCCCCCGGGGTTCACGCCATTCTCCTGCCTCAGCCTCCTGAGTAGCTGGGACTACAGGCGCCCGCCACCACGCCCGGCTAATTTTTTTTTTATATATATTTTTAGTAGAGACGGGGTTTCACTGTATTAGCCAGGATGGTCTCAATCTCCTGACCTCGTGATCCGCCTGACTCAGCCTCCCAAAGTGCTGGGATTACAGGCGTGAGCCACCACACCTGGCCTGTTTTGCATATTTTATGACAGCTCACCTCCCCACTTTCCCGCCCCACCCTGTTTCTTTTTTCCTTGTCACTGAATCACAGGGAAACAGGTCGTTTGTCCTGTGGACGGGCTCACATTCTGGACTGGGCTGATTGCTGCCTCATGGTGTCGTTTCACTGGGAACTTTATCCTCCTGTTTTCTGCAAACTGGTGGTTAGAGTGGGAAGCTTGATCTGATTTTTTTGTTTGTTTGTTTGAAGGGAGCTCCGTAGCTGGTAGTTAGCCTCCTGCTGCTTAGCTGAAGCTGGGGAGTGGCTGCTGGTTTCTCTTTCCTCCTGTTAGGACTGCTGGGAGCTCTGGTGGTGCCTGCCTCTTCTCTCAGTAAAATTCCTCATCCATCTTTTTTTTTTTTTTTTTTTTTTTTTTTTTTTTTGAGACAGAGTTTTGCTCTTGTTTCCCAGGCTGGAGTGCAATGGTGTAATCTCAGTTTACTGCAACCTCCGCCTCCCAAGTTCAAGCAATTCTCCTGCCTCAGCCTCCCAAGTAGCTGGGATTACAGGTGCACGCCACCACGCCCCACTAATTTTTGCATTTTTAGTAGAGACAGGGTTTCACCATGTTGGCCAGACTGGTCTCAAACTCCTGACCTCAGGTGATCCACCTGCCTCGGCCTCCCAAAGTGTTGGGATTACAGGCGTGAGCCACTGTGCTGGGCCATGGCTAATTTCTGTATTCTTAAAAGGACGGGGTTTCACCTTATTGGCCAGGCTGGTCTCTGACTCCTGACCTCAGTTGATCCGCCTGCCTCGGCCTCCCAAAGTGCTAGAATTACAGGTGTGAGTCACCACACCGGGCCCATTTCTATTTAAAAATTTTTTTGAAATAGGCAGGGCGAGGTGGCTCACGTCCGTAATCCCAGCACTTTGGGAAGCTGAGGCAGGAGAATCCCTTGAACTTGTGAGGCGGCGGTTGCAGTGAGCTGAGATCACGCCATTGCACTCCAGCCTGGGCAACAAGAGCAAAACTCTCTCAAAAAGTAATACTACTAATAATTAATTAATAAATAAATATAAGACTCTGAGGGGACTCAGAGTCAGCGAGAGCCTGGCCTAGCAGGACTCTGTCCCCCGCCTCCATGCTGCCTTCTGGAGGCCTTCCTGGCTGCCTGGAGGAGGGGAGCAGAGTGGGGGCCCCTTTCTGTTGGGGCATCACAACAGTTCCCCAAGGAAGACCCCCGGGGACCCGGATGGGGGATGCGACCTTGTCCTGCCTCTCTCCCCCACCCTATGGCCAGGCTTGGGGTGCCTGGTGCAGGTGGAGGAGCTAAGGGTAGATAACAAGATGGACTTCGTGGCCGGCACTGGGGAGGGAGGAGGGGCTACGGGCTCACCTTCCTCCCGCAGCCCAGCCACACCTGCTCTGGAAAGCCCTGTAGCTCCTGGGCGGGGTTTGCCAGTCACCGATGCTGGAAGGGTTTCTTTGGCCCTGAGTGAAGAGAGACCCAGAGGGAACACTGAGGGGCCTGCCCAACCACTCTGTCCCGGTTTCCTTCAGCAGGACCAGGTGAGAGAAGGTGAGGGGGCTCCTCTCCCACCCTACAACACGCACACCTCTGCACACACGCCCAGGCGGAGAGCAGGGATTTGGGACGTGGACCCGCGTGCCCTCGTGGGTCCCTGGTGCCCTCTGGGATGCACCCCCAACTCAGGACCTCCAGGAGAGGAGGGTCCCTCCCTCGGCAGCCAGGACCTCCCCAGCCAGCCGCCCTCCTTAGCTCCCTCCCCACTTCCTTCCAGGTGGATCTGTTTCTAGAGCTCCAACCACCAGCTCCCTCCCCTTCTCCACCCCGGGCCACCAGGTCCTTCCTTGTCTCCTTCCCCTCAGCAGTTTCTATGAACCACCCTGGCAGTAATGGTGCAGATGGCTCGCGCACAGCTGGTGGTGACCCGACTTTCCTGTCTCCACCCTGAGGCTTGCTCCCTCAGACCCTGGGGCTCCTCAGAGGCTTCATGGAACCCAAACTGCTGGTCTCACCTCCGAGCCCTGCCCTCGCCCAGGGAGGGCGGCTCCGTCCCTCCTGCACTCCCTAATCCCGCTCTGAATCACCGCTTCTGTTCTGGGTCGGAGAATAAAGGTGGGGTTTCCAAGTGATGGCCCTACGTTATTGTCTGAAGCTCCCTTCTCCTCCCCAGAGTGGAAGTGATAATGCCGGGAATCCGGGAATCCCGGGGAGGTGCAGGAAGACAGCGAGCTCGAGGCAGTGGGGTGCGACTGAGCCGGATGTGCTGAGCTGCCCGGGGCACGGGGCGGTTGGGGTAGAGAAAGGCTTTCGGAGCTGGGGGACAGGACGGGGCCCCGGGTGAGCGGAGAGCTGGGTTATTTCACGGGAACAGCTGGTGACAAAGCCGGAGGGGTGTGCGGGGCCGGCGAGAGACTGGGATTGTGTCTTAAGAGGCATAGGGAGCCCTGAAGGGGCTGCGAGCTGGGAAGGGGCAGGGCCGGCGCTGGGTGTACGGGACAGAGGGGAGAGGAGGAAGCCGGGCTGCAATAGAAAGACGTGGATGGGGCTGGACGTGGTGGCTGACGCCTGTAATCCCAGCACTTTGGGAGGCCGAGACAGGCGGATCACTTGAGGTCAGGAGTTCGAGACCAGTCTGGCCAACATGGAGACACCCCGTCTCTACTAAAAATACAAAATTAGCCAGGCGTGGTGGTGCATGCCTGTAATCCCAGCTACTCGGGAGGCTGAGGCAGGAGAATCGTTTGAACCCGGGAGGCGGAGGTTGTGGTGAGCCAAGATTGTGCCATTGCACTCCAGCCTGGGGAACGAGCAAAACTCCGTCTCAAAAAAAAAAAAAAAAAAACTCAGTAAGATAGACCAGGTGTGGTGGCTCATGCCTGTAATCCCAGCACTTTGGGAGGCTGAGGAAGGAGAACAGAGGACCTCCTGAGGCCAGGAGTTTGAGATCAGTGTGGGCCACATAGCAAGACCCCCCTCCCCACCATCCCTACAAAAAAAGCAACTCAAAAAAAATAGTGCCTTCAGGCAGAATGGGAGTGGTGCTTGGTTCAAGCCTGACATAAGTGTGAGTTTGGGGCACAAATTCTGCTCTGAATACCAGGGACAGCCCATGTAATGCAGCATTTCCCTTTGCGCCCACACAGCCCTAAGGGAGGTGTGGTTTGTTGCTGTTGTTGTATCTTTTTGAGACGGACATTTGCTCTTGTTGCCCAGGCTGGCATGCAATGGTACAATCTTGGCTCACTGCAACCTCCACCTCCCAGGTTCAAGCGATTCTCCTTCCTCAGCCTCCCAAGTAGCTGAGATTACAGCCATGAGCTACCATGCCTGGCTAATTTTTTGTATTTAGTAGAAATGGGGTTTCACCATATTAGTCAGGCTGGTCTCGAACTCCTGACCTCAGGTGATCCACCCGCCTCAGCCTACCAAAGTGCTGGGATTACTGGCATGAGCCACTGCACTGGCTTTTTTTTTTTTTTTTTTTTTTTTTTTTTTTTTTTTGAGACGGAGTCTCGCTGTGTTGCGCAGGCTGGAGTGCAACGGTGTGATCTCAGCTCACTGCAACCTCTGAGGAGGTGTTGTTTTTATCCCTCCCCACAACCCCCTGTTGATGGACAGACAAGGACAACGAAACACAGAGAGGTAAAAGCCCTGGGTTAAAGTCACACAGCACATAAGCGGTTCCTGATCATGCCGTGCAGGGCATCTTGCCAAACCTCAAAAATTCACAATCTCATAGCACAGCTTGCTCTGTGAGGCCTCCCCACCTGTTCCTTCTCTCCCTGCAGGCTCGAGTCAAGGTCAGTGCCCAGCTTCCTGCTCTGGGCCACTCAGCAGCCACCTTCCTCCTTCCTGGGTAAGGAGGTAGGGAGCTACCAAGGAGGCAGGGACATCCGTGTAGAACATTCTGCTTTTCTTTTTTCTTTTTTTTAAGATAGAGCCTGACTCTGTCGCCCAGGCTGGAGTGCAGCTGTAGTGTAATGGCACAATCGCAGCTCACCACAACCTCCATCTCCCAGGTTCAAGTGGTTCTCCTGCCTCAGCCTCCTGAGTAGCTGGGATTACAGGCATGTGCCACCACGCCTGGCTAATTTTTGTATTTTTAGTAGCGATGGGGTTTCTCCATGTTGGTCAGGCTGCTTTTGAACTCCTGACCTCAGGTGATCCGCCCCCCTTGGCCTCCCAAAGTGCTGGAATTACAGGCGTGAGCCACTGCGCCTGGCCTAATTTTCTCTAAAATAGAGACAAGTTCTCACTATGTGGTCCAGGCTGATCTCGAACTCCTGAACTCAAGCAATCCTCCCAGCTCGGCCTCCCAAAGTGCTAGCATTACATGTGTGAGCCATCATGCCTGGTCCCTGTCTGTTTCATTCTCCCTGTCTCTCTAGTCCTGCCTCTCTCTGTGTCTTCTGGTCTTTTTCTCTATTTGTCTCTTCCTCTGTCCCTTTTATCATCTCTGTCCCCTCCCTCCCTCCCTCCCTCCCTCTCTCCCTTCCTTCCTTCCTTCCCTCCATAGGTGAGAAAAAGTAGCATCTTTTCCTCACCTATCACAAAGTTTGCAGCTGGGGCACCTACAGTAAAAGGTTAACAGACACAAGCATAACAAATGTATTTAAGGCAAGTGTTGACATGGGAGCCTTCAGAAATGAAGGCCTAAAGAAACAGGGAAACCTGGGTGGGTTTTTTGTTTTGTTTTGTTTTTAGATGGAGTTTTACTCTGTCGCCCAGGCTGGAGTGCAGTGGCGCGATCTTGGCTTACTGACTGCAATCTTTGCCTTCCATGATCAAGTGATTCTCCTGCCTCAACCTCCCCAGTAGCTGGGATTACAGGTGTGCGCCACCATGCCCAGCTAATTTTTGTATTTTTAGTAGAGAAGGGGTTTCACTATGTTGGACAGACTGGTCTCGAACTGCTGACCTCAGGTGATCCACCCACTTTGGCTTCTGGAAGTTCTGGCATTACAGGCGTGAGCCACTGTGCCCGGCTACCCTCCCGTTCTATGATCTATGGTTTAAATGCTACATTTGACCACTATCAATACTCCCAGCATCAAAACTGGGAAACCTGGGTTCTTCACCCAGAGCCTATAACGAACAGCATTCTTTGCCTTGTGGGTGACAGTAGCAAACACTTACCGCCTGTGTATATGTGCCAGACACTGTTTTAATCCTCAGAGAGGTGATGTCACTTGCCCAAAATCACACAGCTCGTGACTGTGAGTCTGAAACTGGCCAGAGCTTGTGCACCTAGCCACTGGTGGTGATGTGTCTTTGAGTCATCGAGTCCAGCATTCTGTGTTGGACTTAGTGAAAGGATATACTTTTGTAGTGATGAGAAAGGAGCTTTATCTAGAATTTGTGTGGCCAGGCATGGTGGCTCACGCCTGTAACCCCAGCACTTTGGGAGGCTGAGGTGGGTGGATCACTTGAGGTCAGGAGTTCGAGACCAGCCTGGTCAACATGGTAAAACCCCGTCCGACTAAAAATACAAAAATTAGCCAGGTGTGGTGGTGCACACCTGTAATCCCAGCTACTCAGGAGGCTGAGGCAAGAGAATTGCTTGAACCCAGGAGGCGGAGGTTGCAGTAAGCCAAGATGGTGCCACTGCACTCCAGCCTGGGTGACAGAGCAAGACTCCATCTCAAAAAAAAAAGAAAAGGAAAAGAAGTGAACCGGTTCAAAGACCATAATCATACATATCACACAAGACTGGAAGTGGACCAGGGTCAGTTGATTTAGCAGCTCCACAAAGTCATCAGTCACCTGAGCTCCATCCATCTTCACATGCTGTGCTACCATTTCTTTTATTTTTTTTTTTTGAGACGGAGTCTCGCTCTGTCTCCCAGGCTGGAGTGCAGTGGCGCAATCTCGGCTCACTGCAAGTTGCGCCTCCCAGGTTCATGCCATTCTCCTGCCTCAACCTCCTGAGTAGCTGGGACTATAGGCCCCCACAACCACACCCGGCTAATTTTTTTTTTATATATTTTTAGTAGAGACGGGGTTTCACCGTGTTAGCCAGGATGGTCTCGATCTCCTGACCTCATGATCCGCCCGCCTCGGCCTCCCAAAGTGCTGGGATTACAGGCGTGAGCCACTGCGCCCAGCCAGCTACCATTTCTTAGCTGTATCATCTCACGGTCCCAAAAGGGCTGCTACACATCCAGCCATCACATACAGATAATTTCTTTCAAAAACAGCAGAAAGAAGCTCGTTCTTGTCTTGGTCCCTTTTGAAGAATGAATGAAACCTTCCTAAGCCTTCCAGCAACTTCCCCCCAACTCCGATGGGTAGGAATTGTCACATAACCATGTGGCCCGATAGGAGGCAAAAGAAATGAGATTTCTGGGATTAGTTTAGCCTCAGATTCTGCAGCTGAGAAGTTGATCAGCCACCTCTGAAGGACATGCAGCTTGCAGAAAATTAGGGTGGTGTTACCAAGGAGAAAAGGGGAAATGGCTTTAGAGTAGACAACAGGGATGCCCTGAGGGGTTGTGTAGGTTGTTCACTGCAGGAAGTCCCCTCGTTAAGAAGGCAAGTGGGGTTTAAACAGACCCACAGTCTACTCATCAAACCAGGTGTCCTTGGCATTGTGTCCACCCAGAGAGCTCACTATTTTCTTTTCTTTTTTTTTTTTTTTTTTTGAGATGGAGTCTTGCTGTGTCCCCCAGGCTGGAGTGCAGTGGCATGATCTTGGCTCACTGCAGCCTCCGCCTCCCGGGTTCAAGCAATTCTCCTGCCTCAGCCTCCTGAGTTCAAGCAATTCTCCTGCCTCAGCCTCCCGAGTAGCTGGGATTACGGGCATCTGCCACCACACCTGGCTAATTTTTGTATTTTTAGTAGAGACAGGGCCTTGTCATGTTGGCCAGGTTGGTCTCCAGCTCCTGACCTCAGGTGATCCGCCCACCTCGGCCTCCCAAAGTGCTGGGATTACAGGCGTGAGCCACCGCGCCCGGCCACAACTCATCTTTTAGAGCCAGCCTACACTTGTCATAGGCCGTGGCCGATGAATGGGAAGTCCACGGTGGAGCTGGGTGTTCCTCTCAAGTTCAACTGGCTGCGGCCAGGAGGGCAGGCAGGCCAGGTGGACAATTTCCCTTCAAAGTGGATACAGGCAGGACATGCAAAGATGAATATCTCTGGCACTGGACTCTGGCAAGTAGGAAAATAAAAACAAAAGATGAACATCTTGGGCCGGGCGTGGTGGCTCACGTCTGTAATCCTAGCACTTTGCAAGGCTGAGGCAGGCAGATCACGAGGTCAGGAGTTCGAGACTAGCCTGACCAACATGGTGAAACCCCGTCTCTACTAAAAATACAAAAGTTAGCCAGGCGTGGTGGCGGGCGCCTGTAATCCCAGCTACTCAGGAGGCTGAGACAGGAGTATAGCTTGAACCTGGGAGGCAGAGGTTGCAGTGAGCAGAGAGCGTGCCATTGCACTCCAGCCTGGGTGACAGAGATTCCATTTCAAAAAAAAAGAACATCTCTACAAACTGGATCACCAGTAAATAATAGCTACATATACTTGTACTCACCATATGTGGACACCCACATATGTACACTCAGTCAATAAACACCCACATTTAAACATACCATGTGGGCCAGGTACAGTGGCTCACGCCTATAATCTGAGCACTTTGGGAGGCCAAGGTGGGAAGATCACTTGGGCCTAGGAGTTTGAGACCAGCCTGACCAACATACTGAGACCTTATCTCTGCAAAAGAGAATTTGTTTTTAGTTAGCTGGGCGTGGTGAGGTGCACCTGTAGTCCCAACTACTCGGGAGGCTAAGGCAGGAGGATTGCTTGAGCCTAGGAGGTCAAGGCTACCGTGAGCCACGTTCTCACCACTGCACTCCAGCCCAGGTGGCAGAGCAAGATCCTGTCTCAAAAAATAAATAAAAAATTAATAAACAAAAAATGCATACAATATATAGATACACAAAGTGTATCTATATATATATACTCCTATGTATACACATTCACATATACACACATGCTGTGTTCACAATCACCTAGAGGACATATGTATGTGTATACATACTTACACATATACCCTTACATGTACACGATATATCTCTACCCATACACTACCATGTACACATGTCCATTTGTACACAGCTGTATATGTACACACACAATTTTGCACACACCTGTATATGTATACAATGTATATGGATCCCCATATCCACATTACACACAATGTGTACGCATCTACCTGTGTACACACACCCACCTATGAACACAATGTAGACACATCTGTATAAACACACTTGAGATACATGCCTGTGCACATAGGCAAGTATGTGCCAAGTATTTACACACCTGAAGTAGAAGCACACACACACACCCACACTGTGCCTGCACACCACCACATGGCCACGTTCACCAGCGTCCCGGGCCTCCATCTCCCAGCTAACATGTCCCGTTTTCCTCCCCTGACAGCCATGCTGGTCGTTCAGATGCCTTTCTCCTTTCCCGTAGCCCACTTCATCCTCTTTGTCTTTACGGTTTCCACTATATTTCACGTTCAGCAGCGGCTAGCGAAGATTCAAGCCATGTGGGAGTTACCGGTGCAGATACCAGTGCTAGCCTCAACATCAAAGGCACTGGGACCCAGCCAGCTCAGGGGGATGTGGACGATCAATGCGATAGGCCGCCTGGGGAATCAGATGGGCGAGTACGCCACGCTGTACGCCCTGGCCAAGATGAACGGGCGGCCCGCCTTCATCCCGGCCCAGATGCACAGCACCCTGGCCCCCATCTTCAGAATCACCCTGCCGGTGCTGCACAGCGCCACGGCCAGCAGGATCCCCTGGCAGAACTACCACCTGAACGACTGGATGGAGGAGGAATACCGCCACATCCCGGGGGAGTACGTCCGTTTCACCGGCTACCCCTGCTCCTGGACCTTCTACCACCACCTCCGCCAGGAGATCCTCCAGGAGTTCACCCTGCACGACCACGTGCGGGAGGAGGCCCAGAAGTTCCTGCGGGGCCTGCAGGTGAACGGGAGCCGGCCGGGCACCTTTGTAGGGGTCCATGTTCGCCGAGGGGACTATGTCCATGTCATGCCAAAAGTGTGGAAGGGGGTGGTGGCCGACCGGCGATACCTACAGCAGGCCCTGGACTGGTTCCGAGCTCGCTACAGCTCCCCCATCTTCGTGGTCACCAGTAATGGCATGGCCTGGTGTCGGGAGAACATTGACACCTCCCACGGTGATGTGGTGTTTGCTGGCGATGGCATTGAGGGCTCACCTGCCAAAGATTTTGCTCTACTCACACAGTGTAACCACACCATCATGACCATTGGGACGTTCGGGATCTGGGCCGCATACCTCACGGGCGGAGACACCATCTACCTGGCCAATTACACCCTCCCCGACTCCCCTTTCCTCAAAATCTTTAAGCCAGAGGCAGCCTTCCTGCCGGAGTGGATGGGGATTGCCGCAGACCTGTCCCCCTTACTCAAGCACTAATGCTGGCCCGTCCTTTGAGACCTTTTCTCCTTCTCTGCCTCCCTCAAGATGAGTGCCCGGGCATGAGAAGCACATGGTTCCATGAGCAGGACCCATCTCTCTTCTGTGAAGATGCGTTGGGCTGCAAGTAACAGAAATCTCAGTGAACAGTGGCCTGGCGTGGTGGCTCATGCCTGTAATGCTCGCACTTTGGGAGGCCAGGGCGGGTGGATCACTTGAGGTCAGGAGTTCAAGACTAGCCTGGCCAACATGGTGAAACCCCATCTCGACTAAAAATACAAAAATTAGCCAGGCGTGGTGGTGCACACTTGTAATCCCAGCTACTCGGGAGGCTGAGGCAAGAGAATCACTTGAACCCAGGAGGCGGAGGTTGCAGTGAGCCGAGATGGTGCTGCTGCACTCCAGCCTGGGTGACACAGCAAGACTCCATCTCAAAAAAAAAAAAAAAAGAAAAAGAAATGAACGGGTTCAAAGACCATAATCATGCATATCACATAAGACCAGAAGTGGCCCAGGTCCAGGGTCAGTTAATTTCGCGGCTCCACAAAGTCATCAGTCACCTGAGCTCCATCCATCTTCATATGCTATGCTGCCATTTCTTAGCTGTATCATCCCATGGTCCCAAAAGGGCTGCTACACGTCCAGCCATCACATGCAGATAATTCCTTTCAAAAACAGCAGAAAGAGGCTCGTTCTTGTCTTGGTCCCTTTTGAAGAATGAATGAAACCTTCCTAAGCCTTCCAGCAATTTCCCCCCAACTCCAATGGGTAGGAATTGTCACATACCCATGTGACCCGATAGGAGGCAAAAGAAATGAGACTTCTGGGATTAGTTTAGCCTCAGATTCTGCAGCTGAGAAGTTGATCAGCCACCTCTGAAGGACATGCATGCAGCTTGCAGAAAATTAGGGTGGTGTTACCAAGGAGAAAAGGGGAAATGGCTTTAGAGTAGACAACAGGGATGCCCTGAGGGGTTGTGTAGGTTGTTCACTGCAGGAAGTCCCCTGGTGAAGAAGGCAAGTGGGGTTTAAACAGACCCACAGTCTACTCATCAAACCAGGTGTCCTTGGCATTGTGTCCACCCAGAGAGCTCACTGTTTTCTTTTCTTTTTCTTTTTCTTTTTTTTTTTTTTTTTGAGATGGAGTCTTGCTGCATCCCCCAGGCTGGAGTGCAGTGGCATGATCTTGGCTCAATGCAACCTCCGCCTCCCAGGTTCAAGCGATTCTCCTGCCTCAGCCTCCCGAGTAGCTGGGATTACAGGTGCGTGCCACCATGCCCAGCTAATTTTTGTATGTTTAGTGGAAATGGAGTTTCACCATGTTGATCAGGCTGGTCTCAAACTCCTGACCTCATGATCCGCCTTCCTCGGCCTCCCAAAGTGCTGGGATTCCAGGTGTGAGCCACTGCGCCCGGCCCTAGAGCTCACTGTTTTCTAGTTAGTCCATCTGGAAGTGGAGCCTTTTTCCAGTTTGCACAAATGTGCCATATTGGCTTGTAGCTGGCGTGCATCCAAGTCCATAGGTCCTGCCTCTTCAATCCTGGCTTTCTAGGGCCTGGGTTGATCATTGCTAGAACTGAGAGACCAGCCTGGCTCAGTGAACTTCAGGGCGTTCCATTCATTCTTTCAGTAAATGTTTGCAGCACGTGTGTTACATGTCAGGCAGTAAAACCCCCACAGCAGCCTTCCCTCTCAGAGGATACATTTGTAACCATTACACAGTCATCAAAGGAATAATTTTTTTTAATCACCAGTGTGCACACAGTCATGGAGTTGGGTATTCCCAGCTACCGGGGAGGCTGAGGTGGGAGGATTGCTTGATGCCAGGAGTTAGGGAATATAGTGCACCGTGATTGGACTTGCGAATAGCCACTGCACTGTGGCCTGGACGACGTAGTGATACCCTGACTCTTATAAATAAATAAATGAATAAACACAATTATGACTTTGCGGATGGGAGAAAAGGTTCTCTGAGAGCGTATTACATAAGTATCACATGAACTCCAAAATACATCTTAGGCCAGGTATGGTGGCTGTAATCCCAGCACTTTGGGAGGGTAAGGCAGGCGGATCACCTGAGGTCAGGAGTTCGAGACTAGCCTGGGCAACATAGTGAAACCCTGTCTCTACTAAACATACAAAACATTAGCCAGGGGTGGTGGTGCAGGCCTGTAGTCCCAGCTACTTGGCAGGCTTAAGCAGGAGAATCGTTTGAACCAGGGAGGCAGAGGTTGCAGTGAGCCAGGATCACACCATTGCACTCTAGCCTGGACAACAGAGTGAGACTCCATCTCAAAAAAAAAAAAAAAAAAAAAAATCTTAGGAGTAGATGGAATCCTATTACAAGTCTGGATCAAAAAGGCAGCTTTGGCTGGGTGCAGTGGCTCACACCTGTAATCCCAGCACTTTGGGAAGCTGAGGCAGATGGATCACTTGAAGTTAGGAGTTTGAGACCAGCCTGGCCAACATAGTGAAACCCTGTCTCTACTAAAAATACAAAATTAGCTAGGCGTGGTGGTGCATGCCTATAATCCCAGCTGCTAGGGAGGCTGAGGCAGAAGAATCGCTTGAACCTGGGAGATGGAGGTTGCAGTGAGCTGAGATCACGCCATTGCACTGCAGCCTGGGCAACAAGAGCGAAACTTGGTCAAAAAAAAAAAAAAAAAAAAAAAGAACAAGGCAACTTTTACAACGATTTTTTAGATCTCAATATTACAGTATTTTCTCCAGACTACCCACAAATACATACTGTGCACCTATCATGTATCAGAAAGCAATCTAGGAGATACGATCCCTGTTCTCAAGACGGCATTAACAAATCACTTCAAAATATAGTTGGTACAGGCCAGGTGCAGTGGCTCACGCCTGTAATCCCAACACTTTGGGAGGCCAAGGTGGGAGGGTCACTTGAGATCAAGAGTTCAAGACCAGCTTAGGCAACATAGGGAGATCCTGTCTCTACAAAAAATAAAAAACTAACTGGGTATAGTGGAATACAACTGTAGGACCAGCTACTCGGAAGGCTGAAGTGGGAGGATCAATTGAGCCCAGGAGTTTGGGGCTTCAGTGAGCCACAATCACACCTGTGCATAGCCACTGCACTCCAAAGTCACAACATAGCAAGACACCATCACTAACAAAATTTTTAAAAATCCAAAAGATACAGGCCAGGCGTGGTGGCTCACGCCTGTAATCCCAGCACTTTGGGAGGCTGAGGCAGGTGGATCACAAAGTCAAGAGATCAAGACCATCCTGGCCAACATGGTGAAACCCCGTCTCTACTAAAAATACAAAAATTAGTCAGCTTGGTGGCACGCACCTGTAGTCCCAGCTACTCGGGAGGCTGAGGCAGGAGAACTGCTTGAATCCGGGAGGTGGAGGTTGCAGTGAGCCGAGATTGTGCCACTGCACTCCAGCCTGCCAATAGCGCGAGACTCCGTCTAAAAAAAAAAAAAGATAATTGAAAAGATACAATTAGATCCTGAGGCAAGCAGATGCTATGGCTCACATCTGTAATCCCAGCACTTTGGGAGGCCGAGGTGGGTGGATCACTTCAGATCAGGAGTTCGAGACCAGCCTGGCCGACATGGTGAAACTCTGTCTGTACTAAAAATACAAAAATTAGCCAGGCGTGGTGGTACGCACCCATAATCCCAGCTACTCAGGAGGCTGAGTCAGTAGAATCACTTGAACCCAGGAGGTGAAGGTTGCAATGAACTGAGATATCGCCACTGTACTCCAGCCTGGGCAAAAAAGCGAAACTCGAGAGAGAGACAGAGAGAGAGAAAGAGAGAAAGAAAAGAGAAAGAAAGAAAGAAAATAGAGGAAAGAAAGAAAGAAAAGAAAGAAACAAAGAAGGAAGGAAGGAAAGAAAGAAAAACAAAGAAAGAAAGAAAGAAAGAGAAAGAAGGGGAGGGGAAGGAGGCCAGGTGTGGTGACTCACGCCTGTAATCCCAGCACTGTGGGAGGCCAAGACCAGTGGATCACCTAAGGTTGGGAGTTCAAGACCAGCCTGACCAACATGGAGAAACCCTGTCTCTACTAAAAATACAAAATTAGCCAGGTGTAGTGGCGCATGCCTGTAATCCCAGCTACTCAGGAGGCTGAGGCAGGAGAATCGCTTGAACCCAGGAGGCAGAGGTTGCGGTGAGCTGAGATCGTGCCATTGCACTCCAGCCTGGGCAACAAGAGTGAACTCCGTCAAAAAAAAAAAAAAGAAGGAAAGAAGGAAAAAGAGAGGAAGGAGGAGGAGAAATATTTTTTCCAGTCTACACAATGAACATGACTATATCCTTTTGGGGAGGGAGTACGTTTATAATATAAATTAGTAATTTTTGGTATTTTGATGTTGGTGGTCTTTTTCAGGCCTCATGATGTAAATATCCACCTTCTGTTGAGATCAGAGGAAAGCAGGAAGGTGCTGCCTGGGGTTCCCCATCTGATCCCCCTTGGTCCAGCCCTGGTTTTCCTGAGGCAGGAGGGAAGGATGAAGCCTTTGGAGAAGAGTTAGGTGTTGGGCGTTCGGCAGTGCCGGCAGTGCAGGAGGCAAGCCTTTCAGTCAGGCTGAAGGTTCAGACAGGCACCCCACCAAGCCGGCTTCCTGGCCCTGACTCCTTGGGGCAGTGCAGGGACCACGTGCACCCTCAGCTCAACAGAGCCCACTCTGGACGCAGGTGAGATGGGGAAGGTGCAATGGAGGCAGGTGGGGGGCCTGGCAGAAGCTGAAAGACGAGTGCCCGAGACACAGAGAGATGAGCGCGGAGACTGACAGGGATGACGGATGCAGCAGGGATAAAGGGCAGGAGGGAGTTGGAGACAGAGATAGGGAGGAGAGAACAGCCAGAGGGCAAATCAGACAGAGAACAGAGAAGAGATATGAAGACAGAACCAGGACAGAGTGACCTGAGTCAGGCAGAGATGGGGACACATTGATATGGAGAGTGATACAGTCGGAAAAGTCTCTGGGCCAGGTGTGGTGGCTCACGCCTGTAATCCCTGCACTTTGGGAGGCTGAGGTGGGAGGAGCACTTGGGGTCAGGAGTTCAAGACCAGCCTGAGCAACATAGTGAAACCCTGTCTCTATAAAAAAATGCAGAAATGGCTGGGCATGGTGGTGCATGCCTGTAATCCCAGTACTTTGGGAGGCCGAGACTGGAGTGCAGTGGCGTGATCTCGGCTAACCACAACCTCCGCCTCCCGGATTCAAGTGATTCTCCTGCCTCAGCCTCCCGAGTAGCTGGGATTACAGGCATGCACCACCACACCCGGCTAATTTTGTATTTTTAGTAGAGGCGGGGTTTCTCCATGTTGGTCAGGCTGGTCTCGAACTCCCAACCTCAGGTGATCCGCCCGCCTCAGCCTCCCAAAGTGCTGGGATTACAGGCATGAGTCACTGCGCCCAGACTGGTCTACTGTTCTTTTCCACCTGCAGTGGACAGTGCTGGTGGCGCACCCAAGTGCCTTCAGATTCCTCTTACCAGGTCTGTGCACCCAGCCCCCAGCTTGTGTGCGTGGCGTATTAATCATGCCTTTGTATTTTCTGAACTTCTGCTGCTTTGACAAGTGGGGGCCTCGATGACTCTGGAGGGACTGACCCTCCCAGGGATAGCCAAACGCTAGAGATAGTTAACTACTCACCTTTCCTATGTAAACCAGCCAATCCAGAGCCCACACCCCATCCACACCTTTATGAGCACAGGCTCCCTGAGCCAGGCACCAAAAACTCAGGACAGCCTCTATGCTCCAGAGCCTGCTGAAATTCAAACTAGGTAATCTCAAACCCACTTACCTTGCCTCTTCTGGTCTTTTTTGTTTTGTTTTGTTTTGTTTTGTTTATTTTTATTATTATTTCTTTGAGACAGAGTCTCACTCTTTCGCCCAGGCTGGAGTGCAGTGGCGTGATCTCGGCTCACTGCAAGCTCCACCTCCTGGGTTCAGGCCATTCTCCTGCCTCAGCCTCCCCAGTAGCTGGGACTACAGGCGCCCACCACTGCGCCTGGCTAACTTTTTGTATTTTTAGTAGAAAAGGGGTTTCACCGTGGTCTTGATCTCCGGACCTCGTGATCCACCTGCGTCGGACTCCCAAAGTGCTGGGACTACTTTTGTTTTTTTAAGATGGAGTCTCACTGTGTTGCCCAGGCTGGAGTGCAGGCATGATCTCATCTCACTGCAAGTGATTCTCCTGCCTCAGCCTCCCGAGTAGCTGGAACTACAGTCGTGCACCACCACACCTGGCTAATTTTTTTGTTTTTGTATTTTTAGTAGATATGGGGTTTTAGCACATTGGCCAGGCTGGTCTCGAACTTCTGACCTCAGGTGATCCACCCGCCTCGGCCTCCCAAAGTGCCAGGATTACAGGCGTGAATCACTGGGCCCAATCTTTTTTTTTTTTTTTTTTTGAAACACAGGATCTTGATCTGTTGCCCAGGCTGGAGTGCACTGGTGCAATCATAGCTCACTGCAACCTCAAACTTCAAAGCTCAAGTGATCCTCCTGCCTCAGCCTCCAGAGTAGCTGGTACTACAGGTATGAACCACAGTGTTTGGCCCTGAAACCTATTTTTTTTTTTTTTTTTTTTTTTTTTTTTGAGATGGAGTCTCACTCTGTGACCCAGGCTGGAGTGCAGTGGCGTGATCTCGGCTCACTGCAACCTCCACCTCCCAGATTCAAGCAATTCTCCTGCCTCAGCCTCCTGAGTAGCTGGGATTAAAGGCGCACGCCACCATGCCCAGCTAATATTTGTATTTTTACTGGAGACTGGGTTTCACCATATTGGTCAGGCTAGTCTCGAACTCCTGACCTCATGATCCACCCGCCTCGGCCTCCCAAAGTGCTGGCATTACAGGCATGAGCCACCGCGCCCGGCCAAAACCTACATTTTAAAACATTTTGCTGCTAACAACTTACCCTATGACGTTCTTCCCAGGACTGCCCTTGGGCTGGAGGTTCCTGGGAGTTTATGTCATTCCTCCCTCCCTCTGTGACCCATGGCTCATGACTGACTAGAGGTGGTATAGTGGCAAGTCTCCAGATGTAGCCACTAGTGAGCACGTCCCTGATATTCACAGATTTGTATAGTGCCCTCCCGTATTTAACATGGGCTTGCCTGACTTGCATTAATTATAAAATACAGTGGAAGAGAAATTGTGCCAGTTTCAAGCCTAGTCTTTAAGAGACCGGTAGCTTCTGCTCCCTGCTCTTGGAATACTCACTCTTGGGAGCCCTGAGCTATCATGCAAGAAATCTAGTTACCCTGGGGGAGAGGCCACAGAGGAATAGTGCTGACACTGCATGGAGTGTCACACTGCACAACCCAGCTGGGCCCAGCCTTCATGCTATCCCCACCACAGTGCCACACACATCTGATGTGCCATCTTGTATGTGCTAGCCCAGGTGGGCCCTGAGATGACTGCAGCTCTAGCCAACATCACATAGAACTGAAGAACTGCCCTGCTGAGCCCAGTCAACCCATGCATTTGTGAGCAGTCATAGATAGTTATTGTTTTACAACTCTAAGTTTTGGGGTGGTGTGGGTTTTTGTTGTTTGTTTGTTTGTTTGTTTGTTTTGAGATGGAGTAGCACTCTGTTGCCCAGGCTGGAGTGAAGTGGCATGATCTCAGCTCACTGCAGCCTCCACCTCCTGGTTTCAAGTGATTCTCCTGCCTCGGTCTCTCAAGTAGCTGGGATTACAGGCTCCCACGACCATACCTGGCTAGTTTTTTTTTGTTTTTTTTTTTTTTGAGACGGAATCTCGCTCTGTTGCCCAGGCTGGAGTGTGGTGGCACAATCTCAGATCACTGCAAGCTCCGCCTCCCGGGTTCACGCCATTCTCCTGCCTCAGCCTCCCGAGTAGCTGGGACTACAGGCACATGCCACCATGCCCAGCTAATTTTTTTGTATTTTTAGTAGAGACAGGGTTTCACCAGGTTTCACCGTGTTAGCCAGGATGGTCTCGATCTCCTGACCTCGTGATCCGCCCGCCTTGGCCTCCCAAAGTGCTGGGATTACAGGCGTGAGCCACCGTGCCTGGCCCAGTTTTTATGTATTTTTAAGTAGAGACGGGTTTCACCATGTTGGCCAGGCTGGTCTTGAATTCTTGGCCTCAAGTGATCTGCCTGCCTCAGCTTCCCAAAGTGCTGGGATTACAGGCGTTTGCCACTGAGCCTGGTTTGTTGTTTGGCTATAATAAGCTCAAACAGGGAGATACAAAGGCCCAGTTCCATGTGTCCTAAGACAGGAAAGACTCCACAACTTAATTTGTGCTCTGGAGCTCCCTGCAGGATTAGGCTGAGGTTGGAACTTCACCTGAAGTCACCTCTTGCTCCTCTTCCCCTTTGCTGTCCTGTTTTCCCCAGTCTTCTACTGGTTTCTCCTGGGAACATTCTTTCTTTTTCTCTCTCTCTCTTTTTTTTTAAGATGGAGTTTTGCTCTTGTTGCCCAGGCTGGAGTGCAATGGAGCGATCTTAGCTCACCACAACCTCCGCCTCCCGGGTTCAAGCGATTCTCCTGCCTCAACCTCCCAAGTAGCTGGGATTCCAGGCATGTGCCACCATGCCCAGCTAATTTTTGTGTGTGTGTGTGTGTTTTTGGTAGAGACAGGGTTTCACCATGTTGGCCAGGCTGGTCTCGAACTCCTGACCTCAGGTGATCCACTTGCCTCAGCCTCCCAAAGTGCTGGGACTGCAGGCGTGAGCCACCGCACCCAGCCAGAACACTTCTTTAATAAATGACTGGCATTTATATCTTGTCTCAGGCTCTGCTTCCAAGAGAAGCTGATCTTAGACCTGATGCTTCTAATTTTTTCATCTCCAACCAGAACCCAGGGAGGTCAGGGTCTGGCTCCCCCATTCTCCCTCTCCACTCTTTCTTGCTCCTCTCCTGCATCCAAAAGGCATAACCACCTTCCAGGCTCCCCAAACAACAGGGAGCCATCTACCGGGGTCGGGGGCATGTAAGAACATCCATGAGGTCTCTGAAGGAAGCAGCAAGCAGCTTGTTTGCCGTGGCCAGCAGCAAAAGAAGCCCCCCAACCATACCACGCCGGAGGGGGATCATAAGAAGGCCAGGTAGGCAAAGTTAAGGCAGTTGCATGTCAGCAGCACTTCAGGAGGCAGGTGGGGTTGGAGGTTGTCTCCGATCCTGTGTCTGCGGTAGGAGGGGCTCTGCTGGTAGTTCCCTCTCCTCCCACAAGGAGCTTCTCTCCACCCCCACCAGTTCTCTGTCTCTGTAAATCCTAGAATCCATCACCACGGATCCTCCAGCAGGTCCCACAGCCGGCTGCTGCTGGAGTCAGATAAGTCAGCGGAGAAGATGCTGGGGGGTGGGGGACCAGAACCCAGAGGAGGACCCCCGCTCAGGGCCTCCAGCCAGTCCAGGGAGTCCGTGGGGTCCCTGGGAGAAGGGGAGGAGGAGTTCGTGGGAGACGGGAGTGAAGAGGAGAAAACAGATGAGAGGCCTTCAGAGTCCGGGGAGGGGGACAGCACGTCGAAGGAGCCAGGGAAGTCCAGGGGAATAGGGGGCAGGGGGTCTGCGGGATAAAGAATGGTACATGAGCTTGGAAAGTCAGGGGTCCGGGCGCCAGCCCCCCATACCCCATTTCCAGGATCCAGCTCCCCAGCTCACGCCTCCCTTGGACGCAGGAGTCCGGAACCTCAGCCCCAACCTCCCCTAAATCTAGCAGTTTGGATCCTACCATCAGGCTCCACCTGATCCTCCAGGATGTCATCGATGCCCCGGTTAGGAAGCAACTGCGGATGGAGAAATTTGGCGTGAACTCGGAACTGCGACCTGGACCTGACTGGAGAACCCTAGCCGGATTCAACCCACACCCTCTTACCTGCGCCCTCCGGATCGCTTCCTGCAGCTCCTCCTCCAGAGTCAGAGCCGCTGAGCCCGGCGCTGAGGAAGGGGTCAGGGCTGGAGCTGCAGCAGGAGCCGGAGTGGGAGTTGGAGCCGGAGCCGTCCCCGGGGTATCCGCGGCACGTGGAAGAGGTGGCCTGTGAGATGCTGCGCTGGGCTTGACCTAGAGCAGCCAAGAGGGCGAGCGCCCATAAGCCATGCCCACAGGGCGCAACCCCACCCACTCGCAACGTGTGGCTCCACCCCTTGATCCTCTCGCGACCCCTCGCTCATCAACCCCTTTGGCCTCGCCCCCTATTCTTTCATTGGCTCCTCTTCTCTAAAGATCCGCCCCCTGTTAGTCTGAACCACGTCCCCTCGCCTTCAAGGCTTCCTACCGCTGGTCCTCGCCCCCACACTTCATTGGCTAGTTTTTTCGACACCCCGCCCCGGCCCACTTTGCTTTCTCTTCATTGGTCCGCAAGCGCATAGCCCCGCCCTCACCGAGCCCTGACGCCGGGCGGCTGCCAGGGCCTTGGGCTTGAGGCGCGGCCAGGGAGCACCCGCGGGACTGTCCTCGCGCCGCGGCTTCGGCCGCTCGCGGGGCGGCGCGCCGCCGCGCATGCGCTCCAGGAGCATAGACTTGGTCCCCGACACTGGGAGGCCCCGCAGGCGCAGCTGCTGCCGGAGCTCTGAGACCTGGGGAGGGGGGGCGTGGGAAGAGGCAGTGCTGGGCGGGCTCCCGGGCGCAGGCAGGAGCTGGACAGGATATTTGGAAACCGAGAAAGGAGGCACTGGGGGTCCGGACTCCTGGGACTGGGTACCCGATCTCCTGGATTTCCAGAGGGCAGAGGCTGCGGGGTTGGAATTCTGGGACCCCACCGAAGGAGAGAGAAGGCCTGGAAAGTTACACCCCAAACTCACCGTCAGCTCCTCCAGTTTAAGGGTCTGAAGTTCCAACTTGTGTGGGGGGGGCGAGGGGCTAGGGACTCCTGGTGGGCAGGGAGTGAGGGGAGAGGGCTTCATCCTGGTGATAATCGTGAGGGGCGAACAAAGGTTAGAGAGGTAGAGGGGGAAAAGGCGTTCTGGGGTCCTCAAAGACGGGGAGCTGGGGAAGATGCAGAAAAGTGAGGGTCCAGAATTCTGGGTCTCCAAGGGCGCAAACATGGGGCTAGATTTCTGTGCATGGGGGAGGAGGAACTAGGCGTTCAGACTCGGGTCTGAAGGGCGAAGGGAGGGGCTGGGATCCTGGACTCTTAAACCCTGGGAGAAGAGAGGGTTGGGGGCCCCAATCCCCTAATCTTGGACTCGAGGTTTGAGGGAGGAGGATGCTGGGACCTGAATTTCTGGGTCCCGGGAGAACAGAAGTGGGTGTCATACCTAGGATGTGGCTGCTGCGAGTCTGTCCCTTCCCACAGAGATGGCCCAGGAGGACCCAGGGCGGACCCCTCGGCTTGGGGGTCTGCCCTGGATCCCTGTCTCGGCTCTGGGGGCATGTACTGGTGGTATGTCAAGTTCCCCCTGGGCTTGGACTCCCTCCAGCGTTGGGAGATCTTGGGAGACTCCTGAAAGAGCAGGTGTGATGTTTTAGGCTTCAGCGCGGCTCCCACCTTCCGGCCCCAGGGCTACATGCAAAGTATGGGGTCAGCTCGGTGCCACCGAAGAGGAGCAAAAATGGCAGCAGCAACAAGGGAGACAAAGGCCAGGCTCTCAGAGGGACCTCTCCCTCCAGTCGAGACTCACCTTCTTTGGGGACCTCCAAGGAGGACAATATTCTGGCTCGGGGAGCAGGACCCCAGAGCTGAAGAGGAAAGGGGCCGTGCCCGAGGGCAAGGCCGGGGCCAGAGGAGGGTCTGAGGCTGAGATCCACGGGTCCGGATCCGAGACTGGAGAGACGGTGAAGGACCCTGAGAGGCCTGCAGGCAGCAAGCCAGGCCGGGAGGAGCAAGGCTGTTTGGAAAGCGGGGCTCCAGGGTGCGGGAGGGCAGGCCAGGGAGCAAGATTTGATTGCTGGGAGATGGGCTCCTGAACTGGATCTGAGGGCGGAGGTGTGGGGGGGCTCCGGTTGCTACATTCTCAAGTAAAGCAGGAATTTTCTATCACAAAGGGGTGTGGTAGCTGAGGATCACAGATGTCTGAGGTTTTGCTAGGACAGGGGTGGGGCCTGCACTCCTGGTTCTTGGGGAGAGGGAGAGGCTGAAAGCTACATCCAGGCCGGCCGCGGTGGCTCATGCCTGTAATCCCAGCACTTTGGGAGACTGAGGCGGGCGGATCACTTGAGGTCAGGAGTTCAAGACCAGCCTGGCCAACATGGTGAAACCCTGTCTCTACTAACAATACAAAAATTAGTCAGGCGTGGTGGCGCGTGCCTGTAATCTCAGCTACTCAGGAGGCTGAGGCAGGAGAATCGCTTGAACCTGGGAGGTAGAGGTTTCAGTGAGCTTAGATTGAGCCTTGACACTCCAGCCTGGCGACAGAGCAAGACTCCATCTCAAAAAAAAAAAAAAAAAAAAAAAAAGCTATATCCAGAGCTTCTCATGTATACCAAATGTGGAGACCAGGATGCCTGTCTTCTCCAAAGAAGCAGGATCCAAGCTCAAGCATCTCATTAGGGTGGAGAAGCAGGAAGCAGAGCTCCTAGGGGTGGGGTGGCCAGAGACCTGGACCCCTGGATCCTTGGGAAAGGACAGGATGGGATTTTGGTCTGTCCCAGGGGATGGAGACTGAGCTGCAGGAACCAATGAGGGGTGTCTGGCAGCTGTGTTCTAGGATATCCCAGTGGGGAGGCGGGGGGTCACCATCCCCTCCCTTTTGGGGCCCACACTTACTCTGCTCCTGATTCCGTCTGTGGATCCGAAGCTGGAGGACTGTGGAGGGAGGAGGGAGGTGGGAGGAGGAAGGCGGGAAGGGAGTGTCCAGGAGCCTGGCCTGGCAGGCTGGTGGGAGCTGCAGTTGTTGGCGGGATATGCGTGCCCAGCCCCCTTACACAGCCTGTGCAGGCGGGTGGGCGGGCAGCAGGCTCCCTTCCTCGGGCCTCCCGCCTGCTCCCTGCCAGCGCAGCGCCGCGGGCCAGCGCCATTCTGGGGCTACGAGCCAGCCAGCGTGCAGGCTGGAGGCAGCCCTGCCCCCGGCTCCACCTGCCCCCTCCATGAGCAAGCGTGTGCCCACCCCACCCCCTGCGCAATCGCCATCTTGGCAGCCTGGCCCCTTTGCACCTCGCTTCCCTTTATCCATGCACTCCTGCTACTTTCTGTGCTATCTCGGGGCCTTCCCACAGTCAATACTCTCCGCATATCCACATTTTCAGTATGCATCTCTCTGGACTCTAGTTTTGCACACATGCCATTTTTGCGCACTTGCATGTTTTTGCACACTCTTCATCCTTGACTCACTCTGCCTCAGCATCCATGTTAACACTGTTTTTTTTTCCTTTTTTAAATTTGTTTTATTTTTTTAGAGACAAGGTCTCGCTCTGTAGCCCAGGCTGGAGTGCAGGGGTGCGATCATAGCTCACTGCAGCCTTGAACTCCTGGGCTCAACCCATCCTCCCACCTCAGTCTCCTGAGTACCTGGGACTACAGGCATGCACCACCACACCTAGCTAAATTTTTTTGTTTTGTTTTTTAATTTTTTGTAGGGACAGGGTCTTGCTGTGTTGCCCAGAATGAATGTTAACTATCTTTTTTTTTTTTTGAGACAAAGTCTCGCTCTGTCACCCAGGCTTGAGGACAATGTCACAATCTCGGCTCACTGCAACCTCTGCCTCCCAGGTTCAAGCGATTCTCCTGCCTTAGCCTCCCAAGTAGCTGGGATTACAGGTGCTCACCACCACACCCGGCTAATTATTATTATTATTATTATTATTATTATTATTTGAGACAGAGTATCGCTCTGTCACCCAGGCTGGAGTGCAGTGGTGCGATCTCAGCTCACTGCAACCTCCACCTCCCGGGTGCAAGCAATTGTCCTGCCTCAGCCTCCCCAGTAGCTGGGACTACAGGCGCACGCCGCCACGCCCGGCTAATTTTCTGTATTTTAGTAGAGATGGGGTTTCACCGTGTTGCCCAGGCTGGTCTCGAACTCCTGAGCTCAGGCAATCTGCCCACCTCAGCCTCCCAAAGTGCTAGGACTACAGGCATCAGGGCCACCTTGCCCGGCGTCATTTTTTTCTATTTTTAGTAGAGACAGGGTTTCGCCATGTTGGCTAAGGCTGATCTTGAACTCCTGACCTCAGGTGATCCACCTGCCTTGGCCTCCCAAAGTGCTGGGATTACAGGTAAGAGCCACCGCGCCCCGCCTGGATGAATGTTCACTTTCTTATGTGCACAGTCAGGGTTTGTCCCCCAATTTGGGAGCAAGGATCTCTCTGCACATTTCTGCTTTTCTCTGGACATATGCGCCTTTTTGTATACTCCTTGCTCTTTGATTGCTGGTGTCTTTGTACCCATCCAACCACATAGGCACGCTCACGTGCACACTCAAGTACCCTTTGCCTTCTCAGGAACTGATCTGTAGTTCGAAACACTTGCACACTTCTTTTTTTTTTTTTTTTTTGAGATGGAGTTTCGCTCTTGTTGCCCAGGCTGGAGTGCAATGGCGTGATCTCGGCTCACCACAACCTCCTCCTCCCGGGTTCAAGCTATTCTCCCGCCTCAACCTCCCAAGTAGCTGGGATTACAGGCATGCGCCACCATGCCCGGCTATACTTGCAGACTTTTTGCCTGCCCTGGGACCTAAAACAAGACCTTTGACACTTTCACAGCTTGACAGCTCATTGTCCCCTCACCCAAACTCCCACACTGGTCCTCTGAAGTCCCTCCTCTGCTCTTCTGCCCCTGCATGTGTGCCAGTATAAGCCTTTGTTTCTCTTCAGTGCTTGAACCCTCTGCACGCCTACCCCTGGCCTCCAATCCCCATTGCTCCCCCCGTGAGCATGCTACTAGCCATTTGCACACTCGTTGATCCACCACAGCCGGACCCCTGTGCTTGGGCCTCCTTTATGTAACATGACCTTTTGCACAAAAAACACAGGCCTCATGGGACCTACCACCCCTCCCTTCCCACCCCAGAGTACAGCATTCTCAGGATCCCATCCCCCACACATAAAGAGAGCCCTCTCTCACCAGATCGGAACTTGGAGCGAATGATTTGGGAACGCTGGGAGGAAGCCGCCAGGGTCATTGCCAAGGCCGGGATGGGGACCTGGACGGAGAGGGGGCAGGGCAGGGGCCCCATAGAGGGCTGACTCAGAGTGGAGGTCAGGAGGCTGCCCCTGAGAGTGAATTCAGCAGGGAAAGGGCCCGAAGGAGGTGGGAATAGGAGCAGCCTTGGGCCATAACTTCCGGATCCCAGGGGCTGTAGAGGAGGGGGCTGCAGACCCGGACACCTTGCTCTGAGGAAGGAGGAAGCTGGGGACCCAGACACCTGGTCTGAAAGACAGGGGCTGAGGGTCTCAACCCTGGGATCCTGGGAGGGGAGGGACCTGCAATCTGGGACTCCTGGGTCCTGAGGAGGAAGGGTTGCGGGTTGGGACCCCTGTGTCTAGGAAAGGGAGGAAGCAGAGGGGCCTGGAGTCTGGAATCTTGAAGGAGAAGGAGGTTAAGGGCTGGAACTCAATACTCTTAGGAGATGAGAATCCAAGATCCTGGGTGGAGAGGGGAACGGGGCCCTGACAGGTTTCTGAGGAATAGAAGGGTCCCTGTGACCTGCATCTGAGAAGGAGTGAGTAGGGTGTTAGCCACCAGGGTCTCTGGGGAAGGGACTGGGACCAGAGAGGGGATAGAACCGTTGAGGAGTGCGCCCCCCCGTCCACCCCAGGGGCTTCTCACCAGGTGGGCTCGGCGAAGCTGTGCTCTGGGGCGGGTTGAGTCTAGAGGCCGAGGCTGGACACCACAGGCTCCGCCCCACCAGCCTGGGACCGCCTCCAACCCACCTTCCTGGGGTGTGACGGGAGCCCCGCCGGGGACCCTGAGAAGGGGTGGGAGCACCCTCTGGGAGGGCCTGTGCGGGCCTTGGGGGATGCTGGGGGGTGAGAGCGGGGACGTCAGGGTTCCCCGGCTCGCTCCTCCTGCACGTCCTGGGGTTGTGGGGTTGGGGGGAACGGTGGCAGGCGGACTGACAGAAGCAGGTGCCCGGAGAGGGGCGCCGGGTGAGCAGCAGCGGCAGGTGGTCGTGTCCCGGCCCTACCGGCAGGTGCCACCTGTTGCCTACTTTTTCCCTGACGCAGCAACTGGAGTCAAGTTCAGGGGAGTGAAAAGTTCAAACGGGGGGCCCAGATTCCTGGATCCAAGAAAGGAGAGGGATGGGGACCTGGAGTCCTGGGTTTGAAGAAAAAGAGGCAGGGGCCTCTGGGGTGTTGGGAACAGGGACAGAGGTGTTGGGATTCGGCGGTGTGTCCGGCAGGCAGAAAGGTCCAGAGGGGGCTGGGGACTCAGATTCCTGGGTCTGAGGGAGGAGGGGGCTGGAGTATGGATTTGGGGGGGTGTCGAAGGGAGAATCGCTGGTTCCCACTGGCAGGACTGAGGGCCTTATAATCGGCAGAGCAAGCTTAGGGCCGTGTTCTGAGGGGTGTGGGAGGCTCCTCTGCTCTTGGGTTGGATTACATGCAAAAGGGCGAGCCAAGGCCGTGGCTATAAATACCTCCTCAGACTCGGCAGGGGCCCAGACAAGGGCCCTGCAACCTTGTTCTGCAGAAAATCATCATTAGCGCCCCTGAGTCTTAACAATCGAGGCGCTGCCGATACCACGGATACCTTTATTGCTCCCTGGCATTCACATCCTAAGCCCAGGCTCCCACCGTCCCATCCGCTACTTCCCGAAAACTCAATCTCCCAACATTCCACGCGGGATAAGAACTACAACTCCCAGAAAGCTCTGCGCTCAGGCGGGCTCCTGTCAGTAGAAGCCCGTGACATTTCAAGGTTCGCGCGCTCGTTTGGTATTGGTTCTCAAGGAGACGTGGCCACGGGAGGCCCATGGCGATAATTGGCTGGCAGCTCCTGCTGCTCAAGATCCCAGAGGAGGCGGCGGAGCCTACGGAGTTCACGGTGCAAGGCATCGTCCGTCACTGGACCAGTGAGGCGCAGGCGCGAGCTCCCCAGGGGGAGGATGAGGGGCGGGTGCGAGGAGAAGCTTTCGAAGATGTCCCCTGTGAGGCCGAAGGCGGCGCGGTTAGAGTCTGAAAGTGGGAGTGAGGTAGTTCCATCGGGGAGAGCCGAGGCTGCGTCACACCCAAAGGAAGAAAAAAACTACAAACCCCAGCAACTCCTGGGGCGGGGTCCGTTCACACGCTACTCTAGGAGCCCCTGGGCATGATGGAAGTTGTAGTTCAGACGATGGAAGGCCACCGTTGCCTGGGAAACGGCTTCCCAAATCCCTGAGAAAGGGCTGGGAACTTGCCTTACAGATTCCTAAAGGTGGAGGAGTCAAGTTCAGGGGAGTGAAAGTCCCGAGACCTGGACTCCTAGGGGTGGTGGGTGGGTGGCTGGTGGAGGGAATGGACTAGGGATGCGAACCCCAGAGAATAAAGGGAGCTGGGGGCTTGAACTCCTGTATCTTGACGGGGGAAGGGGCTGGGTCCTGCACTTATGTCCTGGTGGGGAGGGACAGGGGTCCAGAATCTGGGGTTAGAAGGAGACTGGGGATCTGGACTCCAAGATCCTGAGAAAAGAAGAAAGGTGAGGTGGTTCACGCCTGTAATCCCAGCACTTTGGGAGGCCGAGGCGGGCGGATCACGAGGTCAGGAGTTCGAGACCAGCCTGGCCAACACGGTGAAACCCCCGTCTCTACTAAAGATACAAAAAATTAGCCAGGCGTGGTGGCGCATGCCTGTAATCCCAGCTACTCGGGAGGCTGAGGCAGGAGAATCGCTTGAACCCGGGAGGCAGAGGTTGCAGTGAGCCAAGATCGCGCCATTGCACTCCAGCCTGAGTGACAGGGCGAGACTCCGTCTCAAAAGAAGAAGAAGAAGAAAGCTGACAGCCCCAATGCTGTATCCCATTGCTCCTCACCTGTGTCCACAGCCTCCCGCTCTGCAGGGGGAGGGTCCCACGCGGCTGGCGGCCCGCGGCCGGGGCCCAGCTGATAGTGGCTGAGCAGATGGTGCAGCTGGGCGGGGGTCAAGGTGGGGTGGTCGGTTCTTAGGCTGCTCCATGAAGCCTGGTGGGAAGACCAGGTGAGAGGTTGATGGTCATTACGGGGCAGTTGAGAAATGAAATGGAAGGGCTTCCATAAGGGGAGTGGGTGTGGTGGGAAGATAATGGCATCTCTGCAGTGTCTTCCGGGCACTGTGAATTCTGTTTATCACCAAAGTGATGGTGGGGAAGGGTGTGCTCCCAGCAATTTGTAAAAATGTGATGTGCCTCAGGATAATTGAGGATACAGGAAATGAGTAGGGTGGAAATAAATAAGATTGGCCATTCGTTTATATTATTGAATCTGGCGATGGTACTTGGGGATTTTTTTTTTTTTTTTTTTTTGTCCTTAAAGAGACAGGGTCTCACTCCGTCGCCCAGGCTGGAGTGCAGTGGCGCGATCGTGGCTTGCTGCAGCCTCAAACTCCCGGCTCAAGTGATCCTGGGCTCAAGTGATCCTTGGGCCCAGCCTCCAGAGTAGCTGGGACTACAGGCACACGCCACCACACCTGGTTAAGTTTTTGTAGAGATGGGATCTCACTATGCTGCCCAGGCTGGTCTCAAGCTTCTCAAAGTTCTAGGATTACAGGCATGAGCCACTGCGCCCAGTTGGGATTCATTATTCTGTGGTGGCCACTCTATATCTGTTTGACAATGTCTACACCTGATGTAGCTGACGTCAGAACCATCAATGTGCTTAACATCAGAGACTCCACCTAGACTGCCTGAGTTCAAAAATCCCAGGTGGGTCACTTATTACCTTCCGGCAGGTCACCGTCCCCTAGTCTCCTCATCCATAAATTTGGAGAACAGGAACTATCTAATAGAGTTGGTATGAGGATGCAATATGGCAAAATTGTAAAGTGCTTGGAACACTGCCTGGGGCTTATTAAATGCATGGTAAGCTTTCTTTCTTATTGTTTTGAGACAGGGTCTTGCTTTGTCACCCATGCTGGAGTGCAGTGGCATGACTGTGGCTCACTGCAGCCTCAACCTCCTGGGCTCAAGCAGTCCTTCCACCTCTGCTTCTGGAGTGGCTGGGACCACAGACGTGTGCCCCCACACCTGGCTAATTTTTAAAATTTTTGGTAGAGATGGTGTCTCCCCTATGTTGCCAACTGGTGTCAAACTCCTGGGCTCAAGCGGTCCTTCCACCTCGGCCTCCCAAAATGCTGGCATTACAGGCATTAGCCACTACGCCCAGCCCATTATAAACATTTGATATAAATAAATAAATGTCTATGGGGAACAGTTTTTGTAAGATATTTAAGAAGAAAGGAAAATAAAATAATTGAAATTGGCCGACCATGGTGGCTCACGCCTGTAATCCCAGCACTTTGGGAGGCCGAGGCAGGCGAATCCCCTGAGGTCAGGAGTTCAAGACCAGTCTGCCCAACAAGGTGAAACCCTGTCTCTACCAAAATTACAAAAATTAGCCGGGTGTGGTGGCGCGTGCCTGTTATCCCGGCTACTCAGGAGGCTGTGGCAGGAGAATCGCTTGAACTCGGGAGGCGGAGGTTGGAGTGAGCCGAGATCATGCCATTGCACTCCAGCCTGGGTGACAGAGTGAGACTCCGTCTCAAAAAAAAAAAAAAAAAAAAGGAAAAATAAGTGAAATCAAGCGACCTGTCCTACCTGATTCTGTTTCCTCATCCAAAAAACAGTCAGTCACCTACTTCGATGGGGCTTTGTCAGCATTAAACTAGAAGTGCTAAACAGGGTGCCTGGTAGGTAGTTCATGTTCAATGAATGTTTTAATCATCATGTTCCTTTGTCTCATACCACACTTTCTGACTCAGCATGTCTGAGTGAGGGACCCTGGAAACTTTTTTTTTTTTTTTTTCTGGAGACAGGGTCTCGCTCTGTCGCCCCGGCTGGAGTGCAATGGTGCAATCTTGGCTCACTGCAGCTTCTGCCTCCCAGGTTCCAGCGATTCTCCTCCCTCAGCCTCCAGAGTAACTGGGATTACAGGCGTACGCCATCAAGCCTGGCTAATTTTTGTATTTTTAGTAGAGACAGCGTTTCGCCATGTTGGCCAGGCTGGTCTCAAACTCCTGGCCTCAAGTGATCCACCTACTTAGGCCTCCCAAAGTGTTGGGATTATAGGCGCGAGCCACTGCTCCTGGCCTGGAAACTATTTTTAATAAGTTCCACCAGGATTCAGACACAGCCGAGTTTAGTCATTGTTGGTGCTGGTTTCCTTCTACCTGCCAATGTGTTACCCACAGTGTCTGAGCTGGGGCTGGGGATGGCATGGGGTTCAAGGGGAGCTCCAACAGTGAGCTGAATATAGAAGGTGGCTGAGGGGGGTTGAGGAGTCAGAGGTCAGGGGTCAGGTATAGCTGACCAGGAGTCACCTTGAGCAGGGAAGTGCGGGGCACACAGAGCAGGTTCACAGCCATGGAGAGTTTCCGGAAGAACTCAGTAGCAATGTCGCCCAGCCCAGCTCCCTGTAGCCAGTCCAAGACGAGGTCCAGGTTGGTTCGGATTTGAACAGCTCGGGACCATTGATAGAAAGGCCGGCCTTGACCTGTGGGTGTTAAAGGTATGAGAGGCAGTTGGTTGGCTGGACTCTGTGCTCCTGCCTCCCAGACTCTTCCTATCCTTCAGCCTGGGATCTGGAGCTTGTTCTCCAGGGTACCCAAAGGTGAGGCTTGAGCCCGTGGTGTGTCTAATATGACCTGAGTCTCAGTGGCTCCTGTCTTTGCCTCCCTGACAGCTCCCAGCCAACCTTCACCTCGTTCCATCAGCGAGTTGAGAAGGGATGCGTTGGAGAAGAAGAACAAGTAGCCAAAAGTCTGAGACACGAGGTCAGGGTGCAGCTCGCACTGGCTGGTCAGCTCCAAGGCTGCCTGGAACACGCCCAGGGTAGGTCTCAATCCTGGAGGCATGGCCCCCAGCTCCGCGCCAGGCCCCGGCAGCTCTGCACCAGCTGTGAAAGGGTTACTATCCAGGAGAGCAGGCAGCGTTGAATACAGAGTCTGAGAAAATAGAGAAGTGGAAACAAGTGATTGGACTACAACTCCCAGGAAGCTTCAGGGTAATAGAGCATGAAGATAGTGGGGAGCTCCACCAAAGTCTTCTGGGAGTTGTAGTCCATTCTACAGTCAACACCCAAAGGGTCTCCGTGAGCAAATCCCTACTTGATAGAAGGGTATACAAGTTTCTCCAGTATTTTAAGATCACCTCTTGTGCATTGTGGGACTTGTAGTTCTCAGCAGAGACAGCTCAAGGAGGACAAAGGATACTGGACAAAGAGTTCCCTTTCAGTCAAAGAATTATTCATCCTGAATTCCCGAAGGAAAGAAAAAGAATGGAGAGTCAGGAAGTGGGAGTGGGATGGCAGTTTGCCAGTGGAAAATGAGATCAGGCCAAGGACAGGAAATGAGGTCAGAAACAGAAGAAATAAACGCACACTTGGCAGGAATGTACAGGAAGTGAAGGAGGAAAGGGCTTCACAATCCAGGCTGCTAGAGGAACTTAGAGACTGATAGTTAGCTGTCCCAAAAGAGCCTCTCTCATTCTTGCACATAGGGCATCAAGCCCACCATAAGCCAGAAACCCTGAGAATGCCAAGAAGTGGTGTTAAGGTCAAGGGTAATGGTGGGGAAACTGGGGCAGAAAGCAGGCCCTTCCAGGAAGGGCACTCAGAGAAAAAGATCTGTCGTTCTGAAAGGGAAGTGAATTCAGAGCTGTAGGAAGTGAGGTCAGCAAGCGAAGGAAGTGGGGCCTGATGAAAGACGATCTTCAGTTTATATCACAGTTCCTGGCACTATTTGATCTCTAGCTATCTATCAATCATTTATCTATCTATTATATATGAAACTTAACAGTGACTGAAGAGTAGACTTAGAAAGTGGGAGATTCAGAAGGTGGTAATGGTGATGTTACCAAGTAGTGAGGTCAGCCTGTCAAAAGTGGTGATGATTACTTTTTTTTTATTTCGTTTTATTTTATTTTACTTTTTTGAGATGGAGTCTGTCTCTGTCGCCCTGGAGTGCAGTGGTGCGATTTCAGCTCACTGCAACTTCCGCCTCCCGGGTTCAAGCGATTCTCCTCCCTCAGCCTCCTGAGTAGCTGGGATTACAGGCACGCGCTACCATACCCAGCTAATTTTTGTATTTTTAGTAGAGACGGGGTTTTACCATGTTGGTCAGTCTGGTCTCAAACTCCTGACCTCGCGGTCTGCCCACCTTGGCCTCCCAAAATGCTGGGATTACAGGCGTGAGCCACTGCATCCGGCTTTATATTACTTTTTTGAGACAGAGTCTCGCTCCATCTCCCGGGCTGGAGTGCAGTGGCATGAAGTAATCTTGGTTCACTGCAACATCCGCCTCCCAGGTTCAAGTGATTCTTGTGCCTCAGCCTCTCCAATAGCTGGAATTATAGGCGCAGGCCACCATGCCTGGCTAATTTTGTATTTTTAGTAGAGATGGGGTTTCACCATGTTGGCCAGGCTGCTCTCAAACTCCTGACCTCAAGTGATCCACCCGCCTTGACCTCCCAAAGTGCTGGGATTACAGATGTGAGCCACCGCGTTTGCCCAGGTGATGATTACAAAGGAAAAGAAGCCAGAAAGGCAGGAAGTGATGTAAGCTCTAACAAGTGGTGTCAGAACAGCAAAGTCCTTGGGTGAGATGGGATGTCATGGCAGAGAAGCAGAAAATCTTGAGTCAAATAGTGACATCAGAGCCACACAGTGTAGTTCAAACAAGAAGTGATGTTACCACAAACAGGAAGTGATATTACGTGAAACAGGAAGTGATGCTATGTCAAACAGGAAGTAAGAGGCAAGGGCCAACCTTGGTGAGGTAGTAGACAGACTGCTGGAAGGTACACATGATGACCTCATCCAGGAGGGCCATGGCCTCATCACATAATTCCAAGTCATTGCAGAGCTGTGGGTCTGAGGACAGGCTTGGGGTTAAGAGGGAGAACCAGAAGTCGGCAGCCAGGAGCCCAGGTCCCCAGGTGCAGGGCATGATGGGAGACTTGGACAAGCCTGAGCCTGAGTCAGAGCTCACCCTCTTGGTCAGCCTCCTTCTCCATTTCCAGCACCTTCTCCTGCACAAAGCTAAGCAGCTCCGTGGTGTTGGCCATCCACAGCATGAGTGGCCGCAGCTCCACAGACACAGCTTCAGGAGTCAGGGGCACCTCGGGGACCCCCTCAGGGTGGCTTGAAAAAGAGGAAGGAATTTGTGATCCCTGCCCAACCCTCATCATAGTTTACAAACCCCAAGATCTAAGTCTAAGTGGGAGAGCAAGACCAACTCCCATTGCGCAGCTGGAAAAGTTGAGCGCAAGGAGAAGCAGAAACTTGCACTGGGGCATGCATGGGGTGAACACAGAACTAGACGCAAAACCCAACCCCTGCATCCCTCCAGAGCACTCTGCTCAGAATTTCTCTTACTTTTCTGGCTGACGATCTCCAATTTCCTTAATCTTTTCCTGTGGAACAGTAAGATCAGAATCAAGGTGAGGGGGATCCACTGAGGGGCTTAAGAGTTAATACCCTGGTTTTTATAGAAGCACAGCTCTCATAGAGACTGGTCCTACTTTTCTTAGAGATGGGGTCTTACTATGTTGCCACCGGTGGTCTCCAACTCCTGAGCTCAAATGATCCTCCCACCTTGGCCTCCCAAAGAACTAGGATTACAGGCATGAGCCACTGCAACCGGCCTTCACTCTTCATACGGATTCTTTTTTTTTTTTTTTTTTTTGAGATGGAGTTACCCTGTTGTTGCCCAGGCTGGGGTGCAATGGCTCAATTTCAGCTCACTGCAACCTCTGCCTCCCAGGTTCAAGTGATTCTCCTGCCTCAGCCTCCCAAGTAGCTGGGATTACAGGCATGTGCCACCATGCCCGGCTAATTTTTTGCATTTTTAGTAGAGACGGGGTTTCACCATGTTAGCCAGGATGGTCTCGATCTCCCGACTTCAGGTGATCTGCCCGCCTCGGCCTCCCAAAGTGCTGGGATTACAGGCATGAGCCACCACGCCTGGCTCTTGAGACAAATTCTAATCCCACAAGCTTTAGAATGGTCTCTCCTTACTTTTTAAAACATACACACCCTATGATTATGAGTGGTCTAGCTCCTTCAGGTCCTCTTCTCCAATTTTTACCCCCAAGAAACTCCTTAAACCTCTCTGGTTAGGCCCTAGCTCAATAGGATGGAACGTTTCCCCCACTCTGAATGGTTTCTTTCTGGAACTTCCATCTGTAGGTCCAGTGGCTTTGTGCTTCCTCGCCTCCAAGAATGAACTCGCTCGCTGCTATCCAAGCTCCAAGCCCAATGGGCTGCGGTGAATTCTCACACTGATCTCTGTCAACTTCTCATCCAATGGGATCTCTCCCCCACCATCTCCCATAGTGGTTTCTTCCTAAGGTGAGTTCGTGCTTAGGTGAGCTCTCCTAAGGTGAGTTTGGGCTTCCCTCTAAGTGCAGTGGATCTACATCTCCCAGCGTTCTATGGGGGGGGGGGGGGGCCCTTGCTTAATAACCCCAAAACGCTGGGTGTGGTGGCTCACACCTGTAATCCCAGCGCTTTGGGAGGCCGAGGCGGGCGAACCACGAGGTCAGGAGTTCCAGACAAGCCTGGCCAATATGGTGAAACCCCGTCTTACTAAAAATACAAAAAATTAGCCGGGCGTGCTGGCAGGCGCCTGCAATCCCAGCTACTCGGGAGGCTGAGGCAGAAGAATCATTTGAACCCCGGAGGTAGAGGTTGCAGTGAACCAAGACCGCCACTGCACTCCAGCCTGGGTAACAGAGCGAGACTCCGTCTCAAAAACAAAAGCAAACAAACAAACAAACAAACAAACAAAACCCAAAACCCCAAATCCTTCCCGAGGCGTCATGGGAACAGTAGTTTCATCCAGCCCAGCTATGAAAAGGGTTGAAGGTAGGGAGGGGAGGCTGGAGAAGGGACTTGGGGCGCTGGTGGGGCTGGACGGCGAATGGGGGGCGCTCACCCAGACGGCCTCCTTGATGAGCCGGGCCAGGCGGCCCAGCAGTCGTGGCAGGTGGCCCAGCTCCAGCTCACGGGCGGAATGCTGCACGCACAGCGCCAGCAGCGTGGCGGGCCCGAGGGGCGGCAGGTCTCCCGCGCCGGCGGCTGCGGCGCGCACGATCTCGCCCAGCAGCGCCTCCTCCTCGCGTGGCCGGAAGCGCAGGACTGGCTCACGGCCGTCCAGGTAGGCGGCCAGTGCCTCGCCGCGCTCCTGCAGGCCGCGGCCGCACAGGCGACAGGAGAAGGCCCAGCCAGGGCCCGGCGGCGTGGCCCCGGGGCGCGCGGGCAGCCACGGCGGCCTCGCAGGCCCGGAGCCCCCAGTGCGGGGGTCCTTGTACATGAACAGGAAGTGCTCGCCCAGCCCCAGGAGGTCGCCCGGGTGCAGCTCAGCCTCCCGCAGCAGGAGGCACCCGTTGTGCGTGACTGGGGCGCCCCGGGACGGGCGCACCATGGCCGGGTGCTCAGGGCCCGCGCGCACTGTGCAGTGACGCGGCAGGATGTCCGGGGCGTTGAGGAAGGTGTCCACATAGGGAGCCGGGGACCCGCCGCGGCCCGACGAGTTCCCACCTCGCCCAAACACGTGCTGCTCTCGCGTCATCACATACACCACAAAGTCCTGGAGGGGAAACGAGGATGCACTAAGGACATCACTTCAATACATATCTTCAGATCTGTTCTCTCTGTTTTCTACAACAACTTTTCTATTCCCACCAACCTTTTTTTTCCTTCTTCTTCTTTTTTTTTTTTTTTTTTTTTTTTTTTTTTTTTTTTGAGATGGAGTCTCGCTCTGTCCTCCAGGCTGGAGTCCAGTGGCACGATCTCGGCTCACTGCAACCTCTGCCTCCTGAGTTCAAGCAATTCTCCTGCCTCAGTCTGTTGAGTAGCTGGGAGTACAGGCGCCCGCCACCACACCCGGCTAATTTTTGTATTTTTAGTAGGGAAAGGGTTTCACCATGTTGGCCAGGCTGGTCTTAAACTCCTGATCTCAGGTGATCCACCTACCTCGGCCTCCCAAAGTGCTGGGATTACAGGCGTGAACTATCGCGCCCGGCCCCCCACCGACTTTGAATAGACACTCCAAGGAGATCTGGATCTCAAAGGACTCTCTAAGCACCCACAACGCCACTGAGTGGACTCTTCCCAGGCACTTTGTATGGTGGATGGTCCCATAACACCCATCCCGAAGACCGGCTATGTACAAGGAGACCCCCCCCCCTTTTTTTTTTTTGAGACAGAGTCACGCTATGTTGCCAGGCTGGAGTGCAGTGGCACGATCTCGGCTCACTCCAACCTCCGCCTCCCGGGTTCAAGCGATTCCCCTGCCTCAACCTCCCGAGTAGTTGAGACTACAGGCGCGCACCATCACGCCCAGCTAATTTTTGTATTTTTAGTAGGGACAGGGTCACCATGTTGGCCAGGATGGTCTTGATCTCTTGACCTTGTGATCCGCCTGCCTTGGCCTCCTAAAGTGCTGAGATTACAGGTGTGAGCCACCACACCCGGCCAGAGACCCATTTCTTAACGTGGGTTCTACCATTTCTTTCCCTCAAGCATTAGATGCTTTCAAGGAGATCCCCATTTCTAAAATGAACTGTCCAACTACCCTCACCCTCAAAGAATGGACCTTTCCAAGGAAATCTCCTTTTCCCCATCCCTGGTCCCACCTGTCCATTATTTCACCCCCACCCCACCATGGTAAAGGCTTCCAGATATATTTCCCCTTCCAATAATAGTTTTTCTCAATATTCCTAAAGCAATGAATGGGTACTTTTAAAGAGATTCCCTTGGACTGGGCATAGTGGCTGACACCTGCAATCCCAGCACTTTGGGAGGCCGAGGCAGGTGAATCACCTGAGGTCAAGAGTTCAAGACCAGACATGGTGAAACCTGTCTCTACTAAAAATACAAAAATTAGCCAGGTATGGTGGCGCATGACTGTAGTCCCAGCTACTTGGGAGGCTGAGGCACAAGAATCGCTTGAACCCAGGAGGCAGAGGTTGCAATGAGCCAAGATCATGCTACTGCACTCCAGCCTGGGCAACAGAGTGAGACTCAAAAAAAAGAGGCCGGGCGCAGTGGAGACCAAGGCCGGCAGATCACCTGAGGTAGGGAGTTCGAGACCAGCCTGACCAATGTGGAGAAACCCTCTCTCTACTAAAAATACAAAATTAGCCAGGTGAGGTGGCTCATGCCTGTAATCCCAGCTACTCGGGAGGCTGAGGCAGGAATATCGCTTGAACCTGGGAGGTGGAGGTTGCAGGAGTTAAGTCCTGCAATGGACTCACCTATTATTCCCACTCCCCTAACGGAGGATTTCAAAGAGATAACCCCCCTTCCATCAATGGACGTTCTCAATATTCCAATCCCCAAAAAGGGCATCTCCAAAAAGATCTCCATACAGTGGGCTCTTCTGGTCACTCCACGGATAAATAAATGCCTTCACGGACAACCTCTAACCATGGAGTGTTCCATCTCATTTATCAAATGAAGACAGGCATTCCAGAAGACCTCGTCCTAAAAAATGGACTCTCATCTCCATTCCATAAATGTAGAACCACTCAATCTGACCCCCTTCCATTTGCCAACCATGTCTGAGACAACAGGCATCTTGATATGCATAGATCCCCCTTCTACACTAAATTCTACCATTACCCCTACCCCATGAATGGGTGTTTCCAAAAAGACTCCTACCTCCAAAAGATTTGCTCATCTACCCTTGTAGAAAAATGGGCCTTTCCAGTCTTACCACCTTCTGAAGGTAGAATCTCCTGTTCTTCATTCCTGTCTGAAGGAATGGGATGACCCAAAATAAAAGCCGCCTTTCTACAATGGGCTCTCCTGCTCCCTAACCCAGGAAGGGATGCTTTCTTGGCACCTACAGTGAACTTTCACTTCACAGCTACTCCATGAATCGGCAAACCAAATGAATTCCTACAATAGATTCACCTGGTATTCCTGCCTCCAAGGAATGAACAATTCAAATGAAACCTTTTTTTTTTATCTCTTTTTTTTTTTTCTTTTTTGAGACAGGGTCTCTCACTCTGTCATCAGACTGGAGTGCAGTGGCATTATCTTGGTTCACTGCAGACTTGCAGACTCCACCTCCTGGGCTCAAGTGATCCTCTTACCTCAGCCTCCTGAGTAGCTGGGATTACAGGCGTGCGCCACCACACCCGGCTAATTTTGTATTTTTAGTACAGACAGGGTTTCTCCATGTTGGTCTGGTTGGTCTTGAACTCCCAACCTCAGGTGATCCACCCACCAAGGCCTCCCAAAGTGCTGGGATAACAGGCGTGAGCCACTGCGCCAGGCCTAATTTTTGGTAGAGACAGGATCTCACTATGTTGTCCAGGCTGGTCTCGAACTTTTGGCCTCAAGCAATTCTTCCACCTTGACCTCCCAAAGTGCTGGGATTATGAGAGTGAGCCGCACGCCTGGCGGGGATCTTCTTTCTACAATGGAATCTCCTTAATGAAGACAGTGCTTTCCTCCAACTTTGAATAAAGTGAACTATTCCCTATTTCCTCCTCCATTGGACTCTTTCTCAGCCATCTACTCTCCCTCTCCTGTGAATCTCTACTCTGGAACCTTGAGGGACCACGCCCCACTAGAGTACTTGAGGCTAGCGCGCCCCGGGCCTTCTGGGAGTTGTAGTTTTGTTGCTCACCCACCAACAGATGGGGTATAGGGCTCTGGGCGTGCGGGGCTGGGGCGGCGGTTACCTGGGCGTCCTGGTAGCCCTGGAGCAGCAGGAAGTAGGGGCGGTTGCTGGGGGCCTGGATGAGGCACTGAGTCAACTGATCGAAGTCCCCGGGGTCTGCAGGTCCGATTTGGGCGTCGGCTGCCCCTGGGGCCATGCTAAGTGCCTGCTGTCTCCGCTCCTGCTGCCGCCGCCGCCGCCCCTGAAGGCTAAGCTCCGACACGCTGCGCCGCAAAGACAAGTTTTCTGAGCGCTCCTTGCCTCCAGACCCAGCTGGGTCCCCTGATCCGGTCCCCGGGCCAGGACTGGCCAGCGCTGCCCCACCCGACGCCGCCCGGGAGCGGTTCTTCTGTGGCCGCCACGAAGGGGCGCCGGTGCCTGCGGAGAGATGGAGAACAGTGAGGCTGAGCCTGGAAAGACAGGGATAGACACAGAGCTGCAGATTATGAGACAAAGAACTGGTTGCAGAGAGGTGAGGCTGCTTCCCACATTTAGGATTTAGGCTTTTGCATATTCTGTTCCCTGTGCGTGGAACACCTTTCTGTCCTGATTAATACCCATCTTGCAGTTTTCAGCTCAGGAATTTCATTCATTCTTTTCCATTGAATCATTTGTTCTTCTTCTTTTTTTTTTTTTTTTATTTCAATATGTAGTCTCGCTCTGTCGCCCAGGCTGGAGTGCAGTGGCACGATCTCGGCTCACTGCAACCTCTGCCTCCCAGGTTCAAGCAATTCTCCTGCCTCAGCCTCCCAAGTAGCTGGGATTACAGGCGCGCACCACAACACCCGGTTAATTTTTGTATTTTTAGTATAGATGGGTTTTCACTATGTTGGCCAGGCTGGTCTCGAACTGGTCGGTCTCGAACTCCTGACCTTGTGATCCGCCCGTCTCAGCCTCCCAAAGTGCTGGGATTACAGGCATGAGCCACAGCGCCCAGCCCATTTGTTCTTTTAACAAGTATTTAGGCCGGGTGCGGTGGCTCACGCGTGTAATCCCAGCACTTTGGGAGGCTGAGGCGGGCGGATCACAAGGTCAGGAGACCATCATGGCTAACACGGTGAAACCCCGTCTCTACTAAAAATACAAAAAATGTGGCAGGCACCTGTAGTCCCAGCTACTCGGGAGGCTGAGGCAGGAGAATGGCATGAACCCGGGAGGCGGAGCTTGCAGTGAGCCGAGATCGCGCCACTGCACTCTAGCCTGGGCGACAGAGCAAGACTCCGTCTCAAAAAACAAAACAAAACAAAACAAGTATTTATTGACTACCTACTACATGCTTAGGACTGTTCAAGTCACTGGATAACAGAGAAGACCCTGCCCTCCAGGAGATTGAAACCACCTCTTCCTAAACACCCTTCCCTGACAGTCCAAGTTGAAGCAGGTGACTGCACCACCGGGTACTCTGAGCTTTTTCTGGACCCAGCAGGAACCCTGGCACACAGTAGGCACCAAGGGGAAATGAGCTGAATGACTGGACTGATGTGTTTCCCACTAGGCTTGTGAGATATGGGAGGGTGGAAACCTCATCTGTCAACGTCCCCACTGTATTCCCCAGTGCCCCGAAAACTGTGTGGCCAGGCTGGGCGCGGTGGCTCACACCTGTAATCCCAGTACTTTGGGAGGCTGAGGTGGGTGGATCACTTGAGGTCAGGAATTCGAGACCAGCCTGACCAACATGGCGAAACCCCCATCTCTACTCAAAATACAAAAAATCAGCCAGGCGTGGTAGTGGGCACCTGTAATCCCAGCTATTCGGGAGGCTGAGGCAGGAGAATTGCTTGAACCGGGAGGTGGAGGTCACAGTGAGCCATGATCGTGCCACTGCACTCCAGCCTGGGCAACAGAGCAAGACTCCATCTCGAACAACAACAACGACAACAACAACAACAACAAAAAAACAAAAAGGAAAATGTGTGGCCTACACCAGGTGCTCAATGGATACTTTGTCGAGGGGGTGGCGGAGACAATGCTTATAATCGTCATTCTTTATTAAGCACCTACTCTGTGCCAAGCCCTGTGCTAGGCCCTTTATATACATTGAATATATTATCCCATTGAATCCTCACCTAGGATTTTACTGAGATTAACTGGCACAGAATGGGTTGGAATTCAAACCCCAGTTCAAAGCCCATCAGTTGAATTGCTACAACATTCTATCTCCCAAAGGGAAGCTCAGATACAGAAAAGCGTTTAGAAGGCTCCCTGAGCAGACCCGTGCTCTCAGTGCGCCAGGCCCCACCCCTGCCAGGCGCGGTCCACCACCAGCTATTTGACCATTGACTCTATGTTCCAGGCCTTCCTTCGCCTCTACAGTGATATCTTCCTTCAGCCCCTTCCTTTCCCATGTGATCCCACTTGGCAGCCAACCCAGCCTAAGGCCGTCTTATCCAAGGCCGGCCCCTCAGCGGCTCCGCCCATCTTAGTCCCAGCAGGCCTGATCTAGGAACCTGTATTCACTCACTCTGCAGGTGTCGCCCCCTTCTATGCTCCACCCACATAGGCCCTGCTCAATAGCCACCTCAACCTACTTGGCAGAGCTGCCTCCTACCACAGAGACCCATGCTCACCACATGCCACCACTCCTCGCGGGACCCAACAGTTTTTGCGCCAGACCACGCTTTTCCAGAAGCCCCGCCCCGCCCCGCCACAGGCCCCGCCCCACAACATGACCCGCCCATCTGCTCTGCATCGCTCCCAAGAACATTGTCGGTGCTTGCTCTTCCGGCTCCTAGGTCTCCAATTCCTTTTTCTTTTTCTGGAGGACAGTTTTTTTGTTTGTTTGTTTGTTTGTTTGTTTTTTAGAGACGAAGTCTCGCTCTGTCCCCCAGGCTGGATGGAGTTCAGTGGCGCGATCTTGGCTCACTGCAGCCTCTGCCTCCTGGGTTCAAATTATTCTCATGTCTCGGCCTCCCGAGTAGCTGGGATTACAGGCATGCGTCACCACACTCGGCTAATTTTTGTATTTTTAGAAGAGACAGGGTTTCACCATGTTGGCCAGACTGGTCTCGAACTCCCAACCTCAGGTGATCCGCCCGCCTCAGCCTCTCAAAGTGCTGGGATTACAGGCCTGAGCCACCACGCCCGGCCAGGACTAGTTCTTTAATTCAAAAAGACCCTTGTCAGTATTCAGTATCAAAACAGTTGCACTATTGATTTCTCTTTCTCCTAATTGGCCCCAAGAGACCACATCAAAGGAGAGTACATTTTAAGCCATTAAGCTGCAGGATGTACACCTAACAGACCTCGCAGAAACCTTACCAGAAAGTGGGGATTGGTTAGACAAAGGAACTTTCAAAGATCAGCAAATTGCTAGTGTCCTCTAACCTACCACACAGGGCGAATCCCTTAGGCCCCTGCGGACTCCTGCCCATTCCACTGGACTCCACAAACGCTCCTCAGGATCTACTACTCCGCAGACCCCGCTACACACCCCACCTCCTCCAAGGCAGTCTGAAATGCCTGCAGAAGGCCCTAACCCCAATTCGGAGCCACTTCAGGCCGCTCCAAGCCACCACCAGCAACCAGCCCCCGTCCTGCCTAAGCCCCAAGCTTGGCCCCTGTAAAACTCCTGCTCAATCAACAAGCCCCACCCAACTCTCAGGCCCGCCCATCTGGCCGCCCCCGGCCCTGCTCTAGCTCTGCCTAGAGTCCAACACGCACCGTCCAGTCCCCTCGCGCGGGCCCCGCCCCCAGCCAGCCCGCGAGTCCCACAAGCCCCGCCCAGGCCCCGCCCCACGGACCCCGCCTCTCTGGCACCGAGTCCCCGCCCCAGAGCCCCGCCCGCCGCTCACCTTCGCTGTCCACGGCCCCGAAGGCCTCCTGCTCCAGGCGCCGCGCCTCCTCGCGGCCGCGCAACTCGAAGCGCCGCGCCCAGCCGGGCCGCGCCCGCCACAGCTCCTGCACCAGCAGCGGGCGCTCGGAGTCGCCCAGCACGCGCAGGTGCTCCGCCCGCCACTCGCCGCTTCCCACGCCCGCCGCCGCGGGCCGGCCCAGCGCGTCGCACAAAGCGAAGGCGTCCACGCAGCTGCTCTCGCCGGGGCCACCGCCGGGGCTGCCTGCTAGGCCGTAGCGCTCTAGCGCCTCGGCCACGAGCTCGCGCGCCGTGGAGCGCGCCGTGGCCAGCACGCTCTTGTAGTTGGCGCCCGATGCCAGTCCGGCGCCGAAGATCTTGAGGACCCCCGGGGGCGCCGTGGCGCGGGTAGCCAGCGGGGGCTCGGGGGCCACGCCCGCCGCCAGCTCCGGCAGCTTCTTCTCGCTGGCCCAGCGCTGCGCGCCCCCCGGGGTCCCAGGGCCTCCTGCGCCGCCGGACCCCGTGGTCCCGGTCCCCGAGCCCCGGAAGAGCTGGGAGATGCGCTTGGCGCGGCTACCGGAGGCTCCCCCGGCCGCCTTGACAGCGCCCACTCGCCGCAGCTCCACGTGCGGCGGGGGCGGAGGTAGCGGCTCGCTGCTGCGGCTCCCCGTGTCCGACGAAGAAGACCTGGGAGTCCGCCGGGGAACAGAGTCGCGGGAGAGAGACCCAGGACGACACGCCAAGACGGGGGTGGGGGCATATTAGGAGGGAAGTGGGCAGAGACCCAGAGGGAGGACAGGGACCCAGGGTGGATGGACGGGGCGGGGGTGAGGGTGGGGACAGACGCGAGGCAAAGAGAGAGAGAAAAAATAAATAAATAAAGGCAAGTCCCACAGTAGGAAATTCCAAGAGGTGAGCAGGGAGGGGAGGAAGGAAGGTGAATCAATCCCCCTGTTCCTTCTGTCCCCATCCCCGTGCCCATCCGGCCTCACTCCACCTCCTGGCCTAGCTCTTACTCCCACCGCGCCCTGGTATCACTGTGCCCCACCGTCTCCCCCTGCCCATCAGCTCGCTTGCCCAATTCAGGATGAGGACCGGAGCCAACCCTTTGCAGGGACTGGGCAGTGAACAGGGACAGATGGGAAGCAGGTGTGCAGGGGCAGGAGTCCTGCAGAGATGGCACTCACTTGACAGAGGCTGCGCTGGGCCAGCGCCGCCCCAGCTTCGCCAGCTGCTTCCTGGGGGAATTGATCCACAGGCCCACGGGGAGATGAAGCTTCCCGAAGCGGGGGCTTCCGCCCTCCTTCCGTTCACCAGATAGCATGGCCCTAAGGGAAGGCGGGTAAGGCCCCAACTCCTGAGGCATTCTTGTGGGGATGGGGTGGAGGGAACCTGGACTCCGAGTCAGAGGGAGGAGGGGGCTGGGGCTCAGACTTGCGAGTCCAGGGGAGGAGAGGGATGGTACCCTGGATTCCTGGGTCCTGGGATGGAAGATGGCTGGGGGACTGAGTCTTGGGGCCCAGGGAGGAGGGGTTTGGGCTGCTGGGTCCCTGGCTCTTACCCTGCTTCGGGTCCGGCACACCCGGAGGCCCTGGCTCCACTGGCCTGGGTCAGTTCCACTGCTCTTGCCTCTGCCACGGCTCCCAGCACTGGGTGGGGGACAGGAAAAGGCAAGAGGAAACCCGGCAGGAAGAGCGGGGAGGGGGCGTCCTGTGAGGAGACCAGGCCTGGGGGAGGAGATCTGGGTAGGGTTGGCCCTGCCCCATTCCTTGATTCTGGAATTACATCGCAGTCAGTTGGTCCCCTCCAGGACCCAAGGGTCCCGGTTTCCTGCCCTTCCTCCCTGAGCGGAGCCCATCCCCAGACCTCTCCTCTCGGGGAACCAAAGGCTAGAATCAGTCCCGTCCCGGGGAGTAAGTCAGATGCTTAGACAACAAGATAAATCTTTATTGTTGCCTCGAATCTGTGGCCTTTTCTTTTGGGACCTGGGTTTGCTCGGCCGCTCCACTGCCAAGGCCAAACAGTGAGGATTTGATGAAATCGATCACCTTCCTTCGACGAAATATCCTAGGGGTGGGAGTGGGGTGCAGATCATGGAACCGGTTTGGGTACTAATTGTGTGGGGGACACCCCTCCCAACCTCCCCCTTTGTGACCTTATTCTAGCAATTATCTAAGCTTCGCCCTTCGAAGTCCTCCTATTCAAGCCCCCCGCACTCCATCCCCAGGAAAGTCCTGCTCTCAGGCCTCAGTAGCCCCCAGACCAGCTTCTGTGTTGGATTCCTGGAAGCCCCGCCCCTTACTCCAAGCCAAGCCTGCCTTCTTCAATGGGTTGCTCACGCAAAGGTAAGGCCGGTTATCAGTGCTAGGGAGCCGCAGATCAGCAGCCCCAGAAGGCGGCTTGCCAGCATTTTCTCGGGCTTCAGAGGCTGGAGGGTTATGGACGACTCCGTGGTCGCCTCCCCCGGGGTTACGATATTTGGAGAAGGTTTTTCCTCCTTGATCATTCTGGGCAACACTGTTAGAGAAAGCTTTAAAGCAGTCCTGGCAGGGCGTGGAGTTCCTGCCCTGGCAAAGACAAGCCCGTCCCAGTAGCCGGCCATCCCAGAGATAATCACGCCTTCAACAGTGTCAAGCCTGAACACACCCAAGGGAACCCCTGTCCTCGGGGCCAGAGGCCACGCCCCCGGCAGGAATCCACACCCCGTGCCCCGAAACCACACCCAACAGGAAGTCACGCCCCCATCGCCAAGGCCACGCCCCCTCCGCGGACCCCAGCTTTCCTGGGCCCTGAATCCTACACTTCTCTCAGCCCCACAGCACTGACCTGTGACGTGAAAATTGATGATCGTGGCTGGACTGGAATTCACAGAGCCCAGCTCGCAGCGGTAGCTGCCTGCATCCTCTGGACCCACCATGGGCTTGGTCAGGGTGGCCTCTTTCCCCTTGGACACCAAGGTCTCCGTATTGTTCCCCCAAACCTAGACCCAAGCTCAAGGGGTCACTGAGGCCTGAGGAATTCAGGGGTTGGGGGAGTACAGGGGTGAGAAGATCACAGGGCCTCAGTGTGGGAGGTGAGTGTCCAGGGTGTCACTGGTCAGGGCACGGGGTCCCCAGAGGTCTGTAGAGACCACACGTAATAGACCACCCTCCTGGGTCATGAGAATCGTGGGTGCAGGCCCATAGATCCAGAACACAAGTATTGTAGTCTAGGGAGTTCAAGGGTTACAGAAGTTGAGGCCCTCACCCTGTAAAAGCTGTAATCAGTGAGGCCTTCGGAAGCCTGATGCCAGTTTAACTCACAGTCCAGGATCATGTCTTCCATTTGAGGAACTTCCACATTCCGCTCTGGGGGTGGGGGATGACCATGGGACACTCATGATTCTGTTTTTGTTTTTGTTTTTGAGATGGAGACTCGCTCTGTCGCCCAGGCTGGAATGCATTGGCGCGATCTCGGCTCACTGCAACCTCCGCTTCCTGGGTTCAAGCGATTCTCTTGCCTCAGCCTCCTGAGTATCTGGGACTACAGGCGCTTGCCACCACGCCTGGCTAATTTTTGTATTTTTAGTAGAGACGGGGTTTCACCATATTGGACAGGCTGGTCTCGAACTCCTGACCTCAGGTGATCTGCCTGCCTCAGCATCCCAAAGTGCTGGGATTACAGGCATGAGCCACTGCGCCGGGCCTCCTTCACGGTTCTTTACCCTCCCCTAATCCTTTACATTTGTTGTAACCTCGTCTTTTCTCTTTTCTTTCTCTCTCGCTCTCTCTCTTTTTTTTTTTTTTTTTTAGATGAGGTCTCGCTCTGTCACCCAGGCTGGAGTGCAGTGGCGCAATCTTATCTCACTACAACCTTCGCCTCCCGAGTTCAAGCAATTCTCTGCCTCAGCCTCCTGAGTAGCTGGGATTACAGGTGCCCACCACCATGTCTGGCTAATTTTTTTGTATTTTTAGTACAAAAACGATGGTTTCACCATCTTGGCCAGGCTGGTCTTGAACTCCTGACCTTGTGATCCGCCTGCCTCGGCCTCCCAAAGTGCTGGGATTACAGGCGTGAGCCAGCGCACCCAGCCTCTTTTTTTTCTTTTTAGACAAGGTCTCACTCTTTTGCCTGGGCTGGAGTGCAGTGGTATGATCATAGCTTACTGCAGTCTCCAACTCCTGGGTCCAAGCAATCCTCCTGCCTCAGCCTTCCAAGTAGCTGGGACTATAGGAACGCAACACCACACCTGACTAATTTTTAAATTTTTTTGTAGAGATGGAGTCTCGCTATGTTGCCCAGGCTGGTCTCAAACTCCTGGCTTCCCGATCCTCCCGTCTCAGCCTCTCGAAGTGCGGGATTATAGGTGTGAGCCACTGCACCTGGCCTAAACCCTACCTTTTCTTGTCTACTGCCCCCACACCCCCATCTAGGCTCTCTCTAGACTGCCTCTCCTCTCGCCCCACCCCACCTGCACCAATTCCTCCTGCTGGGTCCAGTTCTCTCACCTCCGCAATCGTAGGACTTTCGACAAGCGTGAACCTCCTTTTTGCAGTTCTTGCACCAGATCAGAGTTTGCAACATCACACCTGGAGGGGCAGGGTCAAGGCTTGTATTTGCCCACTAAGGGGCATGGCTAAAAGGAGAGGTCAGGGCTAAGGGCTGGGGCCAGGTCATCTATGACATTCCTCGATGGTCAGACAAAGGGACAGGACCAGGACGCAGGTAAGTAGTAAGTGGGCTCCAGCAAGCCTCAGTAAAGAGTGTAAGTAGAGGCCGGGTGCGGTGGCTTACTCCTGTAATCCCAGCACTTTGGGAGGCCGAGGCGGGCGGATCACAAGGTCAAGAGTTCAAGACTAGCCTGACCAACATGGTGAAACCCCGTCTCTGCTAAAAATACAAAAATTAGCTGGGTGTGATGGCGGGCACCTGTAATCCCAGCTACTCAGGGGGCTGAGGCAGGAGAATAGTTTGAACCTGGGAGGTGGAGGTTGCAGTGAGCCATGATCGTGCCACTGCACTCCAGCCTGGGCGACAGGGTGAGACTGTCTCAAAAAAAAGAGTGTAAGTAGAATATGACCTGCTCCCCAAGAAATCCATGGTGCAGAAAGAATACTGGAGACCCAGGAACCTCTCCAAGGCAGAGAATGACAAAACCACCAGGATCCAAAAAGGCGAGTGGGGAGGTTGACTATTCAGAGGGCAGGATGAGGGTTAACTTCTGTAATCCAGACTCACCACATTTGTTGGGACAATAAGCTGTGTCAAAAGAGAAAAAAAGAGAGCAAGAAAGAGATGACAGAGTCAGATTTCTAAATGAAAGATGATGGAAGAGGGGGTTGGGGGAAGAGCTGGGCTTTGGGCTTTTGGGTTCGAGGGAGAAAAGACTTGGGTCTGAAGGAGGAGGCAGTTGGGGAAGCTGAGGAACTGGGCTTGGAGAAGTAAGGGGCAGGAGACAAGGACTCTTAGATAGTGGAAAGAGGAGCTGGGGGACACCGACTCCCATCTTCTCTCACCCTCTTTTTGGAATCGAGCAACATAGGTGGCAAAGGTTTCCTTTTGCAAGTGCAACATCCAAAATAGCTCCTTCACGAACAGATCGCCTGGGAAGACACAGGAACCCCCAATCCCACATGTGAGGTGTTGGAAGTTTACTTCTGCCTGCAGAGTCTGGCAGTCTACTTCCTGGCCTTCTCAGGAAAGGGCACTACAATTGACCGTCTAACATAATGCCAGCTGCTGGGCTAGGCAATGCATATTTTGGGGGATGGGGGAGGGTCTTACCCTGCCACCCAGGCTGGAGTGCAGTGGTGTAATCGTGGCTCACTGCAGCCTCAAACTCCTGGACTCAAGCAATCCTCCCGCCTCAACCCCCCAAGTAGCTAGGACTACAGGCACACACCACCATGCCCAGCTAATATGTATACGTATGTCTATTTTTTGTAGAGACAAGGTTTCACCATGTTGGCCAGGCTGGTCTTGAACTACTGAGCTCAAGTAATCTGCCTGCCTCAGCCTTCCAAAGTGCCAGGATTACAGGCCTGAGCTACCGTGCCCGGCCAGCAATACACATTTAAACTGAACAACTGAGGAAGCATTTTAGAGCCAAGGGAGCTTCAAAGTCCTTTGCTCAAGGCCATACAGCTAGGAAGTGGCAGAGCAGGCATTGGAATCTAGGCGGTCTGGGTCCACAGCCTAGTATCTGACCAAGAGACCAGGCATCACTAACGCTGGCTTCTCTGAGAGATTCGGGACTCCCACCCCCTTGATGCATTTACCTTTTACATCACTGTCTGTGATGCGTTTCAGATCCTTCAGCAAACTCCAGGACCCCTTTTGCAGTGTGGCCTCATCTGTCAGAGGAGATATAACCCCAGATTCCAGCCTTACTGTCTCATTGGCGCGCCTAATCTTAGAAACTACAATACCCATGAGGCCACTGGGCAAGGATAGGCCTGGTTAAGGACTCAGCCGCCCGTTGCCTTCTGGGAGTTGTAGTTTTATTACATAAAATGGCCAGCCGAGGATAGGGAAAACAGTATTTACTAGCCCCGGGGAACCTCGGAATCTGCATCTCAGCCTTCTCCATTCCCGAATCCCGGAGACCCTGCTGTCAGCCTCTTCCTTCCCCTGGTCTTATCTCCCTCCTTTCCCAGGACCCAGGGGTCCGTGGTCCCCCCTGCCCTCACCAACGACCCCCATATAGGCATCCTCATTAAGCGACAGTTCCTGGAAATCCTTCACGGCGTTCTCTACCCTTTCCATCATGGCTTTGTGATGCTTCGCATCCAGGTGGCCAGGCAGGTAATCTTTCTCCAGGGACTTTAGCGCCAGCACGACAGACGGGTCACATATAACACACCCCTCGGCAGGAAGCAAGCAACCGGCCAGCGCCGCACACAGGAGGGTAAAATGCGGCCCCATTGCAGCCGGCGCGCACAGTTCCCGAAGACCGTTAGGAAGGGTGCTCTCACCCCAAACCGAGAGCAGGAGAACGCTAAACGGAGAAAAGCCAAAATCCATCTTAAGAAATCCCACTGGGCCGCCTATCCATGGGGTCCGCAAACCTCGAAAAGAGGATCTTCAGGAAATCTCCAAATAAAGAGGACCTATGTCCTTCATCAAATGCCTCCGAAGTGTGAAACTGAGCCCCAATCCAGGGGACCCAAAATTTAGGGTTCTCACTGAATCCCCCAACTGAGAGATCAGAAAAACCATTAAACAGGAATCACTCATAAGTCCCCAAACTCAGAACCTGGAATCTCCCAACCCCATGCGCCCCTTCCCAAAATCCCAAACTGTGGAATTTTCCAAGTCCCCACATTGACGTGAGCCTGAACTCCAACCCTTAAGAGCAACACTGAGGCACTCCCCCGCCAGCCCCCCAAAACCTGTTGAACCTCAAGCTGAAGATTCAATGCCCAAACCAATAAACATCTAACACAGACCCAACCACGATATTATCAAACTCGGAACTCCTTCAAAACCAAAACACATACCAGATTCCTAGAACTGAGGACCCCACTAACACTTAAGCGAGACTCCATGCGGTCCTCTAGACCTAGGGGGCCCTTGTTCACCCTTCCCCAAAACTAACGGGCTCCCAATTTGCAGGGCGCACCCTTCCGCTTAGAAAAAGGAGCCCCGATGCATCCTGAACAGTGATGCACCCTAAACAGCCGCTCCCCGACCTTGATTCCTGATTTGTGGCCTCTAACACTAGGGTTCATTGAGGAGCCCGGTCCAGGTTCTGAGGGCTTTCAAAGAGGAAGCCGGGGTCATGACCACCTACGCTAATTTTCCCAGGGGTAAAATCAAGGATTGTGTTGGGGACGAGGGTAAGGTTGGTTGCGTGAAATCGAGAGCTTTTCGACGGGGTGTGAGTCACGGACGATCCCCTCTCCACAAGGAACTCCTGGAACCACCCCCTCCGAGCTTCTCACGTAGGGGCCCGAATTCCTTTATAGATATTCCTTGGGGGTTTCCTCGGCCCCACCCAGAAACCCAACTCTGTCTGATTGGACTGCAACAAAGGGAGGTCCCGCCTATCGCTCCATGACGTCACAGAGGCTGCAGCCTTTTTGGACTAGAACTTTCCCAGCATCTAGGGAAGAGGAAGCCTCCTGACTGCTCTGGCTTCCAGAGTCAAGGACCGGACTCAGGCCTTCAGTTTCCTCCCTTCCCCTTGCCCCAGGACCCAGGCTTTGGGCTAGATCCGGCCCCCCAGGCCGCTGCCGCCCCGACCGCGGTCCTTGGAAACGGCTGTCGAGCCACGAAGTGGACATTTTAGCCCTAAGACTACAACTCCCAAAATGCCCTGGGGCCTCTTTCTCTGTAGCTGACTGGCGCTGCCAACCTCATAGCTTTCCGGGAAATGTAGTTCAGTGATAATCCGCTCCCTCCTCCGCCTCTTCTGCCCACGCGGAGGTCCCAGTGGGAGGAGAGGACTGGGGGCCAATACTGAGAGTCCAGGAGTGAGCAACTGGGGGCTCAGACGTTAGGGTCCTGGAAGGTCTCTCTCTCCTGTGTGATAGAAACAGGGAACCAGAAAAACAGGGACCACAACTCACACAAGTCCAGCAACAAGGGGCTGTCAGATCTAAGTAGGGACAGTACTCCCAATCACGAGTAATAAAAATCCTCAGGGCCGGGCGCGGTGGCTCACGCTTGTAATTCCAGCGCTTTGGGAGGCCGAGGCGGGCAGATTGTCTGAGGTCAGGAGTTCGAGGCCAGCCTGGCTAACATGGTGAAACCCCGTCTCTACTAAAAATACAAAAATTAGCTGGGCATGGTGGCGAACGTCTGTAGTCCCAGCTACTTGGGAGGCTGAGGCACCAGAATCCGAGAGGTGGGAGTTTGCAGTGAGCCGAGATCACACTACTGCACTCCAGCCTGGGCCACAGAGCAAGACTCAATCTCCGAAAAAAAATAAATTAATTAAAAAAAAATAAAAGTCTTCAGAAGTACCCCACCTTTTCCTCCACTCTCTTACACACACACACACACACACACACACACACAAACCCACACACACATACACAGTGGCTCTGGCTCCAAAAAAGCTACAGAGACACGGGTTAGTGCTGTAGACTTTTAATTCATACCTCCTGCTCTCTCACCCGTGGCAGCTGAGTTGGGAACAGTACTGTAACAATTGTAACTGTAACTCCCTGATAAGCCTACAGGCATGGGGTCTGGATGAGTAGACAGGGGATGTGATCAGAGCTGACTATGTTTAAGGTTTCTTCTTTCACCCTCCAAAAAACAGCAAGGGGCTCCAGAGATCTCGACAACCCTGTCCACCTTGGCCAGACCTCGTGCTCCTGCCTGGATCTGAGGCTGGGTCCAGGGTCTGCCTACCTTTAGATCGTTTTATCTCAGACCTGCCCAAAGTCAGATGTAGTGGTTCTGGGAGTTCAGGGACAGACAGTGGTTAGCAATGAGCACAGTACCTGACAGTTTGTCACAAGCACAGAGGGTGTGTTTATACCTGCACACTTCCAGAAAACAGATCCCAGACCCTCAGCAGCCCACCTGCAGACAAAGACCAACTTCCTTCATTGTGAGAGGCAACCTGAACTCACACCCAATATATGGAGCTCTTGGCAGTTTATGAGCTTAAAAAAAAGTGTCCCTGGATCCCTGGAAAGTTCTGCTCCAGAAGCTGTACCATTTTGGCAGTGATCCCTCACCCCATGTTCACATTTTAGCCTGTCTGCTCAAAACAAACAAAAAAAAAGTCTTTGAGGGGCTGTGGGGCTTGTTGGACAGAGTCCTGCTCTGCTCACCAACTACCCCAGCTTTTCCAGAGACTGTGAACAGAGCAAGACGCTGGCCAACTAGAGATTGTTTGTTTTCCATCTCAATTTTTCCAGCAATGGTGGAACATTCATTAGATGCTACAATTAGGTTGCACATTCATTAGATTCTTCACTTGGCCCGGTGTGCTGGCTCACATCTGTAAACCCAGCATTCTGGGAGGCCAAGGTGGGAGGATTGCTTGAGCCCAGGAGTTCAAGAACCGCCTGGGCAATATCACAAGACCTCATCTCTACAAAAATTAAAAAAAATTATCCGGGCCAGGCATGGTGGCTCACGCCGGTAATCCCAGCACTGTGGGAGGCCGAGGTGGGCGGATCACGAGGTCAGGAGATCGAGACCATCCTGGTTAACACGATGAAACCCCGTCTCTACTAAAAATACAAAAAAAATTAGCCGGGCGTGGTGGCGGGCGCCTGTAGTCCCAGCTACTCAGGAGGCTGAGGCAGAATGGCATGAACCCGGGAGGCGGAGCTTGCAGTGAGCTGAGATCGCGCCACTGCACTCTGGCCTGGGCTACAGAGCAAGACTCCCTCTCAAAACATAAATAAATAAATAAATAATTAAAAAAAATTATCCGGGCTGGGCACAGTGGCTCATGCCAGTAATCCCAGCACTTTGGGAGGCCAAGGCAGGTGGATCACAAGGTCAGGAGGTCGAGACCATCCTGGCCAACGTGGTGAAACCCCGTCTCTACTAAAAATACAAAAATTAGCTGGGCATAATGGCCTGTGCCTGTAGTCCCAGCTACTCAGGAGGCTGAGACAGGAGAATCGCTTGAACCCAGAAGGCGGAAGTTGCAGTGAGCCAAGATCACGCCACTGCACTCCAGCCTGGGCAACAGAGCGAGACCCTGTCTCCAAAAAAAAAAAAAAAAAAACTGAAAAGATTCTTCACCTTAGTTATCTGGATTTCCAGAACCCCATCCTGTCCATAAGGGCCCTGCAGGGTTCTTCACAGGCATCAAACCTGGTCCTCTCTAGAACAAGTCTCCCTCTAGAATCGCTCCAGAAACACAGAAGGGGACTTGGTGACTGCTTGCTCTGGACCAATCATATGTTCCTTCAGTCTTTGGAGGACCCAGGGGAGAAGTAACCCCTCTTCTAGAGTAGACCAGAGGGAGAGTTCCCCATTCCTGGGGGCAGCCATCTGGAAGTACTGTAGATATGGGCTGGGAAGAGCAGGTGGGCACTGTGGCTTCTAGAACTGCCTGCCAGCCATCAGGACAAGATGTTTTGCTAGTTCTAGAATGTTCAGACATTTCCAGAAACGTCCCCCTTCTCTCCAACTCTCCCAGCTAGAATCACTCTGGATACGGGCACCCATTTGCTTTAGGAACACCACAAGCTTCTCCAGAAGATGCCAGGCCTCTGGAGCCATGTACCACTGGCTCTAGAAAGATCAGGCTACTTCAGAAAGTCTCCCTGGCTCTCAAGGCTTAGCCAATGTCCAGAGTGGAGACAAGTCTGCATTAATGCCCACCCACTCGGGCAGGAAGGCGGCCTCCGGCTTAAAGATCTTCAGGAACTCAGAGTCTGGCAAGGTGAAGTTGGCCAGGTAGACAGTGTCTCCGCCAGCCAGGTAGGCAGCCCAGAAGCCGAAGGTGCCAATGGTCATAATGGTGTGGTTGCACTGTGTGAGCAGGGCAAAGTCTTTCCACGGTGTAGCCTCCTGTCCATCGCCAGCAAACGTCACATCGCCCTGGGAGGTGTCGATGTTTTCTTTACACCACTCCATGCCGTTGCTGGTGACCACGAAAACGGGGGCTTCGTGCCGTGCCCGGAACCAGTCCATGGCCTGCCGGAGGTAGGCGCTGTCGCCCACCACACCCTTCCAGCGCTGAGGCATAACCTGCAGATAGTCCCCACGGCGCACGTGGACGCCGACAAAGGTGCGCGGGCGGTCCCCTGTGCGGCCCAGGCGGAGCTGACCCAGCACACTCTGCGCCTCTTCCCGAAGGTGGTCGTGCAGGGTGAACTCTCTGCGGATCTGTTCCCGGAGATGGTGGAAGAAAGTCCAAGAGCAGGGGAAGCCAGAGAGCTTCAGGAAAGGATCTCTCAAGTCCGCGTACTCCTCCGACATCCAGTCGTGAAGCTGCAGCTCCCGCCACGGCGTGCGGCTGTCCGCTTCTGGGGCCAGCACGGGCAGGGTGATGCGGAATACCGGGGCCAGGGCGGCATGCATGGCAGGCAGGATAAAGGCCCGGCGGCCGTTGAGCTGGGCCAGAGCCAGCAGCGTGGCATACTGTCCCATCTGATTACCAAACCGGCCATTGGGGTAGACAGTCCAGGTGCCGGAGAGGGAAGCAGGGTGCTGGGGACAGGAAGAGGAGGCGTTGGGGCCCATCGCAGTACCCGGCAGGCAGAAGATGGCCACTGGGGGTGTCACCAGGCCGCGGTCTGGACACAGGATCGACAGGCCTAGGCCATGTGGAAAGCTGTCTTGATGGATATGGAGGAAGAAGGAGATTACAGAGAGGACACAGACTAGCAGGAAGGCCAGGCAGAGCTGACGATGGCTCGGGGGCCACATGGCTGCAGGGGAGGAAAGGCGAATTAGCAAATGCACTGAGGCTGAGGAGGGATGTGGGGTAAGGGAGGCGCCTGGGGTGCAGCACTCCTTAGTCCCAGGGAAAGAGGAAGTTAAAGGTTTAGACTCCTGGGGCTGAGGTAGGGAGAGCCTGATTCCTAGGTTTCAGGGATGAGAGCCTTGGAATTTCGGGGCATGGGGACTGGAAGACAAGTGGTTTTCAAGATAGCCATGGTTTGGCTGGGCACTGTGGCTCACACCTGTAATCCCAGCATATTGGGAGGCTGAGAGGTGGGAGGATCCCTTGAGCCTAGGAGTTCAAGATCAGCCTGGGCAACAGAGCACTCTTACAAAAAAATTTTAAAATTAGCTTGGCATGGGCCCGGCGCGGTGGCTCACACCTGTAATCCCAGCACTTTGGGAGGCCAAGGTGGGTGGATCACCTGAGGTTGGGAGTTCGAGACCAGCCTGACCAATGTGGAGAAACCCTGTCTCTACTTAAAATACAAAATTAGCCGGGCATGGTGGCGCATGCCTGTAATCCCAGCCACTCGGGAGGCTGAGGCAGGAGAATCGCCTGAACCCGGGGGGCGGGGGTTGCGGTGAGCTGAGATCATGCCATTACACTCCAGCCTGGGCAACAAGAGTGAAACTCCATCTCCAAAAAAAATAAATAAAATTAGCTTGGCATGGTGGCACATGTCTGTGGTCTCAGCTACACCGGATGCTAAGGCGGGAGGATCCCCGGAGCTCACAATGAGCCGCGATAGCACCACTGACTGCACTCCAGCTTGCGCGACAGAGAGGGACCCTGTCTTAAAAAAAAAAAAAAAAAAAAAAAAAAAAAAAAAAAAAAGTGGTCCAGGTTCCTACACCTTTCCTGAAGGAATCTCGAGTCTCCCCTCCTGTAAGTTCCGCTGATACTGGACTCTTCCACCAGCCTGTTTCTCAGGAGTACCTGTCTGAGAGGTGCAAAATCCACCACAGAGGTGATGATGGGAAACGATAGTTCAAGTAAAACAAGAGAGGCTGGAGGGTCAGGAGCGGAAGGAGCATCTTGGTTGCTGGAGGAGTAATGGCTGGGGAGGTGGCGGAGATTCCTAGGGCCTTAGGAAGACCTGGAGAGGAGGTTGGGGGTGCACCTCCTGGTTCTGAAGGAGTTGTTCCTGGGTCCCAGGAACAACTGAGTGGGGCAGTCCCCACTTACCCGAGCTGCTTGCAGGTGGCAGATCCACAGTCCGCTTTTCGTGGCCGGAGCGCACCCTCCGCAAAGGCAGGCCACATCCGGCCGCCCCTGGAACGCCAGGCGTCCGGCTATCCGGCCCGGCAGCCCTCCCCTTCGCGCAGCCTGTCCGGACTGGCAGCGAGGGCTTGGGGAGGAGAGGAAGGAGAGGGCGCGGCCGGGAGTCTCGCGGCGTCCGCCCTCCCGGGCCGGGCGGATGGCTGGAAGGTGGAGCCCCGCCCGTCACTTGGCGCCGAGCCCCAGCGCCAGGGGCTAAGGCGATGGCCCCTGGGCCCACCGCTCCCCAGATCAGGGATGCAGGGGACCGCGCCCTGCCCCTCCGCCCCGTCATTGACCGGCGCGAAGGCTTCACCCGGGGCAGGCTACCTGGCTTCTGAGCAGCCGCGGCATCATTGCGTGGACCAGGAGACGGAGCGCCCAGTTGCAATGCTGGAGCCGGGAGGTGCAATCCGCCGCCCTCTCTCTTCCGGTGCCAGGGCTTAGAGTCGGCCCCCGACACCTGGGTGCTTCGAGCCTGGCCACGCCCCAGCGGCTGGGCAGGGCCCCCGCACCTGGTCCCGGCGAGTGGAGCGATCGTCCGCCCTCTGCCGCGTCCTCCTGGGGGATGGAGAACCTGTTTGCCAGGCTGCCGCCGGAGCGCGCGAGGGCCTCCAGCCTGCAGGTGCCCCCGCGCCCACCAGGGTCTCCGATCTCCCACACCCCCCGCCTCACCGTCCACACTCAAATTCCAGAATCCCAGCCCCTAGTCACTCCTTTTGGGGAATTCTAGGGTCCCGTGCCAAACTGCTACTTTCCAGACCTGCATTGCACGAAGGCAACCATTCCAAGGCTGGAGACCGGAGTGGAACAGGGTCTGTTTCCCACGCCGTCAGCGGGGGCCGTTGGCTGCCGGCGCCAGAGACAAAGGCCTCTGCCCGCTTGTCACCTAATTAAAGCATTTTCTCTGGTCCAAGGCCCACCTCCAGCATCGCCAACCCCGAGCAGGGCAGGCTAACGTAGGGTCCAGCCCTACGGGGCTTTGCGGGTGGGTGTTCTTCCCCTGTGCGGAGAGGAGAGATTGTAAGAAATAAAGACACAAGACAAAGAGATAAAGAGAAAACAGCTGGGCCCGGGGGACCACTACCACCAAGACGCAGAGACCGGTAGTGGCCCCGAATGGCTGGGCGCGCTGATATTTATTGTATACAAGACAAGGGGGGCAGGATAAGGAGGGTGAGTCGTCCAAATGACTGATAAGGTCAAGCAAGTCACGTGATCATGGGACAGGGGGCCCTTCCCTTTTAGGCAGCCGAAGCTGAAAGAGAAGGCAGCATACGTCAGCGTTTTCTTCTCTGCACTTAGAAGAAAGATCAAAGACTTTAAGACTTTCACTATTTCGGGCGGGCGCGGTGGCTCCCGCCTGTAATCCCAGCACTTTGGGAGGCTGAGGCGGGCGGATCACAAGGTCAGGAGGTGGAGACCATCCTGGCTAACACGGTGAAACCCTGTCTCTACTAAAAATACAAAAAATTATCCGGGCGCGTGGTGGAGGGCGCCTGTAGTCCTAGCTATTTGGGAGGGTGAGGCAGGAGAATGGTGTGAACCCAGGAGGCGGAGATTGCAGTGAGCCGAGATCACGCCACTGCACTCCAGCCTGGGGGACAGAGCGAGACTCCGCCTCAAAAAAAAAAAAAAAAAAAAGACTTTCACTATCTCTTCTACCGCTATCTACTACGAACTTCAAAGAGGAACCAGGAGTACGGGAGGAAAATGCAAGAGGACAAGGAGCGTGACCATTGAAGCACAGCACAGCACAGCAGGATGACTGCGGGCAGGCCTGGATAATACCCAGCCTCCCACAAGAAGCTGGTGGAGCAGAGTGTTCCCTGACTCCTCCAAGAAAAGGAGATTCCCTTTCGTGGTCTGCTGAGTAACGGGTGCCTTCCCAGACACTGGCGTTCCCGCTTGACCAAGGAGCCCTCAAGCGGCCCTTATGCCGGTGTGACAGAAGGCTCACCTCTTGCCTTCTAGGTCACTTCTCACAATGTCCCTTCAGTACCTGACCCTATACCCACCCGTTGTTTCCTGGTTATATTAGTTATACAACAAAGAATAAAAGTAACAGCTAATGATTAATAATGTTTACACTAATGATTGATACTGTCCATGATCATCTCTATATCTAATTTGTATTATAACTATTCTTATTCTAACTATTTTCTTTATTATACTGAAACAGTTTGTGCCTTCAGTCTCTTGCCTCGGCACCTGGGTAATCCCTCCCCACAGACTGACCCTCGCATTCAAGATACATCAATGTCAAGGACGCAGGAGTTTGACTTGATTCCCAGAAGTTTAACCATCATCTCTCCAGGCTCAGGACTCCCAGCACCCAGACCCTTCTGCTCACACCCAGCAGTCCAGGCCCCCAGACCCTCCTCCCTCAGACTTAGGAGTCCAGGCTCCCGGCCCCTCCTCCCTCAGACCCAGGAGTCCAGGCCCCCGGCCCCTCCTCCCTCAGACCCAGGAGTCCAGGCCCCCTGCCCCTCCTTCCTCAGACCCAGGAGTCCAAGCCCCCCGCCCCTCCTTCCTCAGATCCAGGAGTCCAGGCCCCCAGCCCCTCCTCCCTCACACCCACGAGTCCAGATCCCTAGCCCCTACTCCCTCAGACCCAGGAGTCCAGACCAAAGCCCCCTCCTCCCTCAGACCCCGGAGCCCAAGTTCCCCAGCCCCTCCTCCCTCAGATCCAGGAGTACAGGCCCAGACCCTCCTCCCTCAGACCCAGGAGTCCAGGCCCCCCACCCCTCCTCCCTCAGACCCAGGAGTCCAGAGCCCCAGCCCTCCTCCCTCAGACACAGAAGGCCTATCCTTGCACCCTTAGGGGCTCCAGGAAATTAGCCAACCTGTCTTCCCTCTGGGTGCCCACTCCAGGGCCTGGCTTGGCTGCCAACTCCAGTCAGGGACTTTCAGCCACCCCTCCCCCCAGGTTATTTCAGGAGCACCTGCCTGGGCCTGGGATGGCTTCTCTGGTGAAAGAAACACCAGGATTGCATCAGGGAGGAGGAGGCTGGGATGTCCAGGGTCTGAGCATCTGAGCAGGGACAGATGAAGTTGAGGTTGGCCCACGGCCAGGTGAGAGGCTTCCAAGGCAGGACACTTGTGTCTCAGATGCGGTCGCTTCTTTCGTACAGCAATTGCCGCCTTGCTGAAGATCAAGGAACCTCAGTGTCAGATCACGCCCTCCCCCCAAACTTAGAAATTCAGATGGGGCGCAGAAATTTCTCTTGTTCTGCGTGATCTGCATAAATGGTCCAAGAGGTGGTTCTTCCAGGAGCCCAGCACCCCTCCTCCCTCCGACTCAGGTGCTTGAGACCCCAGATCCTTCTCTCTGAGACTCAGGAATGTGGGCCCCCAGCCCCTTTCACCTGGGTCCCAGCTAACCCGATCCTCCCCTCCCTCATCCCCTAGACCCAGGAGTCTGGCCCTCCATTGAAAGGACCCCAGGTTACATCATCCATTCAGGCTGCCCTTGCCACGATGGAATTCTGTAGCTCCTGCCAAGTGGGTCAAATATCATGGTTCAGGCGCAGGGAGGGTGACTGGGCGGGCCTGTCTGGGTATAAATTCTGGAGCTTCTGCATCTATCCCAAAAAACAGGGGTGTTCTGTCAGCTGAGGATCCAGCCGAAAGAGGACCCAGGCACTCAGGCCACCTGAGTCTACTCACCTGGACAACTGGAATCTGGCACCAATTCTAAACCACTCAGCTTCTCCAAGCTCACACCCCGGAGATCACCTGAGGACCCGAGCCATTGATGGACTCGGACGAGACCGGGTTCGAGCACTCAGGACTGTGGGTTTCTGTGCTGGCTGGTCTTCTGCTGGGAGCCTGCCAGGCACACCCCATCCCTGACTCCAGTCCTCTCCTGCAATTCGGGGGCCAAGTCCGGCAGCGGTACCTCTACACAGATGATGCCCAGCAGACAGAAGCCCACCTGGAGATCAGGGAGGATGGGACGGTGGGGGGCGCTGCTGACCAGAGCCCCGAAAGTGAGTGTGGGCCAGAGCCTGGGTCTGAGGGAGGAGGGGCTGTGGGTCTGGATTCCTGGGTCTGAGGGAGGAGGGGCTGGGGGCCTGGGCCCCTGGGTCTGAGGGAGGAGGGGCTGGGGATCTGGGCCCCTGGGTCTGAGGGAGGAGGGGCTGGGGGTCTGGACTCTTGGGTTTGAAGGAGGAAGGGCTGGGGTCCTGGACTCTTGGGTCTGAGTGGGGAGGGGGCTTTGGCTTGGACTTCTCCTGGGTCTGAGGGAGGAGGTGGGCTGTGGGCTTGGACTCCCAGGGCTGGGACAGAGCTGGATGGTGGGACAGAGCCGGGTGGTGGGACAGTCCCGGGTGGGAGAGGTCCTCGAACCACCTTATCGCTTTCTCCCCTTAGGTCTCCTGCAGCTGAAAGCCTTGAAGCCGGGAGTTATTCAAATCTTGGGAGTCAAGACATCCAGGTTCCTGTGCCAGAGGCCAGATGGGGCCCTGTATGGATCGGTGAGTTTCCAGGACCCTCCTCACCACCCACCATGCTCCTCCTGTATGTCGCCCTCACAGCCTGGGGTGCCGTGTCTTGCTCATCCCCCCCGGAGCCAGACTTGATTCTATTTGCTCTGCACGCCCCCAGCTGCAACCTTTGGAGGTTGAAGTTGTTGTCATCAATGTTTGCAAGATGAGGAAACTGAGGCCCAGGCCGGGGCACCACTGACCTCAATCCTGTGATGTGTGGATGCTGGAGCGGCCTGAGGCTCAGGTTATTGGGAGTCTCGTGATTCAGTAACCCCTGCTCCTGCCCACACGGCCCCTGTGTGCACAGCTCATGCTGGGCACAGGGACACTCGGGGAAGCCATGGCCAGTAAAGTGACCAGGACCTTGAGTGCTAGGGAGACCCCCCGCCTGGCCTGAGAGAGCACTGATGGCTCCGAGGGCTGGAATGTTCTCTGTGAAGTCTGAACTGAGAGGCAGGTCCCTGCAGGAGAGCCCTGGGGTAAAAACAAAACCTGCCTTCGCTGTTTTGTTTCCTAGAGGAGGGGCTGGGGGCCTGGACTCCTGGGTCTGAGGGAGGAGGGGCTGGGGGCCTGGACCCCTGGGTCTGAGGGAGGAGAGGCTGGGGGCCTGGACCCCTGGGTCTGAGGGAGGAGGGGCTGGGGCCTGGACCCCTGGGTCTGAAGGAGGAGAGGCTGGGGCCTGGAACCCCGGGTCTGAGGGAGGAGGCGCTGGGGGCCTGGACTCCTGGGTCGGATGGAGGAGAGACTAGGGTCTGGACCCCTGGGTCTGAGGGAGGAGGCTCTGGGGGCCTGGACCCCTGGGTCTGAGGGAGGCAGGGCTGGGGCCTGGATCCTGGGTCTTACATCAGGAAAACATAGAGGAACCCTGTCTCTGATCCTGTTTTTGTCCCCTAGCTCCACTTTGACCCTGAGGCCTGCAGCTTCCGGGAGCTGCTTCTTGAGGACGGATACAATGTTTACCAGTCCGAGGCCCACGGCCTCCCGCTGCACCTGCCGGGGAACAAGTCCCCACACCGGGACCCTGCACCCCGAGGACCAGCTCGCTTCCTGCCACTACCAGGCCTGCCCCCCGCACCCCCGGAGCCACCCGGAATCCTGGCCCCCCAGCCCCCCGATGTGGGCTCCTCAGACCCTCTGAGCATGGTGGGACCTTCCCAGGGCCGAAGCCCCAGCTACACTTCCTGAAGCCAGAGGCTGTTTACTATGACATCTCCTCTTTATTTATTAGGTTATTTATCTTATTTATTTTTTTATTTTTCTTACTTGAGATAATAAAGAGTTCCAGAGGAGGATAAGAATGAGCATGTGTGAGTGTTTGAGGGAAGACATGGCAGCTGTTTTGTCTCCCTTGCCCCGGACAACCCCCTTTACACCTCCCCTCACGTGGTCCTAGGGTCCTGGCTTCCCACTGGGCCTCACTTTTTTCTTTTCTTTTTTCCTTTCTTTTCTTTTTTTTTTTTGAGACGGAGTCTCGCTCTGTCACCCAGGCTGGAGTGCAGTGGCGCGATCTTGGCTCACTCCAACCTCCACCTCCCAGGTTCAAGCAATTCTCCTGCCTCAGCCACCCGAGTAGCTGTGATTACAGTCGTGTGCCACCACACCCAGCTAATTTTGTAATTTTAGTAGAGATAGGGTTCCGCCATGTTGGCCAGGATGCTCTCCATCTCTTGACCTCATGACCTGCCTGCCTTGGCCTCCCAAAGTGCTGGGATTACAGGCTTGAGTCACTGTGCCCAGCCCAGCCTCACTTTTCTACTCTGCTAAAGTGTCCCCAGGGACTGTGGACTATCCCTGCTCTCTGAAAGGACAAGACTGGCCGGGAGTGGTGGCTCACACCTGTAATCCCAGCACTTTGGGAGACCCAGGCGGGCAAATCACCTGAGGTCAGGAGTTCGAGACCAGCCTGGCCAACATGGTGAAACCCCATCTCTACCAAAAATACAAAAATTAGCCAGGCGTGGTAGCACATGCCTGTAATCCCAGCTACTTGGGAGGCTGAGGCAGGAGAATCGCTTGAATCCCGGAGGTGGAGGTTGCAGTGAGCTGAGATTGAGCCATTGCACTCCAGCCTGGGCGACAGAGCAAGACTCAAAAAGTCTCAAAATAAATAAATAAGTAAACAAATAAATAAAATGAGACCAGGCACCATGGCTTACGCCTGTAATCCCAGCACTTTGGGAAGCTGAGGCAGGTGGATTGCCTGAGGTCAGGAGTTAGACCAGCCTGGCCAACACGGTGAAACCCCATCTCTACTAAAAATACAAAAACTAGCCAGACGTGGTGGCGGGCGTCTGTTGTCCCAGCTACTCGGGGGGGCTGAGGCAGAAGAATCACTTGAACCTGGGAGGTGGAGGTTGCAGGGAGCCGAGATCGTGCCACTGTCCTCCAGCCTGAGTAGTACAGCAAGACTCTGTCTCAAAAACATAATAAGTTAATTTAAAAAATACAAATAGCCAGGCGCGGTGGCTCACGCCTGTAAACCCAGCACTTTGGGAGGCCGAGGCAGGTGGATCACGAGGTCAGGAGATTGAGACTATCCTGGCTAATACGATGAAACCCCGTCTCTACTAAAAATACAAAAACAAAATTAGCTGGGCGTGGTGGCGCGCGCCTGTAGTCCCAGCTACTCCGGAGGCTGAGGCAGAATGGCGTGAATGCGGGAGGCGGAGCTTGCAGTGAGCCGAGATCGCGCCACTGCACTCCAGCCCAGGCCACAGAGCGAGATTCCGTCTCAAAAATAAATAAATAAATAAATATAAAAATAAAATGAAAGAGCAGGACTTCTTTCTACAACCCCTCAACTTGTGTGAGCATTGTGTAACTATTTCATAGAGCTACCTCAATAACAGGGGAGCTTTTACGAGATGACACAGCACACTCACATCCTCATGGGAGATGTAGTTTTCTGGCATCATTTAGCAGCAGGAATGAGATCTGTTGGGCCTTAAATCTGGGACAAGGACTCCCGGGTCCTGGAGTAGGTTTGGGGCTAGTGTAACACCCAAGTTCTGGGGAATCAGTGGGCTGGACATCTGGACACCTGGATCACAGGCGAACTGGGGACTGCAGACTTAGGTATCCTGGTCTGAGAAAAAAGGGGCTGGAGGGTGGGAGTTTGGGTTCTCAGAAAAAGGAGCTGAAACCTGGAATTCTTCCATCTGGGTCCTTATGAACTTTTTAATATTTATTTATTTATTTACCTTTTTTTTTTTTTTTTTTTTTCTGAGATGGAGTCTCGCTCTGTCACCAGGCCCGAGTACAGTGGCACAATCTCGGCTCCCTGCAACCTCCGTCTCCTGGGTTCAAGCGATTCTCCTGCCCCAGCCTCCCCAGTAGCTGGGACTACAGACAAGCGCCACCACGCCCGTTTGTTTGTTTGATTGCTTGTTTGTTTGTTTGTTTTGAGACGGAGTTTCACTCTTGTTGCCAAGGCTGGAGTGCAATGGCACAATCTCAGCTCACCACAATCTCCGCCTCCTGGGTTCAAGTGATTCTCCTGCCTCAGCCTCCCGAGTAGCTAGGATTATGGGCATGTGCCACCATGCCCGGATAATTTTGTATTTTTAGTAGAGATGGGGTTTCTCCATGTTGGTCAGGCTGGTCTCGAACTCCCCACCTCAGGTGATCCGCCCGCCTCAGCCTCCCAAAGTGCTGGGGTTATAGGTGTGAGCCACCGCGCCTGGCTGCTTGTTTTTTGAGACAGAGTCTCGCTCTGTTGCCCAGGCTGGAGTGCAGTGGCACAATCTTGGTTCACTGCCACCTCTGTCTCCTGGGCTTAAGCGATTCTCAGCTCTGGAGTAGCTGGGATTACAGGCAGCACCAGCTAATTTTTACACCCACCTAATTTTTGTGTTTTTAGTAGAGACAGGGTTTCACCATGTTGGTCAGGCTGGTCTCAAACTCTTGACCTCAAGTGATCTGCCCACCTTGGCCTTTCAAAGTGCTGGGATTACAGGCGTGAGACACTGCACCCGGCGTTTACTTTTATTTATTTATTTGTTTGTTTGTTTGTTTGTTTTTGAGACAGAGTCTCTTTCTGCCACCCAGGCTGGAGTGCAGTGGTGCGATCTCAGCTCACTGCAACCTCCACCTCCTGCATTCAAGCGATTCTCCTGTCTCAGCCTCCCAAGGAGCTGGGATTACAGGTGTGCGCCACCCCTCCCGGCTTGGACTTCAGCTGGGACTCCTTCCATGGGGGTCCTTATGTAATGAGCGTCATAGATTCCAGTCCCGGCAAGCAAGTTGCCCAGTCTCGCTCCCCTCACACAACCGAGATTTCCATATTGTTCTTCAAGCCACTTCCTGGTAGGAAGGAAGCTGGCCTGGGCCAGCCCCGGTTGCTGCAGCCCGGTGGGAGCTGTCATCCTGGACCCTTCATTTTAAGTTCAAAGTTCAAGTGAGAGAAACATCACAGTCAAAAGGCCCTAACTGTGGGTGGCCGAGGGTCACTGGAGGGACTCGATGCCCAGAAAAAATGAAAGTCACCATTTGTAGAAAGTGCAGTTTTCAACTCTGATCACACAAGCCTGGCTCAGTCAAGGGAAGGAAACAGAATTTGAAATTACCCAAAGCTCCCGAGAAGTGGTTTAGGTCCTGGGGGTGACTCAGGTGAGACGTAAGTTCTTTGTCAGAAGAGACCACATACTGCTGTCAAGGAAAGGCGAGGTGGCCAGTGTGGAAAGAGGAGGGAGCACTGGGCACCATCCTGACCCGGTTCCCATCTGCCTGCCATGCCAGGCCGGAGACCAGGAGACACAGACCCAGAGGGAAGGTAAGAGCCCAACATCCAGAGAGAAGGGGGGACAGGGACCTGATGGGGGGGTCAGAGACCCAGAGATAGGGAGACAGAGACCCAGAGAGAGAGGGGGACAGAGACCCAGAGAGAGAGGGGGACAGAGACCCAGAGAGAGAGGGAGAGTCCCAGAGAGAGGGAGACAGAGACCCAGAGAGAGAGGGGGACAGAGACCCAGAGAGAGGGGGGGCAGAGACCCAGGGAAAAAGGAAGACAGAGACTCAGAGAGAGGGACAGAGACCCAGAGAGGGGGGGGACAGAGACCCAGAGAGAGAGGGGGACAGAGACCCAGAGAGAGAGGGGGACAGAGACCCAGAGAGAGAGGGGGACAGAGACCCAGGGAGACAGGGGGACAGAGACTCAGAGAGAGAGGGGGACAGAGACCCAGAGAGAGAGGGGGACAGAGACCCAGAGAGAGAGGGGGACAGAGACCCAGAGAGAGAGGGGGACAGAGACCCAGAGAGAGAGGGGGACAGAGACCCAGAGAGAGAGGGGGACAGAGACCCAGAGAGAGAGGGGGACAGAGATCCAGAGGGGGGGGCAGAGACCCAGGGAAAAAGGAAGACAGAGACTCAGAGAGAGGGACAGAGACCCAGAGAGAGAGGGGGACAGAGACCCAGGGAAAAAGGAAGACAGAGACTCAGAGAGAGAGGGGGACAGAGACCCAGAGAGAGAGGGAGAGTCCCAGAGAGAGGGAGACAGAGACCCAGAGACAGAGGGGGACAGAGACCCAGAGAGAGAGGGGGACAGAGACCCACAGAGAGGGGGGACAGAGACCCAGAGAGAGGAGGACAGAGACCCAGAGAGAGAGGGGGACAGAGACCCACAGAGAGGGGGACAGAGACACAGAGAGAGAGGGACAGAGACCCAGAGAGAGGAGGACAGAGACCCAGAGAGAGAGGGGGACAGAGACCCACAGAGAGGGGGACAGAGACACACAGAGAGAGGGACAGAGACCCAGAGAGAGAGGGGCACATAGGCCCAGAGAGAGGGGGGACAGAGGCCCAGAGAGAGGGGGACAGAGACCCAGGGGGTGACAGAGGCCCAGAGAGAGAGGGGGACAGAGGCCTAGAGAGAGGGGGACAGAGACCCGGGGGGGGTGACAGAGACCCAGAGAGAGAGGGGACAGAGACCCAGAGAGGGAGGGGGACAGAGACCCAGAGAGAAAGGGGAACAGAGGCCCAGAGAGAGGGGGACAGAGACCCAGAGAGAGGACAGAGACCTAGAGGGAGGAGAAGACCCAGGGAAAAGGGAGACAGAGACCCAGAGAGAGAGTAGGACAGAGACTGAGAGAGTAGGACAGAGACTCAGAGAGAGAGGAACAGAGACGCACAGACAGAGGGGGACAGAGACCCAGAGAGAGGAAAGGCAGGCAGGGAAGCTGAGAAATGTGTTCAAATGGGGACACTTCACTGTACCTGAGGACCTTGAACTCCCAACCCTGTTGTACCCACTTCCTGTAGAAGGAGCCCCTTTCCTCATCTGGACAGTCTGGGGTCCCCTGTCTGCAAAGCCTGTCCTAGGTTGCTGTCTCGCAGGGAACCACGGATCCTCCGCAGGGTCAAGCCCACCAGCTCTTGATGCTTCTAGACCTGCATCCAGACTCAGCTCCCGGCAGGTTGCACAGGATGAGCTGCAGGGTGTGGGCGGTGAGGGGCTGCCATATGCACCCGGAGAACTGCAAGACCTTGCTCACTGATATTGACAGAACCCACACTGAGAAGCCGGTCTGGGACGGGATCGCTGGGGAATGATGGGGCATGATGGAAGCAATTGAATGTTGAATTGGGATGAATTTATTGACAGAGATTCCACACTCAAGCATTGGCTATAGGGGCTGGGAGTGACTCTAGTTCGCTCTTTGGTTGAGTGAAATCTGGATCCCAAATCCTTTGTAAAGGTTGGCCAGGTGCAGCGGCTCACGCTTGTAATCCCAGCACTTTGGGAGGCTGAGGCAGGAGGATAACTTAAGGCCAGGAATTTGAGACCAGCCTGGACAACATAACGAGACACCATCTCTACAAAAATTAAAATTTCGGGCCAGGCACGGTGGTTCACGCCTGTAATCCCAGCACTTTGTAAGGCCAGGGTGGGCGGATCACAAGGTCAGGAGATGGAGACCATCCTGGTCAACATGGTGAAACCCCGTCTCTACTAAAAATACAAAAATTAGCTGGGTGTGGTCGCGTGTGCCTGTAATCCCAGCTACTTGGGAGGCTGAGGCATGAGAATCACTTGAACCCAGGAGGCAAAGGTTGCAGTCAGCCGAGATCATGCCACTGCACTCCAGCCTGGCGACACAGCGAGACTCCGTCTATTTAAAAAAAAAAAAAAGAAAGAAATTCAACTACCCTGGAGCCTGAGGTGTAAGGATCACCTGAGCCTGGAAGATTGATGGTGGCTGTGCCACAGCACTACAGCCTGCACGACACAGTGAGATCTGTCTCTAAAAAATAAAAAATTAGACCAGGCATGGTGGCTTACACCTGTAATCCCAGCACTTTGGGAGGCTGAGTGGGGAGGATTGTTCGAGACCAGGAGTTTGAGACCAGCCTGGGTAACATAGCGAGATTCCCGTCTCTACAAAAAATAGAAAAATTAGCCAGGTGTAATCCCAGCTACTCGTGGGGCTCAGGTGGGAGGTTCACTTGGGCCCAGGAGGTCAAGGCTGCATGAGGTATTACGGCTCCACTGCACCCCAGAACAAGCAGGCTACAGAGCAAGACTCCACCTAAAAAAAAATTTTTTTTCCTCTGTTGTGTCTATTTCCTCTCGTGCTCTTTCTAATAGAGCCTTCGCTCATGATTTTTTTTTCTTTTTTTTTTTTTTGAGACGGAGTCTCACTCTGTCGCCCAGGCTGGAGTGCAGTGGCATGATCTCGGCTCACTGCAACCGCCGCCTCCCAGGATCAAGCAATTCTCCTGCCTCAGCCTCCCAGGTAGCTGGGACTACAGGCGCGCACCACCACACCTGGCTAATTTTTGTATTTTTAGTAGTGACGGGGTTTTGCTTATTGACCAGGTTGTTCTTCAACTCCTGGCCTCAGGGGATCCGTCCACCTCAGCCTCCCAAAGTGCTGGGATTACAGGGGCTCACTGGCACAGTGAGCCACTGTGCTTGGCCCTGGCTAGTTTAACTTTTACTTTTGTACAGACAGGGTCTCACTATGTTGGCCAGGCTGGTCTTGAACTCCTGGGCTCAAGCCATCCTCCCACCTCGGCCTCCCACAGTGCTGGGATTATAGGTGTGAGCTACTGCGCCTGACTCTTGGTCTTGATTTCCCTCTTCCTACAAGGACGCCAGTCACATAGGATTTAGCACACACCCCAACCCAGTATGAACTCACCTTAACTTGATTCCATCTACAAAGACCCTATTTCCCAGGAAGATCACATTCAGAGGTTTCAGGTAGACCTGAAGCTTCCAGGACACTATTTTCCCTCAGTGCACAGCTCTACATAAATTTGGTCACACTCTTCTTCTTCTTCTTTTTTGCAGACAGAGTTTCACTCTTGTTGCCCAGGCGGGGGTGCAATGACACAATTTTGGTTCACCGCAACCTCCGCTGCCCAGGTTCAAGCGATTCTCCTGCCTCAGCCTCCGGAGTGGCTGGGATTACAGGCGTGTACCACCAAGCCCGGCTAATTTTGTATTTTTAGTAGAGATGGGGTTTCACCATGTTGGTCAGGCTGGTCTCGAACTCCTGACCTCAGGAGATCCGCCCGCCTCGGCCTCTCAAAGTGTTGGGATTACAGGTGTGAACCACCACGGCCAGCCTCACACTCCTCTTCTTTTTCTCACATTTAAGTGAGCTGTACCCTTAGGAGAAAGTTGCACAGTTAGCACTAGGGTGGGCCAGGATAGCTTTCTGAGCCTTAAAAATCTTGAAGTTTGGCTGAGACTAGCCTGAAGAACATGGAGAAACCCCGTCTCTACTAAAAATACAAAAGTAGCTTGGTGTGGTGGTGCATGCCTATAATCCCAGCTACTCGGGAGGCTGGGGCAGTAGAATCGCTTGAACCTGGGAGGCAGAGGTAGGTTGTGGTGAGCCAAGATTGCGCCACTGCACTCCAGCCTGGGCAACAAGAGGTAAACTCCATCTCACAAAATTAAAAAAAAATTTTTTTTTAAGTTTGGCCAGGCACAGTGGCTCACGCCTGTAATCCCAGCAGTTTGGGAGGCTGAGGCAGGTGAATCCCCTGAGGTTAGGAGTTCAAGACCAATCTGGCCAACATGGTGAAACCTGCCTCTACTAAAATTACAAAAATTAGCTGGGTGCAGTGGTGTGCACCTGAGGTCCCAGCTACTTGGGAGGTCGAGGCACAGGAATCTCTTGAACCCAGGAGGCAGAGGCTGTAGGGAGCTGAGATCGTGCCACTGCACTCCAACCTGGGCGACAGAGCAAGACTCTGTCTAAAAAAAAAAAGAAAAGAAAAGAAAAAGAAAACTCTCTGGGCATGGTGGTGGGCACCTGAGGTCCCAGCTACTCAGGAGGCTGAGGAAGGAGAATCGCTTGAACCCAGGAGGCGGAGGTTGCAGTGAGCCAAGATCATGCCACTGCACTTCAGCCTGGGCGACAGAGCGAGCCCCTGTCTCTCTCTCTCTCTCTGTCTATATATATATATATATATACACACACACAATAAATAAATAGGCTGACTCCTTGCTGTTTCCCCACAGTATTGTATGCAATATATAACCACTCAGCACAGCCACCTCTCCAGTGTTCAGGAGCAAACTCTATCTCCTTGGTTCTTGCCCCCACCATTATCAGAACCTTCCCTCTGCTTTACTCTCTGAGCGTCTGCCAAGATCAGTTTGGGTTTTGTTTCTCTATTAGTTTTCACCCGTGTGGAGCTTCGTCCTTCCAAGAGGGAGGTTCTACTGAGTGAGCACTTCCCAGATCCCTGGGGAGCCAGGCTATTTAGCATCTTTCAGCTTCTCCACCGCACCCTATCCTCACCTACTCACTGGAGCCCCTAGAGATTTGACTACTGTTCTTGTTTTCTTTTCTTTTTTTTGGGGGGGGGGGTGGAGGGGGACAGGGTCACTGTCGCCCAGGCTGGAGTGCAGTGGCACAATCTCAGCTCTCTGCAACCTCTGCCTCCCAGGTTCAAGCAATTCTCCTGCCTCAGCCTCCTAAGTGGCTCAGATTACAGGTGCCTCCACCTGGCTAATTTTTTGGAGTTTTTTTTTTTTTTTTAGAGAAAGAATCTCGCTCTGTTGCCCAGGCTGGAGTGCAGTGGGCTCACTGGAACCTCCGCCTCCCAGGTTCAAGAGATTCTCGTGCTTCAGCCTCCCAAGTAGTTGGGACTTCAGGTTTGTGCTACCATGCCCGGCTAATTTTTGTATTTTTAGTAGAGACAGGGTTTCACCATGTTGGCCAGGTGGCTCTCGAACTCCTGACCTCAAGTGATCTGCTCGCCTCGGCCACCCAAAGTGTTGGATTACAAGCGTAAGCCATTGCACCTGGCCGAAAACCAATCTGTATCATAACCCCACGGCACCTGAATCATTTCTAAGTGTACAGTTAAGTCGCGTTAAGTATATTCACATTGTTGCACAACCAATCTTCAGAATTTTTTCATCTTATAAAATTGAAACTCTCTACCACAATTAAATCCCACTTCCCCAATTCTCCTCCCTTCAGCTCCTGGCCACTTTTTCTAGCCCCATTTGTTGAAAACATGGTGGTGAGCTCCTTGAATGACTGAGAAGCTTTTGTACATGGACAGGAAAATTCACAACAATTTGTTTTTTTGTTAATGATCAATGAATTTTTAAACAATTATCTTTCCTTTAAACATTCACAGACTACTTCTACAGCTAAAAATAACAAGCCACAAATTTCACAATTGTAGATTTCACCTAAATATTTGAACAGTGATTGCACATTTAATCAGTGAACTTTTCACAAATCTGATATTGTGGTTTCCTTTAAATGCCATGAATAGGAGAAAAACAGTAATATACTCTGTCATACTTTTCACAAGTCTGATATACCAGATTCTTACAAATGCTTTAAATATTTTCGAGAAGGCTGGGCAAGGTGGCTTACACCTGTAATCTCAGCACTTTGAGAGGCCAAGGTAGAAGGATCACCTGAGCCCAGGAGTTCTAAACCAGACTGGGCAACATAGCAAAAGCCCATCTCTACCAAAAAAAAAAAAAAAAAAAAAAAAAAAAAAAAATTAGCCAAGTGTGGTGAAGCGCACCTGTAGTCCCAGCTAGTTAAGAGGCTGAGGTGGGAGGATCACTTGAGCTGGGGAGGTCAAGGCTACAGTGAGCGGTGATCACACCACTGCACTCCAACCTGGGTGATAGAGAGAGACCCTGTCTCAAAAATAAATAAATATGGCCGGCGTGGTGGTTCACGCCTGTAATCCCAGCACTTTGGGAGGCCGAGGTGGGCAGATCACCTGAAGTCATAGTGAAACCCCGTCCCTACTAAAAATACAAAAATTAGCCGAAAGTAGCCCAGTATGGTGGCGCATGCCTGTAATCCCAGCTAATTAAGTGGCTGAGGCAGGAGAATCACTTGAACCTGGGAGGCGGAGGTTGCAGTGAGCTGAGATCACGCCATTGCACTCCAGCCTGGGCAACAAAAGCGAAACTCCGTCCCAAAAAATACCTTCCCAGAGAGCTCCCTTACCCTTTCACCAAGTGGAAACACAGCAAGAAGGTGCCAGCAATGAACCAGGAAACCGGCCCACACCAGACACAGAATATGCTGCTGCCTTGATGTTGGACTCCACACCCTCCAGAACTATGAGAGATACATATTTGTTCCTTAAGCTACACAGTCTGTGGTATTTTTGTTACAACAGCCTGAATGCCCTCTTCCAAGTCAATTCTCACCAAGCCGACATTCCAGGGCAAAGCCCGTGTTATGTTAGAGTTTGTCATAACCACATGAATTGGGTTATTTATTAATTTATTTATGAGACGCAGTTTTGCTCTTGTCACCCAGGCTGGAGTGCAATGGCAAGATCTCGGTTCACTGCAACCTCCCCCTCCTAGATTCAAATGATTCTCCCGCCTCAGGCTCCCGAGTAGCTGGGATTACAGGCACCCGCCACCACGCCCAGCTAATTTTTTTGTATTTTTAGTAGAGACGGGGTTTCACTATGTTGGCCTGGCTGGTCTCAAACTCCTGACCTCAGGTGATCTGTCCGCCTCGGCGTCCCAAAGTGTTGGGATTTCAGGCGTGAGCCACCGCGCCCAGTCGACTCAGTGTCTTATTTTTATAATACAGCCTGAAAAACTTGTTCTAAGTCATAGTATTGTAATAGGTTGGGACATGAGATTATTTCACGGCTGTTTGTTCCAGGACCTTCTTCGGGAAACGTGTGGGGCGTTTCCTCTTTGTTACACACTCAGGGTGAGCCCATTTTTCCTCTACTTGTTTGGGTGAAGCTTCGCCGCTGTCTCTGCCACAAAGCTGACCCTCCAGCTCTGTGACCCCCTTGGCAGCTGGCACCAGCAGCACGGGGCCCTGGCAGGGCGCTGGCTGGCAGGAGGAGGGCTGTAGGGATTTCTCACCAGCCCCTAGTTCCACACGGCGTCTTGCCAGGAGCCAGGGACAGCAATGGCTGCAGCTTCCTGTTACTTTCTGCTCTTCCGGAAGTAGATTTCCAGGCCCCTCAGAGAGAGGTCCCAGCCTCCATTAGGCCACGCCCTCTTGGAGGTCAGAGACCCGCTGCCTGCAGCCCACTCCCTAGAGGTCTATTTGGTTTGCATAGTCGCCGTTTTTTCATAATAAAACTTAAAAAAAAAAAAAAAAGACCAATTAAAACCTGTAAAACAGGTGGCAGGTGATCAGGATTAGAATGCTTTGAAATCTTTTGTTATTCTGGAATATGACAGAATGATTATATTTACATTTGGTCACTTTAAGGATGCATGTTAAAATTTCCAGAGTGGGCCAGGCGCTGTGGCACACCCCTGTGATCCGAGCACTTTGGGAGACCGAGGCAGGAGGATCGATTCCCTGAGCCCAGGAGTTCGAGACCAGCCTGGGTAACATGGTGAAACACCGTCTCTAAAAAAACATACAAAAATGTGCCGGGCATGGTGGCACACACCTACAGTCCCAGCTACTTGGGAGGCTGAAGTGGGTGGGTCGCCTGAATTCAGGAGTTTGAGGCTGCAGTGAGCTATGATTGCACCATTGCACTCCAGCCTAGGTGACAGAGCAAGACCCTGTCTCTAAAAATAAATAAATAAATTTTCTTAACTTGGAAACAGTCACAAACATTTAAAAATTTGGAAGTACAGTACAAGCAATTCTTATTTTCCAGAACCATTTGAAAGTCACATGTGCCCTTGAAACCCCATCACTACATTAACACATACTCCAGTGTGTACTTTCTGCAAACAAGGACATTCTCCTACACAACCAAAGCAGGGCTGCCAAAATCAGGAAAGTAGCCTTGACCCACGACTACTCTGGAATCATCAGACCTCCTTCATGTTTGCCACATGTCCCAGTGATGCTTTTTATGGCAAAAGAATGCAGTTCAGAGCCGGGCGCGGTGGCTCACGCCTGTAATCCCAACAATTTGGGAGGCCAAGGTGGGCGGATCACCTGAAGTCAGGAGTTCGAGACCAGTCTGGCCAACATGGCAAAACCCCGTCTCTACTAAAAATGCAAAAATTACCAAAAATGGATGCCTGTAACCCCAGCTACTCGGAAGGCTGAGGCAGGAGAATCACTTGAACCCTGGAGGAGGAGGTTGCAGTGAGCCGAGATCGTGCCACTGCACTCCAGCCCAGATGACAAGAGTGAAACTCTGTCTCAAAAATAATAATAATAATAATAATAATAATAAAATAGCCGGGCGTGGTGGCGGGCATCTGTAATCCCAGCTACTCAGGAGGCTGAGGCAGGAGAATCTCTTGAACCCGGGAGGTGGAGGTTGTAGTGAGCCATGATTGCACCACCGCACTCCAGCCTGGGCAACAAAGCGAGACTCTGCTCTCCCCACCGCCAAAAAAAGAATGCAGTTCAGGGTCATGCACTGCTTCTGAGGGCAGGTCTCTTTGAAAGTCAGGAAGGACAGTTCCTCAGTCTTCCCTGGTGTTCATGACCTTGGCATTTGGAACATTACAGGCCGGTTATCGAGTCGTCTCTCCCTCCGTGTGGATTTATTTGATGTTTCCTCGTGATCAGATTCTTTGGCAGCACAACGACTGAGATCATGTTGTGTGTTTCTCACTGGAAGTCAGGTCACTTGCGGCGTCCACCTCTCCAGTTTCTGATGACATTTGCTTCAGTCACATGATGCAAGTGGCATCAGCCGGACTTGTCCTTGCCAAGCAATGAGAGCTTTGAAACTATACTAATATCACATTCCTCAGGAAATCTTCAGGATTTTTTGTTTTCTTTTTTTTTTTTTTTTTTTTTGAGACAGAGTCTCACTCTATCACCCAGGCTGGAGTGCAATGGCGCGATCTTGGCTCACTGCAACCTCTGCCTCCCGGGTTCAAGCAATTCTCCTGCCTCAGCCTTCTGAGTAGCTGGGATTACAGGCGCATGCCACCACAGCCAGCTAATTTTTGTATTTTTAGTAAAGATGGGGTTTCACCATGTTGGTCAGGCTGGTCTCGAACTCCTGACCTCGTGATCCACCTGCCTTGGCCTCTCAAAGTGCTGAGATTACAGGCGTGACCCACTGCGCCTGGCCCTTTTTTTTTTTTTTTTTTTTGAGATGGAGTCTTGCTGTGTCGCCCAGGCTGGAGTGCAGTGGTACAATTTGGCTCACTACAACTTCAGTATCCCAGCCTCAAGTGACTCCCACCTCAGCCTCCCAAGTAGCTAGGACCACAGGCACACGCTATGACACCCAGCTAATTGTTTGTATTTTTGGTTGAGACGGGGTTTCATCATGTTGCCCAGGCTGGTCTCGAACTCCTGACCTCAAGTGATCCACCACCTCGGCCTCCCAAAGTGCTGGGATTACAGGTGTGAACCACCGTGCCTGACCCAAGTTATTATTTTTTTAATTATATTTTTTAGAGACAGGGTCTTGCTTTATTGCCCAGGCTGGAATGCAGTGATGCAATCACAGCTCACTGCAGCCTTGACCTCACTGGACTCAGTGATCCTTCCACCTCAGCCTCCTGAGTAGCTGGGAACAGAATGACATCACTGCAGGATGCCATGCCTGGCCCTTCCAGTTATTAATGGATTTATTTATGTCTGTATGGACTCATGGTTTCCTATTTTATTCCATGAGTTATAATCAGTTATATCATTCTCTATTTTTGGTGTTCAAACTTATTTATTTTGATGCTCTTTTTATTTACTTTTTTTTTCTTTCAAGACAGAGTCTCCATCTGTCACCCAGCCTAGAGTGCAGTGGCGCGATCTCGGCTCACTGCAACCTCCACCTCCTGGGTTCAAGTGATTCTCCTGCCTCAGCCTCCTGAGTAGCTGGGACTACAGGCGTGCACCACCACACTCGGCTAATTTTTTTGTATTTTTAATAGAGACGAGGTTTCACCATGTTGGTCAGGCTGGTCTCAAATCCCTGACCTCGTGATCTGCCTGCCTCAGCCTCCCAAAGTGCTGGGATTATAGGCGTGAGCCACCGTACCCGGCTCTTTATTTACTTTTTGGGGTACTCTGTATTTAGTCCTCTATTTTCCCAATGGGAGCCCCCTCAAGCTGGTGGCTATGTGCTTTGTTTGTTTGTTTGTTTATTTTTGAGACAGGGTCTTGCTCTGTCACCCAGGCTGGAGTGCAGTGGTGTGATTCGGCTCACTGCTACCTCCGCCTCCCAGGCTCAAGCCTTCCTCCCACTTCAGCCCCCCAAGTAGCTGGGATTACCAGGCATGCGCCACTACGCCTGGCTAATTTTTGTATTTTTAGTAGAGATGGGGTTTCACCATGTTCCCCAGGCTGGTCTTGAACTCCTGGCCTCAAGTGATCTGCCTTCCTCAGCCTCGCAAAGTGCTGGGATTGCAGATGTGAGCCACCGCGCCCAGCCTGTTTGTTTGTTTTAATCAGCTCTCAAGGGCTTGGAAAGTATGCATTTTTGACAGTCCTCCATTAGTCACACTTGAGTCATTCCTGATTTCTGGTACAGCAAAATGTTCTAGGCTCATTTTTTTTCTTTCTCTAAACCAGCTCTAGAATCAGCCATTTCTCCAAGGAGCCCTGGTTCCTTTTAGAATGGGAAGCCAAGATCCAAACACTAACAGGGCTCGTTGCTTTTGTTTTTGAATTTTGTCTGCTAATGGATCCTCTCAGGGGACGGATTACATATATATATACACATACACACAACACACACACACACAACATGCACATATGTGGGGCCAGGCACAGTGGCTCACACCTGTAATCTCAGCACTTTGGGAGGCTGAGGCAGGAGGACTGCTTGAGCCCAAGAGTTCGAGACCAGCCTAGGCAACATAGTGAGGCCCAGTCTCTACTAATAATTAAAAAATTAGCCGGGCGTGGTGGTGCACACCTGTGGTCCCAGCTACTCAGAAGGGTGAGGATGGAGGATCGCTTGAGCCCATGAGGCAGAGTCTGCAGTGACGCATGATCGTGCCACTGCATTCCAGCCTGAGCAACAGAGAGACACTCCGTCTCAACAAACAAATATATACATGTATGTGTGTAGTATATTGTATATATCACATTGTACATCATATATTACATTATATACTACAGATATCACATTGTATATTATATATCCACCATGTAATATATCTATTATATCTATTTTGTGCATGTTATGTATATATGTGTATATATATCTACATAGGAGGTGTGTATACATAGACACACATATATTAGGTATGTATACATTTGTATATTTCCATATCTATTTCTGCATATTGAGAACGACACATCCAATTCAAATCCAATATCTGGCCAGGCATGGTGGCTGATGCCTGTAATACCAACACTTTGGAAGGCCGAGGTGGGTGGATCACTTAAGGTCAGGAGTTTGAGACCAGCCCGGCCAACATGGCAAAACCCCATCTCTACTAAAAATACAAAAATTAGCTGAGTGTGGTGGCAGGCGCCCACAATCCCAGCTACTCAGGAGGCTGAGGTGGAAGAATCACTTGAACCTGGGAGGCAGAGGCTGCAGTGAGCCAAGATGGTGCCACTGCACTTCAGCCTGGAAGACAGAGTGAGACTCCATCTCAAAAAAAAAAAAAAAAAAGAAATCCAACACCTAGACCGGGTGCCGTGGCTCACACCTGTAATCCCAGCACTTTGGGAGGCCAAGGCGGGCAGATCACTAGAGGTCAGGAGTTTGAGACCAACCTGGCCAACATGGTGAAACGCTGTCTCCACTAAAAATACAAAAATTTGCTGGGCGTGGTGCTGGAGGCCTCTAATCCTAGCTACTCGGGTGGCTGAGGCAGGAGAATCGCTTGAATCCAGGAGGTGGAGGTTGCAGTGAGCCAAGATTATGCCACTTCACTCCAGCCTGGACAACAGAGTGAGACTCTGTCTCAAAAAAATAAATAAATAAAGACAAATTCAATACCTCTAGTTCTCTCCCTTTCCATATTTATATCTGCCTTTTCTGACAGTGAGAAATATGACTTCATTTTCTTAATTTCCTTATTGGTCAGTTCTCCTCTATGTTAGCCATCTCTCATCTCCACAGCTGTCCCCTCCTTCCACCTCCCCTGTGCCCTCTGCACCCAGCTTGGGCTGACTCCCTGAGCTACAGCCCCCCATCCTATTAGCCTGGGGGACTTATGTTTCCTACTTGGGTGCCCCCCACTGTGCTGAGCTGCTCACATCAGTAAATGCCTCCTTCACCCCACTAAGGCCCTGACACCCCACTTCTGGGCCACTGTGCCCCCAACACCCCAAGCTGGCCTTGCCTGCCCCACCTCAAACCTTAGAACTTTATCGTTCAGGAAGACAAATTTAGGGAAGGGGAAGAATGCCGATTTCTATTTAATGTATTTGACCATATCAATGTTTTCTTTTCTGGCCTCTGAAGTTTGAGTCACGGTCATGCCCATGTTATAAAATAATTTTCCAATGCTTACTTCTCACTCGTTATGGTTTCCTATCTGATACTGAAGCCTTTGATCCATCTGGAGTTTATTCAGTGGGTTATTTTTATTTTTTTATTCCTTCCTTCACTTGGATTGAATGGGTTTTCTGTATTCCCGCTTTTTCATATTTACTTTTTTAATCAAAGTTATATATGTACACAGTAAAGTCACACAGTGCTACGTGTTCAGTTTAACCTTCCCCATGCTGTCCCATTGGTAATTGATCTCTGAATTAGTTATAGCAATGTGAAACACTGGGACGGACCCACACTAAAATATCAGTGGTTTGAACAATTTTTTTTTTTTTTTTTTTGAGACGGAGTCTCACTCTTTCATCCGGGCTGGAGTGCAGTGGTGCGATCACTGCAACCTCTGCCTCCCGGGTTCAAGCGATTCTCCTGCCTCAGTCTCCGGGGTAGGTGGGATTACAGGCACCTGCCACTACGCCCAGCTAATTTTTTGTATTTTTAGTAGAAACAGGGTTTCACCATGTTGGCCAGGCTGGTCTGGAACTCCTGATCTCGTGGTTTGCCGGCCTTGGCCTCCCAAAGTGCTGAGTGGCCGTGAGCCACCGTGCCTGGCCTAATTGATTTTTTTTTTTTTTTTTACAGAGAGATGGGGTCTCACTATGTTGCCCAGTAGTCTCAAACTCCTGGGTTCAAGCAACCCTCTTGCCTTGGCCTCCCAAAGCACTGGGATTACAGGTGTGAGCCACTGCACCTGGCCCTACAGTTGATTTTTGTTTCTATTCATGTAAAGTCGAATTAGTAGAAAGACAGAGGGTCAAGGACTCAGGCTGATAGCAGCTCTGTCATTTTCTTTTTTTTTTTCCCCCTTCTTCTTTTTTTTTTGGTGAGATGGAGATTTACTCTTGTTGCCCAGGCTGGAGTGCAATGGCGCGATCTCGGCTCACCGCATCCTCCGCCTCCCGGGTTCAAGCGATTCTCCTGCCTCAGCCTCCCGAGTAGCTGGGATTACAGGCATGTGTCACCACGCCCGGCTAATTTTGTATTTTTAGTAGAGACGGGGTTTCACCGTGTTGCCCAGGCTGATCTCGAACTCCTGACCTCAGGTAATCCGCCCGCCTCGGCCTCCCAAAGTGCTGGGATTACAGGCATGAGCCACTGCGCCCGGCCAGCTTTGCCATTTTCACACGTGGCCTCCAAGGTCTCTCTGGATGTGGGACGCAGGCTCCCAGGTGAACCCCAATGATCCCCACCTCTTGGTATCTATGCCATGTGCATTCCTTTCCCACATTGCACTAGGGTTGGCCTTTGTGATGGATATCACAGGGCAGAAGTGGTGGGATGGGCCAGGCAGTGGCTCACACCTGTAATCCCAGCACTTTAGGAGGCCGAGGCAGGAGGATCACTTGAGCCCAAGAGGTCAAGACCAGCCTGAGGCCCCCATCTCTACAAAAAATTTAAAAATTAGGCCGGGCGCAGTGGCTCATGCCTGTAATCCCAGCACTTTGGGAGGCAGAGGTGGGCGGATCACCTGAGGTCGGGAGTTTGAGACCAGCCTGACCAACATGGAGAAACTCTGTCTCTACTAAAAAAATACAAAATTAGCCGGGCATAGTGGGATGTAATCCCAGCTACTTGGGAGGCTGAGGCAGGAGAATCGCTTAAACCCAGGAGGTGGAGGTTGTGGTGAGTTGAGATCGCACCATTGCACTCCAGCCTGGGCAATAAGAGCAAAACTCCGTCTCAAAAAATAAAAAAAATTTTTTTTAATTGGCTGGGTGTGGTGGCGTGTGCCCATGGTCCCAGCTACTTGGCAGGCTGAGGCAGGAGTATCACTTGAGCCTAGGAAGTTGAGGCTACAGTGAGCCATGATCGCACCACTGCACTCCAGCCTTGATGACAGAGGGGGACCCTGTCTCAAGAAAAAAAAAAAAAAAAGGAATGGTAGGATATGACATCTGAGACTAGGCTACAAAGACTGCGGCTTCCATCGTGGTCTCTCACTCACTCTCTCTTTCATCACTTGCTCTGGGAGAAGCTAGTGGCCAAGACACGAGGAATGCCCAAGCAGCCCATGCAGACATCAACAGCCAGCGAGGAACTAAGGCCTCCAGCCAACAGCCCTGTGAGTGAGCTCGGAAGAGGGTTCTATAGGCCAGGCTCAGTGGCTCACACCTGTAATACCAGCATTTTGGGAGGCCAAAGCAAGTGGATAACTTGAAGCCAGGTGTTCGAGAACCAGCCTGGCCAACATGGTGAAATCCCGTCTCTACTTAAAAATACAAAAAATTAGCTGGGTGTGGTGGCACATGCCTGTAATCCCAGCTACTCGGGAGGCTGACGCAGGAGAATCACCTGAACCTGGGAGGCAAAGGTTTCAGTGAGTGGAGACTGTGCCACTGCACTCCAGCCTGGGCAACAGAGTGAGACTCTGAGACTCTGTCTCGAGAGAGAAAAAAAAAAAAGAGGGTTCTCCAGCCTCTGTCGAGCCTTCACATGACTGCAGTCCTGGCTGACAAGCTTGACTGAAACCTGAACCAGGAACACCCAGCCAAGCTGCTTTGGATTCCTGACCCTCCAGAAACTATGTGAGAAGGCCAGGCGCCATGGCTGACACCTGTAATCCCAGAACTTTGGGAGGCCGAGGCAGGCAGACCACTTGAGGTCAGGAGTTCAGGGCCATCTCTACTAAAAATACAAAAATTGGGAGGCCGAGGCAGGTGGATCACGAGGTCAGGAGATCGAGACCATCCTGGCTAAAACGGTGAAACCCCATCTCTACTAAAAATACAAAAAATTAGCCAGGCGTGGCAGTGGGTGCCTGTGGTCCCAGCTACTTGGGAGGCTGAGGCAGGAAAATGGCGTGAACCCAGGAGACAGAGCTTGCAGTGAACAGAGATCATGCCACTGCACTCCAGCCTGGTGACAGAGCGAGACTCCGTCTCAAAAAAAAAAAAAAAATTAGCCAGGTGTGGTGGTAGGTGCCTGTAATCCCAGCTACTAAAAAAAAAAGAGAGAGAGAGAAGGGAAAAAAAAAACTATGTGATACAATAAATATTTGTTGTTTAAGCTGTGAGGAATTAACTCAGGGGTAATTTGTTAGACAGCAATAGATGACTACTACACTGCTATCTGCATCCAACCGGCAGGTGGAGAAGACAGAGAGGGCACATTAGAAGTTCCCTAATGGGTGTGGCTGGAAGTGAGGCAGGGCTCTTCTCATTGGCCAGAACCACTCACATAACCCCAGTGACTTGCAAGGGGTGCTGGGAGATATAATTCCCCCAGGGGCACTGTCACACGATAACAAATATATATTTGGTCTCTGTCCCCCCAGTTTCTGGGACAGAGCTCTGAAACCCCTTATAATTTCCCCAATGTTAGGGATGCCAGTAGCATCTTTTGTTCTAATATTTGATCTTTGACCCCAGTTCCCGACAAAGGGCTCCTAAATCCCTTGGAATTTCCTGAGTAATGGGAGCATCATTTTTTCTTTTTTCTTTTTATTTTCTTCTTCCTTTTTTTTTTTTTTTTTTTGTTTGAGACAGCATCTGGCTCTGTTGCCAGGTGGGAGTGCAGTGGTGCAATCTCCACACACTGCAACCTCTGCCTCCTGGGTTCAAGCAAGTCTCCTGCTTCAGCCTCCCAAGTAGCTGGGACTACAGGTGCCCGCCACCATGCCTGGCTAATTTTTGTATTTTTAGTAGAGACGGGGGTTTCACCATGTTGGCAAGGTTGGTCTGGAACTCCTGACTTCAGGTGATCTACCCCCTTGGCCTCCCAAAGTGCTGGGATTACAGGCGTGAGCCACCACACCCAGCTGAGAGCACCTTTTTTTCTAATGAGGTGATGAGGTGACTCTTGGTGGGCTCCTGATGGGGGCTGATCACCAGCAAGACTCAGTCAATATTAGAAGCATGGAACCTGTAGCCCCATCCCACTCCACATCTTTCCGGAAGAAGAGGGAACTGGAGCTGGAATTACTAATCTATCCTACTTATGCGCTGAAGTCTCCATAAAAGTCCCTAAAGTATGGGGGTGGGAGAGGTTCCTTGTAGCGTCCAGCCCTACAGGGCCTTGTGGGTTTTCTCTTCGTGTGTGGAGATGAGAGATTGTAGAAAGAAAGACATGAGACTAAGAGAGAGTATGAAAGACAGCTGGGCCCAGGGGGCCACTACCACCAGTGCATGGAGTCCATTAGTGGCCTCGAATGCCTGGACTGCTGCTATTTATTGTATACAAGGCAAGGGGGCAGGGTAAGGAGTGTGAGTCATCTCAAATGATTAATAAGGTCAAGCAAGTCATGTGTCCATGTGACAGGGGGCCTTTCCAGAGAGGGAAGACAGCATATGTCAGCATTTTTTCTATGTACTTATCAGAGAGATCAAAGACTTTAATATTTTCACTATTTCTGCTACTGCTATCTCCTAGGAACTTAAAACAGGAACCAGGTGTACAGGCGGAACATGAAAGTGGACAAGGATCATGACCACTGAAGCACAGCACCACAGGGAGATGTTTAAGCCTCCAGATGACTGTGGGCAGGCCTGGCTAATGTCTGGCCTCCCACAAGAGGCTGGTGAGGCAGAGTGTTCTCTAATTCCCCCAAGGAACGGGAAACTCCCTTTCCCGGTCTGCTAA